>NC_137893.1:92029054-93229054 GCF_963455335.1 Martes martes | reverse complement strand
ATGATCCGAGAATCAAACATTTAATAAGATTACTAATGATAATCATTAAATTACTAATAATAATGGTTCAAATAAAAAAAGCCTCCACTCACACATCTGAAACATTTAAGAATTAAAGGAAACAACTTTTATTAACTTAAATGTAATGCTAACATGTACAGTAATCTATTCTAACCACTTTCATTATTAGCCTAAGCCACATATTTTTGTAATATATTTTAAACCAGTTTATTAGAATGTTCACATACAATAAAATGAACCAATTTTAAATGGATATTCCAATAATTTTTGACAAATGTATGCACCAGGAAACTACATCAAGATCTAGAACACTTCTGTCACCCCAAATGGACACTCATACACCACCCTCATCAATCCTTCCTAAATTCAAGCTTCAAGAAACCTTGATTTTCCTTCTGTCACGACAGGTATCTTTTTAGAGTCTCAAGTAAATTTAATCATACAGCACATACGTCTCGTGTCTGCTTCTTTTGCTAGGCAGAATGTATAAAATATATCCATGCTGTTTCATGCATTCCTACTTCATTCCTTTTTATTGCCAACTGGTATTCCACTGTACAGATATATCACTATTTATCTAGCATTAAGAATGTAAGCTGCAGGTTCTTCATAGAAGAGCTTTGTCCAATTTATAAAGTTTCCTACTTTTGCTATTATGGAGCTTTTTTACTGAAACTGAGTGTTGAATACATAAAATACATAAAACACCTACTAAGATGGCCATCTTTTAAATGGTTTAATACAGTATATTAACTTCTGAATGTATGGGATAAATACCATTAATTATAATACATAATCTTTACATATTTTACTTTTGAATGAATGGGATAAATCCCATTAATCATAATGTATAAACTTTGCATATTTTGCTGGGCTTGATGTTCTAATGCTTTGTTTTTATTTTTGTGCTCATGCTCATGAGATATGGTTTATAATTCATTTTTTCATGATTTAATCAGATTTCTGTATCAAAGTCATACAAACCTAAGAAATCTGAAAAACTTTGTGTAAGATTAAATCCTTAGTAGAATTCAGCAGTATTTTATGTAAAGATTTTTGATAATGAATTCAAATTTCTTCATATGGCTACTCAAGACTATCAGTTCTATTTCTATTTTGGTAAGTTGTACTGTTCAAGGAATGTGTGCATCTAAGTTATAAAATTTATAAGTGTATTTTTTCATTATCCCTGATAATGTTTGATCTATAATGATATTGTCACTGTGCAAAGCATAAGCAATCTAGAATGCTTACATTAAGAATAATACATTAATATATGAAGGAAAAATATAGGGATAAAAAGAAAAATTTCATAATGATGGAGTCAATTCATAAAAATTACATAAAAGTTATAAATATAAATAAGTTATAAATATGTATAACCTAATACCAGAACTATAAAATACATTTCACGTCTGAGTATCAGTAATATTTTTTCCTTTTTTCTTTGAGCAACCATTAGAGCTTTAACAATTTTATACTTTTTTAAAAACTCAACTGTTAAACTTGCTGATTTTCTTGAAAGTTGGTTTGTTCTTTATTTCATAGTTTTTTGCTCTCATTTCCTGACTTCTAATTATTTCAGGTTTAATTTCTTCTTTTACTCATTTCAAATAAAAACTTCTGATTATTGACTCTTCTTCTTTTCTAGTATTAGCACTGAAAGCAATTAAATTTCTCTATAGGTGCTGTTTTACTTGCATTCCACAAATTTTTATTGTTCTTTTGTTTCATTGAAAATCCAGTTTAATTTCCCTCATAATCTCTTCTTTGATCCACAGGTTATTTATAAATATTGCTTAATTTCCAAGTAACTGAGAATTTCCCAAGTATCCATGACTGAAATATTTCCACTGGGGTCACAAAACCTACTGTCAAGGACTTCAAACCTTTTAAACTTCTGAGACTTGTCTGATGCCCAAACATTAAGTTTCTATTGGTAACTATTCCATGTACTTTTCAAAAATATGTGTATTTTACTGTTGCTGGTTTAACTATTTCAAAACATCAACCAGATCCACTTATTTAATCATTTGACTCTTCTATATCTTCACTAATTTTTTTGTCTACTGGTTCTATCAATTAATGAGAGAAACGTTCAAATCTACGCGTGGATTTGTCTGTTTCTTTCAGTTCTGGCAGTTTCTGTCTCATGTATTTTGTAGTTCTGGTATTAGGTTATACATATTTAGAACTGTTATATAATTTTTATGAATTGATTCCATCATTATGAAATGTTTCTTTTTATCCCTATTTTTTCCTTCATATATTAACATATTATTATTAATGTAAGCATTCTAGATTGCTTATGCTTTGCACAGAATACCCTTTTTCTTTCTTTTAACCTGTATCTTAATATTTTGAGCAAGTTTCTGGTAGGCAGTATATTATCCAGTCAGTTGGCCTTTCAATTAGAGTTTTTAGACCATTTAATTTTTTTTAATTTAATTTTTTTAAATAGGCTCCATGCCCAGAGTGGAGCCCAGTATGGGGCTTCAACTCACAACCTTGAGATCAAGACCTGAGCTGAGATCAAATGTATGTCTGAGCCACCCAGGCACCCCTAGACCATTTAATGTAATCTCTGATGTGGCTTAAATCCAAGATCTTGCTATTTGTTTTCTATTTGCCCAGTTGATCTTTGTTCCTTTTTCTCTTCTTTTTTCTTTGGCTTTAACAAGAGACATTTATTTTTTCAGTTCTGTAGGCTATAAGCCCAAGATCAGAGTGCCAGCATGTTGGGTTGTGGTGAGACCTCTCTTCATGGCTTACGGATGGCTGCCTTCTCACTATGTCTTCACGTGGCCTTTCCGTAGAATGTGCATATAAAGATGGTGGACTCTGCTGTCTCTTCTTTTTTTTTTTTTTTTAAATGAGATATAATGGACATATAACATTTTATTAGTTTCAGCTGTACAAATAATGATTCCTTATGTGTATATATACTGTGAAATGATCACCACAGTAAGTCTAATTAACATCTATCATCATACAGAGTTACAAAATTTTTTTTAAGATGAGAACTTTCAAGATCTACTCTCCTAGGACTTTTCAAATATACAACACCATTTTTATTAACTACAGTTACTATGCTGTACATTACACCCCCAGAACTTATATATAACTGAAGTTTGTGCCTTCTGACCACCTTCATCCATTCCATCCATCCTACAGCCTTCACTTCTGGCATCCATCAATGTGTTCTCTGTATCCCTAAGTTCAGTTTTGTTTTTAGATTCCATATCTAAGTGAGTTCATACAGTATTTGTCTTACTCTGTTTGACTTATTTCACTTATAATGTCCTCAAAGTCCATCCATGTTGATGCAAATGGCAAGGTTTTTCTTCTATTCTATGGCTGAAAAATACTCCATTGTGCATATATAAAACAAATTTTTATCCATTATGAAAACAATGCTGTCTGTCATGAACACAAGGGTGCAGATATCTTTTCAAGTTAGTGTATTCCTCTTCTTTAGGTAAATGACCCAAAGTGGAATGTCTGGATCACGCAGTAGCTCTAATTTTTGAGGAACCTCCATACTGTCTTCATTAGTAGCTGCACCAATTTACATTCCTACTAACAGTAAAGGAGGGTTCCCTTTTCTCCACATCCTCACAAACACTTCTTGTCTTTTTGAAACAGCCATTCCAACAGGTGTGAGATGACAGCTTGCTTTGGTTTTGGTTTGCATTTCTCTGAATATTAGCGATGCTGAGCAACTTTTAATGTCTATATTGGTCACCTGCACATCATCTTTGAAAAAATACCCATTCAGATCCTCTGCCCACTTTTTAATCATGTTTTTTGAGTTGGTTGAGTTCTTTATATATTATGGATATTAACCCCTTATAAGATAGCTGATTTGCAAGTATTTTTCTCCCATTCCGTGGGTTGCTTTTTCATTAACGTTGATCAGTTCCTTTCTGTGGAGAAGCTTTTTAGTTTGATATAGTCCCATTTGTTTACTTTGGCTTTTGTTGCCTTTGCTTCTGGAGTCAGGTCCAAAAAGTCATCTCCAAGACCGATGTCAAGGAGCTTACCACCTGGGTTTTCTTCTAGGAGTTTTATGATTTCAGGTATTTGTTTAAGACTTTAATGCATTTTGAGTCGATTTTTGTGTTTGATGTCTCTCTTTTTTAAAGTATTTTTTTAGCATTTCATTTTATTATCATTAGCAATTCCTCTTTGTTTTATTTTCTTAGGGGTTCCTCTAGGCTTATAATATACATCTTTAACTTGCCAAAATCTACATTCAAATAAGATTATACCTCTTCACATGTAACAGCCTTATAATAGGTACATTTAGGAGCTATGTTTCCCATAATACATTATTTTAAAGTCAATTATCTTTTAAAGAAATTTAAAAATGAAAAAGAGTGCTTTATATTTATCCACATATTTACCTATATCTCTGTCCCTCTTCATTCCATCTATATAAATTTAAGTTTCCGCCTAGTATCATTGTTTTCCTAGACAACTTTAATTCTTTAGAGTGCAGCAGGTCTGCTAGCAATGAATTCTCTATTATTGTTTGTCTGAAAACTTTTTTTTAACCTCATCTTTATTTTGGAGAATAGAATTCTGGATTGACTTCTCTTCTTTCAGCATTTCAAAGATATCATTCCATTATCTTCTACCATACTTAGTTTCTGATGATTACCTGAGTTTTTTTGCCTTCATTCTTCTCTACCTGAAGTACCTTTTCCCTCTAACTCCTAAGATTTTCCACTTTACTGTACCTTTTTCCTCTAACTCCTAAGTTTTCCACTTTACTGTTTATTTTCAGCACTTAATTATGATGTGCTGTTGCAAGCCCTGTGTGGTGTGTCAGAGGGGGTGAGGTATGGGGGGGGGGGCGTGCTTTTTGAATTTGTGGATTTATAGTTTACATCAAATCTGGATATATTTTAATATTCTTTCTTCAGAGATTTTTCCTGACCACCTTTTTTCTACTCTTTTTTTGTAACTCAAGCTACACGTTAGACTATTTAAAATTATCTCAAGATTTCTGCAGTCCATTCTGTTAGTGCTTCATTTTGGATGAAGTCTACTGCTACATATTTACGTTTCAATTATCTTTTCTTCATTCTCTAGTCTACTGTTGAAATTTCACAAGAAGGAATTCACTTCAGATATTGTGTTTTTCATCTCTAGCAGTTAGTTCCACTTGCTTCTTTTTTTATATCTTCTGTTTCACTCCTCATTACATTCATATTTTCCATTACATCCTTGAGCATACTGAGCATTTTTATTATAGTTATGTTTAACAACCTTGTTGCTAATTGCATCGTTTCTGGTACACTTTCTATCAATTAATTTTTCTTCCAAATTCTGGGTCACATTTTGCCACTTCTTGATATACAGCTAGTAATTCAGTTTTATTTAATGTTGTTGAGGGCTAGATCTTATAATCCTCTAAAACCCAGTGATTCTTGGGGCACCTGGGTAGCCCAGTCAAACGTCCGACTCTTGATTTTAGCTCAGGTCATGATCTCAGGATCATGGGGTTGAGCCTGCTTCAGATTCTCTCTCTCCCTTTCCCTCTCCCTTTGGCCCCAACCCAAGAAAATTTTTAAAAATTTTTAAATTAAAAAAAACAACAACAACAACAGTGATTCTCAACCTGGGTTGCTTTTATCCATCCCGCCCCCCCCCCAAGGGATATGTGGGAACATCTGAAGACAATTTTGGTTATTATAACTGAAGAGCACAACTGGTATCTAGCAGGTTTAGATCAGAGATGTTTATAAATATTCTATATGCACTGGACAGACCCCCAAAGCAAAGAGTTATCCTGCCCCAAAATCACAAAGGACAAGGGTGAGAAACCCCGCATTAAAGACTACTGATTTGGGGGGCACCTGGGTGGCTCAGTCAGTTAAGTGTCTGCCTTTGGTTCAGGTCATGATCCTGGAGTCCCTGGACTGAGCCCCACATCAGGCTCTCTGCTCAGTGGGGAGTCTGCTTCTCCCCCTCCCCCTGCTCCTTCTCTTACTCTCTCTCTCAAGTAAATAAATAAAATCTTAAAAGAAAAAAAAAAAAAAGAGTGCTGACCTTTTTCTGGCAAACAGGTAAATACCTCCATATTAGTGTGACGCTTTCTCAGGGTAGAACTAGAACAGCTTCCATTCAAACACCAATCTACCCTCACTTCACCCTTTCACTGAACTGCCCATGTATTCAATGAAGTCTCTCAAAACCAGATGGAGAGAATTCAAACAATTCTTGATCTTGTGTAAGCACTGGGAATACTCATGTTAATTGCAGTGATCTATTTTTCTTCACCAACTGTTTGTGTCGTAGCTCATGGGGTTTCACTCTATGTATTCACAGACTGATACTACCCAAACACTTAAAGAAACCCCCTAACCACATTGTTGAAGCGCTTCCTCTTGCCTCCTCTCCCTCCCTCCCTCTCTCTCTCTCTCTCTTTCTTCCCCCAAAGTAACCAGTGCCACAACTCTAACTACCTAGGCTTCCTTGAACTCAAATCTTTAACTCCTCGACAAAACTGACAACATTCTGCTGAGGTTCATCCTTTCTGTACTGCAGTCTAAAATTTACCTCCTGGTAGGAAACTAGGACAATGATAGGATTTTCCTTGTTTCCCCTTTTCTCAAGAATCTCATTCTTGTGCTGCCTGTTGTCTGAAAACATTTGTTTTCTGTAATTTGTTCCATTTCCCAGTTTGTATGGTAGGAAGGTAATTCCACTGTCTTACTTCCTCACTGCTGAAATGTATTCTAAATATTGTAATATACATCTTCAATAACCAGCTTCTCAGACAAAACAAATTTTAAACACAGAACAGTATCTACCTGAGGTATCTACCTGAAAGGCTTTTTTGAAATAATCCATGATATTAATAAGCCTCACATTAATAAAGGCAATTTCATCAAATTATTTTTAAGGTACAATTTTTGCTTCTCAGACAAAACAAATTTTAAACACAGAACAGTATCTACCTGAGGTATCTACCTGAAAGGCTTTTTTGAAATAATCCATGATATTAATAAGCCTCACATTAATAAAGGCAATTTCATCAAATTATTTTTAAGGTACAATTTTCAGTTTTTAGGATTATGGCCATAAAATGAAAATTTTCTTTTAGATTGACTGTAAACTTTACCAGAGACACTAAGACATATCATTAAAATAAATGCCTAAATATTAAAAACACCTGAACACTAATGGATAGGCTGATTACTTCCAGCTCATTGCAAACCGTCAAAACTACTGACTGTTTTTTTAAAGATTTTGATTTATTTATTTCAAAGAGAAAGAGAGAGCACATGAGAAAGCACAAGCAGGGGGAGTAGCAGAGGGAAAGGGAAAGGGCAAGAGAAGCAAGGAGCCTGATGCAGGGCTCCATCCCAGGACCTCAGGATCATGACCTAAGCCGAAGGCAGATGCTCAACTGACTGAGCCACCCAGACGCCCCTACAATGACTACTGAATCAATGGCTCAAAGGCAGCAGAGTGAGGTAATAAAGCACACGAACTCTAGAGTCAAATCTTCTGATTCATATCACCTCCTCCACTGTATGTGCCTAGTTTACTTACCTATAAAACAGGATTCTTTATAGGATTACTAAGAGGATTAAACTGATTCCTATAAAGTGCTTAACAGTTCAGTGCCTATTATTTTTGAAGAGTTTAAAGATGTATTGCTGAGCACCATTCAAGTAAGAGAGAGCATGATCACACAGAAGAACCAAAAAAAGGAATATGTCTTAACCACTACAAGGAAGAATGGGCAGAGAACGGGAAGGAGAGAAAGGAAGAGAGATATATGGGGAAAGCGGCCAAACAGGTTTTATAATCAGACAAAACAGAAATCTATATGGTACTCCCAATATTTTTATGCCTATATACTTTATCTGTCAGATTGTCCTTGAATTTCTAAGTTTGTAGAAAAATTGTATCTACATTTTAGGTGTGCCACTGTCAGTCGAAAAACATAACAAGCAAGTCTTCCTATTAGGCCTAAAATTCTTTCTCCGTTTTTCATTAAATCTCTATGGCAAAAGCCACTTAATGTCTTATACCTCCATACAAAATGACTTAAGAGAACCAAGAGTCCCAAAGTACAACTGTTAGGGAAAACAAAAACAAAAACAAAAAAAAAACAATAATCTTTATGTGAGCTACACTGAGTGCTAAAGTAATACAAAGTATTAATTTAATATTAATTTATTATTAATTATATATAAATATAAAATATTAATTTAATATAGTAATACAAAGTAGAAATTTGATGAAAATACAAAGTATTTAATGGAAGCAATCAAAGTTCATTATTAAACTAAATGGGGAACTAATGTAGAATATGTTAAAGTAGGGGCACTGAGTCGGGGTTCAGTGGTTAAGCCTCTGCCTTCAGCGTAGGTCATGATTCCAGAGTTCTGGGATGGAGCCCTGAGTTGGGTTCCCTGCTCAGCAGGAAGCCTGCTTCTCCCTCTCCCACCCCCCTGCTTGTTTTCCCTCTCTAGCAGTCTCTCTCTGTCAAATAAATAAAATCGTAAAAAAAAGAGAATATGTTAAAGTAAAACATGTATACCAAGGAGAAGGACTTAGAATCTAAAGTTGCTGGCGCAAATTCCCCCTTTTTACACCAAAGAATATCTTCCATCATCATTCAGAGAATTTAAAAATAATCCTACATTTCCTAAGAAAAAGTTACATGTGTTTTAAGTATTTAAAATCTGTATTTCTTAGTTCCTAAGCAGAATCTTCAGAAACAGCACCTGGCTATAATCTATATTATAAAGACTCATAATGTATTACCAGTAAAAGCATAAAGCCCCACAATTTTCCTTACAAAGCTGTTTCCTTCAGGTTGTTCGAGGTAAATGCTAATGTGGGACTACAGACACCAAAGCAAGATGCACCACCTTATATTCTGCAGACCAAGCTGTAGACCACCTAATTTCAATCCACCACCTTTAGCACAACCAGTGTACACCACCATTCCCAAGATTCTGTGCCGCACTAGCAATAAGCAGTATCTTCCTTTTTAGAGCTTGAATAATCAAAGTAAAACACTGCTGACTTCTCCTAAGAGAATGATTACTTTTACCCATAAGAAACCAAAACTTCTGAAAAACATCCATCAGGGTTTCTTAAACATTTTATGCCATGCATCCCTCTAGTGGCCCAGTAAAGCCCAGAGGGATGCATGGCTCTAAACATTTAACTAGGGGGACCCTTTTAATCTCCTCAAAATTCTGACCCCTCATTCTTAGCATCTTTCCTCTTTTATAGAAAAAATCAGAAGTCAAACATCTCTCTCTCAGCTTCCTGGCACTAACTCTGATGTATCGCTTATCAATTGAGACTAATCCTGATACCTACAATATGAATCTCGTTCCCTCTACCTTCCGGGTAAATCCTGGTCTGGTGATAAATTCCATTCTTCCAAGTTTGCATCTTCAACCTCTCCATCTCTACCTGTTCTTTGCCATTGGGATTTAAAAATGATCAAGACTTTCCTTCTTAAGAACAAAACCATTCTTGAATATATGTTGTTCTTAACTGCTGCAGTGCTTTATACTTCTTTTCTCCACTGCCTTCCCCCACAATCAACTCAGCTTCTGTCCCAATCACCCTTCTTTACTGCTCTTATCCAGGTCATTAATGATCTCTCCATTCCTAAATCCAGGATTATGTTTTCTCTGTTATATTACTTATCTTAACTTCACAAGGAGCATCAGACATTACTGCCTGTGTCCTCTCTGAAAAACTTTCTTCCTTTGACTACCACACACTCACAGGTTTTCTCCTGGCTCTCTCTCTGCCCTCTTGGTATTCTTTTTAGTAATTCTAAGTCCATACCATAAATGGTGCTAAATAGGATTTTGTTCAGAGTGCTTCTCTTCACTCTAGACAATCTCCATGGGTGATCTCTTCTAACTCCAAAGTTTCTGCAAAGGCTGTAAACAGGAATGTTCCTGACATCTTTAGAAAACTATAAGGAGACCAACATGAACAAAGGGGAGAGTTAAGTAGGAGAGAGAATCAGAGAGATGGGGGAAGTCATTGGGGGTGCCAGGTCAGAGGGTTTTGTGGTCCATTTAAAAAGACTTTGACTTTTACTTTAAGTAAAATATGTACCTACTAGAGTATGAGCACATTAACATTCAGGAGGGAGGTAATGGCAAATTAACAGCCCACTGCATTTGTACAGCAAAAGGTAACTTACACCAGGGTAGGAGCAACAGAGACAGTTAAAGAAAATAGTTTTTTTTTAAGATTTTATTTATTTATTTGAGAGAGTGAGAGAGAGCACGAGTGGGGTGAGGGGCAGAGGGAGAAGCAGACTCACTGCTCAGCAGGGACCCTTGGATCATGACCTGAGCAGAAGGCAGATGATTAACCAACTGAGCCATCCAAGCACCCTGAAAATAGCTCTATACATTTATTTAGTAGGTTAAAAAAAACCATTAATGGATCAAGTATAGAATGTGAGATTAAAAAGAAGAGTTAAAGATGAATCCAGATTTTTGGTTTCAGTAAAAGAAGAATGGAGTTGCCATTAACTCAAACAAGGAAGACTGTACAGAGCAAATCTAGATGAACAGAAAAGGACAGATGATCAGTTTTGACTATCTTAAGTTTGAGATGCCTAGTTAACATCTAAACAGAGATTTTTATAGGCTTACAGTGGGGAAAAGACTTATACAAGGGAGGAAAATACCAGAAGCTATAGTCACTGGTTTTATAGAATATGGGAAGAAACTGAAAGCAGGTCCTACTTAGCAAATAAAGTGAAACGTAAAAGATGATAAAGGACACTCTAAATAAAATGGGTTACATATATTTGACAAAACAAAAAAGGAGTCATTTCATTATAAAAATGGAAATATAACACTTCTTTACAGAAGCAAAGCTTTTCCTGAAATTGAATATTAGAAGATATTTATCTAAATAAGTAAAATAAACTAAAAAGACTGTAAAAATGACAATTATAGACAGGGTATATTACACTTCGTTAGGACAAGGAATAGTCGACATCAATTCTGTAAATAATACTGCATAATAATGCGTAAGATGCATTAAGAACTCTTAAATCAAAGCTTAAAGATCTATATTCTTTTATCACAAGAATTCTAAAGTTCTCATAAAGTGTTCACTTCCCGGCATTCAAATCAAATCAAAGCAAAAACTTTCTGCCTAAAAGTTAGAGTTGTAAAAAAAAGGGGGGAATTATAGTGTATTTCAACCACTGACTTCCTACCCCATAATCACAAAGCTCCACATTTAGAATGCAGTGTTATTTTAAAGGGATTAAGCAAGCAAGGAAATACATTTTTAACAGACATACTTCTGCAAAGTTACTAAAATTCAAATAAGGCTTAATAGTGCAAGAAAGTACCAAAGTATTTCTAACTATAAAAATTTAAGTTGTAGGGAGCGCCTGGGTGGCTCAGTGGGTTAAAGCCTCTGCCTTCGGCTCAGGTCATGATCCCAGGGTCCTGGGATCGAGCCCCGCATCGGGCTCTCTGCTCGGCAGGGAGCCTGCTTCCTCCTCTCTCTCTGCCTGCCTCTCTGCCTACTTGTGATCTCTGTCTGTCAAATAAATAAATAAAATCTTTAAAAAAAAAAAAAAAATTTAAGTTGTACTTCTTTTACTAGTAGCCCCATATAGCCTTAAAATTTGGGAGCACCTGGGTGGTTCAGTTGGTTAAGTGTCTGCTTCGGCTCAGATCATAACCCTTGGTTCCTGGGATAGAGTCCTGCATCCCACTCCCTGCTCAGCAGGGAGACTGCCAGGAAGCCCACTTCTCCCTCTGCCTGCCACTCCCCCTGCTTGTGTTCTCCCCTCTTTCTGTCAAATAAATAAAATCCTAAAAAAAATTTTGTACATATTTTAAGAGCTGAGTTTACACGGCATCATAAACATCATTTCACCGTAAGCTTCAATTCATAACAATGTGGGGGGGGGCCCACAGGGAGAGGGAATCTTAAGCAGACTTCATGCACAGTACAGAGCCCCACACAGGGCACAATCTCACAACCCTGAGATCATAACCTGAGCCAAAATCAAGTTGGCCACTTAACAAAGTAAGCCACCCAAGTGCCCCAAATGTTAAAAATAAGTATTAGAAGATCCAATACCTATGAAACATTATGAACAACAACATGCATCAGAAGTAATTCAGGAGACAGTCTGCTAAGTAATAACTATATCACTAAATTTAAGCAAGATGTTTTCAATATTTATTTGTTCTCAATGCTTTTTACACATCTTTAGATAAGAGTTCTGACTTCAGAATACCGAGTTCTGACTTCAGAATACCAAGTATTCTCAATAAGTATAACATAAAATAGTATGTTTTTATGACTCATATATCTCCCTATCTAAATGATTTTCTATATTTCAATATAATCAGCATCTGCATTGAAAGAATGATTTCAGTGTCCTAACCCCACCCCACTATAACTCCCAGTATTAAAAACTGGTCTGCTTATTAACACTTTATCATGTCACTATTCAAAATTATTAATTCCACATTTTTTTAAAGAGGAAAATTAAAGGAAAGAATGGGTAAAGAAGTAAAAATAAAACAGCTGGTAAGAAAGAACTAATATCAACTATGCTTCAAAATTTGCCAGGGAGCGGGATGCCAAGTTCTTTCTCTCTATATATATAACCTGAAAAGTGAGGGCCTGCTTTATGAGGTACTGATTAAAAAATGGACACTAGGGGTGCCTGGGTGGCTCAGTCATTAAGCAGCTGCCTTGGGCTCAGGTCATGATCCCAGGCTCCTGGGATGGAGCCCCGTGTCGGGCTCCCTGCTCACTGGGGAAGCCTGCTTCTCCCTCTCCCACTTCCCTGCTTGTATTCCTTCTCTCGCTGTCTGTCAAATACATAAATTTTTAAAAAATAAAATAAAATAAAAACTTTTTAAAAAGGACACTAGAGAGAAGCTGACTAAAGACAAGCTTTTAAAGGATTCAATTACTTGTTTCTTTAATTCACATAGTTTAAGGTAGAGCCTTAGAGAAATTTAGAACCTTAAAAAGTTCACTGCAAAGTTAAGGAGAAAAAAATACATACAGCAGAAGAGCATTAGAAATGGGAGGCAAATTAAAAACAGAAATTTGCATCTTCCAGAAGGCCATCATCATTCATACTTAATATCCATGAAGTTAGTGTTCTTTTCATTAGTTTTTAGCACATGTACAGAGCTAAGACGACACTGAAGCTCCTCTGAAAGGCCAATGAGCTTTAAATACAGGATTCTTAAAAGAGGATCCATGGTAGTATATGTGGTAGATTGCATTAATATTCACACTTAGTGCCCTACCTTGTAGGAAAGTTACATATCCCTACTCTGTTTCACTCAGGCATAGCCTTGACAGTCCAATACAATATTAGTGGAAGCAATATGTGCAGATTTGGAGCAGAAGCTTTAAAAGCCATGTTCCTTCTTCCCTGCCTCTGTGTCTAAGCCATGTGTCAAAAAGGAGGCTCTAGGGGCTCCTGGGTGGCTCTGGCGTTAAGTTATCTGCCTTCGGCTCAGGTCATGATCCCAGGGTCCTGGAATTAAGCCCCAAATCCGGCTCCCTGCTCAGCGGGAAGTCTGCTTCTCCCTCTCCCACTCCCCTTGCTTGTGTTCTCTCTCTCTCTCACTGTGTCTCTGTCAAATAAATAAATAAATAAATAATCTTCAAAAGAAAAAAAAGGAGATTCTATCAGTCTAAGTCCCTAACTGACTCCGTCTTTGTTTTAAGCCACCATGATTTTCAGGTTGTTTTCACTGGAGCCTACCCTGAACAACATAATATGTTACATTTTATTTAAAAAAGAAGGAAATATTCAAATAGATGTTTTTGTGGGTACCTGCATGTTTTTGTGGGTACCCTGCTGGGAAGACAGCAAGAAAGTACAAATGCTTGGTCATTTGCACGGATGGAGACAAGTATTATAATGTATATCTTTTTACATACTGACAACTTTTGAACCAATATATTATCTAGTCATATATATGAACTATGTACCACATAAACTAATATGTAAAATTTTATTCATATTATTATGTGCACTTTTCAGAGTATACAGCTTTCATCTGCTTCTCAAAGATGCATATGAACCAAGAAACATGAAAAAAGCAATACTCTAGCCCTCCCTATAATCAATATGGTACATCAGATTAGGAATACAATAGTTACCACAAATGCTAAATGATCAAGCCCCTAATCTGAAAAGCACAGTGCTCCATGCAGGTAGGTTAACCAACCATTGCAGAGATTGATTCATTTACTCTCCCCTAGGAATAACGCATACCATTCCCTTGTGCTCCAGAAAACAGATGACATAATCAACTGTATGAGGGCTACCTGTTCCATATATAAATTATGAAATTTTTTTTTACACTATCCCTCCCCAAAGTGTTGGTCCAAAAAAAGAGGCACATAAATGACATGAAAGAAAATGTAATACTCTGAAATAAAAATCAAGCAGATCATAAGCTATTCATTTTTTGGATCGTAACTATAGTAAGCAGTAAGCAAACAAAGTATCTATAACAGTTGACAATCTATTGGAGAGGAAAAACAGAAACATATAAATAGCCACAGGTGCCATGATAAAAGTCTGCATAGACTGGTCAAATGAACTTCAGCAAGGGTATTATGGCCGACCACTCAATGGGGAAAGGACTCTCTGTGACAGCATTACCATGGGTCTTAAGATAAATATTAACCTTGCTTCAAGTTTATGCATTCCTTGCTTGCTGATTTAAATCCCTTGATCTGCAGCAGAACTAACTTACTTTCTTTGAAATCTGGAGATAACTGACCTTGAGGACTAAAGGACCAAACTTTCCCAGAAGAGAAGGCCTGACTGCATTTGAAAACAGCTGCCACTGATAAAAGTCTATTCCGGGACATGTCAACATCTGGTTACACTGCCTGGGAGCCCATTTAAAACTCTCCAGCTTCACCTGGACAGTGAAGATGGTCCTTGAGACATGGGTCCACTATCTTCCCAGGTTGCCAGCTTCCAGAATAAAGCAACCTTTCCTTTCCCACCATCACTTGTCCTTTGAGTACTGATTTTTCTAGCAGCAAGTAACCAAACCTGAGCTTGGAACCAGTTCTCTATCTGATAACATCCTTAACAAACGCTGCTAGGAAAATTGTATATCCACACACAAAACAATGCATTGGACCCTTGTACTAAATCATACACAAAAATTTACTCAAAATGAATTAACAACCTAGACAAAAAAACAAAAATTATACAATTCTTAGAAGAAAACACAAGGAGAGTTTCATTAGCATTGGATTTGGCAATGATTTCTTAAATATGATACTAAAAGCACAAGCAACAGAAGAAAAAATAGACAAAAGAGGCTACCTATATGAAAAATTTTTCTACATCAAAGGAAACAATTAACGGAATGGGAGAAAATACCTGCACATCATATATCTGATAAGGGATTAACATCCATAATATATAAAGAATTACTACAACTACAAAAGGAAAAAAAAAAAAAAACCACACAACCTGTCTGAAAAGTAGACAAAGGACTTGAACAGATACTCACTCCTCCCAAGATGATACACAAATGGCCAATAAGCATATGAAAATGGGCGCCTGGATAGCTCAGTCCTTAAGCTGCTGCCTTCAGCTCAGGTCATCATCCCAGAGTCCTGGGATGGACCCAGTGGGCTCCCTGCTCAGCAGGAAGCCTGCTTCTTCCTCTCCCTCTCCCCCACTGCTTCTGTTTCCTCTCTCACTGCCTCTGTGTCAAATAAACAAAATCTTTTTTTTTTTTTAAAGGCATATGAAAAGATGCTCAAGACCACTAATCATTAGAGAAATCAAAATCCAAATCACAATATTTATACCCATCAGGACAGCTAATATTTAAAACAAACAAACAAAAACAGAAAACAAGTGTGTTTGCTGAAGACATGGAGAAATTAAAACCCTTTACACTGTTGGTGGAAGTGTAAAATAGTGCAAACACTATGGAAAATGATATGGCATTTCCTCAAAAAATTAAAAATGGAACTAGCATATAATCTAGCAATCCCACTTCTGGGTATATATCCAAATGGAAAACAAGGTCTCAAATATATGTATGCCTGTGTTTTAACAGCCCGTGTTTTACTCACAACTGCCAAGAGGGGGAAACAACTCAAACATCCATGAATGGATGAATGGCTACACAAAACGCAGTACATACATATAACAGAATATTATTCAATCTGAGAGATTCTGTCACATGCTGTAACATAAACAAACTCTGAAAACATTATGTTAATTGAAATAAGACTGCCTCAAAAAGATAATATTGTATGATTTCATTTATATGAGGTATCTAAAGTAGTCAAATTCATAGAAACAGAAAGTGGAATGGTGGTTCAAGGGGCAAGGAATGAGGAGTTATTTAATGGATATGGAGTTCTGATTTTGTGAAATAAAAAAGCTCTGGAGACCTGCATGGCAATGTGAATATACATAACACGACTGAACTATGCAAAGAAAATGGTCAAGATGATAAATTCTATATAATGTCTTTTATAAAAATTGAGCATTTTTCAAAAAGCTTTGTATCAGGGCGCCTGGGTGGCTCAGTGGGTTAAAGCCTCTGCCTTCAGCTCCGGTCATGATCCAGGGGTCCTGGGATTGAGCCCCACATCAGGCTCTCTGCTCAGTGGGGAGCCTGCTTCTCCCTCTCCTGCCTCTCTCTGCCTACTTGTAATCTCTGTATGTCAAATAAACAAATGGAATCTTTAAAAAAAAAAAAAAAAAAAAACAAAGCTTGTATAGAGGAAAACAAGGGGAAGAACAATTAGAAGAAAAAGAACAGAAGTTTAGGGGCGCCTGGGTGGCTCAGTGGGTTAAAGCCTCTGCCTTCAGCTCAGGTCATGATCTCAGGGTCCTGGGATCGAGCCCCGCATCGGGCTCTCTGCTCAGCGGGGAGCCTGCTTCCCTTCCTCTCTCTGCCTGCCTCTCTGCCTGCTTGTGATCTCTGTCTGTCAAATAAATAAATTAAATCTTTAAAAAAAAAAAAAAAAAAGAACAGAAGTTTAGAAAATAACACCTTCTAAAATAGTTGTAGTCAGAGCTGCAGATTATATTTGTTTCCTGGAATATTTCTGAAAAAGATGAAAACATACAAATTTTTTTTTAAGATTTTATTTATTTATTTGACAGAGAGAGAGATCACAAGTAGGCAGAGAGGCAGGCAGAGAGATAGGAGGAAGCAGGCTCCCTGCTGAGCAGAGAGCCCAATGCGGGGCTCGATCCCAGGACCCTGAGATCATGACCTGAGCTGAAGGCAGAGGCTTAACCCACTGAGCCACCCAGGCGCTCCCAAATAATTTTCTAAGTGACAATGTATTCTGTTTCAAACTGTTCTCCACCAGCACCTCTTCTACTCAGAGACCATTTTAATCCATACTGAAATGTACTAATTTGAGTTCATACTTGTTTTATCCCTCAGAGGCCTGGACCTTAAGCTTCTGGACTACAGAGGGGATTCTGTGCCCTCACAAAACCAACCTAGCACTCAGCACATAGAAGGCTTTAGAAATATTCACTGATTCAACTGTCATCTACTGCTTCCTAAGGTCATTTATTTTAACGCTAAAAATAAGATTAGAGTTAAAACTACTCACCAGACTAATTTATACCTTTACTCTATTGCCTATTATTACTAAAACTTATTCTAAAACCCTTTCCTGAAAATTCCCTTAAAAGTAAAGTAAACTCTATTATTTATTTCATTCGTCTCTATGGCTAATGGGTTTACAGACGAAATCACTGCAGACTAGAATGTACCCTGTGGTATTAAACTAGAATTAGAGATACCAGTAGAAATAGGCAGGTAGGTAGAGAAATGGATGATAAGTAAAGATACAGGAATGTGCATGTATGCGGGCATGTGTGTACACGTGTCAGCATTCCATTTTATCTACTAAGAGTACCTAGAAGCAATATCACCCCAGGATCAAGGAGCACACTTCTACTCAGATCTCACTGCCTAACTACTATATTTCTCTAAAAGAAACCAACTTTGCCTGAATAAGTAGATGATTTGAGGATGAAGTAGGGAAAGTAGAACATGAGCCTGGAACATCTTGTTCAACAAAATAAAGTGATCAAACAATGAAGAAGACCCCTGTCCAGAGGACACAGCAATGCAAACTGATCCATAATGAGAAAAAAGCAGACCTATGATCACCAGAAACCAGAGGCAGAAAAAGAGATGGACGGCTCAGGGAATGAGGAATATTTGGGGGATGATGCAAATGTTTTGTACATTTATTGTGGCAGTGGTTTTCATAGATGTATTCATCTGTCAAACTCATACTGTGTATTTTAAATAGGCAGATTATATATAAATGTCCAGTAAAGTTGGTTTTTGAAAAAAAATCACAGCAACTCAATTTGAAGGAGCTTTCAATGAGCCAAATCTGGTGGTATCAAAATAAATAACAGTACCAGATTAACACCTAGTGAATAAATTAGAACCCACTGGTGAGTCCACACTGATAAACAAACTGAACAGAAAGAAAAGTTCTTTAGAGAAGAATGTCAATTATGTAGTCTCAAAGTATCTTCCCACAAGACAACTATAAAGGAAACAATGGTACACTTATATTGCAGCACAGCTTTAACCAAGTAATCAAACTAAACATCACCAAAAAGAGAGCACACAGACATCATGTGCCTCCTGATACAATGCAATGTGTAACCCTATTAATAAAATACAACCTGAAACTAATCATGAAGAACCTAAAGAAAGCCCAAACTGGGATCCATTATATAAAATATCAGTATAAACCCTTCAAAATTGTCAAGAAAAACAAAGAAAGACTGGGAAACTATCCTGAAGAAACTTGGGAAATAAATTCCCTGCATGGTCTTGTCCAGAACTGGGAGGAAAAAAACAGATATACAAAGCATATACTAAAACATTTAAATCCATATGTCAACTATGAATTAAATAATATTGTCAATATTAAATACTGACAATATTTAATGTCTTCATTTTGAAAATACACTGAACCTCAGTACACATATTTTTCCATATAGAAAAAGATCTACTTTAACCTGCATTACCACTTGTGAATTTAATTTCTCTTTAAAAAAAAAAAAAAAAAGGGGGGGGCGCCTGGGTGGCTCAGTAAATTCAGTGTCAGACTCCTGGTTTCAGCTCAGGTCATGATCTCAGGGTTGTGAGATCAAGCCCCACATCAGGCTCTGCACTTAGTGAGAGACTGCTTGAAATTCTCTCCTCCTTCCCCACTGCTCACTCACACATGCTCTGTCTCTCTCTCTAAAATAATTAAATAGACCTTTAAAAAAAATAAATAAATTCCACAGCAATTCTTAAAAATAAAAATAATTTAAATTTAGCTTTGGGATAAAATGTTCTCAATCATACTTTTTTTTTTTTAAAGCAGTTTTTTGGGGTTTTTTTATTTATTTCTTTGACAGAAAGAAAGAAAGAAATCACAAGTAGACAGGCAGAGAGATTGGGGGGAAGCAGGTTCCCTGCTGAGCAGAGAGCCCGATGTGGCACTCGATCCCAGGACCTTGAGATCATGACCTGAGGCGAAGGCAGAGGCTTAACCCACTGAGCCACCCAGGCACCCCTGTTCTCAATCATACTTTTAACCACTTTTTTTTTTTAAAGATTTTATTTATTTGTCAGAGAGAGAGAGAGAGCGCGAGAGCGAGCACTGGCAGACGGAGGCAGAGGGAGAAGCAGGCTTCCCGCCGAGCAAGGAGCCCGATGTGGGACTCGATCCCAAGACGCTGGGATCATGACCTGAGCCGAAGGCAGCTGCCCAACCAACTGAGCCACCCAGGCGTCCCTCAATCATACTTTTAAATGGTGAACAAATTCAAAATGAATTTGTGGGTGAGCCTACAAATGAGGGCAACCACAATATATTAAATGACATTCTGGCTGCACAAAAAAAATGTAATTTATTATCTGAATATGAACAAAAATAAAAGCAAGTTTTTTTAAATTTCTAAAATCTCTGAAGTAGTTGGGACATTTGCAAAGTCAAATCGAAACATTATATTAGTATATCTTAAGTGGAAAGAAATCAGATAATGTAAGTAGTATTACTTCATAATCAGCATACTAAACATTTACTTAGGGTTGAAACAGACATCAGAGAAGGAAACATATTAAATTATTTGCCTAGATATTTAGTTCATTTTAAGTCCCTGTCATAAGCTGCTTTTTAAAAGTAGAAAAACGGAAGCTCATAGTTCAACAAGAACAGTTTGAAAAAATACCAAGTAAAAACTAGATAATACATAATTTTATTTAAATCTATTCAAATTTTTTAAATAATCTACCTGAATCCTCCTGGGCTTCATGAGTTTCACCATCATCTGTTACTTCTAATTCTTTCACAAAATTTGAGGGAAACAGTCCCAACTTGTTGTTCAGGGTTCCACTCCACCAGCCTTCTTCTACCTGAAAGAGTTCACAACTCAAAAATAATAAAAAGTTCTCTTAAGTAAAATCTTCCTGCTATGGGAAAATTAAGCTACATAAGTAAATGAGCACAAAGTTAGTGATGCAAAATAATCCTTCTAAATCTGTAAGAAAATTATGGTGAAATATTATTTTAAGTAGATTAAATCTAAATTGATTAGATTTATCATATATAGGATTAATCATATCAGTAGCACTTAACAACATTTACAATGAGAATTTGTATCAACTGCAATCCATGATGTAAGTAATTTTTATAAAAATATCAGATAACCAAGAATAAGATATTAATAACTGGAAGCAGATAGCTCTCTTCTGGAATGTTATTCTTTTAAATACCACTGAGCCTCAATTCGTAATTATTTCAATATTTGTAATATATTTCATACATTATTAAGTATATGAAAATTGAGAGTTGGAAAAAGTTTGATGAATGTTAAGAATATAACTTCCCAAATGCCCATATAATTACAAGCCTCTTACTTAAACAGTGAATCTTAACACAAGTAAGAAAAAGAATCCCTTATTTTTAAAATCCAGAAGCTAGGCTCTCCTAAACACTTCCCCCACCTCAACCAGAAATATCCTTGGGAACCAAACTCTCTAGAAAAATATTTACATTCACTAATAACAAGGTTACTAACTATCAAGGTTATTTAATACTATTTAATAACTGTTTTAGAATGTGTAATTTTTGCTAAGGACACTAAAAGGTCTTAATAGCTAAGAGTAAACTATTCACTGTTAACAGCAAAACATGAAATATTGCTGCTAGAGAAGGCTCTTTACTTAGTTTAAAATATGTTTTGAATGTTTTTCACCTCAGAATTACAAGGCAAATTTTAATAAGTTATTCATCCAACCGGCACTCACTATATATAAGCCATGGTGTTAACTGCTGTAAAAGACTGGATTTGCATATGAGAAATCTATTTTCTTTAGACTGTTTCACTCAAGGGCGAACACTACGTAGATATTACAATATAATGTAAGAGGTGCTACAACAAAAGTATAAACAAAATGCTGTAAGAGCACAAAAGGAGGGCTTAAAAATTTGAAAAAAAAAAAGGGGGGGGCTCCCCTAAATAAATGACCAAAAAGCTGGATATTAAAGGCTGAATAAAAGTTTACTAGGTACAAACCAATTTAAAAATATGGTGACATAAAAACAAAGGACTTATTCCTGGAATATATACAGCTGAAATACAAGATGGCTAGAATACAAGCTGTTTGAGAGAGAAACAAAAGGCAGTAAGACTGAAGAGTTTAGAAATTTTTTAGCAGACTTAAGGAGACACCAAAGGTTTCAGAGTTCTTCAAACTACAATGATGGAGATATACAGACCAAACTGTAACAGATACAACTGAGAAAAACATCAGGAAACTTAATTGTCTTTACCTGTAATCCCAAATTGGCAGCAATAGAGTAGTTAGGGTAAATGTTACAATTCCTATATATTAAGGAATTCTTAAGAGGCAGGATAGTATAGCAGTAAAGAACAAAGACTCAAACTATGTGGATTCAGATTCCAGCTCCTCTGCATCCCATGCATATGGACTTGGGCAAAAATGGCTGAAACAAGATCTCCTATCCCACATGATTATCTACAAGGTAATCTTGACATTCCACCAACAGGTGGTCTTTGCCCCCACTGCCTTCAATATCACTGCCTTTTAGCATGCTTGTACCCAACAGAATGTGGTGAAAATGACACTATCACTTCCAAGGGCAGATTATAAAAGGCTATTACCATGTTTGCTGAAATGTTTACACTAAGAGCCCTGAAATGCCATGCAATAAATCAATTATCTTGGGGCTCCACACAGTGAGAAAGTGAAGTCAAATGGAGAGGCTACCTAGTAGGTATCCAAAGGCAGTCCTCGAGCCTTGTAGGTACCCAATCATGTCGGTTAAAGAAGCTTTCCCATGATTCCAGCAGCACCCAAACTTCACGTCTTTCCAGCTGAGACCTCCAGACATCACGAACAGAGGCACAAGCCATCCAACCGTGCCCTATCTGAATTCTTGACTCACACAACCCATGAACCTAGTAAAACTGTTGTTCTTGGCTACAAAGTTTGGGTCATAATGTTATGCAGCAACAGTAACTAGAACAGCCAATCACTTATCTTCCATGACTCCATCTCTTCATATATAAAATGGATATAAAAATTCCTGTCTCCTTAGGTTGTTAAAAAATTTAAAGAAAATAATAAATGTGAAACACTTACCATAATGCTTCAGACACACAGCCTCAATAAACATTAACTATTATTATTGCCCCTCAGTGGAAATAAAACAGAATTGTGTCATATATATATTGGAATTTAGTATGAGCATTAAGTTATGAATTATATTACATGATGTTATGACATAAAATCAATCCCTATAACTATATCTGATATCAAAACATATACTTTGAAAATGGGATCTTTGGCTGCCAAATAAAACTTTTAATATTCTTTTAATTGTAAAAGAGGAGATATGAAAAATTGTATCTGCCGTATTTTATAATCTCATTCTAAGATATTAAAATGTAGGAAAAGTGTATTTTGGTTCACATTTGAATGTGACAATTCAAATAAGGCAAAGCTTTCAAAAAGATTCTGTTTTTGTATCCCTTTGCTATGCAGAAGGTACAATTGCTTCTCTTTTACTGTTTTGGGTCTAAAGTGAGTTCAGAATTGAAAATGTTTATTTTTATTCTTAGCTACTTAGATTACATTAATCTTTAGCTTAAAAATTTTTATTCCTCAAGTCAACACATATATAGTACACAAATACCAGGTGTAGTAAGCTGAGTAAAGCTTTATTCCAACAGATAAGACAACCTTATATTAAGACAATAAAGATCCGTTTTAAAACCTGTATCTTAAAATTTTTATAAAATACAATGAAACTGGCAAAAAAAAGTCTAATGAAAAATTAATATTCTTACAAAGCAGTTTTCTAATACCCAGAGCATCAATTCCAATTGCTACTTTATCTCTAGAACATGTTTTCCTTACCTCTTCACTAATATCAATAATATCCCCCACTTTCAGCTCCAGTTCATCCTCATTTTGTGGAATGTACTCAAAGAGAACTTTACACTGACGCTTCTTGGTCTCTGAAAGAAATAACATAGTAAAAAATGAGGTTAACAAAGACCATTAAAACAAACAACAGCACCTTTATTTACACACCATATTTATTGCCACTGAATTCACATATACGAATAAAAACAGAACATGTAAGCATTCTAAGCAGCTAACCACAATCAGTTCTGGTTGGCTTTTCACCTTGCCCCATATTATACGTGCCAAAATATATTCAAGCCAAATACAAATAAGGTTCAAGGTTCCCAGCCATGAAATCTATTTATACATCTAATCCCACCAATTAAACCAAAGTAAAATATCAAATGCCAATTTTGAGATTAAAAATATAAACAATAAAAGACACAAAAAAATTTTTCACAGACAAGCTGTCTGCCAAGCCAGTAATTTTCAGACTACTTCCTGATCAAAGTCTGGAAATACTCAAAATGCACTAATGTAAGAGTGTCTGTGTTAAAAAGACACAAAATGAACAAATCCAAAATATATCTTATATTCTTTAAGAGTTCTATTTTCTGACAGATAAAAACCAAACTCACCTAGTTAAAGACAACAATTTTAAGTTTTCAAACAAGTTTCACTTATTCAGGTAAATGACAATCATTTATAACCACAAAGGCTTGTGGTTATAACTTCTTTCAAACTCTGAGTTGAGAACTCAGATTCACTCCCATCTTTAAAACCAAATCATTAAAGCACCTATGGGCAGATGATCAGGTATAACCGATTCAAGGATAACTTCTTGCTATTCAAAGTACATTCCTCAGACCAGCAGCAACAGTATCATGTCAAAGATTCAGAGAAATGCAGTATCTCACAGGCTCCACCTTGGACCTACCTGCTTTGGACTGAATTGTGTCCTTGACTATATTGCAAGGTAGGGCCTTTGGGGACATATTCACGGTTAAATAACATCATAAAAGTGGAGCCCTAATTCACACACACACTTAATTGTGCACATGTGCATGTGGGCATACACACACAAAGGCCATGTGAGGATACGGGGGAAAGGCAGCTACCTGCAAGTCTGGAAAAGAGGCCTCACCAGAATTCAACTCTGATAGTACCTTGATTATAGAATTCTAACCTCCAGAACTATGAGAAAATACATTTCTGTTGTTTAACCCATCTAGTCTGGAGTATTTTGTTAACAGTAGCAGGCTGCATTAGAATCTACAGTTTAAGATTCCCTAGATGATTCTCAATCTTGTACTCAATGATGTAATTACACTGATTTCTAATTGCTTCAAAATGACAAACCCTATTCTTTCTAAGTTTTTCTTTCTAAGATTTAAATATACTATTTTGGGGGGCACCTGGGTGGCTCAGACGGTTAAGTGTCTGCCAAATCCTTTACTACCTGTAAATACCATGTACCTGCTAATCTCCATGGGTCTTCTTCCAAAGGCAGCAATTCTACCCATAATGTCATAATCCCCAATCTTCATGTGAATGAGATGTCTTACCTAAGAAAGGCTTAAAATATACCTCGCTTGACAACACACTACAGAACTGTCCCTTTATTTTCATCATAGCTACATACTTTATACATTTCTAATATGGTTCATAATAGGATAAACACTAATAATAATCACAAACATTTATTGAGCACTTCTTCTAATATTTACTTGATGTGTTGATACTTCTAAAAACCTATGACGTATTACTATCACCCCTGTTTTACAGTAACTTGATGTTTTCCCATTAGACTGACAAGTTTTTAATCATAATCCATACCCAGTTTTATTTGGCAGATCTGACTGCCCACATTAACACTGTTCTCATGGTCTTCAAATTCACAGATATTAAAGCATTCAGCATATCAATGCTGAAAACTTTAAAAAAAAAACTTTAAAAAAATATTTTGTATTTTTGGGGGAAAAAACCAAATTCTGTAAAATTTTAGACTCAGTAAAGTTACCTATTTTTCCTACTAAAACAGAAAATCCTAAGTTTTCAAATGGAGGTCCATCAAGAATAGCAAATATTTTCATGGTTCTGAAAACCAGACCTAAATATTCAGATTAAAAAAAAAAAAACTCTTAAATTACAGAACCATTTCTCATTTAAGATTATGATTTTCAATTTCTCCAAAGCACACCACATTCAGAAGTTGGGAAGATGAATGCTAAAATTTCACAAACAGCAGCAAAAGGATTCATGATCCATTTTGGTTCCATTTAGTTCCAGTAATTACATCTTCATGTTTTACTGCAGCATTTAAATTTTTCTAATGTCAAGATTTTTTGGTCAATTTCTTTCTCCAGCAAGCAAAGAAAATAATCAAATGCTAAAAACAGAGTCACTGCTTTAAGCTTGAATCATTCTTAAAATTTTTTTTCTTACACTCAGCAATAAAAAATCTCATACTGCTTAGACCATTAACTGAAAGATTCATGATTTCAAATATTCTAGCTATACTGCTGATATACTGTTTGATTAAAACAATCAAAATCTTAGAAGATATTATCATCACCATCATAAGAAAGAACCTAGGTGATTAGGAATGAGGTTTCATGTCTACAATATACTTTCCACTGATTCAGTTAAAAAATGTGTGTGTGTGTGTGTGTGTGTGTGCATATATATATAAAGACACAGATATAAAGACAACATGAAAAATGTTAACAAACTGAAAGCGTTTTCTGTAAGATTTATAGAAAACAGAAAGTCAGAATACGCTACCCCATTTATTTGAGAAGCTGCAGCTGGAGAGGAGTCAGTTCAGAGTCCTTTTCCCCTTTTGAGTCAGAATATTTTATTATCAGAGAGCAGAGCCTGAGCTAATAGGCCCCTATTTTTTTAAAAGTATGCTGTAAAAATGTATAGTCAGTGACCATATTTTGACAGTATTCTGAATTTTCACTATTTTCTTTAGCACTGATTCAAAATCAGCAGGCATACTATTTGCTAACAACTGTTTTCTAGAAATGAAATACTGAAGACTGGGCATTCTGGTCAACTAATTTTTCATGCAGCAACATCAATTCTATAGCAACTAGTACTAGTGATCTATCAGTACCAATTTCAATGCATTTTTTACATTCAACATAATTATTAACTAGATAAAAACCACTTCTGTGAGAGTTTCCACTAATAAGAAATACAAAGTTACAAGAACTGATGTCTTCCCTCCAGCACAGTAAGAGTAGATTCACATCTGACATCAATTTTTTCCAAATGCAAAGTTGAAGTATCTACTAATATTCCACACTGAATGGAATCCAGAATTGGGCTGCTGGAAGATGTCAATTATTTACTCTCTAAGTAATTTTACTCTACAACATTATCTCTGTTCCTGATTTTAGAAGGGTCTCAGCAGCAATGTGATCGCACCAGTTTTTGCTATGAGATGTGCAAATTTTTCTCTTCTATAACTTTAGCAACTTTCAGTAATAGTCCTGGAAAACATTATTCTGTGCTCACTCTTAAAAAATGCCTGTTTGTTTTAACACAGGTATTATGGTTAACTTACACACAAAAGCAAAGTTTCAATGGCTTTATGACTAGATTTCATGAAAAAAACCAACACTTTTTTGGCTTGGGAGACTAGAGAAAAATAGCTAACATGCCTAGTTTCCAGATATTTAACCACAGTATATAGCTGAAACTCTCTTAAGTTGCTTAAACAAAATTCAATACACATGCAGATTCACTTGTCTTTGCTAACAGAGATTAGAGAACATTCACACTGCAGGGACTGTATTATCAACTTTTAAAACAGTTTTTCTTAAGTATTAGTAATACTGGATAGTAGTATCCACTATTATTTAATATTACAATACACCACCTTTTGAATAGCTGGTCTATTTTGTGAATTAAGGATATGGTACAAACAATAACAAAAAAAACATTAAAAAAATTAGCTTGCTTTTCCTGGAAAATCAGTCTGAAAGCAAAAACAACCTGCATCCTGTTTTACATGTTAGCTAGCTCCAAATGACCAATTTAGTCTTTGTAGCACATGCACTTAAAAACAAGTTACAGAGGATCCTCAGGAAAAAGTCTAAGCCTCCTGGCACCACTACATAATGGTTTTTCCTTTTATAAGAAAAAGAATTATGGGGCACCTGGGTGGTCAGTGGGTTAAAGCCTCTGCCTTCGGCTCAGATCATGATCCCAGAGTCCTGGGATCGAGCCCCGCATCGGGCTCTCTGCTCCGTGGAGAGCCTGCTTTCTCCTCTCTCTCTCTCTGCCTGCCTCTCTGCCTACTTGTGATCTCTGTCTGTCAAATAAATAAATAAAATCTTAAAAAAAAAAAAAACAAGAAAAAGAATTATGAAGGTAAAATTTAAGTGTGTCATTTCCTATTAGGAGACGAAATGAATAAAATAATCATAACACTGAAGTCCTTTATCTGGTTTCTACTTAAGAAAATTGTCCCTTTATAGCTCAGTAAAACTAAAGAAAGTAGTAAATGGATTTTATAATAGACAGAGGTCATAGATAACTCTCCAGTGGGCCTAAAAATTCTCCTATGCACAAATTTCCATAAGGGGTTCACCTGTAGGGTATGGAATACTCTCAGTAATCTGTCCCCCAGTCTCTAAAACAGAGTCTGAGCGTCCAGAACAATTAAAACTACTGAAACTGTTCGCCCTCAGGCAGTAGTCTGAAAGCAGTATGCGTAATATCTAAATATTGTCTGTACAACGCATTTACTGGGAAACAACAGAGAATCCTTTAATTGGTCTTACTGTCATGAAATTTTTTTCATTTTTATGAAAATCTGTTTTTATATTATGAAAATAATCAAAGGATGACAGAACCCAGAAAGTGAAAGTTCCCCCCAAACTTGACGGACAGTAGCACAGAAGTAGCAAGATATAAGGAGACTCTATAAAAATCATAAATAGTCTTATATTTGTAAAATATGTATAAACATAATTTCTTTACTACAGACTACTTGGTACCACAAGGGATTTACAGACCACAATATCAAAGAGACTGATCTAAGATAAATGTGGTTAAATACTCATTTGCTACTTATTAAGTCAAATTAATCAGAGTTATCAGTACTCAATGTCTCAACAGGCTTCAGCTCTTACTATGTTAAAATACTATCTGTTTCCATAATGCTGTATTTTGTACATGTTTAATGTTTAAGCTTTTTGAAAAAAGCAATACCACATGTCTTTTTTAGCACTTTCTCACCAGCAGCAAAATAAAACTCAAGAGATTAAATGATCTAAGGTCATAAGATGGACTCAAACTCATGTCTGATTTCAAATGTGGTGCTCTCCCTCTATGCTAAAATGTTCTAACATGTTTATAAAGTACTAAATACCTGAAAGGACTCTGCTGGGCCAATCACCTTGGGAAACTGATCATCTATGTTCAGAGGTCTAACCAATGAAAACATACTATCAAAATGCACACATCTATACTACTTAGAGATGAGTAGGCATCTTGGCATAAAATAAATTTTATTTATGATATAAATGGTTTTAAAATAAATTTAAGGTAAAAAATCAACTATTCAACAGAACTTATACGGCTAATAGGAAAACAAAGCCTCATATTTTATTTTCTAATTCCTATAAATAATTGTCAGCAGGTCACGCTCAATTATTGTATGAAGAATGACTACAAGGGCCAATAACTAGTAACACATGAACATGTAGGAAGTTTCTACAGTCCGCTGCAAAAGGTTAAGCTAACTTTCCTTAACATAACTTATGAATAGTTATAAAACATCCTTTATTTTGATTTAAACAGGAAAGAAATTATTTACATACTCTTCTTCATGTTTTTGGTTTGTGGATGTGGCTGAATTCCTCCAGCTGGAAGTCCATAGGTGCTAATTCGTTGTACAAGACTTGCCACATTCCCATGTCTTTCCCGTTTAATGGGCAAATTGTCGTCCTTGGATTCTGTCTCTCTCTTAATTTCCTATAAAAGAGGAAATGAGCAAATAAGGAAATTAAGCTGTATTTTATTAAATTAAAACTTCAAAATGTGAAATACCAAAAAACAGGTATAGATAAAATGTTTTATTAGATAAAACATGACATCAAATTTTTCTCTGCCCACACATACCTAAAGAATGCAACACACTTTGGTAACAGTGACTCATGAGTTTAAGTCTTACCAGAACTGGAGACAGAGTTAAAGAAAGACAGGCTGAAACACCACCTCCACCCCAAGATACAAAGAAACTCTGAGATATATAAACAATGAAACAAACAATAATTCTAAATCAGGGTGGGCAAACTATAAAGGGCCAAATAGCAAAATATTTTATAATTTGTTGGCCATAAAATCTCTAACAGAGGGGCACCTGGGTGGCCCAGTGGGGTAAAGCCTCTCTCTTCAGCTCAGATCATGATCCCAGGGTCCTGGGATTGAGCCCCGGGTCGGGCTCTCTGCTTAGCAGGGAGCCTGCGTCCCCCTCTCTCTCTCTGCCTACCTCTCTGCCTACTTGTGATCTCTGCCAAATAAACAAATAAAATCTTAAAAAACAAAACTCTAATGGAAAAATGAACCCTACCATTTGTACTACAAAAGCAGTTATAAACTTAAATGAATGAACATAGCTATGCTCCAAAAATTTTTATTTATGGAAACTAAAATTTCAACTTCATATAATTTTTACATGACATTAAATGTTTTCTTCTGATTTCTTCCAACTATTTATAAAATTCTTAACTAGAATTCTCAGCTCATGGGTGTTATAAAAACAGGTGATGTTCAGATTACAGAAGATAAGCAAACCTTCACGAAAAGAAGGAGCGCCTGGGTGGCTCAGTGGGCTAAGCATTCAAGTCCTGATTTTGGCTCAGTTTGTGATCTTAAGGTCATAGAGCCCCAAGTCAAGCTCCCTGTTCAGCAGGGAATCTGCTTGAGATTCTCCCTCCCCTTCTACCCCTCTCCCTTCTTGCTTGTGCTCTCTCTCTCTCTCTAAATTAAGAATAAAGTCCTTTTTTTTTTTTTAAGATTTTATTTGTTTATTTGACAGAGAGAGATCACAAGTAGGCAGAGAGGCAGGCAGAGAGAGGGGAGGGCAGGCTCCTGCTGAGCAGAGAGCCCGATGTGGGACTCAATCCCAGGACCCTGAGATCATGACCTGAGCCAAAGGCAGAGGCTTAACCCACTGAGCCACCCAGGCGCCCTAATAACAAAATCTTAAAAACAAAAAAACAAAACAAAAAAACAAAACAAAAAACTTCATGAAAAGAAGTATGAAATTAATAGAAGACAAATGGGAAGTCATACCATGTTCAGTGATTAAAAGCTCAATTATTATAAGGATATCAATTCTCCCTAAAATTGACACAATGATGCAATACAATTCTAATAACTGTACCACAGATTTGGGAGAGCAATAAACTGGTTTTAAATTTGTATAGAACAAAATGCCAAGAACAGACATAATACTTCAGGGAAAACAAAGTGAGGGGGCTTTTCTTTTTAATGAGATATAAAGAAAAACTATATGATACTATAAATTACTGCAGTACTGGCATAAAAACAGACATACCAATAAATGAAACAAAATAGTCCATAAACAGAAAAGCGTGACTTAAAGAAAAGCAAAGACAAACATGATGCTCATAAAACTAATGTTCCATATTTAAGGAGTTGGGAGAAAATGGGGTTCCTACCTCACGCATTTGACAATTTAAAAATTTCTGTTCATTAAAAGTAACCATTAGAGGGACACCTGGGTGGCTCAGTGGGTTAAAACCTCTGCCTTCGGCTCAGGTCGTGATCCCAGGGTCCTAGGATCGAGCCCCGCATCGGGCTTGTAAGGACCTATTTTATGTTTATATTTTGTCAAGAGGCTTCCATTGAGGTTAAACAAAACCCTGTTGTTTAGCCCATGAACTGTCCTTGCTCCCCTTCCCCCAGGGGATTCACTTAAAGGCGGGTCCCAGAAACCAGCTCCAGGTCAATGCCCAGATACAAAGGTGGGTCAGGCCAGGTGGAGACATCCGATCAGTAGGGGGTTGCATACTGTCTCCCTAGCTACCAAGGAGTATGGGCCCCCACCCTTTGGGAACCCTTTTGGCGCCAATCCTAATCAAGGTGTAACAGGCTGATTCAAATGTCTACTAGGGTAAATTATAATTCAATTGGTCACCTAGCATCACTGTGGAGTTTCCTGTGTGTGTTACAATCTCATTGGTCATCTGTGCGTGGCCAGGCCCGACCGCATGGCCCTTACCCTTAAAAGCTAGACTGTGAAACAGACAAGGGTCGCCATCTCTTGTAAGAGGTGCGGCCCCGAACGTTCGGTTAGATTCTTGAAGCTTGGCGCGAAATAAAGCTTTGCTTGACCTTCGCTTTGTATCAGTCTCGCTCCTTTAATCACGGACCCGTTATTGGGGCATAACAGGGCTCTCTGCTCAGCAGGGAGCCTGCTTCCTCCTCTCTCTCTGCCTGCCTCTCTGCCTACTTGTGATCTCTTGTCTGTCAAATAAATAATAAATAAATAAATAAATATAAATAATAAAATCTTTAAAAAAAAAAAGTAACCATTAGAAAAGCAAATAACTAACCAGAAGACATTTTTCACATACAAAGTTAACAAAGAATTTGTAACTCTAGGTGTTTACATCTACCACAAGGTTAAGCAGTTGTTACTCTCTAGCTGGTAGGATTTCAGACAATTTTAACTTCTCTATACTGTTCAGAATTGTTTCATGTTTGTTTTTAACAATGCATATCATCTTACAATGAGAAAAAACGTTTTTCATATTGGGAAAATTTTTACATTGGTCAAGAATTGTGAAAAGTCGTTAAAGTATAAATCATGGAAAATACAAACTATTTCACAAAATGGGCTGCTTCATTTTTACTGGTAATGCACTTAAGGAAAAATACGCCAATCTACCATCAATACATGGAATATCAACATATGAAAATCTCAGTTTTCAAACTGCACCAAGTATTTTTCAAACTAATAGAAGCATAAAATCTTCATAAAGAACAGTACTTACAACTCCAACATGCTAAAAAGCATTCATTTTTAATTCTTCTGTCTCGTGAGCTGTCTACATTTTAAAAAACTAAAAGTCGTATCTCTGAGAGCTATTGTTTTCTAATACAGGGACCAAGAACTTGGCCTGACATTCAAATTTTGTTCCTCTAGGAACCTAATTCCAATTTGACCAAATATGATTAAAAAGTATAGGCTCAGGAGACAGAAGACCTGGGTATAAATCTTGATTCTATCCTGTTAACTGGCTATATAACTTAAGATATTTGTGTTATCTTTTAATAAAAATTTACCACATGAATAACTATGATATATTGACAAAATGCTTCTTGTTTCTAAAAACAAAACAAAACAAGACAAAAAACTTATATTGCTCAAGACCTAGAAACACTTTAACACTTCAGTATTCTCAGAGACAATATAATAAATCTTCTGAGGGCACAAAACATAAAAGGAAAGGGAGAATGCGAATTAGAAATATACAGTCTACACTGAACAGAGAAGACTCAGGTTTACAACCTCCCAAATACATAGTGCCAAGTAAGATGTCTAATCACTAGTACCAAAGCTCTAAGTAAAACTACAAAGTTTGCTTTGAGCTCCACCTCCTCCTCTTCTTGGAACCTCTTCCTCCCACAATCTACCACTACCAGATACATACATTCACTCACTCACGAACCTAATTTTTCCCTAATTCCTGGCCACACAGTGCCTCCAAATTATTCCTTGGCGTGTGTAAGCCTGACAATTCACAGACCTGTACCCCTGGGGTTAATAATACATTATATGTTAATAAAAAATTTTTTAAAAAAGAAAAAAAATTACTCCTTGGCTATCACCTTCAACAGCAAATCTGATTGACTCCTCAGCTGTCCAGAGTTTCTTCCTTCTTCTGCCCTTCACTTCCTTTTACCTAAATGGCCAGTAAATAAACTATTAACATAGTAGTATCTACTTTCTACCAACTTCACTTCCTTTCCGCCAGGAAATGCAGTTAAAAAAAGAATCTTCATTTGGAAAGTATTATGTATTGACAAACTAACTGAGAAAAACTTTGAATTTCGTCCTAGAAATGAGAAAAACCTCCTACAAAATAGGTAATAACAATGAAAAATTGGCCAAGAAAAAGACAATGTGGATAATCTCCATATAAGTAAGAATGCAACTACACTAATTTGTTTCATAGAAGAGGCGATTTAGAGGAAGGTAAGAAATATAAGCAAATGAGAGGGGGAGCTAAAGTTTGGAAAGGATATAGTTATTCTTCATCTATTAAGGTAACCAGAGATACTTAACTCTGATTGCACTAACAAAAAACAACTTAAAAGATCAATAAAATTCACAAACCACTTCTTCATGTTTTAATATATCTTCATAATAATTTGGTTATCTAATCATAGCCAGTACATGATCATAATCTGAAAAAAGAAAGCAATTAATTTCTATTTATCACAGAATTAAATAAATATCACAAATAATAATAATAACCAGATTAAAGGGCAAATGAGTCTTTTTTGTTTCTCAAAGGGAAGAGGTCATTCTAAGCTGAGTCACAGTTCTTATGCTAATTAAAATTTAAGGAATACACTTAATATTTTGAATATAACATTAGGGACTTCCAGAAGTGTTATGTAAAACTAGTACCTCCAACTTTACAGAAACATAAATCAGAAAAAAATGGAAAAGTGCTATTACTAAAGATGTATGAATATAAGCAGAATTAAATGTTTATTTAATATGTCCACTGTTCTAGCTTTGGCTGCATCCATTAGATCCACGTTTGAAAAATGAGGTTTTCAACCTAACAAAAATGGTTTATCCTATGCCTAAAGTTTACCCTATGCCTAAATTTTTTACTCTGTTTTTTAGAATGTAAGTAATAGTACAAAAGGAATTATCTATTTCGAGTCATTAGATTTTCATTTTTATGTCTAAATTAAATCAGATAGTAGCAAAAAAACTTTAAAGTCCAAAGTGAAAGGGCCAACAAGAGAAAATCTCCTTAATATGAAATCAGTATATACCTTCTCAGTGCCAACATATCAAAATCATGAATAACAGATATAACAGGACTATTTTGAAAGCCTCTAAATTTATTCTCTCCCCCAAATATGCTACTCTCCATATGACTGCTGTCTCTCCAACTTGGACAAAGGGCCTTCCTATTGCAATTGCCCCTCCCCCACTGGAAAAGGCAAAAGTAAGGGGGGAGAGAGAGAGAGAGAAAAAGTTATGTACATTCATTGTCAGTGGAATCCTACTCCCTTCTCTTTTTCCATCACAAGAATGTTACTGAGAGCCAAGTGAAGCAGAGTTGGAAAAACACTAAATAAAGAACTCAGACATACTACACTGTGAAAACACCCCCAATAATTTATAGTGGTCATATTTTTCACACTAGTTATATGGATTTAAAAATGTTATTTTTGCTTGCAGTTCTAGGATGAAGGGATTTTAAGAGAAGAATAGCAGGTAATGAGGGCTAATATACGTATGACTCAAAAGACATCAGACCTACATGGAGATCCTTCTCCCAAACCTGCTAGACTCCTTGAGGCCACAGATGACATTAACAAGCAGGCAATGAGTGCCAATGCAAAAAGCAAGATCAGGAGATATCCCAGAAGCCCAGGTTCTGGCTCTCAAACTTTCCAGGCTTTAATTATTTCTACAATTTGAAATACCTTAGCAAAAACAAAATTTATTAACTCCTTAAGAGGAAAAAATCAGAATTTAACTTTCCAGTTAAGTCCCAGGTAAACATTAACATGATTTATACAATAATGTCTTAAATTTAAATTTATGATTTAAATATAGGATATAAAGGAGAAGGGGATACGAGTAATTCAGTTAAAGAGTGTCTACAGATAACAGTCTACATCTACCACATTTCTAAATGTGGAAGGAGGTTGGAGGAGGGTTATAATGAAAGAAATGTACTTTTCACAACAGCCACTTCTATATTCCTTGAATTTTGTTTCAACATGTATTATTTCAGTGATTCACAAAAGATTCAAAAAAGATTCACATCTTTTTCTAGCATTGCCTGTACTGAACTATTTCTTTAACACAGTGAATACAGCCTACATAGGAGTCAGAATATTATCAAAAATATCCCAAGTCACAGAAAAAATTGCTCTTAACCAGTGTGTATGTATACTTAATGTTTTACAGTATGTAACAAAATATGTACTACAATGATCATAGCTATATACAACTTTGATGTTTTATCTACTGTTTTTACTATAATTCCAAGTTGTCTTCTAGTTAGTATTCTCTTATCTACAGTTGTTTTCTCATAGAATGTGTTTCAAATAATGAAAGTAAATCACACACAAAATTCTCCCCTGATACAAAGCCAGCTTCCTGAACTATTCTATTAAAGTCACCAATACATCTCCTAAAACTTGAAAACATCACTGAGGTTTACCTAAAAAACAGGTTTCATAAAATAAAGGATTCAAAAATATAAAGGTAACATAAAATAATGTTGCCATTCCCTTCATTAAAAAAAAAATTCTTAATTTCAGTTAAGATCATGATCTCAGCACTGTGGGATCTAGCCCCACAGGTCTCCCCTCACTCAGCAGAGAATCTGCTTCAGATTCTATTGCCTTCTCCCACCCCCTACTTCCCTCACTCACACATAGGCTCCCTCTAAAATAAATAAATAAATAAGCAGGTAAGTAAACATTTAAAAAAAAAAAAAAAAGATTCTCTCTCCCTCTCCCTTGGTTCCCTCCACCTCTCTCTTAAAAAAAAAAAAAAAAAGTCTGCTAAGCATCTACCTTAGCTCAGGTCATGAGCCCAGGGTTCTGGGATGCAATCCTAGGCTTCTTGCTCAGCAGGGAGCCTGCTTCTCCCTCTGCCTGCAACTCCCCATGCTTGTGCGCTCTCTCGCTCACTCTACATGTGACAAATAAATAAAATCTTAAAAAATAACAAAAACACAAAATCAGGATTATTCTAGAAAAATAATGTGATATTTAAAAAACAAGAAATCACTAAGATACTTCCAAACTAGCCACATCCATCATCAGATCATCTTATTCCCAATATTGCCATTTTTCTTTAAAAGTTTTTAAACACACTTAAAGACTTAACCTTAATTCTGCTTAACCATTTAACCCATGGAATACAGACATAAAATGACAAACACTCTTAAATGCAAGGTAAGTTGTCAAACTACCCAATTAAAAAAAAAAAAAAAAAACATTCAATGAGGGGTGCCTGGGTGGCTCAGTCAGTTAAGCCTCTGCCTTATGCTCAGGTCCTGATCTCAGGGGTCTGGGATCAAGTCCTGCAGGGGGCTCCCTACTCAGCAGGGAATCTGCTTCTCCCTCTCTCTCTGCTGCTGCTTGCTCACGCTCTCTCCCTCTCTCTCTCTCTGAATTTAAAAAAAAAAAAAAATCTTTAAGACAACATTCAGTGATTTAAATCATTTTCTAAATGAGAAAAAAATGCTAGAAATTTAAGTCAAAATAAAGAAATATTCAAATGACTTTTATTCACTTGCCAGCTCTCAAAAATACTTAAATGTTAATAACTTTTGTTTCCTTGTTCCTTAATTATATCAAAAAGTCTGAAACACTTTATCAAGCTCTGAGAACTCATCAAAGGGGATCAAAATTTCATTTTAAATTTTAAAAGATGGGGAAAAGCAATTCATTTACCAACATCTTAGACATCTTCTATGAATATACCCACTTACTTTTAAAGTAAAAATGTAACATCATGTAATAACCTATAATACAATCAGTATAAAGCGCACAAGAAAGCTATATCGAAGCTCACAAATTATCATCCCTTATCCACAAACACTGTTCTGCTAACACTCGATAAGTACAACTAATAAAAGTATTTGTTAATTTCTTTTAATATCTTATTTCACTGGTATTTCTCTGCTTTTCTTAAGAAAAACTAGCTATTACTACGCAATTTCCAAAAGGAGATATTCTCTCTACGTAATGAGTTTTTAAAGATAAGCATTTCAATCTATTAAAACACATATCCATCTATCTGATGGTTATCAGAGGGGAGAAGGTTTGGGGGGATGGGTGAAATAGGCCATGGAGATTAAGAAGTGCACTTGACTGGTGATGAGCACAGGGTCATGTATGGAACTACTATATTACATACTGTATACCAAAACTAATGTAACACTGTACGTTAATTAACTGAAATTAAAATAAAAACTGTAAAAAAAAAGCGTGACCATCTAGATTTTCGTCATGGAAAGATGGAATAGATAAACTGTTTCCTCATTCCTCCCACTAAGTACAGTTAAAAACTCTGGACATTATGGACATTACATACTAAAAACAAACATAAAAATATTCTGAAAAGTGGAAAAAAGAAGATGGACCAGCCAAGAGAGCCCAGGTTCCTTAGAAACTGGTTAGTGAGTCTATTAGGTTTTCTTTTCGCCTCAAGTATTCTAGACTGTGTACTGGAGAAACCAGCAACTGTTACTGCCAAACCAGCAACTGTTATTGCCCATGAGAGGAGAGGGGGAAAAAAAAAAAAAACCTCTAAGAAAAGCCTGCTCTCTCCAGAAGGACCAAGAAAAGAGTTGCCTAGCAAGACCAAAATCAATCTGCTGTAGTCAAATAATACAGAGAGGAAAAAAAAATCAAACTAGCAGGGAGCCTGGACTTTCACCCTCACCAGGCTGTAACCAGACCACCCACTCACTACCACTACCCCATTTTCCAGCCAGAGTGGTGTCAGAGAAGGCCAAATGGAGAGCCAACTCTCCCACCAACCAGGTGGGAATGAGTCTCCTTCTCTTCTCTGTCAGTGGAGGCCACAAGGCAGCACTAAGAAGGCACACTAGCCCTTTCATCAAGGGGGATTCAATGGAGGACTAGTGAGCCTCAACTCCTACCCCAGCAGTAATAAGGAGCTCCTCCCTCTCCGAGTGTCAAACAGAGAAGACTGGGGAACTGGACTTGGAGGCAAATCATTCTTTTCTCAGCAGAGGTTCTCTCTTTAGTAAAATACAGTTTAAATGCAGATCCAGGGTCCTCCACCAATGTTATGATTTTTTTTTTAATTTTTTTTAATTTATTTATTTGACAGACAGAGATCACAAGTAAGGAGAGAGGCAGGCAGAGAGAGAGGAAGGGAAGCAGGCTCCCTGCTGAGCAGAGAGCCCCATGGGGGGCTCGATCCCAGGACCCTGAGATCATGACCTGAGCCGAAGGCAGAGGCTTTAACCCACTGAGCCACCCAGGCGCCCCCCAATGTTATGATTCTTAAAAATATTTTTACTGCCAATACTTCTACCAGGACGTGAATACAAATCCTCAGCTTTTAGTAACCTGTCCTGATGAAGTTCGGCATTCTCTCCTTTCTCAGTAACTAAAACAACTTTCCAAAGGCATTTTAATTGAGTCCCTTTATCTTCTTAAAACTACCTTTTCCATTCCAAATGACTTAAAAAAAATTAATTTCCACCAGATCACTTTTCTAAACACATCCTGACTCCAAAGTCCATGTTCCTTTCTTAATGCATGCTATCTTCTTGACATAGCTCTAGTAGAAATGACCTATCAAAATTAGTTTTACCATAAGGAGCTAGATCTTACACAAATCCTAACACATTAAAAGCCTTTTTATTGTCTAACCTCTGACACACAGCTGGCCCACTTTTAAAAGACTTGATCTGCTCCACCACAACCACCATGAATGAATACTATAGATTTGGTTTAGAGAAATAGGCCAATCAAGCTAACTGCTTGTCCCCTTTTTTTCTCATTTTAATTACTTTCCTCTTCATTTTTGTCCTTCCTTAAAAACTACCAGCTTTGGAGTGCCTGGGTGGCTCAGTTGGTTAAGCCCCATGTCAGGCTCTCTGCTCAGCAAGGAGATTGCTTCTCCTCCCCCTCTGCCCCACACTAGTAGTTTCTCTCTCTCTAGTGCTCTCTTCTCAAATAAATAAAATCTTTGGAAAAAAAAAAAAAAAACTACTAGCTTTTTTTTTTAAGAGAAATTAGAAAAGTTCTTACTTACCTATTTTATTACTAACATTTGATTTAACAGTATCTGGTAACAGAATAGGCACCAGGAAAAACAAAAAACAAAAAACTGTTTGTTGACTAAATTAACAATTTAGGTGATTTTCTTCTCTGATTTTCCCTTTATGAAACGGATGGGCAGTTCCTGAGCCAAAAAGTAACAGGATAAAATAATAAATCCATAATGTATCTACCTACAAGTGGGATTCCCACATTCACACTGAAGAAATTCATACTCTAGAGTAAAAGATCTTCAACGAAGAATACCCGGTAAGCATGTGTGTGGGTATGGGGGAATAGGGGATGAGAAGTCAAATAAAGGTCTTAACATCCTGACTCCAAAGGCCATGTTTCTTTCATAATGCCATGCTATCTTCTTAACATAGCTCTAGTAGAGCAGCTGGCAACCACAACTATCACATAAAGCCTACTTTCCTCTAATTTCAAGATCCTTCTCAAAGGGAATGCATTCCTTATCTACTCTGCACCCTTCTGGGTTTTTCTGGCCAAATCACCTCAGAGATACTATCCTAGAACACCCGAATTAAAGTATTAAATGCCATTTTCCATCTCCCACAACTCACTTTTTTTTTTTTCAAAGCACTCATGACTACCAAAATTATCTTATTCATTCATTTTTTCTCCTCCCACCATTAGAAAATAAACTCATCAAGAGAAGGGAACTTACCTGTTTATCCACCATTGTGTCCCTAGCATCTATAAAGAGTCCTAACACACATAAAGAACCTCAGTAAGTATTTGAATAAATGAATAAATGGCGAACAGTAAAGAATAAAACAATGGAGAGGCACAGTATGGGGAGGATCTGACACAGTACTGCCACGGATTTTACTAAAACATAGCTCAATTAAGAGTGCCTGGGAAATCTGGTTTCTTTTTTTTTTTTTTTAAGATTTATTTATTTCAGAGACAGAGAACGAGAGCAGGCACAAGCCCACAAATGGAAGAAGGAGCAGGTAGAGCGAGAGAATCTCAAGCTGACTCCCCACAGAGCAGGGAGCCCAAAGTGGGGCTCAATCTCAGGATCATGACCTGCACCGAAACCAAGAGTCAGCCTCTTAACCGACTGAGCCAGCCAGGAGACCTGAAAATCTGGTTTCTTATCAGGGATACTAAAGAGTACCATTATTAAAAAGAACTGAAAACCCTGCTTTGACTGCTGCAAGAAGAGACATGTGGTTGATGAAAACTACAGGCTTCAAAGACAACTTACAGAGAAGTATCCCTTACTTGGGGCTAAAGTTGTTAATCTTACTTGCAATAAAGAAAGCTCTTATTTTACTTATATTTAACATAACTCACTACATGAAACTTTGTACAAAAGCATGTATTGTGTTATGCCACCCCTGAGATATTAATGTTGTTACTATGGTGGAAGCTATCCTATTCTTACCAATACATTGGGCCTTCTACTTTCTTTATTAAACCTTGTTTTTCAGCATCATTTCTAGGGATAGAGGCAATAAAAAACATGAATAAAACTGATTCCATTTTACAAAGTTACCTACAGACAATTTTACATGAGCATTGCAAGTCCTGCTTCATTTTCCAAATATCTCATTATTTATATGTCTTCTGCATGTTCCTATTCCATCTCTAGTCCTTGCAACACCCTCACATCAAATCTCAAGTTTAGTCTTGGGTGGGGGCGGTTGTCTTCATAAAATTGCATTTTGAGGAAGCAGTTTGAATTTTCTTCTTCAACGGTCAATTCTAAAGGTTACAAAAGGCATTTAATATTGTAATTCTAACATCTTTAAATTATGCTGATGCTACTGGAGAATTTCAATGGCTAAGATTCATTCAACTTTGTCTTTAGATTCTTAAAACCACAGAATGTTAAAAAATGATCAAATTTCTCCAATAACCAGCATATACTATATAAAATATATTTCTCATGTAAAAACAGGCTGACATTTGCCTATCTCAGAGCTATCAACTACCAAGTCCTTAGTACACCAACTACTACCACCATGACTCTGGCTGTAAATGACATATTTATCCTAACTTTCAAAGATGTCAGAATAAAGTGAGAAAATGTATGGGAACTTGCAAAGTCTTAACACAAATAAAAGGTATTGTGCCTATTAACTATCCCTTTACTTCCATTCTCTTGTACAACTCTGATCTCCATTATTATACTTTATAGCCTCAACTCTCTCCTCTTTTATAAAACCTTTCCTTAGCACTAAGATTAATCCATTAAAAACATTCTATCTTCCCTCTCCTGTCTCTAATAACTCTGATTTCCCTAGTATCTTTTAAATAGACTTAATACCTTTACAGGATACTCAAAATGCATCATACCACTGGCATTAATCCATACTTTTGGCCTTAATCCCATTATACACACCCCCACAGAAAACTATCATTTAACCAAAGTAGTCCATTATTTTTACCACAAAACACTTTGCACCTTTGCCAAACACAGAGCACACCAATTATGCATCTAACTTCCTAACTTTAAAGGCCAAGTCAAATGTTACTTTCAACATCTTTTCTGAAAAATTCTCCCAAGATCCTTTAGCACCCATCATCTTTACCACATACCTGACATTCAGCCAAAAAGGCACTGCAATTTATCCTGTTTTCATGCTGTTATCCCCCCCAATAAATTAAGTTGTGGGAACTCTTCTCACCACACCCCAAAATACTTAAGACAATCACTAAGCATTTGTTTAATAGAGGAGTGTTTACTTTGTTTCATCTCAATTACAAAGACCCAAAGTGCCAAATATCAACAAGTCACAACTCTGATACTAAATTTCAAAGTTTACACAAACAAATTAAATCAGACACTTGACACTCTCTACTTTAGTCCAAAATACCGAAGTTGAGAATGAGGGAAGATCTGATAAAGCAGCAAGTTTCTTCCCAATTTTGGCTCAATTCTCAAACATTACAAACCTGTGAGGAAAGAGTAGACTATTCAGTATTTTTTTATGTGGAAAAAATTTAATTACTGCCTAAATCACATCTGTACCAAAAGTAAATCGAGACTGATAAAAGACTTACACTGAAAAATCAAAACTTAAAACTAATGAACAGATTATCTTTAAAATCTCCCTGCTCCCAAGTTATACTTAAGCCACAAAAAGCACTTATTAAAGAGAAAAGACACATAAGCAGAAGGAAGACAAAGGACTAGCAGTCAAAACACAGAATTCACAGTATTAACAATAAGAAGTACTACAATGAGAATAAGCAAGAACTCAATAAAAATGGACAGAAATATAAGAATACAAGCTAGACATAGGAAAAGAAATTTAAATGGCCAATAAATGTGAAAAGATGCCTAACTTTTCTCATAATGACAAAAATGAAACACAGAAATGTGGATATGATTACAGATCTGTATTAGAAAGAAAAAAAAAGAAAATCTGATAGTATCAAATGTTTATAAGAAATGGAAGAAAGAAATTCTTTTATACTACTGGTAGGAGTTTATAAATCGGTGTAATTATTGAGAAATCAGCCAATGTCTAATACTCTAATACAGCTGAATTATATGCATAACCTAGGATGCAGCAAATTCTCAACTATGTATATAACATACAAAAGGATATTCAGCATTGTTTTCAATAGATAAAAAATTAAAAAATGGTCTTATTTTACCTCATAAAATGTGATAAAGACCCAGAATGGAATACTACAGGACTGTGCAATCTCTACTATGAAATTACATGTATATTCCGAAACATCTGACCTTCTGGGGGAAAAAGAAACTCATACAAACCAGAGGAGTCAAGATGGCGGAGGAGTAACAGGCTGAGATGACATCAGGCAGCAGGAGATCAGCTAGATAGTTTATCAAACCATTCGAAACACCTACAAATCCAACAGGAGATCAAAGAGAAGAAGAGCAGCAATTCTAGAAACAGAAAATCAACCACTTTCTGAAAGGTAGGACCTGTGGAGAGTGAATCTGAAGTAATGGGAGATAGACCGCAGGGGGAGGGGCCGGCTCCCAGCAAGTGGTGGAGCAACGGAGCACAGAAACAGAACTTTTAAAAGTCAGCTCCACTGAGGGACATTGCTCCAGAGGCTAAGCCAGGATTGAAGCCCACATGTTGACAGAGTAGTGTCAGGTCCCGTGGGGTCACAGGAGGATCAGGATGTCTGAGTGTCGCAGAGTTCGCAGGTATTAGAGCGGGAAAGTTGGCTACAGAGACGGAGCCAAGGAGTGAGCTCTCAACACGCGGTTACCTTAAACTATAATCCATGGCGCAGTCAGGCCACTGCTCTTTGAACAGAGACCCCACAAGATCCGGGGAGATCCCCCTGGAAGAATGTAGGGATCTGTGGGGTTTGGAGACTCAAGCAGATTACATATCCCAGACCCTGGCAAGAGCAGTGCTGGGGTTTGGAGACTCGAGAGGATTACATATCCCGGGCCCTGGTAAGAGCAGTGCAATTCTGCTTTGGGGAAAGACACTTGAGAATCACTACAACAGGACCCTCCCCCAGAAGACTGACAAGAAATCCAGCCAAGACCAAGTTGACTTACCAAGGAGAACAGCATAATTCCAGAGGAGGAAAAAGCAAAGCATGGAATTCATGGCGTCCTCCCCATGATTCTTCAGTCTTGCAAAGTTAGTTTTTTTAATGATACTTTTTTCTTATGCTAAAATTTTTTTAACTTTTGCTCTCTCCTCTTTTAAAGTTGTTTAACTAGTTTATCTTAACAATACTTTTCATAAAAAAACTTTTGAACGTTATTATAATAGTATTTTATCCTTCATTGTATCTAACATTATTTTTTGTTTACACATAGGGTATTTTCTTCTAAAGAAATTTAGGATACAACTTCTTCTAATAGATGAAAGCATACCCTAAATCTAGCACAGGGCTTTGTTCTAGTCTCCAACCTGAGCAAATTCTCTCCACTTTCTTTTTCTTTATTCTCTCAACCAACTTATCTTATCAATCCCTTTTTTAGAATTTTTTTAAAAAAATTTTCATCTTTATACTCATATTCCATCCCTTCATCATGTTTACCCTTACTTTGTGTATAAATATGTTTTTCATTCTTTAAAATTTTGGGAGGTAGTATCATCTAAGAGACCAAAATACTCCCAAAATTAAGTGGGTGACTCTGTTCTATTCACCAAATATATATATTTCCTTTTTTATATTTTCTTTTTTTATTATTTTTTTTTCCTGAACTTCTTTTTACCACCTTTCTTCCCCCCACGATTTGGGGTCTCTTCTGATTTGGTTAAAGCACATTTTTCTGAGGTCATTACCACCCTTTTAGTATTTTATACTCTCCTTCATATATACTTACCTGGATAAAATGACAAGCTGGAAAAACTCACCACAAAAAAAAGAACAAGAGGCAGTACCGAAGGCTAGGGACCTAATCATTACGGACATGGGTAATATGTCAGATCTAGAGTTCAGAATGATGATTCTCAAGGTGTTAGCTGGGCTCGAAAAAGGCATGGAAAATATTAAACTCTGTCTGGAGAAATAAAAGAACTAAAATCTAACCAAGCTGAAATTAAAAAAGCTATTAATTAGGTGCAATCAAAAATGGAGGCTCTTACTGCTAGGATAAATGAGGCAGAAGAGAGAATTAGTGATATGGAAGACAAAATGACAGAGACTAAAGAAGCTGAACAAAAGAGAGGCAAACAACTACTGGACCATGAGGGGAGAATTTGAGATATAAGTGATACCATAAGACGAAACAATATTAGAATAATTGGGATTCCAGAAGAAGAAGAAAGAGAGAGGGGAGCAGAAGGTATATTCAAGAGAATTACTGTAGAGAATTTCCCTAATATGGCAAAGGGAACAAGCATCAAAATCCAGGAGGTGCAGAGAACCCCCCCTCAAAATCATAAGAACAGGTCCACACTCCATCATCTAATAGTAAAATTTACAAGTCTTAGTGACAAAGAGAAAGTCCTGAAAGCAGCCCGGGACAAGAAGCCTGTAACATACAATGGTAAAAATATTAGACTGGCAGCAGACTTATCCACAGAGACCTGGCAGGCCAGAAAGAACTGGCATGATATATTCAGAGCACTAAACAAGAAAAACATGCAGCCAAGAGTACTATATCCAGCTCGGCTATCATTAAAAATAGAAGGAAAGAAAAAAAGTTTCCAGGCAAACAAAAGCTAAAAGAATTTGTAAACACCAAACCAGCTCTACAGGAAATACTGAAAGGAGTCCTCTAGCAAAGATAGATTCTAAAAGTAGTAGACCAGAAAGGAACAGAGACAATATACAGTAATAGTCACCTTACAGGCAATACAATGGCACTAAATTCATGTCTCTCAACAGTTACCCTGAATGTAAATGGGCTAAATGCCCCAATCAAAAGACACAGGGTATCAGAATGGATAAAAAAACAAAACCCATCAATATGCTGTCTACAAGAAACCCGTTTTAGACCCTCCAGATTTAAAGTGAGGGTGTGGAAAACAATTTACCATGCGAATGGACATCAGAAGAAAACCGGGGTGGCAATCCTTATATCAGATCAATTAGATTTGAAGCCAAAGACTATAATAAGAGATGAGGAAGGACACTATATCATACTCAAAAGGCTTGTCCAACAAGAGGATCTAACAATTATAAATATCTAAGCCCCTAATATGGGAGCAGCCAACTACATAAACGAATTAATAACAAAATCAAAGAAACACATCAACAATAATACAATAATAGTAGGGGACTTTAACACCCCCCTCACTGAAATGGACAAATCATCCAAGCAAAAGATCAACAAGGAAATAAAGGCCTTAAATGATGCACTGGACCAGATGGACATCACAGATATATTCAGAACATCCATCCCAAAGCAACAGATACACATTCTTCTCTAGTGCACATGGAACATTCTCCAGAATAGATCACATCCTCCGTCACAAATCAGGTCTCAACTGGTACCAAAAGACTGGGATCATTCCCTGCATATTTTCAGACCACAATGCTCTGAAGCTAGAACTCAATCACAAGAGGAAATTTGGAAAGAACCCAAATACATGGAGACTAAAGAGCATCCTTCTAAAGAATGAACAGGTCAACCAGAATATAAAGAAGAACTGAAAAAATTCATGAAAAAAAATGATAATGAAAACACAACAGTTCAAAATCTGTGGGACACAGCAAAGGCAGTCCTGAGAGGAAAATATATAGCAATACAAGCCTTTCTCAAGAAACAGGAAAGGTCTCAAGTATACAACCTAACCCTACACCTAAAGGAGCTGGAGAAAGAACAACAAAGAAAGCCTAAACCCAGCAGAAGAGAAATAATAAAGATCAGAGCAGAAATCAATGAAATAGAAACAAACAAACAAAAAAAAATAGAACAAATGAACAAAACTAGGAGCTGATTCTCTGAAAGAATTAATAAGATTGATAAACCCCTAGGCAGGCTGATCAAAAAGAAAAGAGAAAGGACCCAAATAAATAAAATCATGAATGAATGAGGAGAGATCACAACCAACACTAAAGAAATACAAACCATTATAAGAACATATTATGAGCAACTATACGCCAGCAAATTTGACAATCTGGAAGAAATGGATGCATTCCTAGAGACATATAAACTACCACAACTGAACCAGGAGGAAACAGAAAACCTGAACAGACCCATAACCAGTAAGGAGATTGAAGCAGTCATCAAAAATCTCCAACAGGAGCGCCTGGGTGGCTCAGTGGGTTAAAGCCTCTGCCTTCGGCTCAGGTCATGATCTCAGAGTCCCGGGATCGAGCCCCACATCAGACTCTCTGCTCAGCGGGGAGCCTGCTTCCCCTTCTCTCTCTGCCTGCCTCTCTGCCTACTTGTGATCTCTGCCTGTCAAATTAATAAATAAAATCTTTTAATAAATAAATAAATAAATAATAAAAATCTTTAAAAAAAAAAATCTCCCAACAAACAAGAGCCCAGGGCCAGACGGCTTCCCAGGGGAATTCTACCAAACATTTAAAGAAGAATTAAACCCCATTCTCCTAAAACTGTTCCAAAAAATAGAAATGGAAGGAAAACTTCCAAACTCATTTTATGAGGCCAGCATCACCTTGATCCCAAAACCAGACAAGGATCCCATCAAAAAAGAGAATTGCAGACAAATATCCTTGATGAACACAGATGCGAAAATTCTCACCAAAATACTAGTCAATAGGATCCGATAGTACATTAAAAGGATTATTCACTGGGGCACCTGGGTGCCTCAGTGGGTTGGGTCTCTGCCTTTGGCTGAGGTAATGATCTCAGGGTCCTGGGATCGAGCCCTGCATCAGGCTCTCTGCTCAGCAGGGAGCCTGCTTCCTCCTCTCTCTCTCTGCCTGCCTCTCTGACTACTTGTGATCTCTGTCAAATAAATAAATAAATAAAAATCTTAAAAAAAAAAAAAAAAGGATTATTCACCATGACCACGTGGGATTTATTCCAGGGCTGCAAGATTGGTTCAACATCCACAAATCAATCAATGTGATTTAACACATTAATAAAAAAAAAAAAGAACAAGAACCATATGATACTCTTAATAGATGCTGAAAAAGCATTTGACAAAGTACAGCATCCTTTCCTGATCAAAACTCTTCAAAGTGTAGGGATAGGGGGTACATACCTCAATATCATCAAAGCCATCTATGAAAAACCCACTGTGAATATCATTCTCAATGGGGGAAAAACTGAGAGCTTTTCCACTAAGGTCAGGAACACGGCAGGGATGTCCATTATCGCCAATGCTATTCAACATAATACTAGAAGTCCTAGCCTCAGCAATCAGACAACAAAAAGAAATTAACGAAATCCGAATCGGCAAAGAAGAAGTCAAACTCTCCCTCTTTGCAGATGATATGATACGTTATGTGGAAAACCCAAAAGACTCCACTCCAAAACTGCTAGAACTTGTACAGGAATTCAGTAAAGTGTCAGGATATAAAATCAATGCACAGAAATCAATTGCATTTCTTTACACCAACAACAAGACAGAAGAAAGAGAAAATAAGGACTCAATCCCATTTACAACTGCACCCAAAACCATAAGATACCTAGGAATAAACCTAACCAAAGAGGCAAAGAATCTATACTCAGAAAACTATAAAGTACTCATGAAAGAAATTGAGGAAGACACAAATAAATAGAAAAATGTTCCATGCTCATGGATTGGAAGAACAAATACTGTGAAAATGTCTATGCTACCTAAAGCAATCTACACATTTAATACAATCCCTATCAAAATCCCATCCATTTTTTTCAAAGAAATGGAACAAATAATCCTAAAATTTATATGGAACCAGAAAAGACCTCGAATAGCCAAAGCAATGTTGAAAAAGAAAGCCAAAGTTGGTGGCATCACAATTCCAGACTTCAAGCTCTATTACAAAGCTGTTATCATCAAGACAGTATGATACTGGTGCAAAAACAGACACACAGATCGATGGAACAGAATAGAGAGCCCAGAAATAGACCCTCAACTCTATGGTCAACTAATCTTCGACAAAGCAAGAAAGAATGTTCAATGGAAAAAGGACAGTCTCTTCAACACATGGTGTTGGGAAAATCGGATGGCCACATGCAGAAAAATGAAACTGGACCATTTCCTTACACCACACACAAAAATAGACTCAATGTATGGATGAAAGACCTCAATGTAAGACAGGAATCCATCAAAATCCTTGAGGAGAACACAGGCAGCTACCTCTTCCACCTCACCCACAGCAACTTCTTCCTAGGAACATCACCAAAGGCAAGAGAAGCAAGGGCAATAATGAACTATTGGGACTTCATCAAGATCAAAAGCATTTGCACAGCAAAGGAAACAGTCAACAAACCCAAAAGACAATGGGAGAAGATATTTGCAAATGACATATCAGATAAAGGGCTAGCATCCAAAATCTATAAAGAACTTGTCAAACTCAACACCCAAAGAACAAATAATCCAATCAAGAAATGGGCAGAGGACATGAACAGACATTTCTGCAAAGAAGACATCCAGATGGCCAACAGACACATAAAAAAGTGCTCCACATCACTCAGCATCAGGGAAATACAAATCAAAACCCCAATGAGATACCACCTCACACCAGTCAGAATGGCTAAAATCAACAAGTCAGGAAATGACAGATGCTGGCGAAGATGCGGAGAAAGGGGAACCCTCCTACAATGTTGTTGGGAATGCAAGCTGGTGCAACCACTCTGGAAAACAGCATGGAGGTTCCTCAAAAGTTGAAAATAGAACTACCCTATGACCCAACAATTGCACTATTGGGTATTTAACCTAAAGATTCAAATGTAGTGATCTGAAGGGGCACGTGCACCCAAATGTTTATAGCAGCAATATCCACAAGAGCCAAACTATGGAAAGAACCTAGATGTCCATCAACTAATGAATGGATAAAGAAGAGGTGGTATATATATACAATAGAATACTATGCAGCCATCAAAAGAAATGAAATCTTGCCACTTGCGAGGACAAGGATGGAACTAGAGGGTATTATGATTAGCAAAATAAGTCAATCGGAGAAAGACAATTATCATATGATCTCCCTGATATGAGAAGTTGAGAGGCAACGTGAGGGGTTTGGGGGGTAGGAAAAGAATAAATGAAACAAGATGGGATCGGGAGGGAGACAAACCATAAGAGACTCTTAATCTCACAAAACAAACTCGGGGTTGCCAGGGGGAGGGGGGTAGGGAGGGAGTGGTGGGGTTATGGACATTGGGGAAGGTATGTGCTATGGTGAGTGCTGTGAAATGTGTAAACTTGGCAATTCACAGACCTGTACCCCTGGGGCTAATAATACATTGTATGTTAATAAAAAATTATAAAAAAAAATCATACACACCAGAATACTACTGATTATGTGAAAACTAAATCAAATACTAAAAACACCAGTCATTATGCAAAGAAAAAAAGTGTAGGGTTCAGAACATACCAATTTAGACCTATGCAACTTTGGAACCTGAGCACTAAAAATGAAAATAAAAATAAGTAACAATAACTGAAACCTTGAAAATGGATAATAAGTGGGTAAAACTTAAGACTGCCCAAGAAGATGACAGATGGATTCCTCTACAGCTATTAAAAATGTATAAAAATAAAGTAGAAAGGTTGGTTTATGGATATTAAAATAATGCAAAGAAAAGAGGAGGTGAGCACCAGGAGCTAAAAGATGGAACTTCTTACACTAGGACTGTCAACTTTGAGGATAATACCCAGGTACAGATGATCACCTTAACAAAGGGGGGGAAAAAAAGTTTCACTTAGGGTGGCTCAGTTGGTTAAGCATCTGACTCTTGGTTTCAGCTCAGGTCATAATCTCAGGGTCCTGAGATCAAGCCCCGTGTCAGCTTGATGCTCAGCCTTGAGTCTGCGGGTGCCTCTCTACTTCTCCCCTAGCATGCTCGCACACGCAAGGTCTCTGCCTCTCTCTCTCCTCCTCCCTCTGGAATAAATAAAATCTCAAGACAAAAAAAAAAAAAAAAAAAAAGGTTTCACTTAAAACCTAAAAGAACTCCTATTTACCCAACCAGCCAAGACGAGAGCCTCTCCCATTCTTACTGAAATTAAAATTCTACACTTTTTATCACAGCTCCTTTTACCTAGAAAATAAACTAACACAACTTTCCCATTGTCCTGACATCATTCCTCTATTTACCTTTTTTTTAAGATTTATTTATTTATTTGAGAGGGAGAGCATGCATACAAGCATGTGTGCAAGTAGGGCAAGGGGCAGAGGTAAAACTCTCCAAGCCAACTCCTTGCTGAGTGCAGAGGACTGGATCCCACAACCCATGAGGATCATAACCAGAGAAGAAACCAAGAGTTGGACACTCAACCAATTGAGCCACCCAGACGCTCCCATTTACCAATCATTTATGAGTTAACTACACAGTGTCATAAAAATATGTTGTAGCCAAAGTGACTATGTTATGTATCACAATGAAACACATATTAAGTTTTAAAAAGTTGCAACCTATTATGCCAATGTCTAAATCACACAAAATACTATTTGTTTATGCATAGGTAAATAAGTATAAAACTATGTATTACAGGGATACATATAATTTCAGAATATGGAGTTTGGGAGGAGAGGGAAATGATAAGGAGGTAACAAAACTCAATTTTATCTGTAATGTTCCATTATGAAAGCAACACTCTAAAGCAAAAACGCCAAAATCATAACATTCTATACATAAGTTCATGGATCCCTGCTCTATATATTCTTTGAAACTACTCTTTAAGTCATATAAAGATGAAATAACACTGCAAAGGAACAATGAAATAAGAAGTCTGTCAGAAAACAAATGCAGTGTCCATGAAGGTTTTTTTCAATAAGCTGCAAAAATTATTTGACTTTTCTATCCATCTTCCAGCTCAACTGGAATGCTCTTAAGTACAGCTATCTGAAATAACAACAGGAGTGTGAGTGGATTAGAGGAAGCCAAGTTAGTTCTACAATCCACTGCATAGTCTTACATATACAAAATAACCTAAGTACCTTAATGTAACAGTACATTAAGCATAAAAGGCTTATTTTCAAGGGGACAGTGAATTATAAATTCTAACTTTCCCTTAAATCTTCATATACACAGCTGAAAGTAATAAAGCCAACTTTTTGTCTATCACTATTGATTGCCTGTGGTTCATTTTTTCAATAAAAATTTTACTTTAGAATAATTTTAGGTTTACAGAAGAGTTTACAAAGGCACAGAGTTCCCATATCCCCTTTCCTCTGTTCCCCTAATGTTATATCTTGCATAACCATATTACAGTTGTCAAAACTAAGAAATTAACACTAATACATCACTACTACTAACTAAACCACTGACTTTATAAAGATCTCATCGGTTTTTTCATTAATATCTATTTTTTTGTTCCAGAATCCAATCCAGGTTACCACAATGCATTTGATCATCATGTCTCCTTAAGCTCCTCTAGCCAACATCAGTATCTCAATCTTCCCTTGGTTTTCATGACCTTGAAATTTTTTTCAGTCTTGGTCAGGTATTTTGTAGAGTGTCTCAGATTTGGGTTTGTCTTACTGTTTTTCTCACGCTTAGACTTAGGGATTATGGGCTTGGGGGGAAGAATAAATACCACAGAGATGAAGGAGATACAGGATATCAACCTAATATATCACTGATTATGTTAGCTTTGATCACTTGATTATGGTAGTACTTGCCAGCTTTCTCCACTGTAAAGTTACTATTTTCCTCTTCCATCTATTTTTTAGTCCAGCCCATTCCTGAGGGATGCTTTTGAGGGGAGAGGAGAGGGGATGGAGGGAAAGGAAGTATCTACAAATATTTGAAGTAATTCTGTGAGATTTCTCCCTTCTCCCCATTCATTTATTAATTCAACCATTTATCTTTATCAGCATGAACTTATATATATTTATGCTTCACTTTGGGTAATAATCAAATACTAGGCTATTTTATTACTTAAATTGTTCCAGCTCTGGACACTGGAAGCTCTTTTAGATTGACCCCTATGCTGTTTTGACATGAGCCATCATTCTATGGGGTTTTTTTTAGCACTTCCTTACTTTCTGGTACTTTGAGATGCTCCAGGGTCCATTGTGTATTTTCCTTAGCACAGCCCTTGTCTAAGGAGCCTTGCTTCCTTTTATTGGAGAATAGTATTTAGAAACCAAAATCCAGACACTGGGTATAGTCATTGCTACTGGTGTGTCACTGTTTCTAGGCTATCTCAGTGGACAGCTGAGAAATACATGTATGTGTATTAACACAAGTATTAGTACACACATTTATAAATATATCGTTACGTATTGGTACATATTTTAAACAAAACATGAGTTCATACTGCTGTCTCCAATTCTAATTTGGTACCTGGTAGTTACTTTTTATTCCCAGATTATGCTCCCCTCTATTACCTAGCATTCTCAAACTGCATCCTCTGTTCTCAGGCAATTCATTAAAGTCAAGTTCTAATATTAGTTGTACTGAAACAGGAAAGTAACATGTATTTCAAAATGGAGTCCTGTGACAGGTCATCTTCACTACTGAGAACACAAGTAAGAGAACTATATAAATACTTAACTTTTAACTTATTTTTTTTTTAACTAACGTCCTATTATTTCAATATGTTATCTCTGAAAAGGCACTTTCCTTTTAAAAAAAGAGAGAGAAATGAAATGAGAGGTCAATGCGATGGCTTCCTATATACTATCAATATATCATTTTAAGAATTAAAAAACAGAGAAATTATGTGGCTTGACCTATAGCATACCACCAGGAAAGGACAGAGCTGGAACTTGACTGTGTTTTAATTCATTTATTCTACTCCAATTTCCAAGGAATCTGCATTACACTCCATTTTAGGTTATAAGACATAAGTCGGTTTATAAAACAAGAAGTAAAAAATGAAAGTGACCTTCTCCTATAAGTTCAAGTCCCTATTACAGCTTTTCTTAGTTTTTTCAAGAGATAAAATATAGTTAGGCAAAGTGCAGTTAGTTCACTTCTGAAATCTATCAGTATTACAGTATGAGTTCATATTTAAAGGTAAAACCATAATTAAAATAAACACAAATTATTCAGAAAACAAATATTTACTAAATATCCACATTATGCAGGTCTATGTAAGATGAACAAACAAATGAGACACATTCTAGCCTTCCCAGAAGAACTCATAATTATAATCTAATGAGGCCAGTGATACAGCTAGGAATAAGAAAACTAATATAGGAAACAAGACAATTATAAGTGAAGTAGAAATATATAGGTATTCTTTATTTTTTTCCTTCTCTAAACTACTGAGAACTTTGTTCACAAATGATTTAAGAATCTTGATTGTTTTCTGGCAGAGGTGACCAGAATATTTACTAAAAAAGGAATGTTTGGTGTTTAATGAGTAAACCGTTACTTTGATAAATACATACTGCAATGCTGAAACTTAACAGAGGAATCTAAGATATTTGTAAAGAGTCTGCAAAAGTAACAATATACAATTAGACTTGAGTCAACTACCCTGGATTTCAGTTCAAATTCTGTATCTTCTTAGCTGTCAACATCGGGTAAACCATGTAACCTCTCATCTATATGTTGCCGTATTTAAAATGGAGTTATCATCTGCCCTACTTACAAGACTTGTAGGTTCAAATGAGAATGTACACAACAAAACTACTTTGTAAATAAAAGAGTGCTACCCAAATGCAAAGTACCATTTATTTTTTTAAAAAGATAGGTAGATATATACATACACATATAAACACACACACATACAGTGTAGTGTTATTATCCACCAACACACCACGCAGATGTGGAGTAAAAAATTTACCTTTTTTAGGTATACAAATACATGTGTAAAATATATGTATTTCTTAATGATTAAATCCTATGAAGTAATAGCTAGAAATTTAAGTGAGAGTACTTACCTTAACAAAATTATCAGGAAACATTCCTCTTCTCCCATTTAATTCTCCTTCTAGCCATCCTTCCTCCTGCAGTTTTTTCACATTCCTGATGATTTCACCAACTCGAATAGTTAATTCATCATCATGCACAGCATCATAGTCATACTCCACAATATAGTCAACTAAAAAAAGAAAAATAAATGTCTAAAACTTAATTCATGAAATAAAATTAACCATATTAATAAACTTAAAACTAAGAAGCCTGTTTAATAACAATATTACAAAGACATTATGAAGGTTTACTTTGATGATTTTAAATATTTGCCTACATTTGCAAATTTCTTGACTGCCTTAGTATAAAACACAGTACAAATTTTTAGTAGAAGCCTCAATACAATATATAATTCATGTCATCAGTTGTTCTTACTGTCGGATGTATATATTGTTAGTGACAGATAATCTCTATACTGGTCCCTATGATCCCCATCTCTTGATATTCATGGCTTTGTGCAATTCCCTCTCCTTCACAGGGGACTGACTTTCAACAGACTATGACAAAGAAGATACACTGTATATGACTATATAACATTATAATGTCCATCTTGCTCGGAAACTCTCACACTTGCTGTCTTTAAAGATGCAAGCGGCTTTGCTGTAAGCTGGCCTATCAAGAAACTGATGAAGGTCTATGAATGACAGCCAGCAAAAAACTGAGGGCATCAGTCCAACAGCCCACAGAGAATTAAATGATGCCAACCACCATATAACCTTGGAAGATCCTTCCCCAGCTGATAGCCCAGATCTAGCCAACACCTTCACTGCAGCCTTGCACAGTACCCAGCTAGTCACATCCAGACTTACTAAATCAAAATAACTGTGAGATAATAAAATGTGTGTTGTTTTAAGCTGCTAAGTTTATGGCAGTATTATTACTACACAAGAGAAAATGAATACACCCTGAAGTAAAGATTAGTAAGGATCTATTTTACCACCTTTAAATACAGAATTTTAGATTATAGGACATCATATATGCATACCATTAATATTTTACAGGGCTCAATACAAGAAAAGCAGTAACAGATCCTATTCAAAATGGCAGACTAGCCATACCTCCAATTCATCTTCTCTTTCTCCTATGATTTTTAAAGAAGAACACACACACACACACACACACACACACACACACAGTGCTACAACCAAAATAAAGGGAAAAGGATTATGGGCAGACATTGTTGACTGCCAAACCAACAGCCATTCCCACACAGACTCCCCACCTCCTTCTTCCTTTCTTATTGAACCCTGATTTTGTTCAGGTATTTTGAGATCATGTATTTTTACAAATGTGACTTCCCTCATTCTGAGAGAGAGTTAAATCTTTTCTAGTCCAGACCTGGGCTTTTCAAATAATGATGTATAATCACAACATCTTGTTGACTTGCAGAAGTCATCTTATTCAATCTTGCTTAAAAGTGTACTCTGAAAAGGCCCTGGATATATAATGCTGTTGGTCAAAGAGGAAATGATCTGAAAACAGTTTATTTACTAAACACAACTTATTTATAATAATTTCACACACACAAACACACATGTACACATACATGCATGCACAGACTGGTTTTCAAATACACGTGATGGATGGATTCTACCAATAAGACACGAGCAAGGTTTCAGGGAAAGTTTTATCCAATCTTAAAAACAAAACAGAAGGAAAAAAATGTCTTCCTGTAGGCCTTAGATATTCCTCTGTGAGAATGTAATGCCCCAAACTGCTCTAACTATTTAAGACAAGAAAAAGATGAAGAGATTGTCTCAATCCCTTCTTAAGACAAAGATTACAATGGAAGAGAAGATGAAAATGACCTAGATCTTTGCTAGATTCATCAAACTGCTATATTAAGCAATCCCTGAGTTACAATACTGTTAGTTTTCTTGTTACAGAAGTAGTTTTTTCTTAACTTTTTTTTTTTAAGATTTATTTATTTTAGAGAGAGAAAGAAAGCACACACATGAGCAGGAGGGTCAGAGAGAGAGGGAGAGAGAATGTGAAGCAGACTCCACTGAGCACAGAGCCCAATTTGGGGCTCAATCTCACAACCCTAAGATCAGGACCTGAGCTGAAACCAAGAGTCAGACACCTAATTAGCCACCACCCAAGGGCCCCAGTTTTCTTCTTAACTTTTAAGTAAATTTTAAGCAGAATTTTTACTTATGGCTGAAAATCCCAACCTAAGAAGGCCAAAAACAAAATTTTCCAGTTTATGAAAATGGATCCATAACTAATAAAGCCAGGAACAGAAAGCCCAGAGAATTTCAGGAAACTGTAACAGATACCAAATTGCTCTGCAGAATCCCACAGAAGCTAGAAATTCAAAAAAGGAGGGTTTATGGGAAATGCAAAACTGAAAATAGGGGAATTATCTCTACATGAAAGAGCTAACACTCACTATCAACCACAATAGTTCCAAGACAATAAAGCTAAGTAGACAGGCTTTTTTCTCTGACCACCAAAAACTAAAGGGTTAATCTCTACCCCACCCTCAAACCCCACCCCACCCCCCCAAACACACACAGTTTGTGGAAACTAGTACAGCTCCTATGGATGAGTGTTGGTTTCTTAGAGAAATGACTACTGATTTCCAGAATTTAGAGGTTTCCACACCAACGTCCAGCTCCCCGCCTGACAAGTATAAAATAAAACACTAAGTCCTACCTACATAGTGTCCCCAGCTTATTCATTCATAAATATGAACAGGCTATCATGAAAAAACCATAATAAAATGAAAAATTACTCCTGGATGAAACATACACCCACCTCCCTCCTTTTACCCTCCAAAACAAATGAGTCCTAAAGCCATTTAGGTACAAAAGAGCACAGTGGGAGAAAGGGGAAAGAAGTTGGAGGCGGGGTGGTAAGGAAGAGTCTGATGTGAGAAGTTAAAAGACCAAGATGAATAAAAGAGGTATCCAAAATTGGGATGGGGGTAAAGGCAGGAGTCCAGCTATCAGAGTCAGAGCACATCCACATATGGGGGTTTCCCTAGTACATCATATCAGCACTCTAATGCAAGGTGAGGAGGGCATCCATGTAGGGGCAACCTGACATGGTGTATCAGACCCCAAGCACAGTGGAGAGGGCATCCAAGCTGAGGGGTAGCTTGCTAAGGAATATCAAAGGCCAATGTGTTGGGGGTGGATGGCAGATTTCCATGAAGTTATGGAAGGGTAAAGGCAACCTAAAATGAGGACTAATAGCTCAAGGAGAGGGTGAAGAGTAACAGCAGAGATGGACGACTAGCTACATCCAGGGGATTGATCAAATAAGTAAAAATACTAAGGATAATGGAAGCCAAATTTCACTGTGTCAGAGAAGGGAGTTGCACACATAAAGGAGAAAAAGCTAGATTCAATAATGTGATACTAAATGAGAAGTATCACCATGAACTAACAGTTTTCAATACATAGATATACACACACACACCAGCTCTGTCCACTGAAAGGGCCTGAAACTAGCAACAGTCTAATGGCAATGAGCAAACCTAATGCTGAGATCTTAAAAACACCACTCTCTACCAAAAAGAACTAGGAATCCCTTGGAAGACAGGCAATTCCACCACTAAGGCAGGAAAAGTACAAGATAAGCCTGGGACATAATATTATGCCACAAAGCAAGGAAGTTAAAAAAAGATAAGGTAATGCCAAAGGACAGAAAGAAGTGATACAAAAAGGCTCCTCCTGTCCAAATCAGGACAATTTGAGCATCAAAATGAACAGTGAGAGTAACAGAATATATACCTCACTGAATAATGTAAGAAATCATGACTCCATGCATGTATAAATAAATGTTAATTTTTTAATTCTATGGTTGGATTGTGATTAAGCAAGAAGATCCTGGCTTGTAGAAAATACACACTAAAATATTCAGGAGTGAGGAGCCACCTGGGTGGCTCAGTAGGTTAAGCCTCTGCCTTTGGCTCTGGTCATGATGTCAGGGTCCTGGGATTGAGCACTGCATCGGGCTCTCTGCTCAGCAGAGAGCCTGCTTCCCCCTCTCTCTCTGCCTGCCTCTCTGCCTATTTGTGATCTCTCTCTCTCTCTCTGTGTCAAATAAATTTTAAAAATCTTTAAAAATAAATGAATGAATGAACGAATGAATGCATAAATAAATTAAATATTCAGGATAAAGATTATCAGTCAGGAAAAATGTCTTTGTATTGTACTTCTGTACTTATTTCTACAATTTACTACTTCAAAATAAAAACTGTAAATATGTACAAATTTGTATTCTCAAGAGATACAATAAAGTTCATAAAATCAGAACAGAATGCTATGAAAAAAAAAAAAGAGAGAGAGAAAGAAAATAAAAAGGGTTGAGAAACCTGTATTTTCCAGGGTGCCTAGGTGGCTCAGTCAGTTAAGCATCTGCCTTCCCCTTGGGTTATAATCCCAGGGTCCTGGGATGCAGCCCTGCATCAGGCTCTCCCTGCTCAGCAGGGGCCTTCTTCTCCCCTCCCTCTGCTGCTCCCCCTGCTTATACTCTCTCTCCCCACCCCATCAAGTAAATAAATAAATAAAATCTTTTTAAAAATCTGTCTCTTCCAACATGTCTCATTAACTTTTTTATTTTTTGAGAGGTGGAGACAAACCCAAGAAATTTTTCCAGAAAAAGTAAAGCAAAAAGACATAAAGGAAATATAAAAGACAGATGATCAATCCAGATAATTCAACATCCAATTAAAAGTTCTAGAAAAAAGAGATGGAGAAAATAGAGAACTGACAATTAAATAACACAAGAAAATACTCCAAAGCTAAATGAAACAATCTTCAAATGCTAAGAGGTCTATGAAAATCCAGTATAATAACAAAAAAGTAAGTACTCACATCTAGATGAAATTTAACAAAGATAAATACTTCCCTAAAAACTCTCTGAAAAGAAACAGAGTTCATCTACAATAGAGAGAATCATCAAAAGACTTTTCATCTAGGACACCAGATTCTACTGGAGAAATAAAAAGGCAAGGCCACTTAAGTATTAAAGGAAAATGAATTCCACACTCAACCAAATCAGCAGGCTAGTATAGGGTGTAACATTTTCACACAGGCAAGGAAAAGGAAATTAACTCCTACATATGACCTTACACGTTACCCAATAAAATAAAAAATATGAAACAAAAGAGAAGACATGAAATTCAAGAAATAGTGGAGCCAATCTCAGAGAGTAAGTAAAGTGTTAAAATGGCAACTGTGCAACAAATCTAAGGAACAGTCTAAGCAGGAGACAAAAAGTTCTAGAAGGTATTTGGCGGCAAGGAGGAATGAGGAATAGACTGTTCTTTAATTAACTTTAGATTTTTAAAAGCTAATAATGCATGTGGTAATCACTAACATAATAAGAGTATAAAATGCCAAACAAAAAATACTGGACTTGCAGTTTCAGCTCCAATATGTGAAAAAATTAGAAGCTGTCATTCCCATCCCTACAACAAGAAAAAAGCTAAACTGAAAGTCACTGACTTTCCCTGGACCCAACAGAAAAATGAAGATACAAGGCAAACTACCAGTTCAAGATACAGAGATAGACATATCCAGGATGTCAAAGCCAAGAACTACTAAATCACCTCAAATACAAACAAGTGGAACCATTCCCAGGGCTGTCGTAACAATCACAAACTCGGTGACTTAAAACAGGAAAACTTTATTCTTTCACTCTGTAATTCTGAAGGCCAGAGTAAAAAATCAAAGTATCAGCAGGATTGGGTCCTCCTGAAGGCTCAGAGAAAGAATTGCTTCACATTCTGCCTTGGCTTCTGGAGGCTGCCAGAAATCTCTGGCATTCCTTAGTTTGCATAATTCCAACCTCTGCCTCCATCTGCACATGACCTTGCCCTTCTGTGTGTCTCAAATCTCCCTCCCCTTACTCTTTTTTTTTTTTTTTTTAAGATCTTATTTATTTGTCAGAGAGAGAGCAGAAGCACGGAGAGCTGGAGGCAGAACAGGCAGAGGGAGAAGCAGGCTCCCTGCTGAGCAAGAAGCCCAATGTGGGACTGGATCCCAGGGCTCCCAGATCATGACCTGAGCAGAAGGCAGAGAAGCCACCAAGGAATCCCTCCCTCCCCTGACTCTCAGTAAGAACACCACTCACTGGATTTGTGGTCAGTCCTAAATCCAGGATGGTATTATCTCTTAAGATGCTTGGTTACATATGCAAAGACTTCATTTCCAAATAGCACCAAATTCATCTATACCAAGGCTTAGAACTTGAACACATCATTTCGGTGGCAGAAAGTTAATCCACTGCAAACACCTAAATGGTACTTTTGATGAACTACTAGAGGCTGAACGTAGAATAGCATCACAGTAGGAAACTTCTGGGAACCACAGTCTCAGGAGAGTCACCCATTGTTATGGTTTTATTTCCAGAAACCCCACCAGATTCTCAGAGTTAAGAACCCATAAAAATCTCCTTGAGCTTCTCACAAGGAGAAGGTAAAAGAGGTCACCCTAAAGTAATGAGAAACCAGAGCATTCACCATAACAAAGACTTAATCTCCACAGAAAAGACTTTAGCAAGCCATATCCCATATGCAGTAAGGTATGGGATTCTCTGATTCCAGTCCCCACTTCCCCTTTTCTCAGACTAGTCAAGGTTACAGTCCCACAACACAAACCCACTAAAAGTTTGAGATTTAATTATAAGATTATAGGAGGCTTCCGCTCTCCTACACCATTCCACCACACAAGTGAGGTTCCAGTATAATAAAAGCTAATCACTGCTGAAAAAGTTTTGCATGGTATAGATCCCATCTGAGGAGTTGTTCTTAGGAAAACCCAAAGGCAGCCAGGAAGACACAAAAGGACTCTAAAGAAATGTGAAGCCTCTGGCACCTATACTTAGAGCAAATATTAAACACAATACAACTCTTGAACAAATATTAAAATCTCACACTCAATACCTGTTAATCTGAGCTCCTATTCCCTAATACATAATGTCCAACTTTCAACAAAAAATTATACATCATGCTTTTAAAAGGCAAGGAAAAACACAAAGACAAAGCAAGCATCAGACCCAGACTCAAATATAATACATATTTTGGAATCAGACAGGGAATTTAAAATAATTATGATTAATATGTTAAGGGCGGTAATGGTGAAAAAAAGACAACAACAAAGCAGATGGGTAAGGTAAGTAGACAGACGGAAACCCTAAAATCAAAAGGAAGTGAAAGAAATAAGAAATACTAACTAAATAAAGTTATATAGAATGAAATAAAGGATGCCCAGGTGGCAGGTCACTGCCCCAGGAAATGATGGGTCGATGCTTAAAGTGGGCATCACAGCAAAGGTGCTATCTCAGAGGGGATCCTCAATGGCAGCACCTCAGAAGGCGGTTCCAGGCACGCTAGGATGCACTGGCAGCAGCCACTGAGATGTTGGCCAGTTGGCTAGTGACTTAAACTGAAGGGACAAGTGGCATGCTCAGCATGCACAGCCCTGAGGCCTTGCCTCAGTTTTCTAAACTTCGGGCTCCCTTCTGCCAGACCCTTATGCCCAGAATCAACAACTTTTTCAACCCTCTCCTCCCCCATCCCCTGGAGCTCCATGTGGGGCAATGAACAGAAACTTCCAGCACTGATAATGGCCCTGAGGGGTTGAACAACAAGGTCCCAGGTGACCAGGAGGAAGGAACTATGGCAGGAAAAGGGGGAAGGGACTAGGCAAAGGGGTGCAAGCTCTCTGCACCTATCCCCACCTCCTCTCTCTGCCATGGCCCAATCTGTGGAAGCAGCTCTCCTAAGAACCAGGGCCTTGGAGGTGTCCCGGTAATTACCAGTGGAAGCAGCCAGCACCACCATCTGGGCCTTAGAGAAAGTGGTCAGCTTTACCCGGGAATCAATATGCACAGCACACTGGCAGAAATGCTCCCAGGGCTCCTGAGAGTTCGACAGCAGGGGCAATAAGCAAAGGAGCAATCCTTACACCTGCTCAAAGATGACATTCAAATAAACAAGAGCTTTTCTGTCAGAAGTTGCATATGTTGCATATACTGTTTGATTTCATGGATGGCTTCAGACTTAAGACCAACAAAATTATAAGAACAACACTGAATGAACTAACTGAGTATGCTTCAACTCACTGTGGGGTAATTTGTCAAAACAGTATATTGTGATAAATCAAAAATGATCAGTGCTGGCATCTTCCATACTCCTCCTCCAAGTGATAATCTAGATTTTGACCCAGAAAGGGATGAATTTGAGGCCTCTTGGCTTCACATACAATTGATGTCAGAGTTCTTAAGATAATTTGGAGAGTTCTGGTTTGGAGAGCACTGGAAAGTGATGTATGGGCCAGAAATTTGTAAGACAGTTTCTGACCTTTTTTTTTTTTAAAGATTTTATTTATTTACTTGACAGAGAGAGACAGACAGTGGAGAGGGAACAGAAGCAGAGGGAGTGGGAGGGGGAGAAGCAGGCCTCCCGCTGAGCAGGGAGCCCGATGAAGGGCTCCATCCTGGGACCCTGGGACCATGACCTGACCCAAAGGCAGATGCTCAACGACTGAGCCACCCAGGTGCCCCAGTTTCTGACCTTTTCAACAGTGAAGGTATCTCGGAGAACATGAAGACCTGAAGACTGTTCTGCACTGAATTTATAGGAAATTTCTTGGATTAAGGCATTCATTAAAAAAACAAATTACCAACATTTTCCTTGTTTATATATGAAACATTTCCAAGAGGTTGCTGAACTCCTTGAAATATTAGTAAGTTTTTATCAATGGCTCTATGCCATACCACTGAAAGCAGAACATAAATAATTTCTAATGAAGGCTTTTATTCTTATGCATACTGCAAAAGGATTGGCTTTGTCTCATGCTCAGCTAGTCTACTGTGTTGGATAGCTTCTAGAGAAAGATACAACACTAACATAACCAGTTATCACAGGACTGCTAAAATTTTGGCCAAAAACATGCAGTCTGAAAGAGGTGATGCTTTCAGAAGAAAGTGAGAAATCTTAGATGTTACTGAACCACACAATTCCAAAGAACTCTTTAAGGAGAAATCCAGGTGTGTATCCAGTTCTCAATTTTAGCTTGGAGAAAGGGTACCGTACACTTCTGGAATAATGAAGATATCCTTAATTCGAGGAGAATATTAATAAAGTCAATAAAAACAATTATATTTGGCAGTTTATAAAAAAAGGAAGATAACAAAAAATTTCAAAAATTAATATCATACACCAAACAACACACCTGGGAAGCTCAGATAATACAAAGCAAGAAAATGTGAGAAAAGTCTACACCTAAGCATACCCTACTCACACTGCAGAAAACCAAACACAGAAATTCTTGAAAGAAGCCATAAGGGAAAAAACCACCTTACATATAGAAGAACAAGCATAAGAATTACAGCAGACCTCTCTTCAGAACACTTAAGAGAGGGGAGTAAGGGACGCCTGGGTGGCTCAGTTGGTTAAGCGGCTGCCTTCGGCTCAGGTCATGATCCCAGTGTCCTGGGATCGAGTCCCACATCGGGCTCCTTGCTCCACAGGGAGCCTGCTTCTCCCTCTGCCACTCTGTCTGCCTGTGCTCACTCTCTCTCTCTCTCTCTCTGACAAATAAATAAATAAAATCTTAAAAAAAAAAAAAAGAGAGAGGGGAGTAAACTATTCAAAGTACTGAAAGAAAAAAACTACCAACTTAGAATTCTAAGAGAGGGAAGTTTACAAAGATAACAGGTCAAACTTAAGAAATAAGAAAAATCTCAAATAAATAATCTAACCTTATATCTAAAGGAACTAGAAAAAACACATACAAAGCTCAAAGTTAAAAGGAGAAAGAAAATAATAAAAATCACAGAAATAAATGGTATAGAGATTTTTTAAAAATAAAAATGATCAATAAAACCAAGAGCTGCTTTTTGAAAAGATAAATTAAATTGATAAACCTTTAGTCAGAGTCATCAAGGAAAAAAGATAGAACTTAAATAAATATAATCAGAAATAAAAGAAGTAACAACTAAGACCAGAGAAAAACAAAGGATTATTAAAATACTACCATGGAAAATTATATGCCAACAAATTGGCCAAACTATAAGATATGGATAAATTCCTAGAAACATACAATCTTCCAAAACTGAATCAGGAGGAAACAGAAAATCTGAATGGACTGATGACCAGTAATGAAATTAAACAAACAAAAGGCAGGACCAGATGCCTTCCCAGTTGAATTCTACCAAACACTTAAAGAGTTAGTACCTTTTCTTCTCAAACTATTCCAAAAAATAGAGGAAGGAAAGAGTCCAAATTTTATTCTACAAGGCCAGCATTACCCTAATACTTGAATCAGTAACATACAAAAAAAGAAAACTACAGACCAATTATCTCTGATGGACAGAGATGCAGATATCCTCAACAAAATATTAGCAAACTGCATTCAAAAATACATAAAAAAAAATTGTTCACTGCTATCAAATAGAATCTTATTCCAGAGATGCAAGCATGATTCAGATCCACAAATCAATCAACATGATATATCACATTAACAAAATAAAGGATAACACCCATACGATCAACTTAATAGATACAGAAAAAGCATCTGATAAAATTCAACATCCATACATGATAAAAACTCTCATCAAAGTGGACTTAGAGGGAACACACCTCAACATAATCAGGGCCATATATAATGAACCTATAGCTAATGTCATAGTCATTGGTGAAAAACCGAAGATTTTCCTTTAAGATTAGGACCCCCCCCCCCCCAAAAAAAGGATCAGGAACAAGACAAGGATGGCTACTCTTGCCATTTTTATTCAAAACAGTACTAGAAATCCTAGCCACAGCAAAAAGACAAGAAAAAGTAATAAAAGGTACCTAAATTGGTAAGAAAGAAGTAAAACTGTCACTATTTCCAAATGACATGGCCCTGTATTTAGAAAAGCCTGAAGACTCCACCAGAAGATGTGAGAATAAATGAAGTCAGTAAAGTTGCAGAATACAAAATGAACACCAAGAAATTGGTTGTACTTCTGTACACTAATAACAAAATAACAGAATAAAATAGCTAGGAATAAACTTAACCAAGGAGGTAAAAAACCTATACTGTGACAATTATAAGACACTGAAGAAAGAAAATGAAGACACAAATGGAAAGTTATACCATGCTCACAGAATAAAATAATTAATATTGCTAAAATGTCCATATTACTCAAAGTAATCTATAAATTCAATGCAACCCCTATCAAAATACTAAAAGTGTTTTTCACAGAACTACAACAAATAATCCCAGCACCTATATGAAACCACAAAAGACACTGAATAGCCAAAACAATCTTGACAAAGAAAAGCAAAGCTGGAGGTATGACAATCCCAGATTTCAAGATATACTACAAAATCATAATAATCAAAACAGTGTTATTCACACAAAAACAGACATTCAGATCAATGAAACAGGATTGAGAACCTAGAAATAAACCACACTTACATGATGAATTAATCTAAAACAAAGGAAGAATGTACAATGTGGAAAAGACAGTTTCTTCAATAAATAGTGTTGGGAAAACTGGACTGCTACATGCAAAAGAATAAAACTGTCGGACCACTTTATTACACCAAGTAGAGAAATAACTCAAAATGGATTAACACCTAAATGTGAGACCTGAAACCATAATATTCCTTTAAAAAAAAAAAAAAAAAGGCTGTAGTCTTTGACACTGGCCTTAACAACATATTTATGGATATGTCTACTCAGGTAAGGGAAATAAAAACAAAAATAAACTATGCGGACTACACTAAAATAAAAAGCTCTTGCACAGCAAAGGAAACCATCAAAAAATGATATAGTTTAGAAAAACACAATGAAATTTCAAATGATTAAAGAGTTTATATTATATATATTATATATGTTTTTTAATATATATATATATATTTATAGTTAGAGACCAAACTAAATGTAAAGTACAAACCAAATCTGTAAAATACATCTATTTTTTAGGACCTGAAATATATCAAAATAACTTTACTCTGTAGAAATTTACAGGTCTTTTCCTCCTCCTTTATTCTGTGTTTTCTAAACTGCCCAAAATGATCACTTTAACAATCAAAGATGATACTAAGGTTGGTAATTCATAATATGCTGTATTTACAGAATGTCAGTGTGGCAGAACCCCAATTATGCAAGTGCTCCTTATGGTAATGTCACTCTTTTCCAGCTAGGGGTCATTTCAAGGCGATACAAGAGGGTATCTGATATTATGCCCCACAGTATACATCAAAACCTTTCACCCAGAAGTAGAGCTAGTTAGAGCCAAACTGGGATATGTTTCAAACCTGAAGGAATCATTAAAAAGCCGTAAATCCCAACCACCCTACTCTGATATAATTCTCCTACAATTTAGTTATCAAGACTAAACTCAATACAAAAAGGTTAATCCCAATCTTCCAACATCACTTTACTGTCTTAAAAACCACAAGTTCTACAGCATACGTCGTATGGAACAAGAAATGTTCCTGATTTACAAATGCATTGTTTTTCAAGTTCTTGTCTATTTACTCAATTTGATAGTGCAATCTGATCTTAGCCATCTACTTAATTACAATGCCTATATTTGGATATGAGAATTGTTAAATTTTTTTAATGATATTCTTACATATTAAATGTATATACATATATACTGTATATATACACACATACACAAAGTTTTTCAAAATATTATAATAGTGAGTCATGAAGTGTGGCAAAAAAATGTCAGCAAAACAGTGAATTGCTCTTTAAATTATGCTGAATTACTCTAAATTATTTGTGCCATCCTGTAGAATTATACCGAATTGACTTTCAAATATTTTATCCACTTTAACAAAATCTCTACTCAAAAGTTCAACTTTCATTTCAACATTCATGTCTCAGTGAAATTTACTTATTCGTTAAAAATTAGTTTGTTGTAAAAGTTATTTTATACATAGCTCAAGTAGCATTCTATTTTTAATTTTTTTCAGATAAACTACAACCAAAAACACTAACTTCTCATTTAGAAGAGCTAAATGAACCAGATCTTCCTAAAGTCAGTAAACTTCAAAATAAATTCATCCTAGATTTTGGGGGATATTTTTGACAATAAAAAAATAGCCATTCTAACACCAAAGACTTAAGTTGGGATTATTTAACTAACCAATAAACAACAGTAGCACTCATATAGTTAGCTCACCCTACAATCCACCTCTAAAACATCTCAAAAGATTAAATACTTCAAAGAAGCCTATCAGGATGAGCAATGAAAACTAAACTAGAGCCACAAGAGATTACAGAATACACAAAGAGATCTGTCAATTCAACACTCTAGAATGGGATACTGCAGAGTTGGGGTCAGATCCACAGGCTCAGAGGCATGTGACAACCTATGAAACTGGGCTGGTTCTTGGTTAGGTTATAAATTTCCAACCCTAAAAATCTCAATTAAATGGATACATTTCTATTAAAACACACACACACACACACACACACACACTACTCAAGAGACTAAAAATAAAATCAACAGCCATAATCCAAGAATAAAATCAGAAAATGGCCTAAAAATAGCCTCAAAAACAGTTCCCAAAAAACAGATGATTTGTTTTAAAGGTTAATTCTTTCAAAACTACCATAAAACATAAAATAAGCATACAAAGCTTCACGATCTTAAAATAATCATTATTTAAAAACAATTTAAGTGATATTAAGACCAAAATTGCTCCCACAAGTATACTGTCTAAAACACATAAGGTTCTAAATAAAATGCCAATAAAGGGAAGGCAAATGCATAGAAAATAACCCACAGAATAAGCAGGGAATAGAGGTTTAATCTTGGAAAATCTGGGGAAACTGGCTCAGTCAGTAGAGCATGCAATTCTTGATCTTGGGGTCATGAGTTCAAGCTCCACATTGGATGTAAAGCTTACTTTGAAAAAATAATAAATCTTGGAAAATCTAATTTATTATATAAACTGATAAAATAAGAAAACCACATGATCCAAAGATTCTAAGTAGCATTCAATAAACTTGAGCATTAGTGTATTTTGTGTGAACTCAATCCCTCTTGTCCCAGTAAAAAGCTCCTAACATGCGGTCTTAACCTCAAGCTTTGCCCCAGAAAACGTAAGCTTTGGGGCCAAGTCAGCAATTCAGTTCTTCTCAGGATAACCAGATTTATAACATGTACATTCATACCTAATTTACATTAAGGCAGCAGTTCTCAACCAGGATAATTTTGTCCCCACAGGGGACACTTGGCAACATCTGGAGACATTTTTGGTTGCTATAGCTCAGGGAATGCTATTGGCATCTAGTGGGAAGGGGCCAGGATGCTGCTAAGCATCCATCAATGCATAGGGCAGTCCCGCACAACAAATTAATTTCTGGCCCAAAACTGCTAAGGTTGAAAAATTTTATATAAGGGGAAATATGCCACATACCAATATTCATCTCATACCATATCCCATAAAATCTAGTTGAGTGAAAAAGAACTTTTCTCAGGGCACCTGGCTACCTCAATCAGAAGAGAGTGCAACTCTTAATCTCAGGGTTGTAGGTTTGAGCCTCTCACTGGGCATAGAGATTACTATAAAATTCAGCTTAAAAATTTTTTTTAAAAAACCCTCTTTCTGGGGCGCCTGGGTGGCTCAGTGGGTTAAAGCCTCTGCCTTCGGCTCAGGTCCTGATCCCAGGGTCCTGGGATGGAGCCCCACAGCGGGCTCTCTGCTCAGCAGGGAGCCTGCTTCCACCTCTCTCTCTCTCTCTCTGCCTGCTTGCCATCTCTGCCTGTCAAATAAATAAATAAAATCTTTAAAAAAAAAAAAAACCTCTCTCTCTCTCTCTCTCTCTCTCTCACACACACACACACACACACACACACACACACGAAAGGAAGAGAGTAGGGGAAATGCAAAGAAGGGAGAGGAAGAAATGGAAGTAAGTACCAAAATTGTGGTGAGAAGCTTCTAAACTTAAAGCAAACAAAACAATCAAAATTTAAAAGCAAACAAATTGGAAACTAGGAATAAATACTTGCAGCAAACCAAAGAATTAAAAGCATTTCTAAGAACCAAAAAGAAAAAAAAAAAAAACACAACACAACCAAGGTTGAAAAACAAGCAAAAGAAAATATAGTATTTAAGATGAAGTACCTCAATAGCCTAAGAATTTAATCCTTGCTTAAAAAAAAAAAAAAAAGGAAGAAACATATTTTCTTAACAACTTTGCTGCATGGCAGGGGGGAGCAGCATGCAGGGGGATTGCTGGTAGTATTTTTTAAGGAGTCTACATTTTATTTTTTAGTGATTTAAAAAAAGTTAATAAAAAAGTGATTTTTTACATACAAAGGAAAGCCTGAAAACCAAGGTTAAAATTCTTAAAATCCAGAATTTTTTTTTAAATTATGCACAAAATATCAATGGTGTTATAAGTTCACCAACTCTTCCGCCCTAATAAACATGTATCCTTCTGGTAATGAAAAGTCACTTCATAAAAAGAATAATATGAGCAATTTACACAAATTTCCAACAGGTTTGAGTTGTATGGACATTCACTAGGGAATACTTACTTTGGTCCTAATCAATACAATACAGATAGATATCACAATATCTAATTAGGTCTGTCAAATTAAATGCACTCTATATTACACCTCTGGTTATATCACTAAGCATTAACCTTTATTATAGCAAAGGGCAAAATACAAGAAGTTAATAAAAAAATTAACGAAACTATACTCCAGTGGGGCACCTGGGTGGTGTAGTCAGTTACTGCTTTTGACTCCTGGTTTTGGCTCGGGTCAAGATCTGGGTCACAGGATCCACCCCCACTCAGGACTCTGTGACCAGCACAAAGTCTGCTTAAGACTTCCTCTCCCCTTACCCCTCTCGTCTACTCTCTCTCTATAAAACCATAATTCACTGTAAATTTAAAAACAAGTATAAGCTTTATTCCAAAGAAGCAGTAATATAATAGAAACACTTTAATGGTTCCACCTGTTATTTCCTGTTAAAAACATAAAAGATGAAAAATATTTTTAGTTTTTATTCCCAGGATTAAATACTTATTTTTCACCAGAACCAAAAGTCTTTAGCAGAAACTTCTTTCCAGGACTATCTTTACAGAAATGCAGAAATGCAAAATTGATAAGCATTGCTTAATGTCATTAACCAGTGACACTTCATTATTAGGTTCCCTAAAGTCATCCAGAATGTCAAAATACTAATAAAGAAAATTTCCTCAAATCCGTTAAAATAGAACTGATAAACAGCATTTCTTACATTTTTTTTCAACAGAGGTAAGTAAAGCACTCTAAAGATATCATACACAAAACCCACCCCTCCTTTTTGTATTTCAAATAGTGCACAAAAGTTTGCATACCAGATACTTATTCAAAGGGTATTCAAAGAGAAGAGAATTTGTGGTGCAAGAAAATTTTTACACAGTATTATATTCCTTTTAATATTATTAAATCAGATCTGTAAGTGACAGATGTCTACAAAAATAATCTAAACTTAAAAAACAAAAGTACTGGGTGCCTGGGTGGCTCACTGGGTTAAAGCCTCTGCCTTTAGTTCAGGTCATAATCCCAGGGTCCTGGGATGGAGTCCCACATTGGGCACTCTGCTCAACAGGGAGCCTGCTTTTCCTCCCTCTCTCTCTGCCTGCCTCTCTGCCTACTTGTGATCTCTGTCAAATAAATAAATAAAATCTTTTTTAAAAAAAAAGTATTTTAATCTCACAAAGACCAATTACTTATTAATTAGTTGAAAACAAATAAACTACCATGCACAGGTGACTAATGGCTCCTTCCAAAATAACAAATCCTAACGACAAATATACAAAATCCATCTGAAGAGCAAACAAGTTGGAAAACTGAACTAAAAATTCCCCATTCAGATTTTTATTCCCACTATTAACCTTGAGAAAACACTATAGATATCAGTTTTAAGCACATTTCAAACCATATAAAATACCATGTATTTGTCATAAAATTTTATAGAATTCAGCAAAAAAGTCTTATGATAGTCTACTGGGCACGTAAATAAAAGACCAAAGTGTAACACACAGTTAAAATTAGTTAAAAATCTTTTAAAAGAAAATAATTATCCAAATACAGGTATAATGTGTAATACCAACCCACAACTTTAGGGTGATAAGGATTTAAATTTCTTGATTCTTAAACCACATTAGGATAGTCATTTCAATCTGTATTACTTGCTCTGTTTAGCTCAACTTTTTCCCCCTAATGTCTTAGGAAATAATTAAGAGGGGACACCTGGGTGACTCAGTCAATTAAATGTCCAACTCTAGATTTCAGCTCAAGACATGAGCTCAGGGTCATAGGATTAAGGCCCACATCAGACTCTGCACTCTGCTTCTCTCCCTCTACACCCACTCCCGAGCCAAGCGTGCATGCACTCTCTCTCAAATAAGTCTTAAAAACACAAATAATTAAGAGAACATGCTTTAAGATCAGAGTAATATAAATTTAATACAGCCTTCCCCACATCCTTCTCTGACCTTGGGTGAGTAACAATGTCTTTAACTTCAATTTCTAATTTTGAAAATGGACACAATGATGTTTTACCCCAGAATGCTCCAGTGAAATTAAATTCTGAACAAAATACCTAGCATTGTAAGCATTCCCTAAATGCTAATAATTAGCAAAATATCAATTAAAAAGAAATTTTAAAGTTATCAAAAAATGGAAAGTTGCTTCAAAAGACAATTTCACTCTAAGTTGACCTTAAATGTGTTAAAAAAAAAAAAAGTGTAATGAAGTTATATAACTGCAAGAACCTATAATAAAATCAGAATCATGAAATCATTTTATTTTCTCCATGTTTCCGAGCAAACAACAAAAGTAAATATGAGCATTAAAAAATAATCCTAGGAGCGCCTGGGTGGCTCAGTGGGTTAAGCCTCTGCCTTCGGCTGAGGTCATGATCCCAGAGTCCTGGGATCTAGCCCCGCATCCCCCCATCCCCCCCATCGGGCTCTCTGCTCAGCAGGGAGCCCGTTTCCTCCTCTCTCTCTGCCTGCCTCTCCACCAACTTGTGATCTCTGTTTGTCAAATTAAAAAAAAATTCTTTTTAATTTAAAAAAATAAAAATAAAAAATAAACCTAAATCCTTACACTCAAAGAGATGTTAATTCAAATTACCAAAAAAACATTATCTGGCCAGGGCTGAGAGCAGGGACTCTTGTTTTATTTCTCTTTGTATTTCTCTTTTATTTCTCTTTGTATTCCCAACCCCCATCACAGTGCCTAACATGCCAAATGTACTCAACAGCTATCTGTAGCACTGAAATGAAACACATACTTAATACTCAGTCACCAAATTTTTGAGTGGCTGCTACTGGAAGGTAGGTAGCCACTTGTTCCAGGTATCCCTAAGGAAAAAAGAAAAGAAAAAAAAAAAGAAAGAAAAAAGCTCTGCACTCCTGAAGGTTATACTCTACAGTTATATTCTTTTTTTTAAAGATTTTTTTTAATTTATCTATTATTTGAGAGCGAGGGAAAGAATGAGAGGGAGAGAGTATGAGAGGAGAGAGGTCAGCGGGAGAAGCAGACTCCCTGTCAAGCAGGGAGCCTGATATGGGACTAGATCCTGTAACTCCAGGATCATGACCTGAGCCAAAGGCAGTCACTTAACCAATTGAGCCACCCAGACGCCCCTCTACAGTTATATTATAAAAGGGTAAGACAAATAAGCAATAAACATTTAAATAAGGAAAATACAGGGGCGCCTGGGTGGCTCGGTGGGTTAAAGCCTCTGCCTTCAGCTCAGGTCATGATCTCAGGGTCCTGGGATCAAGCCCCGCATCGCATCGGGCTCTCTGCTCAGCAGGGAGCCTGCTTCCCTTCCTCTCTCTGCCTGCCTCTCTGCCTACTTGTGATCTCTGTCTGTCAAATAAATAAATAAAATCTTTAAAAATAAATAAATAAATAAGTAAGGAAAATACAAAGTAAGTTACAATGTGGAAAGAATGGATTAAAAAAAAAAGTAGGACAGGAAAAGGAGGATCAAGAATGCCTATTATCTGTAACCCCAATGACACCTCTCAGAGGAAGAGTTAGGAACTGCAACAGAGTAGGAATTTAAAGTCTAACACAAAACTTTGATATTAGGAGAACACATTTCTAAATAACTTAAAGTTAGTTGTTTCTTACTCTAAAGAATAAATAAAAATCATATAGAGAGTATACATTTTTATGATCAACTTTAATATTTTCTAAAAACATTATACTCTGCTAGCCAGGACTGATGGTCTCAATTTTACAAGTATATCAACTTCTATGTTGCAAGTGAGCGAGCAGAAGGCAATTCGTCTGCAAGAGCAGAGCAATGTCTAAATCAAAGGAACCTGTTTCTTCAAACTCTTCTGGCAGCAATTCTGACAGTGAGGTTGACAAAAAGTTAAAGAGGAAAAAGCAAGTTGCTCCAGAAAAATCTGTGAAGAAGCAAGACTGGTGAAACTTCAAGAGCCCTGTCATCCCCTGAGCAGAGCAGCAACAGAAACAATATAACATGTTTCAGATCCAGAATATGAGGTAGGTCCCTGTTAAGGACTTTAAAGGGAAAATTCTAATTAATATTAAAGAACACTGGATGGATCAGAAGGTGAAATGAAACCTGAAAGAAAAGGTATTCCTTTAATTTCCGAGCAATGGAGCCAGCTGAAGAACAGATTTCTGACATTAACGGTGAAGCAAGAGAACTATAAAATCAGAGCCATATAAAACCTGTAACGGTTCTAGTTGTTTTAATTTGCCTTTTTACATTGGCTTCTGTTTTCTAAACATTGTTTTCCAAGCTGTAGTATATTTGGACTTCAGAACAATTTGTAAGATGAACAGTTTTTATAGCCTTATTAAAAGTGTTCGGAGGGACTCCTGGGTGGCTCAGTGGGTTAAAGCCTCTGCCTTAGGCTCAGGTCATGATCCCAAGGTCTTGGGATAGAGCCCCGCATCGGGCTCTCTGCTCAGCAGGGAGCCTACTTCCCCCCCCCCCCACCTGCCTGCCTCTCCGCCTACTTGTGATCTCTGTCAAATAAATAAATAAAATCTTTAAAAAAAAAAAAAGTGTTCTGAGCGAAGCTAACTGTCAGCTTGATTAGAGGCTTGCTTTGTGCCCACCACCTGGTGTAAAATAAAGTAATACAATCTTAAAAAAACAAATATAATAACTCCTATACTAAAAACACAAAACAACTTGGCAATTATAATAATCACGACAAATAAATGCTCTAGAAATTTCACTCTTCTAGTTATCAAAATCAGTCTAGATGTTAGGTAAATTTCTGGCCTCAGTACAAGGGCACTGATAAATACTAACAATGTAAAGATAGTTTTAATATTTCAGGAATAAGGATCTTAAAAATATCAATGCAAATGAAGTTATACCTTACTCCAAAGACTCAGTGCCAGGAAAGGGGGGGGGGGAATCTATCTATCTATTTATCTATCTATCTTTACTACTGCCACGTCCTTACCACCTTGACTACTGCGATGTCACTGGTCAAACTAACGAGAGATGAACAAATCCCATTTGCCTTCCAACACGGGAATCTATATCCTGACCTTCCTTGTGCTTCTCCTGTAACATTTTAACATTTCTGACAATGGAATACATCCTCTAAATGTGCTACATTCCCTCTCATTTGGATTTCTGATGATTCAAATGTTAAGCTTTATTCCTATCATGTTCATATCATAGTCACATCGTAGCACTACAAGCCATGCCGAAACATTCATGACACTCATCAACCCCTGGAGGGAGGAAGAGAGAGGAACATTTATGTTAGAATCTCTAGGGATTGAGGAATTTTTTTTTTTTAATCCAGGTGACTCTAATAATTCTCATGGGCCCAACCCATAACTCTGCTATAAACTACTTAAGGTACCAAAACATATTTGTCCTAATCCCCCTAGTGCCTAGCATGGCATTAATCACATTCCTCACATTAAGGCAAATACCTCTTGATTAATTCCTCACATTGAGGCAAATACGTCTTGATTAAAGTTTCACATAAAGCTCCTTTCCAGGACCGTAAGACCTTGCAATAGAACCTTTCTCTTAGGTGGTACCTATTTGTTACTGTTACCACACTTAAAGCATTCTTCTACTATAAACTCCCACTGATTAGGTGCCACACAGTCACTCTCTTGGAATTACCTGAACACCAAATCATCAAAAACCACCTGAGCTACAAGACACTAAAACAGATCCTGAATTTTAGGATCCCATATTAGTCATCTCTGTTTTGTAAATTAGTTGGGAAAGAGAATGAGATCATAATGGGAAGTTTAATAACAGATACAGAATTTAAAAGATTATAAAATGCAAGTCTCCTAGAGGCACTGGAAAGGACTGACAGGGTATAAATAGGTTCTAGGAAAGAGTCTCTAACACTGCCGTATTTGGCAACAAATCAGCATCTTAGGCTACGTATCAAATCAGAACATGAATTTTTTAAAAGCAGAGATTCTTCTTAGAGTAAAAGGTCCTTTAAACGCGAACCATTAGTAAAAACATTTTCAGTTGAATGAAAAAGGTCACTGAGAGAGTGTAACGTCCAGGTACCAGAGACCTTCAGAAACAAACAAAAACCAAAATAAAACAAACAAACAAAAAGTCAAATTTAGTCCAAATGAGGAAACTTTTAGGACCCCAAAATGAAAATGCCTACCTCACTTAGAGCTCTGCACTGGGTATGGAGCCTGCTTGGGATTTCTCTCTCCCTCTGTCCCCCCACTCCACTCTCTCAATCAATCAATCAATCAGTAAGTATAGAAGTACATATAGGCCTCTGAATTAGTATTTTTGTATTCTTTGGGTAAATACCTAGTAGAGCAAATGCTAGACCATAAGGTGGTTCTATTTTTAACCTTTTGAGAAACCTCCATACTGTTTTCCAGAGCACTTGCACCAAGTCTGTATTCCCATCAACAGTGCATGAATGTTCCTTTTTTTCCACATCCTCACCAACACCTGTTGTTTCTTGTGTTAATGATTTTAGCCATTCTGACAGGTGGGAGGTGAGAGTTCATTATAGTTCTGATTTGCCTTTGCCTGAGAATAAGTGATGTTAAGCATATTTTCATGTCACTGTTGGCTATCTGTGTCTTCTGTGGAAAAGTGCCTATTCATGTATTCTGCCCATTGGTTAATTGGATTAGTTGGGCTTTGGGTGGTGAGTTTTAAAAGTTCTTTATATATTTTGGATACTAACCCTTTATCAGATATATCATTTGCAAATATCTTCTCCATCCTGCAGGTTGCATATAAATTTTATTGATTCTTCTGCTATGCAGAAACTTTTTATTTTGATGTAGTCCCAATAGCTCATTTTGGCTTTTGTTTTCCCCGGCCTCAGGAGACACATCTAGAAAGAAGTTGCTACGGCTGATGTCAAAGAGTTACTGCCTATAATTTCTCCTAGGATTTTTATGGTTTCAGGTCTCATATTTAGGTCTTTAATCCGTTTTGAATTTATTTTTGTGTATGGTGTAAAAAAGTGGTCCAGTTTCATTCTTTTGCAAATTATCCCACTTTTCCCAACACCATTTGTTGAAGAGATTGTCTTTCTCACACTGGATATTCTTTTCTGCTTTGTCAAAGATTAACTGACCGTATGATTGTAGGTTTGTAATTGTAGGTTTATTTCTGGATTTTCTATTCTGTTTCACTGATTTTTGTGTCTATTTTTGTACCGGTACCATACTGTTTTGATTACTAAAGCTTTTTAATGTAATCTGAAGTCCAGAATTGTGATGGCTCCAGCTTCACTTTTCTTTTTCAAGACTGTTTTGGCTATTCAGGGTCTTTTGTGTTCCACACAAATTTTCAAATGGCTTGTTTGGATAGGGATTGCCATTACATGTATAGACTGCTTTAGGTAGTACAGACATTTTTGAATGTTTATTCTTCTAATCCACGATCATAGAACGCCTTTCCATTTCTTTGTGTCATCTTCAATTTCTTTCATCAGTGTTTTATAGTTTTCAAAGTATCGGTCTTTCACCTCTTTGGTTAGGTTCATTCCTAGGTATTTTATTATTTTTGGTGCAACTGTAAATAGCATTATTTTCTAAATTTCACTTTTTGCTGCTTCCTTATTGGTGTATAAAAATGCAACAGATTTCTGTACATTGATTTTGTATCCTGCGACTTTACTGAATTCACTTATCAGTTCCAGCAGTTTTTTGGTAGAGCCAGGTTTTCTATATATAGTATCATGTCACCTGCAAATATGGAATGTTTTACTTATTCATTACAAATTTGGATGCCTTTTATTTCTTTTGGTTGTGGGATTGCTGTGGCTACCACTTCCAGTACTATGTTGAATAAAAGAGGCGAGAGTAAACACCCTTCCTTTGCTTGTTCCTCACCTTAAGGTAGGAGCTCTCAGTTTTCCCCCATTCAGGATGATGTTAGCTGTGTTTTTTTCATAGATGGCTTTTATTACGTTCAGGTATGTTCCTGTTAAACCTACTTTGTGGAAGGTTTTTATCATGAATAGATATACTTTGTCAAATGCTTTTTCTCTATCTAATGAAATGGTATGATATGGTTCTTATCCTTTCTTTTATTGATGCGATATAGCACACTGATTAATTTGCAATTAAAATACATTTCATAGAGAAGGATATTCCATCACAGAAGAGAAGCCAAAAAAAAAAAACAAAAAACAAAAAACCCACAGATCTGGATTAGGTACAAATAAAAATTTGGAGGTATTTTTGATTAGCAAATGGAATGAATCAAAAGCACTTCGTATTTTATAACTTTGATTTTATCTCAAATGCCTTGAAATTACTAGATCTTATTAAGTTAATGTGACATCATTTTACTCTGCATTCCTCATTTAGAGAAGTATATGGCATACGTCAGGCTAGTTTCCATAGGAAAATATAAAATAATATCACTGTGAATTTCCACCCTTAATGGGATTTTATGGAACTATAACTATTCGAAGTTTGAAACACACAGAAAAACCTGATCACGAGTACTTACTAATTAAGGAACACAGCTTATTATTAGTTTTGTTAGTGATCCAAATTTGAAACAAAAATTTCCTACTACTACTACTTCATGCTCTGGATTAGTTTAACTGAAATAAATCCTGAGACTGAAAGGTGAGCCCTTAGCAGGCAATTTCCATTTGCCACTATTTACCTGCATGAATCAAGATTTTCTCCAGATGGTGCAATAAAATAAAATAAGGAAATAAATCACGCTATTATAATAGTGCATAGATCATCTCTAAACCAACTGCACTTTTCTGTCCATTAAAACTGCCTCGTAATTTAAACATGTTGACTGGTCATATATGAGCTTAAAAAAAAAAAAAAAAAACTTAAACTAAGACGTTTATAACCTTACCTAAAATTAACAGAAATTGTCCTTAAAATCACTTACTTTCTCAAAAATAAAAATTCACACATTTTAACACTTTGTCATTTGATGTCTTTTTCCCCTCCGAAATGCAGATCTGTATTTCTGAAATAAGAAAAGTTAAATTTTGCCCTTCTATATCTCTAAATTCTCCCCAAATTCCTTCACACAGAATATCTCAAATTTTTATGTTAAGCATTCTTCTGTATTTAACAAAGAAACTAAAAGCAGTGCTTTAATTTAATATAAAATTCAAAGAAACTAGTCTCTCCTAGTACTCATCTTATTTACTTTTCCCAAAACTACTAAATTCACTATCAATAATGGACGTTCAAAATATAATCAATACTGGGGACAAAAAAAAATCTTCCTACATAATTTTTATAAGGATACATAAAATTAAAATTTCTGGGGAAAAAATGAATTTTTGCATTACTACAAAACACCTATCCCACCAATCCTATAAATGCAATATGAGCTTCTAACAAAGGTCAAAAATTGAGAATTGTTTTTATAAGCTGGTGCAAGAATTAGGGAAATCATTTGAAAATGAAAATAAAAGCAATCAACACTGGCCATGTTCCAAACACTTTACAAGTATTAAATGCTCATCCAATCCCCACGACAATCTATGAGGTTATTTTTACCCCATTAACAGAATAAGAAACTGAAGTAGAAACAGATTAAAGTAACTTCCTCAGTCACAACAGCTAACAGGTGGAAGAGTCAGGATCTAACCTTGAGCTGTCCCAGTCCAGAACCCTGCTCTTCACTCTCTCGCCGTATTACCTAAATAGTACACGTGGTAGGAACCATCACTTAATAGGTACCCAAGTTATTTCAAAACAAAGAAATTAAAGATTTTTTTCATTCTGTGACACACCAGATAAAATAACATAAAAATATTTTAAGCTGCCATCTTAAATCATAAGAAATAAAGACTGCTAATAACAAAACCAAGCAAATGAGATTTATACTAAAGAGGAAACTCCTTTTAAATGATTTTGATAACTTTAACATAAAATATTACATGACCAATAAATTTAAGTACATATGGAAATGTCTGACAAATACCTTTCAAAAATTAACTACAAATGTGCCCAAGTAATCAACCTTCAAAACACATGCTAGGTAGTCAAGTTGAGAGCAAACATCACACTTTACCTAGATAATGTGGCAACTTGCCTAACCAGAACACAGCAGAGAAGTCACGAAAAAAAGGCCTCTTAACAATTAAAATAGATACTCCGATATCCAAATATTGATGCTAATTTTCCTCAAGGTAACATTTACACACTAAGCAAGGGTACACTTATTTTCCCCTTATGCAGAATTACAAATTTCAATATGATTACCACACTTGCAGAAAAATTATAGGAGGGTGAAGAGGGCACTAATTACAGTGACAAACATCCAATTCGAAAACAGAAAAATATTTAAGTAACTTCAAAATGCAAAGGAATCTAATCAATAGTCCTATACACAATCCAACACATCCCTCAAGGCATCACAGTAACTGATGGTCACAAATGATGACCCTAGGCCATCAAGATGCTTAATTACATCCTGCATCCTATTTAAGACAAAGAAGAATTACATATTTTAGTATGATTTTCATCCAAATTGGTTAAAGTGGTTTTATAATTTGAGACTTAAAGGAATAATCCCTCAAATACTCAGTAAACTCAACTCATCAATTAGAAAGGAATTCATATGAAAGTTTCAAACAGCAAAGGTTTTACTGTCTGGAGGTTTAAGAGCACTTTGTGTACAGAAGTTACCTGAAAGACATAAAAGTAGAAAGTCTAGCAAAATACAGAAGAGCTAAGCGAGGATCTGTAAACACTGTGCTTAAAGCATTTCCCACAAAACATTGTGTGGGCAGAAGGTGCCACATCAGCAGTAGTCTGTATTTGTCCTACTTCTAAATCATTTGTTAGTTGCATGAATTATTAATTTCGGTTAACAGTGTGTTGATATGAAGAGCACCAACTCCCAACTACAAAAAATGATAGAGTCCTCCTGATTTACTCTACAAAACCAGAGTTGGGATTATTCTTACGGAACATGCTTATGCTCGTCGGTGGCACCAGTTTATGTTTTATAATGGCAAACACACTTCTCTTAGATTGTTTTTAATTTTTAAAGGATTAAGAGAGTGCCTAGCCCACACTGAAATATGTTATCAAAAGAACTGTTACACTACTCAACAAAACTCCCTTTCAAACCAGGGTGCAACACATTCTGCTTTTTCTAGCTCCAAACAAACCTTTAAAGCACACAGTAAATAACATATAAGGCCTTGTACTTTTCTCTCCTCTCGCAAGGAAGTCTAACTCCAAACAGGAAACAGCTTCTCAAAGGGTTCAACACTGAAATCCTATCAAACCCTAACAAAGTCCTCAGGAAGAGATTTAATATTTAAATGCCAACACATTTGCCTAGGTAAAAACAGAGTAAATACTCAAGCTTCCCTATCCTTGGGACATCCTTCCCTTGAAAGTTTCAGCGGAGGAAAAAAAATCACCTTCCCGAACAAACGAAAAACTTATTAAATGGCCAACCTATACAATGCCTAGCAGAAGATAAAGAAGTTAGAAGTGTTACTTTGTCAAGTTTTTCCATCGCCCTCCCCCAACCGACCAGAACGGGGGGGAGGGTAGGTGGAGGCTGGGGAAGGGAGGGAAGTTCGGGCTAAGGTTAGCTGGGCAGTAGGCGAGGAAAGGAGACCGGGTGCCCCCTCCCCCATTCCTTCACCTTTCCCGACAGCAGGAAGAGGTGGGGAGAGAAGCGCAGGAGAAAGCACCCGCAAGCCCTCCGACCAATTTCTCCGCGAGAAGAGCAAGGTGGAAGGCAGGGCGAGGAGGGGCGGTGGGAGGGTGCGGTGTTGCCGCGAAGGGGCTGATCCCGGTCCCTCCCTGGGGAGACCTAGAAGGGGAACCGCCTGTCCGAATCGGGAAGGTCCAGACGGGCGGCGGGAAACGCCCGCGAGTCTCTTACCCATGCTGGGGGCTCCCGCGGGGAGAAGCCCAGCGCCCCCTGCTCCTCCTCCGGTTGATCGCGCGGCCGCACTTGCGGCGGGAGGCGGGCCCCGCGCTCCGCTCCTGCGCCTTCTGAGCTCAGGCGGGGCGAAGAGGCGCCTCCATCCGCCCGCGGCGTTCCCCGGACAGTCCCGTCAGCGCGGCTCGCGAGCAAGAAGCGACAGCCGCGGCTCCTCGCGCCTGGCCTCCGCCGAAGCCGCGGCGGCGGGAGAGCCCTCTCCCGGTGGTTTTCCCAAACCCCGGTCGCTACCGCAGCAAGCAGTGGGGGGAACCTGCCGCTGCGTTGCGGCCGCCGGCTCCCGCAAGGAGCGTCGGCCGAGCTCCCTTCGCCTCCCTCCGCTCCCTTCGACAACCGTCGTTCTAGAACGCGACACCGAAAACTGAGGTGGAGACCCCACAGTGGCCGGGAAGGTGCCGGGAGCTGGACACGGGAGGAGGGAAGTCTCGCGAGAACCCCTCGTTCTCCCTGCCCCGCCCCCTCCGCGTTCCGGCTCACTACCCCGCGCCCCAGCTGGTGCCAGGTGCGGTGACGTCAGGGTCGAGGAGTCGCACGCCACCCGCGTCCAGGTGCAACAAGCTGAAGAGGAAGGAATCCGGAAGAACTGCGGCTACTCCTTCGCCTTGAAGTTCGGCGCAGCTGGGACGGCCGTTTTGTATGGTTTGTCGCCCCAGATGGACACAAAGTTTTTGCTCATACGCAAAGTGAGCCTGTGTTGCCCCACTTTCCGCGGGGCCGATGCAGTGTTGCTCTGTGCAGAGCGGCAGTTTCTGGGGAATCTAACAAAACAGATGGCGAAAAACAGGCAGAGAGAGACCTCTTGCTTTCAACCCTCAGAGGCCCAGCTTTTCCTGGGACCCCGTAGTTTACCTTGCAGAGTTCTTAACGAATCACAAGCATTTGTTCGTGGGGAAAACAAAGCAAAACCCTAGGCACACGCACACAAAAATTATATTTTACAGAAATAAACTTAGTTCATTTAGCCTCTGTCAGCTGACTACAACATCTAAATCCCTTTACTTGAGCAGGGGGAGAAATAATCATGATTTGAAATATTGCCAGGCATTTTTTCGAGCCTCAATATGAGGAAGGACATGGTATTACTGTAATCAAACGAGCATTTCTTAGAAAAGTTGGAAACAAGTTTAATTCAGCCAGCTTCTTCCCCCTGCTGTTCAAATAGACCCAATTCCAGACAGATGTGTAAGAGCAACATTTGTTGACTGCCAACTACTGTGCCTAATGCTTTTTAAAGAAATTACGTCATTTAATTCTCAAAACTATGAATTGTAAGAATTATGAATCTAAAAACTAAAACTGTCTTGCTGTTTGGGTTCAAGCAGAACTGGGTTTCTGAAACTGCACAGCCATTTGCTTTTTTGTTGGATCTTGGGTAGATTAACTAAACCTGGCTGAACTTCAGTTTCTTGAATCTGTTAAAAGAAATCTTTACTGTAAATCATTACTGTAAATCATACTGTCTGTCACATAGTAGCAATCTTCTAAATATTTATTCCCACTGTTTGTTACAGACCTGCTTTTGCCATCTTTTAATATTCTTTCTTACAAAAAGGTTGCATACAGTACCTTTATAACAACAATTGTCTATCATAATCAGAGCTGAAAAGGACAAGAGAAAAACATTTTAACACACATATGTAAATGAGGTGTACATGTTGGTGGTATTGTATTAAAACTACAGCACATGTGCCCTTTCTCAGTCAACCAGTATTTTTTAGCATGGTGCGAAATATTGTAGGAATTTGAGGCGTACAATATGGTGATTCAATATATATACATTATTAAGTTGTTGCAGGGTTGCAGGGTACTTGTCTCACAGAGTCGAAGAATGAATCTCTTGGGCACAAAAGGGTGAAGTGAAGTGAAAGTTTATTAAGTGAAGGTGAGAACAGAAAGGAAAGAAAAAAACTCTCTAGGGTGAGAGGGGGTCCCTTAGGGTTGCCACTGAGGGCTTTTATGGTGGGTCTTTTATAGAAAACTGACCAGAGAACTTGACCTCACCACTGGTAGCACCAAGTTTACTTCCCCTTCAAGTTTGATAAATTTCAGTGGCCAGTTTGTAACTTTCATGAAAGTTTCTTGTCTATAACATTTAAGACAAACAAGGTGGTCTCTTTCTGTTCCCTTAGCTCTGGTTTTGTCTGTAACTTTCATGAAAATATCTCATCTATAACATTTCTCCTCATCTGGGATTTTTGTGAGCCTGGTCAGTAGCCCCCTACCTATCTCCCTACCTAGCCCCGCCTGTCCTTTATCAAATGAACACCAAGATAAACTACTCTCATTCACCATACAAAGTTGTTATAATATTATTAACTATATTCTCTATGTTGCAAATTGCATCCCCATGTCTTATTTATTTCATAACTGGAAGCTTGTACATTTTATTCTCCTTCCTGTACTTTTCCTACCCTCCCACCTTCTTCCCTCTGACAACTACCAGATTCTTCTCTGTATCTGTTAATCTGTTTTGCTTTGTTTTTTGGATTCTACATACAAGTAAAATCATACAATATTTATCTTTCTCTATCTGGCTTATTTCCCTTAGCATAATACCCTTCAGGTCCATTCATGTTGCCACAAATGGTAAAATTTTATTCTTTTTATGGCTGAATAATATTCCTGTGTGTGTGTGTGTGTGTGTGTGTGTATACCACATGTTATTTATATATATTTTTATACATGTGTGTATATATATATATACACCCCACATATTCTTTATCCATTCACTTATGATAGACACAGGTTGTATACCTGTGTATACACATATATACACACATATATACACACATATATATGTATATACATATATACACATACATTCACACACATATAAAAAAAATAAATATATATATAAAGATTTGTATGCCACAACTTCTTTATGAATATATATGTGTGTATATATGTCTATATATGTATATGTGTGTATATATATGTTATATATATACACCCCACATATTCTTTATCCATTCATTTATGATAGACACAGGTTATATCTGTATCTTGACTATTATAAATACTGCTACAATGTACATAGAGGCAAAATATCTTTTCAAATTAGTGTTTTTGCTTTCTTCAGATAGATACCCAGAAGTGGAAGTGCTGGATCACATGGTGATCACATGATGATGAATTTTTTCAGGAACCTCCATACTGTTTTCCATGGTGGCTATACCATTTTGCATTCCACCGAGTGTCCAAAGTTTCTTTTTTCTCCATATCCTCCTCAACACTTGTTATTTCTTGCCTTCTTTTGTTTATACTAGCCATTCTGACAGGTATAAACCGATATCTCATTGTGGTTTTGATTTGCACTTCCCTAATGATTAGTAATGTTGCATATCTTACCACGTATCTGTTGGCCATCTGTATTTGGTGTTTTTTGTAGAAATGTCTGTTCGGGTCCTTTGACCATTTTTTAAATTGATTATTTTGGTTTTTTGTTATAGTGAGTTGTGTGAGTTCTTTATATATGTTGAATATTAACCCATTAACAGTTATATCGTTTGTATCTTCGCTTATACAATAAGTTGTTTTTTCACCATGCTGATGGTTTTCTTTGCCGTGCAAATTTTTTGGTTATACATAGTCCCATTTATTTGCTTTTGTTGCCCTTGCCAGAGGAAATAAATCTAAAACAGATATTGCTAAGACTGATGTCCAAGAATGCTGTATATGTGTCCTCCTAGGAGCTTTATGTTTTCCAGTCTTGACATTTAGGTCTTTAATCCATTTAGAGTTACTTTTGTACATGGTGTAAGAAAGGGTCTGAGTTCATTCTTTTGCATACTGCTGTCCAATTTTCCAGCATCATTTATTGAAGAGACTGTGTTTTCCCCCATTGTATATTCTTCCCTCCTTAGTCACGGATTAATTGACTATGTAAGCATGGGTTTATTCCAGGACTCTCTGTTCTGTTTAATTGATCTGAGTGTCTATTTTTGGGAGAGTAACATACCGTTTTGATTACTAGAGCTTTGTAGTATCGTTAGAAATCTGAGATTGTGATAATGCCATCTTTGTTCTTTTTTCTTTAGATCTCTTTGGTTATTCAGATCCTTTTGTGGTCCCATACAAGTTTTAAGATTGTTTGCTACTGATGTTTGCATCGGTGTTCATCAAATATATTGGCCTGTAGTTTTCTTTTTTTGTGGGATCTTTGGTTTTGGTGTCAGGGTGATGCTGGACCTATAGAGTATATTTGAAAGTGTTCCTTGTTCTTTATTTTTTGAAACAGTTTGAAAAGGATAGTTATTATTCTTCTTTAAATGTTTGGTGAAATTCACCTGGAAAGCTGTCTGGTCCCAGACTTCTGTTTGTTGGGAGTTTTTGATTACTGATTCAATTTTACTGCTAGTAATCAGTCTGTTCAGATTTTCTATTTCTTTGTAATTCAGTCTTGGAAAGTTGTGTGTTTCTAGGAATTTATCCATTTCTTCTAGATTGCTTCATTCATTGACATAATTTTTGTGGAAATCTCTTAAAGATCCTTTGTATTTCTGTGGTATCTGTTAAAATTCTCTTTCATTTCTGATTTTATTTATTTGAGCCCTCTCTTTTTTCTTGATGAGTCTGGCTAAAGGTATATTAATTTTTTTTTTTTTTTAAAGAACCAGCTCTTGGGGCTCCTGGGTGTCTCTGTTGTTAAATCGTCTGCCTTAGGCTCAGGTCATGATCCCAGGGTCCTGGAATCAAACCCTGCATTGGGCTCTCTGCTCAAGCCTGTTTCTCCCACTCTCTATCTGTCCCACTCTCTATCTCACTGTGTCTCTCTCTCTGTCAAATAAACAAAATCTTAAAAAAAAAAAAAATCAGCTCTTAATTTCATTGATTTCTTCATATATTTTAAAATCTCTATTTCTATTATTCTGCTCTAGTCTTTATTATTTTTTTCCCTCTACTAATTTTGGGGTTTTTTCTTCTTTTTCTAGTTTCTTTAGGTATAAAGTTAGATTGTTTATTTGGGAGTTTTCTTGTTTCTTGAGCTAGGCCTGTATCACTATGAACTTCCCTCCCAGAACAGCTTTTTTTTTTTTTCTTCTTAATATAGAACTGCTTTTGTTATGTCCCATAGGTTTTAGTTGTTGTGGTTCCAATGTCATTTTCCTCAAGGTAAATTCCCTTTTTATTCTCTCTTTGATTTCTATGTTAATCCATAGGTTGTTTGACTGCCAGGAGTTGGGGGGGTTGTTTTGTTTTGTTTTGCTTTGTTTCTTTTTTTTTTTTTTTTAAGATTTATTTATTTGAGAGAGAGAGAGAGCGTGCACACAAGGGAGTTGGGGGAGGGGCAAAAGGAGTGAATCTCAAGCAGACCCCCTCACCCTCGCTGAGCACAGAGCCTGACAAGGAGCTCTATCTAATGACCCTGAGATCCTGACCTGAGCCGAAATCAAGAGTCCGATGCTTAACCAACTGGCCCACCTAGGTGCCCCCAGGAGTTTGTGTTTTATTTCTTTTTCTTCTAATTGATTGCTACATGTATACTTCTGTGGTTGGAGAAGCAGCCTGATGGGTTTTCAAATCTTCTTAAATGTATTAAGACTTGTTTGTGGCCTAACATGTGATCTATCCCAGAGAATGTTCTGTGTGAACTCGAAAAGAATGTGTATTCTGCTGGTTTTGGGCGGTATACTCTGTATATATCTATTAAGTCCATCTGCTCTAATGTATCCTACAAGGCAATGTTTCTGTATTGATTTTCTGTCTGGATGATCTGTCCCTTGATGTAAGTGGGGTGTTATAATACTGTTATTGTATTACTGTCATTTTCTCCCTTTATGTCTGTTAATATTTGTTTTATGTATTTAGGTGCCCCTATGTCATGTGTGTAGATATTTACAAGAGTTAAATCCTCTTGTTGGATAATCTCTTTATCGTTATCAATGTTCTCCTTTGTGTCTTGTCACAGTCTTTGGTTTAAAGTCTATTGTGTTTGATATCAGAATTGCTACCACAGCTTTCTTTTCATTTCCATTTACATGGAATATCTTTTTTCCATTCCTTCACTTTCAGTCTTTGTGTATCTTTAGATCTGAAGTGAATCTGTTGTGGGCAACATATATATTGGTCTTGTTTTCTTATTCATTCAGCTACCCTATGTCTTTTGATTGGAGCATTTAGTCCATTTAAAGTAATTATTGATAGATACCTGCTTATTGTCATTTTGTTGATTATTCTTGTTGTTTTGTAATTCTTCTCTGTTTTTCTTTTCTTCTCTTGCTCTTTTTTTTTTTTTTTTTCTTCTCTTGCTCTTTTCACCCAGCAATTTGATGACAGTCCGTGGTGTTATATTTATATTCCCGTCCCTTTATTTTTTTCTGTTTTTATTGTAAGTATTTGGTTTGTGGTTACCATAGGTTCATATATAATATACTATGTGTATAGCAGTCTTTTTAACATGGTTGGCTGCTTAAGTTCAAGCCTATTCTAAAAACACCGCATTTTTACTCTCCTTGCCATGTTTTATGTTTTTGACATATTTTACATCTTATTATTTTGAGTATCCCTTGACTAATTATTGTAGATTAAGATAATTTACTGCTTTAGTCTTTTATCCTTCATACTAACTATGTAGGTTATTGATCCACTACCTTTACTATATGTTTACCTTTACCAGTTAGATTTCTTTTCTTTCATAATTTTAAAATTTCTAGTTATGGTCTTTTCTTTACCATTTAATGAAGTCTCTAACGTTTCTTTTGAGGTGTTTGGTGTTCATGAACTCTGTTAGCCTTTGCTTGCCTAGAAGACTCCTTATCTCTCCTATTCTGAGTGATATTCCTGCTGGGTAGAGCATTTTTGGCTGTAAGTTATTTCCTTTAAGCCCTCTGATTGTGCTGCCTTCTCTGGCCTGTAAAGTTTCTGCTGAGAAAACAGCTAATAATCTTATGGGTGTTCCCTTATGCATAACCAATGGTTTTTCTCTTGCTACTGTTAACAGTTTGATTATTATGTGTCTTAATGTGGTTCACTTTGGATTCATCTTATTGGGAACTCTCTATACTTTCTGGACCTGGATGTCTGTTTGCTTTGACGGGTTAGGGACATTTTCAGCCATATGTCTTCCCATGGGTTTTTGTTCCCTTTCTCTCTCCTTTCTCCTTGGGACTCCTATAATGAATGTTAGTGCTCTTGATGTCCCAGTGGCCCCTTAACCTATCCTCATTTTTTATTCTTTGTTATTTTTGATGTCTGATTGGGCTATTTCCACTGCCCTGTCTTCTACATTGCAGCCCATTCTTGTATATCATCTAATCTGTTTGTTGATTCTCTACTGTGTTTTTCATTTCAGTTATTGTATTCTTCAACACTGACTGGTTCTTTATATTTTCAGTCTCTTTGTTGAAGTTCTCACTATATTCATCCATTCATCTCCCCAGTTCAATGAACATTTTTATGACCATTACATTGAACTTTATCTGACAGATTACTTATCTCCATTTTGTTTGTGGTTTTGGGTTTTGTTTTAGGTTTTTGTTTTGTTTTTTTTTTTTTTTTTGAAAATTTTGTCTTGTTCTTTCATGTGGAACAGATTTATCTGTTTCTTCATTTTGCCTAACTCTCTGTGTTCATTTCTATGCATTAGATAGGTCAGTTACATCTCCAGGTCTTGAAGGAGTGGCTTTATGCAGAATGTGCCCTGTGGGCCCCAATAGCACAAACACCCTTGGTCATCTGAGCCAGTGTCCCAGAGGTGTCCTCTGTGTGGGCTGTGTGCAACCTCCTATTATGGCTGGATCGTGACTGGTGTGGACTTGCTGTCATGTGAGGCTTTCCCTTGCTGTGGCTATATGGTAGGCCCAGCCATGACTGCTACACACATGCTATTAAGTACAGCTAGCCCTGAGCCTGTCTGGCTGAGATACCTATAATGGAAACTATTTCAGCCATGACTGCTGCAAGTGCACTGTTGTGCAAGGTTGGCTCCCTGCCTGCCTGCCTGTGAGGCCCAGCTGTGACAGCCCTGGGCTTTCTGGAGGGCAGGGCAGGCCTCCAGTGTGACTGGCTGCAAGGTCCAGGTATGACTGTTGCAGGCACTCTAGTGGGCAGGGCTGGGCCCCGAGTGTGGGAGTACTTGGAGGGACCACTGATTCTGGCCAAGGCCTCCCACAGGGTGTGTGGGGCAAGGGAGCTGCTTGAGAGGGGCTCCAGTGCCAGCTGAGTTTGCTCTCTGGGTATAGAGGGATGGGGAGCCACTTGGGAGGAGTGCTGATCTGGGTTAGGTAGGTTGGGTGAAGCAAGTCCATGAGGGAACACTGGGGCTGGCAAGTGGTGCTAGCACAAGAGACAGACTGTCAGAAATGGCACCCACCTAGTGCTGGGCCAACTAGGTAGAAGGGAAGTGAAAAGAAAATGGTGCTTCCATTTCTGAAGAACATCCTAACAGATCCCTGCCTCTCCCGCACATGCCCTAAAATTAGTCAATGGTTCTCCTTCACATGATACCCAGGGTCCTTTCAAACTGTTGCCGTGCAGTGAGTGAGATTGTGTGTGGGCCCTTTAAGAGCAAAGTCTCGGTTTTCTACTTGCCCTCTGACAGATATAAGCCAGCATAAGCCCACTGGTTTTCAAAGCCAGACTTTATGGGTGCTTGTATTCCCAGTGCAGGTTTTCTGAGCTGTGGAGCCCAATGTGGGATTTGGACCCCTCGCCCCTCAGGGCCTCTTTGGTTATGAAATACCTCCCACTTGTGGGTTACTGCACCAGGCTGTGAGTCCTGACTGGACTACATTTCTACCCCTTCTACTCATCTCCTTGTGGCTTTTTTAAATATCCTCACTTGTGTAAAATCTATTCTGTTAGCCTTCAGTTCATTCTCAGAGATAGTTGTCCTATGTGTAGTAGTGCCTTTTGGTGTGTTTATGGAAGGAGGTAAGCTCAGGATCTTCGTACACCACTCTCTTGATCCCCTCCTCCAACAAATACTTGTTGAATATTATGTTCACTGTCCCCTACCAAGCAAACAAACAAACACAAGGTGATGTACAGCCCTTATACTGAAAGATTTGTATTTTATCTGGGAAGTAAGACATGAACACGTCATTTGTTAAAAGTATGAGGTAGTGAAGGTGAAATGCCTGAGAATTTAAAGGAAAATGAATTACCATAACCAAGACAAGCTTCAGAGGGATGGTATGAGTGGAACTAAAGCTTGGAGGAAGGCAATAATTTCAGCCTGGAGGAGTCTTAGAAGTAAGGAGTGGAGCCAGATATGCAAACAGACTATTCCTGACTTTAAAGAAGTCTATGTGTCTCCAGCAGCCCATAAGAAAGTAAACAATTTAAAATTTGAAAGAATAAGGCTGGTGAGAGGCAAAAAAGAATTCATGAAAGGAGACAAAGAGAAATATAATACATAGGAAGAGAACAAAATTCTTAGGTCTCTAGGATGCCAGACATTCAAGAAGAAAGACCAATGAATAGAACTAAAGAGAGGTTAAGGAAAACAAACAAAAGGAGATTGGATTTGATATTATACCGTCAAAGGTATAATTTCAGGATATATATATAACAATGTAAGATAGGTATAACTATATGTATTCAGAATATCTACAACAGTAAAGTTAAAAGTCAGTTAAAGGTTTCAGTGGCTAAATGTTTGGTAAGAACGTGGAGACCACAGGTAGATAAGGAGACCAAACATATTTTCTTAACCAGGAGTCAGGTCACATGATCTGCCAGCAAGATAAAAACATTTACAATAAGTTCTATCCTAGAAATTTGAGGATCTGTTTTATTTCTATAATGAACCATGTACTTTACAAGTTTGAAAATCAGAATACACAAATCAGTTTGCAAATTCAGAGGGCAATATCACATTGAGGTAATTGTTGAGGTCTTGGATCATAAAAGAAATGAAAAGGGAACAGGACCTGTAAGAAAGGTTAAGAAGTAATCACCATCCCAGAGTTGATGCCATCTTCCAAAGGTAAAGCCAGAGGGAATCCCAATAGAGGAATGAAATCTAGAAATTAATTTTTTAAACTTAACAAAATGGCATGTTAAACTATATTCTAAACTTTCAAGTATAAAGCATATGTTTGTCATTAATTACTTCACGGAGTTCTCTTCATCTTGTGAGTCTCACTCCCCCAATGAGACCTTCAAAGTAGGACACTATATTTTATACTTTTACATATATATATGTGTGTATATATATATGTGTGTGTGTGTATATATGTACACACACATACATACTTATATACACATACATACATACTTACATATATGTACACACACACACACACACAATTATATTTTAAGCTGGCACTCAGTTCAAAACCTTGCTTTCCTCAGCAATCACTCTTAATTGGAGGATGGAAAATATGGTGAAAAGATAATCTCATACTTACCATGTATTCAGATCTAACCTTAAATACCTTTTAGCTAAAACCAAATAATCTTTCTGTGTTTATTTTCTTTATTGTTAACCTTATAATGAATTAGGTTTTTTCTATCCATCTGTCTTCACCCTTCTTTGTATTCCCAGACAAATGGACTAATACCACAATAATCATTCACTTTTTTATTTCTGCTGAATACTGAGTATGTTGATCTGGTATCAAAAAGAATATTATAATCTTGGTGAAAACATAACTTCAGACCAATGTAATTCACTCAACTGCTATCATTCTTACCTAATTTTTTCTTAGAAATTTATCAAAAGATAACTATTGAAAAAATCATCTACCTTCTTTCCTTCTGGTCAAAACTGTTCTAAAAGAATAAGGAAGCTTATTCTGAAGGAAATTAAATATTAACTCGATTGTGTTATTATTAAAGCATTCACTTAGCTCAAATATTACAGGCAACTAATTTTGTTTCTTCTTTATTAGTTCCACAGTACTAGATTTCCTGGTCAGTTTTTGTATTGTTATCTTGTTTTGGTTTGGCTAGTTTAGTGTATACTTAAGCACAAATTACATCAATGTATTAACCTGAATCTTAAAAGTCATTCTTTAGAAAACAGTTGCAGGAAATAATAATCTCAAACATAATGCTTATACTGTGAGGTCATTGAAGCTAGAAGACCTCCCTGCTCCAACTGGTGACCCATCAGCTTGCAACAAAATCCTTCTACTCTGTTAGCAGTTTTGGGGATGTGCTCAAACGTATGACCATTCTAAGCACCTTTCACTGTTGCACGTTAAAAAGAAGTTTAGGGGCACCTGGGAGGCTCAGTTGGTTAAGCATCTGCCTCCAGCTCAGGTCATGATTCCAGGGTCCTAGAACACAAGCCCCTCATTGGGCTCCTTGCTCAGCAAGGACCCTGCTTCTCCCTCTCCTCCCCGCCTGTGCTTTCTTACCATCTCTGTCAGTATCTCTGTCTCTCTTCCTCAAATAAGTAAATATAATCTTTTTTTTTAAAAAGAAGTTTAAATACATGGTGAGCCCATTCAAATGAGTCACCACTTTGCCAACTGAAACATCCTTTTAAATAATGTTATTTATACTTTATTCAGCTAGGAGTGTCGTCACAGAGCTGGTGTATGATAGGTAAGTCACAGAGCCTTGTAGGCTCTCAAACTCGGTCTCTTTCAAGAAGCCTTACTTTTTCAAAATGTTAAAGCTAGTGTCTTTTGAAGGACCAGATATTTTTAGTAGTCCCAATGACAAATACACTTGCATTTTTCAAGTATCAGGCAATTCAGTTATTCACAAAATATTATGTCAAGAATTTCCAGTCATGAATACTCATTCGTTCAACTCAACCTTTGTTGATCACCCATTACAGATTAGCACCTGCTCTGTCATAAATACACAGATAGAAAATGTATTATGTGCCCTCAAAAGAGAAAGTATTGGGGAGTCTTTAGAGGTACATTGAAGTTGCCTGGTAAGAAGGACAAGGAAGAGTATTCAGAGCGCCAAGTCAACAGACAAGTATACAGTTGAAACCCTGGGATGCCTTTTGGAGGCAAGACTCAGGAAAACAGATTCAACAAAGTGCTCCATGTATCATAGAAATGATTTAAGGTCTTATCCTAGAAATTACAGGTACTTAACGAAGGATGCTAAGTAGATAATTGATTTGCTTTCTCGTACATATCTATGGTCACACACAAAAGATGGGCACATCTCAAAAAATTTAATATAAAACATTTGGTTCAATAAGCATTGATTAAGTATCCACTACCCTTGATCAATTATGCTTTCTTCTAATATAAAAAATGTCTAAGTCAGGAGCTCTGGGTGGCTCAGTTGGTTAAGTGTCTGCCTTCAGCTTGGTTGTGGTCCCAGGGTCCTGGGATCGAGCCCCACATTGGGGCTCCCTGCTCAGCAGGGAGCCTGCTTCTCCCTATCCCTCTGCTTCTCCCCCAACTTATGTTCTCTCTTTCTCTCTGTCAAATAAATAAGTAAAATCTTTTAAACATTTAAAAAATAATAATGTCTGAGTCAATATAATATACAAGGCACTGTGTATTCTGGGCACTGTAAGAGATGTAACACAGTAAACACAAACTCAGCCTATAAGAAATGTGATTGCCAGCTAAAAGTCTAAGATACACTTAACTGCTTGGAATGTATGCTTTTTTAAGTAAAATCTACCTTATTGCAGAGAATCTGCATTTAGAATCATCACAGCACAGAACAGTAAACAGAGCACATTCTCATATCAGTAATGTATTTGCAAGTATTCTTATTTAGATCATTTTGCAAATTCTAAGCAGTAAATACAAATGACCTGTTGCCCAATAATCAGAAATGATATTTGTACTTATCCCAAGTTCCTCTACCCCAGGGTAGCTTTTTTAAAAACAAAAATATTAGTCATCCATGTTTTCAGCCCTTGTGCATTTATATAAATGACAGAAGAGGTTTTTTGTGTGTTTGTTTAATAGTAACCCAAGGGCACTCTCCATAGATGATTCTGTCTATAATCATTATCCCTTGGGCATTACCCTTTCTTCTTCTGGCCCTAATGTGACACAAAGAAGCACTCATCAACCTGTAACTTTTCTGTCCTTCTGCCCACCTAGCCAAGAATTATTTCCAAAACAAGATGTGGAGTTTTTATTTCAAATCCCTTACAATGCAGGTGATGCCCCTCTGACACTGGAACTGTGAAACTACCTATTCTCGTATTATTTCGCTGCCTAGAATTAAATGCCTACCAAAGCAAAAGAAGTTCATGAACAAAGACGTTCCTCTCTGCACGTTACTGAGAATTCACATTCCGTTCTGCTGGTTTCTGGGTCAGGTCTCACGGTTCCCCCACTGCACCCCATCCTAGACGGGGCTCCTAGCAGCTCTCCTCCATCTCCTTGTCAGTCCAAACCTCCTTCCCCAGCTTTGCCTTTCCCCACATCTCCTTAAGTCTCTGAGGGCAAGTTCTAGTCAAACACGATATACTTCCACCTGCTTGCTCCTGAGGCTTATACTAGTACCCCCAGTTTACAACCAGGGAAACTGAAGCATTCTAAATGATCTCCTACACCCTCGGCCTACCTTCTTTACAGGATCGATTCATCTTTGACATGGGCTGTGTCCTCTTTTTTACTCTCAACAGTCTTATCTCTGATTGGGACGCTTCGCAATTTTGTATTTGGCCTATCTTTTCTTCACCCTTAGTTTCCCAGAGCATATCTTCCTCCTTTTCCATTCTTCCCCACCCTTTTTATCTACCTTATACCACATCTTTTCTAACTCTTGAACACTGTTCTGCGGTTGTCAATCTAGTCTGCCCGGTCTAGTGAACCTGACATAGGTAGCCTCTTTGACCTCCTAACCCTCCCTCACCTTTAAATATCTTTTCAAAGAAAATCTTGAGACTGAGACTATTTCAAGGTGACAGTTGTTTACACATTAAGAGCATTTAATCTCAGTGCATTCCTTACAATAAATCAGTTAGGTGGGCAATATTATTTCTTATTTCACAGTGTTGGCAACAACAGCATCATTAATAACAGCTAACACCGTCTGACGATTTTAAGTCTTGGGCAATGACCTACACACTTCATATATCTCATCTGACATGATACCCACTGCAAGGCTATGAACCATACTATTACTATCCCCATTTAGAAGAGCAGGAAACTAAAACCAGTAATTACCTTGCCCAAGATCACATAAATATTAAGTGGCAGATCCTGAGCTAATTCCATAGCTAATGTGGCACCTTATCTCAAGTCAGTTTGCTCCTTGAGCCATGATTTCTTCTGTTGAAAGAGGTGGAGGAAAGAGAGAAAGGGTAAGAGGAGGATCTAAAGGGATCTTTCTTCAATGATCTGTTGTAAAGATCAACCAGGAAAGGGCGTGGCACAGAGTAGATACTCATGCTAATTTCTTTTCCCATCTTTAAGCATTCATTGAAGACCTACTCTGTCCTTTATAAGGTGCTTATGTAGATAGATGTAGAGAAATGATAAAGGAGGCATCATGGAGCTTATGATCTAAGGAAGGAAACTGCATTTCCCAAGTACACAATATAAATCATATATATTAATTCTCACATGCCATCTGCTACGTGACTTTCTTTTTCTTTTTTTTTAAGATTTTATTTATTTTTTATTCAACAGAGATCACAAGCAGGCAGAGAGAGAGAAAGGAAGGGAAGCAGGCTCCCTGCTGAGCAGAGAGCCTGATGCGGGGCGGGCGCTGGATCATGACCTGAGCCGAAGGCAGAGGCCTCAACACACTGAGCCACCCAGGCGCCTCACTACTTTCTTAAATGTGTTCTCTCCTTCCTCATAAACACTATCCTTATACTTCTCCTAAGACATTTGGTGTGTTTTCTTTTGTAATACAACTTCCATTTCCTGTGATGACGGTGATGTCCTTGAAGACTGGGACTCTATGCCTTACCTATGTTCTGCGTTCTTGCCGACCGTTAACACACAGGAGGTACTCGGTAATTATGCCCTAAATTTAACAATAGAAAAACACTGTAAAATTATTTCTCTGTGTCCTCAAGATTTCAAATCAAGGAACTATTACTTCAGTGATTAGATCAGATTTTCCTTCTTACAAATGCTGTCTTATAAATGAGTTCTTTCGCCACTCTTCAACAAACTGTTCCTGGAGATGATTAGCCAAGATGTGATTACCTAAGCTAGATCCTTAACCAAGTGGTCCCTTATCTTTTTTAGTGAAGGCAACCCCTGTTAAAGAATTAGAAATCGTGGGGCACCTGGGTGGCTCAGTGGGTTAAAGCCTCTGCCTTCGGCTCAGGTCATGATCTCAGGGTCCTGGGATCGAGCCCCCACTTCGGGCTCTCTGCTCAGCGGGGAGCCTGCTTCCCCCTCTCTCTCTGCCTGCCTCTCTGCTTTCCTCTCTGCCTACTTGTGATCTCTGTCTGCCAAATAAATAATAAAATCTTAAAAAAAAAGAATTAGAAATCATTTTAAGTTCATTTTTTGCATACCTGAAACATTAGAAATGTTATCTCAAAAAACCCTGAAGAAGTATATTCAGAATAAATGCATTCCATTTATTACAAGGTCGTCTTTTTTTCTAAGAATTATGGGACTGGAGGGAGTAGTGAAATAAATCATGCTGATAGTGTGAGAGAAAAGCTGGCACAGCCTTATCTACTCCATAGTCCATCCTGGAGCAGCCACTCCCAGAGGCAAAGTCTGAGTTCCATCAGCCCAGCTTCTGCACAGACATGGAGTTGCATTTCTGTGCATGAAAGCATGTTCTCTTTCCATCATGGACTCACCACCTTATTCTTCAGGCCTTAGCTCTCACCCCTGAAGAGTATACAGAGAATGAAGAAATCCAGTTAGTTACAACACTACAAGGTTGAGCACAAAACCCATTCAGGAGTCATGACCTGCTGATTAGGAAGTTAGTCACTCCCTGCCCACTAGCCATGTGCGGTTTTACCTCAGATCAGGTTAGAAACGAGAACCCAGAATTTGGAGACAGGGTTAGTGTTTCAGAATCCGGTTAAACAGAGCATTTATAAAGCAGAAAGATGCTGTGATCACCACACAGCAGAGTTTTGTTGCAATACAAAGCAACAATGATACTATGCCAAGGGAAACAGCCTTGTAAGAATTCCCATTTCTTATGTAAGTCCACATTCGGATGCCTCTTCCCCAAATGATAGTGCTGGTTAATGGGTCTATTTGAATATTGTTTAAAACAAAATGAAAGGGAAAGGAACTTCATAGCAGACACTTTGTAGAGACAGGAATTGAAAGCGCTTGGGGACGGTTTCCTTTGTGGGGGAAGAACCCCGAGAAAGAGGAACTCTCTAAACAAATGTATTGAGAGAAATTTCAGATAATAAGAGGCCTGAGAGGGAAGCTATCTCATTCATTGATTTATTGATTCATTGATTCATGTTGAGAGGAGAATGAGTTTTTTGTTTTATTTAAGATTTTATTTTTTTATTTTTTTGAGAGAGAGGCATCACAAGTTAGGGGAGAGGCAGAAAGAGAGGGAGAGGGACAAGTAGATGTCCTGCCGAGCAGGGAGCCTAATGTGGGGCTTGATCCCCAGGATCTGGAGATCATGACCTGAGCTGAAGTCACTTAACTGACTGAGCCACCCAGGCGCCCCAAGAGGAGAATGTTTTAACTGTGACTCAGGATGACATTTTTTATGAAGTAATAAATTGAAATCAAATATATCAGTGTAAATTTAAAAATCAGCCTATTCTTTTTTTTTTTTAAAGATTTTTTCTGTTTATTTGACAGACAGAGATCACAAGTAGGCAGAGAGGCAGGCAGAGAGAGAGGGAAGCAGGCTCCCTGCTGAGCAGAGAGCCCCATGTGGGGCTCGATCCCAGGACCCTGAGATCATGACCTGAGCCAAAGGCAAAGGCTTTAACCCACTGAGCCACCCAGCACCCCAAATCAGCCTATTCTTAAATCTGTATTTTAATCCCATCCACATTCTTATAGTTTTCTTTCAGATTATGTAAAAAAAAATACTTGTACAAAACTCAAACAATACAAAAATGTGTAAAATAAAAGGCAAAGGTCTCAAAGAATTCCATATTTCAGAAGAACCACCATTAACAGTTTGATATATATTAACTGGAATTTTTGTTCATGTTCTCACATGTAGATAGCTTATAATTATACTACACATATTGCTCTGCAACTCTACTTTTTCAGTCCATCCATAGGCATATTTCCATGTCAGTGCATTTGCTTCCATATCAAATCATTGCTCCAAGTGGTGCATTCCTTTTTTTTTTTTTTTTTTTTTTTTCCGGACCATGACCGAGTCTATACTAATGACCTTTTGAATTATTTACAGGTTGTTTTATTTTTTGTGGTACTGTAAATACTGCCTCGGTGAATATCTTTGTCTGTTTTTGCACACTTCTGTGAGGTTTTTCACAGATGTGGAACTGATAGAGCAAAAGCCATCCAAAATGTTGTACTGGTTACTCTTTTTCAACAATTTACACGGCCACCAAAACTGAGTATTAGCAACTTTTTAAATTTAGTCTATATGGTAGGAGAAATATTGTTCCCTATTGTTTCAATTTATATCAAGGAGGCTGAGAATCTTTTTAGATCACCTACATTTATTTCTTTGTCTAAAAATTGCCAGCTCATCAAGCCACAATCTCGGTTCATTTTTGTCTGTTTGTTATTTATTATTTTCTAACTGATTTCTAGGAATGTGGGTAATTTTTCTGGTATTCATTTGCTCTTAGATACATTTCTCCTTTTACCATTTGTGTGTATGGGGTGGTGGGGAGATAATGGCATGCTGACTGGGGCAGACTGCTTTCCCAGTCGGCTTCCAGCTGAGTTTGGACAATGAGAGTCCCTGATGGAAGACTGGAAGGTGTGGAAGGCAAAATAATGGCTCTCCAAGATGCCTAGGTCATAATCTCTGAAGAACATGTTATGTTACATGACAAAAGGAAATTGGGTTGAGATGGAATTATGTCTGCAAATCAACTGACCTTAAAATAAGGAGAGCATCCAGGGTTATCCAGGTGGGTCCAGAGTAATCACAAAAATACTTAAAATTGGGAGAAGTAGCTGGAAGTGGAAGAATCAGAGCCGGCACTATGAGAAGAATTTAACACTCGTTGCTGTCTTTGAAGTTGGAAGGTGCCATGACTGAAGGCAGGTGACTTCTAGAAGCTGGAAAAACCAAGGAAACAAATACTCCTCAAGAGCCTCCAAAAAGAAATACAACCCCACTAACATCCTGTTTTTAGCCTCCTGAGTCCTGTTTCAGACATCTAAATACCAGACTTTCAAACAATATGTTTATTGTTTAAAACCACATAATTTGTGTTGATTTGGTATAGCAGTAATAAGAAACTAACACAGGGGTCCAGAGGAAGAAATAATCCATCCCTAGCTCCTAGGTCAAGTAGCATGTCCAGCATTCACTATGTCCCTCTGGCTTGTTTCCACGAGAGAGGCTACATCATTTTGGTTTCAGCTATTTGACCTTGGCTCCTGAACTCTGGGAGTACCACGTCTTCCATTTTCCTCTCCAGCTCAGGGACAAAGAAGCTACTTGCTCTTGGTAACCTTTGAGGAGCTTACCATCCTCTTTTTGGCTTTTTGCCTCTTGCATCAGCAATGAAAACAATTCTTGTATTAGATTCTCTATGTTTTGGATATTTAGAGATTTCTTTTCCTGCTTGATAGAGTCTGTACAAGGAAGTTATAGATGTTTTCCCAGCTTGATGTTGGGGTTTTTGTTTTCTTTTGTTTTACTTTTGAAAGTGTTTTTATGCCATTCAGAAGATTTAAACTTGCATGTTTAACTACATGTCAATCTTTTTGTAATGATGTTTTAAAGAAACTTTTTAGAGGGGGAGGGGCAGGAGGAGAGAGATAATCCTAACCAGCCTTCACTCCTGACACAGGGCTCTATCTCATGACCCTGAGATATGACCTGAGCCAAAATCAAGAGTCAGATGCTTAATGGACTGAGCCACCCAGGCGCCCCAGAGGGAGAGAATCTTAAGCAGGTTCCACACTACCACATGAGATCATGACCTGAGTTGAAATCAAGAGTTAGATGCTTAACTGACTGAGCCATCCAAGCACCCCAATATTTATTTTTATACTCACTATAGTTCATTGCATTTCCTTTCTCTGTCTTCAAGGTCAGCAACTTTGCATCTCTCTAGTCATTCTTCAGTTGTCATATATATTCCTCCAGCTGACTCTTCTTCTGCCCCTCTCCTCCATGTTTATGGATCCTTGTAATTACATTGGGCCCACCTGAATAATCTAGGGTGCTCCCCCTATTTTAAAATCAGTTGATTTGCCACATTAATTACATCTTATTTATTTATTTATTTATTTATTTATTTATTTATTTATTTTTGGCTGTTTAATGCAGCATATTCACAGGTTCCAAGGATTAGCACATGACTATTTTGAGGGCCATTGTCCAGCCTATTACAGCATATACATTTATAGACATTTATAAGGCAAGATTCAGTTGCAGAGAATATAGTCTCCTCCACCTAGCTTAGGCAGAAGGAAATCTATTTCAGTTGCCTCAGAACTGATGGTTGACCAACTAACTAGATTTCAGCTAAGCTTCCAGGAGTCATTTCCAAAGAACACAGTGCAAAACTAGGTTACCAGAGAGCTCACGATACTGACTAATCAGGTGTGTATGCATGGAATCTAGAGGCTATAGGTAAGGCTGTTGTCTGTAAAAGTTACATCACTTCCACTACAATCAGAAAGCTGCCTCTGCTAGATTGGAAATCCAGTACTACTGCTGAATTGTGCAGCCTCTGCTGTTATTCACACCAGCAAAATGGATGCCTCTTGCTGTCTGTCCTTCCTTAGCTCAGTTTCAAAATCAAGTGTCATGCAAGGGCATCTGATGAGAGGAACCTAAATCACATCAGGAACTCTGATTATAATGGGAGTCTGGGTGATGTCATTTTAGTTTTCTAGCTCCTGCAACACAGGAAGGCATGATAGCAAGAGGTTAAGAATGAATATTAAACAAATTAACCAAGATCTCTGCTAGATGCATGCATGGTATGTTTCTGGAAGGAAATATAAGAAACCACTACAGTGGATGCAGCTGGGAAGGGGACTTTTGAGTGGCTGGAGGCCAGGATAAGAGGGACGCTTTATTTTCACTGTACATTCTTTGTAATTATTGAAATTGGTTCTTTGTACATGTATTTGTTTTTTCACAACTAAATGATTTTTAAATAGTATGGGGCAAAACAAAACCAAGTAAACTAAAATAAAAATAAAAAGATCTCCCATGATTCTAATACAGCCAGTCCACAGACCAGGGTAACCATATCAATTAAAACTTGCTAAAGGGGCGCCTGGGTGGCTCAGTGGGTTAAAGCCTCTGCCTTCGGCTCAGGGCATGATCCCAGGGTCCTAGGATCGAGCCCCAAGTTGGGCTGTCTGCTTGGCGGGGAGCCTGCTTCCCTTCCTCTCTCTCTGCCTGCCTCTCTGCCTACTTGTGATCTCTGTCTGTCAAATAAATAAATAAAAATCTTAAAAAAAATACTTGCTGAAATTAATGTATTTTCTATTGGGTCTGGTTGAGGAAGAGCATAGTTAACTGCAGAGTAACTGATAATTATTGGATTTTATTTTATATTTTATTATTTTGACATCATCTGTGGGTAAAAAAAATGTAATCTTTACTGTTACTTATTTTCTTTCCCCTTCATTTTGCTCTTATTTGTTACTTTCTCATTTCTTAACATGACTAGTTAACTAATACATACACAAAACACTGACTTGCAGTTACCTTGGGGAAGGCTCATCGTTTGGACTGAACTCCATAGCCAAAAACCCCATTTGCCCTGTTGGCATCTGTAAGGATAGCAGGCATGGTGCCAAAAAGGGAACAGTTCTGTCGGATAGTCTTACAAAACTCAAACCTATTAAACCATGAAAATACTTTGAGGAGTAAATGGAATATAATGCTGAGCCCAAGGGACTAGAAAACGGCTTTATTTAAAGAAATGGGGACAGAAATGGGGAATCCAGAGGAAGTGGTATTTTGGCTGGGGAAGATAGCGAGTTGATTTATGCAACAAGGGGCTGGTGATCTTCCTAATAGCAGAGTCTGAGCAGTCAGTTGAAATGAGGAACTGAAATTTACGAGAGGGCAAATCTGCTGGGCATATACATCTAATAATCATCAAGCCCACGTAAAACCTTTCCTACAAAAGTCTTGATGCAATCTGCTTTACCACAGGCTCAGACCATGTTTCCAGTGTATGTAGTGATACGAGTCTCACTCTTAGTAATATAGAATGAAACCTGTCAGTGGGAATTGAGTAGAAATGGTAGCTGAAGCTTTCTCTCTGGGAAATGTGGCATTCAGCTCTAACTGTAATCTAAGTTGTTGATCCCTCTGGGCAGATGTCACTGAATTGGCCTGTGGCCTCCCAGGGGCTAGACGAGTAAGTGGAAAATGGTCTAGTCAGCTGTACACCGCAGTGCAGCATCTGGGGGAAGGTACACTGATTTCCTTTCCATAGCAATCGAGAGCTTTCCAAGAAAATAGGGCTTCATACTTATTACTACCGACTCACTAGTAGTCACAAACCTTTGGAATCGGGCCATTAATTGATCAGGAAAAGGAGCATGGAACTCTGTGTAGAAATACTTAAAACAGGTCCTCTATGTCCCCCGCCAACCCCCTCTACCCCCACATTCACTTAAACCAGCTGCTGAAGAGCTGCCTTCAAAAGTTAATCACTGACTAGAACAGAAACACATTTCTCGGCTGCTCTCAATACTATAAGATGTGACCCTAGAAACCTGCATGTATACTCATGATTCCTTGGAGAATTCACTGCGTGTGGAGGAAGAAACCGCTTCAAACAGTGATCTGACCCGTGACCAGAAATCTGACTCCACCGGAGAAGCTGTAGACAGTCTCAGATGCAATCTCGGCTGGTGAACAGGAAGAGGGGCAGGGCCGCCTGCCTGGGGCTGAGGTGTCCAGGCCCCCAGATGACTCAGGCTTTTTCTGAGGTGGATGGGAGGAATGCTACTGTGGGACTATGCATAGAGGTGGCTGGTGACTTTCCTGTTCTGCCCACTATTAAAAGTTTTGCTTGGTCAATAATTTTTAAGGTCAGGATGCTGGGAAATGTGGCTGTTGGCATCAGATATCAAATAGAATAATCACGTCGCAGAGATGTTCACCTCTGTGGTGTGATTTCACTTTGCTGAGAGGCTGAAAGCATCTGCTCAGGATTACTTCCTGATCTCCTGAAGCTAGGGAAACAAAAACAAAAATAAGCTATTCGGACTTCATCAAAATAAAAAGCTTCTGCACAGTGAAGGGAACAATCAACAAAACTAGAAGGCAACCTACAGAATGGGAGAAGATATTTGCAGATGACTTATCTGATAAAGCATTAGTATCCAAGATATACGAAGAACTTATAAAACTCAACACCCAAAAAACAAATAATCCAATTAACAAATGAACAGAAGACATAAATAGATATTTTTCCAAAGAAGACACACAGATGGCCAGCAGTCACATTAAAGATGCTCAAAGCACTCAGCATCAGGGAAATGCAAATCAAAACCACAATGAGCTATCACCTCACACCTGTCAGAATGGCTAAAATCAACAACACAAGAAGCAGCAGGTGTTGGTGAGGATGCGGAGAAAGGGGAAGCCTCTTGCACTGTTGGTGGGAATGCAAGCTGGTGCAGCCACTTTGGAAAAGAGTATGAAGGTACCTCAAACAGTTAAAAATAGAAATATGCTATGATCCAGCAATTGCACTAGTTGGTATTTACCCAAAGAATACAAATAGTAATTCAAAGAGATACATGCACCCCAATGTCTATAGCAGCGCTATTTAAATAGCCAAGATAGGGAAACAGTCCAAGTGTCCATCAACTGATGAATGGATAAAGATGTGGTATATGGTAAACACACATATACACACACAATGGAATATTATTAAGCCATAGAAAAAGAATGAAATCTTGCCATTTGAAATGACATGGATGGAGTTACAGAGTATTATGTTGAGCAAAATAAGTCACAGAGAAAGATAAATGCCATATGATATAACACTACGTTAACTAACTGGCATTTAAATAAAAACTTAAGGAAAACTTACTTCCTGTAACCACTCCTGAAGTTCATTGAACACAGACGTGCTATGCCCTGTTTTGCGAGCCTCTAAGTTCTTCCGTATTGGGGAGGAAATGGGTGGAATATGTCCCAGGGCCTGTAAGGGAGGGGAAAAAGAGCCAGAAAGTTCACTAGGGCAAGGGTTCTATATATTATTATTTTAAGCAGTGGAGTCTCCTTTATTTTTCCAAACAAAATTTTATGTACAACCCTGATGTAGAAAAGCAGAGCTTTTGTGTTTGGGCCAGACTGTTGGGATTTTGGTCCCTCCTGCTAGATCCCAAAAGTTGGCCCTTCTAAGTTTTAAAAACTAGTGCAAAGTTCCAAGTGTTCTCCTTTAAAATATAAAAACCCATGCAACAACTATGTTAAGCCAGAATCTATCTACTGATAGTTTAATACCCCTTAATGTGAATTCATTTCAATCAGATTTCTGTGTTTCCTAATAAATGGCTGAAATAAATGCACTGAAGACTGTTAATTTTAATGAAATGGAAGAAAAATAAACTTAGTTTTGAAGCATGTGACATTATGAGCTAGGGTAGACATAATGGCATGTTTCAGGAGGGGTTTGAGCTTGGTTCTGATTGCAAAGACAAAAACTAGGATACTGTGACCATGAGGCATGGCTTACTGCAATCTTATGTGACACTTAGGTTGATTATTGCCTGTGTGACCTTGGGCAAGTTACTCGACTTCATTACGTCTTGGTTTCCTCATTTAGAACATGGTCATAATAATAGTACACATCTTATAGTGTTCTGAAGAGCAAATGAGTTGATATTTTTTAAACCTGAGGACACTGTCTGACACATACTAAACAGTCTGTAAGTATGGGAATCAACTAGTCTTGACTCAGGATTCATAGTACCAAAAAGTATTTCTGCCTTAACTGTGACACTCACGAAATCAATTACACAAAAGCTATCATTGTACTTTTACAGTCCTTAGAAATAATGTGATCAAAGTTGGCATGAATTCTTTATCAATACAGTCCTAGAGAAACCAATAACCTTTGACATCAGAGGTTACTACTATAAAGGATATATCCATGTATGAGAAATTTTGAGGGGAAAAAGTATGACAATTTTTTCATCTGCATAATAAAAGCAAAAGTTTGTCACCAAAAAGTATCCTAGTGCAAAGAATTATTGAGTGGAGTCTATTTGCCAATATGAAGTAAAAATTCAATTCGTGTGTTCTGGAAATAGAAAATGATTTAATAGAAAAGAAACTTCAAAGTACTAGCAGATGATCAAGAAATTTACCCAAGATTTAGAGATACAACTTCAGATTCTTCTGACGATTTTAACTTCCTTACCCCTGTAATTTTATAATAGAAATGTGGAAGGACAGAGTTTCACTGCTAAAATAGGCCATAAAAGGCATTTAGTCCAACTACTTATCTGGTTCTTGAAGCTATTCTTGCCAAGTAGAATTCAGTCTATCCTTCAACCCTATCTTTAATTGGAAGTTCACTGCTCCTTGAGGCAGTGAACCTGCAGAAACCTTTCTGCAGATATCTCTGAATAATAGAGTTATTTATATTACTGTGTTTCACTCTGCCCTCATAGAGCCTAACAGAAAAAATCTAACCCTTTCTCATTGGTCCCTTTAAAAATGTGAAGAGAGACGGGGCGCCTGGGTGGCTCAGAGGATTAATGCCTCTGCCTTCAGCTCAGGTCATGATCCCAGGGTCCTGGGATCGAGTCCTGCATCGGGCTCTCTGCTCAGGAGAGAGCCTGCTTCCCCCTCTCTCTCTGCCTGCCTCTCTGCCTACTTGTGATCTCTCCCTCTGTCAAATAAAGAAATAAAAAAAAAAAAAAAAAATCTTTAAAAAAAAAAAAAAATGTGAAGAGAGGGGCATCTGGGTGGCTCACAGGGAGACATGTGACTCTTGATCTCGGGGTCGTGAGTTTGTGTCCCACATTGGGCAAAGATTACTTTAAAAGAGGTAAAGATGGTCTCTTACCTCTGAGTCTTTACTTTTCCTAGCTTGACACCCCCCAGTTCCTTCAACCCCTCCCAACTGATGTGTTTTATGTGTCTTTCCCTTCCTGGTCGATTAACTCCATTGCAGGTTTTCACCAGACTTTTAAAATACATCTGATGTCCTGACTAGTACAGAAGAGAGAAATCTACCACCTACCATTCCAAACCCTTTACTTCTATCAACGAAGCAATGACTGCTTTTGGTAACTGAATCTTACCCATCTTTTCCTGTGGTATAGTAGGATTTGGGGTTTCAAGTGTGATTCACTTAGTCCCTGGTAAAAGTTAAATTCAATTTCTAGTGATCTTCTTATTACAGATTATAATTTACATGAGTTTCATGCCACCTGGAAATCTGACAAGTGGGTCTTCACTAATATAAAATGTCTAGTAGAGTCAAGGACAAAGACAACTCTGCACCACACATTGGTAGGCTTAATCATCTGAATAGTGGCAGCATTTTGCAACTAGACAGAACTCACAAACAGCCAAAGCAGGCAAGTGGTTTCAAAGACATCAAGTTTTCCCAACCTGCCAGAATGCCTCTCCAGTTCATTCTCAGTACCTTTGGTTCTAATAGTGTCTGAGATTTTTCTTCTTATTAAAATGAGCTAGCGGGGCACCTGGGTGGCTCAGTGGGTTAAGCCTCTGCCTTCCGCTCAGGTCAGGATCTCCAGGTCCTGGGATTGAGCCCCACATAGGGCTCTCTGCTCAGCGGGGAGCCTGCTTCCCCCTCTCTCTCTGTCTGCTGCTCTGCCTACTTGTGATCTCTCTCTGTTAAATAAATAAATAAAATCTTTAAAAAAATAAAATAAAATGAGCTAGCATCTGGGGCACCTGGATGGCTCAGTCGGTTAAGCGTCTGCCTTCGGCTCAGGTCATGATCCCAGGGGCGTGGGATCGAGCCCCGCATCGGGCTCCCTGCTCAGCTGGAAGCCTGCTTCTCCCTCTCCCACTCCCCCTGCTTGTAGTCCCTCTCTCACTCTTTGTCTCTCTCTCTCTCTCTCTCTCTCTGTCAAATAAATAAATAAAATCTTTGAAAAAAAAGAAAGAAAAAGAAGAGCAAGTGACCTCTTGCTCTCTCTCAAATAAATAAATAAATAAATAAATATTAAAAATAAAATAAAATGTACTAGTGCTGAATAGCACTAAACCCTTCAGTCTTATCTGAGTGTAAATTTATCAGCAATTTCTGGGACAGCAGATTTTCACAGGGAGTAGAGTAGAGACAGCAGGAAGGCCCAGGGTATGTGAGAAATAAGGGAGTTTGAAAGAAGGTTGGAAATGCCCCAATAAATTTTATTATTCAATGTTTTTGGACCTCAAACTCTTTCCACAATAATATATGATTATCTAAACTTTTTTTTGCAACTTCTTAAGTTTTTTTTTTAAGATTTTTTAAAATTAATTAATTAATTTTAATAAACATATAATGTATTTTTATCCCCAGGGGTACAAGTCTGTGAATCGCCAGGTTTACACATTTCACAGCACTCATCATAGCACATACCCTCCCCAATGTCCATATCCCCACCACCCTCTCCCGTCCCCCCCTCCCCCCAGCAACCCTCAGTCTGTTTGATTATCTAAACTTTTGTACGAATTTAAAAATAATCTTGCCTTTTTCTGTGATATGATACAGAACTCAGATGAGTGATAATCAAAGTGACAAAGTAATAAACAAGTGAATCTGTGTCCCATAACCATAGCTCTACAAGCTTTTGAAGAAACAAAACTCAAATACTAAAGAAGAGATTTTAAATTTAAAATATTTTATTTTAGTTCAGCATAGTCAATATTATATTCGGAAACTCATTGTATATTTTCCTTAATAATGGTCATCATATGTAAAGATATCCAGTCTTTTCCTATTTAACAAATAAGAATGATCTAATGATCTAACAATTAAATAAATTAAATAATTATTAGATAATTGGATAATTATTAGATCACTTTAATTTTATCAGGAATATTTAGTTACCAACAAATAAATTTTAAAAGATATATTTACTTTGGAGAAAAGTTTAACTGTTATGGCATCAAAAATTGATCAATGATCTCATAAATTGGTGTTTTGAATTTTTGCACTTTCCACATAAGAGAAAATCAACTGCTCTTTTTTCTTTTGTGTTTTGTTTACAAATGATGAGGTAACAGAGGTTGTAAGCACCGCCCTGCAAATGACACAGGTGTAAATAGTCATGTTCAATAAATGAAAAGTCGTAGTGGCTATAATCCTTGCAATCATTTTGTATTTAAGTCCGATTTTTTTTTTAAAGAAATCAATACATTTGGATATACTACTTAAAACTTTGATTTGATGGTTCTATCTAATATATCTGGAGAGGATCAGTCTGAGAGTTGGAGAATTAGTATCGTACTTGTGGTCCTCGTTGATAATCTTTGTCATTAGTATTTGTTTTGCTTCTGAGTTATTAGCTCACCATGCAATATGAGCATAACAATATAAGAATAAGAGGATGATGTAAAGCTGTATAGCCACCAAAAACTTCAGAGTGAGCAGCAGTTCCCAGCTGAGTGATAAACCAGCTGACAGAGTAATGAGCAAGTACACCTCAACACCATTAACCAAAATTCTGTAAACTTTTAAAGAAATAGTCATAGAGTAAATCCTGACACTGCCTTTAACAACCTGGTCTCTTGTACTACTTATTGGTTGGGAAACATTTCATAATTTTGCACATGACTGAAAGGTTCAAGGAGAAGTAAAACCTAAATATCTTGAAACAAGTATGGTGAAAACAAAAATAAAACCTCTGTCTGTTCTCATTCAGTAAACCTAGTGCTTCCGGAGTCAGTGAAAGATAACTAACATTGTATACCACCAAGCAGAGGTAGTAAACTTATTCTGCATGTTGCCGTCTTGAAGAAAATCTCAGTTCAATTAAAAGACGTCTTGAAACCATCAGTAATCCTAGACAACTAGTGAGTAAAACACTTCAAGTTTCCCCAGGTCAGAGCTTCTCGAACTATACTGTACACCTACAGCACGTGGAGGTGTTACCGAAATGCAGATTCTGATTCAGCAGTTGGGAAGGGGGCAGCTGAGATTCTGGATTTCTAACAAGTTTCCAAGCGATGCTGACCTGTTGGTCCAGCCACAGGGGACTCCAAGGCCCTCTCCCGAGGAGGCAGGAGAATGCTAAAGAATCATGTTAACCTTATTCAGGGGAAAGCCATAAAGCGCAAATACAAGCTACATATTATATTAGATACAGTCTATCTGTTTCCTTGTTTATTTCAGTCCCGGGACTGTAACATCTCCCTGGCAGGCATGAAACACCATCACCATCAACTGCAACAAAGACTCATGCTTACCCAAAATCCATCCCATTCTATCTAAAGAAACACCACCCACTGAACCATTATTTGAGTTTTGCAAAGCAGCGAAAGCTGTGGTTATGTATAAACAAAAGCCAGTGAAGAAAAGAAGGTATACAAATGGCAGGTGATGACGAAAAGCTGGCGGGAAAGGATCAGAGAAGCTTTGCTAACTAGAAAAAAAACTCATATACTAACTCCTATTTGCTTTTGGGTTCAGATGGGGATACTTGTTAAGGAAATGTTCATTTTTTACATTTGTAAATGAAAATGTCATACATTTGGATGAAAAGATGATATGCATAAATGAACGCAATAAACTGTAAACTGTCTCTTACTGTGGGGGTGGGAGTGGGGGTGGGTTAAGGGGGATAATGGCTACAAACCATTATTGAACACTTACTGTAAAAAAACTGCTTTACATAGCTCATATTTAATTTCCACTCAATCTTGAAAAACAACGACAGTACTGAAGTACCCATTTCACAGTTGGAGAATCTGACTCTCTGAAAGGTCAGAGAAATCGCTAATTTGTATATTGGCAGACCGAGACTTTCAAATCCATTTTATCATAAAACTTTGTAACACCAGTCCCATATATTTAAACTACATAGAGGTTTCTGGTTTGATGTTGATGTTTTGATATTTTGACTACCTAGAAAAACTATAACCACTAGCAAGTCGCGAGTGGCTAGGGAAGGCCACCTTCATGACCAATGCTTTTCAAATTAATTTGTAAAAATAAATATATCGGGGCACCTGGGTGGCTCTGACTTCCGCTCAGGTCATGATCCCGGAGTCCTGGGATCGAGCCCCGTATGGGGCTCTCCTGCTTGGCGGAGAGCCTGCTTCCTCCTCTCTCTCTCTGCCTGCCTCTCTGCCTACTTGTGATCTCTGTCTGTCAAATAAATAAATAAAATCTTTAAAAATATACATGTATATATAAATGGAAAAATTCAAACTGGAGATTAAGTTACAAAATGAAAAAAGAAGTCTCTTCTGCGTCCCATCTAGAAATGGAATTGCTGGGTCACGATTGAGAATCTCTGCAGGTGGAGCCCCAGCCCCAGCAGGAACACTCTGCGGTAACTCTGAGGCACAAAGAGGGTGAAAACTGACCTAGATCTTACCTAGATCATCCCTGAAAGTGACTCTTTCAAACTGAGCTTGTGGTCACATAACTTACTTGATTTCAGAAAGTTCATTTTCTTTCCTTTTTCAAAGTTACCTTGAATCTGTAAGCGTTTGTTGAAAGATTCAAACGGCATCGTTTTCCACCACCCCCTGGGTGATATATTTGAGATCCCAGAACAAAGCTGGTGAACTGATCCAATCTGGAGCCACCTGTCCGTGCTCCCGGCAGAAGCATCATGTGCCTGTGAGTCATGAGACCCGGCTGGCCGCTTCTGGCATGTGCACGAGATCTGCAATCTGCAGCCAGGAAGGAGGCTACAAATGAAGGGTAATTTTTGTTTACTATTGCTGTTTAGTTTTGTCTGTTGATTTTTGTTGTTTTTTCATGATCTTGGACTGAAATTTCACTTGATCCGCTATTTCCTAGACTCTGCAAAAAAGTTTATGTGCACTTCCAGGGATTTTAAATGGCTTCTTGTTGGATGCCAGAATGCCATCAATACTTTCCTCGTCTTATTTAATGTCTTAGAGCTCAGTGATTGGAAATGATAATGGCAGTTTGAGCAGAAAACCGTTGCCCTAGGGAACAAATGGAAATACAAAGTGCTTTGTCAAAGTCTTCTTGATAGCCTAAAACTGGAGATAACTTGTTTACCATGTAATTTAATATGGAAATTATTCAATGGCTGTAGTTTTTAGACCAGCAAAGATCAGAAAGAACTTTCTCCCCCTGGAGTTGCAGTTAGTAAAACTTGGCTAGGAGATTAGATTGACCTTGTTACGTCAATGCTGAGCATGAAAGAAAAAAAAAATTACAGGGCACCTGGGTGGCTCAGTGGATTTAAGCCTCTGCCTTCAGCTCAGGCCATGATCTCAGGGTCCTGGGATCGAGCCCCGAATGGGGGTGAGGGGGTGCTCTGCTCAGCAGGGAGTCTGCTTCCTCTTCTCTCTCTGCCTACTTGTGATCTCTCTCTGTCAAATAAATAAATAAAATACTTTTTTAAAAAAATTACAGCTGATTGGCTGCCAGAAGGCACCATTTTTAATCCTTACTAGGTATACTCAGAAACAGGACACATTCTTTTTAATCCGTGTTGTCTTCAAGTATCTGTGCAGAAGGAACACTTGATACACTAAATTAAGAGAAGAAAGCTAAGCTAAGGACAGTGAAGCATGGATGGACATTTCTGAATGAAACTTAAATTCCTTTTTCTTTTCATTCTTTGATCGAGTAGTTAACATTTTCTTAAGGAAACTTTTTGTGTGTGTGTCACTTCTGGCATGAAGAAAGAAGGCATAGAGTATATTAAAATACAAAGTCAGCCTAGTGCTTCCGTGACTATTTTTGGCTAACTTCAAAAGCTGGTGTTCTGAATATTTAGGATTTTCTATCACAAATGCAGAAATTCTAGACTGCAGTTTCCAGACCATTCACATCCAATTTCTAGACCATGGTTTCCAGAAAAATATGAATGGCCTAGTAAATTGATCCTAATAAAATGATAATTTTCTCATATCAAGTTCCTGACTAGAAAGGGGGGTTGGACATACATTTAGATGTAATGTTAATTGTATTTTAAAGTAATAAGCAACGGAAACCCTGAACAATTCAAACTCTGAAATCATTAAATAAGAACAGCGGAAAAGAACTAATCACGAAAATTTAAGTTATCAAAACAAAAACAGAAGCAGGATTTTGACTATGCCTAATTTATTAAAAAACAAACAGAAGTTCTTAGATTTTCCTAGCACAGAATCATACAGATCTGTAACTTCTGTTTTGCTTAAATACTCAGTAGTGTGACCCTAAAGCAAACTTGGAAGCCATTAGAAGACAAGGGTGACACTCTATCCATGTCAACTGTAAAAACCAGGAGTGGTTTTATTGATTTGAGCCACAACATACAGAAGGGTGACAAGAAAGTGATGACACCATAAAGAAGAGGACAATATAGCAATTTAGAAGACCTATAACTCTAACTGCTCCTCCCTATCCTGGGAGAAAAGGATACCTTCCATGGGTTCCTTGCATAATGGTATGCAAAAATCCAAGGCCTTGTGTGCTATCTGTCCAATTCTGCCACTGATTGCCATGTTCAAATAATAGCATCCTGTGTACAGCCCACCAACTTCATAGCCCAGTTTGTCTTTTCTTGTTATATATATTATTTGAAAATTTGATATTAAACTGACCTGAGAGATCATCTTTTTACATAAAATTATTCGTCAACTTGCAATGCACAAACACATCACAAAATTGTGTCAAAAATCATCCATTCAGATAAAGGGAGTAAAAAAACTAAACAAAAGCAAAAAAATTATTCATTCAGATATTTAATGGATATTTATTTGTCGTGTACTATCTGCCACAATTCTAAGCTCTAAGATTTTCTTGCTCTCATTACACTTATAACATGTTTTTTAGAGATAAAATTTAAATTTGACTGATAATCCCTATTTATAATTTAGCCAGCCAAGATTTAAAAGAAAGAATTCATTCACAAAATTATGCCTAAAATGTATAAAATGAGAATATCTCAGTGTGACACTTTCTACATTCTAGAACAAATGTAAATGAGATTGAGTGGCTTGAAGCTGTCAAGAAGTCCAAAGTAGGCAAATATAGTAAAATTCCCACTTCCTCAAATGTTTAATATGCTTTTTCTATAAAAGGGAGGGGAAAATAAAACAAGGCAAATCAGAGAGAGAGAGAGAGACAAACCGTAAGAGACTCTTAATCATTGGAAACAAACTGACCGTGGCTGGAGGGGACGTGGGCAGGGGATGGGGTAACTGGGTGATGGGCATTAAGGAGGGCACAGGATGGAGCGAGCACTGGGTGTTATATAACACTGATGAATCATGGAAAACTACCTCTGAAATAATACACTATATGTTAATTAACTGAATTTAAATAAAATAAAATAAATGAAAAAAAAGTAATCACCGTGATCTACATTCTCATAAAACACTTAAAAAATATGAAAGCTACTTTGAAAATATAGTTATGCCTTCGAGATCACAGCAGAGAGCATAAATATAGGAATTCACGTGTTCTAGGCAGCAGTGCAAGTGGGCTACTCCCAGGTGGAAGAATGTTTGGAGCAGCACAGGAACCTTGAGACGCAGAAGCAGGCAGGCAATGAAAGGCAGAGAGGGGCTACATGTTGGGTAACACAGAATAATTCTATTTAAGAAATTAAAGGAATGTCATCTTTTTCTTTTCGTTTTTCTTAAGGTGATCTCTAAAAAATACATTCCTACTACGGTGCCTTCTAAAGACACGAGGATGCTAGAGGCAGGGACATAAGAGTTGACCTACTGACCCCCAAAGCTACTTTTCCGATTATTTTCCTCCTTTTCCAATAATTCCAATTCTGCCTTTAGCCTTTCTGGATTGATCATATAAGAGTGAGGATTTCCTCATCCCGTTTGTGAAACTCTTCACTTGTACTCTTCTTAAAGTTCCTACCATTTAGGTATGTACCCTCAATCTTTAAGCTGGTTCTGTTGAGGATAGACTAAATAACTCAAAACAAGAAATTTCTGATACATCAGTGAGGTCCCTTAGATCCAAAGAAGCCTCAGGCTTCTCCTGTAAAATGAAGGGGTAGGTCACTTATCAAACATGACAGAGACCGTAACAGAAAACTTGGTTTTCGCTTGTTTGAACAACTGAGAAAATTTATTGGCTCACAAAACCAGAACGTCAGAGATTGAGCAGGCTTTGAGGTCTGCTTCATTAAGTAAATCCAGCAACTGTTGTCACAATTTTCCTGGCTATGCTCGTCTCTGAGTGTTCCCTCGTTTTCAGAGTAGCAGCCCTCTTGATGAAAATCTGGCTGCAGAATTTACAAGCTTCACATCTCCACCTCACCACGGGGAGAAAAAGAACTTCTCCCTGTTGTGAAGGCAATTTCCTTCTCCTCTCTTTCCTCTATCCTTGTCTGTATTCAAATGTTTGTCTTATAAGGGCATTGGTCGTATTGGATCGGGGCCCCACCTTGGTGAACTACTTTTAACTTAATTACCTCTTTAAAGGAGTTATCTCCAAATACAGTCATGTTCTGAGGGACTGGGGCTTAGTGTTTCAACATGTAAGTTCTGGAGAGACACAATTCAGCCCACAACACCCATCCTAATAACAAGGACCTAGCTGACCAAATTGGCTTAGACTGAGATTCTGAACCAGTGAGATCATCCCCACGGCTAGGTCAAGCCCATTGCCAAAACACACTGGCAGCATCGAGGAGGATGGAAGACCAGGTGAAAATTGGGCTGAAAGGGGGAACCTGCAACCCTTGATTCTCATATTCATTATACAACAGACTAAGTAATTGCTAAGATTTCTCCTCGCTCTAAATCTCAGAGATTTAAAATCCCAAGTATTTTTCCTCATACTGTACTACAAGTTAATTCAATACAAAGCAGCAGGTGGGGTTTGGATGACAGTGGACCAGAAATAGGGGATCAAAAAATGATATTGCCAGGGAAGCCCTCGGGGCAGAATGACATTCTCTTAGAGGTGTGGCTCTATTTTCTTGAGTGAGATAGTAGTGATGGAAAACAAGACCACGAGCTCCAGGCAACGGTGGGTGAAGGAAATAAGGAATCCCTCAGCTGTGTGTGGGGACAGGAAAAGGTGGCTCGGCAAAGCCTGTATCTCATTACCTTGAAGATGGTAAGAGCACTGAAAATGTCACCGGATGCTGATAAAGACAGCTGACCAAAAAAACCTTTTCAGCTTTTGACTTTTGATTGTGTTAGGTTAAGCTGGGTGAAACTGATGTTTAATAGGTTAAAAATGATGAACAGATTGGCCATGTCATGGACCAACCTAATAAAGACCTCCTTTCCCAATAGGCCTTAAATGCTCTAAAGCCTAACAGCAAATACAAAGGATTTATGAAAGAAAATAGCTCCTAGAGCATAAATTCACTTTCAGCCTGATGGCCTCCAGAGACTTCATTTATGATACATTACAAAAGAATGATAACAATCTTGACTTACCGACAGAAAGCTAAATTATATTTCACACAGTGTGTTTTCTATATCTGGGGAATATATACATCTGAAAGTATTCAAACAAACTGAGAAAAATTGTGGCATTTTCAAAAAATCTTAGATATCTTTCCCTGTTTATAGTAAATAACTGAATCTCTTGCTATAGGTGGGGGAAATTAATTTTCTGAATTTTATAAAAATAGTAGCAAAATGATTTCACTTCCTACCTCACCACTCACCTTCCCTATCTTCTAACTTTATTGACACTGAAGCCTCCAAATCTATCTAATGGTTCATTTGCTTTGTTTGGATCCCACATTAGAATTTGTTTTTAAGTATTTTAAGGTTATATTTTAAGTGTCCCAGATAGGCGTTAATGGAAAAGAAAAATTTGGCCCCAGACAAATGAATTCCCAAAACTTTGGGTTTAGGTTTTAATCTCATTTTCTTTACCCCAAATATGGGCAGAGATTGAAATACTTTATTATCAGAATTTTTCTTCTTTATTCTACTAAAGTTATTTCATGTTCATAGACATTTTATGTTGAAGAAGCTTCTCTTTATCATTCACTATTCCTCCTTTTAAAAGTATGTTTGATATATGTAGGATTTACACTGATAAGGGAAATATCCCAAGGATATTTCCTATAAATTTCTAATAAGGAAAAGCATCACTCCAAGAGCTATATAGGGAAGTCATGCAAAAGAACCTCAATAAAAGATTTGAAATTTAGACTGCTTCATTCGGGTTTTTTTTTTTTTCAAGATTTTGTTTATTCATTAGAGAGAGTGCACAAGCAGGGGGAAGGGCAGGCAAAAAGAGAAGCAGACTCCCTGCTACGGAAGGAGCCTGATGCAGGTCTTGGTCCCAGGACCTTGGCATCATGAACTGAGCCCAAGGCAGACGCTTAACTGACTGAGCCACCCAGGTATCTGAGATTGCTTCACTTATTTAACATGTTGTCAAAGAAATATAATTTTATTTGCACAGAATCTGAGAAACTAAAATTTCTTAGATTTTTATAGTAGAACAAGACTATCAGTTGCTAATCAAAATTTGGGGCAGTGTTGCTGGTAGAACAAAGTATTTAATTAAAACAAAAAATAATTCTATTTGAGAAATTAAAGGAATGTCATTTTTTTCTTTTCGTTTTTCTTAAGGTGACCTTTAAAAAAATACATTCCTATTACTCGGTTTGTTGAAGTGCAATTACTTATGTGACTACGTCCAGCAGAAGCAAAGAGCAAAACTCATTTTTCCCCCCACATGGACACAAGTGCTCCCTGCATTACAAATTGCTGTGGGAGGTGTTTATCTTGCAATTAAATAAGAGTAAGGAGAATGTTCTTAAGTTATTGCTTAGTGTCCCTCCTCCCTCCTCCCCCAATATCTTTTTTTAAAGATTATTAAAACCAAGGCTGAAAGTGGTTTTGGTAAGTTAGAATTCTGATCTTAAATAAATTAGTGAACACTTAACAGACATACGTGTAATCACTGTATTCCACTTTTCCTACCACACCTTCAGCCACCATCACATGTTTTAGGTTCTACAGAGAATCATGTGTCAGGAGTTGCTTCGTTGGATTCTCTGTTTGACACTTTTTGGGGCACCTCTATTACACGAGGTACTGTGCCAAGAATTCTGATCAAGGTAACTTCATGGTTTCTTAGAGATAAAAATATGTGCCTAAATAACTATAATGCAAAAAGGAAGGCGAAAAGTACCGTGAGAAGTATCATTGGTGTTAAGCTCCAGGGGAAGAAATGTTACTGCTAAAAATGTGGCATTTGAACTGCTTTGAAAGACAAGGGGGTTTGGATGTGCTGAGAAGTGACAGGGAGGGTTCCCTGGAAGAAGGAACAGCACACACATGGCAAAATGAAATGCACGTTAAGCAAAGCTCTGGTGTGGAGTACGAGAAGATACATGAGGAATAAGCTGGAGAAATGGACTGACCTAGATGAGAGAGGGTCAGAAATGCCAGGCTAATGAGTTTGGTGGTGTTCTATGGGCAGTGTGGAGCCACAGTTGATTTTAAGTAGGGCAATGACCCTGGCCCCAAGTGGATTCACGTAATCAACTTACGGTAAACAGGGCGGGAGAAGGTTAGAAGGCTTTTGTGTGTCCAAGTGCAAGCTAATGAAAGTCTGAGTTATAGTATTAGCCAGCATCCTACTGCTTTTCAAGCAACCCCCTTCCCCGACCCTCCTATATACCACCCCACTACAGGCCTAACAAACGAAGTCTTAACCTACCTTTCCTTGCCTTTTCTCAATCTCCTTTGCTTTCATCTCTTTTCACCAATCAAGATTATTGGCTCCCTGACTTCGACCTTCGACTTGGAGACCCAGGCATTTGACCTTCATCCTTACTCTTCTAGAATTTGGATGCTAGCTTTTTCCTGTGCACTCTACTCGGATTCATTTCTCCATCCCTGGATTATTCCATTCTCTCAGGTGGGCTCGTGATGCCTCAGCCCCAGCCTTTGCCCCGCAGAGCACAGTCTCACATGTAACAGTCAGGATTTGCAGTTGCAAACAGAAACTATTCTCGCAAGTGCAGACAGAAATCATTAAATTTATTAAAAAATTTTTAAAAAATATTTTATGTTTAAGGAATCTCTGCACCGAATGTGGGGCCTGAACTCACAACCCCGAGATCAAGAGCATCATACTCCACTGACTGAGCCAGCCAGGTGCCTGGAAAATAATTTAAATCTAACAAAGTATGTCTGGGACCTCATGGAATCTCCAAGAGGGCTAGAAAGTCAGGCTTTCTAGAGGCTCTGCAGCCAGGATCACTGCCCACATTGTATCATGAGGCTGCTTGGGGGAGAGAGCACCATAGTCTGTGCCAGTTATTCCAGGATCCAACAAAGAAATTTCATCAAGCAGGTTCTGGAAGACCAACGCCGCTGTTGTCATTCCTGTGAAATGGAAGATTGCAGAGGCTCCTGGTTCCTGCCTTTGTTTGCTTCTGGGGTGAAATCTTTACAATTATAGCTGATTGCTGAAGCCTCAATGCATGGAGAGATGGCATGAACATGGCGCGGATGAAGCTGGAGTGTTAGGACCCCTCACGTGCACAGAGCCCCTCCAAGGCCCTGGGAGAGTCCTGGAAATGTCATAGGTTTGGGATAATTTGCAGAAGAAAGATACCATAACTGTAACTCTGTCTTCCCCACCACACTTACTAAATGTACACAAAATGATTTAAAGAAACTTTCTAAACCATCAATAAAATTTTTTTCTTGACCAACCTTGTTAAAAGAAAGACTAAAATGTCTTTCTATTCTATTTCTTTTAAGATTTTATTTTTAAGTAATCTCTATGCCCAACATGGGGCTCAAACTTATAACCCTGTGATTAAGAGTCACACGCTCTACTGACCGAGCCAGCCAGGTGCCGCACTTTCTATTCTCTTGTAGAAAAAATATTACAAAATCACTGTCATGTGAAGAGGCAATCAAAAAGAATTATTTTTTCTGGATTTGTGACAGTTGTGGTACTGGTCAGCTTTTTAAAATTTGTAACTTGTTTTGATTTTTTTTCTAATTTGAAATAAGCATTTAATTTTTAAACCTAATTTTAAATTCATGATTTTGTTGCCTTTTATTGAAGGAGGCCCCCTAAATTGTATTGGCTTCATGCCCCACAAAACCAGATCTGGCTCTCACTGAATTTCTGACTCCTAACTAAACAGGCTAAGAGCTATCGCAAAGATAGGAAAGGTGTTTAAATATGCCGGGTGGCCCCAAACACAATGGATGCCCATTCCACTGTGCTTGAACATATGTCTGGCATGTGGAAATGACACCTCTCTTCAGGAAATACACTTGAATAAGTGTGGGAAATGAATGGTGAGGCAGGAACACACAACAGAAACACCATACAGACACAATGAGAAATTGGATTGTGTGTGGGAAGAGATAGCCCTGAGGATTGGTATAGACTATTATCGGGTTGGTGATACTACTAAGCCAGATCGGGATCTCAGAGCTGATAGAGATTCAGGGAGGAATTGGGAAGACAGACGGTTTGCTGTTGAATGTTCAAGGACTCAAATTATGCAAGCCTCTTCAAGGACTAACGTTGTAGATCTAGTATTTAATTCACCATCTCATAGCGCTGATGAAAGGTAGTAAAAATTTCACTTACAAAGTGTAACTAAGCAGCCAAAGGAGGAAAATAAAGTAAGAGATTAATTAATTTTTATTTTTTAAAAAGATTTTTTATTTTTGTCACCTCTACACCCAGCATGGGGCCCGAACTCACAACCCCAAGATGAGAAGTCACATGCTCTATCCACTGAGCCAGCCAGGAGCCCCAGTAACAGATCAATTTAGAAAAAAGAAGTATAAACAAATGTAACTGAAGGGTAAATGTTACCAAGATATATTAGACAAAATGCCATACTTGTGATTAAATACCAGAGACTCCGCTTTGATTTCAACCAAATTTTAATGTCTTTAGTAAAAAAAAAAAAAAAAAGAAGAAGCAAAATTAGGAAGCATTACCAAAACAAAACATGGTTGGCTTACAGAAACAGTTATAATAACAGCAGCTGTTTATAGAGGGCTTACTACACCCTAAGTATTATAATAAATAATTACATATATTACTTTCATTATTCCTTATAACACCAAGTATGATAGTGTCATTATTCTCATTTTACATAGGGGTAAACTGAGTCTTAGAGTAGTTACATTACCTGTTAATTCGCAAACAGAGGTCTGGACTGTAAAACCCAGACCAGGGCATATAATCAGAGCATTATATGGCTTTTCGGCATTCAACCATCCCGTCTTTATTATTTTTCTGGAGCACACCTATGTGCAGAGAACACTATGCAATTATACATGCTTTGTTCCAGCACAATCATGACAAGTTAAATTTATCTCTGATAGCCTCACATCCTTACTAAGAGCAACGGCCTCCCCAGCTGCACAGAAATAAATGACCAAGAATACTGAATTCCCCGAATGACTGCAAACTCGAATGAGTTTGTTTGAAAAACAGGAATAGGGAAGTTATTTGTACATTGTGGGCTACATTCAGTCTTTCTTTGCCTTTCAAGTTTCAGATGAAGAACTTAAATAACTGGGCTCCAGGGAAAATGAGACCAGAAAGCTATGGGATTCCCTCCCTGGGGCTTGCCTACAAGTGCAGAGGAGCACAGGACAATTCAACAGCCCAATATTCCCCACCAAGCACGGCAGAGGAGAAAGAGAGGTAAGGAAAGCCTGCCAATTCATTGTTTCCGGTTTCTCCTTCCCTCAGTGAAAGCAACTGGGTATCTCTATCTAAATCAACCATACTGTCCTGAAACCAATATTGCACTGTATGTTAACTAATGAGAATTTAAGGGGCGCCTGGGTGGCTCAGTCGTTAAGCGTCTGCCTTCGGCTCAGGTCATGATCCCAGGGTTCTGGGATTGAGCCCCGATTGGGCTCCCTGCTCAGCGGGAAGCCAGTTTATCCCTCTTCCACTCCCCCTGCTTGTGTTCCCTCTCTGGTTGTCTCTCTCTGTCAAATAAGTAAAACCTTAAGAAAAAAAAAAAAGAATTTAAAGAAAAAATTTAAAAAGTAACCATGCCTTAACGTTTAGCCTCTTGTATTTCCTCCATGTCAATCACAATTACTTTTCTTCTTTCTTTGCTTATCATCTCTCTTTGCCCTAGAGCATGCATTTTTCACAAAGATAAAATCAACCCAAAGGTAAAAATTGGTTCTTGGAAGGGGAAAAAAAAATCTTTGTAGAAAGCACAGAGAGTAGACACAATATAAAAACAGACAGGGGCGCCTGGGTGGCTCAGTGGGTTAACCGTCTGCCTTCTGCTCGGGTCATTATCTCAGGGTCCTGGGATCAAGCCCCACATTGGGCTCTCTGCTCAGCAGGGAGCCTGCTTCCCCCCACCCTCCCTGCCTGCCTCTCTGCCTATTTGTGATCTCTCTGTCAAATAAATAAATAAAATCTTAAAAAAAAAAAGTAGACACATATATCTCTGTGGTAGTAAAATTTCATGATGGAGGTGGTTAGGGAAAAAAATATATAAGATATTTCCTTGGAGGGAAGTTAGTGTAAAAAGATAGAAGAAGACTACTCTAGGGGCTAAGTTTCAGAAGGGCAGGTGTGCAGAATCCTTGCCGCTTGCAGCCCAGGTGACTAGCATTGCTTTGCATGGAGTAAGGGCAGAGTAAGTATTTTGCAGAATCAGCTCTTCATTTGCCTTTCTCACAGAAAATCACATCTCATGCAGTGTCGTCATTGTTTTAAGGTGGAAAGGAGAGGGGCACCTGGGTGGCTCAGTTGGTTAAGCACTGGACTCTTAATTTCGGCTCAGGTCATGATCTCAGGGTGGTGAGATCGAGCCCTGCTCAGGGCACCCGTGCTAAGTAGGGGGAGCTGCTTGAGATCGTCTCTTTCCTTCTCCCTCTGCTCCTCACCCACTCATATTCTCCTGCACTCTCTAAATGGATAGATAGATAGATAGATAGATAGACACATAAATGAATGAATGAATAGAATTTTTAAAGTGATAAGGAGACTTGGGAAAGGAAATTATGTAGTGGAAAAATTTTTTTCCCCTCAGAAAGGTGGCTAGGTGGGTGGGGGCAAAAGTACATTTATAAAGTTTCAACTCAGAAGTGAAGTCATTTTTCAGAAAGCTACGCTGTCACAATTAGCCAGTGTTGACTTTGAGATCTCTCCATGCTAAATACTTCATTTAAAAATAGGCATCCAGCAGTTAAGCCAAAACTTTCTCCTTATTCTTATGCTCTGCCCAATGTCCTTGGTATAGGTATTGTTATTTCTTCCACAAGGCCAGACTTGGGTCTGATGAGCTCAAAGTCCTGACTGCCAAGAAGGGCTTGTGAGTGGGTGTAAAGTGTGGGAGAAGAAAGGCCCAAAGGCTTTCAGCCACTTCCTAGTATCCATTCCTGGCCAGACAGTCCCCATGCCCTGCTTCCTAACAGACTAATATTGGGTTCCTTTCAGGTCAGAGTTGGGACAGCTGAAGATAGTTGAGACAGTGGGCATTTCTTGCGGTCTCTTCCTGTTTCTCCGGTCCAAGACTTCGTCCTAAAGCTTCCTCTCATGGAGTAACAGTCAGAACCTCAAAGAGTTCTGTAGAAAAACAAAAAAAATATATATGCCACAGTTATGATTTCTCTGACAGATTTCTCTTCAACATTATGCCTTACATGCTCATGGTCATGTGGGAAAACTTCCAGTGTGAGAATATTTGAGGACATTCCATCCTGTATAGCTGCTTCTACAGACCTCGGGCTCCTGTTCTTTACACCTCAAATGGCTTCAGATTCCCACCTGTTGGCTTACATAGACAGAAACACTCTTTTTTTTTTTTTTTTTAAAGATTTTATTTATTTATTTGACAGAGATCACAAAAAGGCAGAGAGGCAGGCAGAGAGAGGGAGGGAAGCAGGCTCCCTGCTGAGCAGAGAGCCCAATGCGGGGATCGATTCCAGGACCCTGAGATCATGACCTGAGCCGAAGGCAGAGGCTTAACGCACTGAGCCACCCAGGTGCCCCAGACAGAAACACTCTTAATAGCATTTTATCCTTAGATGGAATCTCTACATACCAAGAGAAAGGTCTTTGAATAAGGCAATAATGATAGTAAAGGGATAGTAAATAAATCTCTTTAGAAAAGGTAAATCACTCTCTTTAGAAAAGGTAAATTATCTGTTCATGCTGAAAGAAGCAGTTGGAGAATGATTTAACAAATGTCCACAGATAATGAATGAAAATATATCCCCCTCTCTCTATTCATTCTTAAATCTCCAAATGTTCACAGAAATGACTACACAAGATTAAATGGTTTTGGAGCATAGGAAAATGTGCTCCGTTGCACAAAGGAAGAGATTTGGACTGTGGGAACTGTGGAAGGATTGTTAGCCTTTGAGAAGGGCCCCTTCTTCTGAGACTTTTGGAGAGGGAAAAGATGATAGACACAAGGAAGTAGGAAGGTGGAAAGTTTGCTCAAATTTCTATGATAGGTGTCTCTTCATCTATCTCCAGAAGGAACATTCTCAAGGCCGGACCTCAGTGGAGCTCATATTCAAAATTATTTTTGAGGTGCAAGTAAATGTTCCCCTGGTGTTACTATTCCATTCTGTCACCCATCATGCATTGTGTGAAAACGGTGAGCCCCTGGAAGAGTGACAGAGTTGGTAGGTTACTTTTGGGCAATGGAGAGCTTAGCCAGATGAGCTGACCCCCCACAGGAGGGTAACAAGGGTCATCAAGTTTAAGTGAAGGCAGTGGAGAGGAACCAAGGACTTTGACTTGGGAAAGAATTTGAAACATCCTGTATAGAAAGTAAAGCATATCTGGGAGTTTGTGTGCACTGAAAAAGTGTTTCTGATTTTTAGTAATCAAAAGATGAAGAAGGGGGTGCCTGGGTGGCTCAGTTGGTTAAATGTCTGCCTTCAGCTCAGGTCATGATCCTGGGTTCCTGGATCAAGCTCTGTGTTGTGGGGGGTGGGGGGGGGGCTCCCTGCCCAGCGGGGAGTCTGCTTTCCCTCTTCCTCTGCCTCTCCCCCTACTTGTGGGTTTGCATGCTCTCTCTCTCTCTCTCTCAAATAAATAACTGAATAAAATCTTTAAAAGGAAGGATGAAAGATATTTCTACAGAATTTTTTTTTTAATTTGAGAATTCAAAGTATCAAAATATTGTGTGTGTGTGTGTGTGTGTGTGTGTTTAAAGGAAGAGTGTAAAGAGGCACCTGGGTGGCTCAGTCAGTTAGGCATCTCTCTTGCTTTCAGCTCAGGTCATGATCTGAGGGGTCATGGTCCCTCATCATGCTACATGCTCAATGGGGAGTCTCCCTCTGCTCTTCCCCCTGCTCCCATGCTCTCTCTCTCTCTCTCTCTCAAATTATAAATAGATCTTAAAAAAAAAAAAAGAGTGAAATTATAGAAGTGGAGCAGAGGCTCTCCTAACACACTTCCACTTAACCAAATGTCCAGATTAGCCAATCCTCTCCATTCTTTCTGTAACGTTCTGGCAGCCGCCCATGGCCGGTTCACTAGAGTAGCTCTCTACTGAGAGTTCACTAGAATAGCTCTCTTCTACTTCCATCTGTTGAATTGTTTGTGTGAAGAGTAACAATGATACATTCTCCCTTTCTTAAATTAGGATATATTAAGAAGTACTTTTTTGGTGTACAGTTGTATGAACATTGACATAATTGTAGAGATCAGTATAACCACCACCACAATCAAGAGACAGAAAAGTTCCATGAACCGCCTCCCCCGCCCCCGCCAAAGCCTGTCAGGCTATTCTTCTATAGTCACACCATGTCCCTATCCCTACAATGGCAATCACTAATCTGTTCTTTAACCCTATAGCTCTGTCCTCTTGAGAATGATATAAATGCATTTCTACAGTACATACGCTTTTGAGACTGTCTTCTTTCATTCGGCATAATGCTTTTGAGATGTATCCAAATTGCTGCCTGTTTCAGTCGTTTGTTTCTTTATATTGCTGGGTAGTATTTTATTGGATGAATGCACCACAGCTTGTTTGGCTATTCGCCCACTGAAGGACATTTGGGTTGTTTCCAGTTTGTGGCTATTATGAATAGAGCGACTAAAAACATCCATGTAGAAATTTTTGCGTGAGCATAGCTTCCGTTTTTCTAGGGTGAGTACCGCTGGAGAGGATTGCTGGGTCATATGGCAAGGCTATGTTTCACTTTGTAAGTAACAGCCAAATGGCTTTCCAAAATGGCTGTCCCATTTTGTTTTCCCACCAGCAGTGTATGAGAGAGTTTAGCACTTGGTACTGTCAGTATTTGTTAAAGCCATTTTCATAGATTTGAGATGCTATTCCATTATGGTTCTAATTTTCACCTCACTAATGGTTAACCATACCGACTATCTTTTCAAGTGTTCTTTTATGTATCTTTTTTTATTAAGTGTCAACCATTATTTCTTGAAACATATTTTTATTTTTATTTTTATTACTTTTTTAAAGTAAGTTCCATGCTCAATGTGGGGCTTGAACTCTTGAGCCCGAGATCAAGAGTCACATGTTTTTCTGACTGAGCCAGCCAGGAGCCAGTCTTCAAACATATTTTTAGCACCATACTCTTGCTTCTTTCCTTTTGGGACTTCCGGGGACTATAAGGAAGGATGCGATGGAGAAATTGTCAATATGACTCTGAGCTTTAGGGTTGAGCGATTGAATAGTGCCAGTAACAAAAATAGGGAAGCCAGATAAGGGAAGCATTTGTAGGGGCTAGGAAGTAGTTCCAGAAGGGCAAGAGTAAGATAAGGATGTGAGCTTTACACCTGTTGAGTCTGATGGGATAATTATCTATCCAAATGTAAATATCCCGCCTAGAAGAGTGATCCTGTTACCAATCTCTCTCTTCTCTGGTAGTCTGCCATCCGTGGAGAACAAAGGAATAGAAAGTAGCTTTTTCTCAATGTAGCTGCAGTCTGGAAAGGCAATAGATATATTTTTAACAAAACAGTAAACCAGAATTTTAGCATATAAATGCTAGGGAGAGGTAAATCTTCCCAGGGACAGGTTTGAGTATTTTTTATTTGTTCTCTCTGAACCCAGGTGGCATGAAGTGTTCTTTTCAGCTCTTCTTTGATCAGGAGCAGCCCTCACTCCCAAACATGTATACTCAGCCCATCCATCTGCAGTTGTGGATGTGTTTATGAATGACCGCAACTCACACAGAGAAATAAGAAAAGGGAGGTAGGACTTTGGAGTTGGAATCTGTGGCTGGGGCACACTCGACATCCATCCAACTTTCTTCTCCCTACCGTTTCCCCAACCAAAAATCTCCCCTTCCCAGACCGCCTTGTGGTTAAGGCTGGCCATGTGGCTCAGTTTAACAGATGAGATACAGATAAATAGAAATTCTCAGCTTCCTATTTCTTTATATTTGGAATGCATATAGTGCTTGGAACCGCAGCAGTCCGTACTAAGGGATGGAGAAGAAGCAGGGGAACGAAGGATGCCTACTTTCTCATAGTAAAGCCTCAGATTTTTATTCCTTTAGGTAAACAAATTCCTATTGGAATTAATCACTCTAGTTGAGTTTTTGTTGGCCATTCTCTGGGATTATATGAGGCGGTCTGACCAGCTAACAGTTATACGCTGATTTATGGCAGACTGAAATTAAGGAAGACTTCCTTCCGTGATAGAGTGGCATCCGTGTTTGGTACTGATGAGGGAGCAGAAGGCTGGCTGAAGAGAGAGCTTAAGCTGACACCCAGCAACCTCCCCCAACCCCACTCCTGGGTGGGACACATGTGACATTCTTCCAGGCTCGCAACTATCTTAATGTTAATGTTTTGCTAGAGGGGAAAAACAACCTTAACTTGAGGGTGGCAAGGCCTCCTGTATGTGGTAGGTCTTCTTTAGCATATGAGAGCTCTGTTGAAACCTCCTTTTCCTTATCCCCCCACCAGCCCCTTAATATATAATCAACCATCCCTCATAGCTTCCGGGCAGCCGCTCTTTCTGCCCGTTTCCTGTTCCTGTGCTTTAATAAACCACCATTTTCCACCAAAGAAGTCTCAAGACTTCTTTCTTCGTTATTGGCTCCAGACCTCACCCCACCGACCTTTACCTATATTCCAAAACCACATCAGTAGGAGATGACAAAAATGGAGTTAAAAAGGGACACTGTTTCTTTGGAATTCATCTTCGCAGTAATGATATTTATAGCTAGTTACATGCCATCAAGCACAATAAATGTTACATAGTAGGTAATTAGTATTTTCTGTATGAGGAAATGAATGGGAGTTAATAAGATATCAAACACTGAAAGTCAATTTGCTATTCCTTCTAAATTGAATCACCTATAATTCTCCGCATACTCTTAACCTGTCCCAGAGTCATACCATATACCATTCCTCTGTCCCAAAACGCCTCTCCTTCTCCCACCTACACAAGTCCCTCCCTCACTTTAAAACTCAAATTGCTCCAAAAAAGATTTTTTTCTTCAACTCAACCCATCTCAGTTGTTTCAATAAGGACCGCTGGTCACACAGTATTAATTTTGTATAATGTCACTAACCACTGCACATACTTGTGAATTTCAACAGTTTAGATAAAGCAAAAGTATCTGTCTCTATTTTTGCTGAGATTGAAAGCTGCCCCAAAAGGATATATATCTTTTATGTCCATTCTTTTTCCTCACACACCCACCTTTGAAAGCTGTAGCTATTATTCACTCAGTAAACATCATAGACTAACTCACCTGGGGACACAATTCTTGCATTACATTGACAAGAAATGTAAATAACAAATCAGATCTAGTTCTCTGGTCACCAAACAAAGGAGGGAGAATGATCATTGGAGCACTGTCTGTCCAACATTATATAAAAATATAATATTTATCACTGAACTTGGAAACATTGCAAATTTGGACTTCATTCTAACTTTTTCGGAAACCCAAAGAAAGACACTTGGGCTCCAGATTTGGGTTCTTGTTTTATTTCATAGAAATGAACTGTTCCGTGGATTATTTGATATATATAAAGCCATCTCTAACTACCCTGAGTAAGGAGTTTGGGATAGGGAAAATAAGCTCTTTTGAAAGGGAGAAATCTCATTAGAAGCAAGTATGCAAAATAAATCTCTAAAGATACATTCCATTTCTGTGGCTGTACGGTCTTAAAATATTACAGAAAGTAAAAATCAGCATTCATAGAGCTCAAAAGATCTTCATGTCATTTCGCCTAGTTCCCTTATGTGACAGATATGGGAACTTAAACCTTGACAAGTTTTGCTTCCCTTTCCATGATAAGATTAGATGAGGTTTGGGGGAGGTCAGACGCAGTTCTCAAAACAAGTGTATAAGTAGTTCCGGTAACCTCTCTTTCATATTGTCTTTGGGCACATGATGGAGAAAATGTTATTGGTGAAACCAAGTCAATTGTAATAAGGTTTTCTCGCAAGGAAACTTTGTACAGAGCACAAGGTGGACAGAGTCACATCAGACTCAAACCTGCTCCAGTGACGTTTAATAGCAATAATAATAAGGATTTTTGCCAAGTTGCCTGAGGCATAGACCTGAAAACAAACGGATAAACAAACAAAAACAAAACCCCTGTGCAAAGACAATTAGACCTGGTTAACAAATGCAAGGAAATGATGTATTATACAGAGGATGATGCTGAATTCTGGAGGGAAAAATCAGCAGTGAGGTGGTGCCTGGATGGTACAGCTGGTTAAAGGTCCAACTGTTGGTTTTGGCTCAGGTCATGGTCTTGTGCTCGTGGGATCGAGCCCAACTTCGGCCTCTTTGCTCAGGGTGGAGTTTGCTAGGGATTCTCTCTTCCTCTCCTTCTGCCCTTCCCTCTAGTCTCTCTCTCTCATTCTCAATAAATAAATAAATAAATAAATCTATCTTAAAAAAAAAATCAGCAGTGGAGAATAATAAATACCCCTTGAATGGAGTGTTCGGTTTTATTTTACTTTGGGTAATGGGTTACCTGGATCAGTCAGGGTATGTTAAGAAGCAAACGAAAGAACAGAGATATGCTCCAGTCCTGGTTGGACCATTGATCATCTATATCATTTCATTGATCTGTTCAACACCCTTCCCACACACATTTTTTTCCCCTTTCAAATACCTCTTAGGGTGGAGATTGTAAGGCCAAAGTAAGGGTAATAACTAGTAAGAGTGGTTGCTAAGTAGGGGCGCCTGGCTGGCTCAGTCAGTTGGGTGTCTGACCCTTGATTTCAGCTCAGGCCATGATCTCAGGGCGGTCATATTGAGCCTGTGCTGGGTGTGGAACCTGCTACTGATTCTCTCTCTCTCTCCCTCTGCCCCTCCCCCGGCACTGAACTCATGTTCACTCTCTTTCGTGCTCTCACTCTCTCTCTCTCTCTCTCTCTCAAAAAAAGTGGCTATTGTACACACACATAGTTAAACTATATGTAAATATTTATCAGGCAATGAGCTCAATAGAGAAAACAATTTTAAAATAATGATAAATAATGCAAATATTTCACTTTCAATGTAATTTTTACTATTTGTTATTTTACCCAGCCATATTAAATTCTAATGCATTTTTTAACTGAAGCCCAAGTTAAATTATGCCACAGGACGACAATCCAGAAACAAAATGGTAGAGGGATGACATCACGAAGGCAAATGTCTATGGTAGTTCAGAGTAGGTTTATGCACATAAACAAAGGAGTATTAGCAATCAATGCCAACTGCCAGTGTTTTAATTCATTACTAAAAAAAACATATATTACATTTTGCAGTATAGCTGGATAGGTTGAAGTAGACTCTAGGTTAAAGTTCAGTTTTAGCGTTTGTATGCTGAAACAGGTGGACCACAGTAGGACAGGCTTTTTTTTTTTTTTTAAAACTTCCTGATGGTTCAGAGTTTTTAGCAAATAGGGCTGAGTCTTCCCAGTGAGAAGAGTTTGTTTTTGGGAAGGAAAAACCTGAGGACCAGGGCAGTGCAATACCAGCTTTGTCTGAGACAACTTCTAGCAGTCGAGATAGATTGGGTGGGTGCGAACATGTTCGCAGTGTGTCTTTCATTCCAGGGAGATGACTCAGAATTCAGAAGCCTGGTGCTTCAGCCGCCCACAGCTGTCTTCTGGACACTTAAATATTTGAACCCTGATGCCGTGATTAACTGAGCATCTGATACAACCCCCTAGAAGCCACATTGCATTCCTAACTGCTCACCAGCTTTGGAGCTAGCTGACGGAGGGGAGGGCAAGGAGGGGCCAGGAATCTCACCTGCTTGCTCTTTAAGGGGACACAGAATAACATCCAAAATACAGAGGAGAGAGATGGAGCTGGGGGAGGGGTTGCGGGTTTGTTTTTTTTTTTTTTCTTAGTATGTTGATGAAATATTTGCCAAGATCAGAAGCAGGAGATACGGAAGGGAGATACGGAAGTTGAACTCTACTATAAGAAACTTCAAGCCAAACTTGGCTAAAGAAACATTATATTTGGCATCATTGCTAAGCACAAAAATAAGTAACGTATCTAATAAATATATCTTGGCTTCTTGCTGCCTTTTTATTTTGTCTTCCTGCCTTTCATCAATGTGTTATTCATTTGGGGCATAGGGTCTCTAAGGGAAACTTATAATTGTTTATAAATACTATGATGTCAAATTGTACAATCTTTGGGCTATTTCTTGGGAAAAATGAAGAAAGCATGCCAAAGTTACCCAGCTCTAGAAAGTCAGAAGAAACAGAAGCCGGCCTTTAAATTGCCTCCTTCCTTTTTCACTCTTGCTGTACTTCTGGAAGGGAAAGTCAACATGATCTAATTGTAAGTGACTGGGATTTGATATTCCGGTTAATGATTATCCAAGGGGAAGGAGGGTTTGCCAGGCTGATACACACTCAGAGCATTTCTGGACGAGAAGCAATAACAGCCAAGCCAAGGAGCTTGATCACTGAGGGAAATACCTCTTCTTTAATTGGTTGCAAAGCATAATCATACTTAGTGTAGGGAAGACATTTAGAAAGGGGATTGACTCTATGTACCCGTCCCATTGTTTTTTTCCTTTGCAGGAAATATTATCGTTTTAAAACTTTAGAGCGCAGAAAAGAGCCAATGGGAGGACAACTTTGGTTAAAGAGGAAATGTGTGGTTCTGAAGTGTTTACTCCTGAACTTCTACTTATTTTTACTTTCTAAATTGTTACCTCCCTCTTAGTGACTCATTGTAACACTAATTTTTCATTAGGTAACTCCAGGCTTTAAAAACTCTTTCCAGTATTCTCTATTAAAGAGCTTTCTAAGCTCTTTTTGTTTCTTTCTTCTTTATGACCTTTTAAACCAAACTTATCTTCTAATGTTTCCCCAAAGATATAAAATATTAAATCTGAAAGACAGATTTTTCACAAGACCTAGGAATGATTTGAAGCTTAAAAAGAAAATGTTTGGAGGTTTACTATTAAGGCCTCAGAGCAAGACTTGCTCCTACATCCATCCATCCTTCCTTCCTTCCGTCCTTCCTTTCTTTCATCTTTTTAAAATTTTTTTTCCTAATTTGCTTATATTTTTAAAAATAAGCTCTATGACCAACATGGGGTTTGAACTCATGACCCCAAGATCAAGAGTCACATATTCTACTGACTGAGCCAACCAGACACTTCTCATTTGCTCCCATTTTTGAACAATGTTTTGTTTCTTCATATCCTTTTTTTTTTTAAGATTTCATTTATTTATTTGAGAGAGAGAGATCACAAGTAGGCAGAGAGGCAGGCAGAGAGAGAGAGAGAGAGAGAGAGGAGGAAGCAGGCCCCCTGCTGAGCAGAGAGCCCGATGCGGGGCTCGATCCCAGCACCCTAGGATCATGACCTGAGCTGAAGGCACGGGCTTTAACCCACTGAGCCACCCAGGCGCCCCTCTTCATATCCTCTATGAAGAATTTCATCCCTTAAATGTTATAATCTGCCCCTCCAAAGTCAGGGAAGAGATACTGAAGTTAAAACCACTCATCTGTGTACATGCATTCCTCATTATTTAGTCCCCACGGACTTCAGAATTATCACTCTCTATCTGTCTTTGAATGAGCTCTTTTGTAATGGCACAGATAATTGACCAGAAATTCACCATGTAAATAAGAATGGAGGAGGACTACTAAAGATAGTAGATCCTTCCCCCTTGTCTTTAACAAAACTATTCATGTTATTTTATAATGGTTGAGGCTTTATTTATTTTAAAAATTAACTTACTGACCACATTATTTGCCAGAGAATGAGGTTGGATTCTTACTTTATACCATATACAAAAATTAACTCAAAATGGATCAAATATTTAAACATAAGACCTCTAACTATAAAACTCTCAAAAGAAAACATCAGGGAAAAGCTTCATGGCATTGGATTTGGCAGTGATTTCTTGGATATGACACCGGAAGCATAGGCAACAACAAAAAAAATAGACAAATTGGACTTTATAAAAATTAAAAACTTCCATGCATCAAAGGGCATTATCAAGAGTGAAAAGCCAACCCACAGAATGGGAGAGAATATTTACAAACTATACATCAGATAAGGGGTTAATATGTAGACTACATAAGGAACTTAGTCCCACATCTCAATAAGACAAATTACCTGACTAAAAAACAGGCAAAAGGCTTGAATTGACCATTCTCCCAAAAAGATATACAAATGGCCAATAAGTACCTGGGGAAAAAAAAAAAAGTTCCAAATCACTAACCATTAGGGAAATGCAAATCAAAACCACAATGAGATACCACCTCACACCCATTAGAATAGCCATTACAAAAAAGAGATAAACAGAAAATAACAAGTCTTGACAAAGAGGTGGAAAAATTGAAGCCTCAAGCATAGCTGGTGGGAATGCAAAATAGGGCAATCACTATGGAAAACAGTATAGGTTCCTCAAAAGACCAAATGTAGAATTAGCATATTGTCCCACAATTCCACTTCTGACTATATACCAAAGTAATTGATAGCAAGGACCTGAACAGCTGCTTGTATACTAATGTTCACAGCTGCATTATTCACAATAGCCAAAAGGTGGAAACAAATGTCCATCTGCGGATGAATCGATAAACCAGATATAGTACTGCATACAATGAAATATTTTCAGTTTTGAAAAAGGGCACATGCTGGGGCGCCTGGGTGGCTCAGTGGGTTAAAGCCTCTGCCTTCGGCTCAGGTCACGATGCCAAGGTCCTGGGATCAAGCCCCTCATCGGGCTTTCTGCTCAGCAGGGAGCCTGCTTCCTCCTCTCTCTCTGCCTGCCTCTCTGCCTACTTGTGATCTCTGTCTGTCAAATAAATAAATAAAATCTTTAAAAAAAAAAAAAAAGGACACATGCTTACAACATGGATGAACCTGGAAGAAGTTATGCTAAATGAAATGAGCTGGATACAAAAGGACACATAGTACATAAATCCACTTTTATGAGGGACCTGAATAGTCAGATTTATGGAGAAGAAAGTAGAACAGTAGATACCGGGGCTGAGAAGCAGGGGCAGTAAAGTGACTTGGGAGGAGGTGACGCAGAGTTATTATTTACCAGGTAGAGAGTTTCAGTTTGGGATGATAAGAAAGTTCTGGAGCTGGATTGTCATGACGATTACACAACAGTGTGGATGTACTTAATGCCATGAACCATATGCTGAAGAATAGTTGAAGTGGTAAATTTTGTGTTATATGTATTTTAGCACAATTAAAAAATATACGCATTTGTCTATATGTTCTTAATCTGGACTTTCCTAACAGCAGATCCTGGGAGACAAGGGTTTGAGAGTGAGTAGTCTGTTTGGGACCCCTGGAAACATTGTCAGCAAGTGGGGAAGAAAGTCAAGAGAAGGCAAGCAAGGGGCGCCTGGGTGACTCAGTGGGTTAAAGCCTCTGCCTTCAGCTCAGGTCATGATCCCAGCGTCCTGGGATCGAGCCCCGCATCGGGCTCTCTGCTTTGTGGAGAGCCTGCTTTCTCTTCTCTCTCTGCCTGCCTCTCTGCCTACTTGTGATCTCTGTCTGTCAAATAAATAAATAAAATCTTTAAAAAAAAAAAAGAGAAGGCGAGCAAGACGGTTTATGCTACCAAGCCAGACACCACCATGAACAGATGAAACGTGATTTGGTTGGGAACACTGGGATCTAGCACAACACAACCTGAGAGCTAATTCTCTGTTTGGGTGAAGGAAAAGGAAGACTGGTCCACCAGTTCCCATAAGTCTTTCTTAAAAGGCTACTCCCTAAACATCTACTCATTCCCCTGAGCAGGTGCAGCAAAGTGGACGCCTGTGGCTTGATAAAGTCTTTGGGCAAAAGGATCCTCATCTGTCACCTGGACATACTAAAGGCTGAGGCACTGACAAGGTCTGCCTCAATATATTTAATTCAGACTTAAAATAAACACCTAATTCAAATGGATCGCATAATTAAATAGGAAGAGATTTCTCAAGGAGGCAGAACTTCGATACTATAGGATAGGATTTACAGGACATGGAGCATATATTAAGCACCCCATCACCCCCATCCTGTGACTGTGGGACCTTGAACTGTCTACTCTGTAGTATCTTGTGGTTTTGGCCTAAGTTTTTCACTCCCCAGTCTGATCCTATCTCCTGCTCCAGTAAGGAAAAGCCCCCGCTAACTCCCTTCCTCATGAAGGAAAACTTGGGCCAAAAATCTGTTTTCTTCTGAATGTAATTAGAGCTCATTTAGTTCTTTTTATATCCCAAAACCTCTATAAATATCTACAGCTTTTCCTGTAAGTACTAAATAAAAGAAGGAGGTGAGGTCGAAAGGGGAAGCCAGGATGGGGAATCTCTCAGAGGATAGGAGCTGGGGAGGGCATCCAAGAACGAAGCTAAGAGGGACTATAAAAGAAGGAGAAAGATCAAAGTTGAATTCATTTACATTTCAACGAGTACCAGGGACAATTCGCTTTGGGAGACTATTTATTGTAGCATTGTTTGAAACTTTGCAACTTTCTCTTTGGAATTTTACCCGTTTCCTGTTATAATTAACAAAAACCCCAAACTTAACCAAACAAAAAGCCCTTGGAAAACCTTAAAAAGGTTATGGGATGTTAAGGCCATCATGGAGTCATATACATTTTTTCGATGCAGGGGACACTGGGAGGACTAAAATCCTCTTGGAGACGCCATAGAAAATAAAAGCTGATGGTTCCTGCCTCATGAAGTGGGAAGGAAAAAAGGAGCCCACCATACCTTTTACCCTCGGCATATTACAATTTGTCACTCTGTCTTGAAGCTGGAGGAATCCCCACCACCTGGTGGAGTGGGTAGATGAGACCATAGTCTCTTGGCATGCTTCATTGTATCAAAACCTTCCCCATGGAAACACTGCGAAGTGTGATAATTAATTTCTTAAGTACTGACAACAAAACTACAGTTTAACTAGGTTTTGCCTTGAAGACAAAATGTCTTACCATTCCTCACTTTGGAGACCGAACCCATTTTTCCTCCCTTCCTTCCTTTCTTCCTTCCTTTCTTTAAGATTTTTTTATTTATTTGACAGAGAGACAGTGAGAGAGGGAACATAAGCAGTGGGAGAGGGAGAGGGAGAAGCAGGCTTCCCACCGAGCAGGGAGCCCCATGTGGGGCTCGATCCCAGGCATGACCTGAGCCAAAGGGAGATGCTTAACGCCTGAGCCACCCAGGCACCCCCAAACCCATTTTCATGTCAGGAAATTCCTCAACTGGAAGATTTAGTGAGAGGAAAAGTTAATGTTAACCATGGAGGAGTTGTTGCTTTTCATTTACCTGTCTGGCTTGTATTCTTAGATTTATACATATATGAGCTCGTAAGCCATGACAAGACACAGAGAAACTTTAAATACATGTTATTAAGTGAAAGAAGCCAATCTGAAAGGCTAAATGCCGTATGATTCCAACTATCTAACATTTTGGAAAAGGCAAAATTATGGAGACAGTAAAAATATTAGGGGTTGGGAAAGGAGGGATGAAGAGGCAGAGCACAGGACATTTTCAGCTGTGGAACTGTGCAGTAGGATGCTCTAATGGTGCGTACATGTCGTTAAACATTTGTCGAAACCCATAGAATGTACAACACCAAGAATGAGCCCTAATGTAAAAGGAAGACTTTGGCTAATAATGATGTGTGAACAGAGGTTCACCAATTATAACGAAGGCCACGCTCTGGTGGGGGATCTTAATAATGGGCAACGTATGTGGGGGAGGGCAGAGGGTCCATGGGAAATCTGTGTACCTTCTGCTCAACATTGCTGCAAACCTAAAACTGCTCGAAAAATAAAGTCTGTTAAAAAAAAAAAAGTGTACTATACATTCAACTATTGTGTACTTACAGCCATACCTCCTCTTTCCTGGGGCTGAGAAGAGGACCGTCTTGAGTGGATGTCACCACCTCGTGGCCAATATGGGGAACTGTCCAATGCCCGCCCGCCTTCTTTCTCCTTCAGAAGCACGGTGAACTTGTAATATACCAGATTTTCTTTTTGATAGTCACTGTTCCAGCTCAGCAAATCACACTAAAGATGCACACACACACACACACACCCCCCAAACTCCTCTTACAACCTTCCCTCCCCACTGCTGCAAATTATTTCTTCCTGCCTTTCCGCGAGGCAATTTTGTTATTTCCCTCTCTGACCTTCTTCTTTTTCTTAATTTGTAACTTCCCCCCTCAAGTTAATGGAAAGCATATGTTTCACATATAATGAGGTGCATTGAAACCAATGTTATAAATTTTAAAACTTTTGTGTTCCTCAGAATTGCTCGTCTTTCCTCATAAAGTTCACAGGGGGTTTCTCCTCATCTCTCAATTAGATCTATTTTTTCTCAATCACCGGTATTTAAGTCAACATTTTTTAAAAAGTTTTTATTTATTTATTTGAGAGAGAGAGAGAGAGAGCGAGCGCACGTGCCTGCATGCCAGCGTGGGGAGGAGCAGAGGAGGAGGAAGAGGGAGAGAAGCCCACGCAGGGCTCCATCTCAAGACCCTGAGATTAATGACTCCAACTGAAATCAAGAGTTCACTGCCTAACCAACTGAGCCCCTCAGGCATAAGGCAACATTTTAAAATCACTTAAGGTATCACTTAGTACATAGGTATTTGCTGATTTGTTAAAGGAAAACTGGTAGGATATATCAAGAACTAATAAAGATAATTTCCTGTAGGGGGTGGGAGAGAACAGGGTTGAAGGAGGGATAGAAGAGACTTCCTTGAACACAATGTTTGTTTAAAAAAAGCAGCTTAGGGGCGCCTGGGTGGCTCAGTGGGTTAAGCCTCTGCCTTGGCTCAGGTCATGATCTCGGTCCTGGGATCAAGTCCCGCATCGGGCTCTCTGCTTGGCGGGGAGCCTGCTTCCTCCTCTCTCTCTCTCTGCCTGCCTCTCTGCCTGCTTGTGGTCTCTCTCTGTCAAATATATAAATAAAATCTTAAAAAAAAAAGCAGCTTAATTGAAGTATAATTTATACAACATAATATTCACTCATCTTTAAGTATACAATTTAATGACTTTTAGTAGATTTACAAAGTTATGCAACCATCGCAATAATCCAATTTTTTAAAGTAATCTCTGCCAAACATGGGGCTTGAACTCATGACCCTGAGATCAAGAATCACTTACTCTACTAACTGAACCAGCCAGGCACCCCAAGAACAATCCAATCTTAGAACATTTCCCTTACCTTCCAAAGAAATTTTGCCCTTATTTGAAGTAGCTCCTCATTTCCTTTTTTTAAAAAAGATTTTATTTATTTATTTGTGACAGAGAGAGAGAGAGAGAGAGAGTGTGTGTGTGAGCACAATCAGGGGGAGCATCAGGTAGAGGGAGAAGCAGGCTCCCCACTGAGCCAGGAGCCCCTGTGGGACTCGATACCAGGACCCTGGGATTATGACCTGAGCTAGAGGCAGACCTTTAGCAGACTGAGCCACCCAGAAAAGGAAAACTTCTTATTTTCAATCCTAGCCCCCAAATCTCACAAAGTCCATCATCAGCCAGGTTGTTTTACCTAGGACCCTAACCAGGATGGCCTTACTGAGTGGCTCCAAGGGAAAACATACTTGTGACCCATGTAGACGGTACCTTGTGGAGTCCTGCCTCCCCTCCCCGCCCCCAGTCTGCTGCTTAATCTCTATTGCATGAAGGACAGGTTATAATATTAGTCACTAGCAGAATATCATGACATAGTCACAGTTTCTTTTTTTTTAAAGTAGGCAGCACACCTCATGTGGGGCTTGAACTCACGACCCTGAGATTAAGCATCACATGCTCTACTGACTGATCAGCCTGGGGCCCCAGATAGATCATGACATTTTTAGAGCAGAGACTCATTACAGCAAAAGTTTTCTACTGCTCAAAACCATATTCGTATTATAAAGCCACACTATGTGTAACAGTAGCTTGAAATTATTCATCTCCATCATCTAGTGAGAAAAACAATTAAAATAACATGGTGATTTGCAGTTTTTAAAATAGACTTTAGTTTTTAGAGCAGATTCAGGTTCACAGCAAAATCGAGTACAGAGGTTTCTCACATGCCCACAGGCCCCACATGTATAACCTCCTGCATTATCAACATTCCCCTATTTGCAGTTTTAGGTATCTCTCCTTGGAATCTGATTCTAGCACGAATAAGTGATGAGGTCATTCATTCATTCATTCATCTAACAAGTACCTGCTAAGTGTTTATTCTATACCAGGCACTACTTCAGATGAAGAATAAACAGTGAACACAAACTCCCAGGGCTTATATCTGGAGAATCCAAGCACTAATCAAATACCCCCACACAAATGTAACTGTAGAAAGTGCAAGGAGACAGGGGCTCACAGTCTGTAGAAAGATATATCAAAGAGGTTGTACAGGAGGGACAGATGAGGCGTCACCTACTTCTCTTCTAGTTTTTTCCACATCATTTCCCAAGCTTTATGCGCATAAACACCCCTCCTCTTTAACCGTCCTGACTCTTGCCTTCCCAGAAGCCCAGACAAAACAGATGAGAGAGGGAGTCATCAGTCCCCAGTCCTATCACCTGCTACAGTCTGGATACAACTGTATGGAGTGAGAACATTCAGAACGCTGTACTTCACACAGCCTTCTGAGAACGCTCCAAAAAATGCCAGGATTTTAGACCAAGCGGGAATTCTTCTCCTCAGTGATTGAAAGTGAGATTAATTCAATAAATATAAATTATATATCATAATTGAAAGAGCCATATCACCCTGGTTGAGTACAGAACAAAACAAGCATAGGACTGTCTTTTTTTTTTTTTTTTAAGATTTTATTTATTTATTTGACACAGAGAGAGAGATCACAAGTAGGCAGAGAGGCAGGCAGAGAGAGGGAGGGAAGCAGGCTCCCTGCTGAGCAGAGAGCCCGATGTGGGGCTCGATCCCAGGACCCTGAGATCATGACCTGAGCTGAAGGCAGAGGCTTTAACCCACTGAGCCACCCAGGTGCCCCAAGCATAGGACTATCTTAAGGCCAGCCAGATACTAACAATATAATACAAGCAAGAAAAACACCAGGGCAAGGAGTTTAGACTTGATGTTTTTAGTGATTAAAGTGTTTCCTTGAATTTCCAGAAAAGCCCAAATAACTCATCAAATGTTAAAAAATTATAATCAAAGAGCTTTTGGGGCACCTGGGTGGCTCAGTGGGTTAAAGCCTCTGCCTTAGGCTCAGGTCATGATCCCAGGGTCCTGGGATCGAGGCTCGCATCGGGCTCTCCGCTCAGTGGGGAGCCTGCTTCCCCCTCTCTCTCTGCCTTTCTCTCTGTCTACTTGTGATCTCTGTCTGTCAAATAAATAAATAAAGTCTTTTTTTTAAAAGAGCTTTTAAAAAAGTCTTCATCAGGGGTGCCTGGGTGGCTCAGGTCGTTATCCCAGGGTCCTGGGGTGGAGCCCTGCGCTGGGCTCCCTGCTCAGTGGGGAGCGTGCTTCTCCCTCTCCCTCTGCCTGCCACTCCCCCTGTTTCTGAGCTCTTTCTCTTTCTGTCAAATAAATAAATAAAATCTTTTTTTTTTTAAGATTTTATTTATTTATTTGACAGATCACAAGTAGGCAGAGAGGCAGAGAGAGAGGAAGGGAAGCAGACTCCCCGCCGAGCAGAAAGCCCGATGCGGGACTCGATCCCAGGAGCCTGGGATCATGACCTGAGCTGAAGGCAGTGGCTTAACCCACTGAGCCACTCAGGCGCCCCATAAATAAATAAAATCTTTAAAACAAACAAACAAACAAACAAATTCAACAAGAGTCATCTCATTCAGAAACTAAGCAAACTCAAAGATAAAGGCAACGTATCTTTCATAAACTGAGAGAAAAACTGCCGACCTGAAATGATATACTTGGTAAAAACAACTTTCAAAAATGAAAGCAAAATAATGTATTTTCAGACAAACAAAAGCAGAGGGAACTAAGGGCCAGCTGACTGGTGCTGTAGAAATGTTAAAGGAGATCCTCAGGCAGAAGGAGTATAATGTCAGATGGAACCTGAATTCACACACAGAAATAACACCAAAATGGTAAAAACGGAGATTTTTAAAAAGGCTTCCCTCCCCCTTTAGTTTTAATGACTTTTTAAGTGGTTATTGAGAGTGAAAATGCCAACAGTGTATAAAGGAGTTTATAATATATGAAAAAGCAGAATGTGTGGAAACGTGAGCACAAAGGAGAGGAAAAAGCAACTGGAGGAATGTTTTGTAAGGTTCTCACACTATGCATGAAGTGGTCCTCTATTATTGAAGGCAAACTGTAAGGCCAACCACTAAAATCGTTTTGAAAAACAATGTAACTAATAAGCCAGTTACAGAGATGAGTCACCATAAAACAAGATGGTGGTTGTGATTCTTTCAGAATCTACCAACCAGACATCTGCGTGGGGTCTCTAGGGACTGTCTCCCTCCGTGTGTGTGTGTGTGTGTGTGTGTGTTTTAAAGATTTTATTTATTTATTTGGCAGACAGAGACCACAAGTGGGCAGAGAGAAAGGCAGAGAGAGAGGGGGAAGCAGGCTCCCTGCTGAGCAGAGAACCTGATGCGGGTCTTGATCCCAGGACCCTGGGATCATGACCTGAGCCGAAGGCAGAGGCTTAACCCACTGAGCCACCCAGGCGCCCCTGGATTGTCTCCTTCCTTAAAATTCTGCTGCGGTGTTGCAGGGTTCAGTGTGTCTTTCTTCAGCAGAAATATACTTGAACATGACTCACTTATGGAGAAATCAGAACTCCTGATGGTTCCTTTGTTTGACCTCATCCCACACCTCCATGAAAAACAGATCTGCAGAGCCGCAAGCAGCAACTTGAGCCTCCCTCCCATCCTCCAGACCTGGCCTCTTGATACATCATGTATACTACAAAGACCCAATAAACCTTTTTTCTCAAAATACAGAAGGGTTGAAGAAACAGGTTGAAGGAAGCTTCCCATTGTGCTAATCACAAAGGTTTCAAAAAATTAGAATCTCAGGGCCTCCTGACTTGTTCAGTGACAAGAGCATGTGACTCTTGATTTCCGGGTTGTGAGTCTAAGCCCCATACTGGGTGTAGAGATGACTTAAAATAAGAAAAAAACTTAAAAAAATTAATATCTAGAACCTGCATTTTTAACAAGCTCTAAAGATGATTCTGATGAGCCCCGAGTCTGAAACATACTGGAGTAGGAGATCCACAGGCTTTAGAAGGTGGTGGGAAGGATGGGTCCACATTTGAGGCAGAGCATGGAGAAAGAGTTTTCCTTGGGAACTGGGATTTTTATTTCTTATTTATTATTTTTAAAATTAAATTAAATTAAATTAAATTATTTATTTGAGAGACAGAGAATGAGAGAGAGCATAAGAAGGGGGAGGGTCAGAGGGAGAAGCCAGTTCCCTGATGAGCAGGGAGCCTGATGTGGGACTGGATCCTGGGACTCCAGGATCATGACCTGAGCAGAAGGCAGTTGCTTGACTAACTGAGCCACCCGGGCGCCTGGAACTGGGATATTTAAACAAGTTCTCCAAGTGGTTCTGTGCACAACATGGGGGAAATCTTACCTCCAAGATGATAGTGACTAAGCATGAAGACTTTGAACCCAGATTCTAAATACTACTATTATTACCTATGCAACTTTGGGGAAGTTGTTTGGCGTTTCTGGATCTCAGTTTACTTACCTGGAAAATGGGGTTGATAATAGTGCCCACTTTGTAAGGCTGTGAGGATTGAATGAGTTGATAAATGTAAAGTGTTTGAAATATAACAAGCACTCCATTTTCAATAAAAAAAAATAGAGCTTCATTTCCATTAGAACATCCCTCCACAAAGAAAATTAAAAGTGATGGATTTTTATTTACAAAATCATTGGGCCAATGTTTAATGTCCAGATTCCTGTTAAAGTTCAAAGAGTTCAAAACCGTGAGAGGTTTTTAAGCAGGACATATGATTCCATTTTTGGTACCCTATTATTTGCCACTAATCCACATGTCTATTTTTACCGAGATGTCTAATCTTAGGGATTCATTATATCCTCAGAACTGGAGTGCCTACAAAAAGTTAGCTGTTTAAAAATGTGAGTTTGTAGCAGATGCATGATTAAGAAAACAACTAAGTCTTTTAAGATAACAATTTTTGGATGGTTCTGCATCCCCCCCAGGTCTCTTATCTGATTTAAGCTCCTTCATACATCAAAATATTTGTTCTAAAGTTGACAAGAGCTTGGGAATTCTCAACAGATGGGATCTTAAATGGTTCTGGAATACTTCAGATTATGTGAAACAAAACAAACTAAAAAATAACTCTAATCTTCTCAGGGTTTTATAAAATTATAAAAAGAGTTATTATCTGGTAGTTAAGAATTTCTGCCTCACCGTGCTTACTAAAATGCTTCCAAGACGAGCATTTATGGCTATTGAGACATCATACATCTACTATCCAAGTATGATGCCAAAAGCTCTTGATTTCAGTTTATTATTGGGGATCTAAGTGCTCTTTTTGGTCCTGGCTCTTCTTTGCTGATGTACCACAGCTGTCATCTCCTCCTCCTCCTTGATTAAATTGTGCCTGTGACTTGGGAAGTTGGTAAAAGCAGAGAATTTTGCTACCTCTCCTACCCCACCCCAGTAACAGCTTAGTGACAAACAAGGGATCTCTACCCCAGATGGATTTTTTTGATATTGTACCTTCTATCTGTAATGTTTGATGAAATCAACAAAAACATTCTCACATTAAGCTCAAGAACATGTTTTAGCTCCCATGTATTTCATATTAATATTTCCTATTCTCCACACTCTTATGACCAAGACATATTCGCAAATTCTTTTGGTTGAATAATTGATAATGTATTCGAGACATCCTTAAGTGCCTTGGGCTTGGCTTTGGCAAATGACTTGCCGATCCTTTAAGACCTAGAGTCAATCCGGTTCTTAGCCCTAGGGACTGAGCAGGTGTTATTAATCAGCAAGCAAAGTATTTGAATGACTTTAAAGACTGGTATTTCTTAGGGTTCCTCAGCCCTCTTCTCCTCCTCCAGACATTCTAACAGCTTCAGTTTCCATCACTGTGTTGATGGCTATCAACTCTACATTTTCAACCCCAAACTCTCTCCTGAAATCCAGACCCACCCGATCCACCGACTGTTGGGCATCTTCTCTTGGATATCTCTTGGCTACCCTATGGAATTCATCATCACTTCTCTCCCCTCCCAAAGTATCACTGATTTAGAAGATGTTTCTTATCAGAGTGAATGACACACCATCCACCCAGTTTCTCCAAGCAAAACTCAGACTTGTCTTTTCCTGATCACTCTCCAACATGCACACATAAACATTCATTATCTTTCTCTATATACCCAGAATCCACCTAATTTTCTTCATGGCTGCTGCCCCCATCTTCATCCTTAGTGTCCCTCAAAAAGCCTTCCTTTACTTCTAGCCTCTGGTCTTGTCCCTTTCCAATTGTCTAACTTCAGCTAGAGAGACAGTTCTAAAATAGAATTTAGATCATGTCACTTCCTTGCTTGAACTTCCTCCCAGGGTCCTTTGCTGCCCTGTAAATAAACACCAACTCGGCAACCTGTAGCACTCACTGCCTTCAATGCCAACCCCGCTCCTCCCCATTGGACTTTGTTAACTCCTAGTTAGCTCTAAGTTCTGAGTTTTGTTTTTTTTGTTTTGTTTTGTTTTGTTTTGTTTTGTTTTGTTTTGTTTTCCTTTGGGAAACCTTCCCTGAGGTTCTCAGAGTGGGTCAGCTTCTCAGTTCCCAGGGTACCTGAGCTTACCCTTCATAACACTTATTTTATATTCACTTGTCTGACTTCTTCCTTATACTGGAAGATCCTTGATAGAAAAAACTACGTGTAGTTCAGCATTGTAATACCACTGCCTGGTAGGTGTTCTGCAAATATTTATTGTGTCAGCCAATGAACAGGGTCACCTCGAGCAAAAGCGTCAGTGCGACATATGTCCTTAGTGTATGGGTGTGTGCCCTCTAGCAACAGACTAAAACACCAACTAGGAAAATTTTATATTCAAGATTCTGTGGTCCTTAGAATAGAACTGTGAGCCATTAATAGCAACATATGATTCTTGTTATGTTCAGAAGGAACTGGAGTGAAGCATATAAAAAGGCAAGGAGATTAACTCATTTATTAACACAGAAGGCCCTACTGGGTGCCAGACCTCGAGAGAGGCTTTGGAAATGATTAATTTTCATGAGATGATTAATACCTGTTGACTGCTCCCCAGGAGTTCAAAGTCAAGTGGGTGTTAGACTCACAGAATGCTGAAGCTTGAGGGAGACAGAAACGACATTCAATTCAGCCCCGTCATCTTACAGAACACATGTAGATGGTTTCTGCAGATTACTCAATAAGTATATAAAAAGAGAGTGTTTTCTCCTTTACGCACCTGCACTCTCCCCACCTTCAACTAATCCACTTCCTTAAAAAGGGAACACCATATCAGTGATATTATAAAATCACAATCAGTATAAGCTCACCTTGGAAGGAAAAAAGAAAGAAAACATACGGTCTGCCAAAGTTGCCCAGAGGGGAAATTCCTATTTGAAATACTGGCATCGTAAATGCTTTAGGAAAAAAAAAATTGCATGAAAGAGTTACAAGCAATCACTCATTAAAATCATCAAGCTGTGTCAGTGGGATATGGAAAGAATTTGATTACACAATCATTTGACTCAAGCATTTTATTGGCCATAAACTGGTTTTAAAAGAGAGACGGGTGTTACTAGACTAAGAGAGAAATGGTTTTTAATGGACATTTTAGGAGCTTCAGTAAAGTGACCATTGGTGTACATTTCCACGTGTGGATGTCGGGCAAAGATTGGCAAACTGGTTTGCCCCAGGTGAGGTATGAGGAAGTGGCCTACTGCTCAGACTGTTTTTCTTGGACGAGACAGGCTCCATTCCCAGGGTGTGTGCCCCAGCAGAGAAGACCAAGCAGAAGGCAGCTTAGAATTAAAAGGTTGAAAATATCTACATCTTCAAGTCAGAAAACCAGAAATGCTCACTTAGGGAGGATAGTCGGTGCCTTAAATATCTGCTTCACTCACATGTCACCTGTTTCCTGGAGCTCTGAACAACCGCAAATGGGGTTTCGCATGGACTGGGTTTATATTTAGAGGGTCACTGACCTTAAGGGACTTCATGTGGGCAAAAGGTTTCTGTAGAGGTTAAACAGAGTGTCCACTGACAATAGTTGCTACATTATTATACAATTACATATATATGCATACATATATACTTCATTACATACACAGATTACTTTTACATATGCATACATATACATTAGTACACATATATATGACTATTACATATATATTATATATATATTTAAAGAAAGAGAGACTCATCGTACATCATAAAATCATACATACCGGGAGAAGTTTTATTAATAAATCAGACTACTCCTCTGTCAAACTTTAGGCATGATTTTCCCTGTCTTTTTTGTTTTGCAGACCATGGGAGCGTGGCAAGGGCGGAGAAAAGCTTTTTTTTGGAGGGGGGTTATTCACTAGACCAGCAATGATAATGTTCTGTTCCTTCAAGTAGAAAAGTCAAAAGTTACATCTCGTCTCAGAGATTCAAACCGCCTTTAATTTATAGGTTGATCTCATGTGATTGGACTGGAATGCAATGGAATTTCAATTAGGCATCCTCACCACGGAAAGAACGAAACAGCCTGCATTTTCTAATTATGTGAGCACCGAGGCTTGGATGATAGATGATGGGAAGGAAACCTCCAGGCAGGAACCGTGATGTGCTTTCCCAGTGCTCACAGCACTTACTTCCTTTAATATACATTTTGAAACTGGTGCCTGCTTTCCTTCTGCTCCTTCCTACACTGGCTATATGAATTTAATCATTTGGCCTCTGCTATCCTCTACTTGTTTTGAGTGTGAGGCTTATTTTCCTTTTTCAGCCAGCAGCTTCTAGAGATCCGGGATGAACAATACATTGAAAATAGTGTAATGACTTATTATGTGTTGCCTGTGAGGTTGTTCACTGTTCTATTTTACGCTCTTTTGAATTTGTTTACAACGTCTTCAGATTTGGAATTATTATCCCAATTTTACAGTTGAGGGGACAAAGGCTCATGTCACACATATATTTTTTAAGAGGGTTGTTGTTGTTTTTATTATTTTATTATTTTTAAAGTAATCTCCACACCTAACATGGGACTTGAATTCATGACCCTGAGATCAAGAGTTGCATGTTCCCCTGACGGAGCCAGCCAGGCACCCCTCTCGTGGTGCATATATAACTTGCCCAAGCCCCTCTGCTGCTCTGTAGCGGAGCCAGAATTAGAAGCCAGTCTGATTCCAGAGCTTGGAATCTTTCCTGCATCACACCCTCCGTAAACCCCAGCCCTCCTGCTCTTGAGTGTCACAGAGTCCCCAACCTACCGTGTTTACTCAACAAACACTCACGGAACTGAGGTGAATCCCGGTGGAGACTTGTTCCCCATATCAAGTGAGCAAGGCTTCTAAGGAAACAGAAACCCAAGCAGATGTGTAGACAGAGAGGTTGACACGAGACCTGACCCACCCATGGGGATTCCTCGCCACTTCCCAGTCCGAAGGCAAAAGATTTCAAAATGACTCCAAATGAATTTTGCATGAGTGGGACAAAAAATTCAAAGCAATGCTTGCCAAGTCACTTGAGAGATGGCTAGGAATGAATTTGGTTCCAACTGAGCAGAAATTCAATTTTGGCATCCACTCAGCTCAGAAATAAGGTCAGTTGTTTAAAATTGTGTCTCAAGGAAAGGCTGAGTGTCACAGGTGATTATCTTCAAAATTCTCCAGCATCCTGAGGGACCTGACAGGTGCAGAGAACATTTGCATAAGCATTGATTAGCCATGCTCCCAGCTTGGTTTATACATTGGCAGCCTTCACCCCAGGGCACCCTACCATCAGGTTTTCTCAGGTCATTTTAAAATCTCATTTCCCTACAGCAACAATTCTTTGTTTGTGTTCCTCTTGCATATCTTTCTTGGAGCAGACAAGCCATCATTCTCTTTGTTCTTAAGGAGGCAGCCAATTATGGATTTTCATACCTGGGATTCTGAAATATGACATCTGAGACAGGCTTACTTTTATCCACAGATCCCTGGAGCATGATCTCATTACCGACAAGGTATAATGTCTGTAGTCTTGCAGAGGACTCTGGAAGAAGTGCTCTGTATTGACCAGAGATATAAGTAAAAGATCATTAATGCATGAACCAGCATTTACTGAAACCAAAGAGTGTTGGATATCCCACAGGATGGTAGGAAAGGGCTGAAGATCTTCAAAGGGTTCTCCTAGTGGCTGGGTGGGGCCATTTTCCCGTCTGGTTGTGGGGAAGCCATAGGGTTTGCAATAACGAGAAACAAGTCTTACCTACCCTTCCACTGGAGGGCAGCAGCAAGATCCTGAGGGGAGCAGAGCTGAGAGGACTCTGGTTGAAAAGCACAGAGGAGGAGGAGGAAAAAGGCCAGATGTGAACCCACTACAGTGGGAGTTCTTGGTTGGAAGGCTGGAAGAGCAGCTCTGCTGGAAGCCAACACAACCATGTCCAGTCCGCTCTTCAGCAAGTCTCTACTGAGGATCTGGAGGTCTTTCTCCCTAGTGAGTTACACAGCCCTCCAGCTGGAGCTACTCCATACACGAGTTCTGTCTGTAGCTTGGCTCCCGTTGGCCTATTTGGCTGGCTTAATATCCAAACCTTGTAACTTTCCTGGACCCTGGCAATCCCTGATCTAGAATATTTACAGTGCATTTGACCTGTTCTAAACTAAACCTGGGTTAACTCTTCTGCTGCTTGTGGTGTTTTTGGTTGGAAAAACCAGCTTCAAGTCTCCATGACTCTGATGTGACTACCTGAAATACTAAGCAGTGTCAAAAGGCTGATCATTTTGTTGAGTACCGTTGTCATTCATTCATTCATTCAACCTACCCGTATTTACTGAGTACCTTACATGTTGCTGGATACTGTCCTAGGTGCTGGTGATAAAGCAGTCAGAAAACAAAACAAAACAAAACAACTAAAAAAACCCAGAAACAAACTGATACCCAAACCCCACAAACAAGAAATCCCTGACCTCATGGAGAGATAAGAAAATTAGATAAGACTATTATAGAAAAAGTATGCTGGATGGATGATATGAAGCCATAAGGAGAAAAATAAGGCAGGGGAGAGAGATGAGTAATGGAGTGTATGTGGTGGGGAGGGGCTACAATTTTAGAAAGGTGGGCCAGGGAAAGACTCCTGAGAAGGCAACATTTGAATCAACACCAGAAAGGGGTGAGGGAGCAAGTCATGAAAAACAGGTGGGGGAAGGGCATTCTCAACCAATGACCAATGACAACATAGTGCAAAGATCCTGAAGCTAGAAAGTTCCAGGAACACTAAGGAGGCCAGGAGAGGCTGAGTTGAGTGAGGAGGGGGAGGGTAGGAGGAAGTAGGGTCAGAGAGGGAATTGGGCAAGGGGGTGAGAGGGATGGAGGCAGGACAGAGGGAGAGGACTTTTAGATCACTGAAAGAACTTTGGAAGTTGATGGCTTCAGTTATATAGGACAGTTTCATTTTTGGTGAGAAGATATACAGGATGCAATGGTGTGGCTAACTGTGTAGGAAAGAAAACTAACAAGTTCCCATGGATGCAGAAGTACATTTCTCTAAGCAGGGCATTGAGATGGTGGTGTTTGTCCACAATGGACTCAGATCTTGTCTTTCCTTCAGCTCCTTTTCTATCCACATCTCACTCTCTCACTTCGTTCAGACTCTGTTCCAGTGGCACCTACTGAGTGAGGCCTTCTCTGACTACTTTATCTGAAATGGTGCCTTTGCCTCTCTAGTCCCTTATCCTGTTTTATTTTTCTTCAAAGCATTGCCATCATAATAGCATAGTTGGGAGTCGATGGGTCAGTTCGTCTTCTATTTTATTTTAATAAAATATTTAATAAAATATTTTAATAAAATATTTTAACAGCATTTTTCTGGCTACCATGTTGAAAGGAGGTCAAAGAAGAAGCAAACAGACTAGTTATTGATAGAATGTTCTTTCTCAACGGTTGCAATATAATAGTTCACAGTCCATTTAGAAGATCTTGTACCCTTGTTAGTATCATAATCCACTTAAGGATAAGCAACAGGAGTTTGTCATGGGCATACACATTCTCTATTCTTAAACAATCCCAAGAAATACAATGGACTATCTGACAATTGTCCTCTGATTTTTTTGTCTAAATTATACAGAACAAGATAAAAACACAGAGAAGACACCCCCCTAAACTGAGCAATAGCACTGGGCTACGAAGAAACAAATTTATTGTGTTGTCATCTTTGAGGTTCACGAAACCAAGCTGCCATCTTCCACTATGGTAAATAGGTGTCTGTATGAGATACATACAGACTCATGTGACAAGGATTAGAGAGGATAGAATTTTTGGAGACAATTCTTCGGTACAACTTACTGATTCTGCCTCTGGAGCATCTGATACTTTTAGGCCAAGGGACCCTTCCTGGGACTTGTCTTCCTTTTGCTAAATAGGAACAAAGAGGCTGGCTTGTCTTGTCAGATGCTTCAGCTCTGCAGGGTCTGGAATGAAACTGCCCTTGGGCAGGGGACGGGAAGTTGTGAAGCATTACCGGGGAAAGGGTCTCCCAGTGGCCAAACCCACCTCAGAGCGAAGGTCTGAGCTGCTGGGAGGTAGAGTGTAGGCCAAGCGGTGGAGTGAATGAAGGCATAAAGATTTCAGTTCTGTTCAGTCACTAAATGATTCCTCTCTGGGTCTTAATTTCCTCAACTTTGATCAGGGAAAGTCATGATGCATTTAGTGAGAAAATGAATTGCAAAATAATGTTTCTAGCAGGATCCCATTTCCTTATTTGCCTGGATAATATAAAAAAAACAAACCTTTTCTATTTGTGTTGTGAATGTCACAAACATATAGTATATAGATATATGGAGGATATAATGCACAGACTTATACACAGTATGTTTAGAAGTACATAAAGATATAGATACACATACATGCATAAAGACAAAGAAAATTTTTCACCAAATGCTTACCTCTTTGGCCTCTCAGTCTTTCTTTTCATTACTGGCACTAAGCTCACTAGGCCAGCGATCATCCCTCCCCCAGGGATGCGTGGTGAATCTGCACTCCAACTCTATTTCCCCCAAGACTCTCGGATGCTAGCAAATAATGGTCCTAGAATCTTGTCATGGAGCAGGCACCCACACTCATCCTTTGGATCCCCAAGCTGAGGGCTGTTTTTCCCTATTTGCAAGCACATCCCAATACTTGCCCCATAAAAAGGAAGAGTTACAGAGGTGGAATCCCTGTTCTGGAGCACAGCCCCATGCAGTGTCTAGCTGCACCCAGCCCAAGTTCATCTGTCCACAGAAGAGAAGGAAGAGCCCTTACAACGGCTTCCTTTCTGACCCGCATTTCACCCTGTGCTAAATGATACTTGCAGCTAGCTGCTTGCGAGCACTTGGATTATTGGCATTCAAAGTGTCGGCATGAAAGTGGGAGTGGGTGGGGCGCCTGGGTGGCTCAGTGGGTTAAGCCTCTGCCTTTGGCTCAGGTCATGATCTCAGGGTCCTGGTATCAAGCCCAGCATCGGGCTCTCTGCTCAGCAGGGAGCCTGCTTCCCCCCCTCTCTCTGCCTGCCTCTCTGCCTACTTGTGATCTCTGTCAAATAAATAAATAAAATCTTAAAAAAAAAAAAAAAGAAAGCGGGAGTGGGGTGTGTTGGTTGGTGGGGGCGCGGGGAGTTGAAATGGAAGTGATGAGGAGAAAGATTACGAACCTGGCTATACTTTTACAGCGTACTTATGTAAGCATTTGTAGGCCAGGTGGTGTAGTGGACAAATGCATAAAGATTTCTGTTCTGTTGCCTCCCTCGTCCTCATTTGTTAAAATGAGCATACACTGTCAGTTAAAACCCAGTCAATAAAAGTAGCCACTAAAGATACTAAGCATACTTTCGAAATGCAACGTACGATCATCTTTTCAAGGTATATGCTGACTTGCTGTCCGGTGGCCTTTCATGTCATTAGGAGCACTTGGCCAAGCACTTGTGCTTTGCTTATGCTGGTCCCATTGATAGTTATAAACTTGGGGCTATTTCCCAAGACTGGTTGTTAGTAGATTTGCAAAAGAGACAAACATTTTGATGTTCACATAGATCTTTTAAAGACATTGAGCTTTTAAAGACACTTTTAAAAAAATGAGGTAATTTCAGAAAGAAATTAAAGCTTTTGGGTACCTTAGCCAAGAGTAAATTTGAAGAATTAAAAAAGAAATTCGACTGAAACTGGGTTAATAAAACCAGTTTTCAGAAAGGGAATCACAGGGAAAAGAGAACTATGGAGCGTCCCAGACCTTGTCTGACCTTTCTGACCCCTTAGCTTCTGGTTCTTCTGCAATGATTCTTCCGGATTACATCTTTTACAAACCAGATCTGACCCTGCAACTCTACACTATAATTGTTGGCCCTCTCATTTGACCTGTACTCTTTTAGAGTTAAGGTTTGTGTGATCTTAGCTTCCTTGGATACTCTTTTTGCTACATTCAATTTCCTACCTTACTACTTCTCTCCCAAACTAAAAACACGGCAGTGGTCTCACTTTTAAATCATATTGTATCTATGTATTTATTTTAAAAACATCTTATTTATTTATTTATGAGTTAGAAAGAGTGGGAGAGGGGCGGGTAGGAGCAGAGGAAGAGGGACAAGCAGCCTCCCTGCTGAGCACAGTGTGTAATGCAGGGTTCCATCCCAGGACCCCAAGGTCATGATCTGAGCCATAAATCAACAGTGTGATGCTTAATGAACTGAGCCACTCAGGTACCCCTGTATCTATTTAAAAGTAAAATTGTCAGGGGAGCCTGGGTGGCTCAGTGGGTTAAGCCTCTGCCTTTGGCTCAGGTCATGATCTCAGGGTCCTGGGATAGAGTCCCTCCACTCCCCTCCAAATCAGGCTCTCTGCTCAGCAGGGAGCCTGCTTCCCCCTCCCCCTCTGTCTGCCTCTCTGCCTACTTGTGATCTCTCGCTCTTTGTCAAATAAATAAATAAATAAATAAATAAATAAAATCTTTTTTAAAAAAGTGAATTGTCATTGTATGTTTCAGTTTCTGATATTGCTGTCAATGGCAGACCATTCCTTTAATTGTATTGCCCATGTCCCATGTGAGATTTTGTAGACAGAACTGTGCTGATGCCATTGAATCTAAAGATGAGCGTTTGACACCAGAAATATGCCTGCACCAAAAAGCTAAGCATTTTGCATGGTTTTCATTACTTGGGTAAAGTAAGCCAATAATTCATGTTGTTTTCCATTTCCTAGGTCTTCTTAAGGGGAGATTTTTAAAGATCTGGCTTGAAAAGTGCGTGCGTGCGTGTGTGTGTGTGTGTGTGTGTGTTAATTCAAATGGCAGGCAATTCATCAACATGGATTATATAAGCTCTAACTCTCTGGTAAAAATTCCAGAAATTTAAAACAATGTGCTAAACCGTTACTAAGCCTTCTTAAAAACACCCAATCTATTATTTATTTCCTCATCCTTCCTCCCATTATTTGAGAAACACACTGGCAAAAGTAATTTCTTTCATTTTCCTATCTCTTCTCGCATTTTTTCCCCTCAGGTTACCGTTTTACAGATGATTTATTTATATTGGCTATTGTAGTTCCCAAACATCACAAGGCTTATGTTTATGCATTTAAATCTTCTGGGACTCCACCAAAGTGATTGCTTTCATCGCGTTCAATATTCATCCTTTCCATATCAACGAGTTTCTAGGAGATTTTCCACAAGGTTCTTGGAGCATTTTCCTGCAATTTTATCTTGGAATGATTTAGGACTTGAGAATAATCATTGGAGAAAAAAAAAGAAAGAGCTACCCATCTAGGATATGACTAAAATCATTAAAAATGAGGCTGGTTTTAAAGATGATGTTCATCAAGCATTTTGTAATTTTAAAAAAAATTCAGAAAGTAGTGTCTGAAGTGTCAGTATTAGCCTGGCAGGTATACAGGGGTCTGCTGTGAGGCAATGATCAGGTTTTTCCAAATCATCTCTCTTCATTCACATTCTTGGCAGAGCGTTTGCAGTAATCCATCTTTGAGGGCTACACCTGAAAATTTAAGCATGAGGTCTTAAAGCTTTTAAACTAGTGAGTTTGATTTTGGTATGCTAACTCCTTTCTTCAATGTTTCATTTTAAAAATGTTTCTCTTAAAATTTACTCTCCCTCACACAGGGATGAATTAGACCAATTAAAAGCATACACATGGGATCCTTTCTGGACTTTAAAATTCAGAGATTGTTTACAAAAAAAAAATAAGTAGAGTGGAAATTTAATAACCAGTGCAAAGACCAACCTAAACAGCCCTGGTTTCTCTAAGTAGGAAAAGAGTCCTGAAAACAAAATATCCTGGTTGTATTTTATGTTGAAAGAGAAAAGGGAGACCCATGAGGCTTGGGGTGTTCTAGACAGAGGTGCAAAATCTCTACCAGGTAAGTAGATGGGGTCTTTGAGGGACATGATCAAATTAAATGTCACAACAAGAACAAGTTTCAGCAGGAATAAAGGCAGATGATGTCTGTCCTTGAATGGATACCCCCAAATTATTGGGGTTTAATTATAGGGTCTTGTTCAGATATGGTTGCCATTTGTAATTTGTGTCACTGATTTGCATAAGTATATATAGTTCATCTTCATTATTCATGGATTCTGAGTTTATTTGCTAAAATTTATTTGTAACCCCCAAATCAATATTCACAGGGCTTTTGTAGTCATTTACAGATATGTGTAGAGGGTGAAAACTTTGAGTCACCTGAAGCACATGTTCCCAGCTGAGGCTGAATAATGGAGAAGAAAAACAAATCACCCAGAAAGAAAGATGATTATTGTTGTTATCACTGCTATTATTTCTTCTACCATTTTTCAAATACTTATGCATTCACAGCATTGGGACATAATCTAAGACAGTTTTGTGTGCTTTTTAAAAAAACTAAATATGTTATTACCATTTTCTATACTTCAAAGAGTGTCTGGAAATCGAATTTCCATGGCTGTATTCCTCCTTAGTCTCACACAGCAAACCTAGAAACCTCCTGGGCTAACTGAAGCCTCATTTTCTACCTTCAAAGAGTCTGGGGTTTGTCTCCTAGTACTACTTGAATGAGAGTCTCTTTAGAAAGTGTAATGTAAATGTTTTAGTTTTCTCTGGAGTTCTCAGGGACTAAGTGTAAGAACATAAAGTACAAACATTTTGGAAGCCAACTGGGAGTACCTGGGAAAAATGTATGCTTAAGGAGAAACATGTACACAGAGAGAAAAACATTCAAAGACGCTCAGTTTAGCCTGCTTACAACAAAAACATTAAGCATAGTAAAACAGTAAAAAATAGTAAAACAGTAAAAAAAAATTGCAACTAACCAAAGTGACCATCAATAAGGGAGTGGATAATAAACGGTAGTATATTCATGTGTTGGAAGACTACAGAGCCATGAAAAGAAATGGCGTGGAACTGTTTAGGTCATCTTGGTAAATCTCAAAAGCAGAGCTCTGAATGAAAATAGTAAGTGGCAGGACAGTACCTCCAGCTCACTTACGAGCATCTGGTTCACAGATGCGCAAGGATAGGCAATGGAGAAGGAAGGACGCAAGCAAAATCAGCCTGCTCCTCCTGCCGTGAGCTCAGAGCTGTTCCTGGCAACACAGCAAGGGTGAAGGGAATTGTGGAAGTCCTGGACCTTCTGGATTGTAAAACAGTGGTTTCCAGACTGGGTCTCCAGCTTCTATCCAGTGTTTGTTTCCCACTGTGAAAGGCCCACTCCAGATTCAGCTGCTCAGGATTTTGTCGGGGAACGACCTCACGGCTCCTGTGCTGGGCGACACGAAGAATGGTGATGAGGGTGTTCAAGAATGGCATGTGCCTTAATAGAAGTTGGCCAGTTCATCATGAGGCATTGCCTATAGTTTCTGAAGTCACAAGATGCTTTGATGTGAATGGAAAAAAATTAAAAAAAAAAAAAAAAAAGGCTCTCTGGAGCCCCAGTGCAGGACTTGAACTCAGGGCCCTGAGATCAAGACTTGAGCTGAGATCAAGAATTAGACACTTAACCAAATGAGACACCATGTAGAACTTCTAAAGAGCTAGACATTCTGTAATCTGACAGTACATTCAGGTGCATGGTGGTGGATTGAATTAACTCGGGGAATGGGTAGAAATATTAGGTGGTACTTGCCTAAGTATGCAGATTTAGAATTTAAAACAAATTAACAAGATAACTGCTTGGCAGCCAAGTATGAGAAACCCCAGACATCTGTCAAAAAAAAAAAAAAAAAAGACACTTTGTTAAACTTTACTTCAACAGTCTTGTAAAAGGCTGTGTTATGGTGTTTGCTTGATTTTGGTCCCAAGGACAAATTGCCTCAAACAGTAACTGTATCTGTTAATATGTGAAACAGGTTGCTAGGCCTAATCTTGTCATCAGAGGGAAAAAAAACAGTATTTACATGACCAATAAACTCTTTTTTAAAAAAAGATTTTATTTATTCATTTGAGAGAGAGAGAGAGAGAGAGCGCCTGAACGGGAGGGGGGCGGCAGGAGAGGGACAAGCAGACTCCACATTGAGCATGGAGCCCAGTGCAGGGCTCTTAATGGCATCTAGAAACCAAGATGAGAAGTCATTTGATCCTTTCCAAGGTGGCACACTGTCAGGAAATCCGTGGAAAGGGAAGGTAACCTAATCTCTTCTGTGCCCGAGTGTCTTGTACTTCTGTGTACCATGTGCCTGTTAGCTTTTTAGCTTCCATCATGAAAAGGAAAACAAAGAAAGATCTAAGAGAGAGTCACAGAAGAGAGGCAATGTCTATTTTATTTTAGTTTTTAGTATTATTAACATATAATGTATTATTTGTTTCAGGGGACAATTCTGTGATTCATCTCTCTTACACAATACACAGCCCTCCCCAAAACACATACCCTCCCCAATGTCCATCACCCAGCCACCCCATCCTTCTTACCCCCTTCCACTCCAGCAATGAGAGGCAATATCTTTATCCCAGCGAATCTACTGCCAGGAAGGGAGGGAGAAACTGAGGGCTAGCTCATTGCAAAGGCTCTGGAGAATCTGAGTCTTTACTCCCCAGAATTCCACAGAGTTGAGTAATGAACTGAGAAAAATTCTGAGAATCAAGTCAAATGAGGGAGAACAAAGGGTTAATTGTTTCTCTTTGGAATCTAAGAAGAAAAGTGGACCAAAGGAAGATGATTTAGGATCACCAGAATTTAGTAAGAATGTGTGAAGAAAAGACAAAATATTTATTTCTATTCTTAATCCCTTGTTGACAGACTTAGTATAGTTTAGTAACACTTGATGGAGTTAGCTATTTTTACATGCAGTTCTGTTTTTATTTTATTTATGCCAAAATTTCCAACTCGAGCAAACCATGTCCATGGCAAAAAGATTCCTGTTTCTCCAGGAGCTTAACCAAACCCATGACTGTTTTCCTGGTGTCTAGAAACCTTCAGTAAGCAACATAGCTCAAGAGGAAATAACCTTTCTGGCATTAAGTTAACAACCTAAAAATATGGCATAATGGCATGCTGTACTCCCACTCTCAGACATCTTTGCTCTTCCTGTTATTCTAGCAACTTCTTTTTCTTAAATTCAGGTGGATAGCAGTGTGGGAAGCTGGAGTCTAGAATAACCATAGTGACTTTGATTTCTCGCTGTGAGGAAGAACATGCTCTTGTGGCCATCCCTCCAGCATCTTGATGTCTGTGGGGACAGGAGAAAACTACAGAGATCATGGAGGCAGGACATGGCAAGCAACCAAGCGGACAGCTGGACACTTTCTGTCAGTGCATTCTAGGGAGAGCTGGCCTCTGACATTCTCTGCGGTGGCCAACAGAAACGAATGGGGTCAACTCTGAAGAACAGTCACTTCTCAATTCGGAAGGGGGACAGGTTCACTGTTAAATGAATGTGGGCATTTTCAAGACTGAAGTGTCATAAATAAAGGCAGCAGAGTGGAGTAGAGAGGGCATGAATGGGCTTTGGAATCAGACAGCCCTGAGTTTAAAGCTAGACTTCCAATAACTAGCAGAATCATATATAATTTGTCACAAAACTACGAGACACAAATTTTGAGACACAAAATTTTCATCAAGTGAAATCCCTAAGAATTCATTCTTCTGTCAATTTCTAAAATGTCATAGCTCTTCCTGTGCCCACCAACCCATTGTTAATATTTTCAACCTTTAAATCATTTTTGTATTTAGCCTCTACACAAACCATTTGACTCTTCATACAAATTAGTAAGGATTCTCTAGAGAGACAGAACCATCCTAGATATATATAGGAAGAGATTTATTTATAAGGTAATTGGCTGAGAAGTTCCACAATCTGTACTCTGCAAACCAGAGGCCTAGGAAAGCCAGTGGTGAAATTTAGTTTGACGACCAAGGCCTGAAAACCAAGGGAACCAAGGACCAAAGAAGACTGATGTTGTCGCTCAAGCAATCAGGCAGGAAAAACCAGATTTTTCCTTCCTCTGCCTTTTTGTTCTGTTCATGTTCTCAACAGATTGTGTGATGCCCACTCGCCCTGAGGAGGGGACTAGCTTTTTGAGTCTGCGGATTCAGATACTGATTGAAATAATTTGATCTGGAAATACCCTCACAGACATATCCAGAAATAATATGTAACCAAATATCTGGCCTCCTTGTGATCCAGCCAAATTGACCATAAAATTAATCATCACATAATGTATATATCGATGGTATACTTACCATATTTTCCTTTTTTCCATGATGAAAAAATAGGCCCCATAGGGGCTAATAGAAAAGACTATATCTTATAACTCTTTATGTCCTCTTTGGCAGAGAAGATTTGTCCACTGTCGGGACTGTTTTCATCATTCCTGGACATTTAGCATCCCTGAAACTCAACCCTAAATACCAGTAGCATCTGTAAGTCATGGTGACCACAAAAATTGCTCTTATAAATTTCCAAGGCTCCTCATAAGGATGGTACAGCCTTTGACTGAAAATCACTACTGTGTCTAATACACTGTAAATGTATGTTCAACATTTTGATTGTTTCATTTGTTGAAGTAGGGAGATCCCAGTCTAAAATCCATTACTTCTTAGCAAAAAAAGAACTTGAGAAATCAGTTCATTTGATATTCTTTCAATCCTGGCTCTACCCACTAATCTTTGTGTATCATTTATGCCTGTGATGCAGCTGGCATTCTCTGAAGTTCTGATCTAAGACGCTGTACAGTTCTGTGTGTGTGTCTTTCTTCCTTCTTCTTTCTCCCCACCCCCTCCTCCTTCTTCTACTTCTTTTTACTTAGGGAGTTCTTTGGGGATCAATAATTGTTGAGAGAAAGGAAGAAAGGAGGATTAAGCAGAGGGAGAAGTTGGCAGAGTGTGATTCAGATTCAAGAAAGGCCAGAGCCCATTCCACAGGGCTCCAAATTCAGATGACCCTTCAGAGTTCTCCATGCTGGAGGAAGGGAGCCAGACCTTAAATCCTATGCCAATCTGCCCTTGACCGTAGACTGTAGAAATGCTGTGAGCTGGGTTGAGGTAGCTCTTTTCAACAGAGGGCTGGTATCAGAGACAGCTGAGAGCTGAGGGCTCTTGGTGTGTCTTCATGATTCTAGAGACCAGAAGTCCAAAACTGACGTGTCGACAAGACTATGTTTCCTCTAAAGGCTCTGAGGTTGAATCCTTCTTTACCCCTTCCAGGCTTCTGGTGGGTCTACATATTTCTTGGCTTAGGGTAGCATAACTCCAATCTCTGCCTGTTATTACATGGCCTTTTTCTTCTTAATTGTGTCTTCTCTTTTTTCTCTTATGAGAACATTTGTTATTGGATGTGGGGTCCCACTTTTTATGATCCAGAATGATCTTGGCTCAAATTCTTTAACTTAATTGGATCTGCAAAGATCCTTTTTCCAAATAAGCTCACAACAATACCAGGAAAATGACCATTAAACAAATCAGAAGATAACAGAAACAAACAAACAAAAGAGAGAGAGAGAGAGAGGTGAAACCAGAAGGAGAACAGAACACAACAATATACTGGATCCTGGGTGTATTTTGGTCTGTTGATTCTACAAGAAACTAGATCCCAAAATAGGAAAGAAAGAAAAACATGTATATACAAAAATAACATTGAATACAATGAAAGGCTACCCAAAATGAAAAATATATATATAACATATATGTAAAAATAAAAATTTAAAAAGAATTAAAATTAGAATTGATAAAATAAGAAAACAGCTTGCAAAAAGTGGTTGGTTTTCTATTTGTAGAACTGCAGCAGTTCTTTTCTCAAATCTCGGGTTAATTTTGCAGGTGTTCAGAATGATTTGCTAACTCTCTAGCTGAATTCCAGGGACCAGAAGAAATTACGGTCCCCTACTCCTCTGCCATCTTGAGTTCTCCCCAAAAAAGCTCACATTCACAGGTTCTAGAGGAAGGGAGCCAGATGTTTATTTTGGGGAGCAACAATTAACCCCTTACAAGGGGTTAAAGGTAAACGATCCAGCTTCCTTCTGTAGATCAAATATGCTAATTTTCAAAAGGAAAGAACTTCGATGTGAAATGCACTGTCACCTTGGGGGTCAGTTTTGAAAATTTGAGAGTGACCACGATTGTGGCACTACTGGTATAATGGCAAGGGTTTGGCAATCTTAGTGCCTTGCCACGTATGGGACACTCTGGCATAAAGGACTGACCCATGTTCTATATAACTTTTCAAAATCCTACCCAACTTGCATAAGTCCCCTAGGTCACTGATGTAGGTGAAAAACCTATTTACCGTCATCTGGGTCGAGCACATAACTCCATCTTACGAACAACAAGAAGGTTAGATCATCTGTGGATTTGACTTCAGAGTAGTGAAAGGGGCATTACAAAATATTTGTTGTAAAAGGGAGTTGTTGGGTCTGATAGGCCTGAAAGTCACTTACAGAAAAAAAAAAAATCCCCCTAAGGTGTTGTTCTCAAATCTTTTAGGTGAATTTTCTAGTTGGGAGTATTTTATTAGCATTTCCTAAAGTAATTACAACTGTCAGCCTCTCCTTGACTGAGGCATACTTGGATCCAACCACAGTTCATGGCAGTGTCTTGGAAACCATCTAGAGCTCCTAGCATGGGAAGTGGAGTACTATGTAGCGAGACCTCTTCTCCAGTTCTGTTGGGTGACCCAGAAACATGGTGACCAGCCTCTCTGACACTTAACTTTATTATCTTTCATGCAGAAATATCATACATCCAGTGATCGTTGTCTAAAGATAAATCTGATTAATCAAATTATCCCCAAATAAATTGTGAGGATTTAAATACTAATGAGATACCGAGAATTAGAAATCCTCTGAATGGAAGGAAAGCTCATCAAGGCTTATATGTTTCTCTGTCCCACAGCCTACCGGTGCAGACATTTGGAGATAAGAAAGTGGGGGAGGATAATAGTCCATACTTCAAAACCAAACTCTCCAGTGGTGCCCCTATAATTAACTCCATTAATGGTAGACTATGACCTATGTTTTTAAAATCTGTTCTCCTACTCTCACATTGAGTGTCAAAACAATATCTTTTGAAAGAGTTGGAAAAGGAGTGCCAGGGAACCCAAGACCTGAAAGATGCAGCTCCTCATGGATGGTGGCCTTCAAATGGAATCTCTACCATGGCCTAAAAGACTCTACCAGATCTGGCTTCCTGACATATCCTCCCCCATCCTGCTTCTCTGTCTCCCTCTGTCCTCAGTGTCTTTGTCTTGCTTTTTGAAAGTCAACCATGGTTTATGGTCCGTATCTCCCCTTGGAACTCTCTTCTCCCAGACATTTCCTCATGCCCCATATTTTATGTCATGTACCCTTTTTTTCTGATTTCTTTATATAAAATAGCCCTCCCAATCAATCAGATTCCTTTACCTTACTTTATTTTTCATCTTAACAGCTGACATCTCATTACACATTTATTCGATAATTGGTTTATTGCTCTTGTCTCCCACTGGAATGGAAGATACACAAGGGCAAGGACATTGCCTACTTCACTGCTTTATCCTTCATGCCCAGAACAGAATGGCATATAGTGAGCTCCCAGTAAATATTTGATCTTTCTTTCTTATGTTTTTTACCAGATCTATATTTAATTCCAGGTTGATACTTATTCAGAAGTCCCTTCTGCATGTTTTCTTTGTGATTTAAGTGATATTCTTCTCTAGGGGCAAGAGATTTGGTCTTCATTTTTGTTATTTATGGATTTCCTTTTGATAATTAATAAATAGCTTTGTCTGATCAGCTTTTATTTCCACTCAACCAATTTGTTGGTTATGGTTTAAAGAACTAGTCAGAAATCTGGCTACAGAGGTAAGCTAGGTTACATGACTCAGCTAATTCATTATGTAGATTTTGCAACCAGAGACCATTGAACATGGGCAAGATTAATAGAATATTGTAAGGGGATTTACTGCAGATGATGGGAATGTGGACTGCCTGAATTGTTTATTATTTATGCTGTACTGGGAAAAACAGTGGTTACTGGTTATCATAGTATAATTACTGGTTATTAGACTGTAGACTATAAGTCCATGAGGATAGAGATCTTGTCTCTCTTGATCACCTCTGTGTATTCAGGATCTAGAATAGTGTCTAGTATATGAGTTGGGGTTCAACAGATGTTTTGAATAAATCACTGAATGAAAGAAGGAATACTGCCATTGGGGGGGGACAAGAAGATACTCTGGAAAGTAATGGTGGTAATATTTCTTCTCTTCTCTTCTCTTCTCTTCTCTTCTCTTCTCTTCTCTTCTCTTCTCTTCTCTTTTCTTTTCCTTTCCTTTCTTTTCTTTTCTTCTTTAAGTAGGCTTCACGGCCAGCATGGAGCCCAACATGGGGCTTGAACTTAGGACCCTGAATTCAAGACCTGAGCTGAGATCAAGAGTCAGACACTTAACCAACTGAGCCACCCAGGTGCCCCAATACAGGTAATATTTCTTATGTATATGCCTTTCTTTCATACTTCTATTATCAGTAGAATAATTCAGAGCCCTATCGTCACATTCTTAGATTCACTGATGTATTTTATCTTAGTTTTGGAAAAACTTAGCTAACAGTATCAATCATCTCAGAATAAGAAGGGTTGAACTCTTCAAGTGTTACTTTTGAAATTCTTTCCTCACAAGATTTTGTGCTAGAACAATAAAAGTATTTTTTACTACGTGATCAAGTTTTGTACCATGATCACTGTAATAGGTTGAATGGTGGACCCCAAAATATATTTCTCTGTCCTAATCCCTAGAACCTGTGATTATTATCTTTTGCAGCAAAAGATGTGATTAAGTTAATGCTTATCATGCATTATCCAAGTGAACTCTAAATACACTCCCATACACTCCTCGTAAGAGAGAAACACAGAGGAGACACCTAGGAGAGGAGGAGACAGTGAGTGGCAGGACCACAAGTCATGAAATGCCAACAGTGACTCAAAACTAGAAGAGGCGAAGAATGAATTCTCTCCTGGAGCCCCTGCAGGGAGTGTGGCCTTGCTGACACCTTGATTTTGGATTTTTGCCTATAAAACTGTAGGAAAATACATCTCTGTAGTTTTAAGACACCTCACATGTGAAGATTGGATAGAGCAGCCATAGGAAGTGAATGCATGCACCAGAGGCTCTTTTTAAAAAAACTGAGGGGAGCCTGGGAGGCTAGGTTGTTTAAGCATCTGCCTTTGGCTCAGGTCATGATCTCAGGGTCCTAGGATCGAGTCCTGCATCCGGCCTTATTGCTCGGGCGGGGAGCCTGCTTCTCCCTCCCCCTCTGCTGCTCCCCAACTTGTGCTCTCTCTCTCTCTCTCTCTGACAAATAAATAAATAAAATCTTAAAAATAAAATTGAGTTGCCATCAATTTTCCTAAGAGTCTTTCCTAATCCTTTGGCATTCTGATCAATCTCTTTGGACAGGCTGATCCTGTCATTAGTGTTGGTCTTTTTTTCTCCCACTGTAAACCAGTAGCGCCCTGCCAGGGCCCGTTCACCAAGGGCTTTGGCTTGGGATGTGAGCAGTTTCCTATCAGTGAGATGGGGTAATCAGGTGAAGATTAATTTTATATAACAATTTATGTTTATATAACAATCCACTCTTCAGTAAGTGCTGCCAAATTATAACCCCTTTTGCTTCCCTGGCTCAACTCCTAAGTGGAGACTCAGAATGAAGGACCCGCTTGAACTCACTGTAAGGAAAGTTAATTCAGAGAGATCAGTGTGGCCTCCATAGAACAGTTGGAAAAGTCTTATCAAGAAATACTTGACCTGTGTCCCAAATGATGGACCAGGGGTTGGATTAGGGAGAGAAGGCATTGGAAAAGGGCATTCTAGGGCATTCTAGGCCTTAGGTGGCTTCTGATCTGAGCTGCATCCCCTGCCAATTGTACTTGGTAGGTTGCCATTAAATGCCTTACTCAATCAAGCTATGTCTGAGGTTAGGAGGCTCACTTGGGGCTTTGGTTATGCAGACAGAATCAAAAGCAGAAGAAGCAGGTCTGGGTGGAGCTTCCAGCCCACATTTTCACTCTGTTTACCCATCTCTTTCTGAGCACCTGGAGGGTGGCAGATGGGCGCCACTTAATTACCTTCCCAGAAAGGAAGTGAGAAGGACAAACCCAGTTTTGATCTGCAGTCAGGCTAAGTGGCATGTTCTGTTCCCTCCACCTACTGATCTCAGCTGTGCCCTGCTACCCCGAGCAGGCACTGGGATCCTGACCCAACATAACAAATTAATAGTGTGACCCTTTCGTTTATTTTGTAGGTACATTCCTAGTGCAGCCTGTCGATTAAGTTGACATAAATTGGACCCGATTTCCCCACATTTGGACACGGCATTGGATACAAAATTCCAAAAATCTGGGTCAGGTCCTGGTCAATTCGATTTTCTAGCCTTGTGACTCAGAACTTCCTTGAGTCTCAGTTTTTTGATCTCTAAAAGGATTACTCTCCCTTTCCCAGTGAGATCACGTGTGGCTATCTTTAGCAAACTTAGTATTCCAGGGGCTGCTTGAATAATATCGGGCCTCTCCCTTGGACCGTAAACTCCGCAGGGGCAGACGTTGTCTGCCTTGTTCTCTCTTGAATCCTCAGATTAATGGAGTGTGTTGTACACAGCAGAGACTCAACAAACACTTGTTTCAATGAATAAGTGAAACAGGTATCACTTCATATTCTCAAGGAGGTTGAAGTCAAAATGGGTGAAAACACACATCTTTGGTCTCCTGGACACAGAAGTACAGGACTGCTCTTAACACCAAAGTCAGAGAAAGCTCATACTCTGATGTCATACCATTCTTTATGTCATAGGCTTTGTCACCACTACATCATGCAAACTGTTCTATGCATCCTTACGGACCCCGGCGTGTTTTGTGAATGTTTTTCTTTTTCCCTGGGAAGGGTTTTTTCTCATCTGCCTTCATAAGTTTTCCAGTGCCACTGCTATCTTCAGGTTTCTTTGCAAAAAAGTGCGTATCTGAAGTCCCCTTTGTACATAAATAAACCATTCTCTGCCATGAAAGGGAACACTGAATCATATCAGCGAGGTCTTGGACAGTCTGGGCAAAAAGCATTCATCTAGCCGAGATAATCTGTCCCTCAGGAAAAGTTCTGAAATGTACCTCTAGATATCAAGCTTTAGAATAATGACATTATCTCAAAGGTAATCTATGTGAACAGGTACTCATGTAATGATGAGGCAATGGGAAAAAGTGGTAGGCTTTTCTCCACCTGTTTGTTTTGAGTGTGTCTGGTTCTTTCCCTAGTCCTCTGTTTGCCTGATCTATGAAATGGGTGTGTGAACACCACACCTTCCAGAAGGACTATAACTTTGACGTCAGCAAGCTTCATTAGTGGCTGTTTGCCTAACCAGAGAGAACATAGGAGAGGTGGAAAGTGTTTTTTAATTATCTGTCTCCTCACACGCCAGATGCCATGCATCCAGCTTTCAGACGGAGATTGGCATCAAATAGACCACCCAAGGAAAGAAACATGGGACAATAGAAACAAAAAGCAGAAAAAGGAGCCCCAGAGAGGCTGCTGAGTATCAGCCCTTTGGTCTGGGTTCTGTGTCTCAGGAGAGTGTGATTGAGACATCATGTCTCTGGAGACTAGGCAGGCTGAGCTTCAAATCCCAGATGAGGGCCTTTCTGTAAGTTACCTAAAGGTCTGAGCACTCTTTCCAAGACTAAAATGGGGATTGTCACCCAAAGGTTCTGGGGTTGTCATGAGAATCAAAGATACGTATGTAAACCACACACTCCATTGTATCATTCATAATTACCAGCTGATACTGTTTCTGACACTCGGGGAGAGAGAAGATATGGTTTGATGACTCCCTTTGTACAGCTCAGGTGGAAGAAAGTAGCCAATTGTTCTCTTAAATGCTAGGAGAAACTATGATCTACTAGTTACCGGTAGCTAGATTTTGAAGATGAAATTTTGCTTCAAAAATAGTCTGTTGTCTCCCTTACCCATCAGTTTTGTTTGGTTTTGGTTTTCTCTTGAAACGTCTCTCATAAACTCACCCTCGATTGTGGCTAAAGTCACTGAGCAGGAATGAACAATGAAATGTAAACTTGTCTCATCCTGATGAGTTTCTTCTTCCATTCCAAGTACCTTGGTGATGTTGTCGTCTTCTGCATGTCCCTGCTCACGCAGACACTAAATATGGACTCAAGGCTGCAGAAGGACGTTCTAGAGCCCGATCGACCACACAGGCTCTTCTATTTGCCTGCCTTGAGGGCTCCTTACCCCCAGTGTCTGTGAGCCTTCTGTTCTGTGGAAACGCTAAAATATTTTACAAGAACTCATGAAGTTTCCTGGGGCAAGAACTGCAGCTGTCAGAATCTTTTGTGAGACAAACTGCTCTTGGGCAGAGCCTTGAGGGAGCTAACGTAGAAATGAAGTCCTTTTACAAAGGTCAGGAATGGAGAACCCAAAGATGTAAGGGGCGAGTTGAAAAGACAAGGAGAAGTGGGGGGGGTTACAATTGGTTTAGCCCAGATATCACCCCATATATTAACAAGTAACCTTGGGCATGTTACCTAACCTAAGTCTTATTTTCCACAGCTTTGAGATGGGGATAATGAATATCTATCTTAAATGTTTATTACTGTGATTAAATAAGATAATGTTAGTAAAGTGCCTTGTAGATTACCCAGCACTTAACAGGCACTAAAAAATATCAACTGCCACATGCTTTCCACTGACCCTCTTTCTTGTATGGTGATGTGTTGCAGTTGGCTCACACTAGAGCTAGGGCCCGTTGCATGAATTTCTGCCCCACTTTCATTTCAGGGACATCATGTTTGTAGCTGGAAATTTGCTTTGGTCACATTATTTACACCATGGAAAGTGGCAAATGCCATCAGGCAGGGCTTTCTTATCCACTCCCCTCCCTGGAAAGCTTGCTGGTAGATATTTACCAGCCTATCACTGGGTACTGACCAGGTAACCGGATATTCCTGAGTCTCAGTTCCTTCACCTTTAGGTGAAGGAGAATAAATGCATTCTACCCATCTCACAGGGATTTTGTGTCACATAACAATGAAAACCCAAAAATGACTGAGAGTAGTAATGGTTAATATTAATGTCAGCCAGAGAAGGTGGTAATGGCATTTCCTCCACGGAAGTGCTCTCAAGTCCCAGTTTTTCTGAGTACCCCGAGGAGGTAGAAGGACCACAGGGTGAAAATCTCAAGTAGAATAAGGTTGGCATACCTACCTTCTAACCAAATACGGTCAACAAACATGTAAACCCTATACCAAATGCCAAGGATATAACAGCGGTGAAGATAGTCTCTGCCTTCAGAGGGATTATGGACCAAGCCAAGCTACGCTAGGAAAGCAGAATAACAATCCTGTGTAATAAGTGTTATGGCAAGGGTGAACATGGATGCTTCTCGAAATAACTGTGTGGGCTAATGCAGCATCCACTAGCCATATGTGGCTATTGAGTATTTGAGTTGTGGTTATCCCAGTTGAGATGTGCTGTAAGTGTAACACACCAAATTTTGAAGACTTAGTAAAAAGAAAAAAAAAGTAAGCCAACTCATAAATAATTTTATTATATTACTGACATGTCAAAATATTAATATTTTGGACATATTGAGTTAAATGAAATATATTATTAAAATGAATCTCACAAGTTTCTTTCTATCTTTTTTAATGCTACTGCTAGAAAATTTAAAACAGCATCTGTGCTTGCATTATATTTTTATTGGCCATTCCTATATCTTTGGAGAAATGTTTATTCAAATTTTCTGCCTATGTTTAAATTGGGTTGTCTGTCTTTTTGTTGTTAAATTATAAGTATTCTACTAGACTCTTATCACATAAATGATTTGAAAATATTTTCTCTGTGCCTTTGGCAGCCTCCCTGCTGAGCATGGAGTCCCACTTGGGCTCAATCTCATAACCCTGAGATCATGACCTGAGCTAAAATCAAGAGTCAGACGCTTAACCAACTAAGCCGTGCAGGAACCCCAAAGCTCCTTTCAAGATTGTTTTGGCTATTCTGGGTCCCTTGCATTTCCATGTGAATTTTAAGACCAGCTTGTCCATTTCTGCGAAAAAGGCAGTTGAAATTCTTATAGGGATCAACATTGAATCTGTAGATTAGAATATTGGGCCCTACTGCTATCTTAACAATATTCAGTCTTCCAATTCTCGAAGATTTATTTAGGTCTTCTTTGACTTCATTCTTGCAATGTTGTGTAGCTTTCAATGTACACACAAACTTGGTTGTATCTTTTCCTAAGAATTTTTGTTTATTTTATCGATACTATCGTTCATGGAATTGTCACACTGGGAATAGTGATTTCATCAGGACTGGCTTGGACCCCTTCCTCTAATCTCCCTGTTAAGGTGTCTGCCTCCGGGAGTTTCACACCCAGCTTCTGTGCTCCTCCAATTGCTGGCTGATTGCTCTATCGCTTAGACAATGTCCGGGTGGTCAACTAGCCCTCCCTCTGATCCAGCTAAATTTGAGTCTTTTACAGAGGTGGTTTCTGAGGCAAGTCTTTGAGGTTTATTTTGACCCCTGGAGGGCTCTCCTTCGTCGTTGTGTGTTTTCCTGGTTCTTTTTGATAAACCGCTGATCGATGGTTTAACTTGTCACTCTAATGGAACTACCAGCCTCCTCTTAATTGCTACCCCCCAAATCTCCGCCATTTTTAAGAGTGATCTTAGGCTTGAGATTCTCCATATTCTGTTTCAAAGAAAGTCAGTTCCTCTGGGAATAGCTTTGGAACTTTCTCTTCTTATGGATTGCCTCTCCTCCTGGGCAAAATCTCTGAGCTGCTGCTCGGGATGTAGAAACAGTGGCTCCCTTCTCCTGTAGTGATACTGCTGCTTAACAAGCAGGGCACTGAAAAAACAAAACAAAACAAAACCAAAAATGAGCAGGAGACTGGATGAGGGTAAGAGCTTCTGGTCTTTTTAGTTTTTCTCTCCCAGCATGGAGTCTCCGCCCTGTGAGTGAGCTAGGGCAAGGGTGGTCAGGGCCCCAGTGTTTTCCACCTTCTACTTCTGGGGCCAAGCCTGTGGCCCTGTAAGTGTGCGATGGATGGAGGAAGGGAGTCCCTTATCTTTGGGTCACACTCACCAGGAATTTAACTTCAGCACCTTGGAGATGGAGAGGATGAAAAATGCTGATGCTTTGCCCCTTCTGGTAAAGGGAGCCTTGTCTTCTGGGCCACACCCATCTGGACTGGAGCTTCTGTCATGGCACCGAGATAGAGATGAGGGAAGAAAGGAGAGGTGTTGGCTCAAGCAGACCCTCGGTGTTACTACAACACTGCAGACCCTTGGTGTTACTACTGAGACTACTGAGATTTAGTCGATTTTCTTGAATAAATGTTTCATTTGTTGTATGCCATTAGTGCAACTTTCAGAAACCATAAGTGGTTGTTTATATGCAATTTTCACCAAAATCAGAGGTGTTTCCTGTGGAATGAATCCACAGAGTTCCTCATGGTGCCCTTCTGGAAGTGGACATACTAATAATTTCTTTAAACAAAACTCCAAAACCTAAACGGTACAATTTATTGATACTATATTAGAATAAAAGGTTTTTCTTCAAGAATGGGTAGCCTATAGGAAGTGAATGGGTCACTACCAGGTGGCAGACTGTGATAAAATATTTACCAAAGACATCAATAAATAAAATATTGCACATTTTTAGTGGAAAAACAGAATATGTAGGCATTCCTGTAGATCTTCAAGGAAATGATGGGGAAACTAAAAATGGACTATGGATGGGAATAACCGGCTCACAGGAGGAGGAAACTCATAGAGCTAATAGGTTCATGAGGAGAGAAAGCCTCATTAGTAGTCATAAAAAATGCGGTTAAAATAAGATTCCACTTTAATCCCAACAACGGGAAAATTAAGTTATTTGCTGTCAAATACTGATGAGGGGTGCCTGGATGGCTCAGTTGGTTAAGCGTCTGCCTTTGACTCAGGTCACGATCTCAGGGTCCTGGGATCGAGTCCCGCCTCGGGCTCCCTGCCCATCGGGGAGCCTCCTTCTCCCTCTTCCACTGCTGCTCCCCCTGATTGTGCTCTCTCTCTCTCTCTCTCTCTCACTGTCAAATAAATAAATAAAATCTTTGAAACAAATAAACAAAAAATACTGATGAAAAATGGGGAACGAGAACCTCACATACCGTTGGTGAGATTGTAAGCTTTTGGAGAGCAATTTGGTGGCATTTAATACAATTGATTTTGCATTTAGCCTATGACCCAGGAAATTTCATGAAATGAAATTTCAAATTTCATTTGGTAAATTTTAAGTATTTACCAAAAGCATTTGGTAAATACTTTAGAAAATCTTCACAAAGAAACTGGGGGAAGGTGATTCATGGCAAGATTGTTATTGTTTATCAGAGTGAAGATCTGAAATCTGCCTCAAAGTCATTAACAGAGAATGGATGGACATGTGTGGTATAGGCATATTATCAAATACAGTGTATTAGTCAAAAAGAATGAACTAGATATATCAATAATGACAGTTCACTGATGCAATATTGAGTATAAAAAGTGAAAGCAAAGCAAAATGAAATGTCTAGCCTAATACAATTGATGTGGAACATGAAATAACACTTTATGTTGTTCATTGTTACACAGATTTGTGAATAAAGATAAGGATGGTGGAATGATATTCCTGATATACAGGAGCATGGGTACGCATGGTGGGAGATCAGATGGTAAATGGCAGTGGGTAGGGGAGGTGAAGATGACAAAAAAAATGTGTAAAAATTAAGTTAAAAATGGACCATATAAGGACACAGGGAAAAAAAAAAAGACTATGCAGATAGTGCTGTCAGTAATATGTCCCAAACTAAGAAGCATGATTAGTCCCATTAATGCAATTCTGTGTGCCCATGAGTCCAGTATTGTTTTTTGATGACAATAAAATGAGATGATATATGTATAAGTGACTAGCTGTGCTACCATCTTTGCTAGTTCTCCTTCCCTTTCTGAATACCTCACAGGTAGAGCAGCAGAATCAGGGAGATAAACACTCAAGATAGACTTTGCAGATTCCTGCAAAAATTATAGTTTGAATTACCTTAGTAAAAATTAGGCATGAATTACTGCTATAAAAATGACTATTCATTCCTCTAAGCTGGCCAGTGGTTGAGTCAAGTAGAGACCAACTGGGAGGACAGAGTTAAAAAAAAAATATTTCAACAAGGAAAGCGGTCAAGGCACATATGAATTAGACACAGAAAATGAAAACAAAAAATTCCTGGACAAAATCTGTAAACCTGGAAATATGGTCCAAATAGTGCCATCTGCTCATAAAATCATGGAGAGGCTGTTGGAACGTTCCAGCACTGGGTTGGATGGTCTCCACAAAATTCTGTGGCACCAGATCTTCAGGAGCATTTCCAAGGGAAGAAGGCCACTGGGATGCTTTCACTCTTCTTGTCTTGTTTCTGCACAGCAATTCTGAAAGTAAAGAAAGTGAGGGTTTTCCCTCATAAAACACCAGCCCAAACTAAACTTACTTTTACTGAACTAAATCCAGGAGTGTCCCTACTTGATTACCACCACCCATCCAAATCATAATCACTCTTCAAACTTCATCTCAGGTCCAAGAGAGAGTGGAATAAGAAAGGGCATTGGATACAGACAAACTTGGGTTCAAATTTAGATCAACTTATTGGCTGCATAAACTTGGGGCATAAGTTTATTTTATTTTTTGAGGTTTTTTTTTGTTTTTTGAGTTTTTTTTTCTTTTTTTTTTTGTTGTTTTTTTAAAGAGGGGCAGGGGGTTTGCAGAGGGAGAGGGAGAGAGAGAACCTCAAGCAGGCTTCACACCTAGCCTAGAACCTGACACAGGGCTCAATCTCACAACCCTGAGATCATGACCTGAGCTGAAATCAAGAGTCAGACACTTAATAGACTGACCCACCCAGGTGCCCCACTTGGGCATAGTTTTAAATATTACTGTGCTGTGATTTCCTGAATAAAATGGCAGGGGTGTAGCGAATACCTAACTTTCAAGTTGTGAGAATGAAAAAATCTGAGCAGATGCTTGAGCTAATATTTACACATTATTTCCTCTTTTCCTGCCTTGATTACTCTTGTCCCTGTCCATCTCTCCCTTTTTGGAACTTCCCCAAAACATGCAGGTGCAACTCAAAAACTTCCTTTTTTTTTTTTTTTTTTTTTGAAGATTTATTTATTTATTTGACAGAGAGAGTGAGAGAGCACAAAGAGGGCGAGCAGCAGAGGGACAGAGAAAAGCAGGCTCCTTGTGGAGCAGGAAACCTGACATGGTGCTTGATCTCAGGACTCTGGAATATGACCTGGGTAGAAGGCAGATGCTTAACCCACTGAGCCACCCAGGCACCCCTCAATAACTTCCTATTTGACTATAATCTCATTTCATGGTGTAAGTCTTATCTCACCAGGAAAATCTTGGCATGAACTTTCTTTCCCTTCTTTTCACCTTACCTGCTGCCTCCTCAACCCATTTCCCCCTTCCTGTGCTTAGCAGACCTGATATTATTAAAAACTTGTGGGCATCATGATAAGGATGCTCTCAGCCTTCCTAGAAGCCTCCAGGAAAACATCTCAGTCAGGTGCAAAATGTCTGGATGAGTGTGGGGGGAAAGCTCATTATCAGAAAGTGAAGAGAAATGTCACTGGTTGGACTGACAATCTTAATGCTGAGGTAGTACCAAGTGAGTCAACTTTGTCCTTATAGTGCCAACCTCAGGCAACCAAAGAAACCAACTGGTTTCTCTTTTCTCATCTCTTAAGACCCCAACTTCTCCTTATCCTGCTGCCATGAAGGGAGGTGGGCAATTTCTTCTATGATAAATCTAAAGTAAGTAATCACTTTTTTCTCCAGATAACAAGGCAACACTTGTAGTCAAAAGGGTTCTCTTTTTCTAGTTCATTTATTTTTTAAATTTTTTCCCATTTATTTTAAAAAGATTTATTTATTTATTTGACAGAGAGAAAGAGAGAGAGAGAGAGGTAACAAGCAGGGGGAACAGCAGAGAGAGAAAGAGAAGCAAGCTCCCTGATGAGCAAGGATCCCAATGCGGGACTTGATCCCAGGACCCTGGGACCATGACCCAAGCCAAAGGCAGACGCTCAATCGACTGAGCCTCCCAGGTGTCCCTCTAGTTCATTTAAACTCATATGATGATACACTAAATTACAGAAGTAGGTCAGTTTTATCCTACTGCTCCCAACCAGGAAAATAGAGTTTAATTGGTAAGGGAGGGTAGTGATAGCTAAATTTCCTATAAAATCTTTAAGCCAGGGGCACTAGGGTGGCTCAGGTCATGATTTCAGGGTAGTGAGGTCAAGCTTGTGTTGGGCTCCTCGCTCAGCGGGAAGTCTGCTTGAGATTCTCCTTTTGCTTCTTTCTCTACTTGTTCACGCAAACACACCCTCTCTTTCTCAAATAAATACATTTTAAAACAAAATCTTTAAGCCATATGAATGATTTCGTGACTTTCCATCTTCCCAGTGAATTTTTCCAGTGAATCCTTAAGATTCACTGGGAAAAGAGATGCTCCCTATTTTTCAGGTACAGAAAGCCAGGTGCTCTCCTTGTTGGGAATGCACATGGGATGCCATTTCAGTTTCCCTCTTCCCAGAGAGCTAGTGGTTCCCAGAGGACCAGTCACTCAGCCAGCTCCACATGTCCTATTGCCAAGGCTCTCCGGTCAAGGTCTTACCCCTCTGCATGTAATACAAATTTCTATGACAAGCTTATAACTCTCAAAGGAACTTAAAGTAATTATATTTTGGCTTTAATATGGATGCCATTTGTCCCACACATTTACATCAATCCAGTTATATTTCAATTTACACTATTGGTATTTGTGGAGTAGATACTGTGAATAAAGCATTATATAAATGCTTAGGAAAAGCAGTTCTCACTCGTGGAGGGAATAGAAGAAGGCTTGGAGAGCTTTTCTTTTCCTTTCTTTAAACATTTTTTGTTGAGGCTTAATTTACATACTTATAAAATTTACCCATTTTAAAGGTATAATTCAATGACTTATAGATGTTTGCAGATTTGTGTGAACATTATCACAATCCAATTTTGGAACATTCCCATCATGTCTGGAGTCTTAAAAAAATATGGATGCCCAGGACACCCAGACCCATGTAGTCAGACTTTTTAAATTTTTTTTAAAGATTTTATTTATTTATTTGACAGACAGAGATCACAAGTAGGCAGAGAGGCAGACAGAGAGAGAGAGAGAGGAGAAAGCAGGCTCCCCACGGAGCAGAGAGCCCAATGTGGGCCTCAATCCCAGGACCCGGGATCATGACCTGAGCAGAAGGCAGAGGCTTTAACCCACTGAGCCACCCAGGCGCCCCTGTAGTCAGACTTTTTGATGGTGATTTATGCAGCTTCCCAAGTGGTTGTGGAATGCAGAATGTGGAGGACTGCCACAGAGGATACAAATACAGGTGTTTCCTAGTTCCCACTCTTACGGAACTTATAGTCTACAACTGACCCAACCTAGGCACTAGTGACATTTTGAGCTGGATAATTCTTTCTTGTGAAGGGCTCTCCTGTGCACTGTCTGGTGTTTAGCAGCATCGTTGTTCTCTATGTACTAGTAACACTCTCTCCCCCTATTCCCAAATTGAAACCACCAAAAAATATCTCTAGACTTTGTCAAATGTCCCCAGGAGGAAATTGGCCCCAACTGAGAACCAATGGTTTACAAAGGCAACAAGACATAACTGGAAATATGCTGAAAGCTTGACAGAAACAGTAATACCATGAAAGATACAAAAACAAAGCTATAGCAATTTAAAGAAGAAAAGATCTCCTGTGTGCCTCAGTGTGCTACAGTGTCAAGATGGTGGGCTTTCAAGCAACACATGTTTAGACTGATATCCCGGCTCTGCCAGTGACTGGCTTTATGATCTTGGATAAGGTAGCCAAATTTTATGAACCTATTTTCTCATGGTAACCATTCAGGATATATGTAGCTTAATATTATCTGCAAAATGAGGATAATTTGATACCTTGGCAGGAAGTGCAGAGGTAGTGCACCAAGAGTTTGTACACAGTAGGCAGTTGGTAGAGTCTTACATTAATTGGGCATCTACCCTGCCAGGCAGTGTGGTAAATACATTACATAATATTGCATTTCATCTTTACTACAATCTTATTAATTCTGCATAATGATCATCCCTAGTTTACAGATCTGGATACATCTTTAAGCTGAAACTCTGAGTCGAAATTGATGAACTTATCGAGGTCTTGGTGTTTGGTAAAGAGGGAGGTTAAAGAAACAGATGGGTCTGAGTGTTTGTGAGCTCTGCTCTATGACAGTGCTTCTGAAACCTGCTCATCAGAAGAGCACCTGGTACATCATTAAAAATGCACAGCTACAGATTCAGAAGTTTTGTGACTCTGTATCCTCTACAAGTGCCACAAGTGATTTCTATGAACATCCCAGTTTGGGGGTCGTTGTTACGGTACTTCTCATAAATACTAAATAAGCGTTAAATAAGAAATAAGCCAGCCAAAAATTCTGGCTTGGAAAGTTAGGAAAATGGGTAGGATTTCAATAGAAATAGTAAGGAAGGAATAGCATAAACAAAGGTAAGAGGCTTACATGTGGAGGCTGTGCCTAGGTATTATAGTAACAAGAGCTAATGTTGTTTTACATTGATAGACATTGTCCTAAGCATATTACATATATCATCTTATTTAATTTTCTCAAACCACCTTGTGAGATAGGTGCAATTATTTTCTCATTTATAGATGAAAAAACTCAAGTGCAAAGAGGTGGAGTAACTTGTATAAGATCCTGTAGCTGGCAAGTGGTAAAGTTGGGATTTGAAAACAGACTTGCGTCCCATCCTCTTACCAACCGAATCAAAGTATCTGAGGCTCCAAGATGTATGGAACTTGCCCAACATAGCTGCTCATTCTCAAAGACTAGATGGACACCTGAATTTGTCTATTCCCAAATCTTGATTCTTCCACTACATCACAATTGTTTCACTCTAAATTACAGGGAGCTTTGGATACTGGAGCTTCCAAATTACTTAAAAAATACTTATTTCATGCCCATTCTTGACTCAATGAATAGTCACAGAGTGCATACAGTGGACCAGAGCCACAGAGCTGCACAGGCCTAAGGCATGGTCGTGTCCTGGGGGGATCACAATCTCATATGGAAGCAGATGCAGAAGCAATTAATTCTAACAGTAGGGAAGTGTGAAAAGCACTCTGTCTAGAGAACAGAAAGGACTAAACTCTGCCCAAGGTAGTAGAGACTTGAAGAACAAGCCCAGGAGACACGCCGAGGGCAGAGTCGAATCTTAATTCTTCAAATAATAGAGCACAGGTGAAAGCAGAGTCAAGATGGCATTTTAAGATTCATTGATGGTAGGATGGAAATCAGTTGTGAGGAGATAAATTGTTAGTCCAGTCGGGAAGTTATGATAGCATTCTGAGAATCAGACGGGAGACACTGGGGTCTTAAATTTGGGCCATGTGGGAAAGAGAAGGTGGGGGGAGATGGTGGAGAATATGTGCACTGTGAGCATGCAGTTAGTTACAAAGTCCTCCTATGTGCTCTCTACTGGGCAGGAGGACTTACAGCGGGAAAGGGTATGAATAATCATCCATCAGTCTATCCGTCCATCCATCCATCTGTCCATCCAGCCATGCAGCCATGCAGCCATGCAGCCATCCAACACTGACTGAGAGCCAGCTATGTGCCAGACACAGTCTAGCCATTGGGCATATAGTCATGAACAAGACAGCAAGGGCTGAGTCTGGTGGTGGGTATTACAGAGGGCACGTATTGCATGGAGCACTGAGTATGGGGCATAAACAATGAATCTTGGAACATTGGAAAAATAAAATTAAATTAAAAAAAAAAGACAGCAAGGGCTGTGCCCTACCAGGGTTTATATTCTAGTAGGGAGATATGAATTTTGACTGATGTCTTGCCGGAAGGATAGGGGTTCACTGTGTAGGTAAGGGAGTCAAGACTTTTCCAGTAGAGACGATAGGACATACAAAGGCCCAAATGTAAGAAATAGCATAAAATATAATTAAAGTCCTAAGAAACTTGATATGGTTGGCTCATAGGATATGTGGTGGTATGGCAAAGGTGGAAGGACATGAGGAAGGGCCCGTCAGGCACAGAACTGGGGGCTTGGGTATTATCCTGTGGTGAGGGGAAGGTTTAATTAATCGTGCAATGTCTCTGCCTTCCTCTTCCCCCTGCTGCTGTGCCCTCTCCTCCCCTGTATTCCAGTTAGCATGCATGCTTGTCGTTCCTGCCAAATGAGTCAGTGGAGATGGGAGCATTAATTTATTTGAGCAGACATGTGTCAACATCATTTGGAGAAAAGGCACCAGACCCATTACACACACTCAAATAACATGATTAGGACTACTTTGAAAGCAGCAAACCTCGGGCCTTTCTAATTCAGTCCTGATTGGTTCAGCCCACTCTGCTGCTCAGTCTGTCTCTTCACCAAATTTCTACTATCTTATCTTCCCACCCCTCATCCCTTTTTCCCCTACATGAGTGCGCGCGCACGCGCACACACACACACACACTTTGCCCAACTCTGTCTCTCTCCTGTTATCTTAATTCTTGTTAGGGCAGGTCGTAATACTCACTGGATTACCATAGCAAGGTGGGAGTAAATTCTTAGGACCTATCTCCCTCAATGTAGGGGAAGGTACTAAAATAAAAAATATAGCCTGATCCTAATCTCCTTACATCTCTATTAAGTTCTTGAAATTGTAAAGGCAAGATCTGGACAGGCTCTTAGAGACTGTCTAGTGAAATCTATCCCTTTCATTTTAGGAAAAAAAAAAAAAAGGTCTCAGAGAAATTTATCCAAAGTTAAGAAGGCTCTGGAGTTGAAAGCAACACAAGCACTTTCTAGTTTCTTAATTAATGGGGGATATGGGTGAGTGTGTATGAGTGAGTATGAGTGTGTGTGTGTGTGTGTGTGTGTGGAAGAGGAGTGTGTGGTAGAAAGCCTTGGGGCTATGTGGGAAAGTGGGAAAGGTGAGACACAATCTCAACAGCCACACAGCTAGGCTTTATAGATGCTGGAACATTCTTTAAGTTCTGCAGGAGTCGAATGAGCATGAAATCTAGGCCATCTGGCCATGCCCTCCACATCAGAAACTCTTAATTCCTCCTTAAGGGTTACACCGTGTGATATCCCCATTCTTCTAGATCTCTGTTTCTACTGTTCCAGCTGCTTCTTCTATCTCAGGATAATGACTTGAGAAAAACCTTATTTGTCTTCTTCATGGCTTATGCTGACTCTTGGCTTCTCCTGATTGTGGTTTCTGCTTGTTGGTTCTCTCTGTGGATAATTCAGTTCGAGCCCATTGCTAACTCTCTCTCCTTCTGTCTAGCCTTCAAACTCGCTAGGAGAGAGGGACTGATTGGTTCATTTAGTCTCATAGTTATTCTTTGTAGACAAAATTCTTGTGCCAGTGCATCTTGGAGACAGCCACCTGGCCTATGGATCCACTGTCCTTGGCCCTTCACCTGTGACCAGGGAGGCAGGAGTTCGCTTTTGTAAGATGGGACTGCGCAGGTGGCAGTGTTGAAACTCCTCTCCAAGTAGACTCTCCATAACCTTTAGTGACTAATGTAGGGCTTGAGTCCAGGTTCAGACTCCTACTTTAGTGCCCTTTCCATTATGCCAAACTGGCCTGGGTTCTCGATGGTTCTGTGTATTTCTTCCTCACCATCTGCCTGTCCCTTAGCTTCTCAAGCTATAGCATCCCATTGCATTCACTCTCCCATAGAGCAAGGTCCACGCTTAGATCCCAGAATCATTGAAAAGGACCTGATAGAGTAATTATAACTAAGAATGGCTTGGTCTCCTTCCTTGGGTATTTACATTTTAATAATGTCTTAAGCTGAGCAAATTACCCTCTAATGTGGCATTTCAGACTGCTCAAGTAGGAAAGAAGAATTTGGGAAGGAGCAAATTTTCCAGGGCTGCTCCAATTACCATATAAACAGCAACTTACTCTGTGTGCCAATAAACAGACCTTCCAGCCTTTCTGCATACATCATCTCCTCTGTCACCACCACCTTTATTTCACTGATGAAGATTAAGAAGTTAATAAATTTTCTGGGCACAACCCAGATGAAGGATGTTGAGACTGGCACAGATAACCACTTTTTATGCTCCAAAAGAAGCTTATGCAACACAAGGTGAAGGATGAAAAGTCCCAGTAGAAGGGAAAATTTTTCTAATTTAAAGAATTCTCAAACTTTCTATTACCCATTGCTTTCTCCTGCAAGGCAGAGGTACAGTCATTCATAGACCTGGAAGTAGTTGTCTTGTGTTTCAGGATACAGTTATTAATCAACAGCATTATCCTCATGGCTTCTACGGACTGGGTAAGATTTAAGAAGAGCCCATTATCACCCAGTACAGAGTGAGTAGTCCCCATGGAGAATCCACTGTAAATATATTTTTAAAAGATTTTACTTATTTGAAAGAGAAAGAATGAGAGAGAGAGCACACAAGAAGGGGGAGGGTCAGAGGGAGAAGCAGAGTCCCTGCTGAGCAGGGAGCCTGATGCAGGACTCAATGCTGGGACTCTAGGGTCATGACCTGAGTTGAATGCAGTCGCTTAACCAACTGAGACAACCAGGCGTCCTCCACTGTAAATATTTTTATTTTTACATTTATTTTATACATGTTTCAAATAAAATTGAGAATAGGTACATGTATATATATACATATGTGTGTATTAATATTCTATTTATCTAATTTCATGTTATATTACAGGAATTTTTATATAACTGGACATGTGAAAGATGTTATTTTCAAAAGATGTTATCCTAATAAACTACATAATATTTTACCATTTTGATACACTGTATAAGTTAAATATTTCCCTCTTGGTGGATATTTAGGTCATTTTCAAATTTTCACTATTACAATGATGCTGTAAAACATCCTTATTTGCATTGATTATTATTCCTTAAGATAGATTCTCTGATCTAGAAATAGTGAGCTGAAGAGCATGATGATCTTTTAAGCAAAAAATGTTGTCTTTGGGACGCCTGGGTGGCTTAGTCGGTTAAGTAGCTGCCTTCAGCTTGGGTCATGATCCCAAGGTCCTAGGATTGAATCCCACATCGGGCTCTTTGTTCAGCTCAGCCTTCTTATCGCTCTGTGTGCTGCTCCCCCTGTTTGTGCTCCCTCTCTCTGACAAATAAAATCTTTTTTAAAAAAGTTATCTTTGAGGCTGAGTTGTAAAGAAGATGCAGAGGCTGATCTAGGAACAATGCCAGGACCCTCATCTCAAGTATAGAGAAAACTTAACGAGTCAATACTCTTGTTTTCTCTATCATGGGAAGGGAGCTCACTTGAGGTGTGACTTCCATTTTGTCTACCTTTTTGTTGGAGAAATATGTGACCAGAGTTTGGAAAATAAGTCAGTCCTCTAACATCATTGGCCACCTCCCATTCTCTGCTTAAACCATACTCTCCCTTCAATAGCCTTCAGACTACTGTTAGAATACCATCCAGGGCCCACAAGATCCACACCGCCTGGCTCTAACTGCCTTTACCACCACCTTGTGACACTTTTCCCTTCCTTAGCTTCCTTCAGTGGCATGAACATGCCAAGCTCTCTTAAAAAACCTTAGTTCAGCTTTTTCTCTCTGTCTGGAAGATTCTTCCCCACACTATATATTTGACTTAGATCTCTCTTTTTCTTTAGGAATTCAGTTTAAGCATCCCCTCTCAGAGATTTCTTACCTGACCATGGCACTCAATCTTTGTCTACTTTTCAGAACTTACTAAAATGTGCAATTATTTTACTTATTTCTCTGTTACTGTTTTTTCCCCCCTCTGCTTCCTATGCATGATGGGAGAGCAGGTTCTGAGCATGCCATGTAAAATCTGGAGAAAACCTGGAGCTTAACAGAGTGACTGGCATGTAGTAGGCATTGCTTGACTATTTATTGTTGAATTTCTGATGCATTTGGCCAGTTGCAGCAGTGAGACAGATATAAGATACAAGTGAGCAGATATAAGAAAGAAATATGCTAAGGAATAAAATCCATTTCCCCATCCCTCCCCTAACTACTGCCAACCTTAAACCCTGTTTAGCCCGATTTGGCAAACCATGAAATAGGAAATGTGTATTTCTCTACCTGGCAGAAAACCCATGAAACTTCCACACAGAAAGTTAACTCTCAACTTTATTTTATTCATTTTTTATTTATTTAATTTAAAAAAAAGATTTATTTTATTTATTTGAGAGAGAGGGAGAGAGAGCATAAGAGGAGAGAGGTCACAGGGAGAAGCAGACTCCCTGCCCAGCAGGGAGCCCGATGCGGCCTCGATCCCCGGACTTGAGGATCATGACCTGAGCTGAAGGCAGATGCTTAACCAACTGAGCTACCCAGGTGCCCTATTTTATTCATTTTATTTTATTAAGGGTTTTATTTATTTTTAATTTTTAAAATTTTCTTCATTAAAAAATAATTACTTTTTAATTTTTTTAAAGATTTATTTATTTATTTGACAGAGAAAGCACAGCGAGAAAGGGAATATAAGCAGGGGGAGTGGGAGAAAGAGAAGCAGGCTTCCCGCCAAGCAGAGAGCCCAATGCGGGGCTCAATCCCAGAACCCTGGGATCAAGACCTGAGCCAAAAGCAGGTGCTTAATGACTCAGCCACTACGCGCCCCTTCATTTTTTTTTTTAAAGGCTTATTTATTTATTTGAGAGAGGAAAAGGGAGTGAAAGAGAGAGTGGAGGGGAGAGGCAGAAGAAGAGAGAGAATCTCAAGCAGACTCTGCACTGAGTGGGGAACCCTATGTGGAGCTCCATCTCATAACCCTGAGATCATGAGCTGAGCTGAAGTCAAGAGTCAGACTCTCAACTGACTGAGCCACCCAGGTGCCCCTCATTTTCTTCATCTTTAAGAGAAGCATAATTATAGTACCTGCCATACAAGGTTATTCTCAATATGAAATTAGATAACACATGTCAAATACTTACTTATCAAGGAACCTGGTATTAGGTAAGTGCTTGATAAACCTAAGCACTGTGGACATGTGGTGTTGGCGCTGGTGAGCCTGAAGATGCTAGTGATGAGGATGGTGATGATGAAGATGATGATTCAAGAAGACTGGCTTCCTGGTTGAACTCAGGGAACATCCTTGGAGTTAACAGTTCTCATACAGCCTTAAGGGAGAATTCTTTATTTTTTTTGGTGGGGGTGGGATTCAAGCAACACAAATTTCTTCTCTTACAATTCTGGAGTCAGAATTTTGAAATCAATCTCACTGAGCTAAAAGTCAAGGTGTCAGCAGGACTCGTTCCTCTTGAAGCTTGTAAGGGGGCAATCTGTTCCTTGGCTCTTCAGCTTCTAGAAGCAATCTTCATTCCTGGGCTCATGACATTGTTCCATTTTCAAAGTGCATCACTCTAATCTCTGCTTCTTTCATCACATTGCCTTCTTGTTCCTTTGCCCTCTTGCTTCCCTCTTATAAGAATGCTGGTGGTTACACTTATGACCTATTGGATAAGCTGGGATAATATCCCCAACTCAAGAACGTTATGTCTGCAGAGTCTCTTTTACAATATAAGGGAACATTCACGGGTTCTGGGAGTTAGGATGTGGATATTTTTTGGGGGGGATTATTCAGCCTACCACAACCACCCATCATATCCTCATTTCCCACTTCCCCAATGTAGATTTAGGATGATCTGTGAGGCCTCCATTGCATACAAGCTCAACACCCTTGTTCTCACTTTTGTTGTGAGCCTCATCCCTGGGTAACTGAACCTTCCACTGACTATGTGCCTGCATCCAAGCAGCTCAATGAGTCTGGAGAAAAATGCAATTGAGCCAGCAGATCCCACCTTAGTTTCTTTTTCTTTCTCTCCCTCCCTCCCTGCCTCTCTCTTTCTCTTTCTTTTCTTTTCTTTTCTTCTTTCTTTCCCACTTTCTTTTCCTTTCTTCCTTCCTCCCTCCCTCCCTTCCTTCCTTTCTTGTTCTTTCTTTCTCTTTCTTTCTTTCTTTCTTTCTTTCCCTCAGATCTGAGGCGGGCCCCCGCATTATGGCAGAGCTCTTGACATAGACCAGGGCATAGACAGACAAGGGAGAGAATCATTCACTTTGAGACAATTGGTAAAATAGAAGGGGAAAAAAAGGTAGAGCAGTTTAAATGGGGAAAAGATGATCCACATGGATTAAAAATCAATTGTGAGGAACGTTTGTCCTGACCGTGAGGAGGATAAAAAATACCAGTTGGAGAAAAATGCTGATAAAAACAAAACAGGGAGGAGGATGGGCCATAGCAGGAATTGCTATTTTATTTTATTTTTATTTTTTAAAAGATTTTATTTTTTTATTTGAGAGAGAGAGAGAGAGAGAGGGAAAGAAAGATCATGAGCAGGGGGGAAGGGCAAGGGGAGAAACAGACTCCCCACTGAGCAGAAACCCCAATGCAGGGTTCGATCCCACGACTCTGGGACATGACCCAAGCCAAAGGCAGATGCCTAACCAACTGACGCACCCAGGTGCCCCAAGGGATTGCTACTTTAGAAAGAGGAGTTCGAGAAGACTTCTCTGAGGAGGTGGCATGTGAGTCCAGGATGCAGTGAGGGAGTTCACAAAGAGATTGGTAGGCAAGAAGAACAGCAAGTGTAAAGCCCCTGAGGCAGGATTTGCTTGGTGAGGTTGAGGAATAGCATGGAAGTGAGTGTGACATGGGAAGGAGTGGTGTCTGGAGTTGGAAGGGTATCCAAGGAAGGTCTTCTTGGAGGACTTGATGTCTTTTTGCTGCTGCTCCTCTGGTCAGGGAGACAGATGCCCCATCTCCTCCTCTCAACTAGAGAGCCGTGCTACCTTCAGCCATGCCTGGTTCTCTGTCCTGCCTGCCGGGAAGCTCTCTTGGATGCCCTGGAAACATAACTAATCACAGCCTCCTGCCTTGTCCCTTGGCTCTGGAGTACCTCCCTATGGGTAAGTCATTGCTTCTCAAGATCTCAGCATCTGCACTGGACCAGCTCTACCTTTCTGTGAGAGTCAAAATGACACACATCTCTTCCCAAGTACCAACATATGAGTCAGCATCACATGTCAGATTTTTTAGAGGATTTACTTCTTTCTGTTATATTTGAAAAGAAATTCTTCTATTTCCTCCATTGTCTAGTTTTGTTTACTTCTCATATTTTTTCCTTTGTAATATGATTTGCGTTTTTCGCCTATAGGTTGAAGACAGACTCAAAAGTGTAGAAGGTACCAGGGAGAGGTGAGAGAAGAGGTTGGAACTTAGAAGGACAAGTGAGAGCATATAACTAAAGAAAGGGTAAAGAAACAAAATAGAGCAGAGGAGGATTCTGATCACCCCTGAGAAATAAGCTTCCACACCATTGCTGCTAATGCCTTCTTCCTGATCCAGGGGATAGAGGGGATGTCATGGACTATCTCCAGTAGGGGTGGCTTGGCATGGCCTGCCTCCTGCTGCTGAAATGTCAGAGGGCTGCGGGGCTTACCTTCAAGGATGTGGATGAGAAATGGACCTTATAGTTTTGCTTTTTGCTTGTTTGCTTGAAGAATCTTTATTGATTTTATGTTGTTCCTATGTTCTTATGTTTCATAGGAACTAGGGCCATAGCTCTATAAAGAAAGACATTCTGGGGACTCCTGGGTGGCTCAGTTGGTTGAGTGTCTGACTCTTGATTTGGCTCAGGTCATGATCTTGGGGTCGTGGGATTGAACCCCATGTTAGGCTCTGAGGTGAATGGAGAACTGCCAAAGGAATATTTTAAACTCCTGATAATTTCAAATCTCTTCCAATATTAAAATAATCCACAAATGATGAGGGGGCAACGAGTGTTTGACACCATGACCTTGTCCCTTATGTTTTCCTGACAATTTTGGAGCCTTGTGACATAGGTCTGTTTTTAATTCTTTCAGGAACCTCCATACTGGCTTTCTGTAGTGGCTGTACCAATTTACATTGTCACCAACAGTGCACAAGGCTTCCCCTTGTCTCCACATCCTCGCTAGCACATGTTTCTTGTGTTGTTGATTTTAGCCATTCTGAAAGGTGTGAAGTAGTATCTCATTGTGGTTTTGATTTGCATTTCCCTGATAGTGAGTGATGTTGAGCATTTTTTCATGTGCCTGTAGGCCATTTGTCGATCATCTTTGGAAAAATATCTATTCGAATCCTCTGCCCATTTCTTTTTATTGGATTGTTTTTATTTTTGTTTTTACTATTGAGTTGCATAGTTCTCTATACATTTTGGATATTAGCCCCTTATCAGATATATCATTTGCAAATATTGTCCCGCATTTGGTAGGCTGCATTTTCATTTTGTTGATGGTTTTCTTCCCCGTGGAGAAGATTTACCTTTGATGTAGTTCCACTTGCTTATTTTTGCTTTTGTTGCCTTTGTTGTTTGGTGTCAAATCCAAAAAATCATCACCAAAACCAATGTCAAGGAGCTTCCTACCTTTTTTGTTCCAGATGTTTTATGTTTTCATGACTTACATTCAAGTGTTTAATCCATTTTGAGTTCATTTTTGTGTATGTGTAAGACAGTGGTCCAGTTTCATTCTTTTGGATGTGGCTATCCAATTTTCCCAACACTATTTACTGAAAAGACTGTCCTTTCCCCATTGTCAATTCTTGGCTTTTTTATTGTCAATTAGTTGACTATATATGTATGGGTCTATTTCTGGACTCTATTCTGTTCTGTTCATCAATGTATCTTTTTTAATGCCAACACTCTACTGTTTTTCTTTTGATTACTATAGCTTTGTAATATAGTTTGGAATATATATTCTTATGAATTATATATATTCATAAGAATATATATATTCTTATGAATATATATTCATATATATATTTATAATTCATAAGAATATATTCTTATGAATTATATCATTGAAATTTTGATAGGAATTTCATTGAATCTGTAGATTGCTTTGGGTAGTATAGACATTTTAGTAATAATAATTCTTCCAATCCATGAGCATGAATATCTTTCTACTTATTTGTGTCTTCAATTTCTTTCATCACTGTCTTATAGTTTCCAGTGTACAGGTCTTTCACCTCCTTTGTTGGATTTATTCCTAGATATTTTATTATTTTTGATATAATTATAAATGGGATTTTTTTTCTTAATTTCTCCTTGATAGTTTGTTACAGAAATGCAACAGATGTTTGTTTATTTGTGCCTTCGGTTTTAAATTTGGCCATCAAGCTGGTCAAAATTGAGGACTTGAAGATAAAACTCAGTAGTAACAATAACATTTGTAATGAAAACAAAATGTAATTTTTGTTTGTTTATTTCTGACAGATCTCATCACCTAAAAAGAGTGCAAAGAGTAGTCCTGCTGGGCGGGCCTGGGTTCAAGTTCTAATTCTGGTACTTAAAAAATGTATAACTTTAGGTACATGGTTATATTTCTTCATGTCAGAGTTTTTCTTGTGTGTAAATATGGATAGAATATTTGGCTTATAAATGTGTGGATGAACCAAGGGGATCTATCTAGCAAGTTACCTAACCTGTAGGGAAGGCTCACTCTCCCTTCTTCTTAACTTTCCTTCCTCCTCTCCTCTCTCCCCCTCTTCCTTCTGATTGTTTAAAGAGCTGTATGGCATCCCAGAGAAGCTTACAAAGTACGAATGTACAAAAATAATTTTAATAAAAATGTGAAAGTTTTTCTCAGGAAACATGTCAGTGTTTATAGCAGGTGTCATACGAAACTCATAGCAATGATAAGATGAGGGAGAAGGAAAGGAAGGAAAACCTACATAATTTCCTCTCTCTCTTCCCCACGCCCGCCCCCTGTCTTTCCCTCTGTCTCTTTCTCTCAGAATATACATTCCCAGAGGGCAAGTTTTCCAAACGTATTTTTATATCAACACAAGTAATGTATTCTAGAAAAAAATTAGATTTACTGTTAATCTTAAATTAAGTAAGCAAAAGTTCTTCAAGCATCTGTATGGACAGCATTGTTCCAGGTGCTGTGAGGTGATACAAGCATGAATAAGAACGTTCTCTCCTTTCAAGGGGTCAGTACTCTAGCTATAGTCACATACAATCTTACGGAAGTACAGTAACTATAACGCAATGCAGACGGCCATGCATAAAAAGAGCATGTGTTAGAACCGAATAACCTAATTGTCCTTTCTACAAGTGTTTGAGGTTTTTATATCTACGGAGGGTATGAAGACGTGGGGCAAAGTTGGCACTCTTGACACCAGCTCTGGTCCAAGCCACCAGCCTTTCTAGTCTGGGTTATTTCAGTAACCTCTTAACTGGCATGCCAACTCCCCCACAGTCTCTCAACACAACAGCCAGACCGATCCAGACAAACACACTTCAGATCATGAAACTCTGCCTGATGTCTTCCTGATTCACTGAGAAAAAGCCAACATTTTATCCATGGTCCACAAAGCCCTGTGGGATCCTGTTCCCATTGTCACTCTGTCCTCTCTCCTACCACTTTCTAGCACTTGGCTTCCTTCCTTCCCTCCTTCCACCTTTCCTCCCACCCCCTCTCCTTCCCTTCCTTTCTTCCTCCCTAAAGATTTTATTTACTTATGTATTTGAGAGAGAGAGTGAGAGTGTGAAACAGGGGAGAGGGTCAGAGGGAGAAGAAGACTCCTGGCTGAGCAGGGAGCCCAACTCGGAGCTCAGTCCTGGGACTCAAGGATCACGACCCAAGCCGAAAGCAAACGCTCAACAAACTGAGCCACCCAGGCACCCCAGCACTTGGCTTTCTTAGGGTTCCTCCAGAATAATGGGAACACTCTTGCCAAGGCTTTGGCAGGTGTTGCTTCTCCCAGACACCTGCTTGGCTCCCTCCCTCTCCTTTCTCAGCTGTTTATGCAAATATGGTCTTCCTTGATGATCTTATTCAGAAACTGCAATCTTTCTCTCTCTGTGTTTTGTCTTGTCACCATCATCCTGTAGAACTCTATCAGTTTGCTGGAGTGGCCATAACAAAGTACCACACACTGGGGGACTTAACAACAGAAATTTATTTTCTCACAGTCCTAGGGCCCAAAGAAAGAGAGCAAGGTGTCTACGGGAATGGCTGCTGTCTCCCCGTGTCCTTATTTGGTCTTCTTTCTGTACATGTCTGTGTCGTCATCTCTTCTTATGATGACAACAGTCATATTGGAGAAGGGCCCACCCCAATGCCCTCATTTTACCTTAAGTATCTCTTTTAAGACCCCATATCCGAATACAGTCACATTCTGAGGTACTGGGGGGCCGGACTTTAACATATAAGTTTTGTTGGGGTTCAGTCATAAAAATAACTTAAGTATTTGTTTTCATCTGTTTCTTGGTAAGTTCTAAGACGCCAAGGGTTATCATGAGTTTTGTTTGTTACCATGTACCCAGAACTCGGAAAAATGGCTGGCGCATCAGGGATGATTAACCAACGTTTGAAATGACTAGGTGGTAAAGGAAAAGACAAGAAAGCAAAAATAATCTTTTAATAGTTTGGCAATGGAATGGCTGGGGGCAATGCAATTTAGAGAGCCATCTTCAGCGAGGGTCAACTGGTGAGGGGGAGACAGATCTCATCTTCTTCTCTGATCCTAGCTGATTCTTGGCTGGATAGCACTGCATTTCCAAAAATGTGTCATTTGTTCCTGCCACCAACAGGTGTCCTCCCCAAGGGTCTGGGAAAGAGTCTGGCTTGATCCCTTGACCACGTGAGCTTGGACTAGTTGCTTGCCTCTCTGAAAATCTGTTTCTTCATCTGCAAAATATGGCTTAGGATTCTTGTCTCACAGGATGAATAGAAGATATCTGTGAAAATGTCTGGCATATAGTATTCCCTCAAGCTAAAGTTTCTGACCCATGAAATTTCAAGTTATACCCTTCTCAGAGCTCCTCAGAGATAACACTCCGCCCCTTAACCCTGCCTTCCCCATTCTTAAGTCTTGTTCTCTGCCTTCCAAATCCTTCTATCTCAGCCCACTGACAGAAGAATTTGAGAAAGAAGCAATAGAAATGAGGGTGTGTTTTTCTTTCATGGCTTGTAAATAGATAAATTACTGTGTTAGGGAAATGGTAATTTAATGCCATAAGGTGAAACTCATTTTACAATTACTTTGAAGAGAAAAATTGCATAAAATACCAATTAAGAACCAACAAAATCATGTACAACCTTTGCATTTTAAAATAGTAAACAGCTTTATATTAAGGACAGAGTTTAACTGATTTGTGGAGTAGGCATGTAAGTAGGATAGCTTTTCAAACAACACTGTTCATGAGTCATTTCTAGAAATGACTCCTTTAAGATAAAATGCCTACAGTGTTCATCATTATGAATTCTTTATGTAGCATTAGTTTTAGTGCTGTGAAGAGGGAGGGCTAAAACAACATTTTTGTTTAAACTAAGCTTTTTAAATATTTTATTCTAGTTTTTATTATTTTTAAAGATTCTATTTGACAGAGACAGCAAGAGCACAAGCTGGGAGACAGAGAGAGAGGGAGAAGCAAGTTCCCAAGTGGGGCTCCATCCCAGAACCCCAGGATTATGACCTGAGCCCAAGGCAGCCACTTAACTGACTGAGCCACTCAGGCGCCCCAGCCTTTTAAATATTTTAAATATTTCAGTAAAATGATTCTTTTCCAAGCCAACTGTGGTTGTCCATGTTGCTGGAGAACTGACTTTAGATTCAAACAAATTACTTCAACTGAACCTAAGGCATGATACGGGCAGGATGTCCTAAAATCTTAACACAGTTTTAAGCTTTAATTACTGGAAAAGTGTATATGTTACAAACAACAATAACAAATCATTTGAAAATGTTATTTCAATTTTTTTGCCTTTCTGAAGTTTGAATAATCAATGTTTTATTTTAAGTTTCTCTTTTGTTTTGGTCAATGTTCGCCATCTTCAGTTAGAGGGACAAAAATTATAATTAAATGTGTATTATCCCCAAAAAACAAAAAAAAATCGTGACTATACAAAAAAAGTTTAAAAATTAAACTTTCAGTGTTTCTTGGTAGGTTTGTAACATGTAAACTTCTGCAAGTACTGACGTTTGAAACCGCGTTAAGACCTCTGGGGCACCGCTTGGAAAAGGGTCTCTGTACAGTAAGTGCTGTGAAGAATAAAAGTGGAAGATTTAATCAGAAGGGTTAATTTCCTCCCAAGAAAAAAAGAATCCCCTTTTCCTCAGATCGGTTGCTGCAGGCAGGGTACCAAAGACCAATCATCTAGAAAACCACAAAGGCCTTTGAAGGGGTGAGGCAGGGTGTGTGGGGGGTGGGGAATTGGAATATGGGATCATATTACTGACATTTCCATTGCTTAAATGACCCTGGACCCAGTTTTCTCTGGATGAAGTTAATGCTGCCCTTATCATTTATAGAAGCTGAAAGAATAGCCCAAGAGACGTGCTACAGTGTCTGTTTATCCAAGCGATTTTCTACAACCAACAACCTGTTCTGGTGAGATAATCTATGTATTGGCTAAGTGGGTGAGCTATGAAGCCATAAGACCTGGGTTCAAATCCTGTGTCCACCAATGTCTGAGTAGGTGACCACAGGCAATTACAAAAGCTCTATAAGACTCAATTTGCCAATTGGTACAGATGGATGATGAGGGGCTCCTGGGTGGCTCAGGTGGTTAAGCATCTGCCTTTAGCTCAGATCATGATCCCAGGGTCCTGGAATAGAGCCCTGAGGGTCAGGCTCCCTCCTCAGTGTAGAGTCTGTTTCTCCCTCTGCCCCTCCCTGTTGCTTGTACTGTCTCACTTTCTCACTTTGCTCTCTTCAAATAGATAAATAAAATCTTAAAACAACAACGACAACAACAACAAGGGGATAATGATATCAGTAGTACATACCCCAGAAGTCTGCTGTATGGATCAAAGGAAATAATGCATGGGAAGGGCTCCTGTGGCATCTGATATATGCGAAGTGTTCAATACACGTTGCTGACTGTTAGTGTCACTCTGATTACAGTGCCCAAACCCTGTCTCTGGTCCCATCATAAATGGAATCATGTTTCTCCATTTGAAGTTGGCAAAAGGAGAAAACTGCTCCGTCGTTTTGCAAAATGCCCAATTGAAAGGCAAGGTTCTCAGTGTCAACGCAAAGGAAACTAAAGGGCTGTACATAAAAAGTGAAAGAGGGACGCCTGGGTGGCTCAGTTGGTTAAGCAGCTGCCTTCGGCTCAGGTCATGATCCCAGCGTCCTGGGATCGAGTCCCACATCGGGCTCCTTGCTTGGTGGGGAGCCTGCTTCTCCCTCTGCCTCTGCCTGTGCTCGCTCTCTCTCTCCCTCTCTCTCTCTGACAAATAAATAAATAAAATCTTTAAAAAAAAAAATAAAAAAAAAATAAAAAGTGAAAGATTTCTTCCTTAGGATGTATAGATTTTTCCATGCAAAATAATTTGGGGTTCTCTTAAGATAGACCTTAGAAAGGTTTGGGGAAGTTCAGGGAGGCTAGGAAGATGTAAGATGCTATAAAGGCCTCTATAAAGAGGGCTGGTCCAAGAAGCAAGGTGGGAATCTTCAGGGGAGAGAAGGCCGCTTTGCTCAGGCTCCCTTGAACAGGCAAATGGACCTCAGGACAAAAGCACGTAATCTAACCTTGTGTTGGATGGTAACCACTACATTGCAGGGTCTCCCTCTGCCGGAAATCTGACTCTCTTTAGGCCTTCCCAGATGGGCTCCCACTTGAAATGAAACTTTCTTATACTTTTCTGTCACTCTACATTTGCATCTAATATAACAATTATTTAGTCATTCAGCGAACGTGCATTGCATAATCTGTGTGCCCGGCTCTGGCTAGGTATTTAAGGCAGAGTGTCAAAATCTGAATGTATTCATATGCTTCCAGTAACACGTCTTTCAATAATAGTGTCACCCCTTGAAGGCAGAAGTCACTTTTATTGTATGACTTACTTTGTCATACATTGTATGACTTACTTTGCCTAGCATAATGCATTGAACATAGTCCTCAATAGATGTTTGCTGAATTGAATGGAATTAAATAACAGAGACAAAACATTAAGATGAGTCTTGATTGATGATTTCAAATGGTAGAGATTCCAGGCAGAGAAAATGCACTCCACAAAATTACTTAGGAAAATGCATGGTGCGTGCTAGGAACATGAGAAGTTCTTATTCTCTATAACTAAGGGAGTGCTGGAGGATGATGCAGAAAAGGAAGGTTGAGGCCATACTGTAGAGAGCTTAAAGCCAAAACAAAAATTTTATACTTAATTTTTCAATCAATGGGGAGCCATTGATTGTTCTTCAGCAGATGTGAGGAGTAACGAAACCCGTGATTTAAGAAGCAGACTTTGGCCATGGTGTCTAAGAGTGTTAGGGCAGATGAGCTAAAGAGAAATAGGCCAGTAATCAAACGAATTAGTTCATCTAAGCCAAGATGTTAAAACTTCGATTAGACTGTTTATAGAGAGAAATGGAAATAGATGCAAAGACAAAAGAGACTTTGGTAAAGTACAGGTCGTAGGAGCACAGCAGATGGGAAAGTTGGGAGGTGGGAGAGAGAAGGCAAAGAGGAGGAGGAGTGAGGGATGGTTTGGGAATCCAGGCCTGTGGATGAGAAAAATGTGGTGCGAGTAACAAAAACAGGGATTGCACAAAGAGGCATTGGTTTATTTAGGAAAGAAATGGAGAAATGAAAGGGTTTTTTTTATTTGTTTGTACATTTACTTACTTTACTTATGTACTTAAGGATGAAAATCCTTGGATATTATAGGGATGGGGAAAACCAGAAAAGAGAGATTTTTGAGATGCAGGGTGAGAAAGAGTGATGACTTAAGAGGCCAAAGAGGGGAACTCAAGACCATGAAAGGAGGCATCAGCCTTGGCAAGGACAGGTGCTTCAAGCGCTGAAAAGGAAGTAAGGAAAGAAAAAGAGGTGAAGTCGGAGGACAATTCAGGCTCATGGAGAAAGGAGCAGAGAAAGCTCACCCTGCAGAACCATCATCAGCAAGAGGGTCAGAGGAAGGTGAAGGGGCCAAGGTGGAGTGAGAGGATTTGAGGGAAAGAGAAGAAAAGAAAGAAGCCTCGTCGCCGCCACAGAGCCTGCTCACCCTAACTACTTGGTCACTGAGTGGGTGAAAGTTCAGGCAGAGAGAGAGCAAGTGAGGAAAGGTGAGAAGCCGGTGACTTGATAAATCCCAAAATGGACGAGCAACTCTTGAACAGAAGTGAATTGTGCTCGAACGTGATCCCCCCACACCTCCCCACATCGGATCGGACGACCTCCTCCCCAAATACTTTCTTCTTCAATTTTCGATGTCCTCAGATTTTAAACAACGTGAACCCGTCTGGGCCAGGAGAAAGTATGTTGTTGGAGCCAATTAGAATCCCAGGACTTTGGGGCACCTGGGTGGCTCAGTGAGTTAAAGCCTCTGCCTTCTGCTCAGGTCATGATCTCAGGGTCCTGGGGTCGAACCCCACATCAGGCTCTCTGCTCAGCAGGGAGCCTGCTTCTTCCTCTCTCTCTGCCTGCTTCTCTGTCTTCTTGTGATCTCCGTCTGTCAAATAAATAATAAAATCTTAAATAAATAAATAAATAAATAAATAAATAAAAATCTTAAAAAAGAATCCTAGGACTTTGGTAGTCGAGAGAACCACAAATGATGACTTAGTCCACTTTATCATTTTGTACATCAGGAAGCTTGAACAAACCCAAACAGACACAGAACAGTGCAGTGCCTTGTCCAAATTTGCACAGCTGGCTAATGCCAGAACCAAGACCAGGGGTCAGATTGCCTATTGTTCCTTTCTCGACACTACATTGCATTATATCAGAATAAGCAATTTTTAAAAATTCTGTTCTAACCCCAAATTCTAATGTGTCTGTGAAGAAATAGTACACTTCCCCACCTTTCTGTAATTAGAATAGTTTGTGAAAGATTATCCTCTCAAAAGGGGACTGGAGAAGGGGAGTTGATTTATTGAGTACATACTAAAGGAAAAGCACTGTGCTAGGAATTTTACATATTTTATTCCATTTATTCCTCATATCACCACTGTGAGATAGTTTTTATATCTTACTACTGGAAAAGCTCAAAAAGATTGAAGTACTTTCTCATACCCACCCAATTAGTAAGTGGTATAACAGATTTGATCCCATATCTGGTGACTCCTCAAACCCATTGTCTTTCGATTAAACTAGTAAATGTTAAATATAAAAATATACATATATTTAACAGATATGTAATATATATCTAAAATTATATAATAATATAAGTATATAAATACAAAAATTAGATATAAAACTATTAAACTTTCTTAGCGACTCTCACATGAACTGAAAAATTATTTTTTAAAAAAGCTATGGCAAAATGAAGATATTATAGGCATGGACTCCTAAGGTGCATGGACAATGGGCAATTCAAGGTGAGTCCCATTTTCCCAGCGCCGACGTTCTCTCCTTTAGGGTCATGAACTAGCTTAATCACTTCACTGTTCTTGGGAGTAAGACTAAGTTGCCATACCTTCAAAGGATTGTCTATTTTATTTTTCAAATCATCCCTTTCTTATCATCCAAGAGAGAAGGAAGCTTCTGGAACAGTGTCTATTTTGCAAGTCTATTCCCATTTGATCTTATCCAAGAGTGCCTTCTTTGTAGAATGTCACCATGGAGACCTGATCAAACTCATGCTCATGCACTTAATCTTGTAATCTGTTGCTGAATGGCTGAAATGCCTTCTTAGGCCAAAGAACGGCAAGCTCGTAAATGAACTTTTGAAGGAAACAGAGCTGCGGACAAAATATTTAACCTAACTATGGGACATGGTATTTTGATAATATACGAGATTATACCTATTGTTGCATCAAACAACTCAGGATGTTTAAATTAAGGCTTGGAAAAGGAAAATGTACAATCAGGTGTGTTAGCTATTCTGCTGCTTGTCAACTTCTCCAAGATTGTTTCACTGAGCCAATATTTACTGAGTTAGGTAAATATCTTGAATCTTGATCATGGCTATGGAGATTTGAAGATGATTAAGATAAAGACTTTGGCCACAAAGAGCTCAAGATTTGGATAGGGACATGGAGAGGTAAGAGAACTATAGTATAATGTCATACATGCTGTAACAGAGCGATCTGGGAAAAAAACGAGAGGTACAAGCAACTAAGTCTTTCCAAGTGAGGGTAGAGAAGGTGAAAAGAGGGCATCACGGAAGCTCCTAGGTGAAGTAGTGCTTGAGCTTGGTCTAAAAGGGTGGATTCATTGGAATTCCAAAGCAGAGGAGGGGAAATGAAAAGAAAACACCTCGCAAAGGTCTGGACGAATCACAGGGACGACGTAGTCAAGAAATACAGTGATCTAAGGGGATTGCTATGCCCACCTTGGGGTCTGTAAGGCTTGGCAGCAATGGGGATAGAAAACTGAGCTGGATATAGGAAGTAAAGGCTCTGTGTGTCATATTTGTGATGTTTACTCAACCTTGTGGCAGCGGCGAGGGTTGAGTCATAACCAGAGTTCAGAATATGAATAGTTTTATTAGGACTTTGAACTTCAAATTGGGTATAATGAGGGTTCTTTGTTGGGCTTTCGGCAAGGGAATGACATGATCAGACGGGTTGTAAAAAGCTCCTTTTCCTTAGGGTGTGAAGAAGAGATTTACTGCAGAACTGAGAGGTCCAGGCAAAACCAGAGGCAGGGATACCAATCATGAGGCTCATGTATAGGTAAGAGGTGGAAGGGATATAGAAGAGGAGCAACGGGGAGAATTTTTGGTATATTATGGCTATCACCAACCTCCAATATTTATGGATAATCATTTTCTATACTAATAGATGTTTGAAATAAAAGATTGGAATAAATTTTCATATTTTTATTATCTTCAAAGCATGCACAGAACAAAGACCAAAGCAAATATATTCATCAGAAAATGAATAGTTTACACTTGTATTTAATAGAAGGTTATCTTCAGGAGTACTGGGTAGTGAGTCTTGAAACAGGTAACTGAGAAAGTGTGTTTATCTTGAAACAGGGTCGAGAAAGCTGGAATAAGCCCAGCACCACCAAGGCTCACGAAGGACTGGGGAACCGACATGGTGAAAGCGGTAATTTCAATATAGCTTACTCTGAACGGTCAGAAGCTAGATGATAGACACCACTGTCCCAAACATGGTGGTCACAGTCAGGGGACTGACTCCCCTGCAGGTGAAACAAAGAAAGGGATGTCAGGTCCTAGCTCACATTCAGAAATGTAGGAGATGTCAACCAGCCAGGATAATGTTCTGGTTGTTCTTACTTCGGAAGCAGGGTGCTAAAGTAGTTTCCACCCGCCCACAACCCACAAAGGCATTTGAAACTCAACTCAAAAATTTTTAACACTGTTTGGGGAGAAGAATCTTTTTTTTTAAATCTCTGTGGTAATCAGATTCAAAACACTGGATACTTAATTAGAAAGATGCACCTGCCCATACATTTCAAGGATTTCCAAGGCCTCTTGAAGACCACCCACGGACCCAGTTCCAGGGCCTCTGAGTTTGGAACTCTCAATCTGGATTTCCTTAACTACATTTATTAGCCTAGAAGTTTTCAAATTTCGCCCTATATTAAAAACCACCCCGAGAACCTTTAAAAATCCCGATGCTCAGACCACAACCCATTTTCGATTAAATCAGAATCTCTGGTGTGGGTCTATTCATACACACATATGTTTTCAACCCTCTAGGTTATTCAAAAGGGCAGCCAGGTTTGAGAACTAAGTCACTGGTATAATTTTGGCACGCCTCTGATCTAGGTGTTCCATGGTCGTTGGCTGTTTTTAATCACTGTCATCAAAAACAGCAGAACGGTGCCTGTCGCAGAAATAATTTACTAAGGATCACGTTAGAAAAAATAAGTAAATTTGGGTCAGGGGCGTGCATACCTCCGCAGCGGCTTCCCTGGGTCAAAAAGCAGCTGCAATTTCTTCAGCCAACGCCAAGGGGCACCCTCTCCCTCCTCGCTCTACCTGGAACGCCTTCCCAGTCCGATCGCACAAAGAGCCCGGCCTCCTCCCGGGTGACATCACAAAGGGCCGATCCCCCGCCCCTTCGGCGCCACCACGTGTGTCCCCGCGCCCGGCGGCCACCCGACTCAGTCCCTCGCCGGCCGGTCTGGGCAGCGGTGGAGGGTGGTTGGCAGTGGCTGGAGGCTTCGCTATGGGAAGTTGTTCCTTTGCTCTCCCGCGCCCAGCCCTCCTCCCTGGTTCTCCGCAGCCGCTGTCGGAGGAGAGCACGGGGAGGCGCGGGCTGCAGCGGCCGCTGCCTCTCCCCGCCCGGGCGGCCGCACCGCTGGGCAGGTGCTGAGCGCCCCCGGAGCCTCCCTCGCCGCCTCCCTCCTCTGCCCGGCCGCCCGGCTGCCGCAGTGCACATGGGGTGTTGGAGGTAGATGGGCTCCCGGCCCGGGAGGCGGCGGTGGATGCGGCGCTGGGCAGAAGCAGCCGCCGACTCCAGCTGCCGGGGGGCCACGCGCCCCGGGCGCCCCTGCGAGCCCCGGGCTCAGCCATGGGGACCTCCGCGAGCAGCAGCACCGCCCTCGCCTCCTGCAGCCGCGTCGCCGGAGCTACGATGATCGCGGGCTCGCTTTTCCTGGTGAGCGCGCTGGGGGACCGGGGACGGCGGCCGCGCCGGAGCCGAAGGCGCCGCTCTCTGGGAGCGGGGCGGGTCCCCGGGCCCGGCTGCGGGAGGCGCGGGGTCGACCCGGCTGGGGTGGGGGGTGGGTGGGCTTGCAAGCCGGGAAGGTATCCGGGTCGTTTGGGGGAGCCACCGGACTCAGCCGGGACTCTGGAACGAAGGCGAACTGTTTTCCTCGCAGTCTGGCTGCGCTGGAGGAGGCGCTAGAGGTGGCCACCCGGCTTCCTGCGCATTTCAGGGCTTTCCCCCCTACTCGGACCCCTGGTGCCCCCACCCCCTCCACACAACCCCACAGCCACCGGCCGCTGCCCACTCCGCGTGGTGCGGGGCCGGAGCTGCTGTGCGGGGCTGCGAGGGCTGGCGGCGGCCGCCGCTTTGTTGCAGCTGCAGTGTCATGTCGGGATGCTACCGCAGTGGGAGAGTGGTACCGGTGCGCGCCAGCCGCCGGGGACCCGGGGGCGCCGGCGCGGTGCATTCCCGAGCAGGGCGCACAGCCCCTCCCCCACCTCGCCTCCTTGGCTCGGGTGGGTCCCAGTTTCTGCACGCCAAGAAAAGAACCCTTAGACCCACTCTCAGGCGCCTCCAAAGCGCCGGCTGCCAGCCAGCCAGCACGCGGGCCCTTGAGTGGGGGGAGGGGGAGAGGGCTCTGCATAAAGGAAGATGAATTTTTCCAGTCTGTCCTATCCCTTCTTTACCTGTGGCCAGGCAGGTGACCCTGCAAAGTGGAGCAGGTTCCTTCTTAAGCACCCAAGGTGCATTTAGTTACAAGGCGTGCCCTCTGCCTCGTCCTCCCTCACTTACCTACCTGGTCAAAGCCTGAAACCACCCTTGACCCAGAACTTATCCCCAACTTCCCCCAGATCCCTTCCCCTTTCTAAAAGTTAGAGGGGAGGGGCCGGGTTAAGTGGAAGAAAATTTATATGAGATCAAACCCTTGAGCCACCATAAGCTTCCCATGCCTATCTTTTTGTCTACGCAGGGAGAACAGAGATTCTTAGCTGAAACTCACACAAAAACAAAAGACAAGAGCCTATTTTCACGGCAGGGCTGTGTAAGGGAAAGGCAGGCTTGCTGTCTCCTTCCCAAAAAGGGCTTAATGTCTGGTCAGCCAAGATCTCTTAGATCCCAAGGCATTGCAGTTGCTATGGCCTGGGAATTCATCCTACAGACGCTCTGGTTCCCTGTGTGAGTGTGGGTTTTAAGGGGGTAAGAGAGACTAAAGAAAAGTTTGGTGCTGTTAGCATTTATAATGAGGCAAGTCCCAGTCGCCTTTCAGAGACTTCCCTGCCCATTTATAGTAATGTCAAAGTCAAGATCTGTATCCTTGAAACAAGTGTGGGGGGCTGCTGAACAGTAAGTGGGGAGTCTTCCAGAAATGCATCTGGATTGACAATGTTGGTGTGTAGAGAAACCCATTTCAGTCCATGACCCTAACATCAGTGGAGTTAAATCAATCCTTGAGTTTCCTCCTTCCATCTACTACTCTACCTGCACCCCGCCAGCCCCCACCCATGCCTATCCAGTTCCTCTAAATATCTGATTATTACATGCCCTACAGAGTGCACTCCTAGATTAAATCCTAAGTCAGTGTGATATTTCATTCATTTTACAATTGAGCATGAGATAGATAGATGTTCCAAAGTAAAGTCTCCATGTAAGAAAGTGTAGGTTGCTTTAACCAACTGAGAAAGAGCTCAGTTCCTTTTCTTAAATCATTAAACTCAGTTTATCTAAAAATTGTGCACTGGATTTGCAGCTAAAGACCTGAGAATTTAAGTTTGGCTGTCTTTTTTAAAAAATGAAATTTGTAACGGAGCTTAGAGGCAATCTCATGTTGTTAACTAAAATAAGAGTCCCTCTTCTCCTGCTAACTAATAGAAAGGCTCTACTTCAGTCCATGGAATGGTTTGGGGTTGACCCTGTTGTCCTGAAGGGTGATGGAGAGGGTGTACCAGGGATCACCAGGGATTTTGCTGTAACCTTGATGTAAACAGGATGGGGAGGCAATGTCTTTTCTTTTTTCCATCCCCAGTCTACAAGCTCCAGTCCTCAGGATAGACATTGTTCATGTATAAAACAATGCTGTCATGATATTGGTATAAGGATTATTTATCCCACTGGGATTCTTAGCCATGTGAAAATGACAGACACCAGGCACTGGAGCCCAGCTAAATATGGCAAGTACTCAGAACACCGCGGGATAGCAGGGAAGTTAGTGCCCTACCCATCCATTGCAGTTAGATTAAAAAAACAAAAACAAAAACAAAAACAAAACAAAAAAAACCCCTCAATAATATGTCCTGTTTATTATGGCTTCCAGTTACCATTGCTTTTCAAGTATCTCCTTTTTTGTGACAATATTTGTTATCGTCATCATTTTTGACACTTTTTTCTCGTGACAACCAGCTAACTGTATGAAAGAGAACTTTCATATGGCTTTAATAAGCTTTAAAAAAACACATGCTATCTAGCATATAACGCCACACACACACACACACACACATATATATACATATTACTATGTGTCAGCATATAACTATGCTTTATATACAGTATCTCATTTACTCCCAACATCTCTGTGAAGCAGGAAACTGTTGTCTCCATTTCACAGATGAGAAGATGTAGGCTGGGCAAACTTCATTGGTTTGTTCCTGGCCACACAGCTCACCAGTGATGACGCTCAGGCCGGGAGCCGAGAGCACCTGACTCTTCAGCTCATGCCCTTGCTCCCTCCTGTGCCACATTGCCTATTTCACAACTCCGAATTGCTAGACGATGAAATGTAGGGGCAGAGAAGGCTTACTGGAGCAAAGTTGAGACTGGTGGTTTGGTTTGTTGCAGAATATTAATGAGAATTACATGAGTGCTTTTGGAAGAAAGTGTTCTTGCTCCTCGTACTTCTGTTTCCGATGAGTTGGGGTGTCTGCATGATACTGGGAAGTAAACCACAAATGGAAAGATAAAAACTTATGTGTTCCAGGCCAAAAGTCTGGAGGGGAGATAAGGGAAGCCTCTAAGTTTGTGTCAGTGCTCAGAAATGCCCTAGAAAGGCTGTCCAGAATGACAGGACACTCTCAGATGCCTCTTGCCCTTAGGGGGCTTGCTTTGCCTGGACCCACAGAGTGTTGGCAGTGAGGCAGTCAGAAGAGAAGGGAACCATATGGATAAAGTCCCATGTTCGCAAACCTACACTGAGCACCCACTCCAACAGGGGCACTGTACTAGGCAGTGGGAACCCAGGGATGAATTAGGATTTGGATCTCGCCCCACAGGCACAGTTTTTATGGTATGTAAAATGTACCTGGCTATCACGGGGGACGGTTGGGTTTCATGAGCTGATATGGAATCAGTGGATGAATGTATTCAAAGTAATATACAATATGTGGTTGATGTTAAAATCTTTAAACTACTTACAGTAGATCTGGGCTAGTTTAGTTAATATGAAAGCTGGCAGAAGAAAAACCTTCCCGAATCTCAGGATAACATGCATTAGCATTGGTAGGGAAAGCCACTTATACGCAGAATAGGGAGGGCTGACATGTACTGGAATGCAGGGTTTCTGACTTATGCCATGAAGCTGCCATCCCTGTTGCCAAAACGTGGAGGATCAAGCTTTCAAATTAACTAAACTAGCCCAGAGCTAGCCCCAAACCCACAGACCTCCAGTATAAGTCAAATACACAATCAAACCAAATCAGCATGAAAAAAAAAAAAATTCCTTGTGATGGAATGTATACTATACTACTTTACATTGAAGAAAAAACCCGAGACTGAATAGATGTAGATCCACCAACCAGCTAAAGGACATATTTTAGTATGACCACATTTGCACAAAGGCAACCAAGCTTGATGTGGTCCAAAGGGTTAATGCCCTGTTTTCAGGACTGGGCGCAGAAGGTGCCTCCAGGTGTGCCTGATTGGATAGAGGCAAGGTGTCATGGCCTAAGTAACAGGTGGTCTGTGTACTTAGTGCATCGTAGATCAGAATATGGAGACATCACACTTGAACTGTACCTTTGATTTCCATCTGCCAAGATGAAGGGTGAAGCTTCTTTGGTGACTCCATAGACAAGCTGCAAATTGGTTTTGTACTCTGCTGGCCCTTTATAAAGCATAATTGACCTAAGGAAACTTGACTGATTGACTGATTGATGCTGGGAAATGGTCAGAAGCGTCGCCAGGCTATTCAGGAGCCCACATGAATTGAGTGACTTTTTACTGCGTAAGTGGCGGTGTCTGTTTTCCAGTAAGCCCTCAACGCTGTTGGCTTTCTTCCCCCAAACAGGCCTGGCAAATTCTGCGGAGGCCGGGTCACCGGCAACTTCCTGGAAAACTCAGATGCTTGCTCTTCTGTGACAGAAGGAGCCCTGAGTATGTCATCGCCTTTGGGCATGTGCCCGATGACCATTTGAAGCTGATTCAGTCTGGACCATCAGGCGCAGATTCGTGTGTTTGATGGAATGAAACCTGAAGCCTTAATAGGAGTCAACTTGTTCCCCAAAATTGAATCCCCATTTGGTGTGAGGACGCTGGGTTTTGGTGCTGCTGGGATAGTGGCTATTGAGCTTTGATTTTTTTTTTTTTTTTTTTTTTTTTTTTTTTTTGTTAGGAAGGGGGTTGCAAATCATGAATAAATACGGGCCTTACCCTAGTGTTTGTATTTGTCAAATACCAAAAAATAAACAAAGAATCCTAAATTGGCTTGTATGCTGCCATCTGGCTTTCCCACCAGCTCCCATTTCCAGGCCGAGTCCAGGGGCGAGGAGCCGGGTAGAGGTTAGAAGCAGGGAGGACCTGGCAGATGTCAGGGAACGTGTGCTCACCTTGGCCCGGTAGGGAGGTGGAGCGCACTCGTATTCAGGCTGTTGATTCAAAGCTGTGGTTTCACTGATACGAGGCTGTTGACCTCATTCTTCAGAGGGGGAAAGGCCGCCAGGAATGGTCCAGTCTTCCTGGATTCTGGCTATCCGGTTTCCTCCCCCTCCCCAACAGATGACAGCACATGGAAGGTAGAGACTGACGCTTGCAGTGGTGGGAAGGTTTGCTCAGAGGGACCTCAGGCAGGGGGAAGCTGGGCCTGGTTGGGGGGAGGAGTCAGGCCACTGAGCTAAATGGAGCCCCATCCCCTCTTTAGAAGATTTGAGAAATTTGTGTCGAAGGCTTTATTCTAAACTAAAGAACAAAACCAAACCCACAGAAAAGGAGCAGGGGCTTGGTAAGTGAAGTCCTAGCAAAGCTCATTCTCTGATCTTTACAGAATTTTCCCATTGCTCTTCTGCCAACGGATGGGCTTGGCGGATCCACGGCTTGGAGCTGTATGCAGATCCGTTTTGGGAGAAGAAACACGAATTTAATGGCTTTAGGAGGAATGGGAGGAGTGAGTCTATGAGTCCTGGGATCACAGGAGAGCCACTGTGGATTCAAGAGGGCTTTGAAACAGAAGCCAGAGGGGAGGAATATTAATGGCTGTTAATATTAATCATTTATATTGAATTACCGAGCTCTTATTTATTGAGTACTTACCACTGACATTGTGTCGAATACCTTCTACAAAGTATCTCTGTAAATCTTTCAAGTCCATGATGCAATGGTATTCGCCCCATTTTGTAGATGAGGGTTTGAGGCGTAAGAGGAGTCAGTTAAGAGGAGTCAGTTAAGCAATCGGCAGCTTCCAGAGAGAGGATTCACATCTAGGTCCCAGGGGCTTGATACACATTGCTTTGTTTTCTGCCAAGTTGTGGGAGGAGACAAATAACCTTAATTTACTGGAATTTTTTTTCCTTTTTCTTTTTTTTTTTTAGATTTTATTTATTTGTTTGAGAGAGAGAGGGAGAGAGCGCGAGTGCGAGAGCCAGAGAGAGCGCAAGTGGGGGGAGGGGCAGGAGAGGGAGAAACAGACTTCCTGCTGAGCAGGGAGCCCAGTGCAGAGCTCCATCCCTGGACCCCAGGATCATGACCTGAGCTGAAGGCAGATGCTTAACCGACTGAGCCACCCACGCGCCCCTGGAATTTTGTTTCTTGTTAAGGGACTGATTTTACCTGAGAGCTGAACATTCCTTTTCTCCCTGGGAAGCAGTTTGCCTCCATGATGGCGCCTGGAAGTTTAGCCAGAGGAGCCGATTCTGTAAGGGAGAGCAACCTGCGGGTGTGGATTGAAAGCCGAGGGTGTGGAGCCACTGGCAAACATTTTCCTATGGTGTGACTCTGACAGGCAGTGGTGCCATGGTGAAGATGGAAAGATACTCTTGCAAATTGAAAGGTTAAAAATAGGGAATGGATGCTTTGCTTGCCTGCTAGTTGGGTCATTTTGAAAAATATTTGCTTAGTGAGTAACAGTGGGCCATGGGTTCTGCTTAGCAAGGAGTTTTCCCTCACTTCTCCTGAGAATTTGACGACCAGGGCAGGGCTTTCTTTGCTGCCAGCCTGATTATTTGTGTAGGACTAGAGCATACGTTTGTCTCATCTGCTACTAGTATTTACTTTGTTAACTTTTTGGGTCTCATAGAAACTGGTCTGATGTCCCGATGTGCATGGGCTCATAAGTCACGTTTTTGTGCATGGTTTATCCCATGCACTTTTTAGCGTTCTCGTCAGCAGGCTTTTAAACTTGTCTCTTCCTAGGTTGCAGATGCTGAGCAGACTAAAGAAAGGCAAAGAGTGAGAAGAAACTTAATCATTGGTTCTGGGAAAGAGGATGGAATTCTGCTTTCCCAAGTAACTCATGAGACCAGACTATTATTTGACTTCATCCTAGGTATGGCCAGATCAGCGTAACCAGGGTTAAGAGAAATGGGGGGCAGGAGGTGGAGAAGATTTAAAGACACATGATGATAGGTTTCCAGGATAATTTAACTGGTTATTATTCACTCCTTGCTCTTTCTTTACTTCTGGGAGTCCATGGCTCCTCTCTCCTTTTTGGTTTGAATCTTGTGTATCTGCTCTAGGAGAAAAATACCAAATTAGACAAGGTTTGGATGTGCTTCATTCCTCATTTGGAATGCTCAAGGCCAATATTGTTATCCCCATTTCAGCTTCTTAAAGACAACATACAATGTGCTATTCCTCTTCGTGTTTTTGGCTTGATGCCGTGAAACATACTAGTTAAGCAATAAATGATTGTTGAATGAATTCCAGAAGGATCTTGCTCTAAACTAACTGTTCATTCATTCTAGACAGGTTAAAGGTAGTTGGATCTTGAGCTACATCTCAATACTTTGAGCTACAGCTGAAGGGTACTTGAGTTATTAACAAAGAACATTTTAAACTCAAGCAAATTGGCAACTAGAAGAACCTAGTGGATATGGATTTCTCTTCCCAATTCATTTTTATTCTTTGACACTACACAAACATTTGTGTATGGTAAAAACTAATGTCTACATGCTTGCTTGTATGCTGCTTTTCTTTATGTAGCTATTTTATCTTACAGAGATATATTTATATTTTTCATTCAGTTTAATAAGTATTTCTGGTGCATTGCTAAATTACTTTGCAAAATGTCAGGCATTGCTAGACTTTGGGTATATGATAGTAAAAGGCCACTTGTGGTCCTTCCCTTTTGGAGTTAATAATCGGAGATGAGAGAAAGGGTGATGTTCTAGAAGAGCAGAAGGAAGAGTACGCCAGTGAGAAGGAACAGCATGTACAGTGGGCCAGAGGTAGGAAAGAACCTACGTGCTCAGAGAGTAGAAAGAAGGCCACTGCAGTTGGAGCTCAGCAAATAGGGGCAAAGGGACTGTGTATTGAAGTTGCACAGCAGGCAGGGGCCAGATAGGACAAGCCTTTTAGAGGTTTGAACATGTCAGGATGTTGTTGGGTGTACAATTGTAGGCAAGGTTATAATATGATTTTTTTAAAATTTTAATTTTATTTTTTTCAAGTTTTTTTTTTTTAAAGAGATTTTATTTATTTATTTGGCAGGGAGAGAGAGATCACAAGTAGGCAGAAAGGCAGACAGAGGGGGAGGGGGGAGCAGGTTCCCTACAGAGCAGAGAGCCCGATGCAGGGCTTTATCCAGGACCTTGGGATCATGACCTGAGCCAAAGGCAGATGCTTCACCGACTGAGCCACCCAGGCACCCATATAATATGGTTTTAATGTTTTTTGTTTTTTTTTTTAAGATCACTCTGGCAGTTCTGTGGAGAATGGATTTGAAAGGGGAAGTGGAGATGCAGGAGGCCAATTGGATTCTTGTACAGTTAGCTCAGAGTAGGGGGAGGATGATGGTTCTGTGGGGGGAGTGGCAGGGAAGGTGAGGATTACTAGATAGATTTTAAAGGTTTTGAACAAGGTCTACTGCTGGTGAGACGTGAGAGGGCAGGAGTCGAGGGAAAGCATGACCACTTTCACTTGGTAGTCAAGGCTGGCTCCCTGGTTCCTGAGCTGGTGGTCTGATTACTCTGAAGGGCAAAGCTGAGGAAAGGGTGGGCGGGCTTGGGGACCCCAGAGTTTGCATGCGTGTTAGTAACTTGAGGTGCCTATGATTCCTGCAGTTCAAGCTTCAGGCCTGCCATGCCCTCTTCCCCGGGTTGGCGGTGTGTGGAGCCATCCTGCTCTTGTTGGACACTTGGGTTATTGTCATTGTTCTGCAGGCTGGCAGCACTGATGAAGTTGTCTCTGTACAGATCAGTCGCTCTTTTGCCTTTTGGGTTGTTCCCAGAAGTGAGGTATTTTGGGGTATATTGCCCAAAATGGATTGCTGGGTCACGGGAAATGAATGAATGGTTTTATGGCTCTAGCAGCACATTGCCAGATTGTTTTTAGAAAGACTGAATTAATTTAGACTGCCACCAGGAACCATAAATGTGCCTTCTAACCCACAAGGCTGCCAGCATTGGACTTTATCATTTTCATTTATTTAGGCTGCTTTAATATAGATAGGTAAGGGTCCTTGGTTGTGCCCATGTACATTTCAGGAGTCTAGGGATGTCCTAAGTTTATCCATATGATAATTACCTTTGTGATTACTCATGTCGCCCTCTGTCTCAACTATTGAGTGGAATTTATGTTAACCTCCTGAATATTTTTGGTAATAAGCTTTTATTAGCTGTGTAGGACATACATTTTTTTAAAGTAGGTCCTGATCTTTTTAATGTTGGGTTCGTTGACTTTTCTGGACGTCCCCATCATGTTGGTGGTGGAAGCTGGGTCTGCGTGTTCTGCAGGATGTTCATACCTCTTGCACGAGTAGAGGATGGCATGGCCAAATACTCTGGGGAGATGCCAGATTCAACAAAGTCACTGTTTTCTGCCTCCTGGAGCCTCCTGGAGCTATCAGCCCATTAATAGCTAATGTTTCCTCAACTTGTAGGCCAGGGCTTGGTAGAATTTATCTGTAAAGAGTTAGGTAGTATTTTTGACTTTGCCGGCGGTGTGATCTCTGTGGAAACTGCTCACCTCCGCCTTTGTACTTTGAACGCAGCGCTGGGCAGTACCTAAAAGAAGGGGCGTGGCTGTGTTCTAATAAAACTTTATTTGTGGAGCCCGGAATCTGAATTTCAGATTGCCACGTGTCCCCAGATTTTATTCTCCATTTGATTCCCACACCCTGCTGCAACTGTTTAAAATGTAAAAGTCATTCTTCGCTTGTGGGCTATAAAAACGCAGGCACGTGGGGGAAGTGTGTTCTCTGGTGTTTGTACCCGGGGTCCTCAGCATCCTGTGGGACTCGGTCAGGAAAACTCACTCCGGAAAGTGCTTGCTGAGATTCTGCTCCATTTGTCTCAAGTGTACTTTGTCAGTAGGAAATCCTTTCTTCTCTCTTGTTCTTTCTCATTTGCTACATGTTGTTTATATGTTAAGCCTTTCTTGAAGGTTTTACTCATTTATTTTTTTGAGAGAGAGAGAGAGATCCAGAGAGCAGAACCAAAGGGAGAAAGACAAGCGCACACCACGCTGAGCACAGAGCTGGGCGCTGGGCTTGATCCCATGACCCTGAGATCCTGATCAGACCTGAAATCCAGAGTCAGTAGCTTGATTGCTCCACCCTTGTTAAGCCTTTTTTTGAAGTGTTGGTTGGCCCTTGTTTGTCTTTTAACTCATCACCATGCAGTCTATACTTTGTTTTTGTTTTTGTTTTGTAGAATGCTCCAAGTCTAGTACGGGATGTTTTAGGGCAACAGCTTCATAAATTTGGAGTCTCTGATACAATTCTCAGGAATTGGACATTTGCATTTTAATTGGGGTGTTTTAAAAGATTGCCCAATTCCCGGCACCTGTGTGGCTCAGTCAGTGAAGGGTCTGCTTTGGGCTCAGGTCATGACCCCAGGGTCCTGGCATCAAGACAGAGTTGGGGTCCCTGTTCAGTGGAGAGTCTGCTTCTCCCTCTCTCTCTCACACTCTCTCTCAAACAAAAACACTAATCTAAAAAAAAAAAAAAAAAAAATAAAGATTGCCTAATCCCAAGGGAATGAAGCTATATTACAGTAATACCCTAAGTAAGAAGGAGTGATCATTGAAATAACTAAACTATATGGGGGACTTGTGTCACGCATGTCCCACGTGCTTTACCTATCTTAATAATTCTGAAAACAGTCTTAGGAGGGTGGGTATTACCATTGTCTGTACTCTACTGATGAGGAAACGGAGACACGGGTTGGGTCACTCCCCGACATCGCCCAGCTAGGACCTGGTAGGCAGAGCCTGCTGAGCACATGCCAGGCTAAAATAGGTTTTGTTGATGCTTTCTTGGCGGAACTGCTGCGCTGGCTGGTGGTGGTAGTTTTGCCTTGGTTTATAGAAGGATTCTATAAATTCTTAGTGAGCACAGAAGAGTATTTCCCCCTAAACCTTTATCACTGTCTTGTTTATAACGTGACTTCTCCAGGTAAGTGGGGGTTTTAGCTTACAGAAGTAGCCATGGGCATGGACGGAAGGACGAAGTCTGTGGTCCCAGGACTCCGTGCCGGGTGCGCATGCTCCTCTGCATTGCAGGTTCCCGGGAAGATAGCATCTGGGTTAAGTTGTGCCTGTTTTTTTCCTTTTCCCAGTGTGCCCTGAGCTTGCCTCCTTCCAGTCCTGGAGTCAGCACATTCTAGCCGTGGTGTTCTTTATATTCTCTGGCATTAACAGCAGTCCCTGCTTTTGCCTTAGCAACAGAAGACTTTTTTTTAAGTCAGGGAAGATAATAGGAAATGCAAGATCTGACCAAATTTATATAACATACCTAGGAACAGTGTGGTCTGTGTTTTGGGGAAGCTTTTACCCTTGGAGTTTTCCTTTTTGTACCCTTCTCTTTCCCCTTCGAATCTGGAGAACTCCTAGCAGTCAGGGTCTTGTTATTGTAAATTTAATGTGATTCTCATAATAAAATGGCCAGATATTCTAGGGGTGCCTCGCTCTGCCTGGCTTTTGCCTTTTCATCATCAGTGGGCATATTTTATGGTCACGTCTCAGGAATAATTTGCTTGCCTTATCTTTGTCATAATATCGCAGTAACTGAGATCCCTCTTAAAGTATTAGTTTTATGCACCATTAAACATTTTCTGTAGCAAACTCACAGTCTGTCTTCCTGCCTTTATAGCTGGTCATTCGAGAACTACCTCTTCTTTCTTTTGAAATTTGCTTTGTCCCAGTGTGTACCTTTTGGTTGCTGAACAAGTATTTATAGCCCTCCTATATCCTGTACAGTTTGGGATGGCACACTGATACTTGGTGGTTTATCCATTGTTGTCCATGAAATCAGTTGTCCTGGATAAATGACATTTTCCAAATAACTGAAGTTTAAACCAGGACGGAACATAAATGACTTCTGAAGAATAATCTCATTATATTTCTCACAATTACAAGTAACAAGTTAGTGTCATTTCTTACAGGATGAGGGGGGATGTTTTAAATTCTTCATTACATGTGCTTGTCATCGAAAGCACCCTGCTGAGTGTAATTCTTGTACACCAGTTATGGTTCTATTAAAACAGTGATGTGGCCTTAGGGTGTTTGAAGGTGAAACACACTGTTTGGCCTTCTACTGAAGGGTGCCAGACAGCTTTACCCCTTGAATTATTATGGTTACACTGTGGAGGCATTTTGGTTTTCTCACACTTGCCTCTTATACCTGTGCTCTGGCAACCTCTTCTGCCATCACCCTTTAATTTGTTGCTTCTGATTATTTATGGTCTGAAAATCTGTTCATTCAGTCAAGAAAGACTTGTCAGGTAGATCATGAGTTGGGTACTGGCTGTGGGGGCTTGGATAGCATCAGTACGTAAAATAGACTCCTTGCCCTCACAGAGTTTGCAGTCCAGAGGGGAATACACAGCACACCGGTAATGTACAACTACAAAATGATGGTAGATGTAGGGGAAGAAAAGGGAGGGGAGAATGGGAAACCTGTTTCAAGTTAGGAAGAAGAGGGCAGGGAGGATCTTTCCCTGGAAGAGTTTGCATTTCATCTTAAGTCCTATATAAAGCCAGTGAGTTTTAAGCAGGGAATAAAAGGATCAGATTTGGTGTGTGAGTTGGAATGCCAATAAAGGAAGCCAAGAACTCAATACTCGTTGCTAGACTCTAGAGGAGGGCTGAGGGTTCCTGTGAATGAATGGGCTCCTGGTCCTGGTCCTTTTTGACATTTCTTTGGACCGCTCAGAGCAGGTATTGGCTGGCTTTTTTTTTTTTTTTTTTCTGTAAAGGGCCAGATAATAAATATTTTAGATCTGTGGGCCATATGGTCTCTTTTGCAACTAGTCAGCTCTGCCATTGTAGTGTGAAAGCGGCTATAGGTGATTCTTAAATGAATGGCTGCATTCCAATAAAACTTATTTACAAGAATAAGGGCACCTGGGATTTCATTTGGTGACCCCAGGCTGCTTTGTTTATGATTTCCATGGTCTTCATTATTGAGGTGGTTGGGCAAGAAAGGAAATGCAATCTACCTGGTTGTCCCTGGCCTTGAGCTGCTTATAATCATTATGGGAAGATAAATACATGCACCTGTGAGGCCATCAACAAACATTACCAGCAAGATGTAATTAGGCACCAAAATGAAGAACAGAAACAGGAAATGTGAGAAAGAGTTTACTCATCTGCTTGGAATCTGGGTGTCTAGGATGAATTGTAAAGCCTTTGTGGAGAAGGTGGAACTGTACCAATAGTCATAGATACCTTGAAGGTTCGAGTTCAGTATGACCTAGTCCAACATACTAATTTTACACGCAAGTAAGACAAGGTCCAACTGATCTTAAGGCAGAGCCTGGACCAAAACACATCTTCTGTTTTCTAAATCTTTGCCCAAGTGTTCTTTCTTATTCAGGTCTGGTCCTCCCAGAGGCTGTGGACACTAATATAGTAGACTCATCTTAATAGGGAGGAGGGGTGTCAGTGAGAGCTTCCAAGGTATGGATTATATGGAGGTTTCTTTTGTCCTTGAAGGAAGTGATTCTTGAAAGACTGAGAGCAGTGTGTCGGTATCTGTTGCTTGGGATGGGAAAGACAGAGAAAGGAAATTGGGGTGTGGAGTGGGAAGGCAAAGAGAGGAATATGGAATGCAGAAGAATGCATGGATACCCTGACATATGGATAAGGAGGCTACTCACATGTTCTCAGTCGGAAAAAATCTCTACATTAAGATGCAGCCATCCTGTTGAAGAGAACTTGGCCCATTAATAAGGAATAAAATAGACTTTGTGTTCTGATAGGGAAAGATTCCAGTGATGAACAATAGCAAATCACAGAACAGTTTGTATGGCCTGTTCCTTTTCGGTATGTGAGACAAAGCAAACCCAAAAGTAATAGAAACGGCCAGCTTGAAGTTCAGGGGTATGTATTATGTGTGAAAGCTCAGATAAAGGTCTGAGAAGATACGCACTTAAATTACCTGTGAGTTTCTCTGAGGAGGAGTGGGTTTAGGTAGAGACTTAAGCATTTTACTCAATTTTATAATTGTTGAAATTGTTCCAAGAAGGTTGATTTTTTTGTTGTTAAAACAATAAAAAGTATAGCAGGTTGGGTAGGAGGCAAAGAAAAGGACTCTGGCATTGGAACTGGGGGTTCTCCAGAGGAGTTCTCAGAATCAGGGAAGATTAGAGAGCCAGAGGGGTCCTGCCTTAGTACATGGAGGCCAAAACTTGGCCAGGGCATCAGAATCACTTAGAAAGCTTAGAAACAAAATACAGTCCCAGTTCTATTGCAGACTCACAGTAGTCTCAGATGGTGGGACTGGGGATACGGATTTTTTTTAAAAAGTTTCCCAGGTAACTGCTTTGATATTGTGTTTGAAGCCTGAGGCTTTGGGGGTGAATCTCTGATTTAGTTTGTCTGCCTATGTACAAATGAGAGAATTAAAGATCTTCATCTGGTGGAACCAGCCTCAAGTACTCTGTTTCCCTCTCTTGAAGTTTTCAATGACTGTGTCTCCTGATTCAGGAGTCTTCCTAACATTCGCTTTTAGGTATCATCTAAATTTGTTTTTACATTTTGTAGGGAACATTTTTTTTTTTAAGATTTTATTTATTTATTTTACAGAGAGAGAGAGATCACAAGCAGGCAGAGAGGCAGGCAGAGAGAGAGAGGAGGAAGCAGGTCCCCCACCGAGCAGAGAGCCCGATGTGGGGCTCGATTGCAGGACCCCGGGATCATGACCCGAGACGAAGGCAGAGGCTTCAACCCACTGAGCCACCCAGGCGCCCCTGTAGGGAGCATTTTTTTAAAAAGATTTTTATTTATTTGAGAGAGAGAGAGAGTGAGAGCTGGGCGAGGAGCAGAGGGAGAGGGACAAGCAGATTCCGTGCTGAGTTCAGAGCCCAATGTGGGGCTCGATCTCAGAACTCTGAGATCATGACCTGAGCCGAAATCAAGAGTTGGACACTTAACCAACTGAGCCACTCAGGCACCTGGAAACATTCTTAAATATTGTTTTTTTGAACTTGATTTACCCCCTCTCCACTGCCCATTGCTTCAGCCCCAGAACTGTCTTTGGGAATGATGTTTACATCATTTTTACAAAGTTGAGGACCTGCTAGTGGGAAAAGTTCTAGTTGTAGACCAGCCTTCAGGCAACTAAAAGGGTTTAGGGCAGTAACTTCTCAGGGGCCACCCGTGTCTCTCTTAAGAGAAAGGGATGTTGCCACCTCTTCCCTACAGGAGGGTTTTCGGTGATCATGAAGAACCCAAGGAGCAGGACCTCCAGCTTTGTAGCTCAAATGGGTTTTGCCATTTACTTTGGAATTGGAGATTTTAGAGGCCCCTCAAGTGCCATGATTTTCAAACTTCTTTAAGGAGTCATCCTTCCTTCAAAGGAATTCTTACTTGTCTGCCTCACCCCTCTTTAGCAAATTGGTGAATTGGAGCTCTTGTGTTTGAGGCAGAAATGGGGAGTTCAGAGCCCTACCTCCGGACCCTGCCATGGGCCCACAGGTGCACCCTCCCGGCTCAAGAATGGTGTCCCATCCTGGGGTCTCCTGAGTCCAATTTGAAGATTATTGATTTTTTCCCTCTTTTTCCTTCCATAGGTAATCATTCACCAAATCTAGCTGCCCTGACCTCTCAAATCTGTTGCGGTCTTCTCTTTCCATGGACCCCCTTAACCCAAGCCACCCCTGAATTTCACCTTCTGAGTGGGGTTTTTCCATGCACTCTCACCCCAATCACTTTTACCTTCTGCTCTCCTGCCAGTTAACTTTTTTATTCACAAATGTGTTTATATGTCTCTTCCTCTCCACCCCCCGATATAAACGAAGAGTGACTTCTCATTGCATTTTGGATTAGGATCAAAACGCGGAGCCTCTCCAGATTTAACTATGGCTGCTGTGTTTCATTTGAGGGAGAGCTTCATTCTGCTTCAGATTTTTGGCTCCCTCTGCCTAATCTGCCATCCCTTCTCCCTGCCCAGAATTAAATTCTGCCTCTCTGTCCTTCAGAATGAGTCTACACACTTCTGCAGCATCCCTCAGCTGGGAAATACCTGCTCACCTGCCCCTCACAGGACTCTTGTGTTTCTCCTCAGCAGTAATCTCAGTTCTAATTAAGTAATTCCTGATGTAATTAGGTGTTTCCGTCTGTCCTGCTTTAGAAGATGTACTCCGTGGGGCTGGAATAGAGTTTGCAAGGTTCTGTTGTCAGCCTGTGGCATAGTGCCTCGTACACATGTAGTAGGTCTTCAACAAATACCTGTCCAGTGCATTCGTCATGCCTGGTGTTTGCCCAGATCTCATTTCTAGTGTTCAGTCCAGGTGAGATCCTGAGGCATCATTGTTAACTCTGTGTATAGGAGCTGGAATTGCCGCCTGTGAGCTAGGGTAATGAAAGGTCCGTTTACAGAGCCACCTTGTCTAAAGTGGGTTACTTCACATGATGCCGTTAAAGAGCCCCGGGCTTTGCTTTAGTTAGAAACTTGATTGGTTATTTTTAAATGAAGCAGGAACTGAAAAATCTTGCTTAATGATTGGGGAAGAGTGTGGGTGCTGTGGGATTTGGAGGTGGGTTTTGTGTGCTGCTGGAGGGGCCTCTGGTAATTTGGTAGTCGGGGGGGCTGATGGATCCCCAACAAGTATGTGCCCTGGGGAAAGAAATGAAGCTGTAGAAAGACAAGCCCCAACCTTATGCCTGGGCATGTGCACTCACACATGCACACACACAAGAACACACACACACAAGCGCACACATGGTGCTGTTCACCACCACCCTGTGCTCGGGGTATGTGCTTGGCTGACTGCCCAGCCTCCAGCACAGATAGGGGGCCAGACTCAGAGCCCACAGCACAGCAGGATGATGTTTGTCCCCGACCTCCGCCCTCTGACCAGATCTCCTGTTACTTTCTCTGCTTTTAACTCGCTTGCACAAGTGTAATAACCTGCCATTTGTGTTATTTATACATCTTTCAAATTCTAGAACCCTGTGGCCATCTAAAAGTGCTTTTGCACTTAGAAACTAGATGGGAAAGAATTCGGAGAAATACGGAACAGGGGCACTTTTGCGACCTCCTGGGGGGTCCTTAGCATCAAGGAGACCGGGAGGAGATTTTCCTTAGGTGCTTGCCAAATGGAACCCAGGCTCCACATGATGGCGGTGGCTTTCTGCCCTCCATCTAGTACACCTGCCAGATGCAGAAGAGGGTGGCTGGGCTCATTTTGCAAATTGAGGGGCCAAGAACAGGAAAGAAAGCCAGAAAGCAGAAAGGGGAGATAGTACAAAATTTACCATTATCAAACAAGAGATTTTTTTTTCCTTCAGTCCAAAATGCCATTAAGTTTCTCACTGAGAAAAATTGACCACTAGCCCTTTTTTGTGTGTCACACATTAAGGAAAGGGTGAATAGATTCTCACAAGCCAGAAATTTGTTTTCGGTATTATTGTTTAACTGGAGGCAGGTCTGGGACAGGATAAGGGACTTCAAGGGAGATACTTTTGACTCAAATCGTTAAATTTTGAGGTGGAGGGGAACTGAATCTTGGGTTAACTTTCAAGGTGCTAACAAGACGGGAACTCTGATCAATTTTGGAAGAGATTCTTGTTTTATTCTGTTAGTTCCTGGTACTAATTTGAAAGGAGCTTGCCCTGATGGACATCTGATCGTATGGGGTGGCCACTATTTTCTTTCTTTCTTTTTTTTTTTTTAAAGATTTTATTTATTTATTTGACAGACAGAGATCACAAGTAGGCGGGGGTGGGGGGGTGGGGGGGGTGGACAGGCTCCCTGCTGAGCAGAGAGCCCTATGCAGGGCTCCATCCCAGGATCCTGGGTTCATGACCTGGGCCGAAGGCAGAGGCTTTAACCCACTGAGCCACCCAGGCACCCCACGGCCACTATTTTCTTGACACAAAATCATTCTCCATTTTGTAGAAGACCATGGAAACTTCCCCGTTGGAACCTCTCAATCTTCATTCATGCAGAAAAACTCTCTCTCAATATTCATTCTTAAACATTTCCCCCCCGGCCCTCAGAAGGACCTCCGGATTTACTACCACAAATATAATTTCCTATCTCCCAACTTTTCACCTGGGAAGGTACTATAAAATCCTGTCTAGCTGGGAGAAGTTTCTGTCCTGTGAATTAAATTTACTTGGGTGGAGTCCCTGCTGGGCCCAGCTTTGTGCCCGGGCCTCCTAGGTGTCTGCAGGGTGACCATGGCCTTTAGGGGCTGAGCGGACAGGATATACCTCTAAAAGCAACAACACTGTTGTTTAAAGAAAATTAAGAATGCCAAGGGCCTGCCTCTGTTTTGCAAGTAAAACAAAACCAAAACCAAAAGATGTTTGGCTTTGCATAGACAAAACCTTTGAAAAACTCCAACATTATCAGTGAACTCCACGTGCATAATCTGGTGCTCTAGCAGAAGCAGCCTGACTGGATTCCATCCCGCTTCTCCATTGCTTCATCCCGGTACTAAGAAATGACAGCATTTGCGCCATGGGAAGGAAGACAGCTATTCAGCAATTTATTTTCTTCTTGCATTAGAATTTTTCTCTTCTATGCAGCAATTTAAAAAAAAAATTTAACTTTGAAAAAAAAATTTTTTTTTAAGTAAACTCTATGTCCCCAACATGGGGCTTAAACTCATGACCCTGAGATCAAGGGTTGTCTGCTCTACCAACTGATCCAGCCAGCACCCTCTGTATAGCATTTTGAAAATAAAGAAAAGTGCTTACATGTTCATATTCTCAGTTGAATTTTATAATCGATTTGAGCAGTTTTGTCGGCTTCATTGAACAGACAGAAAAGAAGGAAGTTGAGGCAAAGGTCATGGAAGAAAACCAAAGCTTTGTAGCTAGTAGGTCAGGCCCCAGGATGGAATTGGAGTATTTCTCTCCTTCTACTGTGTCGCTCTAGTAGTGTTAGGAGGTTGCAGGACCGGTTAGATCTTTAATGGGAATGATGGTGGTGGTGTTGGGATTGTTCCATCCTTTCTTCTGCTCTGTTCCTGTGTAACCCCTTCTCGGTTTTTGTTCCTTTTCCCTCCCCTTTTCTTTCTTTCAGCTCGGATTCCTTAGCACCACCACTGCTCAGCCAGACCCGAAGGCCCCAAATCTCGTTGGCAAATACCGCCACGTCGACCATGCCACCGGCCAGGTGCTAACCTGTGACAAGTGTCCGGCAGGAACCTATGTGTCTGAGCACTGTACCAACACGAGCCTGCGTGTCTGTAGCAGTTGCCCTGTGGGGACCTTTACCAGGCATGAGAATGGCATAGAGAAATGCCATGACTGTAGTCAGCCATGCCCACGGCCAATGGTTGAGAAATTACCTTGTGCTGCCTTGACTGACCGAGAATGTGCTTGCCCACCTGGCATGTTCCAGTTTAATGGTACCTGCGCCCCCCACACGGTGTGTCCCGTGGGTTGGGGTGTGCGGAAGAAAGGGACGGAGACCGAGGATGTGCGGTGTAAGCAGTGTGCTCGGGGTACCTTCTCTGATGTGCCTTCTAGTGTGATGAAATGCAAAGCATACACAGACTGTCTGAGTCAGAACATGGTGGTGATCAAGCCGGGGACCAAGGAAGCAGACAATGTCTGTGGCCCACTTCTGTCCTCCAGCACGACCTCACCTTCCCCTGGCACAGCCATCTTTTCACACCCGGAGCACATGGAATCCCATGAAGTCCCTTCCTCCACTTATGTTCCCAAAGGTAACTTAACCTTATGCGTTAATTATTTGAAAAAGTCTTTGAGCCCAATGAAACTACTCAACATTGGCTTGTATCAAGGATGTTTTCTCCATTTTGTATATTCCAAAGTCACCCCTTGTAGAATGGGCCTCCATTTTGTGGCTAATTTAATCTGTCTTCTTTGGATGTATTAGAAACATTTAGACTCAGATTTTCTGTTCGGGGGGATCAGATACCTAAAAACTAGGTCACATCAAGCTTTAAAAAAAAAATAACTGAGAGAAATAAGGACAGTGTGTGACCTTATGTAAGTCACTTCTTCAGGCCTTGGTTTTAAACTTGTCAAATACATGAATGATTTAGATGTTCAAGGTTCCTTCCAGATTCAAAGCTTTCCAACATGGAATCAATCCTGGATAGGCATAGCCAGAAGGAAAGAAGGAAGAAGAGGTGAAAATACCATGATGCCTGGAAGGGAGGGATAAATATTGGAACTAAGGTGGGGCAAAAAAGGGGAAAGGAAGTTAGAAGCTTTGGGAAACAAACACGTTTGTAGCCTGCTGAATATAACTAGCATTCACATCTGGAAAATAATAAGTTTAATTTTTTTGAACGATTTCAATTTTATGCCCTTCATCGAGTATCCTAGCTGTCTTCAGGATTTTGGGTCTCAGGCAGAATATAAAATTTATTCTTTTTTTCCCAAATCCTTTTTGGTTAATTTTCTTGAGGTGATTGCCAACTTGAGTTGTGCTTTCTAGCATACTCTTCATGTGTGATTACATTGGACCTTCATGATAACTCTGTAAGGAGGGCCTTATGACCGCCATTTTGAAGTGAAGAAACAGGCTCAGAGAGCTCGAATGACCTGTGCAGGTTTTCTCACAGACTGATGCAATCCAGGTCATGTGTCTTGGGACTTGAAATACTTGGCTTTCACACTCCTTAGTGAAGACTACTGTGGAAGCTTCTCTGAAGGAAGTCCACTAAGCTGTCAGCCCAAAACTTATCTCTTAATAATAGATCCTAAGAAAGTCCTGCCTTGTTTTATTCACTGATTGGTCTCATCAGAGCTTTCACTGGTCAGATTTGGATTTAAGTTTGAGCTCTTTCCCCTAGCTTAGTCATATTCTCAGTCTTACCATTGTGTCTTGAAATGGCCAAAAAGCGGTTAAGGAAGAGTAAAGGGATTAAATTGGAACTAGTTTTGTGCATAATCGACCCAATTTTAAGAGCTGACTAGAGCCCTGAGCATACATGAGTCTGCTCTGTATGTGAAGCACCGGGGAAGCTTCTGTGAAGTTCAGATGGTGGATCCCTGAGATGCTGTTGACTTTGCCATGAGGAAGCAAGTTTAGCTGTGAAGTTCAGTTCTTACCTTCCACATAAATGTGCTGTTAGAGTCTTTATGAAAATGTGCAGTATAATTTATTCTTAATCTCCAAAGTTCATCTTTTCTTTCATTATCTGGCCTGGCTTGGCGATGAGCAGGAAGAGGAGGCATATACAGATCCCCAGATATAGAAAAGCTCTCCCCCCTCCTTTTTTTCTAGGCATGAACTCAACAGAATCCAACTCTTCTGCCTCTGTTAGACCAAAGGTACCGAGTGGCATCCAGGAAGGGACAGTCCCCGACAACACAAGCTCAGCGAGGGGTGAGGAAGGCGTGAACAAGACCCTCCCAAACCTCCAGGTAGTCAGCCACCAGCAAGGCCCCCACCATAGACACATCCTGAAGCTGCTGCCGTCCATGGAGGCCACTGGGGGTGAGAAGTCCAGCACGCCCATCAAAGGTCTCAAGAGGGGTCACCCCAGACAGAACTTACACAAGCATTTTGACATCAATGAACACTTGCCCTGGATGATTGTGCTTTTCCTGCTGCTGGTGCTTGTGGTGATAGTGGTATGCAGTATCCGGAAAAGCTCAAGGACTCTGAAGAAGGGGCCCCGGCAGGATCCCAGCGCCATTGTGGAAAAGGCAGGGCTGAAGAAATCCACGACCCCAACTCAGAACCGGGAGAAGTGGATCTACTACTGCAATGGCCACGGTGAGCCTTTTCTCCTTGCTCACACATCCCCCTGCCTTTCCTTTCTCAGTCCTTGCTGCCAGAAAGAGGGGGAAATGCTAAGCTTCCAGGTGTTCCTATCCACCAAGGGCCATTTGATCTAGTTGTGTTATGAAAAGTGACGTGGTCAGCATTGGCTATAATATGTTCAGAGAGAATAACTACTCTGCCCTTTTCTCCCCTTGACACATTTAAAGGAGACTGTTGACACACCAGAGACCTAGGGACTTTGTTCAACCGTGTCATTTAACGAGCGAGGAGGTAGTGTTCGTGGAGGTTTGGCAGTGTCCTTGACCCAGGCTGGTGGTTTGTTCAGGACGGACGGGCCTGACTCCACGTCTCCTCTTACTGTTGGGTGGCTTCCTTCTACAATACCAGACTACTGAAAAGTTAGAGGGCAGAAAACCCAACTTGTTTTAATTAAGTCTGCCTTTTTGAATCGGAACCTTGCTTAGAGATTCCTATTACTTTCTCACATGTGCTTTTCCCCTCCTTGAATTTTTAGGATCCCATTTCTATCAGGAGGATAGAAAGTTCTTTTAGATTTTAGAGACCCTAAGCTTAATATACGGGTTATCATCTGAGGCCGGACCCTACGTCTTCTGCCTAGCAGCCAGCCTTGATACAGGCCAGGACATTTCAGTTTTTCCTTTTCTGAAGACAAGCAACAACTTACAGAACTTGTCCTATAGCGAAATTTGGTCTGAAGACTGCAGGTTTGAGCTTGACTCAGTAACTTCCCTTTCTTTAAATCCTCCCTGAGCTATCAGCCCCAAGTTTTGATAATCCCCTTCGGGTGTCTCCTTTTTCCTTAAAGACAAAGGCATAGGCCACATATTTTTTAAAAAGTCGTTTGACCTTTTTTTTGCACTGAACCTTAACAATGTTTATACCCTTTGCCCCAGTAACTTAATTTTGTGACTCTGTCATAAAGGTATAAACCAGAAATAGTAAAAAAAGATTTAAGCACAAAGGTCTTATGCATTTAACTCAGCATTATGTGTAATAAGTAAAAATTGAAAATAATCAATTGTCCAGCTTTAGGGAAGTGAATAAGTAAATTATGGCATATCCATATAGTGGAAAACTCTTGCCATTGAAGAGTGAATCAAGTTTTTTTTTTTTTTTTTTATTTTTTACCCATGACATAGGAAAATGTTAATACTAGGTTAAAGGAAAACAATAAAACCAAAACAGGCTACACACTTCATACAATATAATCCCAATTCTGAAAACTTTGGGAAAAAGACTGAAGAGAAATACACCAAAATAGAAATAATGTTTCTTCCAGTTTGGTCGGATATGGTGGAATTTATGTATGTTCCGTTTTCTTTATTAGTTTTCTGTTCTTTTCCCCAAATTTTCTATAATAAGCACATGGAATTTTTATAATCAGGTATTTAGAGAAAGTTAAAAAAAAAAACAAAACAAACCTTCATTTTGCTTCCTTTTGCTAGTCTGTGTGAATGACCAAACCAAGAGAAAATCAGACTGAGGCCAACATCCTACCTGGGATAGAGCCTGCATAGACTTGAGTAAGACATCTCTTTGCTGGCAACCCAGCTGGGGAAGGAAGGCTTCAATTCTCCCCTCCTTTTTAATAAAATATATTTTTGACTGGATGTAATTTCAGACTTCAGAAAAATTTGCAGTATCTCTGTGCCTAGATTGAACTATTGTTAAATTCTGCCCTTTTGCTTTATTATTTGTACTTTTTACATAAAAATACAGACTTTATATTATGACATATATATATATAATATAGACTAATATGTTACATATAATGTTAGTTACATATAATGTTATATAGTATGTATAATATAATTTTTTTTAAGATTTTATTTCTTTATTTGAGAGAGAGCATGAGTGAAGGAAAGGGCAGAGGAAGAGGGAGAGACAGCCTTCCTACACAGTGTGGAGCCCAATGTGGGGCTGGATCCCAGGACCCTGGAATCATGACCTGAGCCGAAGGCAAACTCTTAACAGACAGAGCCACCCAGGCGTGCCTGATGTTTTATGATACATGAAATACAGTATATGTGTGTAGACTGTCCCCGACTTAATGATGGTTCAACTTAAGATTTGTTAATATTATGATGATGCCAAAATGATATGCCTTCAGTAGAAATCAATTGTACTTCAGATCATGAATTTTGATCTTTTCCTGGGCTAGTGATACACAGTATGATCCTCTTTCATGATGCTGGACGATAGCAGCTCCCAGTCAGCCATCAGATCCCATGGGTGAACAACCAGTACACTTATAACCATTCTGGACCCAAATAACCCTTCTATTTTTCACTTTCAGTTGAGCATTCAGTAAATTACCTGAGAGAATCAACGCTTTATTTCAAAATAGGCTTTGTGTTCGATGATTTTGCCCGGTGGAGGTTAATAGGAGTGTTCTGAGCATGGTTAGGGTAGGCTAGGCTAAGCTGTGATGTTTGGTAGATGAGGTGTATTTTTTTTAATTGAGCATAATGGGTTAGATGTATTAAATGCACTCACGACTTACTGTATTAAATGATGTTTTCAGCCTGTGCTGCGTTTATCAGGATGCTGCCCCATCGTAAGTCATTATTGTACATATGTACAGTAATTTTTCTAAATCATTGCATGGCACTTTATGCCTAGAAACTTTGGTATGTATTTCCTAACAATAAGGACAGTCTCTTTAAAAAAAAAGTGGTCATTTTCATCTCAATCGATTTAATATGGATATGATATTTTAATTCACTGTCCACATTCCAGTGTTGCTGGTTGACCCAGTAAAGCCCTTGATGGATAGCATCTCTTCTTCCTCTGGTCTAGGATCCATTCAGGATCAGGTATTTCATTGAATTGCCCTTTAAGTGGCTAGTCAGAGCACTCATTCTGATCTACCTCATTAGGAGAAAATTAGCAGAGAACATCCTGCTAGATTTGTAAATGTCTGGAACTCTCCTCCCACTTTATTAAAGAAGTGACTCTGTTGTTCTAGTGGTTGCACTTACGGATTAGATCTCGATCAGCTGTATTTCTAAATGCTCTTTTGCAGCCTAGTTGTCTGAATTCTTGAGAACACCAAGAGTTGTAGAAGTAAAACTGGGTCCAGCAGCAAAAAGCAGCCTAATGCAGGAACTTAGATGTTCCTATGACCACTGTCACCTTGTAAACTTCCGTGCCTGTGTCCTTGAAACAATATCCTGTTTCGTAAAAAGAATACCAGTGCCAAATCAAACAAAGCCGGACCATGCCTCCTAGGATAGCAGGACCTGGGTGAGATGCTTTTCCAGCTAAATCACAGTAGTCTCATTCAGGGGCAACCCCCTCTTCCCATAGATTAACCTTTCCCCCAGGTTTTTGCGTCACGATGTTTATATTTAAGGTGTTTTTTTTGTTTTGTTTTGGTTTGTTTTTTTTCCTGAGGAAGGTCTCCTCTTTCCAAATTGCTATTCTCGAAGGTACAACCAGGTAAAATCCCATTACAAAGAGAGGTTCTGTTTCATAAAAACTGTCCCAGGGGCTCAGAGAGGCCTCTAGAAACTCTACCTGTTTGATCTGATCGCTGTGAGTTCTGGGCAGCCGATGATCCTGTATAATAAGGTCTTAATGTGGTCCTCATCCATTTTCCACTGAATTGTTCATGAGGATGAGAATGGGGATACGATCACCTAGCTCTGGGGCGTGCCCTATAGGAGGGTGCCCTATAGCAGGCCTGTCCAAGATCCTGAACGCCTTATAGACCATCTGCACTCTGAAACAGGGGTCTTGGTTCCCATCTTTGTCACCAATGACAGCCTCTTCTCTGTTAGGCCCCACTCACCCCTCTCTACCTCCTGTGGACTTAGGGTTTTTAAAAGTTGAACTCTAGAAAACTGCAGTCCCACTTTCACAGAATTCTAGTGTTGGAAATAGTGGGTGAGACACTATGTAGCCCGGAGGATCGAGGAGCGAACGTGCTGTGGTACCTTGTGTGCTTCCTTCCTTTCTGAAGTCATTGCAGTGTTGCATCTGGTAGGTTGGGACTGTTCTGTGGTTCCCTGTAATAGGTCTCCAGCAGCAACAGAATTAGAAGTCCCTTCAGAATTTTTAGACACAAGAGTCTGTGTGAGAGTTCATTGCCGGGTCCGAGTGTCATCAAGATGTACGTCTATTGTTAACGCTCCATTGCCATGTTTCTGTCACTTTTAAAGAACTTTAGTTCTTTCTGTAGTATAAGCCCAACACAATGAGGCAAGTGGTGCATCCAAAATAGTCCATTTGAAGTTAAGAACGAGTGTGGGTTCACATTAATTGGGAGGTTACATGGGAAATAGTAGCTTTTGTTTTGTTTGTTTTGTCACAAAAGGCACAAAAGTGAAGATAGTGAAATTTGGTCTGTACTTAACTGGCCATACGTTGCGATGCGAGAGGCTCAAATGATCTCGAAATAGTCGTGCCATTCGCTTCCTGGTAACCACGGAAGATGGAGAACTGTGGTCCAGGCCCCCTTGAGAAGGGGGATGCTGAGGACGGCCATCGGCTGCTGCTCTCTCTTCACTGTTCCCTTATGGGCCATTTTTTTTTTTTTTACCTTTCCTTCCCTTTTTCCTCTTCTCTCTCCCTTTCCTATCTGTCTCTCTTCTTCCTTCCTTTATTCCCCCTTCTCTTCGACTATTTGCAAAAGGTTGAAGCTGGCTTCCCGGCCAATCAGTTGGCCCAGGTCTTCGGAGGGCAAGTTCGAAAAACAGGTCAAGGAGTAGAAATCCGCCTGAAGATGCTCGTGCTGATGAGAGGAACATCCGGGGAGGAGGGCCCTGCAAAGTGACAAAAGGAGCAAGAGATGGACAGTCTTTCTCCCTGATCATTTTTTCTTTTTCTCTCACACTTAAGGCTATGAAGAGAAAATAAAATGAGAGAAACAGGAATTGGATTTATCTTGTTTGCACCGAGCTTAGCTCCTGATTAGCGCATTCTTCCTCCCGTGTCTTGGGGAGATAGTAAGCATTTGCAGGGGCGGCGACCCTTCGGGTGTAGCTACTTCAAGCACAGGACCTATAAGGACGGCAAAAGCGATAGTACAAGCAGCTGGTGCGTTCTTTCTGTAGTTGACTGTTTTGTAAACCCAGTAGCCAAAGGGTAAAGGACTCTTTCTGTAGAACTAGGTTCTAAGATGCTGTTTTGTAATTCCCGTAGCTCTTACTGTCACTGCTGACTTGTGTGTGTGTATGTGGTTTGTCTCCCCACATTGCTGTGAAGTCCTTAGAGAGCAGACAACTGGGTTTTACTGTGAGACCCCATGCCTGGTTAGTAGCACAGGGGAGGAGAGATCACCTGGGAGGGGTGATCTGGAGCCCAGCTGGCCCATATGGTAGCCATCTGCCCTGTGTAATTTAAAGATGAAATGAACGAAAATAAAAAAATTCAATACCTCAGTTGTACCAGCCCCAGTTCAAAGGCTCAATGGTTGCATGTATCTAGTAATGACCGTATTGGACAGGACAGGTAGAAAACATTTCCATCATAGAAAGTTCTGCCCATGAGCTAATTAGTCTACTTAATCCTTTTCAAGGTTGGTTGGTTTTCAACCCACTGAACTATTGGATTTTTTCCTTTTGAGTTGTAATAATATTTGATGTTAGGGATTTAACATAAAGATCTGAAGGTGAGTTCTTGACACAAGATTGCCACAGATACCAAGAATTAGTGTTCAGAGCTAAAGGAGGCTTCCATGATAGCTGTGCTTTAAAATATGCAAAAAACAGCTACAAAAACTGCTGGTATTCCTCCATCTGATTTGCTTCTTCGAAGTGGAACCTTTGACCCATGGACACTGGGGAGCTGGGAAACGTGAAGAGGGAGAAAACCGCTAATTCGCGAATGCTTCCATGCTTGTGTTTAAGTAGAACGGAGAGAGGGCTTGGTCTGGTGGGGAGACCTTAAGCAGGGACACGTGTGGGAGTCCTGGGGTTGGGTCTGAGGCAAGAGATAAGGGGGCCTGGGGAGGAAAGCCCTCTCTCGAACTAGAAATGACAGCAATAAAGCTGGGTTCTCAAATTCTAGATTTTCCATTCCCTGTTCTTTTCAGTGAAGACCTTATACTTCTCCGGGCCTCTGTTTAGAAGGTTGGGAAAAAAAGGTGTTATCATAAGCGCTAAAGAGCAAAGACTCTGGAATCTGGTTCCACTTACTAGCTACGTGATCCAGGTCCCATCAGTTAACCACCCTGTGCCTCATTTTCCTTATGGGTAAAATGGGAGTCGTAATTGTGCATGGTTTGTTGTGAGAGTGAACTGAGTGTGTGCCCAGCGTGCAGTACGTTGCTGGCCGCAGGGCCAATTGTCTCCAAGTAGTAGTTGTGACCCGGGAGGTTGATGATGGTAGAGACGACTCATGAGCCCCACTGTCCCCTCTGGTAATCTCTCTGTTTGTTTCCTGATTCACCCCCAGAAAGGATGACCGTGAAAAAGGCTGAAGTATTTGCCCTTTATCATGGGCGCAGCTGTACTTAAGGAAGCAGTCTATTTCTTCCTGGAGAGCTTCTTGAGTTCTAGCCATAAGTGTTCTGTCGTATATTTGTATTAATTAATATTAATTAATTAACATGATCATTTATTTATTTATTTATTTAATATATTTCTATTAGACTGTTGTCCAGTCCGCAGACCGCTGAAGGGATGAGTTACAAAACAGGACCATGAGATACATGTGGGAGTGAGGAAAAGGCGGCAGTTACCCGTATTTTGCTTAAAAATGGCTCCATTTCTCCTTCGTGCCCTCCTGAAAAAAGACTAGTTTTTACCAGGACATCTCGGTCTTACCTCACGGGTCTGCCCCACAGAGATACCAGGCAGTTGCTACAACATGTCTCTCAGGCACACCAGAGCCATGGAGGGAGAGTCGCTTGGGGAGCTGTCTGCACCCCCCCCACCCCTTTCGTCTGCTTGCGCAGGGAACCGATAGACATTGAGTGGAGAGGGGCCGAGAGAGACAGGAGACAGATGCAACCCGCTGTAGACTCCAGCGCACCCCTGTTGTCCTCAAAGAGAAACCGAGAGAGTGAACGACTGAATATCCTAGTTCAGTGACTGACTGGTGCTGTGGAGGAGAGTTGGAAGGGAGGCATGCCGGATTGCCACACAGGGTCAGGACGTCCCAGATGCCATCCATTTTTTTTTTAATTTTTAATTTTTTTATAAACATATAATGTATTATTAGCCCCAAGGGTACAGGTCTGTGAATCGCCAGGTTTATACACTTCACAGCACTCACCATATCACATACCCTCCCCAATGTCCATAACCCCACCACCCTCTCCCTACCCCCCTCTCCCTCCACCCCCCTCAGTTTGTTTTGTGACATTAAGAGTCTCTTACGGTTTGTCTCCCTCCCAATCCCATCTTGTTCCATTTATTCTTTTCCTACCCCCCCCAAACCCCCCATGCTGCATCTCCACTTCCTCATATCAGGGAGCTCATATGATAGTTGTCTTTCTCCAATTGACTTATTTTGCTAAGCGTAATACCCTCTAGTTCCATCCACGTGGTCGCAAATGGCAAGGTTTCATTTCTTTTGATGGCTGCATAGTATTCCACTGTATATATATACCACATCTTCTTTATCCATTCACCAGATACCATCCTTTTAACAAGGATGAGCTGGCTGAGTGGAGCCATGGGCTAGTTCTTCCGAGTCTAGGCTGCAGCCCACAGGAGGAGCCGTGGCGGCAGAAATGACATTGGCCAGTGAGACCTGAAGTCCAGATCTGGTTCTTCTCAAACGCTGCATGGTCCCCGGCACAAGACTAACTCTTTTTGAATCTCAACTTTGTTTGTAAAGTAAGGGAACTTGAACCCTTCACCACAGGGTCGCCTGATTTTGATCTATGTGGCCATTTTGCTGTGACCGAGTACACTGCTGTCCCATCAAAGTCTGTCTGGGGAAACACTGCCTTGATTGATCCTGCGGGTGCCGGAGAGTAGAGTTCAGGGGCTGCAGGGCAGGGATAAGAGGCCGGGCTTATGCCCCACGCCGATGCCCGATGCTGAAGAAGGCCTGTCTGTGTGCTCGCTGCCACACGGGAGAGCTTGCCCTCGTGCTTACTAGAGAGTAAGGTCAGGATAGTGAGAATTTTCACTTAAGCCAGGACACAAGTTGGGGAGGCCTAGGAGAACGTGCGGTAACAGTGCAAGCTTTCAGGGAGAGTGTGAGACGTTTTGGTAGCACGGTAGATAGAGACTGAGCAGCAGTTAGAGAACTACTTCTGGATCTTTCAGTCCCTTCAAGTGTGTCACCTCGATTGCAGTGGAGAAGCTGTGTCCAGGGCTCTCATGCATTTCTGAATTTTTATGCAGAGGGAGACCTTGGTCTCCTCCTATGAGTCAGGAAACCCCAGCCACAACAGAGTTCCTGAGAACAGCTTTGCACTGGTCACAAGGAGGGCACACTTGGTAAATCCTTTCCTGCTTTGGAAAAGTTACTCCACTTGTACTGGCTGGTGAGAGGCCAGCAGCTCACATCCAGCTATCAGGGGTGAGCGGCTTCTAGCGTACACGTGTTCAGGCAGTATCCTCCTCTCAGTCTGAGCAAAGAAGTTCAGACCTTCACTGTACTGAAACCCTCTTTCACTTCCATGTATTCTTGTTAGTTCTTATTAGCTCGTTAGTGTCAGTGTTGCTCTCCCCTGTAAAGAAGTTCTTAGGGGCACCTGGGTGGCTCAGTCAGTTAGGCATCTGCCTTCAGCTCCGGTCATGATCTCAGGGTCCTGAGATCAAGTCACACATCGGACTCCCTGCTCCTCGGGGAGTCTGCTTCCTCCTCTCTGCCTCTGCCAGCCGCTCCCCATGCTTGTGCTCTCTCACTCTTTGTCAAGTAAATTTTTTTTAAAAGTAGTTCTTAAATTACACGTTTACCACAGATCCATGTATCTTTGTAATTCATTGGGGCTTTATGCTTGAACTTTTACAAGATAATCCTTGAGGATGGGGGAAAATGTTACTCATATAAGAGTGGAAGGCAGGAGTTACAGAAAGATTTTATTTCACTGTCCACAGGATTTGTCTTTAGCTAGGACAGCCATGAATTTCTTCAGGGAAAAATGCTGGGAGAGATATTAGACTGAAGAGGAGCTGTTCTCCATCTTAGTTACATGTTTCTCTCTCTCTTTATGGTCTTTTGCTGTATTATCTCCTGTTTGAGAGTTGTGCAGATGTTGAATTGTTTTCCTAAAGAGAAACTCACTGGTCAATCTGCCTGATTCTTTGGCTAAAGTAGGAGACGATAGGATCTGAAGTAAATTTTCCTGTTTGTAACCAGGTTCACCTTTAAGGAATCCCACAGCAAAAAGAAGAGAGAAGATAAGGAAATTTCAAACAGGACTCATTATTAAACTGCTTAACTTCTGTTATTTTTCATTTAATTACATGTATGTGAACACCAAGTTCAAGGTACTGTCCTAGGACTAGGCTCTAGTGTAACATAAAGGGTGTTTGTTTTAGTTTCTTTGGAGAGAGCTTCAAGTTGGAGAGCAAGTTGGAGATCATCGAGAAGTGTGTGTGTGTGTGTGTGTGTGTGTGTGTGTGTGTGTGTGTGTTTTGTGTGTGTATGTGTCTAATCCCTCATTTTACAGAAGCTAAAACTGAATCTCAGGGAAGAACAGTGCCTTGCCCAGGGTTATATGGCCATAACTTAACCCCTGGGACGGTGATTTTTATATTTTCCATGTTGCTTCTCTGCTCAGAGGACTACAGGGTTCTTCCCAGTACAAAGGCTGTTGTGGTTTGAAAGCATTTACTCCAGTTTCTTGAATGACAAAGTGGAGAGGCTGTTAGCTTGTGAGGCTACTGAAGGCTGTGGCTGTGGGACCCAAGAACTTAGTTAGCCCTTTGGCCTCAGGGACTCAGGAGTGAATGAGGGAGAAAGATGAAGGCGTGTTTCAGAGGGGGACATCTTCTGGCTTGTTTCTCCCTGGATTGCCTTCATGGGAATGCTGATGGCACCTAGGTGGTCATTCAGTGGGGGCTGGAGGTGTTCAGCTTAATTAATCATCTTAATGGGGTGATTTCAGACTGAGAGAAGTAAAGGAGCTGATGGCTGGAGATGACTTAGATCTGGGCTACAGGTGAAAGTCAAGACATGCTTGAAGCTCTTAAAATCTACGTGGAACATTCCCACCTTGACCTTGAAGAGGCAGAATCATCCCCCCTTCATTTATCCTTTCTTCACACCCTCTTAGCCTGTCTCTCAGGCACTTGAGCACCTTCCTGGTTGCTCTTGACATTCTCTGACTTGAACTCAAGTTTTACTTGTCTAAGCAAATTGCTCCAAGGGAATCTGTGTAAAGCCTTATTATTGACACACTGGTTTGGGGGAAGAGGGAGAAATAATACTTCATGGTTATTGAATGCTTAGTGTGTGCCAGCACTATTCTGTGGTTATAGGTACTTTCTTATTTAATTCCTAGAACAACGTTCTAATGTCAGGATTATGCCCATTTTACATATTAAAAATGTAGAAGGCACAGGAGGGTTGCATGACCTGACAAAGATCATACCTCAAGTCCATGGTGAGCCAAGGACTGGCACTCAGGCAGTTGGCCTTGAATTCTGAGCTGGTAACGAGTGTGCAACACCGCTGCTCACTTGTGTCTCTCCAATGTTTGGAGGAGGAGGGGTGTGGTATGGGCAGACAGTTGAAGCCTAGACTATTGCAAATATATTGTTGTAACACATTTGTCCATTATTTCCATTTTCTCCTTTTCTTTGATGCCATAGAGGGAAGTAGGAGTTGGCCGAAGACATATTCAAAACATGTATGTTCAAAGAAGCAACCAAAACTCAGGAAAGACGGGGTTGGTAACGCAGTGCTTAGCTCCGGGAGGCAGCATGGTACTGTGAGGGATGAGGGCCGATGGGTCGGACTCTCCGATTTTGACTCTCAGCCCTCACTAGGCAACTATGCCAAGCTACTGAACCTCTCCTCAGTTCTTCTATCTGGAATGTGGACATAAGTCCCGTCCCATGGGGTTGTTTCTAAAGATCAAATGAGATCGTCTATAATATTGATCAAGCTGCCAGCTCAGCTTTTTTTTCTTTCTCCCTTTCCTCACAGGATAGTCAGGAAGTTGAGCTGTATTAAGCATTTATGCAGAGCTGATGTCAGGGTGAGGGACAGTTGTATCTCATGTTCAACACAAGTAGAACTCCGTTAAGTGTGAGACTTAGTGAGTCATAGGGGCCAGGAAAAATGGCTGCGGAGAAAACATCTATACTAAGAACGTTGGCCATAACACGCCTCAAGGCCTGACTGAGCAGCACAAGAAGAGCTTGAAGGGAACTGACGGTGTGGCACATGGCATCTGGTTCTCAGCATTCTTGAGGGTGAGACAAAGGGCTTTTGCTCACCCAGCCTGCCCCCATGGTGTGAGGAGCACTGCTGAGGCGCTAGTGTGGCCTGGGGCCATGGGGGGCGGAGAGCACCCTATGCCTGGGGGACAGGTGCAGTGGGCCACCGTTGACAGAGAGGGAAGCTGTGGAAAGGGATGGAGCTTGTGGGGCCTGGTGATGCTCACTGGTGTGACGAAGGACTTTGATTCAAGTATCTCTAACATCTTCCATTCCGAAGTCCTATCCTTCAGTGTTGCAGAAACTGAATGGTGAAGTTAAACACAGTCCACAGCCAAACTGCTTCCGTATCTCAGGCTTGAAACCCCAAGATGAAGTTCAAGTGTGGACTAGCTGGCTTGCGGGTTAAACCTCTTATTTGCATAACTCGATTACATAACTTTATTTGTATAAGATTGGTATCCCAATCTGGATGTATAGACTGTTCTTTGAGGGAAACAGTGCTGCTTCAGAACTGGGAATAATTTGCTTGTGTAAAGTTCAGACATAGTCCTTGAACCGTGCTACCTTTTAGGTACGGAGAATTTCTGGTAATATATCTTTTGTTTCTTCCATCTTGTCCCCTATCCACAAGCCACTGCTCAAGCAGAGAGATACGTGACATCGTCCCACATTACCTAGCAAACAAGCAAAACCTATCCCTTCTCATCTGCGTTGTCTTTAGGTTTTACTCAGGAACAGCATTCTTGGTTCTAGTCCTTAGGAATTCCAATGATAGGTTTAGGAAATGTGTTTCCTTCCTTCCCAACCTGTGGTTCCTCCTTTAGGATGGGTCAGGTATAGGAGAATTGGTTTTTATGGGGGTTGTGAAGGAAACCCTTCTCTTGGATTCCCAGCTCTGCAGCCTTCTTCCTCTTTCCAGGGAGGCAGTCTAATTGGGATGGTGTTTCTGGCACCATCTTTGGTCTTGGTCTTGGTCTTTCCCCAAAGTTTCAGTGACTGGTTAGGGGACAGATGTCCAGTAACCAGAAGCTGTGCCCCATATGTATTTGAACAGTATCAATATTCTCTTCCATCAGGTTTCAGGAATGACTTAAAACATTTCAATTGAATTGTGAAAACTTCTCTATGCAGCATTCAGAGAAGAACAAATGACGTGTGTTAGGAATTGGATAATAAGTACTTCTCCACTCCTTTTTTCCCCCTCTAAAGTGACACTGTGGGGTGTCTCTTAGTATTGACATAGGCAAGATCATGAAGTGATTCTGGGATGCAAACATGACCTCTTACACTGTGATTATGAAATCTATTTTTCTAACCTTATAAGAAAGGTCTCTCTCTTGCTGCCATTAAATCTTGTTTACTTTTCTTCAACAAAGACTTATCTCATGCTGACTGAGTGCCATATCCTGCTCCAAGTATTTTCTAAATATTAACCTAATTTCCATAACTCTGGGAGGTAGGCCACTATCATTACCATTTTACAGATGGGGAAACTGAGGTGGAGGGAGTAACTCACTCCAGGTCACGCAGCTAGGAAGTGGCAAAGCCAGGTTTTAAACTTGGGCGCCAGTCTGACTCTAGATACTGCCCCGTGATTCTTACAGTCTGGATTTCCCATGAATCACCTGAGGCTGGAAATGGCTAGGTTTCTATGGCTGATTTCTTTTTTTTTTTTTTAATCATGCGGCATTAAGAAAACGTTATTGCCCTTAGCAAAGCCCAGCTTGTTCTGAAGGAAAACAACTACAAAATTGTCATCGGTAAAGAGTTGTCCTTTGTAGAAGTCACACTGATTTCCTGCTTTTCCATTTTTTTCTTCGATTGCTTGAAAGGAGAAAATTCGAAAGCCAGATACCCAATGGGATTATGGCTCCGAGGGTTCTTGTAATACATAAGGGCTGTGACCAGTAAGTCAGAGGTGCTTTGCTAATCAGAAGCCACATCTGTTGAACTTGGGTTTTCCCAGCCTCAGAGAGCAGACAGCTGCGAGCAGAGAAACCTTCCCTTTTTGCCTGAAGCCCCCTTGTCAAAAATTCCAGACAGTCCCCTTACTGTCAGCCCACATTTCCTATGAGAACTTGACGTGGAAACACCAGGAAGCTGGGCTGAAGGGAGTACAATGTCTCACTAAAGAGGCCACCGTGTCCTTTGCCCCCTCCCCGGGGGCTACCCTACCACAGTGATTTTCCAGTGGCTGGAAGAGGCTTTTTTCCCCATGAACCCCTCACCCCACTGCCTTTTCCACCCTTGTGTCCAGTGATGCCACTTCCGGCAGACAGCACCTTTCTGGTTAACCTCTGAGGATGTCTGACAATTAGACAGCGGACAGAACTGTTGCAAGAGAAAAGCTCCTCTTATCACTGTAGCCTAAAAAGCATCATCTCGTGCACAAAGTGGCCAGAGAGGGGCATTTGCCCTGCGGTGTCACAGGCTGCTGTCCACCCCAACTCCCTCAGGCTTGCCCAGTGATAACGTCTTCCTCTAGGCTTTATGGAGAAGGTATTTAAATTTTAAATACGTATTTTATTTTGTAATTTACCTAACTAGCAGCTTTTAAATTTAAGCTGTTTGGGGGTATTGAAACACAAATTAGCGTTTTCCCCACATAGGACTAAAATACAAATAGAAACAAAAAAATTCTTAAAAATGAATGCTCTTGAATCAGCCTGGTCAGGTGTTATGTAAGCAGATATTGCCGAGGAGGAGGAATTTCTAGATTTCTGTTGATCGTTCTTCACGAGTAACTGGTTGTTAACATCAAGGGCTATGCGCAGAATTTGACACATTAAGTATGTTGATGTTATGTCGACTTCTAAAATGTAGCCGGGTTCAAGTTTATATGTTAAAAAAATAATGACTCTTACTATGTTTTATCAGATCTAAGACACCACTGATGGTGACATACCATTTTTTTTATATTCCACTAAGGAAGAAAACCCACTGTGACCAAGCTAGGAAAAGGCATTGATTCAAATACACATTCAGATGTCTTAGAATCCGTGAAATATGGCAGGATCTTAGCCACAATCTTGCATCTTTTCTATAGAGTCTGACAACATGATTCTAACTGAACTGTTAGTTTAGTTTCCTGTGCTTGGCCTGTCGCCAGCATTTAACACCCTTGATTCCCTTCTGCCCGAAACGCTTCCTTCCCTTGGCCTCCAGGACACTGTTCTCTGGGGTCCTCCTCCCACTTCTCTCACTACTGCTTCTCCATCTCCTTGCCTGACTCCTTCTCTTTCACTTGACTTGTGAACAGTAGATGGCCCCAGGGCTGAGGACTGGCACCTCTTTTCTGCCTGCACACCTTCCCTCCCGTGGTGACCCAGACCTTTAAAGACTATCCATCTGCTGGTTATTCCCAAGTGCATAGATCCAACCTGGTTCTTGTATCTGGACACAACATGCAAATATCCTCCCCCTTGCGTGACCAACCCAGACGTCTAGATGTTTGACAGCTAAGATGTCTAAACCAAATTCCAAACAACACCCCACGTCAGTCACCCATTGCAGAAGGAGGCCCCTCCAGCCTTCCACTGCTCTGGCCAGAACGTTAGAGTGCCTCCTTCCCTTTCTTTCACACCCCAGAGTTAGCAAACCCGGTAGCAAATCCCATCAGCTCTTCCTTCAAAATGTATACAGGAGTTGACCATATCCTATCATTTCCACTGTGGCCCCTCTGCCCCAAATGAAGTCAGTCCCCTCCCTTGGAGGATGTCTGTGGGCTCCTCCTCTGCCCGGGCCCTTTCCGTGTATGTATTCCTGACATAGCATCCAGAATGATCCTGTCCACATGGGAGTCAGATGATGTCCTTCAAAACTGAGACATTGAGACTTTGTTTAAAAGTCTCCAGTGACTTTTTTTGCACCCAGAGTAGCAGCCTAAAGACCCAGAACAATCCATACCCCCTTTGTCTCTCAGCCTGTGACCCCTGTCACCCTCCCCCTTGCCCACTGGCTTCCGCCGCAACGGCCTCTCTGCTCCTCCTTGTGTATGCCAACGCCCTTCCTTCCCCCAGACCCGCTGTTCCCTCTGCCTCGGAGTCCATTGTCTCACATACCTGCGTGACATGCTGTCTTACCTCAGCATGATTTAAATGTTTTTTAATTTAAATGTTACCTCAGCGAGGCCTTCTTTTAGCTCTGAGGGAGGAGGCCCCAATTCTAAAATGTCAGTCCTGCCCTCCCATCCCTGGTCTCTGATCTGTTTTTCTCTTTAGCATGCCTCACTATCTATCACTAAATATTTTTTTACTTCCCGTGTCCCCCAGGACAATGAAAGGTTTTGGTTTTGTTGTGTGTCCCGCCATGCTTCCGGAGCCTAGAATAGTGTCGGGGTGGTCACTGCTCTGTACGTTTTTGTTAGATAAATAAATGAACAGCTTCAGACATAAACTAAGACCAGGAGATAGGAGCCATTTTTGACCTTGTTCTTTTTGTTTTCTTCCATGGGATGAAATAAAAGGTTATTGGTTTTCCTCACAGCCTCAGTGGTATCTGTTTTTTTCCATCTGGAAAATTGTCTATTGTTTCAATAGAACTTGTCATGGGTAAACAGTCCATCATTAGCTTTATGTGACCTTTGCACTGTGGTTTTAGTAGCTTCTGGGCTTCATCTGAGCTTATGATGATTGCCCATTGAACCTTCAATAAGATAGTGATTAATTCAGCTTCAGAAGTCATCTTTTGGGTTAAAATGAAGTCTAAGCAATTCCTCTAACATTTGTACTTCAACGAGGCAAAGACTATTTTTAACTTGGGGCATTCTGAGCTCCCAAGCACTGATAAAGCAGTTAGTTTCCTGTGTGATGCATTGGGAGTGATCCCTGTTGATAGCCCATTTTTAAATCATCCTATGATATACTAGTTATTACAAAACACATGCGCATGTTTCGGGTTTATTGCTCTTAGAAGCACTTATTGTGTAATCTGGCCAGACAGATCTTGGTCTAGACAGCTCCTCTCTGCAGGGTCAGAACCTGGGAGACTTTTCCTCTGGCTCCTGACATGGATGTGGTGGGCCACCCTGATGGGGGAGAGGGCACCGCCAGAGGGAGAGACTCTTGCATAAGAACTGGTTCCTGTGCCAGGAAGCCCAGCTTCTACCCATCAGGGACCACATGAGATCTGGCATGGCTTCACGACAAGGGAGTGTTGGCCTGTGGCCCCCCAGCTTCTCAATGGCTGCAGTTACAGAGATTAATGAGATGATAAAAGGTGGTGTAGGGGATCAGGAAAAAGGGGAAGCTAACAAAAAAGGGATTCATCCATCCATCCATCCATCCATCCATCCATCCGTCCATCCTATTCCTAGTATGTGCTAGGTGCTGGAGATAATGGTAGTCAAAGTCAACATGGGGATTGGGCAGAGGGTGGTCAGAAAAGTCATCAATGAGGACATTGCCATTGTGTTGGGAAGAATATCAATTCTAGGAAGGCTAAAGCCACGCTTGTATTCAGATTTCGAGCTTGACATATGTTGCTATGTATGTACTTTGAATGCGCTGCCCTGTACCTGCAGCTTATAAGCCTGAGGCCCCAGTGTGTGCTGATTAACAGCAATGTCTGGGGGCAGGAATTAGGGTGATGATAGAAGGGCGAGAATCTTAAATGTGTAAACCTGACGATTCACAGACCTGTACCCCTGGGGATAAAAATACATTATATGTTTATTAAAATAAAAAAATTAAAAAAAAAAAAAAGAAGGGCGAGAATCTTGAGCTCATTGTCTCCTGTTGTTTGTGTACCTCACAGGAGACTGCTGTGTGTACAGAAACCAGCATGGGGGTAACTGTGGAGTCATCTGTCCTGGGAGGAGGTTGTGTATTAATTGCCTCGATGGGAATTTTCTCATTATTTGCCCCTCTACCTCTCATTCTAGAAGAATAATGAGAACCAATGTTACATTTCGAGTATAGGAGATGCCGTGGGAATGTTCGAATCTTTTAAATGATGAGAATTTGGGACCATCACAGAGTTTATAACCTACTCACTCTCCCATGCACTCGTTCTGTGTGAAGCTGGGTGCGGAGTGTGGACTGGGGTGCTGTGTTGTGTGTTACAGACGGCCTTTGTTTCCTCTGGCTCCGTCATCCCTGGCCTTCATCCCTCATCCAGTGAGGCTTTAATGTGGATTCTTAAGGAAGGCACTCATTTTGGATATTTATCTCTAAAAGGAAAGAGCTTTAATACCCTCTCTGATGATAAAGGTCAATTCAGGTTTTTATGAAAAGACGTGGAACTCTATTTTTTTTTTTTTTTTTTTTTTTTGCGTTTTGGAGCTGACATGGAGCTTTAAAAAAAAAATGAGACTCAAGTTAATGTTGTTACCCAGATGCTATCTAATTCAGGATTTCAGAATGCACAAGAAAAATGCCGTTTCATCCACAATAGCCCGGTCGATGACTTCATGCCTTTCTTATGTTCCCTGATAGGGGTCTGGGCAGTATCAGCACTGAGTACTGATGGGACACCCTGCATGTCTTTTTCTTGGACTTTTGCCTTTCTCTGAATGGGGCCCTTCTGTGTGGTGGTACTTTTGACATGTACTAGAAGTTCCAGAAAGCACAGGAAGCCAGGATTGTGTCTTTTGCCTTCATGGTTCCATACCTACAGTCCTGGCGCTAAAACCCAAGTCTCTGCAAAACTCCTGCCACCTCTTAGGTCCATTGCCCTGATGACTTGTCTGTGCAGAGATGGCGGGGATGGAGGAAGTGAAACCGGTGTGTACTCAGGCTCTTGGCTTACCAGTTTTACTAACTGATCCCGTAAATCACCTTACCTGCCCTATGAGAGGACAGGTGGTGTTGTCCTTTTATCGATGTGGATGCTGAAACTTTAGAGATCATGACTAACAGGTCACGGTATTTGAAACCATATCTCGTGATGGCCAAGTTCATGATCTTTCCACAACCAGCACCTTACAATTCAAAAGCTCAATCCTGGGGCTAGGGCCACCTTCTTGCATGCAGCTCCTGGTGAGAACAGCGTCTGGTGGATGGGGGCTTGCTTGACTCCTTCTCGGAGCTCCAGGACCTGACATCACAGGAAAAGCAAAGTTAAGCTACACACCCCTATCTGCATTTCGGTGGGTTGAGGGATGTGGTTTTTTTTTTTTTTTTCAACTGAAGAAAAAAGATATTTGGCTTCATTTGCAGCTAAAGGAGTCAGATGGATTCAACACATCTGTCTCTAGTCTGGATGAAAACTTGGAACTCTGATGCGGCAGGTGATGGGGGCACTCTGGCAGCCAGAGAGTTGGTCTCCATTTCCCTCACCCTCATGTCACAGTCACAATTGGGGCGGGAGCTTGCATTATCTTGTGTGTGTGTGTAAGGGTGTTTTTTTTTAACACAATGCTTTTCTAAATCTTTATGCCATTTGATAATTTAGCGATGGTCCCTTAAAATTGCAAGTTTCAGGGGTTGGTGAACTATCATCTTGGTGAACCATCTCATATTGCAGGAGGAATTGCAAGAGACCTCCCTGTACTCAAAACCTAATACGTTTACTGTTGCCCTTTACAGAAAAAGTGTGACCTCTCTCTCTTTTTTCCCCCCTAAGGTTACCATGCTGTAATTTTAAAGAAAAGAAATAAACTTTTTAGCCCCAGAGAAAACTTTCCCAACATCTGCTTGGTCAGTAATAACAGGCCAGGAGGAAGCATACACACCATATCCAACCCCAAGTGCATTTATAATTCCAGCATAATAAAGCTCCTCACTACACTACATGTACTGCCAACAGAGGTACCATTAACTAGCTAGCTGACCTTGAGCCAATCATAAAGTAATCAAGATAAAAGGAAGACCCATTTCCCCAGCATCTAGTTTAGCAAATAGAACCTTGTGACCCCCTTTAAAGTCCCTTCTGTTTCTTTACCCAGCAAACTCCACCTCCCACCCCCAGCCCCCAGGTTGCCATCTTAATTTGGTTTAATTATCTTCCTGCTTTTCTCTGTAGTTGTATTCTTTAGTTTTGCCTAAAACTTTTTTTCTGAACAAAGAACACTTTCAGAGCCCAACAAATTTTCTGTTGCTTTGGCATTACTTGATTTTCTTGGGGATTAATTCTTTCTGCATTAGAATTTTGTAAAGGTTATCAGTCCAGCAAACCCAGTAACCTGCAGTGACTGCTCAACAAATATTCTTGAAATACCTTGCAAGCTTTTCTTTCCCCTTTGGTGGGTGGGGACAAGGAACAGCACACTCAGGGGCCCCTCCCCTGCTGTGTTGTTGGGACCCTGCGCCACGTCGGAAGGCTGCTGTCTCTAGCCGTTCTCTCTGCCATCCTTGAATTTATCAACTGTGCCATGAGAAGGGGGTGTGGAGAAGAACACTGCCGACCCGGGGGCAGTTTCTGCGCATTGACTCCGTGTTTTCATAGTAAAAAAATAAGATGAGACCTGATTTGTGGGCCTTAAATTTAGTTTCCAGTCAGTGCTGGTTGACGGAAGATCTCATTGTATCCATTCTTTGTGTTTTTCTTTTTTCCTCTTTTTTCTTTATTTTGTGGCTGAAGAGAAAGTATAAATACTGGGTTTTGGAAGAGGGAACTGTTGTTATGTTTGAGCGCTTTAAACTCTGTAATTACTCTATAAAGGCTGGGTATTTGCCTCAGAAATGCATTTAGTCTTAAGTTTTAGTGTTCAGTATATGGAACATTTATAATGAAGGGGTACTTCTAAAAATAAATCAAGTCTATAGAAAATGTTAATCAGCTCATCCCCAGGGACTGTAGTGAGTATGTCCATTGTACAAATGAGGAAATGGACATGACAGTTAGTGGTTTGCCCAAAGCCACACTGTCATTGGCATTATGAAGATTTAAGCAAAGGTCCCATGTACAAGAAAATGCAGTCATGTTTTCATGTAAGGCACTGTGGGCCTTCGTCAAGTTAACCCAAATTAAGATTCAGGGACTAACATGCCTTTCGGTATTTGGAAGAACCTACCACATCAGTCACAAATTGCTAGTTTGCTCCTTAACGTTACCTGCAGGGTTTCAAGTAGGACACGGCATTTTTATTTTTATTTTTTTTTTTTTTAAGAGGAGTCTGTTGCTTGAAATCAAAAGCTCTGTATCTGGCCAAACATGGCCCTGAAAATTGAAAAGCAGCTAGTTCAAGTGTATTGAACACTGCCAGAGAAAATCATGTGGAAAGTGCACCCGTACCTCCCTCCGTGGCATTCTACTCTTAGAGTTGACAAGGAAGCAGCCTTCTCCTAGGAACTTAGTTTTCAAAAGCCGTTTGTGGGTGGTTGATTCAGGATGTGTATACACTCTTGGAGGTCATCCGCCTTTACAGGTTGGCATCACAGAGTGAGGATTTATGTTGAGGAAATGACAGGTCCTCCATTTCCAGAGAAACTTCTGAAATTAGCATTGCTCTTTTCTTAGGCAAAAATCGAGAGCTGATTTTCTAGATATTTTCACCAACAACGGATGGGAGCAAAAAAGAGATTGTTTTCCCCTGGCTCACCTCTAGTTAATTGAAAAATTTAGTTCTCTATAATAGGAAGATTTTCTTTATTCTCTTTTCTCTCCCCCTCCCCCACTTCACTTGGAAACTTGACTCTTTTTTTTTTTTTTTTTTTTTAAATTGTTAGTGTTTTAAAGACATTGTTGACTATTATAACTCTGGTATCTGGGCATGTCGGTATGGCTTCATTCAAAGACATGGTGTTGGCTGAGAGGACTCAACCACCCCCCCACCCCGTCATGTGGTAAACTGCCAGATCCCTGCCGTGAGGTTCTCTATGACCGCATGTATCAGTTTGGGCAAAGCCAGTATCTAATGCAGAGAGAAGGTGCTGTGAAGAGGAGGACACCACAGCGTGCCGCTCAGGGAAAGCCGTACCTCACAGAGGGTCGGTGCCGAGGGTTCCTCTTGAGCTTGCAGCTTCGAGATTGGATTTGGCATTGCACACTGCACTCATCAGATCTGAGTACTGCAGACCCACACTGACCCAGTTTACAAGTGACAGTTACAAGTGCTCCCATCAGTTGTTGGTGAAAATATCTAGAAAATCAGCTCTCGATGACAGAATGGCAGTAGAGTACACTGTCCAGTGGGTTGGGTTGCGCTCCCACCCGCTCCCTCTGTGATATTGGGCAAATCACTAGTTTTCTAGGTGTTATGTCTTATCTGTGCCCTTGGAATGTTAATGCTTTATAAAGATGTTCCAAGAGCCAATGCCTTAACATCAAACCCGGGAGACTCTCGTGATTGTTACTATACTGTCATTTGGGTTGTTGTCTCCATTCTAACTGTACAGGTCAGCTTACAAGACTGAATATATATCAGAAAGTTGCTTGTTGAGCATAGGATTGGAGCACCAGGAGCCAGAGGACCTGCGGGAGTGCCTCCCTGGGGCTGGAATGCCTGGGTACTGTCAGCTGACATAAAGGACATTATCGCTAGAATCTGAAGACCCTTTACGTAACTAGACAATGTTGGATCAACTCCATGTCAGTTTTAATTCGTGGTTTACTGTTTCCTTAATTTCATGAAGTCACCACTTTTTTGGTCTGGGGGCCTCTATTGGGTTACTCTTGTTTTTAGCAGTAACAAAGGAATCACTGATTATTTTGTTCGGGTTTGGCTTTCCAAACAGCTTTTTCGGGGCTGTATGTCGTCTTTCCAGGATTGGTCCTTCTTCTCACTCTGCATTCAGGAAGTGAACGTTGCAGGAGGGAACCCAGTTAGTCCCCAGGAGGGGCTTCGGATGCTGAGTGCTTAGAGAAGGCAGTCCGTTCCTTGGACCGATAACGAGAACGTGCTTCTTTTTTGAGTCCATTAGAACGGAGTAGCTATATATATAAAGACCTTCCCTCCCATGCCTGGATTTGTCTTGAATTTTATTTTCTTTCTGGTTTAGGGATTGACATCCTGAAACTCGTCGCAGCCCAGGTTGGAAGCCAGTGGAAGGACATCTACCAGTTTCTGTGCAATGCCAGCGAGAGAGAAGTGGCTGCTTTCTCCAACGGGTACACAGCTGACCATGAGCGGGCCTATGCCGCCCTGCAGCATTGGACCATCCGGGGGCCCGAGGCCAGCCTTGCCCAGCTCATCAGCGCCCTGCGCCAGCACCGGCGTAACGACGTAGTGGAGAAGATTCGGGGATTGATGGAAGATACGGCCCAGGTATTGTACCTGGGTTGTTGGTCTTTCCAACTAACCTTTCACTCCTTGATATATAATAAGGAAAAATACATGTATTAGGTCTTTTGGTTCACACACTTTTCCTTTCGAGGGCTGTGGTTCTCAGTGGTTGTCCATTACAATCATCTAGAAAGTTTATTTATTTTTTTAAACTTGGATTTGTTTAAAGATTTTACTTATTTATTTGAGGGAGTGAGAGACAGAGAGAGAGAAGGGTGCACAGGTGATGGGAGGGGCAGAGAGAGAGAGAGTGGGAGACACAGACTCTCCTGATGTGGGGTTCCATCCCAGTTCCCCTGGGATCATGACCTGAGCAGAAGGTAGACACTTAACTGGCTGAGTCAGCCGGGCGCCCCCATCTAGAATCTTTAAAAAAATTCTCATACTTGGCCCCTACTGTAGACCAGTCAGATCAGAATCTCTAGGGGAAGGACCACAAATCACCATTTGAAAAAGTTCCCTAAATAATGCTGATGAGCAAAGTTGAGAATCACCGTGTTTGGGTACGTTCAAGCATCAGACTGTATGGCCAGATCTGCATCTTGTTATCTCATGTACAGTCTCATTTTCCATAACACACTTGGAACAAACACATCTAAGAAGGAAGATTTTTATTTTTATCCTTTTTCCTATTCTCACCCCGTTCCCCGGCCAATGCCCCCAGGATACTTCTTGTGATGTCGTTCAGAGATGCTCAGTCTTACCTTCTGAGGATGCTGGTGGTGCTGACAGCAGAGGGTAACAGGATTGATCGATCCTTCTTCTTGGGCTTGTTCATTCTGCACATCACATGGGAATTGACGGGACCCAGGAGGGGGATTTACTAATAGTGATAACTTAAGTAACTGGTCACTTAGCTTTGGCTTTGGACCAGCACTGGATTTGAATCCTGGCTCTGACATTGATTAGCTGGGTTACCAAGGGCAAGTTACTTAACTTTCTTTGCTTCCATTTTCTCATGTGCAAGCCAACCTTATAAGCTAATTAAGATTAGGTTACATGGGATGCCTGATGCACTGAAGGTGTTTTTTAAATGGTAGTTATGATCATAACATAACTGGTTTTTCTTAGCCTTTCCTTAATCCTGGTATGCATCCCTGAAAGGCCATCCATTAAGTACAAGTTTGGGTATGGACTTCTATATCTCACAAACTTCAATTAAAGTTTCCAAATAAATTCCCAAAGTAAAGAAAATGTTGCCACCGAGACCTGTTAAAACCCCACTTAAAATTTAAAAGGCCACTCTGTCGCTGTTATTTTTCAGGGCTCTAAATTCATTACCTAAAGAGCTGGAGAGAGACGTTCCCCCATCAACTCTAATTCACGACCATTATGTACCAAATTTTGTATATCAAGGGACTCAATTTTATATATTTGAGAGGTCCAAGTGCTTCTATTTTTTTATACCAACATTGTAGTCTTTCTTCACTATGGAAGTAAACAATCATCAGGAGGATCTTTTATTTAAGTGACTGGATAAAATTTATAGGTGTTAACTGATGCCGAAAGTAGTCTTTGAACTCCTGGCCTATTTTTAACTCCTTTGAGATATGGAATTTCAGAAAAAAAAATATTTTGAATAGAAGGGTGGTAAACCTGCAAAGGCACACACCGGTGTTTTGTGACTTCCTGAGGACGGTATCAGAAGTATGGCTCAAACGTGAATGGGCTTCCTTGGGATGCTGACTTTTAAGGAAGGAGCTGGTAGGGTGAGCAGCAGACCTGAAGAAGTATGGAGATACTGGAGAATAAGTCATCCCATCTTTTCAACAATACTTACAAGAAAGGGAGAATGTGGTTGATGCAATGTTAGGATTTCGTTAACATGGAATACTTGATAAAGTGGAAAGATGAGGGGCACCTGGGTGGCTCAGTGGGTTAAAGCCTCTGTCTTCGGCTCACATCATGATCCCAGAGTCCTGGGATTGAGCCCCGCATCAGGCTCTCTGCTCGGCGGGGAGTCTGCTTCCTCCTCTCTCTTTCTCTGCCTGCCTTTCCCCCTACTTGAGATCTCTGTCTATCAAATAAATAAGTAAAATCTTAAAAAAAAAAAGGTGGAAAGATGATCATAATGAATTTTTAAGGGAAAAGGAGGTTTCTCAGTATAAATATAACCATGGGAAAACAAAAGCATGGGGAAATGAAAAAGCATAAATGTTCATGTTCTAGTACTAAATCCAGGTGGTACGATTAGAAGTGATTTTTCTTTTTTATTATTTTCTGCAATGAAAACACATTACTTTTGTGATTTAAAGTATTTCTTCAGATGACTGAGCTGAAGGGGCACCCGAGAAAGGATAGGTAGGGCTTTGTTTGTGCTAAATTGAGAGAACAAGGCCCTCCTCATTGTGGTTTCGGGAGAGCAGACAGCGGTTTGTGTGCCAGTCCATTCTTCCCTGTTAGGATTGACTGAGGTTTGTGATGTTGGGTCAGATTTGGTCCCCCACCCCCCAAAATTGCTAAGATTTACTTCGCTTTTGTATTCTGCAAGTCTGTCTCATTTTTCGGTTGTACACTCAGTATTTAGAGTCTGGTTCTCATCTTCAGGGTTACTTCTTGTTTGGAGGGGGTGGTGATGATGGTAGAGTATTGACTGTAGCACATGACTTGTATGTTTCTCTGATAATTCTGTTGCGGTCCATGAATGTCTACTGAGCACCTGCTTTATTCCAGGCAGTGTTATAGGTGCTGGGAAAGGTGGGCCCAAAGTCTCTGCAGAGGAGACTGATCAAAAAACTGATTCAGGGGCACCTGGGTGGCTCAGTGGGTTAAGCCTCTGCCTTCAGCTCAGGTCATGATCTCAGGGTCCTGGGATCGAGCTCCACGTTGGGCTCTCTGCTCAACGGGGAGCCTGCTTTCCCCTCTCTCTCTGCCTGCCTCTCTGCCTACTTGTGATCTCTCTCTATCAGATAAATAAAAATCTTAAAAAAAAAAAACAAGAGACTGATTCATAACAAAAATCATGGAGTCGGTGAATGAGAAGCAAAACAAAATACGTAGTCCCCAAGTGCAAACTCTTGTACCCTTTAGTTCTTTCCTCTTACCTCGTCTATATCCAACAAGATTCTATTATCTATTTTGTTATTTATTTTTTAAGGGAGAGTGGCATCAGTGCATCCTACAGCTTTCTCTGTGGTCCTAGTGTAGCCTGTGTGTGATGACGGAGGCTAAGAAGCCAATATTAAGTTTCTCAGTCTGTGTTTTAATAATGCCCATCATTGTCTAGCAACACTGTAGACCCAGCTCTTGACTCTAACTGGAATAGCCAATGAGCGTGGATTTCTGCCTTCCAGCTCTTATTAGTCGCACAGTATGTAATTGTCTGCAGGTTATCTCTGAGATTAGTTCAGTCAAACAAGACACAGAATGCGGGGGACATAATCAAGACTTATTCTTCCCACTTTATGATGGATTTGTATTCTTTGTGTATTGTGGTACTGCTGGGGACTTGAGACTTGGCCCTAGGAGTTAATGGAAACTTAATGTGTAAAAATGACTGTGTGTGTATGTTTGAAAATGGTTAATGTTTTTTTCTATTCATGAACCGGAGAGCACCCACGTTCTGTTCCACTCAAAGGATTAGCCTGGTGGTACCTTTTAGCTACCTCTGTCAGGAACAGCTGGTCCATCATTAACCACGGTGGCCTATTAGCCATTTTTTAATTAAACACATCCAGAGTCTGACTTTTTCTTCTTCATGTACTAAAAATATTATATAGGAATACTCACTTTTTGGTGTACTGTTGAGTCCTTTTTTAAAAAAATGAAATTTCAAGAGCAGTTTTAGGTTTAAAACAAAATTGAGAGGGAGGTACAGAGATTTCCCATACACCTTCTTCTCCAACATATGCATAGCCTCTCCCACTGTCAATATCACTTACCAGAATGGTGCTTTTTTTTTTTTTTTTAAACCAAGGATGAACCTACATTGACTTATAATAATCACCCCAAGTCCACACCGTAGAGCTCAGTAAGTTGTGTATTCTATAGGTTTGGACAAATGTATAATGACATATACCTATCATTAAACTGTCATACAGAATATTGAGACTGCCCTAAAAATCCTCTGTGTTCTGCCCATTTATCTCTCCCTCCTACCCCACCCCTGACAACCACTAATCTTTTTACTGTCTCCATGGTTTTGCCTTTTCCAGAATGTCATATGGTGGGAATATGCAGCCTGTAGCCTTTTCAGATTGGCTTCTTGCACTTATTTATTTATCCATTCACCTGCCTGATTCTTTATCAGAGGTATGAGTTGTATTTTTCGAGGTCAGCCTCTGAAGCCTTCCAAAATCATACGCGTTCTTCCCGTCCAGGGCATCAGCATTTGGTAGAAGCAGCAAAGCAGTGGGACAATAGTTGGAAGTTATTGGGACTTTGCCAAAGCTATTTAAAAACCCTAATACAGCTTTCCAAATTGTATGCTCTCTCTTTATTTCCATCTTTTTACTTTGATTTTTTTTCCCCCTGAGGCTTTATTTAAAGAAAGACTTGTAAGTAGCATATATTTAAGGTTTCAAAAAAATCTAGTCTGACAGTGTTTGTCATTTAATTAGAAAATTTGAGCGTGGTTACATTTCTTATGTAATTCCTCATATATCTGGCTTTAAATCTACTGGCTGATTTTTTTTTTTTTTTAAATTTCTCCTGTCCCTCTCTTTTTTCCCCTCTTCTTTCTTGCCATCTTTTGGATTAATCAAGTGTTTTTTTTATTATTCCACTTTTCCTCCTCTTTCAGCTTGTTATAAATGTTTTACTTTACCTTTAATGGTTCCCATAGAGATGACAACTTGCACATTTAAATTATGGGAGACGTTTCCTCAGTGTGTACTTCTTACTATATCCAAACAGCACAACGGCCTTAGGAGACTTTAATTCTATTTATCCTTCTCTTGCATTACATTTTTTATTGTCATGAATTTTAACACCACGCATTTCTTAGCTCCCAAAAGGCATAATTATTACGATTGTACACAGTTGGGATTCATGTGGATTTACCTGCATTTTGATCTTTTCTGTCATTCTTCATTCCTTTCTGCAGCTTCAATTTCTACATGAGGTCATTTTTCTTTGGCCTCAAGAATACTTAGTGCAGGTTTCCAGCAATAAGTTCTGTTTTTCTATGTCTGGAAAATGCCAACTAAATAAATAAATTGCGTTATTCCCCCCCCCCCCACTCTTTTTAAAGATTTTATTTACTTATTTGACAGAAAGAGAGTTCTCAGAAACAGGGAGAGACAGAGAGAGAGAGAGAGAGCATGAGCAGGGGGAGGGGCAGAAGGAGAGGGGGAGGGAGAAGCAGGCTCCCTGCTGAGCGGGGAGCCCCATGCAGGGCTCCATCCTAGGACCCTAGAGATCATGACCTGACCGGAAGGCAGACACTCAATGACTAAGCCACCCAGGTGCCCCTCCCCTTTGTTTTTAAAGGATAGTTGGAAAAGAGAATTGAGTTTGACTTATTTCCTTTCGTTGCTTTCATATCTGGATTTAAGTTTCCCCTGCTAAAGAGCAAAGAGGATGACGTGACTTTCTGTTCATATCCATATTACATAACAAATTAGGTGTATAGTATTATACCAGACACTTTGGGTAACTCATAGATGAGTATAAGACAGGGTCACTGCTGTCAAGGAAGCTTACAGTTGAATGGAAGAAACATATCTACTTACATAGTTTAAGGCAATAAATCCACAAAGATGGGATGAGGGAAAGTGCTGGATGTAGAGCTAATCGGCTATTATGACTCCACGTGGGAACATGAGTGTGGGGATGTGTGCCAGGTTAAATTCCTGCCCTGGCAACATATCACTTGGGAAACATTCTGGTAAGTTACCTGGCCTCTCTGCCTCAGTTTGCTCCTGAGGAAATGCCAACACGATGAGTGCCTATCCTATGAGCTGTTGTGAGAATTAGTTGAGTGTGCCCCGCAGTAAGTACCTGGTGAATGTTTATTCATAGTTGCAATTATTTCCTGGCTCTAGAGGCAAGAGAGGTGGAAGAATGCTTCTGAGTAGCCCCAAAGCATACACATAATAGGCCCTTTAAATCCTGAATACCGAGGGGTTTGTTACTGACTGGTGGGGAGGTACCTCCATGCAAAACTGCTTACAGGGCACGGCCGGACATTGGGGTTGCCATCTGAGTCCAGTGCCTAAGAACTGGAAATTCCAGCTAATGGTAAATATTTATTTCTTATTGCCTGAGCAAATGTTCCTAGGCTGGGAATGTTTTCACTGGGAAGAAACAAAGGTGATGGTATGTGTGAAGATAATGGTCTGCTTTCTCACTGGCTGTCAGAAAAAGGGCAACAAAATTGAGAAACTTAATTTCTAGGTTTACTCTTGCCTCACCTCTCTTCCCCTCTCCTCCCCGCCATCCCCTCCTCCCTCCTTACCTCCCCCCTGCCCCTTTCCCTCTACTTTCTTTTCTTTCCTGGACTGGGTATATTCAAATAAGCTTAACCAGTGCAACCTTTTTCTTTTCTTTTTTTTGGCTGCTTCGAGGGGGTGGGCTTGTTTTTTTTTCTCTATAGGAAACCTTGGGTAAATGATTTTTTGGATTCAGATATTTCCATTTAACATGGGAAATCAAGTGGTTATCCGAATTAAATGAGATACTGTTTTGTTAAACTGTGAGATATAAGAAAGCAAGGTAGTAAAGCAATGTTTATGGCTAGCTCCGGCAGTAATTGTGATCTGAATTTCAGTATTCCTCCATTGTCTCATTTTGATAAGGGATGGAAAAAGGAATTTTATCTACATTAAAAAATGATAATCTTAAAAACAACCACAATGATTTAAAATAACATAAAGTGTCACTCCAGCTGTCTGCTCTGACCATAGATTCACAAATGTAAAGAATTGGTGCTGGTTGGAGGTGCCTGGGTGGCTCAGTTGGTTAAGCATCTGGACCCTTGGTTTCAGCTCAGGTCATGATCTCAGGGTCGTGAGACTGAGCCACACATGTGCTTGAAATTCTCTCTCCCTCTGCCCCTACCCCCAAATAAATAAATAAATAAATAAACTAACTCTAAAAAAGAATTGGGGCTCATCAGGCAGGGGAGTTGGGCATCTTTTCCCTCCTTCCATAAGATTAGATAGAGTAAAACTCCACCATAATTTAACTAGCGGGCCTGGAGCCAAGGTGGTTGTTGTGGGCGGCTGTGTAGTGGAATGATCCTTTGTTAGAGATTCTTGAACCCTCCCAGAAACCACGCAGAAGACCCATGTTCCAGAGACCGAGTCTTCCCCCCGCCCCCCGACTAGAGTAGCCCGTGTTTGGAGACTGGATGGCTTTTGCTCTGTAAAATCAACAGGGAGAATCTTGACAGCGCCCAGAGCACCGGGCATTCTGTTTTGGCAAGGACAGCGCCGCTGCTTCTAGAAGAGCAGAGGGAACTACGGCTGCTGATTTTTCTGTTGTTTACCAGCTGCAGGATGCAGCTGTCCTTATCTACGGTCTGACTGAGACCAGCTATTTTCAGAAATTTAATACAGTGAGGACGAGTTGAGGCAAATAGCAGCTGTACGTTGAACTGCTGACTTTTTGGCTATTCAAATTTGTCTTTGTCTTTAATTTGCCAGTTGGTCCTCTCTGAGGAAATGGGGATTATTATCCCCAGGCCGTAAGTTGTGAGCTGAACTCGCCTGGATCTTGTGCCCACAGCGCTGAGGGTCATTTGAGGTCAAATTACTTCCTTTGCAGGGCCTGACTGTGGGCTCTAGGGAACCCCTGGTGTGGTGAGAAGGGGACTTTATAAAGGGATTGCTGCCACAGAACAGGCCCGTCCATTCAGCAGTGCTTGTGTGGAGGGTGGTCATCAGTACAAAGAAGTGAGATCTGTGACTAAGCCTTTAGGTGTTTGATGTCATTTCAGGCCATTCTACTTATTATCATATTCCAAGGTTTCATTCAATTAGTCAACAATCTTTACAGTCTTTTGTGAGCACCACCTGTGTGTCTGGTACTATGTAAAGAAGGAAGATGATCTCTGGGGCTTTCAGTAGCTCAGTCACCGAGATGAGGACTCTTAGGCAAATAATGACAATTCAGTGTGATCAGCGGGTGTTAGAACAGAAGGGTACACAGGAAATTATCAGGTTGTACTGGGAGGCAGGGGTACTGACCCACCAGAAAACACAGAGAAAACAAGAGCAGACATGTGTTTGTCCATGTGAAAGTCATTTATTTTTTAAAGATTTTATTTATTTATTTGACAGAGATCACAAATAGGCAGAGAAGCAGACAGAGAGAGAGGGGGAAGCAGGCTCCCCGCTGAGCAGAGAGCCCGATTCGGGGCTCGATCCCAGGACCCTGAGATCATGACCTGAGCCGAAGGCAGAGGCTTTAACCCACTGAGCCACCCAGGCACCCCGTGGAAGTCATTTTTTAAAGAAAAAAAAAAAAACCTGATCGTAAATTCTTTCGAGACCAGGTTTTGGCCCTCATCCCTGAGATTTTCCCATCTCAGGGAAAGGAGGTTCTGCCTCTGGAAGAAGCCGTTGACTCTGCAAAGAACACTTGTTTTACTGAGAACCTTGTTGTGTTTTGCTCAGTTGCAAGCTTTTCAGAAAGCTTTCACTGTTGTGCAGTATGAAAAGTACAGGAATAAAGGTACAGTGTCTCACTTGAAAGACTGGAGTTTGAACTTTGAATCTCTAAGAACTAATAGAAGAGACTGGTGGATCCAACAATTTGACTTTCGACTTCTTAAATTCACAGCTGGCCTGTAGGCATCTGGGAAGGATTAGAGACAGAGCGTAGACACTGGAGATCATGAGGATAAATGCCTCCTCCTGCACTTGACATTGAGTAGGGGCTCAGTACATGTTTGCTGCTGTCTTCTGTATTGAAATTTGAATTCTGCGTTCTCCTTTTTTGACTCAAGAGCAAATGGTACCCCTCTGCACATTAAGAAGAAAGGGAACCAACATTTGCTGAGTACGTGCTGTGTCCCAAACACCGTCCGGGTGCTTGACACCTGTGATTACCTAGCAAGCTTTTGTGGTCCTGAGAGGTTTTGGTCAACATTGGAATTCAGACATATTTCTGTGTTGTGTTGAAGGCCATGTTCAGTGTTTGAGGCACCACTCTACACAAGACTAAGGAAGCTAGTAAAACATTACCTTTTATAGTTGTAAGATAGATCCCTATTTGAGAGGTGTTAAAAGGTGAAAAAATTTATATCATAGAATTGATCAAATATGATGTAGTTGAGGTTGAGTGTACAGTTTATAAGGAGAAGTCTAGAAGCAGATTCGTGGGGTCTTGAGAGCGATACACTCTCTTTCCTAACATGTATTCACACAAGATTTTTTTTTTCCTTTTTAAAATTGTCTTTAAGGATAAGATGGGATTAACATAAACAACGCATTTAGTAAACACTGATGGAACACCCAATATGTTTTGAGCCCTGTACCAGACACTGGAGATACTAGATGAAAACACATCCATACCAAACACACACAAAACAAAACACAAAAACAGGGAATCCTCCCTGAAGATGCTGAGAGTTTTATAGGAAGGATGGGTGTGTGAGCCACAATGTAGAGGACATTCTGTGGACTTGAAGTGGGCTTTTATTTTTTTCCTGAGACACAGTGTCTCCGTGTTCAGAAAAGGCCAAATTTATTAGTCGATTTCAACCCCTTAATCCACACCCTTGCTGGCTTTCTCAAAGAATCCACTGAGAGGAAATCAGAATCAGTATTTGTGAAAACAAGCTTATTTTCTCCATTGACTACCAGTACTGGATATCATATTTTTATTTATTTTTGAGGTCAAAACTAGTATCTGGATAAAGCTTCATAGTTCCAGTTTGGGCCTAACTTCTCCATCCTTTGTTTACAAAATTGTCTCTTGATCTGTCATAACTCATGTGCCAATAACATACAATTGATAATGAGAAATTGCATCATGGTCAACAGCAGGTTTTATGATACACCAGTTGATTTCAACATTTTAAGTACATATTCCTCATATTCTTTGGGAGCATCAGCTGTCACTCCTGATTTTCCCATTATATTTTTTTTTTCCACAGAGAAACTTCGATTTATTCATAATTGGGTTTTTTCAGGGGACGGTTGGAATGACCAACCATTGAAATGACTTGTCACCAAAAAAAGAACTAGAAAAAAACATGGGGAAATTCTTCCTTGTTTTATTCTCAGAACAGGAGGTAAGTCTCTTCTGACAATGATAGAAAACACTAAAGTCATACAAGAAAGAATCAACTTCTTAACAATACATGTACAAGCCAGAAACCATCATAGGCAAAATCAAAAGACAGAATAATGACTGGAAGAAGTCATTTGCAAGATAGGGTTAATAGGCTTAAAAAAAAATGAAGAGCTTTTACAAATGAATTAAGAGACTGATGACCCAAAAGAAAAATGGGCAGTCTGTGAACGAGAGAGTTCACAGAAAAGGAAATACTGAAGAGTCTTTAAGGTGGGTTTTCTAGCCTTGTTCAGAATAGGGAAGAATTAAAATGGGAACCTATACTGAGATACAGTTTTAAGCTCTGAGATGGTAAAGAGGGAAAGGTATGACACCATTTTTGTGTTGTGAGGGTATAGGAAAAGAAGCGCAGTGTTCGTCCTTATGTGTGTACACTTCAGCCCAGCCTTTCTGGAGAACCAATTGGTATTTTCTCCCAAAGAATATGGCAGCTGACTACTGACCTTGCACTCCCAGGAATATGTCTTACCTCTCGTCCCTCCTACCTCTGCCACGTGTGTAGAAGATTGCAAGCCCAAGTATCCCTCGTAGCATCCTTTGTAATAAAAGAGTGGAAACAGCATAAATGCCCTTCAACAGATAACGGGTCATGTAAGTTGTGGAACATCCACACAGTGGAACAGTCTGCACTTGTCGAAAGGAGTCAGTCAACCATTTATGTGCTAACCTCGAGAACTGTTTTTAAATGATAAAAAGACAGAGTGCACAATATTGGGTGTGCTCGGCTGCCATATTGTGTTAAAAAAAAAGTGAAAGTAAAAAAAATGTAATAAGTGCAGAAGAGCTAGGATTGGGTGGAGAATACATATTACCTATTTATTGGTGTATCGACCGTGTGGAGGAAGACACGAGGAATTGGTAAGAGTCACCACTGGCAGGGGAACTGAGTAGCTGAGGGAGAAGTATTTTTCACGGTAGCCCTTTCGTACTTGTGGAATTATATACCAGGTATATTCTGATTCTAATGGTATGCATCCAACTAATGATCTTATTAAATAATACTAATTTAATCAAATTGAGCAAGTTCAGAAACACTTTGAGTCACTGAGATGAGCATGAGCCTTCTTACCGTATTAAGGTCATAGGTTTCCTATTATGAAGTTACTTTCTATCTTCCACGGCGCCTTAAGGCAAGCTTGTAAGATTCATGCAACTTCTTTTCATGGTTAGAATTGTTCAAAGGCTGTTTTGTGGGAAAGGCTTCCTCATGGGTTCTCAGTGAGTGAAATTTAGGGAAGCCCACGTCATTTCCAGCAGCATGATCTCCTCATGTGTCCACGGGACCGAGCTCTTGTAAGGCTCAGCAGTATGTTTGAATATGAGTGAGCTCCAGCTCTGAACCAAGAGAGCCCACTATCATCACATCCTTTTTCAAGAAAGCTAGTCAGTGAGTCAGCTCAGGGCTGCAACATTACTGTTGATGTCAGCAGCCTGGACAGCTTGCAGACACATGTGCCAGCAGCTGGGCGGGGCTCACCCTCCCTTCCTTCTCCCTCCAGAGCCAGCTGGTTCTTACCAGCTCTGGCAGCTTCGGACAGCACTACTTGTGGCTTCCTGTGGCTTTTCCCCCTCTGCATCCAGGAGAGGAATGGATCCCTTGTTTAGGGCGACGATTAGCCACTCCACTTAAATGTGGGTGGATTTAAGTTTTGAAGTTAACTCTTAGGAATGAACAGAATGGATGGATTAGCAACTACCTTGACTTGGGCTTGGGGTAATAAAGGGAGAAACACACTCTGGCCAGCTAACCTGGAATAAAATTTAAAAATAGCCTTAAGTGAGGTTGCAACTGATACAAAATACTTTCATTATGCTATGCTTGAATAGATGTAGGGGGTGTGTGTGAGGTGTCTTTTAAAATAATTTCCCAGTGGCTGCCATTTTTTGGCCAGTTTAATCCTCTGAGCCTCCCGAGGGTGAGTTCCTTCTTTCTGCAGGCTCTGCTGGGGCTCCCGGCTCTCAGGGACTCAGTGTCCATTCAGCTCCACTATGGCCGTGGTCTGACACAGGGCTTCCCAGGGAAGCTGAGCAGGGCTTCTTGGCACTGCACTCCTCTTCCTGCTTGCATCCCATGACCTCCAGGGGCCCTGGGGGGAGCTAGATCACATAAGGCCAGCAATGTCCACTTGGCAACTGATGATTTTGTTTTAAATGTTAGCCCATTCCCTGCTTATGCAATGGAAGCACCTCCCTGTCTCCCTTTCCTATAGCAGGGGCTGGGCAAGAGAAGAAAGATGGAAAGACAACAGACTAAAGAATCAGAAGCCTAGGAAGTTTGGGGAATTTTTGTCTTCCAGTTATTTGGCTCTTAACCCTTTTGTAAAATTATTTTCCAAACTAAAAAATAAGGCTTATGAAACAAAGAAAAGTTGAAAACATAGTAAACACTCCTAAACTTAACACCGTCTAGATTTAATAGTTAATTCACATTTAACATCTTTGCTTTATCTATATACATGCATGTATATTTCTAGCTCATATTTCCATTTCCAAGACTTCCCTCCAAATGTCTTCAAACTGCTATCACTTCTTCTAAGGGCTAAGGAATCAGCATCTTTCCATGTCCTCCTTTTTTCACTTTTTGTTTACAAAAAAATTTTTTTTACTCTGAAAATTTGGCTTATTCTTGCCAAGACCTCTTACCCTGAGATGGATTTAGTAAGAGTTCACACTAGAAGAGTAAAGTCATTGTCTCCTACCCATTTTTCCCTTTTATTCCTTTTTTTTTTTTTAAAGGGAGTAATCATTGTATATCTCAGGTATTATTCACTATCTGAACTTAGGAACTGAATAGATTCAGGTAATTTTTTGACAGTTGGTAACTGTCATCATCTGAACCCCCATTTATGTCTGAAATCCTGAAATTACATAGATTGAGATAACAAAGCTCTCCTTGTTATCTACATTCCTATTCTCTAAACGTAGGAACTACATAGAATCAGATAGCTAGATACTCATGGCAAGGGAGATAGCCCTTGCTTTTATCAGAGCCTGTTCTTATATACCTACTAGACCTATAGGAGGTCATGAAATCTAATTTGATTTCCATTACATGGCCATATGGGAGAACAGGGGAAACAAGCTTGAGATGCTATCATCATCCTTAAATAATTTTAGTTATGTATTTATTTGTGACTGTAATTCCTTTGAGATGAAACTTCAGTGGCAATTGAATGTCTTTGTTTTTTTAAACAGTCGCTGGTCTGTTGGGATCTGGAATATTTTCAAATACAAAACCAAGTTATTGGGCCACAGTTGAGGTGTCTGATATTTGCAGAATCTCTCATCTTTATCTCAGGGCCAGAGCACAGGCCCTGCCTTTTGCCGCTTCCCTCAGAAGCCAGAGCAGCTCCTTGTGGTTATGTGGTTGCTTGTGTTGGGCTTACGGGGGTTTGACATTTCCTGTAAATGTCCAGTGGGTCCAGACAGAGAAGTGACAAAGCTCAGCAAAGAAGATCGCTTGGAAACTAGACAGGCCTGATCTTGAATCCTCGCTTTGTGACCTTGGGCAGGTTATGCAAACCTCTTAGAGGCTCAGTTTTCTCATCTGTCAGATGAAGCTCAGAAGAGATAACCTTCACAGCAGATGGATTACTTATATTTCATGACGAATCATTTTGCACAGTACTGGTAATGGTTTATTTCTTAAAGTCTCCATTGTTTACTGGATCTGAGCAATAAACAGGTCAGCTCAGATGGAATAGCAATTAGTTTTCATTGAATTTAGCAAATGGGCTTTTAAAAACCGTTATTAAAGTGATGGAAAATTTCACAAACGTGGCACAGGATTTTCCCTTCGTTTTACGTGTTGGGTGAGATCTGGAGGGAAAGTTCAGTGGAAAGGGTAACCTTTGGCTGTAAGGAAGCTTCTTCTTGAGTCTCTCAGGCATATCTGGCTATAGAGTGGAGAGAGGGGGCCTTGTGGAATCCAACTGGGTAGTGCCAGGAGCCAAGGGGTTAAGTTGAACCACTTTAGCAGATTGGCAAGGAGCATCTAGGCTGGGTAATTAATGCTTCATTTCAGGGGGTCATTGATGCATCAAAGTTGTTAATTAGTTTTATGAAAACAGATTGTGCAACCACAGGGAGATTGTAATTGGATAGTAATTGAAAATAACTCAGTGGTAAACCTTAGTTGAGTGAACCAGTTGGGGCTAAGTTGGAAGGAGAGAGGGAGTTGGGGTGGGTGGGTTGGGCGCGGGGAAAATGACGTAGCAGGGCTGACAATAAATGAAACATAAGTTAACAGAGAAGACCTGGTCTAATCTTTTTTGTTCAGAAATGAGGAAACCGGTCTAAGGAGGGAAGGGGTTTTTCTAAGACCACACAGCTAGTTAGAAGTCTTTTTCCTATGCGGAACATACCATGCACGCTGGAAAAGACTTCCCGGGTGTATACTTAGGAAAGCTGCTAGATCACAGGAGGGAGGAAAGGAAGTCTTAGAACCTCATTTCATTTGTAAATCACTTTTGCCATGACCAAGATTTGCAAGGATGTTCCTTTACCGCCCACTATTGGACCATCGTCCAGGACTAGAAGACTCTTCAGGCTTCCACAGTGTATCCTCTTAGGAAGGACCAGTCAAGGGGGAAAGTGCTTTTTGGTTTGATATTAAAAGAGAAGACTTTATTTTTGAGCTTCAGTTTCAGGCTGTAATTTAGCCGAGCACCAGAGTGGGCACTTGGCTTTGGAACCTGTAGGAACACAGGATTGCAGGGACACAGCTGGAAATGGCTCATTCCAGTGTACCCCAAATACAAGTTCAGTCAACGTTCTCACAAACGCTGCTACAAACCTCTGTAGCCCAGGGGTGTTCAAGCCCCCAAATTTCAATCAGTACCTTGTTGACCTCATCCATTTGGCTGGTTCCATGCATGTGCTCAGTGGTTCTGGTAATCAGAAAGGAAAACAGGTCAACAGAGGAACTTTAGGTGTGACCCAGCCATGGAGTTGAGGTGAACCGTTTATCTCTCTTCCCCTATCACCTGGGACTAGTATCTGGAAGGACTAAGTGGACTTGCATGGAGAGTAATCAGGAGGACATTTGGGGGCTCGTTGGGCCAAAATAAATGGCATGCTCTTTAAGGTCACACAATAGAACCACCCGTCTGGTGTTGGCTCCCTGGGGAGCTCTCCCCTCATTATCCCTGCCTCCTCCCCTTTCTTTGTGTCTTACCATCTCTACCTCATTTCCCCAGTGAGGCTTCCAAGTGAGCATGATGAGCTCATGGCTGGAAGGCAAAAAGAACTGGCTTTTTTAAGTTCCTGCAAAGGGACTTTGATTATCTGGTGGATAGTGGCCCCCACTGGCCAAGTTTCCGGAGAGGCCTTTCTCTTAAGGCTTAATATCTACCTTACTACAATAAGTTGGGGGGCAGTGTTGCCCCTTTGGGCCCGTGAACTCTTCAGAAAAGTCTAGAGAGGCACTCAGCCAAGTAGGTGATCCTCAAACTCTCCAGTTCCTTGGCTACCAGTGTAAATAGAAGCCACAGCAGCCATAACATTTTCAAGTTACCAAAGGGAAAACATACTTATCAGTGGTAACTGCTTTAAAAATAACATGTATTGTTTTTATAATCATGAAAGTTAATATTTCCCTGTAGAGAACTTGGAAGGCCCAAAGATGCATAAGGAATAAATTAAGTCACTTGTAATCTATTTTGTGAATGTTTGGATAAGTTCATGCTTATAGCTTTTGCAAGAGGATGAGACCCTTTCCTGGCTTTCTTGTTTAGAATATTTGTCTTTCAGTATCTAAATCTTGTTAGAGGTATTCTTCATTTGCTGTGAACTCAACAGTGAACTTTCTGAATCAATAGAGAATTCATTCATTCCACATGTCCTGATGACTTCACTTCCGGTTAGAGCTATCAGAGGTCGGACAGCGCTTGAGCTGCTGTGCTGCAATGCAATTTTGATGGATGTTATAGATAGTGAGGTCAAGGGAGGAAAGAAGTTAAGTATCTATGAGCCGGGTTTTCTTTTCCTATAAGAAAAAACTGCAGACAACTGGAGAAATCTGGAATGCAGCTGGCTGCTGTGTATCCTGGGTAAAGCAGGGGATGCCTATACTTAGTAGCTGAATAGATTTTCTAGAAAGATGATTGTCACATGATCTTGGACTTCGGTTATGGTTGTTAACCCCACTGTGGCGACACTAAAACCATTCTTAGGGGCAGTTTCATATGCACTCGACTCATTGTTAATTACAAGAGAACATTCTGCAACAGTCTGTCTTTCTGAATGACGTTGGAAATCGTGTACTTAATTTCCACGGATAGGGTCCTTTGGCAAAAGTGGGGGGGAAATTAAATATTTAAAGTTTTGAACTAAGTTCAGGAAATGGGTGGGTGGACTCCTTAGTCTGTTGGCATGTGATTTGTGGGCAGGAATTTCTCTCTTTAAGGAAGAACAGTGCACTATATTGACTGACCATGTTGTCCAATGTAATGTTGTTCCTGAGAACCAAAGTGTAGACAAGTGCTCTTTGTCTAATTGAGTGAATAAAAAATGTGTATTGGCATGAATGGCCATGTGCATTTCAGGAGGAGGGGCACATGCCAGGGCCCTATTGAATTAAAATATTTAAAAGCACATACATAAAACTTTGTGGATTGGAAGGGGCAGCTGGGAATGCATTACCCAGGTCTTAAACTTGCACGGGAGGCAGAAGCGGGGTATGGGTGGTTGTACAGAGGACAAATGCTGTTGGAACGGTAGACACGTGCAGTAATCGGTGGTCTTTGGAATCTGCAGTCAGTTGTAAGAATTTCTCAGGCCTTACAGGTTGTAAAAGAGACAGTTGTGTTTGCTTGGTGTTTTTTACAACCTTTCAACCTAATACTTTGAAATGAGGGTCATTGTCTTCCCGATTGAGGAACTCGAAAATGTTTTGCTTGTCACGTGTGAGTGAACTCATGAGGGTTCTAATGAGTGGTGATCAACACGCCCTAAACCCTGTCCCGTGGGATCTGGCCACCTGGCTCCCGGATTTGCATCCCTGCCAGAAGAGCCAATAAAAAGATTAAGGTCAATGGACTTGGTCCATTAAGGTCAATGCCACAAGTGCCTGCCAGACTTTGAAAGCCTAGCGGCAAATGACAAGCATAGTAGAGGTATTGAGCCGACTTGAGCACTAGCCTTCTCCCCATGGCTGTATGCCCTCTCTGGGCCTTAGTGGTTTCACCTGTAAAATGGGGGGGAATATCGCCTATTATTTCCCCATTCCACACCTGGGTGCAAGCTGTGGTTTTTACCTCCCCCAGCCACTGTAGCAGCATCCTAACTGGTCTCTCTATTTTGCTTCTTGCCCCCCTAAAATCTATTCTCCACATACCAGCCGATGCTCACGAAGCTCACCATTTCCATCTGAAACCTTCTTGTTTGTTTGCTTACTTGTTACTGTCTTTCTGACCCTCCCCTCCAGAATGCGAGCTTCATGAAGGCCTCCATTAAATCACTTGGAGCTGTACCCTGGCTCCCTGGGGGGCGGTCCTCACTCTCTCCATCCAGATGCTTTTGCCTCTGGTGTTCTCGAGAGCTGCTCTGAAGTAGGAGTTAGGAAGCCTAGGGTCTAGCCTTAGTTCTGCCCCTTACTGAGCAGGAGCCCATCATTAAGAAAGTCACATCATTTCTCTAGACCTCAGTTTCCTTACTTGTAAAGAGAGGGTGTGTTAGTTTGCTTGGGCTACCGTGATGAAGTACCACAGACTGAAACAGCAGAAACAGGTTTTGTCACAATTCTGGAGGCTAAAAGTTTGCAGTAAAGGTGTCCTCAGGCTTCTCTCCTTGGCTTGTAGAAGATGGTAGCCTTCACCCTCTGTCTCACATGGTCATCCCACTGTGTGTGTCTGTGTCCAAATGGCTTCTCATAAAGACACCAGTCATATTGGTATAGGACCCAACTATCCCCTAATCCCCTCTTTTTAAAGTTCCTTAGTTGGCCCTGTCTCTCTGTACAGTCACATTTTGAGGCTCAGGAAGTTTTGACTTCAAAATATGAATTTTGATGGATATAATTCAACCCATACAGAGGAGAATGTACTAGGTATTATCTAAGACCATTTCCAGCTCTATCAAATTATATTTTAAGTTGGAGATCTTCTTCTTTACTCCCTTGTCCAGTTCCACTCCTGTGAGGTAACGGCTCGGTGCATATACTTCCTTTTTTTTTTTTTTTTTGTAAGATTTTATTTGAGAGAGAGAAACAGAAAGCAAGCAGGAGGGGAGAGAAGCAGAGGGGGAAGCAGACTCCCCGCTGAGCAGGGAGCCTGATGCAGGGCTCAATCCCAGGGCCCTGGGATCATGACCTGAGCGGATGGCAGACCCTTAACGGACTGAGTCACCCAGGCGCCCCTGCTTCCTAATGTTTAATGCTTACACATAGCTCCATGTATATTTTTGAAGGGTTTAAAAGTCTCTGTGTGTGTATTTAGCAATAATGTAAGTTATGGACTGTCAAAACAGCAGAATTTATATATAAAACAAACGGAACAAAGAGAACACCTGGGGTTTCATTTTTTTTTCTCTGTAATTTTTGAAGTATGTAATAAAAAACGTTTTTGTTTGTTTCCTCCCCCAGCTGGAAACTGACAAGCTGGCTCTCCCGATGAGTCCCAGCCCCCTTAGCCCGAGCCCCATCCCCAGCCCCAACACGAAACTGGAGAATTCCACTCTGCTGACGGTGGAGCCTTCCCCGCTGGATAAGAACAAGGGCTTCTTCGTGGATGAGTCCGAGCCCCTTCTTCGCTGTGACTCCACATCCAGCGGCTCCTCGGCGCTGAGCAGGACGGGCTCCTTTATTACCAAAGGTACGGACTTGGCAGGATGGTTGCAAGACGTGTCCTGTAAGCCTCCCTCAGAGGAGACCCTGGGGTTTCTCCCCCAACAGTTGCACAGTCCAGTGGTAGCTGAGTCATTTGGGTGACCTGCCCAGGAAGATGTATCATAGACCCCAGGATGATGGGTCTACTGGGCCTGAGAGAAACCACGTCACTCGCCAGCCACGACCCACCCAGAAGGTCTTTACAGCTCTGATTATCTGGCGGAGAGTCTGCATGGGTCGCCCTTTATCCTCATGACGCTATCAAAGGTGTTTCAGGAAGGTCTGATAAAATGCAGTCTGGCAGGTTTTGTTGAAAATTATTTACCAGGTTTGTAGAATCCAAGGATTTAAAGTATAACCTATCTTGAGAGTCAGAAGTGTAGGTTTCAGTAACTCAAATTAAAATTAATCCTCTTAAGAATCCTTGCAAATAGCAATGTTTTAAGCATTGTGGGTTAGTATTTTGGTAAATAATTTGCCACTCGCGGTTTTTAATAGCACAATAGGGATCGGCATGCACGCTGTATTGATGACAAATTTTTGTTCAGAATTTCCCGGTTTGGGGAATTCCAATTATACTTTTGTGAAAGGGTTATATTTTATGTTTATAAAATATGTTCTATTTTCTATACCGTACCTATTTAGATGATCTCTTTTATATTTATATGAAAGATTTGTATTTTACTTTATATTTTATGTTCCATGTTATATTTTGGAGAAAACTTTTTTATAATAGTAATAAAAGTTACAGTCCTTCACCACATTGTGTGAGGTCTGGCCCAAGAAGCAGTATTTTCTTATTTATGTGCTTTTGCTCTTAGCAGCTTAGTTTTAAAATTTGGCAATGTTATTAGCAGTCAGATGAGCAGACTACATTGATCTGGAATTTTTGAGAGCCAGGGTGGACTGATGTCTTTGTTTAGTAAACACATTACAGATGGGAGAGGGTTGTTTCGTTGTGTTTTCATTTTATTTAAGTTTCTGTAAGTATTCCAGCATTCTCCTGAGTTTTGGAAGAATCCAGATGTCTTTTAAGTTGAGGCAGTCATGCTAATGAAAATCAACAACCCAGTCAAGTGGTTCCCTGTCTGATCTCCAGGACTCAAATCTTGTTTGTTATCTTAAGTGCAAGGCACATAAAAACTACTGGGTTGTTTAAAATGTGCCAGAGGTTCCCTTACTCACCTTGAGGATGGGGGTGGGGACAGCCTTCTAGGTGGGGAGCTATCCCTCCTAGCTCTCCTCCTCTCCTTGGTTTCCCCAGTACCGTCCCTTACCTCTGTCCCCTTCCCTCCCTTCTCCTCCCCGCAGAAAAGAAGGACACAGTGTTGCGGCAGGTACGCCTGGACCCCTGTGACTTGCAGCCTATTTTTGACGACATGCTCCACATTCTGAATCCTGAGGAGCTGCGGGTGATCGAAGAGATTCCTCAGGCTGAGGACAAGCTGGACCGGCTGTTTGAGATTATCGGAGTCAAGAGCCAGGAAGCCAGTCAGACCCTCCTGGACTCTGTGTATAGCCATCTTCCTGACCTGTTGTAGAACCCGAGGTCTGCTACGCTTTGGAAGTGACTTGGTTTAGTGGCAGGGTGGTTTTTCGTTGGTTTTGTTTCCATTTTTCTAGCTTTTTGGGTGTGTGTGAGTGTGTGTTTGTGTGTGTGTGTTTAACAGAGTATCTGGCCAGTGTTTTGAGTTCTTTCCTTTTTTAACCCTTCTAGGACATTAGTCTATAAGCCTTCTCGAGGTGTAACTGTTGAAAAATACCCACCACTAAAGTTTTTTGGGTTCCATATTTTCTTCGTTTTGATTTCTTACGTATTTTCCGAATTGTTCTGTGCACTTTAAATTCACTTAATGGACCCCAAATGCAGTGTGACTTTCCTTGCACACTGGATTGTGAGGCTCTTAACCTCTTAAAAGTATAATGGCATCTTGTGAATTCTCTAAGCAGTCTTCATGTTTCAACATCCACGTCTGCTTTTTTTTTAAAGATTACTATTTTTATTATTAATTGTAATTTACAAATTTTGTTAAGGGTTGAAGAAATGTAATACCCCATTGAGTTACTGTAATACAATCAGACTTTGAGTTCTCTTTTTAATATGCCTTGGTGTACAGTTCATATTCATGGCTGAAACTTGACCACACTGTTGCTGATCGTATGGTTTTCACTTGAGCACTGTGTAGAATGCTTGATTACTTGTGCTCCTCTTATGCTAATATGCTCTGGGCTGGAGACATGAAATCCTCAAGCCATCAGAACTTGCTATTTAAGTGGCTTGACAACTGGGCCACCAAAGAACTTGAACTTCATCTTTTTAGGAATTGAGCTGTTCTGGAACATACTGCTGCACTTTGGAAAGTCACAACTGAGAGCCAGTTGCACCTTTTTTCTGTCGGGAATTTGCCCAGCTTTGCTTTAAAAGATGTCTTGTTTTTTTATACACACATAGCCGGTAGGTCCAGTCCACCTCAAGGCCTTGGTCTTGGTGGTCTCCTTCGTCCTTCAATCACTTTAATTAAAAATGGCTGCAGCTGTAAGAACTCTTGTCTGATATATTTGCAACTCTGCTCCCATTTATAAACCTGTGCGCTCTCTAATGTTCAGTTGGCAGACTCGCATGCAAAGGTGGTGTGGACTCCCTTTGTGTGGGCGGGGGTTGTGGGTCATGGTGAGGGACGGATATCAGAAAAATGCCTTCAAGTGTACTAATTTATTAATAAATATTAGGTGTTTGTTACTTGAGTAGTTTGAGTGTGTTTACTACTTGCCTTATACATGTGCTCAAGTTGTAACCCTTTGATGAGTCTCTTGGAAAAGAATGTGTGTATTCCAGAAATCTAAGCATTTCTGATCTGTAAATCGTGCAGATTAACAAAGCTTTGTGTCTGGAAGAGTATCTGGAGGTACATAGAGAAGGATGACCAAGCGTTAAAGGTGACTAAAAATTCCTGGGTCTTTTGAGGATAAATCGGAGGCTCCTAGGTTTGGAGTTCATCCCTATTTTAAGAAATGAGGATTTGGAGGTGGACAGGTGGAAATGAGGAGCAGGCGCTGGAGTATATTCTTACTTGTGTCCATCTAGGAAGTTTACAACTCATGGGGGGTCTAGACCAGTTCACAGGCTTCTGTGTGAACCTTCTTTCTCCCTGAGTAGCTTCGGGGGGCTTTCTTGGCCATTGGGCAAGGTAAAGTCTTATGTTGATGGAATATATTACATCACCTTATATGTATTTTTTTATATTACATTGTATCTTATATTTGATCACATAACTGCCTTAGCCTGAGAAACCCCAGCTCTATAGAATTCCAATGGCTAGGCCATCAGCAATTTTGAGTTCCTCTTTCAGTGGGAAAGTAGAAGTAGATGGCCTGTCTGAACGCTTTGACTCCCTTGTCAGTGACATTAAAGGGCTTTTCTGCTTTCAACCACTTCCACGTGGCTGGTTTCTAGAGAACACTTCTGGCATTTGGTTTTATGGTTCTCAGGCCAGGTTTCCCTTCCTCTTTTGTCAACAGAAGGCAGAAACTCTTTACAAACAGAAAAGCAAACTAGAATGGGTTAGAGATAGTGGGGGAGGAGACAGAGTGTGTTTTTTTTTTTTTTTTTTTTTTTAAAGATTTTATTTATTTATTTGTCAGAGAGAGTGAGCACAGGCAGACAGAGAGGCAGGCAGAGGCAGAGGGAGAAGCAGGCTCCCCGCTGAGCAAGGAGCCCGACGTGGGACTCGATCCCAGGACGCCGGGACCATGACCCGAGCCGAAGGCAGCCGCCCAACCAACTGAGCCACCCAGGCGTCCCCAGAGTGTGTTTTTCAGATGGTTTCAAGACTGCCACTTCTTTTTGTGGGGGTTGAAAACATAAATCAGTGTTGTGGTTATTAAGTTTGTAAGTTATTCATAGCTTGGGGATTATTTCTTAACCATTTATGCAGCTTTATACTTTACAAAGTGTTGTTTACATTGTCTCGTTGAAACCTTATAACTATCTTTACAGGTACCGTTGTTGTACCCATTCTGTAGATAAAAAATAGGCTTGTGAAGGCTAAGGAGCTTGCTTAAGGCTCTACAACAGAGTTGTACAGATCAGACTTGAATCTGAATCCCAGGCTGTTTACTCAGGACTGATAACCAGAACTACTTTGTCAGGCTGAGCCAGTGAGCACAGAGATCACAGTGATGAAATTTATTTCGCTTATAAGGAAAGCCTAATACTTAAAATTCAGTAAATAATTGCAAAAGTATAGAAGTGGGGCAATATCTCTTGATGATCCAAGGGAAAGGGACATAGAAGTTGTGGTTAAACAGAAGCTTAATATTGAATTAACATAATGTAAGCAACCCCAAGCTGCATTATTCTCTCTCTCTCTCTCTCTCTCTCTATATATATATATATATGTAAAATGTTTGAGTCAGAGTTTATGACAGTCTGATTCATATATTTTTGCAGCTCACTTTGGAGGTTTTTTCTCTGATTTGAGCTGCCCGACTTTGAGGGCTATGCTGAACTACAAGGTTTCCAATGTGGGGGTTGGAGGGATCACCAGAAGAGTAAGAAACAGAATCAGGAGCAATTGTTGAGAAATATAAACCTCATGGCAAAGATCATTTGGGCAGGAGAAAGACTATCTTCAGTTATTTGCAGGGCTAAGGAAGAGACTATTTCTTTTTCTTTAGAGAGTAATACTGTTTCCTCTAGGCCAATTTAGGTTAAATGCAGAGAAGCTTTTAAACAATTAGATCAGGCTGCTTTTCAAAGGAGAAAATGACTCCTACTCTGGGGAGAAGTTCCACGTGCTTCAGTGATTCTCAGCCTTGCATGGAGATAATCACCGGGGAATGAGCAGTCTTGTAAAGGCCGGGTCCCAGAGAGTACAATTCAGGTTTGCAGTGAAGGAGAGAACCGGCATCTCACACCTTTTTTTCTGGAAACTCATGGTGGGATAAGGGCTTGAGATCCTTGCCACTGTGGACCGCCACAGCACCTGGGAGCTTGTTACAATGCATACATAATTTGACGCCACTTTGTTATGCTCCTTAAACTTTAATAAGCAAGTGAAACACTCGGGGATCTTGTTAAAATGCAGATTGTTTCAGTTGTTGAGAGGGGTGGGGACCTAGGTGATGTGGATGCTACTGGTCTCTAGATCACACCTAGGAGCCCAAGACTGTGCCTCGGTTTCATGCAGAGTAGTGCCTATATAGGAGAAGATGACACCAATTCCAAAGCAGAGAAGTCAACAATTTCTGATGATCCGAAGAGATTTCAGAATCCAGCAGTCCCGGTCAAGATCTACAGCAGTGGTTCTTGATCCTGGTTGTGCGTCAAAATCAGCAGGGGGAGCTTGGAGAAATCCAGTGCCCTGGGCTAAACTCCAAACCAGTTATGCCAGAGTCTAAGGGCCTGGGACCCAGGCATGAGAATTTTTTAAAGCTCCCCAGGAGATGCCAATGTGTAGTCAACTTGGATGACCACTGATTGCAGAGTCTGTGAGGAGAATACTTATCAATCCTCACCCCAGATCTGATGGATAAATCTTAACAGGGAGTTAACCCGGAAATCCACAATAGTGATTTTGCGACACATAGTCCCACTTACTTTCGGACCCGTACCCCTACTGCAAAATTCTATGTAACTGTTAAGAATTGCTACACTACCAAGCATGGATGGGACAACATCTTAAAGTTTTATTGCACTGATGAATAACTAATTGATGCAACTGATCAATTCTTCATGGCTTTGAGCATTATGTATAAGGTGTGATTAACCAAGAATATTTGGGATGTGACGTTACTCTGATTTGTGTTTCTATATATATTGGATTGAAGGTTTGCCAATTTTCAAAAAATAAAGTAAGATCTGATGAGTCATAAACTGCACTGACTGTATCATAAAATCTCAGATTGTTGTAGCCCTTGGGCTCTGGGAGCATCGGTCTTATTGTACAGTCCTTTAGGTGCATCAGGCACCTTTCTTAAACTTGGATTTGAGCAAAGGAGACGTGATTCATCTCTTGGTTAAAAGAATTTGTAGCCCTTACCTTCGTAAGGAAACTTGGACATTCGGGAGAAATCGTGGGGTTTTCAGGTGGGAAGTGAGGCTCATTTCTGCTACATAATGACCTTAGTCCCTGCCAGCACTCTTTCACTATTTCAAGATCCTTATTTTACCTCTTCTCTTGAAAGGAGATAGAAAATGCAGGTAACGATTTGAACAAGAATTATTTGAATTAGAAATCCAAAACAGTTTTTACCCTAGTTGACTTCAAGTAGCTGACGATGTGAAGCATGTTGGATGCCAGTGTCTTTATTATTTCCAAAATACAGATATTCACAAAATACCTTACAAGGACATATCAAAAACATGGCAGCGGATACCTCCAGGGAGCGGAACAGGCTGCCCAGGAGACAGGAAGAGGAAAGGAAGGACATGTTCTTTTCATGATTTGTTCTTTGCAGCCTCTTGAGGTTTACACCATGTGCATATGTTGTGGAATTTTAAAAACTATAAATAAAAATTATTTTTAGAATATTTCTGAAGCATCCAGGGAATGTACGCTCGCGAAGACCAAGGTAAGAGTCGTGTGAACCAGACTTAAAATGTCAGTAATAGTTTTGTCAGGGGCATTTTTGTAAAATCTGCAAAGGGAGACGGCATCCGGCTCTGCCCACCACCAACCCCAACCTCTGTGATTTTAGATTCTTTTCCTGGACTTGGCTCCCAAACAGACATAATTAATGCAAAATTGAAATGGAGAGACTTCAAACTTAGAAATTTAGAGACATGGAACATTGCAGCGATTTTCTGGCCCATCTTTTTATATTTCCCAATATAGGAATCACTTGCAGTTAATAGCTTCAGGAGGAAAAAGGTCAGAGATTTCTTAAGAGTCTTTGGGTGGTTCTTGATCCCTACAGAGGAGATACTCCAGTTCTGCCCTGGCTTTGTCTGGTTTTCACTCCTCTCTTGCTGTATCCATAGCTGGAAGCCAAACTGGAGATCAGGAGGGAGGTGGAAGAGGCAAAAAGGTAGTTCATTTCCAATAGTCCTATGACAATTGTTTCTCATTCTCTTTAGAAATTAGAAGAGCTGGAGTGCCTGGGTGGCTCAGATGGTTAAGCATCTGCCTTTGGCTCAGGTCATGATCTCAGGGTCCTGGGATCGAGCCCCACATCAGCTCCCAGCTCCGGCAGGGAATGTGTTTCTGCCTCTCCCTCTGCTTGTTCTCTGTCTCTCTCTCTCTCAAATGAATAAATAAAATCTTTAAGAAAGAAAGAAAGAAATTAGAAGAGTTGATTTCACACTAGGGTTTGGCGCATTTTGTTCAAATACAGGGTTCCCACCGACAAGTGTTCATTTTACCACTCCACTCATCCATCCATAAAACATTTGAGCACCCGCCATGGGTCAGGCACTATGTCCGAAACTAAGAATGCAAAGAAGAATTCCATACAGGACAGTAGCTACCTTCCACACCAGGGTATTTGTTCATTGCTGACCCTCGGCATCTAGAACAGCGCCTGGAACGTGGTAGGTGCTCCTTACTGCATGTTGAATAAAGGAAAGCATGCAGGCCCAGAGCTCAAGTTCACATGTCAGAAAGGAAACAGACCTATGGACATTATCATCCGATGTATCTAAGTGAAATGATAGAAATACAAAGGAGGTATGAAGAGAGTTAGAAACTGAATACGAATTAAGGAAAAAGATCACAAAGTTTTTTTGGTGGAAGCCTTTTTTTTTTTTTTTAAGGTATTATTTATTTGACAGAGAGAAAGACAGCGAGAGAGGGGGAACACAAGTCAGGGAAGTGGGAGAGGGAGAAGCAAGCTTTCCACTGAGCAGGGAGCCCGATGCGGGTCTCGATCCCAGGACCCTGAGATTATGACCTGAGCCAAAGGCAAGATGCTTAACCCAGTGAGCCACCCAGGCACCCCGGAAGTCTTCAAAGAAAACTGTGCCAAAAACAAAGGGCTGACAGTTGCAGTCTCGTATATTTCAAAGCTCTGGGGAGTGAGATAGCTTGAAAAGAGGAAGCAATTTGAGAAATAAAAGGAATGTTTTCTTTTTCTTTTCGTTTTTCTTAACGTGATCTCTAAAAAATACATTCCTATTATTCGGTTTGTTGAAGTGCAATTACTTACATGACTATGGCAGAAGCAAAGGGCAAAACTCATTTTCCCCCTACATGGACACAAGTGTTCCCTGCATTACAAATTGCTGTGGGAGGTGTTTATCTTGCAATTAAATAAGAATAAGGAGAATGTTCTGAAGTTATTGCTTAGTGTCCCTCCCCAACTCCTCCCCCCATATCTTTTCTTAAAGATTATTAAAACCAAGGCTGAAAGTGGCTTTGGTAAGGTAGAACTCTGATCTTAAATAAATTAGTGAACACTTCGCAGAGATACGCGTAATCACCTGCATTCTACTTTTCCTACCGCACCTAGGTGTTGCAGACATTATTTTACAAGCAAGGAGTTCATATTGTTTCTACCCTGGCTGACGATCATGATGAGACATGAGGCCAGTCTTGTGACTGCTTTGCACGTATCACATCTTCAGAGGACAGAACATATGTGCCCCTTCATGGAACTCCCCCTCCTCCAATAAAGTACCCAAAGCACTTAGTGTAATTCACTCTAATCCTCACCTGGTTCTCATGATGCAGGAACTGTGAGAACTTCCCTTCTGCTGATGGGCAATCCAATGAACAGAGAGATTGTGACTTCCCCCACATCACACAGCTAGTTAAGTGGCCGAGCCAGGACAGCTGTCTTAGAACTGTGTGAGCCAGGCATGGTCCTAAATGACAAAGAAAGTGGACTGGATGCCTGCCCTTCTAGAGCCTCTCATCTGGATTCAACCAAAGTCGAATTGCTTTCTTTTCATTTTTTCTTTTTTGGCTTTCTCCCTGTTCTTTCTTTCTTTCTTTTTCTTTTTCTTTTTTTCCTGCTTTGAAATAATTTAAGAAACACAAGAAGTTCCAAAGTGATATAGGGAGCTCCTACCTACCCTTTCCCTAGCTTCCCCAGGATAACATCTTTAATAGCCATAGTATTACCCAAGCCAGGAAAACATTCACACAATTTAATTAACCGAGCTATAGACCTTACTCAGTTCATACCAGTGTTACATGTGCTTTGGTTGGTTGTTTATTTATTTATTTATTTATTTGCTGTGTGTATGGTACTATGCAATTATTACATATGTGGATTCATGAAACCACAACCATACTCAGAATACAGAACTGCTTTTTTTTTTTTTTTTCCCAAAGATTTTATTTATTTGAGAGAGAGAATGTGTGTGAGCAGGGTGATGGGAGAAGGAGAGGAGAGAGAGATTCTCAAGCAGACTCCACACTTAGCACAGAGCCTGTCAGGGGGCTGGATCTCACGACACTGAGATCATGACCTAAGCCAGAAGGTCAACTGACTGAGTCCCCAGGCACCTCAGGAATTGCTTTATTACCACAAAGAAGCTCCCTCCTGCTGCCTCTTTATAATGACACCTTCCCCTCCGCCTTAAACCCTGACCACTGTTTTCCATCACCAGTTGGTCATTTAGAAGGTGTTATATAAATGGAACCATGCAGGATGTAACTTGAGATAGGCTTGTTTTCACAGCATAATTCCATTGCCATCTAACCAGATTGTTACACCTCTGAACACTTTGTTCCTTTTCATTGCTGAGTAGTAGTCCATGGTAGGGATGTACCACAGGGCCTGAAACCATTCATGCATTGGAAAACAATTGGACTGCTTCCATTTTTTGGCTATTACCAAAAAAGCCGCTTGCACCATTTGTGTACAGACTTTATGTGGAAACAAATTTCACTTCCTTAGGATATTCAGATGTAGAATTGTTAGATAAAATGCTAAGTGTATTTTTAACTTTATTAGTGAACCGACCAACTGTTTTCACAGTGGTGGGACTGTTGTATATTCCCAGAATGATCCATAACAGATCCAATAGCTCTGTATCCTTGCAAGTCCTCGATACTTTCTGCATTTTTTATTTTAGACATTCTAGTATGTGTGTCTAGTAGTACAAACCTGAATTCATACTTATGAAAACAGGCAAAAAGAATAAGAATTTAAAATCGAAAAGTGCTACCCTTCAGATGTTCACTACTTTTTGTTTTGTTTTGATTCTTTTTTTAAAATTATTTTAATTACGCATAATGTATTATTTGCCCCAGGGGAACAGGTCTGTGAATGGTCAGCCTTACACATTTCACAGCACTCACCATAGCACATGCCCTCCTCAATGTCCATAACCCAACCACCCTCTCCACACCCCCCTCCCCCTGGCAACCCTCTGTTTGTTTTGTGAGATTAAGAGTTTCTTACGGTTTGTCTCCCTCCCAGTCCCATCTTGTTTCATTTTTTCCTTCTGTACTCCCCAGACCCCCTGCTCTGCCTCTCAAATTCCTCACATTAGGGAGATCTTATGACAATTATCTTTCTCTGATTGACTTATTTCGCTCAGCATATGTTCCATCCACATTGTTGCAAATGTCAAGATTTCATTTCTTTTGATGGCTGCATAGTATTCCATTATATATATATATATATCTCCACTTCATTCATATATATATATATATATATATATATATATATATATATAACTTCTTCTTTATCCATCCATCAGTTCATGGACATCTAGGTTCTTTCCATAGTTTGGCTATTGTGGACATTGCTGCTATAAACATTCGGGTGCATGTGCCCTTTCAGATCACTATGTTTGTATCTTTAGGGTAAATACCCAGTAGTGCAGTTGCTGGGTCGTAGGGTAGCTCTATTTTCAACTTTTTGAGGAAACTCCATGCTGCTTTCCAGAGTGGCTGCACCCAGCTTGTATTCCCACCAACAGTATAGGAGGGTTCCCCTTTCTCTGCATCCTCGCCAACATCTGTCGTTTCCTGATTTGTTAATTTTAGCCACTCTGACCGGTGTGAGGTAGTATCTCATTGTGGTTTTGATTTATATTTCCCTGATGCCGAGTGATGTTGAGCACTTTTTCATGTCTGTTGGCCATCTGGATGTCTTCTTTGTAGAAACGTCTGTTCATGTCCTCTGCCCATTTCTTGATTGCATTATTTGTTCTTTGGGTGTTGAGTTTGATAAGTTCTTTACAGATTTTGGATGCTAGCCCTTTATCTGATATGTCATTTGTGAATATCTTCTCCCATTCTGTCAGTTGTCTTTTGGTTTTGTTGACCGTTTCCTTTGCTGTGCAAAAGCTTTTGACCTTGATGAAGTCCCAATTGTTCATTTTTGCCCTTGCTTCCCTTGCCTTTGGTGACATTTCTAGGAAGAAGTTGCTGCAGCTGAGGTCGAAGAGGGTGCTGTCTGTGTTCTCCTCAAGGATTTTTTTTAAAAATATTTATTTATTTATTTATTTGACAGAGATCACAAGTAGGCAGAGAGGCAGGCAGAGAGAGAGAGGAAGGGAAGCAGGCTCCCTGCTGAGCAGAGAGCCCGATGTGGGGCTCGATCCCAGGACCCTGAGATCATGACCTGAGCCGAAGGCAGAGGCTTTAACCCACTGAGCCACCCAGGTGCCCCCTCCTCAAGGATTTTGATGGATTCCTGTCTTACATTGAGGTCTTTCATCCGTTTTGAGTCTATTTTTGTGTGTGGTGTAAGGAATTGGTCTAGTTGCATTCTTCTGCATGTGGCTGTCCAATTTCCCAACACCATGTGTTGAAGAGACTGTCTTTTTCCCACTAGACATTCTTTCCTGCTTTGTCGAAGATTAGTTGACCATAGAGTTGAGGATCTATTTCTGGACTCTATTCTGTTCCATTGATCTATGTGTCTGTTTTTGTGCCAATAACATACTGTCTTGATGATGACAGCTTTGTAATAGAGCTTGAAGTCTGGAATTGTGATGCCACCAACTTTGGCTTTCTTTTTCAACATTGCTTTGGCTATTCGGGGTCTTTTCTGGTTCAATATAAATTTTAAGATTATTTGTCCCATTTCTTTGAAAAAAATGGATGGGATTTTGATAGGAATTGCATTAAATGTGTAGATTGCTTTAGGTAGCATAGACATTTTCACAGTATTTGTTCTTCTAACCCATGAGCATGGAACGTTTTTCCATTTATTTATGTCTTCCCCAATTTCTTTCTTGATAGTTTTCTGAGTACAGATTCTTTGCCTCTTTGGTTAGGTTTATTCCTAGGTATCTTACGGTTTTGGATGCAATTGTAAATGGGATGGACTCCTTAATTTCTCTTTCTTCTGTCTTGCTGTTGGTATATAGAAATGCAACTGATTTCTGCGCATTGATTTTATGTCCTGACACTTTACTGAATTCCCGTATGAGTTCTAGCAGATTTGGAGTGGAGTCTTTGGGTTTTCCACATAAAGTATCATATCATCTGCAAAGAGGGAGAGTTTGACTTCTTCTTTGCTGATTTGGATACCATTTCTTTCTTTTTGTTGTCTGATTGCTGAGGCTAGGACTTCTAGTACTATGTTGAATAGCAGTGGTGATAGTGAACATCCCTGCAGTGTTCCTGATCTTAGTTGAAAAGCTCTCAGTTTTCCCCCCATTAAGAATGATATTCTCTGTGGGTTTTTCAAAGATGGCTTTGATGATGTTGAGTGTACCCTCTATCCCTACACTTTGAAGAGTTTTGATCAGGAAAGGATATGGTTCTTGTTCTTTCTTTTATTAATGTATTGTATCACATTGATTGATTTGTGGATGTTGAACCAATCTTGCAGCCCAGGAATAAATCCCACTTGGTTGTGGTGAATAATCCTTTTAATGTACTGTTGGATCCTATTGGCTAGTATTTTGGTGAGAATTTTTGCATCTGTGTTCTCAGGAATATCATTCTGTAATTCTCCTTTTTGATGGGGCCTTTGTCTGGTTTTGTGATCAAGGTAATGCTGGCCTCATAAAATGAGATTAGAAGTTTTCCTTCCATTTCTATTTTTTGGAACAGTTCCAGGAGAATAGGAATTAATTCTTCTTTAAATGCTTGGTAGAATTCCCCTGGGAAGCCGTCTGGCCCTGGGCTTTTGTTTGTTTGGAGATTTTTGATGACTGCTTCAATCTCCTTACTGGTTATGGGTCTGTTCAGGCTTTCTATTTCTTCCTGGTTCAGTTTTCATAGTTTACATGTCTCCAGGAACGCATCTGTTTCTTCCAGATTGTCAAATTTACTGGTGTACAGCTCATAATATGTTCTTATAATTGTTTGTATTTCTTTGGTGTTGGTTGTGATCTCTCCTCTTCCTTTCATGATTTTATTCATTTGTGTCCTTTCTCTTGTCTTTTTGATAAGTCTGGCCAGGGGTTTATCAATCTTATTAATTCTTTCAAAGAACCAGCTCCTAGTTTTGTTGATTTGCTCTACTGTTCTTTTGGTTTCTATTTCGTTGATTTCTGCTCTGATCTTTATTATTTCTCTTCTCCTGCTGGGTTTAGGTTCTCTTTGCTCTTCTTTCTCCAGCGCTTTTAGGTGTAGGGTTAGGTTGTGTACTTGAGAACTTTCTTGTTTCTTGAGAAAGGCTTATATTGTTATATACTTTTCTCTCAGGACTGCCTTTGCTGTGTCCCACAGATTTTGAACAGTTGTGTTTTCATTTTCATTTGTTTCCATGAATTTTTTTTAAAGATTTTATTTATTTATTTGACAGACAGAGATCACAAGTAGGCAGAGAGGCAGGCAGAGAGAGAGAGGGGTAAGTAGTCTCCCTGCTGAGCAGAGAGTCTGATGCGGACCCTGGGATCCCAGGACCCTGGGATCATGACCTGAGCCGAAGGCAGAGGCTTTAACCCACTGAGCCACCCAGGCACCTCTCCATGAATATTTCCAATTCTTCTTTAATTTTTCTGGTTGACTCATTCATTCTTTAGTAGGATGCTCTAAAGGAACATTACCAAGGCCAGCATTACTTTGATCCCAAAACCAGACAAAGACCCCATCAAAAAGGAGAATTACAGAACGATATCCCTGAGAACACAGATGTGAAAATTCTCACCAAAATACTAGCCAATAGGACCCAACAGTACATTAAAAGGATTATTCACCACGACCAAGTGGGATTTATTCCTGGGCTGCAAGGTTGGTTCAACATCCACAAAAAAATTAAAAAAAAAAAAAAAAGTTCTGATTTTGTGCTCTGCTGCTCTACAGCTTGCCGGGAGCTGGCCCTGTCCCCTGTGGTCTATCTTCCTATTGCTTCAGATCCACTTCTCCGCACGTCCTACCTTTCAGAAAGTGGTCAATTTTCTGTTCCTAGAATTGCTGCTCTTCTTCTATCTCCTGTTGAGTTTGTATGTGTTCGGGATAGTTTGATAAGTATTTAGCTGAACTCCTGGGACTTGATGTCATTTCAATCTGCTATTCCTCCACCATCTTGCCTCTAATATCTTCACTTCTTTTTAATTGCCATAATTTCATTCTTTTTAAAAATTTCATTTATTGGATTCTTAAATATGAGATCAACCCCCACTACAAATATTTAGGTGCACAATATCATTACTATAGGTGCAAAGTATACAGTAGATCTCTAGAACTTATTCATTTTGTTTAATTAAAATTTATACCTCTTGATTAGTAATTTCCAATTTCCTCCCTACTTCCAGCCCCTGGCAACCTCTATTCCACTCTTTGATTTTATGAATCTGAGTATTTAGTTGTGTCACATAAATGAAATCGTACAGTGTCTTTTTGTGACCAGCTTATTTTCCTTAGGCATAAACTCAAGTTTAATCCATGTTGTTACTTATAGCAGAATTTCCTTCTTTTTTAAAATCTAAGTAATATTCCATTGTATGTATATACCAAATTTTCCTGATCCATTCATCTCTCGATGGAAATTTAGTCTATTTCCATATCTTGGCTATTGTGAATAGGGCTCAATGAGCATGAAGGTGCTAGTATCTCTTTGAGATCCTGATTTCAATTATTTTGGAGAAATTCCCAGAGGTGGGATTACTGAATCCTATAGAAAAGTCATTCTATTTTTTACTTTTTTGAGGAATATCCATACTGTTTTCCCTAAGGGTTATGACCAATTTATTGACCAATTATTCTTATTAATACTGTACAAAATTCCCTTTTCTCCACATCCTCACCAAGATGTTATCTTTTGCCTCTTTTAAAATTGAGGTATAATTGACATACAGTGTTATGTTAGTGCAGATGTACAGCATAGTGATTTAATATTTGTATATATTGCAAACTGATCACCACAATAAGTCTAGTTAACATTTATCTCTCTTAACTTTTTGATAATAATCTCCTAACAGGTTTGAGGTGACATCTCACTGTGGTTTTAATTTGCATTTCTCTGATGATTGGGGACACTGAGCATCTTTTTATATACCTCTTGGCCATTTGTATGCTTCTTTGAAGAAATGCCTATTTGTGTCTTTAGTCCATTTTAGGGTTATTTTTTCTACCAAGTTGTAGGAGTTCTTTATATATTTTGGAAATTAACTCCTTATTTGATAAATGGTTTGTAAGTATCTTCTCCCATCCCATTTGGTTGCCTTTTCTCTGTTAACTGTTTCCTTTGTTGTGCAGAAGCTGTCTAGTTTGATGCAGTTCCATTTGCTTGTTTGTTTGTTTGTTTTTTAAGAGAGCAAGCATGAGCCAGGGAAGGGGCAGAGGGAGAGGAAGAAAGAGAATCCTAAGCAGGCTCCACACCCAGCGCAGAGCCCTAAACAGGGCTTGATTTCAGGACCCTGAGATCATGACCTGAACCCAAATTAACAGTCACTTAACCAGCTGAGCCACTTGGGTGCCCCCACTTGCCTATTTTTTCTTTGGTTATCTGTGCTTTTGGTGTCCTACCATGAAATCATTGCCAAGACCAATGTCAAGTTTTCCCCTGTGTTTTCTTCTAGGAGTTGTATAGTTTCAAGTCATATATTAAGGTCTTACTCCGTTTTGAGTTGGCTTTCGTGAATGGCATAAGGTAAGGGTCCGGTTTTATTCTAATTTGGGGGGAAGTCTTGACTCACCTGCTCTAGTTATGTTAAGTCTGAAAGAAATTTGTTCAGGTGACTCCAGGTCAGTGTCAAAGAAAGGAGCTTAAGTCTGGTGACATGTTTAGAGTTGATCCACAGGAAAAAAATTCTACAGGCCAATAAATTTGAAAAAAGCCACATACTCTGCTTCTCTCCTCCCACGCCTTGAATATTACAATCCCCATTAGTAGCATATTAGGGGGCCTAAAAGTCTTGTAATGAAGTAACCCATTTAATGTTTTTTAACTCAGCATTTTCCAAAGTCACATGACCACAAAAACACGCACATATAAATGCCTTTCAGTGAATTCATTTGCTTGTTCTACAAATGCCTATTGACTCCTGGAATAGTAATTTTTACAGAGCAGAGTCTAGGAGATGCTGCAATAGCTCACAGCATTGTGGCATATGGAAAGAGCAGTGATTTGGGATCAGAAGATCTGGGCGGTTGGTTAAGACTGGGACAGTCTGAGCACATGTGAGCCAGCTGTGGGAGTAAGGCAATAACCTGCTGGTTGAAGAGGCCCTGAGAGTTCCACGGAAGCAAGAGGCATAAAATGGTCAGGTCAAGCTCTTGTCAAAGACCAGCAAAAAAACTGATAGCCGGCAAAGCCAATTAGAAAGTGATAAAAAATAATGTGGTGCTGATAACCAAGGCAAGACTCTGACAGAGCCCGAGACCTTACCTTCACTTCCGGCAGAAGCCAAGGCCAGAATCCTAAGTGGGGCCCCTGGCCTGGCAGGGGCTGGGACAGACTGGGAATCTGTGGGGTTCTGAGCACAAGGTGAGATGTCAAGTCAGGCCTGAAGATCTACATGGGAGCCTAGCCGGGAGATATATGGAGGCATGGTTCTGGATAGGATGTGTCTCAGGGATCTAGAATTTAGAGGACACAAGGACAATTTACAAAACCTCACAGTTTAAAACCCAATGGTGGCTTTAAGTAGGAGTAGGGTGGGAGATCAGCCAAGGTCCAGAGAGCAGGGTGTTAGTATCCAGAAGGCTAGCAGCATGTGACAGGTCAGCAGCCCTGCAAAGATGGAAAATGGGGGCAAAATCTGCCGTAGTGGTAGTCTGAGAGTGGGGGCATTAAAGAGGATTTTAGGCTCCAAGAACCCCTAAATAGCCCTTCTTCTCTAAGACTAGATCTATCCCTGGGGGACACAATTGAGCTTAAAGATGATGGTGAAGGATGGCTGAAGAGAAGCCCAGCAAGGCAACACAGCCAGGGCACTGAAAACCACGGGCCACAAATGAGGAAACCAGGCGAGTGAGCCCCTGACTCAAATGGGGGCCAAATGAGTGGAAGTGAAGTCATGTCTGGATACAGGGGACCTGGTATTGCCCTGAAACATGGTTCTAAATCTCAGAAAGTATGAAAGCAGATCTCAGCGTGGTCCAACTCTCCCCCACACCGTTCCAACTGGTCAGTGACTCACCTGCCTGAAGCTTGGTTAACTTTATTTTAGAAGAAAATGATTATAGTAGTAACCTCAGGTAGTAACCTCAGGTATCTGTGCCCCAAGGACAGAGGGTTATGTAAATGAAGGAACATTAGAGGTCACTTAAGCACAGTTCTCACTCCAGAACTCCCTATCGCATACTTCACTGCCATTCAAATTCATGACCTCCGAAACTAACAAACATCCCTCCAGCCCCTTGAGCTCTGAAACCAGTCAAGGGCAGCCACTCAAGTGCAAAGTACCAAGCAAATTGGGGCAGTGAGGATAGCCAGAATAGGTAATTTCATGGCAATGATTATCCACGCACCACAATTCAATTGCCAAATGGCAATTCTAGCTTTCATTCTGAGTTCTACAACTCTTGCTTAAAGTCCCAGCTCTGTGAGTAAATAGCTCTTGCGCTATGAGGCGAGTATTTGCAAATATACTTCCACAGGTGCAACTGCCAATACAGTGAACCTAATGATAAGCACAGTAAAAACAATTGGTCTGCATTACCACCCTTTCATTCCAATTAGCAGTTGTTTTGTTGCACAAGTGAAACAAATATATGAAAATAATAAGGTCTGGTCCGTTTTCTGTTTGAAAACATTTTCAGAGAAAACAAGTGTTTGCAAACTAAATAAATGTGCATGCTTAAATACTATGCCTAGTCAGGTAATTAGGTTTCATATCAAGAAAGCATCTTTGGGAGACACATCAGTCTTTAGTAAATTGTCCAAGAGATATGTTAGTCCTTGGAGGCCATGTTCTTACAGGAGATGTTGCAGAAGGTGAAAAGTGCCATGTTGAATCCAGGAGCTTAGGGAGGGCATTATGGCTGTGTTTCCATCCTACTAGGACTCCTCTCTCCCTCCAGCCCAACTCCAACCAGCTCCCATCTAGATCCAATCAGTACTGTCCTCCATGGACTGGACTGTGCATAATTCTACATTTTCAACCTTCATTCTTCTCCTCTCTTTGTCTACTCCAATTTGTTGCTCCAGCCCAATGATATATTTTGCAGTCCCCCATAGAGCCCCCAAATTTCCTTCATCGACCCTTGTCAGGGCTGCTTCCTCTGCCTAGAATGCCCTTCCTGCACCCTCAACTGCCTCCAACCTCCTCCTTTCTGGGTGAATTCATCCTTCCCCAGCAATACTCAGCTGCATTCCCAGCTTTCTGCTACCTCTCAGACTCCAGTGGTCCGCCAACTGTTCCCATCTTATTTTTGTCAGCTGTATGGCAGGAGCTGTGCCCAGTAAATTCCAGTTGATAGAATTAATAAGAGGAAACTTAGGAGTCATTACAAGGTTAGGAGGAAGACTGAACATTAAGAAGGAATGGAGATAGGTAGGCCAGATGTCATATGGAGCACCAGAACATACAACATTAAATTCAGTGAGAAGAAAATGTGGCTCCTGCTAGCAGGTGTTTCCAATTCAATTGCTGTTGGTGAGGCAAAGCCAAGTGAGACTATTAAAGCTACAAATTACAGGGCAGCCTATATAACAACGATAAAGAATAAATGGAATAAATGCATGGCAGAGAAGCAATTAAAATGGTGTAGAATTGGTCACTTTCTGCCCATCCTGGCAACTGGGTGTCTTGCTTTCCTTTTTTGCCATCGCCATCCCTTGTTTTAGGAACAGAAAACTTTATGTAAAAAGTATGTGTCCCAGGTGCCTGGGTGGCCCAGTAGGTCAAGCCTCTGCCTTTGGTGTAGATCATGATCCTGGGGTCCTGAGCTCGAGTCTCACATCGGGCTCTCTGCTCAGTGGGGAGTCTGCTTCTGCCTGCTGCTCCACCAGCCTGTGTTCTCTCCCTCTCTCTGGCAAATAAATAAGTAAACTCTTAAAAAGCATGTGTCCCTTCTCCCTTCCCTTTCTCTTAAAAATATTCTCATCATGAAATGATATGGTGTTTGGGATTTCTTTCAAAATAATTTGGGTTTGGGAAGGGAGAGAGTGAGACATACATGAAACATGCCTGGCCAAGAGCTGATTTTTCTTGAAGCCAGGTGACAGGTACACTGGGGCTTATTAAACTTTTCTAGTTCTGTGTAAATTATTCATAACAAAAAATACGAAGTAAATTCTCATCAGGAACCATGGATTCTGCTCCAATTAAATAATTCAGCAGACTACATTAAATACTAATTGGATGTTTATACCTGTCTTCAACAAAATTTCATGTACATGTGAAATGTGTCAGATAAGTGATGAGGAACAAGATACTTACTGTGATGAATGCAAGTGTCCCTATGTTTCCTGCTTCCTCCTCAACCTGAATCCTGGTTTCTCCTGACCCTCAGTTCAGGGTTGGAACCCCCCATCCCCAACATATACTTGATGCCTAGATGGCCTTAGACTATGACTACTCTAGCCCTCAGATATAATTTTTCCCCACAGTTAAATTATTTTTGGTTCTGGGGCCTTTGAAATTCCGGTTATAAGATGTGGTGCTGTGACAGCAAAGGACGAAGAGAAGGAAGGAGACATAGCTGCTATCTTACCAATGCCCCTTCTTCTTTCAAGAAACAGTTTGCTGAAGAGGTAGAGGAGGCTAATGACAGTAACAGCCAAGGATTTAGTGACCGCTCAATGGATTCTAATGCCCAGCCCTTTATAGCATTTATACTTAGCTCTTAGAACAATCCAGTGGGGTAGACACAATGCTCCCCATTTTACAAGTGAGGGGCTGAAACTGATAGAAGGTAAGGACTTTGCCTCAGGTCACACAGCTAGTGGGCAGCAGAAGAGGGATCTGCACCGGGGCTGCTGGGTACCTTTGTGCAGGTCTTGCTGATGGGCACGCAGGTGCAGTGCAGATTAGCAGAAGCCCTTGGGAACCCAGGTACAGTTGACTTGGCATTCAGAGTTTGGAGTCTTGATTCCCCCGGGGAGTTAGCGTGAACTTTCTACAGAGCTTTGACATTGGCTGGGGTACACTGGATTTTGCAAGGATATTTTGAGAAGGGAGAGGTCAATGTGGACTGATAGAGAAGTATTCCTAGAGGAAGGAAGCCTAAGCCACACATGGATGGTCAGGCAGATCATTTCTAGACAGGGGGAGAAGACAGGATTTCCTCAGGTAAGAGAAGAGGGAATGAGGCAAGAGAGAAATGCACACAGAAAGCATGAGGAGGAGTAAAGAGCGGTTCTGACCAAAGTGGGCATGCAAGAGAGGGGGGTGCCAAGGGTGGGGAGGAAGAGCTGGACTGGGGGCAGAGCAGTTTGAACTTGAAGCAGGAGACAGGAGCCAAGGGAGTGCTCTGATCCGGGGAGGGGTGAGATGAAAGCATTTTCAGGAGGATTAAGCTGGCTGAGGCACAAGATGACTTGGTCTTGGGCAGGTTCAGACTGAGGGTTGACAAGAAGTCCCGAAGGAACCACCTTATTCTGAGGTTTAGCCCAGCTTTGGTCTCGCAGTTGTGGTGATGGCAGTCTTCATGAGAAGGCTGGAACAATCAGGGGACCTTCCTGTGTGTCTCTGGGTCTCGTCCTTCCACCACCTAGCCTCTCACCTGACATTTCTAGCTGATGCAGACCAGAGGACTCAGGAGGCTGGGGTTTTCAGAGGCAACTCCCTGAATTTGCCTTCTCTGGCTTTTCTCCCCCGCAGAGAGGAGAAAACACATTGCTCAACTGGACCAGGGCCCTTTGCAGTCATGTGGCCACAGCTGACCTGGCCTCTTCTTTGGCTCAGCTAATATCCCCGTCTCCTCTTGTGTGACCCTTTCTCCCACCTGTTCATTCACTGTACTTAACTTCAGCCTTCTCTAACCCTCTAGGGGATCTGAGGAGAAATCGTGCTGCCAGCTCCAGCAGCAAGGTTTAGAAAGACACTGTGTTCTGCCAAGCCTAGGATGGGGACTTAATGAGAGGTGAGTCTCATTACACCCACTCTCCTTCACTGGCAGTGGTTTATGGGTGACAGAGAAGACTCCAAGCAGGCATTTGTGCCCCACCCCAAGGCAGGTCGGGAGTGGGTCTAAGTTATAGCTCTTGCTCAGCCCTAGCCTGATCCAAGCTCCGTACCATCTCCAGGTCCCACTTCTCCATTGGTGCTACAGGGAGGCTTCAGGATCCCCAGCCTTCAGGATTCCCTGAGCACCTTCCCATTCTCAGCTGGGTAGAATCCTGGCTCCATCTGGGGCTGTGGCTGCCCAGTGTGGGTACACGAAAGTGACTACCATGTAGGAACCCCTCCTACAAGCAACAGTCACATACATGCTCACACTGACGGACACATGCACATGCTTTGCTTCCTGTGAACTCTGACTCCTCTCTCTCCAGAAAGGATGAATGAGAATAACATTTTCCCCAAGAAGCTTCAGTGAACAAATTACCTGGCCCTTGTCATGAATCCTTCTGTCTGTGTTAAACCCCTTGGCTGAGATAAAGCTAAGGGAAATTCTATGTTGAATTTGCCTGTGTGATCCCTAAGTCATACCACTGCCAGGTCTCTCTGCTCCGTTGCCTTGAATTGCCAGACTCTTCTCTGTTGTTCTTAGCCCACAGCCCCAACAATCAACAAGAGATGCACATCCAGATTGCTGTTTTAGAGGTGTGCAAGCCAGGATTTCGGGTGGAAGGAAGATTTCAGTCTGGTTATGGGAGATGGGTACCAGCCTTCACCCCTACATAGTGGTTTCTGTGGTAAATCCCTAGGAAGGAGAGAGGCCACAAGAGTCCTCCTTCTAGATGAGGAGCAGACAGGCCCAGGGAATTTTTCCAGAGAATGGTCATGCAGTGGAGATGTGAAGGATTGGGAGGATTTGGTAAGTGGAGTAGTCACAGGGAGATTTCCCAAAAGAAAAGGAGCCAGGGCACATGTCAGAAAGAGGAGATCTGTGACAAGCCTGACTTGTTGGTTTGAGGCAGTTTCATGGGTAGTGGGAGATGATGTTGGAAAGATGTTGGAGAGAGAAGAGGCAATCTGTCAAGGACACGGCGTGAGCCCACTGAACAGCCTGCCTCTGGAAAGGTGTGTGTGTGTTGTTACTAAGGTTCTCATGGGACAGTCGATTGCAGTGACTCGGTTATCAGCACTGCTAAGGAACCCTAAGACAGCTTTGAGGCAATGAGCATTGACAAGAGGTCAGTTTGTTTTTTCAGCCAATGTCTTGCCTTGGAGCACGGTTGAACTTCCTTCATCCGTTCCAGTCACTACAGTTGTTTAAAGTGATGCCTCACAGATTTTGAACATGGGTTTCCTGCGGGCAGGACAAATTGCTGGCGATATTAGGTGTGTGTGTGTGTGTGTGTGTGTGTGTGTGTGTGTGTGTGTGTGTATGAGAGAGAAAAAGAGAGAGAGAGAGAGACAGAGACTGATAGATAACACATTGAGGTTGAGAAGGGAAGAAAGAAAAGAAAAAAGTGTAGTGTCTTACCGCTGATGGTCTGTAAATTTCAGTGCTTAATAAATGCTGCTGTGTTGAACTCAAGAACACAGCAGAATTAAAGAGCTGTGCTAGGACCACAATATTCCTTTTCTTGTTTGGTGGACTCTTCACCAACCAAGTCATCACCATGCAATCATGCCCATTGCAACAGAAATCCTGGCAATAGGAGGGAGTATCTTGGAAGCTGATGTCTTTGGAGATAATTTTGCTCTTTCTTGTCCTTAGGTTCTGTGGTTCTTTCTAGTCTGGGATTTATTAACTTTGCTTCACTCCAAGGTTATTAGCAGTACCCATAACCCTGGGCGAGCCACTTTCTAAATGGAAGGACCCCTGAGAGTATGATTGGCTCCACATTAAACTGTCACCACTATTGAAGTCGCATAAGGGTCTCCTGAGTTTGGCCCAATACAACCATGGTCAGTAATGAATGGAAGGTGACATATGTCATCTTTCCCTAGGGGCTGGGCTTTTATTCCTGTTAAACAAGCAACCAATTAATCAAATAAATACTAATTGAATGTCTATTGTGCCTCTCAGTATTTGGAGGCAGCCTATCGTCCTTTGATACCTCAGGACTTTTAATTCTGACTTGAGCTTGGACCTGCTCTTGCTCCAGAATCACTTGAGTTCTCTTAACTAGATTTGTTTCTTCCTCTAGAAATTGAAGACGGTAACTCTGACCTTAGTATTCATGGAACAGTAGAGAAATGGGATAGTTACAAATCGTTATAAGAAATTCTCTCAGTAATTGAGTTCTCAAGTAATTTTGGACCACATGGATATTTTTCTCTCATTCATTGGTATGAAACATTTCACACCAAGAGAAAAGAATAGATAGTAACATTGCAATAACTTGGATATCCAATATCTGGTTTTGCTAGATATTAATGTTTTTCTATAGTTGCTTCAGAACTTTATTTTTTGAAGAAATTGAGCTTTGTACTTAATCCCAATTCTACGATGTGACTTAGGAATGAGTTGGTTATCTCTGTGATTCTAAGTGCAGTAAAATGGAGGGAGGGAGGTGACTAGAAGTTCCAGATTCTGTTGCAGAAGAATTATAAAATATGCTTAACAGAAATTCTAAAATGTTTTTAACAGAGTCTATCAATTGTATTCATCAAACAGAGTTTAAGTGGATCTTAGTTTCCCTAACCACTAAAATTTTTGGACGATTTGGCAAGTCTTTCCATCTACAAGATAACAAATTCATCTATCATTCTAACTATTGTCCTTGCCTTCCACAAATTAGTATATCCAAATGATCATCAGGCACTTAGAATTTAATAGTATGACTTATTCTTTTTTTGTTTCAGTCCTTAGAAAGGCAAAAGGTCAATGTCCCTTTTCTATTTTGGCTTGGTTTAACAATTTCCTAGGCTGTTATTTGAAAAGAGAGATATGTGTGAATATTAACTCAACCTCATTAATGAATGGCTACTTGAGTACTCTGAGCTGAAAAGTTGAGTGGGCTGTTTCACTTGAATCAGAAAGTTGTTTTGTAGCATATTCATTCATACAGAGAACCAAGCTGGTAATGATCTACAGCATTTGGAATACGCAAAACATGTGAATAATAGTGGACATATTTTGAAAGATTAAAGATAACCCTAGCAAATCCTAAGATTTTCCATTCTCATTATAGATACTATTAGAAATCATTGTGTCCAAGGACAAAAATCATGTCATATGTAGCATGTGCTTACATCAATGCAAGAGAGAGAACAGTCAGTTGAGTTCAATTTAGATGACAACAGTGCCCAATGCACTTAGTTGGAAACTATGAGAAGTTCAAAGATGACTAACACACAGCTATCTCGCCATCAGGTTATGAAGTCAGGGAAACAGGTGTGTGCAACTCAATAGACCACAAGTTAGTAAGTAGCAAGTGCTATAACAGATGTACAAGGTAAATTCCATGTAATCAGTGAACACACTTTGCTAAGGCAGCAACAATGTATGTGGTAAGTATCCAGTAATCCATTCGAAATGCCAGGAGTGCAGGGAAGCTCAAGATGTGATAGTATTTGATTTGGTCTTGAAAGATAGCCAGCATTTCAGTGGGAAGGGAATTGGGAATAAGAGTATAGGCGAAATAGGGAAAGAGGCAGGACAATAGGAAACTGGTACAGAATAAACAAATGGCATAAAGATGGAGTGAGTTTTGAATTTCCATAAAGATTTTTCTAGAAGTCTAGTCTTCAGCACCTTACCTTCCATACATTTCTCTTTTCACTGCGATCTAGCCTTGCCTATATCGCTTGCTCAAATGGCTCCTGGACAGGTTATTAGCGATTTTTCCACTCTAAAACTAATCAACACTCTAGTCCTCATCTTATTTGACTTTTTGGCAACACTGTCGTCCACTTGCCTTCTCACTCATCCCTTGGCTTCTGCAACACCTTGTTTTCCCTCATTTTACTCTGATCTCTATTCTCATGTCCCTTTTCTCTGGCCATCCTTTCTTGCCCCAAGTCTTTTTCATACTTTTTCTCCTGTATTAATAACAACCATTCCTCTTATCGTATCTGAATAACTCTTATTCAGCTTCAGATCTCTGCTCAGTTATTACTTCCCTTAGGAAACCTTCCCTACCGCCCTATTCCCCAAATCTTGCCCCTGTGCAGTTAGGAACCTCCAGGTGATTGTTCATGGTACCCAGCTGTCCTAGATTAGTACTTACCAGGCATTGTTTCACTGATTGTATCATCTAAATCTAAACACAGAAGTCATGTCCTCCATTATATTTCTAACACTTGGGACAGTGTTGGGCTACTACCAAATGTTTAACAAATATTTCTTGAATGAGTAAATGGTTTATTCAGGGGCCATCCAGAAATTTAGGCAGGTTAAAATAAGGTGTATGTAAGAACAGGTGAGGGGAAAAATAGGTCAGGAGAGAATCTTGGACTTTAAACTAAAATGTTTTAACTCCATTTTGTAGGCAAAATACTTGGAAGAGCCCTCAGCCTGAAAATGACATGGTCTAGTAATAGCCTAGTAGTCTGTTTTGTTGGTTGGTATAGCCCATGAGGTGAAGCATACAGGACAGTCTGGTTGGGCAACTGTAAAAACAGAATAGTGACTTATTGAAAGGGCATGGTGACCAAATGTATATTGGGAACGATGAAAGAGAGAAGGGCATTGGAAGTAACTCTGATCATTCTCATCTACCTTTCACTGAGAGAAGGCGTGCAGAGGGAGAGCCAGAAGAAGGATGAATGAGCTCATTTTTGAGATAATTTGCTGGACCTGGTAGGATATTATGGGGATAGCGCAGAGACATTTGGAAATTCCAGCCTGTAGTTCTGAGAAGTTTTGGGCAAGAGAGGTGGATTAAAGAGACATTTGAAAAGAGGTAATGGTTGAAGTTGTGAAGTTCACCAGAGAGAGAAGACAAAAGGAAAAGAGTTAACGGCTGCACATGGGACCTTGAAGAAATCCCACCCTTTTGGTGGAGGGACACAAAGATAGCAGAGAATGAAGGAAGAATTTTTCGAAAAGGAGAAGGTAGTCACATTCAAATATTGTTAAGGTCAGAATCTTCAGAATGTGGAAAAATAACTTGAAATTTGGAAGATAGCAGATCAATGATGGAGAGAAGGTGATAATCTGATATGGGTTTCAAAAGAGGAGAGATAGTTAAGTTTAGAAGGTGAAAAGCAATCCAAAGATGATCCAGAGGCAACAGGGGAGTAGAAGGCAATGAGCACGTGCCCACTTCGTGACTTCGAGGTAAAGGAGAAATGGAAGAAGAAAGTAAACTCTATTCAAGAGGGCAAAAGCCAGGTTAAAGAGAGAGTTCAGGTTTTCAGGAATGGAATTAAGTGGAAGAAGGAGGAAAAGATGAAAGTGTTCAGGGCAAAGGTCCAAAGTGTAAAGGAATTTATTGACAATGGAATGAGAGTTCCTAAGGTTAGAGTAGCAAGGTTTAACCAGTCAATAAATTTCCATTGGGTCAAGTCAACCTGACATCACAGTACATCTCATCAGCTATTTGCCCAGGTATGTAAATAATGGGTCTGTCAACTTTTATCATAGTTAATTACATGCTTCATCAAGATAATACTTAGTCATCAACATTCCACCTTCCTGATTCTAGTTTTTCTGGAGAACCATCCTCCTATTATTTTCTTTAAATGGACTTATTGTTTCCTTATCCTTATTCTAAACAGTAATATCCCTGAAATCACTGGCTCATACTTATATTTTTATACACTACAAATGAAGTACATAACTTAAAATACAAACTGTTTATACAGGTAGAGCATGGGAACTGGCACCCAACAACTTGCGTCAAATCTTATCTCCATCACTTACTAGCTGTGTGACCTTGGGTACCTCACTTAACCTTTCTGTGCCTCAGTTTTCTCTTACATAAGGTGAGAATGCTGGGTGCTCCAGCCCACTATGATCTTCTTCTCTCAAACTTTTTAGTAGCTCTTTCTATATTGTTCTCTGTACAACTTGTTTTTCCCTTGTTAAAGAACAAAATTCAATGGAGTAAACTTGAAGATCTAATTGGCTTTATTAAGTAATTTGTGAATCAAGCAGCAAGAAGAGGGAGCTCCTAGGAGTTGTACAGAATGGAAGGCTTTTTTTTTTTTTTTGGTTGTTTGTTTTGTTTTTTAAAGATTTTATTTATTTATTTGACAGACAGAGATCACAAGCAGGCAGAGAGGCAGGCAGAGACAGAGAGGGGGAAGCAGGCTCCCTGGCGAACAGAGAGCCGGATGTGGGGCTCGATCCCAGGACCCTGGGATCATGACCTGAGCCGAAGGCAGAGGCTTTAACCCACTGAGCCACCCAGGTGCCCCCAGAATGGAAGGTTTTTATAGGTAGGAGTGTAGGGCAAAGAAGCTATTAGCAAAATAAATAATAAAATAAAATAAAATAAAATGATGTTCCAGGCAAAGTCATCTTGGAAAGGCAGGGGGTCTTATTAGGTAGATTACCTCATCTTTCTTTCTTTGGGAGGGCTCATATGACATATGACTAATGGGGCTGATCAGAAAATTCGTGACTGACCCCTTAAGATTACATTCCTCTGGGAGGTTGAAACTGACATTAGGTTAGATATCAAGCCCCAGTCTGGTTACTTGGCCTAAGTGAAGCCATTTGGGGTCCGTGGCTTTCTTTCTTTCTTTTTTTTCCCAAAGATTTTATGTATTTATTTGACAGACAGAGATCACAAGTACACAGAGAGGGAGAGAGGAGGAAGCAGGCTCTCCGCTGAGCAGACAGCCGATGTGGGCTAGATCCCAGGACCCCGAGATCATGACCTGAGATCATGAAGGCAGAGGCTTTAACCCACTGAGCCACCCAGGTGTCCCCGGTGGCTTTCTTTTAAACACCGCTATCATATACTACCTTCACTCTTTTTCCTCCTGAGAAAATTGCTGAGTGCTTATGACGTGTGTCACTGGGGGTACCTTCTCTGCATGCACAGAAAGTTTTTACGCCCTGAGCAAGGCTTCTTGCTTGAAGAAGCTGCAGACTTCAAAAGCAGTCCCTCGTGGTCTTTCAGCTCTTCAATCTTTGTTGAATTAAATTTGGGGAACCAAAAAGAGCCCCATTTCCTGTTCAAGCTCAAGGCAGGTACTGGCTTTTACACAAAGAGGGTTGAAACTCTTCTGGAATCTGTGGACTGCCTGGGTAGATAAAATCTTCTAAGATAGAATTAAAAGGGACGTTTCCAAGGGGATTTCAAAGTTTTTACTCTAAGCAGCTGAGGAGCCTGTAACTGAGTCTGAACTTTGCTTTGACTCCTGGCCTTCAGGGCTGCCTTTGAATAAACACCAGCCACTTCTCTGACTTATCTCTGAAATACAAAGAACCTGTTTGTACCTCAGGGTCCTCACTGCCTGAATTCTAGAAAGGAGAAAGTGAAAGGGATGAACGCATCTTATAGCACTCAGGACCTGGATTTCAACATATAATGGATTTATTTATTTATTTTAAAATTCTGTGTATCAGTACTGTACACCGTAAATCCAAATCAATACTAATCAACAATACTTAATTATGAACTGGATTTAAACTAAGTTCTAACTAAGCATTACTGGACATCGATAACAAACTGTCATTTTATACATGTCATCACATTTAATGATATTAATCTTCACAACAAACTAGTGAGATAGGTATTATTAATCCTGTTCTAGAAATAAAGACACCGAGACTCAAGGTCACTTAGCTAGTATCTTGTTCTACTTGTAACCTGAAGAAAATACTTAAAAAAAAAAAAATACCATTTTCCGGGCGCCTGGGTGGCTCAGTGGGTTAAGCCTCTGCCTTCAACTCAGGTTATAATCTCAGGGTCCTGGGATCGAGCCCCGCATTGGGCTCTCTGCTCAGCGGGGAGCCTGCTTCCCCCTCTCTCTCTGCCTGCCTCTCTGCCTACTTGTGATCTCTGTCTGTCAAATAAATAATTAAAAATCTTTTTAAAAAAAAAAACATTTTCATACAGTGAAACTCAGGTATCGTGAACAACTGCAGAAACATGTACCAAGTCATATTTTTATAGCTGTAAATTAAGGGTAGTGAGATGAACTGTCACCTTCTTGAGCCCACAGGCTATTTCTTGCTTTGCTTTTTATCCCTAGATTCCAGTGTGAAGAGAAGTTTTAATAAATGCTTGTGGAATGATGTGGGTAAATACTAATGGTTTCCTTGGGCCTTGGGTAAATGTATACATTTGCAGGAAAAAATAGAATTCCAGAATTGGAAGGGATCTTAGAGCCATCTGCACCAGTGGTTCTCAAGCTTTAACATGTAGCTTTAGAATCCTCTGGAGAGTTTGTTAAAACACAGTTTGCTGTGCCCCAGCCCCCCAGAGTTTCTGGGTCACTAGATTTGGGATGGGACTGAAAATGTGTGTTTCTAACAAGTTCCCAAATGAGGCTGATGCTGCTGGTCCAGGGACCACACTCTGAGAATCACTAAATCTGCTACAACAGTAACATTCATCAAGGGCTTATTATGTGCCAGGCACTGTGCTAAGTGCATTAATTACATTATGTCATTTAATCCTTACAATAAATCTAAGGGTGGTGATGTTATTAGGATCTCCATTTTATTTATAAGAAAAATGAGACAGAGAGGTTGTCTTTTGTCCAACTTCACTCTTCCAACCAGTGGTGGAAACAGGGTTAGGAACTCAGAGGGTCTGATGCTAGATCTGGCACCATCAATCACGTGATGGCATAGGACCTCCCAGGGTGAACGTCTCCCCGAATCAGTCCAGGTGCTTAGCTCAGAGTCATGCAATGAATTGAAAGGCAAACGTGAATGAGGACACAGGCTTCCTAAACCAGTATCTTGTAGGCTACCTTCTATGTCTGACATAGAGCACGAGGAGCAAGCAAAGACTCCACTCCCTCTTCCAATTTGGATTCCCAAGGCGGTCACCTTCTCACCCATGTGAGTGGCACAGATGCCTTTATGGTGTTCTGATATTCTAAAGGTTCCCCCCACTTACCCACTATCTCATCTGACTGAAGGAGGTGGTGCTTGCTGTGTAGGAGAGAGTAGGGGGTGATGGATGCATCCTGAGGACGGAGGCAACACTTTCCTCCAGAAAGGAAAGGGGTTAATCAAATTGGAGAAAGGCTAGAGTGGGTGGAAGGAAATGTCTTCATGTGTCTTGGCAAGTCCTTGGTTATATCTCAACCAACACTTAGAAAATCCAGCTCTTAGGGATTTTAGGTCACTGTACTTTGACCTCCAAGTCTCCCTGGGATGCTGGGAAGGAAAATTAAGAATGTTTGGTTAGTGGAAGATTGGGCCCGGGAGGGCTCATAAATCTTAAAATCAGTCCCCCAGAGGCTCTATGTATCCTTAGCTGTGCTCTACCCATTGCCCCAAAGTGTGCCCTCTTCTGGGGCAGCTGTTGGACAAATATTTACAAAGAGAGGCAGCACACTTCACTGGACAGAGTGCTGGCCTTGGCCAAATGCCTCCTTGCCACTGACACCTTCATGAATCTGAGTAGGACAGTTATCTTTCAGAGCTGGCTTCCTGGGTAATAAAAGGGTGTGTTATAAATAAAGTAATGACCTCCCCCAAATGTCCACATCATAATCCCTGGAAGCTGTGAATATGCTACCCTAAATGGTAAGAGGTGATTTTCAGATGTGATTAAGGGTCTTGAGATGGGTAGATTATCCCATGTTAACTAGGTGAACCCATCGTGATTACAAGGGTCCTTATAGAAGAGGAGTCTGCATTAGAAGAGATGAGACCACAGACACCGAGGCTGGAGTGATAGGGTTGCTGGCTTTGAAGAGGGGACCACTATCCTGGAAACGCAGGTAGCCTAGGGATGCAAACTGGAAAAGTCAAGGAACCGATTCTCTCCTCTGAGTTTCCAGAAGATGCACAGCCCTGCTGACGCCTTGGTTTAGTCCCTTAGGAACCATTTAAGAATTCTGATGTACAGATACTGGAAGATTATATATATTTGTGTGTGTGGTTTTTTTTTTTATTTATTTGGCAGAGATCACAAGTAGGCAGAGAGGCAGGCAGAGAGAGAGAGCAAGGGAAGCAGGCTCCCCGCTGAGCAGAGAGCCTGATGTGGGGCTCGATCCCAGGACCCTGAGATCATGACCTGAGCCGAAGGCAGAGGCTTTAACCCACTGAGCCACCCAAGTGCCCCTATATTTGTGTTTTAAGCTGCTTAAGTCTAAGTGATAGTAGCAGTGAAACTAATATAGGAGGTGAGTGATGCTTTCCTTGTCTGCTTCTTAGGGTTGCTGTGAGAGTCAAATGAAATCATTTATGTGATATCACTTTATTAAATATTGTAACCCGCCATCCAAATACAGGTTTCCCTGCTACCCATAACTGGAACGTTCCTATGAAATCTTTCCTAATATGAATGGCATAAAGGGAGGAAACAATCACCATTAATTTATATGCAAAATTTTTTGAGTGTTCCCAGATGCCCCAGATAATCTCTCTTAGACCTTTCTGATACTTCAGGACACATCTTGCTAGTGCATGGAAAGGGTAAATGGAAATAAAGTACAGATGCTCCCAGACACAGTTCAAAGTTCTGTCAGCTTGGTGCTGGGATGTTGAGCGTAGTTCCTGGGGAAGGAGATTGGCGGGACCACTCTTCCTGCCCGGGGTTCACTGTCTTCATAACAGCTTGTTGAAAAAAAACAAACGCTGAATGCTATTTTTGCATTTCTCCTTTTTTAGTAAATACAAAAATCCTCTTTGGATTTCTTTCAGTTAACAAAAACAAGGACTAATGTAGGTCTTGTGTAAAAGCCAAGTGGCCTAACACACACTTTTGCAAACTGGGGGATACCTATAGAAGGCCCTGTCATTCTCAGCATTAGAGTGATTAATTGAGACAGGAACCATGGATGGATAAGCAGAGTGGTGTGTTGGTAAAAATTTAATAACCAGATCTTGGGACAAAGATTAGGTACTGATTTGTAGCATTTACCTATTACCTCAGTATAAATATTCCCATGATGGCTGAGTTCAGTCTACAACATGAAGTCACTGAGCCAAGAGTTGGGGGAAGATAGACAGATCAGCTCTTACACCACTATAGAAGCTCAGATTCTGTCCCCACCACAAAAAAGAATGCATGGAAAATGCTCATTTCTGGGGCGGGGGTTGGTCTCAAGGTTATCCTCACCCAGGAAGACCAGAACATTACAGTGAGCTAGTGGTACCATCAGGGAAATAACCTGCTTCCAGAATCTGCACTGGGTTGGGGTTTGTAATTTTCTGCATGGGAAGATCTCTGCCTTGAATAAGGGAAGGTCAAGAGGGAATGTGGTCAAAAGGTAAAAATTTCTAGTTATAAGATAAATAATCCTGGGATGCAATGTACAACAATGTGACTGTAGTTAACAATACTGTATTGTATGTTGAAACTTGCTAACAGAGTAGATCTTAAGGGTTCTCATCATAAGAAAAAAAATTTTAACTATGTGAAGTGTGAGATGTTAACTAAACTGGAGGTGATTATTTTGCATTATATAGATTTATTAAAAATTTATCAAATCTTTGTATTGTATGCCTTGGACCAATATTAATACAATATTATAGGTCAATTATATCTCAGTAAATTAGGGGAAAAGAGTCAATAGAATCCTTACATAGCCTCAGGAAGAATTCAAGTTTGGTTGAAGGAAGTTCTTAAATACAAGGTCTGTCTCTACTCTGTCAGATTCCCACAGAGAAAACAAATTTGGGGATCTGGGAGATAGGTACTCTTGAATTGTGGCTCCTTGTTTGGGGTTTTAGGAGATTCCATCCAGCAAATATAAATTGGACACACACTGTGTTCTTGTACTGCGCTCATGAAAAGGTGTAACAATAATTAGACATGGTCCCTGTCTTCAAGGAGCTCACAGTCTATAGTAAAGTCACCATTCAGGTCTCATACTTATGCCATCATCACACATAGATGTCATCACTTGGGTCTTATATTTATGACATCATCACACTTAGATTTCATCACTAGTCTCATTCTTAAATTTTTTGCATAATCATGGGTTACTGATACTTACATTTTCTAGTTGAAAATTTTAAATATTAAGTACAGAATTGGAATTTGGCTGGATATAAAAGTAACCCAACTTCAGTGGCTTAACCCAACAGGAGATTGTTTTACATGTAATAAAGAGATGACAATCAGAAAGTTCGAGACAAGGACAGCTGCTCAATGAAAAGGCCTTTTTCTTCTTCCTTCCTCTCTCATGCATAGTAGCTTTATGGTCCAAGGTATCTATACCTCCTCTAGCCATTTCACTGGGCTTCCAGAAATGGGGTGATCCAAGAGAACTGAACAGAAAAGACATCTGCCAACCATCTGACCCTTTTTATCAGGAAGACAATAGTTTCTCTTAAATTCTTCTTCAGTAGACTTTTGTTTACATCCTATTGGCCAAAACTGGGTCATATACCACCCATAGCTGTGAGGGATCTGGGGAGATGAATATTTTTTAACTACAAATACTGCTACCTGAACAAAACTTGGGTTCTGTGAATAAAGGAAAAGGATGAGATGGTCGAAGCTAGTGGAAAAATCCATCACCTGATCAGTCTCATTTAAGAAATATCTGTATAATCACGTACTTCTGGGCCAGTTTGGCTAACACATGTTAAAATACAAAACTGAGATTAAAACCTTAAATGCATAGCTAGGAAGAATTTAAATAGCAAACATAGGAAACTGGACTGCAACTACCACGGGTTTTTTGGATTGCTTTGCGGGGATTGTAGAATTTGCTGAGTTCCCTTCCCGGGCCACAGGCTTAGCCCAGGCTTCAGATGAGAGATGATTTCCAAGGGCATGTGGCAGGAACTGGCTCTGAGATGTAGGATCAGAAAGCAGGAATTAAAAAGAAGTTTTTTTTGTTTTTTTTTTTTTTAAATTGAGGTATAATTATATACACTAAATTGCATGAATCTTAAATGTACTATTTGATGAGTTTTAACAAATGTATGCCCTCTGAAACCAATACCTCAAATGAGACCTATTTTGACCACCCCAGAAAATTACCTCATGCAATTTCTAGTCAACCTTTTCTCCACCCAGGTATAATAATATTCTGATTTGTGTCCCTATAAATTAGTTTTGCTAAACATGGGTCTTTGAGCCACATTCAGGGTGGTCAGGGTAAAACAATTATTTTTTTTAGAGACAGACAGAGAGCAGGGGGAAGGGCAGAGGGAGAAAGAGGATATTTAAGCAGACCGGGTGCTGTGGGTGGAGCCCTATGGAGGCCTCCAACTCACCACAATCATGACCTGAGCCAAAACCAAGAGTGGGATGCTTAACCGACTGAGCCATCCAGGCATCCCCAGGGTAAAAATATTTTAAGGGAGTTTAACATCAGAATTAAAGAAGAAACTTGCCCAGTTTTCAAAGATACACAGTACATGACACCTAGCAGATTCTGGCAAATGGCAGTTTCTTTGGTGAGGTTGCTAACCTGGACTGTCCTTTCTCTGACCAGGAAAGTTTTCATTCAATACCCAGCCTACAAGGAGCCAATTTCCTAAAAGGGTGTCCTCCCCCCACGGAACACCATGCATGAAGCTCTTTAATATTGAGATTACCAGCATGGTTTTTAATGGGACAATTTCCTCACTCCTTCCACGGCTTCACATGGATGAGTAAGCAGACTGATGCCTACGTGGTGGGCAGGTTTGCTCTTCGGGATGAGAAACTCTGTGAATGTGCAGTCATTAAGGTACCCTTAATGACTTATTGGTAACGAGCAGACGGGACCCACTCATGGTTTGTCCACGTTCCCTGCCCTGGGCCCTCCCTCCGCCAACAACTCCCCCAACTCCACCCTCCACAGGTGGAACAACTGGGTGGAAAGACATTTTTGCAACCAAGATAAGGTTAGAATGACTATTGCTGTGACCCATGCTTCAACAGGAAAGCTTTTTCCTAGTCAGCATAATCTTGGATGAGCTTGTTAAACCATGTTTCTCTTTTTCTCTGACTTTACAGTGGAGATGTACACTTTTACAGCTTTTTTGGTAAAAACCAGCACCAAGCAGATGCAGTGCCTGGAAGTCAAATGCACCTTTGGCCAATAAAATGCAACAGACCCCTTTGGTTCCCAGCCACACTAAGTTAGACGTGCTGCGAGTTTCCACCCAGGGTATGGATGTGGAAGTGGTGGAGACAGCATTTGGCCAACTGACCGGCTTTGTGACCCCTGTGGTGGTCTTCACCCACAGCCCCCAGAGTTTCTGGAATCCCTCTATTAGTTGTGGTTTGGGCATGTAGTGTCCTTGGAAGGTTGTATCTTTCCTTCCCAGCTCCTTCACTGGGTCTTAATTAAGCCCACAGGACCCAGCCAGGTATTCTGGTCCCTGGACAGTCAGTTCCCAACCAACTGTTGTCACTGGCTTCTACCCTGAGCAGACCTCATTCTTCTCTAACTAGTAGAATGTGATAGGCATGGACTCAGGAGACAGAAAAACCTGGGTTCTAATCCAGCTGTAATCATTATTCCTAGCTGTATTGAGCTACAACTACTTTTCCCCACCCCCATGCCCTTGCTTACATCATTATCTTGACCTGAGAAGCAGTCTCTCTCTACTCCTCATATAGGCAAATCCTGTTCACCTTCTAAGGTCAAACACAAATACCACCTTTAGCCCTTCCTAACAACTAGGTGGGATCTCTCCTCCTGAATTATCTGGACCCAATCTGTTTGTCATTTTCCATATCTTGATTTTAATTGTTCCTAGAGCTTTCTCTCTTCCGCATTTCTACCTTGATTCTCTGTCATAGAACCTATCACATAATAGGGTTGCCAGATAAAATACAGGACACCCAGTGAAGTTTAAATTTCCAATAAGCAATGAGTAAATTGGTTTAGTGTAAGTATGGCTCAAGTATTGCATGGGAAATATTTATATTAAAAATTCCCATGATTTATCCAAAATCAAAATGTAACTGAACACCCTGTATGGCACACACACTAAATCTGGCAGCCCTTCACACCTGACTTTTTTTTTTTTTTTTTTTTTTTTTTCACACCTGACTTTTTTAAACGAATAGCTGGACTCTTGCTTCTCTGGCTCCTCCACTGGGTCCCACATTATGTGTCAGTAGCAATCTTGTCTCATTTATCTTTGCATTCCCCATTGTTTTTTCCTTCAAGCAGTTGCTTGGGAAATCTTCATTGACCAGTGTAGGGACTGTCACACTTGCAGATCGGAGCATAGAGCCCAGTTTCTAAGAGCCTCAGCTTTGGAATCAGATGGACCAGAATGTGTCATGTTCCCATCCCTGGACTAACTATGTGTGCCTTAACAAGTTACCCTGTTCTCATATATGCTCATCTGTAACATGGGAAGAAGAATTTACCTATTCCGAAGGCATTACCTACCTTCCTTCTCAACATGCATATAGAGGACTTAGCACAGTGTCTGGTCCATAGGAAAGACTCATTCATTGGTAGCTCTTCCTATTGGAAATGATGAAACACATTCAGACCAGCTAGCTTGGCTTTAGCAGCAACTACTTTCCTACAAACAGTCAAGGCTATATAAAGGAACTAACTGTATGGAGTTTGGAAACAAAATGTAGGACGGACCCTAGTCTTCCTCTGGAGAGAGTTCTTCACTCCTTTGGTTTCCCTTTCGTTTCCTAGGTCAAGGACATGTTCTGTTCTCAGGCTGAGGCCCTTGTCTGCCCTGCTAAGATGTCAGTTCATCTCTTGCGCTAAGCCTGCCTTCCCCGGCATGCTGAGATGTCATAGCTCCTCACCCAGCCCTTCATGACTATGTTTTACTTTCCTGTTCTCCCTCTCCCCTGGTCCTGGGGGCCCAACCAGAAATTATTTGCAGCTTCCTTTGGATAGCATGGCTGTGTGTGTGTGTGCATGTGTGCGTAGATACGTGTATAATGGAAGAAAAGGGTTGTTGTAGTGTCTCCTAGTTCTCCAGGCACAGTTGTGTGGGTGGCCATTAGCAAAATCACTTAAATCGGAGAGGTATTTATTACTACTAGACTATGTGAACAGAACACCCTCAGTGACTTTAATGGGGCCTCTATGCTCCAGCAGGCATTATGACCGATACTTTGTTTATATTGTCCCACCAAATAATCACAACAGCTCTATGCGGTAGATGTTCTCATCTCAATTTTGTGAATGAGGAAACAGAATGAGGAAGATTAGGAACTTCCCTTAAGACCACAAGGCAGGTAACTTCTAGCTGCAGTTCCAACCCAGTGCCCTGACTCCAACCCTCAGGGTCTTCCTCCAGTGCCAATGGTTCTTTACCTTAGTTGCTCATTAGAATTGACCCAGGACCCAGAGAACTTTTCCAAAGTACTGATGTCTAGACCCCTCCCCCCAGAAATTCTTATTTAATTGTTTTTGAGAATCATTGCAGTCATTGAGAATCATTGGTCCACCATCAACCCATATGCTGGGACATGAATTAAAGTGGGTCCTAAAGCTTCCCTATGATTTTTATCGAAACATTTTTTGTCTCAATTGTTGTAGATTGATCCCAAGTATATGCATGCTGCATGTAACTATAGAAATGTGGGTATAATAGAAGTGCCAAAGTAGAAGCAATAATCCATGTTGCTCTTCTGTTAAGTGAAAAGAGTCTTTAAAAAAGTATTTTGATAATCCCTCCCAAGTTTATTTCACATTGCTTTTTTTTTGAGGAAACTTTGCTGCAATTTAGCCAGTTTCCAGAGATTTGTTTCTTTTTGGCCAAACTTTACTCCATGAGCTACCTCATCTTTCTTTAGGCCAGGGTGGAGCAGGCCACGGCTAGATGATTTGTTTTCTGTGCTCAGTTGAATTTGTCTTCTCTTTTGTTTTTATTTTAGTCTAAGGATTTTTTTTTTTTGCTTTCAATATACCCTAGAAAGTCTTCTCCATCAAAAAACTGTCATGTGGGGCGCCTGGGTGTCTCAGACGTTTAAGCGTCTGCCTTCAGCTCAGGTCATGATCCCAGGGTCCTGGGATACAGCCCCACATTGGGCTCTTTGCTCAGTGGGGAGTCTGCTTCTCCCTCTGCCCTTCACCCTGTTCATGCTCACTCTTTCTCACTCTCTCTCTCAAATAAAGAAGTAATATCTTTTTAAAAAAATGTATCATGTGCTATTTTCTCCCTCTACTCCTCACCCTGCTCGTGATCGCTCTCTCTCTTTGTCAAATAAATAAACAAAATCTTAAAAAAAAAAAAAAAGAAAGCTGTCATGTTCTATTAATGATCTGTATTTGAAGTTGCTCTTTGTTTCAATACCATCGGCCTACTAATTAGCAGTATAATCTGGGGCCAGTTTTGTTTTTCGTAATCTCAGTTTTGTTCATTGCTAAATTGGGGTTAATAAAAATCTACCACCCATGATTTCCATGAAAATTCATTGAGCAAACAGAATCGGTGTGTTTACTTGTTTAATGCATCTCCACTACTGTATGCTCTTCTAGGCATCAACTCTGTTTTGATTTCCATTGTGTGTCTGGTGCCTAGAATTGTGGTGGGGTTTAGGAGATGCTCAGTAAATATTGGTGGAATATTGATTGTTGAGTGGACTTGGGAGTCAGACATGCTGAGTTCTGAGCTTCTGCTGCATCACTTACTAGCTGTGTGGACTTGAACATGTTTTTTACCTTCTCTATACCTTCATTTCTACATTTGTAAAATAATAATGGTGGTAATAATACATTTAATATGGTTGTAGCAAAGATTGAATGATATCTGCCCATAAAGAAATCAGTTCAGTGGATGGTTAATGATGTGCTAGTGAAGATGACCATGTTACCTAGAAATACTGATGTCCACGATATTATTGTTGGAAACCAGAAATATATTCCAAAATTAAGAACTAATTATTTAAAAAAATAGCTATGAAGCTCCAATGAGGGAAATTAATGAAGTAGAATCTGCACGCTTGCTTTTTGCTATATATTTTCATCCTGTGGTGTGTTACTCCTTTTGGAGAGGAGAACAAAGAAGTTAATTCAATTTATGCTTAGATATGAATGACTTCAGGAGTTATTGTGTGTGTGTGTAATTGTATTTTAAAAGAAGACTCAAAGTAAGATCTGTGCATTTAATTGTATGTAAATAATACTTAAAAAAACTGTATACAAATATGGAACTACGATTAATGACACACATGTTGCAGGATTTGGGGGTAAACTGTCCTGATGTCTGCAACTTACTCTGAAATGCACTTAAATATATGCTGCATTGATGAGCAGAGAGATGCCTAGGTATGTGATAAAGAAAATACAGTTGAGCCTGGAACAACACGGGACTTAAGGGTTGTCCAACCCCATGTGGTAAAAGATCCATGCATAACTTATGACTTCTCCCACAACTTAACTACTGGTAGCCTACTTTTAATTAGAAGCCTTACTGATAACATAAACAGTTGATTAACACATATTTTATATATTACATGTATTATGTACTGTATTCTTACAATAAAGTAAGCTAGAGGAAAGAAAATGTTACTAAGAAACTCACAAGAAAGACAAAATACATTTACAGTGCTCTACCATAACAATTCCCACATACGAGTGGACCCACACAGTTCAAATCTGTGTTGTTCAAGTGTTAATTGGACAGCAAAATGCTCATTAGAGACTCTAAGGATTAATGGTGTTCACTGTACCCTTTTATCAATATTTCCATATATTTGACATTTTTCATAATAAAATGTTGGGAGGAGGGGTACCTGGGTGGCTCAGTCAGTTAAGCCTCTGCCTTTGGCTCAGGTCATGATCCCAGGGTCCTGGGATTGAGCCCTGCATGGGGGTTAGTGCTTGGCAGAAAGCCTGTTTCTCCCTCTTGCTCTTTGCTCCCCCTGCTTGTGTTCCCTCTCTCACTGTCTCTCTCTGTCAAATAAATAAATAAAATCTTTAATAAAAAAATGTTGAGAGGAAAAAGAAAGTTGGGGGGCCCTAAGGAAAGGCAAGACCTAAGCCCAAGGAAGCCTCATTTGTGCTGGATTTCAGGCATGTGATACTTGTCGGTATCTATTTTAGGAAGACTTCCCTGATGCTCTCTTAATCACAGCCCCTAGAAAACCTCCAACACTACTATGCCTTCATAATGCTGACCCACATGAAGGAAAGCAAGGTCTGAGTTGAAAAAATAGCAATTAAAAGAACATATGAAGAATGGGAGAGAGAAGCAGGCTAGCGTTTGGCACTTTGGGGAACAGCAAAAGTATTAGAATCTCAGGCATCCAGGATGGCTGAGAGAATTATGAGACTCTGATCTCTGGCTTTTAGGCCTTCTATCATACAAATTATCTACCATGTAGGTGAAAAATGTTAGAAATAACTGACCATTTCATTAAGGTACAAAGGTACATGTAGGCCATTTTTTGAAAGGTATCTATGATCTAAACTTGGGTTTTAGAATGGCAGTTTGTGGAAAGACATAATAAGAAAGGATTTGATAAATTTAAGATTTTGTGTCAACTTCCTGTAAGTTGACACTTACACTTAGAATGTTTTGGAAATTTGGTGGTGATAAGTTTCAGGTTTACACACACATAAATAATCAGGAACATACCTTGGTAGTCACAGGAAATACAAGTATTTTCTCTTGGCTATTGGAGGTCCTGATGGAGTACAGGAAGACTTAGAAGAAGATGGGAAGGAGTGGCCATGCTATTGTACATCTGAACAAAAGGGCCATGGTTTTATCATGAGCTCATTCAAATGGCAGTTGTGAGGCCCATTTATTTGACTTTTTCTTCTGTTTACACAAATGGAAACGCCCTGCAAGGTTTACTAAAAGCAGATGTATTAAATATCAACACTAAAAACTGGTTTAACCAGGAAACAATGAGCATTAAAACACACAAAAAGGGGAGAAGGAACAAGAGTCAGGAGAGAGCAATGTGGCAACCCACAGGAATCCCAGGCAGGGCAAAAATATCCAAATCAAGGTCATAGCCAGTTACAATCAGTCACCCTAGGAAGAGAGCAAATAACACTCACTTCTTTACCATTTACCATTTACCATTACCATTCTGTGCTCAAGACACAGAACCAACTTCCTGCCTGTCTTTGACACCTCCTTGATGATCCCAAGACTCTTAATAGCAGAACCCATGGGCTTGTCCTTTAAGGAAGGTCATAGTTGGCAAGACCATGACACTCTGTAGCGTCAAGTGCTTAGGGTCCTGCCAGCACAGTGACTACCCTTATATGTGTTAAAAAAAGGTGCCCTCTGGGAGGATGAATGATAAAATGTGACTTCTGGGCTGGCACAAGATTTGGGGAGGGGAGTGGTGCCTGGATTTCAGCCTATATCCACCGCTCAGCTTGGTCCTTTCGTGAAGTGCAGACACTCTGTAATTGTACATGGTGGCCCTGAAAAACTTTTTATCTGCTCTACTCTAGGTGTACCCCCTTTTACCAATGAGGAAGTTAAGTCCTAGAAGACTAAAACATCTCATATAAGGCTACAATATAAATAGTAATAGACTTCTCTTGGGAGAAAAGGCATTCCCAGTGTGGGTCTTGGTCAGTATCATTGCTTAAAGCACTTACTGCACACAAAGTACTCTGTAGGTTCTAGGGGATGGTGGTGAGCTGCATAGATGCCTAGATGTCTCTAACCTAACTCTGAAGGTAGGCAGTGTCTGCTGTGTACTGCCTGAGCACTGTCAACCATGAGAGCACAGGAGCTCACAAGAGAGCATAATAATCACTCTTTTCTTTGCAATTGGAGAAGGTTGCACTGACATGAGACTTGAGTCCAATGGACAATGGATAGGACTCAGAAAACCAGAGAAGACCCGGCAGGTTTGTAAGGGAAGAAAACAGTGTGCACAGTGGTGTAGGGAGAGGCTCCATGTTGGTGACCCCAGTCACTCCACGGCATCATGTCACTCACTCTCATTCTGTGTCCCCATTCTTTTTTTTTTTTTTTAAAGATTTTATTTATTTATTTGACAGAATGAGAGAGAGGGAGAGCATGAGAGGAGAGAGGGTCAGAGGGAGAAGCAGATACCCTGTTGAGCAGGGATCCCGATGTGGGACTCGACCCCGGGATTCCAGGATCATGACCTGAGCCGAAGGCAGTCGCTCAACCAACTGAGCCACCCAGGCGCCCCCGTGTCCCCATTCTTAAGTGCAAACTTCACTCCAGATCACAAATCTCTTTTTGACAGAACTTACCCATCCCGTGTCTCATGCGCCCCAGGTCTGCTTTCTGAAGGGTGGTAGCTAGATATATAAGAGAATCTGGGGTTAAGTATTTGTGTATTAACCCATCCACATAACAGAGAGATATTATAATGAGGAATTTCTGGATATATTGCCATAAAACATTTCTAAAACTTTTGGGATTTCAGGCAGGGAGAAAGAGTTTATATTTGATACCTATTGTAATGTAATAAATTCTCCCCCAAACTTAGAAACAATAAACATTTATCTCACACATTTTCCCAGGATCAGGAATTCAGGAACCATTTAGCTGGTAGATCTGGTGGGGGTGTTTCATGAAGTTTCTATCAAAGGGTATTGGCCAGGGCTGTGTCATCCGAAGACTTGACGGGGGCCGAAGGATTGGCCTATAAGCTCACTTATCTGGCTGTTGACAGGGGCTTCAGTTTCATGTGTATTTCCAAAGGAGAATATTCTCACAACTGGCCTGCCCCAGAATGAGTGATCAAAGAAAGAAAGAACAAACAGAAAGCTCAGTGGCTTTTATGACCTAGTCTCTGACACAGTATCACTTCTGCTATATTTTACTGGTCACTCAGACCCCCCAGGATACAATGTGGAAAGAAACTATATAAAGGGATAAATAAAGATTGGGGCCACTGGGGACCATTTCAAATATTCTGGTACTATTGAATCATATTTTGGGGGCACTAGAGCTTTGAAAACATATACCACAGGGAATATGATGCTCTGGATATTGTAAAAGTTTCCTTCTTTAAAACATCTAAATATTCTTCTTCTTCTTTTCTTTTTTTTTTTAAGATTTTATTTATTTATTTGAGAGAGAAAGAACATGAGCGAGCATGAGAGCATGAGCAGGTGGGAGGGGCAGAAGGAGAAGCAGACTCCCCACTGAGTAGGAAGCCCTTGGGGCTCAATACCAGGACCCTGGGATCATGACTTGAGCCATCCAGACACCCTAAGCACCTAAATATTAGTAATAAACAACTTTAAAAAATCTTTTAAGAATGCACTGTAATGCTTACTGGAACAAGGAGAGGCAAAATAAACAAGCAAATGAGGAACTATGAATCCAGAGAGATAAATGAGTGTTTAAGCTGAAGCCTGCCCTGGTGGCATCTGTCTATCCTCAGGTGACTCAAAGAGTGTGTTTAATGTCTGCATGGTAAGCATGAGACAAAGCATGAGGGGAACCGGAGAAGTCAGATCAGAGACCTTCTTATAAATTACCCTGGACCCCAAAGGACATCCCCTCAGTGACAGTCTAATATCTTTTTTAAGGTAGGCTCCATTCAAGGCATGGGGCTCAAACTCACAACCCTGAGATCAAGACCTGAGCCAAGATCAAAGGTTGGATGCAGAACTGACTGAACCATCTAGATGCCCCTCCTCAGTGACAGTTTAAACCAGGAATTTCTGGGACTCCATTTCCTCAGTGAAGAGGCTAGAAAGGAAACTTGCCCATCTTGACCCTGGCTCTAGATAGCAGGAGGAAAAATCCGAGAATCTATAACCGCACACTAACGTCTATGCAAGCTTGCAGCTAAGTTGACACTCTCAGGACAGTTTGAAAAACCCAAGTTGATCATTTGTTTTCATGGGGCCCAGAGCTGGCAGCACTCTCAGTGGAGAAATAAATCAAATACTCACCGAAGGCATCACCCTTATCAAAAGCCTCAAAGATTTTCAGATATACCATTTCATTGAACTGGGGTTCATGATTAAAAAAACAAAAATCACGGTATACTCGAGGAATTGAAGCATCATTAGAGAAAACCAACAAAAACCACAGAGAGCAGATCAGGCTGACAACACTTCAGATATTTGGCTATTGATTCTGGAATAAATTTAAGTTTATTTAATATGCTTGACAAAGAAAAGACATTATCAAATGGAGGAGTGAAATAAGAGACCATTGAATGACTGGTTCTATTTGATAATCCAACAGAATGTCCAGAAGTGAAAATTAAATTTAATAAAAGTTAAAAAAAATCATTGCGTTTTAAAGGGTTATAGAAGTGCCCACGTGATATCTTTGATTTTTTGCCTCTTGGCTCATAGGGCCTAAACTATTTACAATTGGACCCTTTACAGAAAAATCCCTGGGCCAATCCCTGCCATACAGAAGCCTGTGTAGGAGACCCTCAGTCAGCCTGAGACATCATTCTAAGGTTGACAGTATAAGGAGTAGCCACACTGGGTAAGGTTGACCACTGAGTGGGTTGTCGGGAGGATGAGGGGAGACTGAGGGAGGCCAGCAAGCCTCAGGGGGACACAGGCTTGGATTTCAAAACAGAAGGGAGCCTAATTTTATGTGTCCATTTAGCATAGATGAATGTATATCTTGAACGACTCCTGAGAAATGTGGGAACCTAGAAGCCTTGCTTTTTTAACTTTTATGTATGGGTTGGGGGAAATGAATCTTAGTTCGAGTTGGAGCCTCAAGAGTTTAATTCATGTGTGTGGGGGAGTCTGGGGTAGAAAGATACTGGTCTGCGTATGTAATTATTAAGCAATTATGGATGGCAAACTCAGCAAACAGAGCACATTAAGAAGGAAAGGGAGAAAGGGGATTTCTTTGCCTGAGTCATGCATCTCAAGCTGCATATCCTCAGGTGCTCTCTAATTGCCAAATATGGATCAAGACCAAGTGGTTCTTTTATGGCCATTCGGTATGCCAGGGATGGGCCTCAAAGCTGTTTCTAAACACTGAGTGCTGACATGTTTGCCCTGGGAGGAGTGAGGGAGGGGCAGGATGCTGGCAGGAAGCTTGAGATGACCCCAGGGCGGTAGGAACTACAGGAAGCCAGTAAGGGAAGTGATTTGGGGAAAGGAAAGCAAGAGGCTCACCACACCCCAGGCCTCTCCTTTGAAGATGGACACTACACCCAGCCTGTCCAAGCTTCCCCTAGCGCGCGTGCTCATCTTTCCCTGATTTTTCAGAAGGAGTGAGCAAGGATGGAGTCGTAGAACATGGAACCTGGCTCCGAGCAGCTGTCTTCTGAGCCTCTGTTATATGCCACGTGCTTTACACATCAATGTCACAGAGTAAATATTAGCCTTCCCATTTTGCAGATGAAGCCAAGAGGCAGATAGAGACATTAAGAACTGTGTCCAGGGACACAGAGCTAGTTAGCGATGAATTCAAGTCTCACTCCAGTTGGAAGGTGTCACCCCAAAACTCAACTCTTTCTGCCCTAACAAGTAGATATAGGCAAGAGCCACACAAAAGGAGTGACCCTAGTCCTCTGGCAAGAACAGAAAAAAAAAAAAAATCAGAAAATTAAGCCCAGTTTCCCTGACTCCCACATATGCCCTTGTCTGTCATCCAGGATTACTCTGCTAAACGGAGAAATTTGCCCCCAAAAGTCTCTAGTGACCTACCATGGTTTTTTCTGTGTGACATGTTAGCTCAACCCCCAGAGTAGCAAATGGATGGAAGAACCAAGAGAAGAAAAAGTCCTCTTATTAGGAAGTTGCTGTGAAAATACTCATATGTTGGAAGTGGAGAGTGCAGATGGTCTACTGAGACTTTCTGCTGGGAGAGATATACTAAGTAATTCAGCTGAGAAAAAGCCAAGAAAGCCTAATGTGGGTGCTGGAGGGACTGCTGGCCAGCACAGAGGATGAGGAAGAGTTTAGTGGGTGCAGAGAGTAGATCAACGTAACTCCTGAGCGAGGAGAGGAGGTCTGAGGCCAGTGTGTGGAGACAGACTTCAATCACCAGCTTCGTGACACTCTGGAAAGGCGGGCCTGGCTTTCACCTTCTACTGGAGGGGCCAGAATTATGACAAGCATTCTATCAAAGGATTGAGAGAAGGGAGAGAAAGAGCCCTGTGATGGTTAATTTTATGTGTCACTTTGAGTAGGCCACAGTTGTTTAGCTGTGTGGTTAAACGTTATTCCGGGTAGGTCTGTGAGGGTATTTCCAGAGGAGGTTAATGTTTGAATCGATATACAGAGTAAAGCAGAGTGTCCTTCCCAGTGTGGGTGGGTTTCATTCAATCTGTCAGTAACCTGGATGAGCACACAACCTGCACCACACACCCTGCTTGCACACAGGAGGGTCTGCACTTGGTACTCTGCTGGTACAGTCTTGAAATTCTTAAGTTTTGAATGCTCCCCCCGCCCCGGCAATTTTCATGTTGCTCAAATTATGTAGCTAGTCCTGAATGGACAGGTGTGGTTGTGTCCCTTGGAGAAGTGTCTGTAACGGAGGTGGAAAGTGACAGAGTTAGCTCTTGCTGCATAAAAACCCGGACGGTGTTCCCCCAACTGTCCCTTGGTTCCCCCACCGATGACTGACATAGGAGCTGGCGACTCAAGTTTCTGCTTTGAAGGGCTACATAAAGGAAAGAAGCAAAATGCTGATGACACAAAGCTAAAGAAGATTCTTGGTGAAAACAGCATGGACTCTTTCTGATCCCTCAGGCTGAGTTTCATAACCCTTTGCCACATACACCCTTTTCTTCAGGGCTAAGAGGCTGAGAAATGTGAACTGTCTGGCAAGGCCTTCCTCCCGCACAGAGAGAATAGGCGCCTTTATTGGACCACCTCCCCAAGGCAGAAGGCGGTGAGTCAAGCCCATTTTGTAGGCAGGATCGTCAGAGCTGAGTTGGGGAGGAGGTTCTCAGGTTCCAGGACTGGGCTTGGTTCGAACTGTGCAGGTCAGTACCAGATCTAGAGAAGCTTCCAGCAGCTAATGACTTTCTTGGGAGACAATCTCAAGCATATCATAGCCAGTATTCTAAGCATTTTCCAACTTCAGGTAATCCCATTCCCCTTACTCCAGGAAATAGAACCCTACACATGACAAAACTTCCCACACTGCAGTTCAGACTTTTAGGTGGTTCGTGGAAGCCAGTGGCTAGTCAAGCCCAGTTTTAAACAGTGTCTTGGCTGCCTTTATGTAGATGTAAATACTGCTCCTGTAATTCCTTATGGCCTCGACTTAGATGGTTTTCGTGAACAGATTTTTCTTCTGCCCACTCCTGACACAGGCACGCACGTGAACACATGGCATGCTAGCACGCTCAGTAATCTTCATTCTTCCTTTTAAAAAGAGTGTCACTTTTCTTTAGGAAGATTTTCCTTCCCCAAGCCCTGTGTTCTTTGTGGAATCACTGGTGCTTGTGGCAGAATGTGATCCCAGTCCTCATTTCCCAAAGGCCCCATCCATCAGGTCTGGTTACCAAGATCCCCAGAACTGCTTGCGTTTCTTTCTTTCCTTCCTTTCCCCCTTCCTTCTTTTCTTTCTTTCTGACTTTATTTATTTATTTATTTATTTGGCACAGAGAGAGAGAGAGAGAGAGAGAGAGAACACAAGCGGGGCAGAGGGAGAGGGAGAAGCAGGCTCCCCACAGAGCAGGGAGCCCGAAGTGGGGCTCGATCCCAGGACCCTGGGATCATGACCTGAGCTGAAGGCAGTGCTTCACCAACTGAGCTCCCCAGGTGCCCCCCCAGAACTGCTTTCTGTTCCATCCTTCTGAGTGTTGCATCCTATATATTTTTTTTAGCGTGTAAACTATCTAGGACCTAATACCAAACTTCTTTTTCACTGATGGTTTTCAAGAGGAATCTCCCACATGGTGTGGGAGGATATATTATTTTGGAAGGCCTGGCCCTCCTCTACCCAATTTCCTTAACAGTAGTAGTATCATGATCATTTTCTTCAACAGGGGAAATATACTAGGTAGGATATTAAAATCCTACTGCAGGGGCACCTGGGTGGCTCAGTGGGTTAAAGCCTCTGCCTTCGGCTCAGGTCCTGATCCCAGGGTCCTGGGATCGAGCCCCGCATCGGGCTCTCTGCTCGGCAGGGAGCCTGCTTCCTCCTTCCTCTCTCTCTTCCTGCCTCTCTGCCTACTTGTGATCTCTGTCTGTCAAATAAATAAATAAAATCTTAAAAAAAATAAATAAAAGCCTACTGCAGCTAGTAATCATTTCTCTTGAGGAATTCAGGTCATAGAAGCAACAAAACTTCTTTACTTGCTTCTTAACTTTCACTCAGCTGGTTGGACAGTAGAACAGATGGAACAGTTTGCAGCCTGAGTAGAGTTGGGGAGTTTGCGAAGCAAGAAGAGACAATCCAGGCCCTTGGGTCACCGCCAGTGGTGGGCGGCTGAGTGGTAGGAATCACTATTATAGTGAGCCAAGGGCACAGCCAGCTCAGAGGGAGGTCTGTTGGTGACTCAGTGCTAGGAGGGAAGGATGGGGAGAATATACGTTCACAAACAAATGGTAACTCTTCGGCATTGACCTGGACTCAGTTCTATTCTCTACTATTATTAATAAGGGAAAAATGAAAATGGCATTAAGTAACTTTGAAAATAGTGCAAAATGAGTGCAAATGAAAATAGTGCAAAATTGTAATCTGTATTTAGGAAGACCAGAGTAAAAGTTAAATTGTCTGGACTAAGTGGTCTTATAGGAACAAGGTGGTATTCCTTCAAAAGCAAGATTCTTTCTTTCAGAAACTTAAAAGCATTTCAGGGAAATTAATCATTATTTAGGGAAGAAGGAAGAGATCTCATTATACCTGAAATGATAGGACTTTGGATCCAGACAGATCTGCATTCATTCAAGCCCAGTAGTATTACTACTATTATTACTGCTACTGGCCAATGGTATTGGTTAGGAGTGCTTTGGGCTATAAGTAACAGAAATCCCAAGTAGCAGTTGCTTTAACCATAAATAAATATTTGTTACCTCTCCTAACAAGAAGTCTGGAGGTATTTGGTTCCAACATACATGCAACATGCAGTGTTTCAGTGACCATATATGAGAGGGTTTATTTCTGGGCTCTATGGTTTTTCATCGATCTATGATTTATTAGTTCCTTCCTTTTGCTAGTTGTGGGTTAAGTTTGTTCTTTTTCTACTTCCTTGAGTTGTTAAGTTAGATTATAATTTGAAATCCTTCTTATTTTTTAATATACACCTTTATAGCTATAAAATTTCTCCTTAGTACAACTCTCTCAGGTATCACATGTCTTGGTGTGTTGTGTTTTCATTTGCATTCATGTGAACTATTTTCCAATTTACCTTGTGATTTCTTCTTTGATCCATTGGTTGTTTAAGGGTATGCTGTTTAATTTCCTCAAGTTTGTGAATTTTCCAGTTTTACTTCTTTTACTGATTTCTAACTTCAACTTGTTGTGGTTGGAGAAGATACTTTGTATGATATCTATCTTTTAAAATTTACTTAGATGACTTGCCATCTAACTTATGGTCTGTCCTGGAGAATGATCTATGTCTACTTAAGCAGAACGCACATGCTATAGTTGTTGGATAGTGTGTTCTGCATGTCTGTTAGATATAGCTAGTTTGTTGTATTGGGTCTTTTGCCTTACTTGCCTCCTGTATGGCTGTTCTATTCATTCTTGAGAGTGGGGTATTGAAATTTGTAACTACTTTTGTAGAATTGTCTATTTCTCCTTTCAAATTCTATTAGTTTTTGCTTCATATGTTTTGATGGTCTGTTATAAGGGGCATAGATATTTATAACTTATATCTTGCTATATCTAATCTTTTATTAATTCTTCATCTCCTTCTTTGTGTTTTGTATTCTTTTTTGCTTTGAAATCTATTTTGCCTGATATTAGCATAGCCACCTCTGTTCTTTTTTGGTTACTATTTGCATGGAATATCTTTCCCCATCATTTCGATTTCAATCTATTTGTTTTTTTAGGCCTAAAGTGAGTCTCTTGTAGACAGTATATGGCTGGATCATGCTTTTGTTTTTTAAATCCATTTTGCCAATTGAAGAGTTTAATCTACTTACATTTTAGGTAACTACTAATAAGGAGGGACTCTCTTCTGTCATTTTGTGGTCAAATACTCTACGCCTGAGCTATATCCCTTCTGTCATTTTGAAATTTGTTTTCTGCATTCTTAGAGCTTTTTATCCCTTATATCCTGCATTTCTTGATTAATTTAATTGATTTGTTTAATCAATTTTTTGGTAGTGAAATGTTTAAATTTTTTCCCATTTCTTTTGTGTATATTCTATAGGAATTTTCCTTGTGGTTACCATAGAGATTCAAAGATATAATGTGAATATACATGTACATATATAATGCAAACTTTACTGACTTAACTTGAATAATATACAAAAATTCTCCTCCTTTATAAGAACACTGTTCCCATCCTTTTTGATTGTTGGTGTCACAAAATTACATTTTTATACATTGTATAACCAAAATATAAATTAATAATTCTTTTGAATGCATTAGTCTCTCAAATTATATAGAAAACAAAATGTGGAATCACAAACTAAAGTTACAATGGTACTAGCTTTCAGACCAGTAATTATTATTTTTAGAAAATGTATTAGTCTCAAGTCACATAGAAAACAAAAAAGTAGAGTTATAAGCCCGTGTTTCAATGACACTAGCTTTTATAATTGCTGATGCCTTTACCTTAATTTAGTTCCTTATTTCTTCATGCAGCTTTGAGTCACTGTCTAGTATTCTTTTATTTAAGTCTACAAGTGTTCCTTGAGCATTTCTTATAGGACATGTCTAGTAGTAGCAAGCTTCCTCCCAGCTTTTGTTTATTTGGGAATGTCTTAATTTCCCCCTCATTGTCTTTGAAGGACAGTTTTACTAATTAGAAGTCTTGGTTGATGGTTTTTTCTTTCAGCCCCTTGAATATGTTGACCCAATATTTTCTGTCCTCCAAGTTTCTGATGAGAAATCAGCCTTTGAAAGTTTGATTATAATGTGTCTCAGTATGGGTCTTAGTCAGAGTTGTTTGGGCTTCTTGGATGTGTATATTCACATCTTTCACCAAACTTGGGAAGTTTTCCACCAATATTTCTTCAAATAGTCCTTCTCCCCTTTTCTGTCACTCTTATCCTTCTGGAACTCTCACAGTGCATATGTTGATCTGTTTGATGGTGTCCCCAGGTCCTTGAGACTGTGCTTACTTTTCTTCAATCCTGTTTCTTTCTGTTCCCTCAACTCTATAATTTCCATTGCCTATGTTCAAATTTACTAATTCTTTCTTTTGTCTTTTCAGATCTGTCTTTGAATCCCTCTAGTAAATTTTTTCATTTCAGTAATTATACTTTTCAGCTCCAGAGTTTCTTTTTGGTTTCTTTTTTAATCTCTTTATTGATATTTCCATTTTGTTCACCTATCATTTTATTTACTTCCTCCACATCTTTCTTTAGGTTTTTTGAGCATCTTTTAGACAGTTGTTTTAGTCTTTATCCACTATATTTGTTATCAGGTCTTTTTCAAAGATAGTTTCTGTTAATTGATTGATTTTTTCTTTGAATGAATTATCCTTTCCTGTTTCTTTGTATGTCTTAGAGTTTTTTTATTTGACACTGAACATTTGAAGCTAATAATGTGGTAATTCTGGAAGTCAGATTCTTCATCTTCCTCAGAGTTTGATGTTTTTTGCTATTGTTTTTATTTATTGTGTTTTTGATTGTTATAAGCCATCTCTGTCTCAAAGATTAGCCTGAGATGTAAACACAGGTCTTTTCTGAGCCTGTGTCTTTCCTTGGGCATGTGTGGTCACTTTGCAATTTTCCCTCTCTATACAGTTACTCTTGAATGTCCTAATCTTTGCTCTCCAAAAGGGAAAAATTAAAAAATGAAGAAGGGGTAAAAAGGGCACATACTAGGTCCCCTGGAAGTCAATTCAGCTGAAGGATAGGACCTTGCAATAATATGGGAGGTATAACAACAGTTGGTGCCTATCTCTTTGAGCTTCTGTGATGAGAAGCAGCAATCACTGATTAGCACACAGAGCCCTGATATTTGAAGGACAGAGTCTTTTCTACCTACCCTGCTCCCACAGGGTTTGTGCCAGCTGCTCCGGGAGCATGTGCACAGCTGTAGATGTGAGATAGTTGGCCCCTCCTGGGCTAAGAGCTGAAATTGAGTGAAATTAACCACAATATAACTTTCTAATCCTTCCCTTGGAAGTTGCAAGACTTTAATAGACTCCAGAGTTCCAAAATAGTTACACCAGACAGATTCTGTAATTATTGCCTAGGTGGGGAGATAGATTCCTGGTGCTTCCAATTTCATCATCTTCCCAGAATCCTCCTAGGTTTGTGTTTTTAACATGATCCACATATAAAGGATCCCCCCCCCCAACCATGGGAATTTGTGCTCTTTTCTAGATTACTGTGTATTTGTGCTTTGAAAACTGGAAAGTGAAGAAGGTATCTAAGAATTTTTGTGAAACAGAATGTTAAGATGGTACTCTGCTAAGAATAGCAACCAAAAGGAATTTGCCAAGTTCCTTATATCATACAAGGAGATGTTAGATTATTCAGTCTACTGTTTCCTCTGGACAATTTAATGGGGACAAATAGCTTTAAAATGTATTTTTTAATTATTGTGAAAGAGATATGTGATTATAGTGGAAATACAGAAGAACAGAAGGAAAAATGTTTATAATTCCTTGCATCAGAGAAAACTGCCATTAATGGTTAAAAGCCAAGGTAGAAAGATGAGGGAATTTTGCCCAGGGGAACATTGATTCTTGATTATTTTATTTTATTAAAATTTTATTATTGTACATTTTCACATTATTTTTAACTCTCAATATAGCAAGCATTTTTGCATGTTATGATAAATAGTTGATTTAAATGAAAAGGTTTCCCCCCCCCTTTCTTTCTATTTTTACTCATTTAGGTATTTCTTCCATAGCCTCTCTTTATAATAAAGTAAAAAACAAAAACAAAAAACCACCTTTGTGTAAAAAGGATTTTCCATCCAAACAACAGCTCTGTGACCTTGGACAAGTCCATTCACTGTTATGATGTAAGTTTTCCTACCTGCAAAATGAGCTGGTTAAATTAGACAGACTCCTAAGGTCACTTTCAGTTTTGAAATTCAATGATTCTAAGGCATGCATGATCTGGTGTGTGACCCCTTTCTAAACCTTATTACCTGATTCTGGCCTCCCACTCTTCTTACACACCTACCTCCCTTTTCTATTCTCTTCTTGACCCAGACCAGTTCACGCTATAGCTCCTGAGTGAGCAAGCTGTCTCTGGGAATGGTTATGAGATGCCAATATTCCATTCCAAGCCCTTCTCCAGAAGCCTGTAAACAATATATCTAACCTTTCCAAGACACAATCCTCTCATGGACCCTGGATGTTGACTTCTTTTGATAACCTCTGCCTGGTGGAGATAAAAATGAAAGACTGTGCTTGATGGTTCACATGTTTAGTATGGTAAAAACTTCATCTAAGTCTCAGATATGCTTTCCAGATCCTCCTGGATTAGTAGGAATTCTAGTTGGTAAACCCCAGGGCCAGTTGCACATACATTAAATCCCAAAATAGCAATGCTTAATGCATGTTTGACCTTGATGGAAGAGGGCAATTTCAAACAGTTTTCTGAAAGCTATAGAAAGGGAATTGATAATAAATTCGATAGAAGAACTTGCCTTTGGTGACTGGGACAGCTATACAAAGTGGTAAAGAAATTTTGAATAGTTTGTGAAGGTAAAGAAAGAGATCAGGTGGAGCTATTCTGAGCATTGGTCAGTAAGTTTCAAAGTGGCAGTGTGATTAAAGGGGAGAAAGGAAAAATGACTGATATACCTGGACAATTTATGAAATCAGAACTCTAAGGGGGAGATGAGTCTCACTAAAGGGGACACAGGTACAGCTCCAAAGGGGTGCAGTCCAGATCTTCATTAGGTGTTGTAATGTCATGAGGGGGCAACATCAAAGTGGAGTTATCTTTCCAAAGGAAGGGAAAGGGTGATGTGACTCCTTTGAATAATAGGGGATTTGGGCAGATCCAAGACTCACTTAAGTTTCATCTTTCACTATGGGGAACTACCAAGGGAAAGATTTGGATAAATATGTTAGGAAAACAAATATCTGGGCCCCCAATCAAAATGAAATGTAAATGAGTACACAACTATAATATTGGCCAAAGAACCAAGAATACCTGAATTATGTATCAGACCACAGCCATATTTTTCTATAAGAGCACCGAAGTAATACAATAATAATAAATATTTATATATTACTTTGTGCTAGACATTGTTCTAAGCACTTTGGATTTATTAGCTTATTTAGCCTTCATAACAGATGTTATGTAAGGAGAAGGCTAGCATGTGGGGTGAATCATCCACTTGGGAGTCAAAGCAAAACTAAATGGCAGCAAAGCTTGAGGCAGAGAGGAAAATGGTGCGCCAGTAGTCAAAATCCATAAATATGGAAAAGTCACTAGGAGACTGGTAAGGGAAAAAAATGAACAGAGATAGAAAATACCTTAACTAATTATCTGAGTGATTATTTGCTCATTAACATATTCATTGAACATTTATTGAGATTTGCTATAGGATATGTCAATGTTCAGCTTTAACAATAATGCCAAGTTATTTTATGAGACTGACTACTGCCTACTGTGCTAAGGAGGCAGGTCAAGTTATTTTAAATGATGTTTGTACTTATCCTCTTACTGGTTGTAAGATCTTATCGATGCTCATCACTCCAACACTTGATCTTGCCAGATTTCTAAATTTTTGACATTTCAAATAATTTTATATCTTATAATATTGTATCTTCATTTTTATTTCTCATCGTTCTTGCAGATGCATGCTAATAGACATGTTTATAGCAGCATGTTTATAGCAGCATATTTCATAATAGTAAAAAAAAACAAAACTGGAGGCAATTCAAATGCCCTTCGACAGGAAAATGGATAATGCAGTTACAGCAGAGAAAATTAAAGAATTACTGTTATGCTTAGGAACAAAGATAAATTAGATTTAAAAAACTAAGTTCTGGGAGAATATATACAGTATGATATACTTTTTATTAAGTTTGAAAACCAAAGCAATATATTGCCTAGGCCTAAATATATACAATAAAACTGATTTTTTTAAAGCAAGAAAATGAGAAACATGAAAATCAGGATGGAGTTTATCTCAGTGTTCAGAGGTAGGAGACTGGAATAAGGAAAGAGCATTTAGAAATGAAGGTATTGACGATATTCTCATTCTTCACCTTGATGAGATGTTCATGGGTGTTCATTAGAAAAATATTCCAAATTCAAGAGAAGAGATAAAATGAAGAGTGACCTGTGGGGATGATTACTGACACTGTTTCATGAACCAAAGATTACAAATGTTTTAATTTTGTGTGTCTGATTCAAAACAGTGAAATAAAATATTTATTGAGCTCCTAGTGGGAACTGAAACCATACTCTAGATTTATTCTGAATAACAAACCTAGAGAGGTTTGTTTCTTGCTCAACTATAGGCCAACAGAGGTCTGCTCAAGGACCCAGGTTGAGAGAACAACCAACACCCTGAATGCTAGTGTTTACCATATGTTTCCATCTCTTTACCATTCAATAGAGTCTCAGCTTTTTCTCTGATTTCTTTTCTTGACTCCATTCACATAGGTTCCATTGTCAGAGTCTGATTACCTAGTGATGAATACCAATTATTGTTCAATCACTTATTTAATAAGCATTTTCGCTACTACTTTTCTAGAAATTGCATGTATAAAGCATAAAATTTATAGTAGCATGGCGTTTAGTATGTGCTCAATAGATGTTAATGTCGTTACTAAGCACAATTGGGATTATATTTAGAAATTCTTACCATTAACCATTGTTACAATGGATTTTACAGGCTTCCCCACTCCAGCATTGTTAACCATTTGTCCTTAAGTAGCAGAAATTGTGTAATAAAACAAAAGGAGTCACACAGAGTTCAGTCTGAGATTGGGACGACTGAGTAGGAAAAGGAAAAAGTCCTATGAGAATTTGTTGAAAATTAACACCATCTCCTTTCCAATCCCTCTTCCTCACAAGTTGCCCACCTACTATAGATGGGGGGTGCTCCAGGAAAATAATCATCCACTGATGTGGATGAAATTTCTAAAAAAGTCTTTGCAGAAGTTGGAGGGAGTGATATTTCTCTTTTGAAATATTGTCTTACCATCCTGCACATTAGTGGGCCTAAGATGCAAGAAGAAAATGCTCCTCAGTCCCTTCAAAATAGTCTTCCAGCTTGTGACAAAAGGAGCGAAATGTCTACTCTTCCTTTCCTACTTCAAAGGCTCCTATCTCAGAGACAAGGGCTTGATATCTGTGCTTTGCCCAACTCCCCCACCCTGACCTAATTTGCAAACCCCTGGAGTACTCTTCTGCAACTTTCCCATGTGAAGTTATTTATCTTCCTTAAGAGTCAACTCAGTCTGTTTAGGGAGAATGCTCCCCCAAGCTCTGTTGATAATCCATTCCAGTGCTGAGTTACTACTGTAATCACAAAGTTTTAAAAAATACCTTAGATTCTCATGCAGCTGCGATCACCTTTCACTCTTCTTGAAACCCTCCTATGTCTTCCCACTGCTCTTGAACTAAAGTCTAAAGTCTTTATTATTGCCTTGGAGACCCTGCATGATCTAGCTTCTGTCTGCCTCTCCAGCCTCATTTGGGTTTCCTTGCACTTTACCCCTGCTCAGCTCCTTCATTGTCAAGGCTCCAGTTTATTTCTTCCTCTTCCAACCTCTTTCTCTGCCCAAAATATAATTCCTGTTCTCATGTGGTTTCATCTTAGTAAATTAACAAGGAGCTCAATTGCTGGATCTTACGGCAGGAGTACATTTAGTTTTAAAGAAACCGCCAAACTGTTTTCCGAAGTGATATACCATTGTGCATTTCCACCAGCAATGAATGAGAGTTCCTGTTGCTCCATATTCTCCAAGCCCGCAATCGGTGGTGTCAGTGTTCTGAATTTATACCATTCTAGTAGGTGTGCAATCTCATTGTTGTTTTGATTTTTAATTTTTTAATTTAACTTTTAAATTTAATTTGCATTTTTTCCCCAGTGACTGATGGAGTGCATACTTTCATAAGCTTTTTTTTTTTTTTTGTACCTGTATATCTTCTTTAGTGAAGTGTCTGTGAAGATCTTTGACTGACATTTTAATTGAATTCTTTGTTTTCTTATTGGTCAGTTTTAAGAAGTCTTTCTATTTTTTGGATAGCAGTCCTCTATCAGATGTATTTTTTGCAAACATTTTCTCCCAGTCTGTGGCTTGTCTTCTCATTCTCTTGATTCTGTCTTTCATAGAGCAAAAGCTTTTAATTTTAATGAGGTCCAGCTCATCAATGATTTCTTTCATGGATTGTGCCTTTCATTTTGTTCTAAAGAGTCATTCCCATACCCCAGGTCATCCAAATTTTCTCCTGTGTTATCTTCTAGGGACCTCCTTCATTTTCAGATGATGAAACTGAGGGGGAGAGAAGTAAAATGACTTTCCTAGTCACTTAGTAGCTGAGGAAGGAAAGGCCAAAATGGTTGTGCCCTGAATCTCCACATAGTACCTTTCCCACAACTTACCTTGATGTTTCCCTGACTCAGGAACCTAACCTTGATTTATTTTTTAGAACTGCAGAGTCCTTTTTTGGGCATAGGTCCTTCTAGTGTGAGCTAGCCAAAGTTGGTCCTGTAATGTCTCTTAGCCTATGTTAGTTATCCCATCTTCTTTCTTTTTTTTTCCTTAAAGATTTTATTTATTTATTTGAGACAGAGAGAGGGAGACGGCATGAGTGGGAGGAGGGGTAGAGGGAAAGGGAATCTCAAGCAAACTCCCAGCTGAGCGAGGAGCCTGAAGCAGGGCTCAAGCCTACCACTCTGAGATCATGACCCGAGCTGAAATCATGAACCAGCTGCTTAACTGACTGAGCTACTGAGGCACCCCAGTCATCCCATCTTCTTATACAACAAAGACAGCAGCTGTGGTGTGTGCTGCAGTGTGTTACCTTGGTCCCTCCATAACAAAGGACTCTCTTTCCCTGGCTGCAGGGAGCATGGTCCATAGAGCCTTCGGCTGTCAATCCTCTTCAGAATTATTTAAAAAGGGTCACCTTATCCAAATTGAAGACCCCTTTCCTGAGTCAGCCTGTATCCAATGACTAGTTAATGTAGAAATGCAGTGCCTGGCCCCGTGCCCCAATACTGCCCAACTCTATAGGTCATCCCAGATTCAGAGCTGCCCAAGGAGTCAACTGAGGCTTTGTTAAGACTGCCTTGTAAGCTTTCCCTTTTTTCCCATAAATATTAATCTTAAGAGCTCTCTGTAATACAGTTCCTACATGCTTCTCTCTGGCTCAGAGTCTGCTTCCTGGGAACTTGGTCTGTGACAACTGGTGCCAGAACTGATTTGAGAAACCAGGGGCTAAGAAGAGATTTTGGAGCTAGATCCCTTGCTGCTCAGTTGGCAGTGAGGACCTCCACCAACCACCAGATAGCACCTGGCATGAGATAGCAGTGCATTTATTAACACTTATACCAGAGGTAAACTGGAAAGGTATTTTTATGGAAGAGAATGTTCTAGCAGGTTTGAGAAATAGGGGAAAAGTAACTCTAAGAATAGTGAAATGGGGGTAGCTATTGCTAAGCACAATGGACATTTGGAAAGGAGAAAATGAAAGATTGTGAGGGATTAATTGGCAATTAAAGGCTAAGTCTGCAAGTCAGAGGGCTTTCTTGGTACATTAAGGGAAGTGCTGATATGAGGTGCCCAAAAATTATTAAGAAGTTCAGTAGTGGCTATGGTGTGTAGAGTAGAGCTGATGATAAGGAATGCCTTTATAGAGCTGGGTTCCTTGACAGCAGTAAAGATAATAGGATCCCAGAACAATAGCTGGAGGTGGTTTTACTTAGCCCTATCATAATGAAAGTGAAAGACAGACGAGCAGCCTGGAGACTGACCCACAGAGAATGACAGAATTGGTTAACACAACTTCGTATCATGAGGAACAAAAATAGATGGGCAGGCAACAAGGAACCTACTCAATTTACATAATCGAAAGCTATCAAAGATGTATGATTAGGATGCTGAAGGCAGTTGCCCCAACGAAAAGTTATGACTTCTCATCCAGTTCCAGATATGAGCCAATTATCAAACCTAGAACCCACTGACTGAAGGAGAGGTTGTGTATCCAGGAGGAAGGATTCTATAACAACACAATAAATCAACAGATAAGGATTCCTCCAGTACTTTTCCAAATGAATCTATACACATTTACTCAGGGAACCATATGTTAGGGAAAAGGGAATACTCAACATTTGAGAGTATTGGACCCTGGGTCTGAGTTGATAACAGATACACAGAGATTTGAAGAATCAACAAAGGCCCTGTATTAGAGTAGGGCATATGACACCTGGTGATAAATGGAGCTCAGACCTATATCTGGATTATAGTGCAGAGAAGACATATTTGGTAATGTGCACACTCTTGACACTGGCTTCTTGACCAGTGGGGTATGTGCTACTGTAGTGGAGAAGGCTGGATGGAAGCCTCAGAAATTGCACCTCTGCTCTCCTGCAGAGGTAGTAAGTTAAGAATATTACATCTTGGAGGAATGAAAGAAATCAGTACCATCCCTGAAATTCTTTCCCATCCTATCATGTTTTAATTTATCAGTATGAGCCCTGAAAAAACCAATGGATCTAGGATGGTCAAAGATATTTCAAACTCATACTGACGTCAGTTGCAGCTGTTTGCCCTGAGGTATCTCTTTTGGAGTAGATTACCATAGCCTCAGATTCATGATAGGCCATCCCTGACTTGGCCAATCCATTCTTTCGTTATCTCTATCAGAAAAAGATATCTGGCAGATTTCAGATTCGCTTGAGAAAACTGTATACATTTACAGTCTTGGTCTAAGGCTGTGTTAATTCTCAGAGACGTGAACATTCTACAGAATATCCCCTGGTTCACTCTATCAACGGAATCATGCTAATTGGACTAGATGAAAAAGTAGAGGCCAGTTCATTGGAGCCCCATATATTTTAGGATATAGAAAAAAACTAGGAAAATTTAGGGGGCCCATATTAGTAAAAATTTTGTTTTGAGTGTTCAGTTGTCTGGGGTAGGTCAGATCATCTCTGCAGAAAAGGGCAAATTATTTCATCTTGCACTTCTCGGCACAGAGAAAGAAACTTAACACTTGGTGGACCTCTTAAGTTCTGGAGGCGGCACATTCCACATCTAGGAATGTTGTTGCAGCCCAAATACCTAGGAACACATAGGTTGCCAGTATTGATAGGGCCTGGAGAAGGAAAGGGCTTTGCAGCAGATCAAGTCTTCTGTGCATTATCTGACCCCGACATTTGGTTTAATGACCTAGTGGACCTATGATATTAGAAGCATCCCCAGTGGTGGGAGAAGACTCCATGTAGAGATTATGCTAAACCCCAAACATGAATCACAACACAGACTATATGATTTTGGAGTAAGACCATAGAAACTCTAACAAGTAATTACATACCTTATGAAAAATAGCTTCTGGCATGCTATTGAGCCATGGGAGAGGTAGACTGACTGATCATGAGAAACCTAATGACCTTGGAGTCACAACCATCCATCATGAGCAGAGTCCTATCAGACCCACCCAGTCATGTAGCTGGACAGATCCAGCAAGCATCTATTGTAAGATGGAAGCAGTACAGGAAAAATTAAGCATGAGCAGGCCCAGAGAGCACAAACAAGTTATGAAAGCAAGTAGTCCAGACTCCCATGTCATCCATCACTGTTGCAATAGAATCTCTCTCTCAGTTCACACGTATGACCATCTGGAGGATCCCTAACAACCAGCTGGTGTATGGGGCAAAACCCTGAGATGGATTCTAGGATAAGGGGGCTATATATTTAAGTTTAAGTCACAATTCTAGCAGGGGTAATTAACCTTGCTTATCAGGAGGAAGTATGGCTTCCGTTACACAACAGAGGCAAGAAGAACCATGTTTGTCACCCAAGCAACTCACTTGGGTTCCTCCTGATACTCCCTTGTCCAGTGAGAAATTAGTGCAGCAACCACATAAAGGCAGGATGATGAGGGTAAATTCCTTGCAGATGATGATATGGGTAATGCCACAAGGTAAGCCAACAGGAGTCCAAATACTAGACAAGAGTGGGGAGCATCTACAATGGTTGGAGAGGAAGGAAATGATGGGTATCAGCAGTTACCTTGAACCCAGCTTCGGTGCCCAGGGCTGACCTTTCTAAGTTTCCTTTGGGAGAATCTTTACCCCCACTAAACTGACCCCAGAATACTAGGGGAGATGCTTCCAGAACTTAAAGTAGTAGATCCAAGCTGGATGAAGAAAAGACTAACGTAGGCTGTGGTCATTGCCTAGATTCTCTTTCAGTACTGAAGAGCTTCATTACTCCACCTACGAGACACCTTCCACTGTCAGCCTTTTGTAGTATTTGCCTTGGCTCAAGCTAGTTGCTTTGCCCAAGGCCACACACCTCCTTTCTGCAGCAGCCCACATCCAAAGACTGAAGGGTAGTGTCATTGAAGAATACTGGTTTCTCAGTGATGGCTGTGTCCTCAAAACACAGGAAGTACTTTGCACGTGGTAGTTTATTAATACATTTCTGTTTATCTGAACTGGAAGCTAGTAAGGAATGAGTTTCTGAAGGCTTTAAGGTTCATAGCAAAGCAAGGTGGCAGCTGGCCTGGCAGGGAAGCCTCCGGGTGTGGAGCTGGCCTCGGGGAAGGATAGGTTGAGGCTGAGGAAGTTAATGAACCTGATTCTGCCTACCAGCAGCCTTCACATCCATTCCTCTCCCCTTCGGAACCTTCCAGCTCTTGCAGTGCATGCCATAAAGTGTACTGATGTAATGTCATTTTATTTTGCGCACTCTTGTTTCATTTGTGATCATCTTTGTCCATACAAGCGTATTACCTCTTTCAGGATAAGGCCTCATTTTTAAACTTTTCTATTTTTGACAGCAACTGGCATGGCATTGAGAACTTAGAACGTGTATATTTGCCCATCAGCTGACCTCTAACCTAGCTAATGGGCACAGTATTTTCCCCTAATTTCCAGGTGTGGTGGCAAAGAAGTTTCACTTTAATTTGCTGGGTATCTGTCACATGTAAGAACACTGGGAGAAAGGTACCACAGACGAAGGGGGAAAAACACAACAGCACTCTGATCCTCAAGCTGGCCTGCTTTTCTCTTAGTCTCTATCTGCCTGTTTGAATTTCGTCACAAGGAGTAATAGATTTCTTTGTTTCCGCTCTAGATCTGGAGTGAATTAGCATTCATGTTTTTGTTTGTTTGTTTAGTTAGCAGAACTGTCTTCCGTATTTTTGGAATCATGAGATCTTGGAAGAACATGCTCAACTGAAAGAAAAAAAAAATAAGGAAGACTCCCTCCTCTATTTGCTTCCCAGGGTTTTTTTTTTTTTTTAAATTGATCCAATGCATAATAATTTGGTGGTAGTGGTTGTTAAAATCCCTGGTGTAGGCAAATAGAGGTAACAGGAAATTTGAGGGGCAAAACTTTGGAATTCCCTGTGTTTTCTGGTGGCAGGCTTTTCATTTATAGTCCATTTAAAATTTGCCTCAAAGTCTGTGGCCTGACAATGTGAGGATGGTGTTTGCTCCATTTTGCTCCACATCGTAAGGCCATCCTGGGGTGAATGTCATTTTCCTGTTGCATTTTGCTGGTGGTTTCACTGTAAGATATATTAAAATGAATGAGACATGGCTGTGTCTGAATCTCTACGTTTATCAGCAAAGGAAGTACTGTTTAAAGTGATTAAATGAAATAAACTGGTTTAAGGAAAAAACAACTAGCATCTACATTTCTCTAAATTCCCAAAGCAAAAATAAACACTTGGACTCTGGACTTTGAAAGAAAAAAATCTTTGTTTATCTACATTTGTTTTCTATGTACCCTTGAGAAAGCAAGCCTTGTTCTCAAATTTCATTTTGCTACAGTAGAAACTTTGGGATCCAAAATTCTGACTTCAAGTCAAACTTCTATTATATACTACCCATGTAACTCTGGTTGTCTATTCTCTTATTGGCTCAGTTTTCTTATTTAGGAAACCAAAACAAAAGACATGATATTGTAAGGTTGTTGTAAAAATTGAGTAAAGAACTTAATCATTGGTACAGAGCATGGCACAGAGTGGGCACTTGGGAAATGGGAGCTGTTTATTTTCCGCCCCTCTTTTTATAGATGCTGTGAAGAACAAATCAGTAATAGTGATGATGGGATGACAGCTGTCTTAGCTTGGGCTTCAATGTATGACAAGTAGCACAGACTGAGTGGCTTAAACAACAGACATTTATTTCTTACAGTTCTGGAGGCTGAGAAGTCCAAGGTCAAGATGTGGGCAGATTCAGTTCCTGGTGAGGGCCCTCTTTGTGGCTTCTTGCTCTGTTCTCACAGGTCAAAGAGAGAGAGAGAGAGAGAGAGAGAGTTGGGAGGGGTGCTCTGGTCTTTCTACTTCTTCCGATGGGACATTAATCTCATCATGGGGTCCCACCTTCTTGACCTCATTTAAATTTAATTACCTTGCAAATATCACACCTCTAAATACCACCACATAGGGGGTTAGGGCTTCAAGATATAAATTTTGAGGGGCACAGACATTCAGTCTGTAACTGAGTGACAGACAGTGATTTAGAATACTACATTGTTCTTTGCTGACATTCCCAGCTGGTCTTATTCCCAGTGCCTACCTTGTGCTCACAAGTAGTGAAGATTCCAGAGACGACCCTGAGAGAGTGTCAGACTTTGAGGAGTACCAACCCCCAAATTTCCCAAGACTTGAGAGGGAAGAAGAATGATAGATGGAGGTAGGAGAGACAAAGTCTAGTGCACCCACTCTGTGATAAACAGCCTCATTTTCTGCAAGGGTGGGGATCCCAGTGCCTGTGCCTGGTGCCACTATGACTAGAACACAGGCCTCACGTCAGGCAATTGGCAACTGTTGTCAACTCCTCTTGCAATGCTCAGATAAGCAGGCCTTGCCTGTAGCTCTATCAAGGGTGGAGGCCTTGGTGCTCACCTGTCATGAGGCTGATTACCCCATGGCTGGCCAGAAGAGAGGCTTAAAGGAGACAGACTGAGGAAGGGTTTTGAGATGACAACTTTTTGAGCTTCTATGGAGGAGAGAAGGCTTGAGTGACTCAGGGAGACTGCCCGTATATGTGCACAAAGGGGTGGGGGAGATGACAGCAAGCCACCAGCGTTATAGGAGAATGGATGCTCTAAGCACCCCACTCGCAGGCAAGATGGAGAGAGGGTACCTGCCAACAACAATCTCCTTCTTCCTTCGACAGCTTTGTACAGGCTGCACGTTGATTTTGAGAGGTATAAGCTGAAACATGGTGGTGTTTTCATTTCCATCAGACTTTGGTTGTATAAACATGATAAGAAGAGTGGGGAGAAAAGCTAGTCAAGGTGTAACATAGACATTCCATAGGGTCCCGGAAGCTGGATGATCACAGTAAGTAATAAGTAAGTAATAAGATGGAAGTAGCTAAAGCAATGAAAAAGAATGATGTACAAATTAAAGATAGAAGACTGGAGGCAGAAAAATCAAAGAAATTCCAGTTCTAAGTTCCCTTGGAGATAAGTAGTGGAATATGGTTGAAAGGCCATGAAATTGGAAAAAGAGATATGCCAACTCAGCTTTCCCATTTATTAGGCTTAGTGAACTGCTCATATTCTCCATTTTCCCATTTATGAAATGAGGTTAACCTACATGGTCGTTCTGGGGATTGAATGAGACAGAACATGTTGTACAAGTTAGGATTCTTGGGTGCAGGCAATAGAATCCAATTTAGGCTGAAAAAGAACTTATTGGAGAATGGAAAACCTACAGAATCTCCATTAGGGCTAGAAAATTGGGCTTAGAGGCTACATAGTCAGAGATGCCTAATTTTGGATAAAAGATCTGGGCTGGGGGCCCTAGGAATGGCCCCTCTCTCAGGGTGGGGATACTGGAAGCTACAGCTGGACTCCCCCATCACTGCTGCCTTGGGAAACTGGATCTGGCTGCCATCATCCTCACCCAAATGAAATCTGCATGGTACCTGTTCCTTTAGGTCACTGGCTTCTAAAGCAAAGTCTGAAGCAGGTGGTTCTGATGGCAACAGCTAAGTCACATGCCAGGCCCTAGTCTTTGAAGGAAGGTCTGGTGTCCCCAGTGAGGAATTTCCCAATCACAAGAAAGGTGTTGAAAAATGCTGAGAGACTGAACAACAACAACACATGTATACTGTCTTTGTGTAAGTCTGCAGCTTATAGTTGCTGGACAGGAAGTTCTTCACCTTGGCAGTGGGAAAGGTGGAGAAGGAGGACGAAGGGGTCCCGGTCATGGTTTCCACTAACCCACTGAAGATGGGGCCCACTAATTAAGAATGTTGTGTTTGATTCATGTTTGTGGGATCTGTTTAACCTCAATGTTACTTTTCTTCTCCCACGAGAGGCTGGCGAACGAGCTCTTACGGGCAAGCAGAGGCAGTCATGTGATTAAGTCTGCTAAATAATTCTGCTCATTTTTTTGCATCAGTTTAGTCTCCGCTTTCTATTCTTTCTGTGAACACTGCAGTATAATCCATAAGTAGTGCACTGGCATGCAAGTCTTCTTAGAGAAAAATGCTCATTCGGAACCTAGGCCCTATCCTGTCACCAGCACCCGGTTAAAAAAAATGTTCTCCAGAAAGAAAGAAAGAGAGGGAGGGAGGGAGGGAGGGAGGGAGAAAGAGAGAGAGAGAGAAAGAAAGAGAAAGAAAGACCCAGCACGCACCTGTAGCACCTTCTCAGTGAAAGCAAATATAGATAGTTTTCTTCTTTCCTTTGTTACCATATAAATAAAGAGGCTACTGAGATTTCACAAGTTGGTCGGGCTTTGAAGTGAGCAGAGAAACAAGCACGATTCCCATGGGCATAACTGAATGAGGTTTTTTGATTTTTGTTTTTGTTTTTCCCCATCACTGTTGGCTGAGACAATCAATGGCTTTTTTTTTTTTAATTTTTATTTCTTTTCAGGGTAACAGTATTCATTGTTTTTGCACCACACCCAGTGCTCCATGCAATCCCTGCCCTCCCTAACACCCACCACCTGGTTCCCCCAACCTCCCACCCTCCCGCCCCTTCAAAACCCTCAGGTTGTTTTTCAGAGTCCATAGTCTCTCATGGTTCACCTTCCTACTTAACCTCAAGTTTTCCTCCACCAACTCTATGAAATCTTAATTCCAATTCAATCCCAGTGCCCTTTTGAAAAATCATGGGTCGGCATAATTCTGCTTTAGGATTTAGATCCAAAGTAGAGTTTGTGTGGTCAGTGTCGCCACCATACCTTTCGATCTCGGCTCTGTCTTGGCATGAAGCGGTCATTTGACACACGTCTAGAGTGAATGACAAAGAAGCAGTGTGACCTAACACTGCAATTCCCAGATGCTAGGCTGTCTCAGGGTACAGAGAACTGGGTCACTCTTCCCGAGTTGGATGCCTTGGGGACACCTTGAATTTGTTCAGGGCCCTGGCAGTTGAAGGTAATTGCTGAAATTGCGGAAGGGGTAGAAAGGAGGCAGTTCTACCAGGTCTGTGAACAAGGGCCTATGATCTCAGGGCCTATGACAAACCCCCACGCCCCTCAGTCGGGCAGGCCCAGACAGGTCCACTGGCAGGACCCCACCTCCTATTTCTACCAGGTATCCCAGCAGCGCGCATCTCTCTCCCTGATTTCTGTGATTCTCTCTTCCCTGCCCACCACGCTCCTACCACGCTCTTTGAAACACAGTTTTGGCTGCTAATTGTTTTAAACACACACACACACACACACACACACACACACACACACACACACTGATTGATTCATGCTTCCCTGGAGGTAACTCTGCCTCGTTAGAGCCCCTCCTGTGGGATTTCCTTTATGGAGGATGGTGAGAATCCTCTCCAGTTCTCTGACATTCTTACAAGTACAAAGGGACAGGAAGTCTCTCTTTATTCTCCCCCTGTCCTCTCTATTCTCCAGGGGAGCAGAGAAAGCACATGCTGTTACTCACGGGCCCAGGGGCAAGGTTCTGAGGGACTATTTTTAAATCAGGACAAAAACATCCGCGAACAGTGCTGTAGCTGGCGCGCCGCTGCGGACCACAGACTGCCGGTAGCGACCTGGGGTCCTATCCGAGAAGCGCTTCTGAGACGGCGTTCGCGGTGGGAGGAGAAGACAGGCTGAGGCCATGGTCAAGGTAGGCTTAGATGCCCAGCCTCGAGCACTGCTTCTCAAACTGTGTCATGTACTACCTGGACGGCTTGTTCTGACACCCACGGCTCCCTGGGCCTCCCTGGCAGAGTTTCTGATTCACCAGATCTTGGGTGGGGTCTGAGAATTTGCATTTCTAACACATTCCTGTCAAACCAACTGATGTGGCTGGTTGGAGGACCACCTTAGAGAACCCTGACCTGGGGCATTGCTCCCCCCACCCCCACCTGCTGTTGGCTGCAAAGTGTTATGGAACGATCGTGGGGTTTGGAACAACAGAGGCATGAGTTCGGAACTTGTTCCTGTTCCTTCTTACCTGTATGTCCTTGAGCAAGTTCCTAAACCTTGCTGGGAATTAGCTTTCTCATTTGTGTGAACCCCACTAGCCTATGAGATAATTTATACAAAGCCCCTTTGCACAGTGCTTGGCAATTGGTAGGTGTTTACAAAATACTGCTCTCCTTCACCAAACCCTCTTTTTCTCTTGCTGCCTTACTAATAACACATTTGAGAAGTCACTCGAAGGGAAACCCTAGGCTAGACTGATGCTTCCAAATCCTGATGAGAGCCCAGGGGAGGTTTCACTGGATACATGGTCCTGTCTCAGTCTTAACCAATGTGTGGGCATGCGTGGTGCCCCTGGACATTCTCAGAGCTCTGCAGGGGTGGGTGGTGGAGGCGCAGCCCTGCCTGCTCTCCTGTGTGTCTCGCCACTGGATTTCTACCCACTGGACTCAGTGACTTCTTGTTTAGCCCCTCACGGGGTTTCTAGCATTTTCCTGATGGGTCTTTGCACAAATCATTCCCTCTGCCTCTTAGGCTCTTTCTTCACCTTCTGTCTGACAAGCTCCTACTTTGTTTTGCACTATCTTCAGATTTCAACTCTATTACTATTTCCTCAGGGATGTCTGCCATCAGACAAGGCCTGAATACCAAGTATCTCTACATCACTATAAAGCTCCGCGAGGGTAAAGTTCATGCCAACTTTCTCCTTCTATCTGTGTGGTAGAGGTTTATCATGTCTTGTGGCTGTCCTGTATTTTTGGACCACCTTCTTAAATCTGGCCAGTTTTCTTCATTATGAGTCCTGCATCTTCCAGCAAGAATCCAGAACTCATTCACATCTCTTCCCTTATGACTGGAGTCCAGGCAGGTTGCCCAGGCTTGCCCAGTCACACTAAACTGTGTGAGACCAATCATGAAGTACTATGTGAACAACCAGGTACCAGGAGGCTTCCGTCACTGGCCAGGATGGCATCAGGGCATGAAGCTGTCAGAGGACAGCAGTGATGAAGTTACTGTCATCTGACACCCAGCAATGCTTGGACAACCTCTTGTGTTTGTACCCACTGGGGGGCTGTGGGGGCTGCCTGGAGCTGGTCTGTGGTGTGACCAGGAATCGGTCACAGAATACTAGCCTCCAAACCAAATTCTCTGGCCCTCCATAGATTCTGGGAGACAGCTAAAACACACAACTAGTTCAGTTCTGCTTGAACAGGCTAGAATAGATTTGTAACCAAGAACCCAGGCACTTCCATTCAATCTCTGATGCCTAGCATAGTACACAGCATATGGCAGGTATTCTGTAGTATTTGTTGAGTGGGATAATTTAGTAAGTCTTTACTACAGTTAAGCACTAAGTTATGTCCATAGGAAGTTATGTGGATTTATCCTCATAAACTTATTAATATCATCTTCTCCTGTAGACTGCATAATCCCTCAAGATATTTGCTGTCCCTACTTGGGAGGATTAAATTTATCTGCTTCATTGATACAGGCTTAGCCATGTCTTGCTTCAGCCCGTGAAATCTGAGCAGAAGTGATGTGTATCACTTCTGAACAGAAGCTTGAAGAGCCAGCATGTGATCCTCTGTGCCCTTTTCTTTTCCCTCTCTGCTAAGAGTCAGGCAATATTCCAAAAACGGGCTGCTTTGTTAGCTGGGGTCCTGGAGAGAATGTGACATAGAGCCAGATGAATCTGACCTGCGATAAACATGCAACATGTTAGAACTGCCAGTCGGAGAGATGTCGGTGCTCTTTGTTTCCACGGCATAACCCAGTCTGTCCTCTAACAGATGCACTCATGACGCATGAAGACACTAAGGACACAAGATAATTGAGACAGGATTTGAACCCAGGCAATTTGACCTCTCGGAGCCCGTTATATCTTAAATGTATGCCCTCCCCTACCTGGCTTAATCAAGAAGACAAAAGAAAGAAAAAAATCATCACCCATTTTGTATATAATTATAAATGAGGAATCAGAAACAACCACACATTCTGAAGATATTTAAAGCATTATGAAGCAGCATTTTGCAACATGATGTGGAAATGCACTTGGAGACTTGGGTAAGAGGATAATTTTCTAATTAACAAAATTAACCTTAGGAGACATAAAGACATAAAACAGACCAACCACCACAAAAGAAACTGAAAAGATGATTAAAAATCTATTCAACCACCTCCCTGACTCCTACACCTGCTGGCCACTGCTTAAAATATTAGGCCTAGACTGCTTCATGGGTGAATTGTTTCAATTTTTAAGTAACAGATAATTCCCTACCATTTAAACTGTTCCAGAGGCTTCATACAAAGCTTTCACATTATTTTTAGAAATCCAAAGTAACATTGTACCAAGACCTTGCAAAAAAGCACTAAAAAATAAACTTAGCATCCGATTTTGTTTAATAGGAATGATTAAACCCTTAAATTAAATATTGAAAATGCATGATTCAGCAAAACAATAAAATACAGCAAGTGGAATTCATTTTTGAAAATTAAGGATAGCTTAGTACTTGATATATGTTGTGATCATACACTATCCTAATATAGATCAAAGAGAAAATGATGTTCATCTCAGTTAATGGCCAAAGGCCTTAAATGAAGTTCAATAATTAGTTTTCTTTTAAAAAGATTTGTTTGTTTATTTATTTATTTATTTATTTATTATTTATTTATTTTAGAGGAGGGTTATTGGGGGAGGAGGAGAGGAAGAAGGAGAGAGAGACTCTCAAGCAGACTCCCCCCTGAGCAGGGAGCCTGATAGAGGGCTCGATCTCAGGGCTCCAGGATCATGACCTGAGCCAAAACCAAAAATCAGACATTTAACTGACTGAGCCACCCAGGTGCCCCCATAATTAGTTCTGATTTAAAAACATATGCAAACAACTCAAACAAAAGGAAAACTACAATAGATGGATACTTTCTTTACCAAACAACAAAAAAGATATTTCAAACCCTCAGTCAGCATCAAGTTTAGGGTGAAAACACTAGAAACTTTAAAAGCTATGGTTTCGCACTCTCAGCACTGTGGTGAGACACTATTTGCTGTGTATGGTCTATTACAGTTAGATGAGTATGAATAAGAGATATGAATATTACATCAGGAAAACTACAAAAATAACTTGAAAAACTATTAAAGTGAGAGATCTCAAAAATTGATATTTTTACAGAAATAATGACACACACAGAACTTCTGTTTCTTCCTAAAATGGAATAAGAGGGACTGAACTTAGCCCAACTGATATAACCAAACATGATGCATTCAAAACTTGAAACAGCAGTTTTTGAAACAATGGACATTAGGCAACAAAGGACATTTTCTGTCCCAAGGGACAGAAAACAAATGTTCTAAGTCCTGTGACTGCTTCAGCTTCTGCCTTTAGAGAGTTTCCAGGCTGTGGTGGAGGAAAGGGAAGCAGGCAGAGCTCAGCTGACCACCTGAGTTGAGACTGTTTATGCAAACAGAGATGATTCAGGGAATAGAAGAAAACTTTAAAAATGTGTAATTAAAATCTTCAAAGAGTTAAGAGGAGTTACTGTATCTGTTGAATAAGACCAACATTCCAGTGAAATAAGGCCAACATTTCCAGTTAAAGACAAGAAAGAATTTTGGGGAGTTTAAAATATGAGAGAAGGAAAATGAAGGGAGATTGGAGGATAATGTTGGAGAAGTCTTCTTGAATATAGAAAAAAAAAAAAAAGACAAGAAACCCCCAACAACCCCGGAAAGTAGAGGGGAAAAAAAAAAAAAAAGAAACTTAGAGAATCGATCTAGTGGATAATAAAACTCCAGAAATAGAAACCAAAAAACAAAACAAAACAAAACACAAAACCAAACTGAGAGGAGGGAGAAAAGTCTTACAATGATATAAGTAGTGGGGGGAAGAAGAAAAAATAAATAACACAAGTAAACATCTTGCAACACAAGACTTTGAATTTTCTGATAGAAAGAATCCACCAAGAGCCAGTACAATGAAAAGAAAAAGACTCATACCAACGAGCTTCATCATGAAATAACCATAAACTGGGAATAAAGAGAAAAATCCTCAAAGTTTCCAGGAGGAAAAATAGATCGTTCATAGAATAAGAAAAAGAATGGTACTGTCTTCTCAATGGAAATGGAAAGGAAAAAAGACAATGAAGATACATATTTACAATTCCAAGGAAATAATAATAATAATAATTATTGTTATTATTAATTTAATTTGTGTGAAGGGGAAGCTGAATTCTATACCAGCCAAACCAGCAAAGCAGGGGCAAGGGTAGAATAAGGATATATGTTAAGACTGGCAATGTCTCAAAAAACTTACTTCTTGTAAACTCTTTCTCAAATGCTACTGTAGAATGTGCTTCTCCAAAACGAGGGATGAAATGACCAGAGGGAAACATGGGGCTGGAATAGAAAATGGAAGGGAGTCCCAGAGCTGCAGTGGAGCAAGCAATTCTCAGTAGAGGAGGAGGAAGGATATGACCCAGGTGAGATTTCTTGGGGGGAAAAAAATTGAACCGGTAGATTCTATGAAGGAAGTGACTACCTGGAAACCGAGCTGAGAGACATTTTACAGTTCTTTTGGAGGGCGGGATAGGAATTATCATCAGTAAGTGTATCCACTTAAATGCAATATGTAAATCTTGTTCTATTTCTTTTCATTTTCTTAAGCACAGAATTAGTGATCGGTAATGTATACAGCAGACCCTTGACCAGCACAGGGGCTAGAGGTGCCAAAAGTTGAAGATCTGTGTGTAATTTTTGACTCTCCCAAAACTTTACTACTAATAACCTACTGTCCAGAAGTCTTACCAATACCGTAAACAGTTGCTTAACATACATTAGATATCTTAGATGCATTATATACTCTATTGTTTCAATAAGTAAGCTAGAGAAGAGAAAATGTTAGTAAGGAAATCATTAAGAAAGAGAAAATACATTTACAGTGCTGTATTGTGGAAAACAACGTACCATTCTTCAAGTATAAATGGACCTGCACAGTTTAAGTCCATGTTGTTTAAGAGTCAACTCTGCTTTTCCAATGTTAAGGGGAATTTTTCAAAATGGTAACATTATGACTCTCACAAAATATGAAGTGAATACACGTCATAGGGTTCATTTAAGCCATCAGTTATGGAGGAAACCAGTAAGGTGTTACAACCAGTTCAAAGGACAGTCCACAGGACAGACGTATGAAGAGGCAGTAATTCTGAAGTAAATTTCCTAATAAATTCAAAACTGCCCCCTTCTGCTAGGGAGAAGACAGTTGAATTTCCACTGGACACAATTCATTTCCATCTTTGTGGACAGTCTTCATTTGTTATACTATCAGTTTTCTACAATTCCTAAAGTTATAAAATGGCTCGAAGACAATGAAAGGCACAGATCCAGTAAAATCAGACAACTCAGAAAGGTCCACAAGATAACGTCTAATATTCCATTGAAAGAAACCAGTAATTTTTCTGCCTATTTCAAAGTGTTTTTTTTTTACATTTGTTTCTGGCACATTATGTAAATTTTAAATTCTGTTTTTATTTAAAAGTATAGTGGAGGAAAACATATGTACTATTAGCCAAATTAAAGGGATTTACAGATATTCAGATAATTGAACAGAGTTGTGCTAGTAAATCTTAGAGCATTTTACCCAAACTGCAGGCAGAGCTCCATGAGGGACAGATTTTTGAGATATACTTTAACATTCCTAAGCCTTTATGACGAGAAGCCTGTTGTAGTTAATCTTTATTGCATATTCTTTTTTTAAAGAATATTTTACTTATTTATTTATTTAGAGAGAGAGCGAGCATGAGTGGGGGGAAGGGCAGAGGGAGAGAGAGAATCTCAAGCAGACTCTGCAGTGAGCCTGAAGCCCAATGTGGGACCCTGAGAGCATGACCTGAGCCGAAATCCTTAATTGCATATTCTAAATGCATCTTCTAGAACCTTGAGGTGAAACATTTTAGTTCATAGTGGTACCCGTGTTTTCTTAGTAGCTACAGTTAGGGTTACAGTAACAGGAGGAAGAAGACAAGGGCCAAAGCACTCAGGGCACAAAGTCTAGTTCTTTGTCCACAAATCTGGTGTGTGGGACACGAAGCCTCAGTGCAGTGCTTACTACGTTTAAGATGGGTATGTAGCCAAATATTTGACTTTCACCTTGGAGTTTTCTTCTTTCACCACTCTTTCATCTAACCTTTAGGTTCTGTGCATGGAGACAAATAAGAATACAGAGTTGGTGGAGAATCCCAAGTGTCTAGAAGAGAAAGCCTCTTAAAGTCATCACTATTTTGAGCAGTAGGGAGGGAGAAAATTGTTCTGAGACTTGGAGGAGGAGTTGTTGTGATTCACCTCCAAGAAATGACCAGAGCCAATAGCAGTTATTAGACTAAGTAGAATATGGGGGTAAGGAAGGAGAGTGACCACAGCTGTGCCAAACTTAATTTGCTAACGACAGTCCTATTGGTGGATTGCTAACTTCGGCAACAGAGGATGTCCTCCTTTCTAGGTATGCATAAAATGCCTGTTTTTTTTCTATTACTCCTAACAGTGGACTCACTTAAAGAACCCAACCTAGAAGATGTTTCACGCGATTGATTCAGAGTCCTTTTTAACTCGCTCTTCCCTGTCCTAAAGACAGTTTATGGAACAGATTTGCGGATCAAGTTAAACAAAGGTATATGGTGAATGTCCTTTTTCTTCCTAGCTCATCGGGGTGGTGTGTGTGTGTGTGTGTGTGTGTGTGTGTGTGTGTGTGTAAAAATCTGGAGGTCAAGGGAAGGGATGAACTTGTGTGAAGATCTCACCATGCATCAGGCTCATTGGTATGTATCTTACCCTGTGAGATGGGGATTTTTATCCCAGTTTTACAGACGGGAACATCAAGACGCTGCACTCGGCCCAATACGAGCAGCCAGTCATCGTATTCCAGGTTGTTTGCATTGCAGACTCACTCTTCTGCTGTATCAGGCTGTTTGGCTGGAGGTGTGGTGGTTGGTCTTGGGTGAATCTCATTCCCAGCTGGGATCCTCTTTTGGAACTCTCCTCCCTGTTTCAAGATTTGTCTCCCAGTGTTGTCCATCTTTGGCCTCTAGCTAATAACTACCCTCTGAGACCTTTCTTGGCCCTGCTCCCGCCTTCCCCTTTTGCATCGTCTGTGCCATTTGCAACAGGCTACTTGGGCCCCTCTCTCAGGGTAGCTTTGAACCTCCTCAAAGGTCTTCTTTCCCTTCTGACCTCTTGTGGCGCTTAGAATCTACTCAGCGTTTCATTTAGCATTTATGTCCTCCTTCTGTTAAGTGTCACCTTTCCTACAGTTCATATCTTAGATCCCAAACTAGACCATAAGAACCTGAGGACAGGGATGTTGTTTTAAACCTCTTTGAAAGTCTTGACTTCAAGTACAGGACTTTGCACAGAGTAGGTGCTTGATCAACAGTGGTTAAACCCCTTCATGAATGAAGCCTTTTGTAAGCGTTTCCCTATCTCCATCTCTTCACTGTTAATATGAAAACAACTGCTCCTATGTCGTCAGAATTCCTGCAAAAGGGGTAACTTCTGGTAAATAAAATTTTCCCAAGACATGAATGAGTAATCAAGGCTTCGTTTATTCCAATATTCCTAAGAACAACTGATTTGCTTTTCCACAGGGGGTCTGCGTGTTTGCTGTTAAGGAAATATGTGGGGATTTCAGAGCAGGCTGAAGGGGGAACTGTCTTATCCAGAGCTGTGTCCTCTCCCCTTGTTGGGGAGGCTGACAAGGACCAATCCCGGGCATAGCAGGACTGTCACAACTGATGCCACCACTCTTAGTAGCTTCTCCTGTCCTTTGTTCCCTTCCTCTTGGTTTCTCAGTACCACTCTGTTCTTACTACCTCCAACCCTTGTTTCTCTCTGTCCCTGCAAACTGAGGCCCTGTGGGGCTGGCCTGATCCCAGCACCCTCCCTACCCCTTTCCAGAGTGTTCCCAGAAGAGGACATTCACAACCAATCCTGCCTTTTCCTCTGCGTGCCTCCAATAATGACTGGCTTGGCTCAGTCACTTCCTGGGTAGTTTCCCACAACAGAAATCTGTAGGGTAACCCCATAAAACCCAGGTCAGCTTCTGTAACTAAGACAATTAACTTCATTAACTTTCATTATGTTCCCATCATTTCCAATAAAATTCTTTCCAAAATACCACTTATAAGACACGTAGCTGCCTATCAGTGTAAATTTTTTTTTCATCTATTTGGTTCCAGGAATTGAATTTCCTCATAAGAGTCGTTGCCCAACTTCATGTGGATACGATTTAAGACAAAGCTCTCCAATCTAACATGACAGGCTTTAGGAGAATAAGTCCCTGTTTTCCATGCAAAGAATCAGAGACGCCTGCGTCATGCTCTTTTTTTTTTTTTCCTTTTTTTTGCCTCCTGCAGAATGAGAAAATTCTCCTCTAGGCTCAGCTCCCCACCACGTCCCCCACTCAGTGGCTTTGTAAATTAGGCAGAGTCATTTGCATTTTTACAGTTTCAAACCATTCATAGAAAAATCCCATTTTGCGTTCTAAAAGCCAAGTAATAAATTTAGAATCATTTGGCAGTGAGGTGTCATTCAGCTCTCTGATTTAAATAAGGGAGGAAGGAAAACCATTCGTCTCACGTCCATCCTTGGAGGGGAGAGAGAAGTGCATCTTTAAGAAATCATGGGAGAGAGTCGTTGTTCCCTTTAGAAATCATTCACATTTCTTTCTGAGATGTTGTGCTTAATATCAGTTATCCGTTTTGCTTTCTCTTTGTGCCATCCACAGAATTCTTCCTGAGAAGCTAACATTAATCTTGTGCTTTGTTTCAAGGCCTCTATTTGATTAACCTTTTTTTCTTTCATTTGGGAATGACTGATTAGCGAGCAGAAATTAAATTTAAAAATGAAATTTCTCTGTACAGTGGATTTTCTCAAGCCCACTAGACTTCACTAGTAGTATGAATGGGATCGCCTATAAACCCTTCTCTTTTTTCTGTATTGTGGCCACTGGAAAGACAAAATGCATTTGGGACCACATCTTGAATCTCAGAAACCGGTTGCTATAAATCTTCCCTTCCATCCCTGCAGGGTGAGATTTTTGTGTTTCTCGGAGTTCAGGGTCTTGAAAGGAGGAAGAGAAATTTTCAAAGTCCCGAGGGCAAAGGAATTAGATAATTGTCAACCTCAAGACTAGAGGTGTCCAGGTGTAGCATTTAATGTCGTCATTTTAAAGATTAGGAAAATGAGACATAAAGGTAATATTATTGGTGAAGGCTGGAGGTATCTGCAGGTCTGGTTAGGTTTCCCTGTGAGAGATACTTTGTCTGATGCACTGTCTTCTGGACACACGCACTGGAATGTAAGTCCGGTCTCATTCAGCCTGTCCTGAATTTCAATCAACTGCTTCTTCTCACGGGGCATTCCCCCAAGTGTCTCCGAATAGCACAGTTCACTCCTTCCTGACCTCTATTTCCTTCGATCTCCCTTTCTCTCCTGTCCTGAAGTTTCTTTCTCTCTGATTACTTATTGAAAGCACCGATATGTTGGGGCACCTGGGTGGCTCAGTGGGTTAAGCCTCTGCCTTCAGCTCAGGTCATGATCTCAGGGTCCTGGGATTGAGTCCCGCATCGGGCTCTGCTCATTGGAGAGCCTGCTTCCTCCTCTCTCTCTCTCTCTCTCTGCCTGCCTCTCTGCCTACTTGTGATCTCTCTCTGTCAAATAAATAAATAAAATCTTTAAAAAAAAATTATAAAAAAAAAAAAAAAAAAGAAAGCACCGATATGTTGTTCAGGCAAAGGCTGGGATCAAGAGCAAGGTAACTGACTTGAAGGTCACGATAAAGACGATGGTGTCGATAATGGTAACAATACCTTGCATTGCCGTTGCTCTTTCCAGCATGCAAAGCCCTTAACATTTCATTTTCTCATCCCATCATTCCAACCCTGGGAGATGAGTTAGGTCCATATCATCTTTGCCATCTTCTATGGAAACCAAGGCTTGGGTAAGTTAACTGATGTGCCTAAGGACCCAATCCAGGAAAGGAGATGAAATCAACGTCCAAGCCTATGTTTTAGGACTCTGAGATCAGGACCATATGGCTTCTCTGGAATCCAGTCTGATCAGTCTGATCGGTCAAAAGATATCTTGCTGCCAGGTAGTGCAGGGTGATTAAACCACCACAAAGATTTTGGATAAACATAAGGGGGAAAACAAACGTAGACAGGTCAGTAAAACATGGGAAGAGTTCACTAAGGGAGATTGTGTAACCTCTCCCTTAATAGAGGATTTACCTGAAGCAACAGTTCCTACTTATTCCGTGAAACATTCCGAAGTGTGTTTCCAGAAGACAGTATATATCCAAAACACTAAAAGACATGACTAATGGTAACCTCAGGCAAATTACTCAGTATCTTCAAAGTCAGTTTCTTCATCTGTGAATAAGAGGGTTTGGGGGAGGATTACTTAAAGTAATGTAAGTACCCGGCACAGAGAGGCCATTCAATACACACTGCCAGTGTTTAATGATGGTAATATTTTCACTTGTATGAGGAAATAACAAGCACAAAGATTTGGCAATAAGGACATTCTTAGCTGTGCTTTTATAAATAGTAGTGAGAAGTTGGAAACAACCTAATGTCCAGAAATAGAGAAGGGGTCCGAGAGAGCCTGCTGGTAAACATCTATGTGCTAGACTATTAGACAAGTCATTTAAAAGACTATAAAATATGTTATTACATGGTGAGATGTTTGCAATTTCTTGTATTTTAAAAAGCAAGCTATAAAATATTAAGGACAATGTGGTTTTTTGGCTAAAGTGTGTGTGTGTGTGTGTGTGTGTGTGTATAATATATTTAATTTAGACATAAAAATCTGGATTGGTTTACCTTCCAATGGTAACAATACAAAGGGAGAAAATTATGAATGCTTTTAATTTTCTTATTTTTGCTTACCTGTTTTAAATTTTTTCCAGCGATGAACATGTTTTTCAAGCGCCAGGCTTTGTTGCGTCCCCCGCCCCATCTTCCTTAATTCAGCAGGTCTGTGCTGCAGCCAACATTCACTAAACCCTCAGCTGACAAGGGTTTTTTGAGTATCCACTATAGGACAGGCACTGTTCTAGGCAATGGATGTAGCTAGAGGTGAATGAAATGGACAAAGCTCTTCTCAAAGAGCTTACATTTTGTTGGAAGGAAGATCCAAGACAAGCACATAAAGAAGGTGGGGTGGACCCCATTTCCAGGTGAGGTGCATATTTCTGGGGAAGCCATCCTCCTAGTAACAGTCATTCCCCACTCCCTCAAACACCCTGCAATCTGAGGTCCAACGTCATTTATTGGGATAAAGGCTGCTTATCTCTTGTTCAAGTGCACGATTCCCTTAGGGGTAAGGGCTGTGTCAACACTGGTAATGTATACCTCAGTATGAGTCATTTCCTGAAAGTAGATTATCTGACCTTGAAGGAGTGCGGGGGAAGCAGTGAAAGTATATTGAGGAAGAGCTGGGGGTCACAGCTTTGCCACTTTCAGAAAAGTAGAGGACATGAAGTTGGAGTCGGGTGGGGCCTGGGTGTGCAGGAAACAATACAGTGCAGAGTGAGCATGCCATCGGGGTCCAGCCTCCGTGAACTGATCTTGGTTTTAGCAGCTTCCCCACGGATACGAAAACAAGGTCACTTTCTCTTCTCTGTCCCTCTCCCGATGCTTCCCTCTCCATTGTTTAAAAAAAAATTCATTTTTTTTCCAGATGTAGCAAAACTGTCACTGGTGCCACGAGGCTGGGTTCTCTGGATTCCCGGACACTACTTTATCAGATGACATCTCTCCTTGTTTCTCCTATGCAATGGTTAGAGATTTTTTATGATTGTGTTATAGTTATACATGTAGGCACTCCACTTCTCTTCTAAAAATAGGTGATCATTAAGGACAAAATTTATGTCTATGAATCAAGTATGGTTCAATAACAGCTTTCAACGGACCCAAAAACAGTGTCCTCATGATGGCAGTTTCTGTACGTATCCGGTGTTTGATAAGTCACTTGTGGCATGAAATAAATGTAAAATATGCTACATTATGGGCGTCACGCAGCCGTCCACACTGGGATTTCACTCAACAGCAAGTTGCCACGGCAACAATCAGATCGGATCCACTGCACTTCCCACACTCAACTCTGGGCCACAACATGGAGGAAGAGGCAAAGCCTGGATCTGAAAGTATTTGAGCCAAGGGGGCTGGCATTTAGCCACATGGTGAGAGGGAAGATCTAGCTGCCAATCTGACTGGCTCAGTGGGGTCAGTACTGTGGTAATTTTTCCATAATCTTGTGTAGATCAAAGGGGTCTTTCTCTTTTTTTGCAGGTAGAGGAGAGTTGGGAGAAAGAAATATATTTGGATAGCAGGAAATTTCAAATACTCCCTAAGCAGACAACAACTAAGTTGAATTTCATAGGTTTCAGTTGAAATGCCTGCCAGGAGATTTCCACCCCCGGCCAGACTTTTAAGGCCCTTGAACTCCAAGTAGAGAGGGTTGGACCTTTGGCATTTTTATAGACTATTAGCGACATGAGACAATCCCAATGATTCCTGGAGGTAAATCTCACCCTCTCATAACCCAAATCAACTTCACCCAGCAGCATGGATATTCTAAACTCTTCTTCACCCCAGCACTTTGTTGTTTCCCTAGCAACCTGACAGCTTGGGGAGCAGGACGGGGAGGCCACAGCAAACAAAGTGAATTACAGCAGCGGTGTGTGGCTGGCAGAAGGCCACAGAAGGTGGAGGGACTTGATCTCACAAGCCAATGATAGCATCTACGCTTGAGACACGTCGAAGCCCAACCCTTTGAGTGGGTTTGCAGGAACGAAAGAAGGCAGCCAAAGAGAGGGAGAAAGATCTCAAATTCCTTTCCTCTGAGAAGAAGTCTTGAGCATTTATGGGATTTTAGGGAGAGCATGGGTGAATGGGATTGGAAGTTAGAAAGGGTGATGAAAGGTCAAGGAATTGTTGATCTACGCAGGCGCAGTGCATCGTCATGCTTTTTCATTCGTCGCCCGTTCAGAGCTGGTGTATTGACATGATCAGAGGGTGGAGATTTCAGTCTCTTCCACGTCAGAAGGCCACCTGTGGACATTTGCGCAGGCCCAGTAAGAAGTTCTTGACAACTGAAGCACCTATCATGTGACTTGTACCTCAGGGAGCTTTCCTCATAGAAGCAGTCCATCATCCTTACGATGTGTTCCGTGAGCTGCCTGCTGTTTGGAAGCAGGCAGTTAGAAAGTTCATTGTTTGAAAAAATAGGCCTTAGGTGATGGTTTATTTCCCTTTAGCTACCCTAAACATAAGGCAACAATAATTTAGCTTTGTTTTAAGTAGATTTAAAATAAAACTTTAATTGTAAAGCACTGGTTTCGATCTTACATGGGTTCTTTTTTCTACTTCTGTCTCTCTCTCTCTCTCTCTTTTTTTATTTTTTGTATTTCTCATCTCTTTCCCTCCTAATAGGCTTGGCTGTGTTCATTCTTATATGTGTGCCAGGCAGACAGCTGAGGGTTGGTCAGTTCCAATTTTTTGAAAGATGGCTCAGGGGTGCCTGGGTGGCCCAGTGGGTTGAACCTAGGACTCTTGATTTCTTCTCAGGTCTTGATCTCAGAGTCATGGGATGGGCTACGAGCTCAGCGGGGAGTCTGCTTGAGATTCCCTCTCCCTCTGCCCTCAAATAAATAAATAAAAATATTAAAAAAAAAAAAACAAAAACATAACTTGCAGAGAAGCAAATGGTGGAGTCACTTTCCCTAAATCATGAGGTTTGATCATTTTTAGATACTTAGCATTTTTGTTCTGTCATTATTATTTGTTTCCAGTATTCCACTGATCCCTGTGATACCACTGGTAGCAGGCAACACACATAGGAGCACTGTACAGATGTTTTAAAAGGTGAATCTTAATCTATGATAGTGTTGGAGCCCCTGGTCCTGCTTTCTAGTTTCCTCCTTCCACTCCCCCTGTCATACTTTACTTCCGGGTCAAGGACCTTCTTTTGTTGTTGTTATTTCCCCATCAGGAGTGAATAAATTCTAGACACACTCTCCTGCAGTGCCAATTTTCAACAGTGATGCAAAAATAATTTTCCTTCATCGTTCGATGTTTACTGTGCATGGACTGTGTGATCGAAGCCTTCAAAAAAGAGAACAAACAGATGAAAACCTTTGCATACATTCTTGCTGGAGGAGAAGTGATCACTATTGCACATGATACATTATGAAAGTGACATACTATGGTAGACGGTCCTAAGTGCTGTGAACAAAATAACGAGGAAAGGACGAGGTAAAGGGAGGCATGGCGTCTTCATTTTAAAATCGGTTTGCAGGGTGTGCCACACTGAGAAGGTGACCATAGACCAAAAGGTTGAAGAAAATGAGGGGCAAAGTCGTTTTGAAATCCAGGCAAAGACCTTCTCAACAGAGGAGGTCAGTTTTGGCAAAGGCCCTTGGTTGGGGCCGCATGGCTGGTGTGTTTGAAGAATGGGAGCGGGGAGCTGCGGCTCAGGCTGGACCACAGAACGCGCTGGAAGAAAGGTCAGAGCTCGGGGCTCAGACCAGGCAGCGGGGCAGGGCTTGTGGGGGGGATAAGTACGTTGACTCTGAGGCAAATGGAACTATTTAGGGGTGCCTGGGTGGCTCAGTCATTAGGTGTCTGCCTTTGGCTCAGGTCATGATCCCAGAGTCCTGGGATCGAGCCTCGCATTGGGCTCTCTGCTCGGCAAGAAGCCTGCTTCTCCCTCTCCCAGTTCCCCTCTTTGTGTTCCCTCTCTCACTGTGTCTTGCTCTGTCAAATAAATAAATAAAATCTTTTAAAAAAGGAACTGTTTAGAGAACTTAGGCAGAGAAGGAACCGGCATCTTTTTTTTTTCTTCTTTCTTGCTTCCTTCCTCTCCCTCCCTCTCTCTCTCTCTCTCCCTTCGTCCCTCCCTTCCTTCCTCCCTCCCTTCCTTCCTTCCTTCCTTCCTTCCTTCCTTTCTTTTTTTCTCTTTAAATCTCCTAAAAAGAACAGGAAGACCACTTAGGAAAGCACTAGGAGAATCCAGCATGAGGCTTCTCAAACCTGGGTGGTCATGGTGGAGGGGGTCAGTGGTCAGATTCTGGATGTATTATTGCTAATAGATAGAATATATACCAAACTGTTAATAATAGTTACCTAGAGGGCTGGCAAAGGAGGTGGGGGGGGTGAAGAGTTTTGGCCTCACAGTTGTACATTTCAATGTTGTTTGGCCAGTTGCAAATCACACTGCTGCTTTTTGTGGTATGAAATTAAAAATCAGTAACTTCTTTGTAAAGGATTGATCTCCGACGCTCCTTTGACGTGCCTCACCTTGTGTTTAAATATCGGTGGGGTTCACGGAGCAGTTTGTCCCTGGCTCATTCCCCAGGCCCCAAAGCAGGGCTTTGGCTGTCCGAATGGGTTTTTTTCACTGTCTGCTGGAGCGCTTGGCCTGGCAGGGGCAGATGTGTACCCTTTGGCCTCAAAGATACTAAACACAAACAGAGAGAAGAGATCATCTCTGAACGCTTTTGCTGTCTATGGCGGCGTGGGCTCTATAAAGGAACACCCCAGAGCAATTTAGGTGCTTTGTGGCTGTAACTACTCAGCTTTTTCTGACTATCTGGGGTCATTAGCACAGGGCCAAAAACGAAGCGTGATACGCTCAGCCTCTCCGTCAGAGATTGGGGGTGGTGGTGGAAGGAAGATGGCTTACCAGGGTTTCCCCTTGAAATTTCTTTCTTACTTTTCCTTTCCTCTGTCTTTACTTTTTTTTGCAAGTCTGATGAAACCAAGATGACAATCAGAGGAGAGAGCCTAGCTTTGGCCTGGGACCTCCTTCCAGAAACATTCCTGCCTGGTTCACAGAATGATCATCACGGTGAAAGGAAGGAATGCTTTCTAAAGTGCAAGGACTTACGAAGCCTTTTTTTATCCTAGTCCATGGGTGGGGGCAGGGTGTCGTCCACATTCTGCATAAAAGTATGTCCAGTGTGCTCCAAAATATTTGTCACCCACACAGCGAAATCCACAACTCCTCACTGTGCAGACTTGGGGAGGAGAACAGGGCCGTGTCTGCTGAGGACTTGCCTTCACCTGTGACTCTCAACAGTACATGGAGAGTGAAGGCCATTGTCTTCTAGGCCCAGAGCTTGGCTTTCTGCCTTTTTGCATCGGATTTTACTGTGTTCTGCTTACTCTGCTAAAGGGAAATTTGAGCGAAGCATATAGTCCACTTGCCCACGAACCCGAGGTTCTTTAGGGCATGGGGGGTGGGGCATGTCGTGGCTAGGAGACCGTTCTGAACACTCTGGTCAGGTGTGGCCTGGTCTCCATCATATTTGCCTAAACCTTCCAGCTGGCACTGTGTAGATGTCACTGTTCAGCCTCTGCCCAGGACTTGCATACAACATCCCATTTGGACTGCTGGTATGCGCCTCACCTTTTGAAAGAAGAGATATGGGCAACTGGGTGGATGGAACTAGAGGGTATTATGTTAAGCAAAATAAGTCAATCAGAGACAGATAATTATCATATGATCTCACTGATATGAGGAATTTGAGAAACGGGATGGAGGATCACAGGGGAAGGGAGAGAAAAATGAAACAAGATAAACCATAAGAGACTCTTAATCTCAGGAAACAAACTGAGGGTTGGGGGGGGGTGGCTGGGTGATGGACATTAGGGAGGGTATGTGCTATGGTGAGTGCTGTGAATTGTGTAAGACTGATGAATCACAGACCTGTACCCCTGAAACAATTAATACATTATATGTTAATTAAAAAATAAAAAATAAAAAAAAGAAAAGATATGGGCAAATTACCCATTATCACTCCCAGCATTAGGTTATTGTCAACTCATTACTCCTTTTTTTACAATAGTGATAAGGATAGCATTAAGTGATGATATTTAAAATCATTTCTGAAAACCGTACAAAGTAATTTACATGGGAGAAGATTATTTCTCCAATTTTAGAGACCATGAAAAATCTGAAATAAAAATTCTGAAAATAGTCTGTCTTACCTGCAACTTTTGTAAATTTCTAGCAAACGAAAGTCATAAGTAAAGTTATTAAGTGCGTGGGCTCTGAAGTCTGGCAATGAATGCCCTTGGGTGACCTTGGAGGAGTTGCTTCAGGTCTGTTTTGTCATCTGAAAGCGAGTATGATAACAATAGGTAACTCACAAGACAGTTGAGAGGCTTTAACAACAATCCTCGTTTCCTGAGCAGGTCCTGCTTACTGAACACTTTTGGACACCCCAAGAGGCTTACCCATAGAAGCCAATTAAGTCACGCATGTAGAGTCCTTAAGACTGTGCCTGGCCACAGCAAGACCCAGTCAAGGCCATCTAGCATTTTGTGTCCCCACAGAGGGTGTAAAGTGACATCAGCATAACTTTGAAGTGAAATAAATAATTTCACAGGAGGGAGGATATTTCAATATGAAGCCAACTCCGTGAATAATACTTAGGAAGGGAGTTCATTTGAATTTGTTAACAGGCTTCTGCTAAATGAAAAGAGCTGGAGAGTTATCACTTACAGTTATAATTACAGGGTGAATTAAAAACAGTGCCTGCAGGTTAGGTGGTGCAGAGAGGCCTCGCAGAGTCCCAGGCATACTCACTTTTGCTTCCCATCTTCTCAAGGGGACTTGAGATGAGAGCACAGTGGCTTGTGGTGCTGGGAAAGCATTGGATGGGGTGGGGGGCGGTGCGATGGTGGGGGGTGCTGGAGGCCAGCGTGTCCTGTAGGTTGGGTGAAAAGCAAAACAATGAAGGGGCGTTAAAATCACTTAGAACAGTAATTTTTAAACTTTTAAGTTTCGGGACCCCTATACACTCTAAAGAAATTACTGAGAATCTCCAAGAGCTTTTGCTTATGTGGGCTGTCTGATTCATATAGCACTTATTGGATATTAAAACTGGAAACACTTTAACATACATAGGTATTAATTCATGTATGTATTAAAAATTTATCTCTTGATAACGTAACATCTTTTCTAATGAAAGATACCTAGGTTTTTTAAAAAATATGAAGAAGAATGCTATTGTTTTACATTTTTGCAAATGTTTGGTGTTTTAGTAAATGGCTGAATTTCTTCATTCTTTCTGTTATGATGTATCATTTTGGTTGAGAATTTCACTTGCCACACTTGTATGGGGAGTATTTTAATAGCCTTTCAGGAAATTGTGGCTATTCTTCTTTAACAATATACTAAAATTTGACAGGTGTTTGATTCTTTTTTTTTTTTAAAGATTTATTTATTTATTTATTTGACAGACAGAGATCACAAGTAGGCAAAGAGGCAGGCAGAGAGAGAGGGGGAAGCATACTCCCTGCTGAGCAGAGAGCCTGATGCGGGCCTCGATCCAGGGACACTGAGACCATGACTTGAGCCGAAGGCAGAGGCTTAAACCACTGAGCCACCCAGGCGCCCCAACAGGTGTTTGATTCTTAAAGAAGAGACGTAATGTGAACTTTCAAACTGTATCAGTAAGCTTTTCATACTCTGTACATATGTGTGAAATGTGAGTGGAAAGAGAAAAGGATGTCTTCTTCTCTTTCTTCCCTTCTCTCTGGTTCCTCTTCTTCTTCCTTTTCCTCTTCTTCCTCTCCTCTCCTTAAAGTAGTTTTGACCTCAAAGACATTCTGAAAAAGTCTTAAGACTCCCTAGGAATTCCTAGAACACACTATGAGAACCATTGTCCTAGGTAAATAATCTCTTCCACCCCACCCCCCCAACTTTTTTTTTTTATTTAAATTCAAGGTAGTTAACATATAGTGTATTATTAGTTTCAGGGGTAGATTTTAGTGATTCATCAGTTACATACAGCACCCAGTGCTCATGACATCAAGTGGCCTCCTTAATGCCCCTCACCCACTTCCCTTACCCTCCTCTCTTTCCCCCCTCAGCTGTGTGGTTGTGGAGAATAAAGACTTCCTCAGGTTATCTCAGAAAAGGCAGTTTTAGTTTATAGCTACAAGTGGCCTGAACTTGACCTGAGTAACTCTCCCTGGCTCAATTTCATGGGCTACATCTTTTCTTTCCCATGATACCTACCCATCACCATTCTTTTTCCTCCTTACTCACACTTCTGCTCCCTCAGTTTCAAACTCTCTCATGCCTTCTCTATCCTCCCTCTCAAACTCAAGACATTTTAGCTTAAGCTCCTGTGGATAACTGCACATTCTTTTGATATTTTCAAGCTCACGTGTGTAAGAGAAAAGCCCTACTTGGTCATAGTTTTGTGCCAGTCATGGCATATTCACTGGAGACAATATAGGTCTGCTGCCCTTGGTCCAGGTGCCCCCCTGAGATGATCAGCTGGACTGGGTCACCTGGTGCAGAGGGTACTTTTGTGTTCTTTCTAAGGTGGCTGAGAGTTTACCATACTTTGATTAAACTTGTACTTTCTTTTGAAACTTCTACATATTTGCAGTATTCTTCAGGGGCTTTACCCCTAAGACCCTAATCTACTATGAAGTATGATGTAGTCATGAAACAAGTAGGCTGAAGAGACACCTGCTTGAATAGGATAAGATTTGAATCTTATCTTGGTCACTGGCTCCCTGTGTGACCTTGAATAAATTATTTAACTTGAGCTCAATGGGAAACATTATTTTAAGAGGGAAATGATATTTTAAATGGCTTCTTTTTATTACTCTATTTATGTCAAGCTCTAGGGTGATTCATGTGCCTATGCAACCATAAAATGTCTAGGAATGTCACTTAGTGATTGTGATGTCACCACACTGCTGAGGTTTGAGTAGTGACCTCTTCCATCCATTGTCAACATCCATTTTATGGATTCTCAACTCTCCTTGAATGCAATCTTTGATCTAGAACTAGAAAGTCATTATATCATGAACTCAAATGAGAGCCTCAAGTTGAATTTTTTTTTGTATTCCAGTTTAATAACAGATATTAAGGGGAAACTGGTGAGCACAAGATAGGTAATAGGTCTCGTAATTTTCCTAGATCATATTGCATTTAGAGACTTTTCTAAAATTCTAGATGCTATATGTTTCAGAGGCACATTGACAAACTAAAATGTATTCAGAGGAGAGTGAGTGTTGAGGGTTCTGGAAACAATCATGTATGAAGAATATTTGTTGGAACTGGAGCTGTTCTGCTAAAAAAATAAAATAGGCTTTTGGGAGATGAGAACTATTCTAGAATACTGAGATTGGCTGAGTATTCAGGGTTGACTTTGGGATGGGACTATCATTAGCTTCCCCGTAATCTCCCCTACAATCTTCCTTTCCTTTTCCTTGGATGTTATAGTGGAAATGAAAGGTTTTTATTTTATTATATGTATAAATGTCAGGTAAGTTTGAGTGTTATCTTGCAATATCTCCTGATTCTAGCTACTTCCTGTGACAATAGTCGTTTCCATGACAGAGCAATCCCTCCCACCTCAAGCCTTCAGAAATAGTTTTATTTGCCTAATGAGGTTCATCCTTTCTGGATTCAGAATGAAGGTCAAAATGCCCTCTAAAATGACTCCATGCCAGAGAAACCCACAAATCTGCTCTCTTGTCATCTCCACACCCTCAACATTCTTGGGCTTCTTGACTTGCCTCTTCTATCAGAGACCATGCCTCAGTCTTCCGAGCTCCAAACCACAGTCACCTTTAACTCATCTTCTCCCTCATCCCTGAGATCTCATGAAGCTCCAAGTTCTGAGATGCAACCAGATTTTGTCCATCACACAGTGGCCTGGTCCAACCCAGGGACATTGACCGGAAACCCATGGCAATGGTGTGTATATTATCAGAGTCGCCCCTTAAGTGCCAGTCAGAGCTTCTGCACATGGGAGTGGGGCTGGGGAAAAAGTGGGAAGCAACTCCTCCTTTCTGATTCTGCATCAGAATATCCAACCCTGTTATATATGAAAGCTTCATTCTGCAAAGGGTCTGGAAGATGTTTAAGGGAAGTCAAAATCATAAAGCCATGAGGGTGTCTCACAGTTTGAGTGTAGGTCCTAAGAGGCAGCAAATCATCCCTAGAGTCCTTCCTAGCCTGAGAGATGTGACTGTGTGCCTTGTGAAGCCGTGACATGGAGAAAAACTACAAATCTGACAGGAAATTCCTGTAGATGGGAATTCAGCATGGGGCAGAATGTCTTGTTTTGCTCTTCTCAGCCTCCTGGGTCTTCAGGGCTCAGGGCTCAAATGTTGGAGGTTAAGAAATGCAGAGGAATGTTATGACATGCGTCTGCAGGTCATTTCTTCAGATCAAGGCTTAAACAATCAGTTTCTAACATCTATATTGTGAAAAATTTTCCTAGACTAATCCTGTGGGTTGAGAGAGTATCCAGAGGTCAACATTTACTTCATTCCTCTCTTTAAAGGCTGAACTACAGTGCATTTAAAATAGTAGGGATCTGGCCTCAGAGACATCCAAAGGTCTCTCCCCTCCCCATTATAGATGGTCTATCTTGAGCATCCCAGCCAAGAAGTCTTCTCAAGAGACCCAGTGAACTTGAAGCCAGCCTTCAGACCTCCTTACAGGCCTGCAAAGAGTTCCCAGCCCGTAGGAAGCCTGGCAGGAAACTGGGAGCTGGGGACACATGTGACCCCCTGTTCTCTCAGCTTGTGTTTCTAGGACGTAAGGTCAAAGTTGTGGAGTCTGGGGAAATCTGGGTAATGTTATGAAACACAAGCTGTAGCCTGTCCTCTTCATCCTGCCTCAGATTATCTGCTTCTGATAACTGTGTTGTGGGAATCTCTCCCAAACCAATGTGGGGAATCTTCGGGAAAGCTCTTTCACTCAACCTCACTCCAGTGTGGACAGTGTGCTTTTCAGGGATTGTCCGGAAGAGCCGGTGAACTCCAAGGACCCCTTGGCTCTGGGGAGTCTTTTTGGAGCAGAGGCTAGTCACATCTGAAGGTTTAGAAGATCCTTTAGGGAATATTCTGTTGGTCACATTGTCTTGGAGGTCTTTCCCATAGCTTCTGGACACAGGACTAGTTGCTCACTGGTGGGAAATTCTTGGTGGGACTAGAAATGAAGTTTTGCCTCTGTTATGCTGCTGGAGTCTTCTTTCTATCCAAGATTATAGGCTCTGGCTTTTATGAGATTTTTTTGCTTCCTTGTTTGGCTTTTTGGGTTTTGTTTTTGTTTTTGTTTTTTGCCATTTCTACTGTTTAATTAGAAATTCTTCTTAGACATTTATTAATAGTGTTATTTAATCTCTAAAGGAGACAGATACTATTGGTGCCTCCTTCATATTTCTATGGATGCCAGTCCAACTTTCTTTAGTAGCTTTATTGAAATATAATTGATATTTTACCAACTGTGTATATTCGATGTATCCAGTTTTATGGATTTCAACATAAACACACATCTATGAAACCATCACCACAATCAAGATAAAAAGCATTTCTATCACCTTCAAAATTTTTTTTCTGTAAGGGCTCTGGTGGAGGAGAACTTTTATAGCAACAACAACAACAACAACAACACTCTACTTATTGTGTACTTGCCTGCGTCCAGTGAGTGTTATATCTATTATTCATCTCATTTTCCTGATAACAAAAACTGAGACTTAGGCAGGGTAAGAGATCTTTCCAGAGCCACACAGCCACAAAATAACAAAGGGAAGATGACCTGGGTTCAGCTCATCTTTCCTTTAATAATTACTCTACATAAAATTGTCCTATTCCCTGATCTTGCCTTTGATACTGAGCTATGAACACTCCAACTATGACAAATTCTCCTACACAAGCTCCTGAACATTTTAAGAGGGAGAAGAGTATAATTTTTTCCTAAGTAACTCTTTTATATCCTTCACCTCATAATCTGTTGAAGAAAAGGGAAGAAATTTACCAAATTAAAAGGAAGAAAGAAAGAAAGAAAAGAAAAAAAAAAAGGAAAGAAGGAAGGAAGGAAGGAAGAAAAGAAAGAAAAGAAAAGAGAGAAAGAGAGAAAGAAAGAAAAACAAAGAAAGAAAGAGAAAAAAGAAAAGAAAGAAAAGAAAGGGAGGGAGTCAACACCATACTACTAATATTTTGGGACTTTTTGGGGAGTATTTATCTAAGGCATAAGGTTTGAAGCATAAAGACTCAAATGGAAATGTCAAATCTTGAAACTTTACTTGAAACTCAAGTAGCTTCTCTAAACTGGCTGAGCATGTATAGCTTGTTTAGAAATTCCAGTGGGGGTGAAGGTCAATAGGTTATAGGACTAAGGTTAGAACATGTGTGTGAAATAGAAAGAAAATTAGGTCTTGGAATTTGGAATTCTGCAAGCTGGTCTCATGCGGCTCGGGACTGTGGGCAGTTGAAGGTGCTGAAAACACAAACGTTGTTCTGGAATGCAGGTAGAGTCCAGAGCTGGAGGGTACATCAGTCTTGGAGTCTCTGCCTAGGATCTTCTTGGTCTGACAGTTCTGATCAAGTCACGTAGGCAAAACCAGTGGATACCAATCATGCTTCTGGCAGTGACAGATAGAATCATAATTTAGAAAGTTTGAAAGAGTACAGTTAGAAGGAGAAGAGGACAGAACATCTTAACCTACTTGATGATAAGTCTTTAGTATCTAGCCCTTTAGCAATTGTCATTAACATTAAATGTCAATAACATTAATAATGTAATTAGCATTAACATTATGGTGTGGGGCAGTGGAGGGATAGGAACTAGGAGGACTGGCCCTTTTTTTCTTACATATTTTCCTCAATGTCTCTTCTTTTACATCCTGGTGTAGATCTTTTTAGACAGACAATTTTGGCATCTGATTATCTTCTACGATTTGTGTTAAGAAATTTCCCATGAAAGATAGAATTTTAAATTTTCTTAAATTTTCTGCAAATAGAAATTCAATTACACCTAAAAAACAATTTTTGAAAGGTCTTTTGTTTCTACCACTATGATAGAAAGTTGTGCATGATTCTAAGGAAGCATAAAACTTTATTTTGACTTCTAAAGATATATTAAGGTTGCAAGAAATAGAAGCATAGAACAAATAATAAGGGAAGACGTTATAGTTCTCAAAATTGTAAAGAATGATTGTGTTGGAGATAAGAGACATCTATTCCTCAGGATATTCCATTTCATTGTACCATGGTGCATGGATTTCAAACTGTAGGTCTCAACTTTTTAGTGGGTTGCAAAATTTAATTAAGTTGATTATGTCCACCATCTTCAAAATGCAGCAGAAAATATCCAAGTGTCAGGAAGTTAAGTATTACTTCATGGACTTTTTCCCCCCCCAGTTATAAACATGCAAATACATGCACAAGTGTATGTCATGGGTTTCTCTATAAAATGTATTTCTTCACATAGATTTAGCCAAACAAGTTTCAAAGGTGCTCCATGAGCCAAAGTAATCCCCAAACTAGATCTTTGTTGCTGCCATTTATTAAATGCCTAAAAATTTCCAGGGCCGCTAATCATGATGCTTAAAAAAACTTTTTAGGAAACTACAATAACAACATGCCCAGTGCATGAATCAGCCAGAGGACAGACCTCATAACAGCTCGCATTTCTTGAGGGCTGCTCATGCACTGGACGTTGTGCTGAATATTTTTCACACATTATCTAATCTACTTCTCGTCATAATGTTCTGAGGAGGCTACTATTATTCTTATTTTTCAGATGATGAGCTGAGGTTTCAAAAGGTAGAGTAACTTGTCCCTGCTCACTCAGCTGGAACTCAAATCCCAAGCCTACCTGGGCTCCAGAGACAAAGCCTATCATGACCATACTACATTATTTTCCAAGAACAATTCCCTCATGGAAAGCTTTGTGATTTGCAAAACTTCCTTTTGCTGTCTCTCTTGAAAGGTTCTTCAGTTAGCACTAGGATCATTCAACCCCTTTTGATGGTTACAGAAAGCCGATAAGGGGTGTTTCTATGGTTATGGGTTTGTAGGGTGGGGTGCTGTTGGGGGGAGTTGATTCCTGCTCTGACTGAACAGAACCTGTTTCCTCCTCCTACAGACTCTGTCCTGACAAGGACCAGAGTCTCAGATTCTGAGGTAAGCCTGCCTAGCCCCCCCGAATGAACGAAAGTTACGCTATATTGCTAAACTGCTCTCCCTCAGGAAGGAAACATGGAGACTCTGCGATCAAGATCTGGGTGTGGAGGGGCTGGTGCCAAGGGATGTGAAGTTGGGCAGAGTATTGAGAGGGAGGCTGGAGAGTGGAAACACTTTTATCCCCACTGAGTCGGATAAAGATGGCGAGACCTGTGGGCGAGCCAGATGAGGAAGGACTCTCTTCCTTCTCCTCTTTGGAATCTTCAGGAACATCCTCAGCCTAATGCATTGTAGGCCTGAGTCTCAGTGTTCTGAATATATAAAGAAACAAGTTAATACAGTGTGAACACTGATCTCCTCACCGTAAGACAGTCAATATGTGTTCTCCCCTTCCTCCTTCTCCTACTTTCCTTCCCTCCTCCCTCCCTTACTCCCTCGTTTCTCTCTCCCTCCCAGCCTTCTTCCTTCTTTCCTCCTCCTCCCTCTCTCCACCTCACTCCTCTTTCTCTCACCTACTCACAATACATTGTATATATATATATATATATGGAAACATTCCCCTTACATAGATATATAATATATGACGAAACATACCAAAGTCTGAACAGTTTTTAGCTCTCCTTAGTAGGATTGCCAATCATTTTCATTTTTAATTGGGTTTATTTTTTCCTGTTTTCTAAACCTTGTATAAGGAATACATGTAAGATTCATCTCCAGAATAAGTGAAATCAAATAGCTCTTTATCAGTCATTTTCCTCTTAGAGTTTTAGAGGGAGACAGAGGGGAGAAAGACTCATGAGGACAGGGAGTATTTGAGAGCTAACTGGGGGGTGTTAGCTGGGAAACAGGGGCTCCAAAATCTTCCCATAGTCCACTGTCACTGAGGGATGATTGGTTAAGGGCATTAGAAAAGCATAAATATAGCATTGCATTTCCTTCCCAAAATCCCTCCAGGGAAAGGACAGGGAGTGGGAGTGCAAGTGGTGGGGTGATGAGGCGGTTTCCCACGTTCTGTGTTCAGAAGGAGAAAAGAGGTTGCTTTAAATATTAGAAGGTGGGGAAATGGATATTGAATGCGAGCTGTTTCTGCACTTTTGCTTTACCTTATTTTAAAATACTATCATCATATGTGTGTGTGCCCCTCACCCCACCGCCTGTGCTGATTTCAGAGGGTCTGATTCTCTGAATCTCAAACTGACCTTTTATAGAGGGCTTGTTTCATGTATGGGTTTGTGTTTTGGGTTTGCAGGAGTTACTTTTGAGGAAAGGTGAAGATGTTCAATGCAGAGAAATGAGGAGTAAAGGAGAGGACAGAAAGAGGGTCTGGGGTCCTTCATCCAGTTCAAGGAACATTTAGAAGTGCTCACTCGAGACAAGTCGCTGTTCGGGGTGACTGCAAATCAAAGAAAGCGGACACCCTACCTGCCAGGAGCACAGCCCACTACAGCGGGTAGCACCCCAGCAACACGTTAGAACCACCTGGGGCCTTTTGAAAAACACGATATCAGAGCCGTACCCCAGACCCCTTGATCAGAATCTCTGGGGTACAGTTTGAGTGTCTGTATTCTTTTAGTAAGTTTTTAATTTTAATTCGAATATAGTTAACAGACAGTGTGATATTCGTTTCAGTGGACAATATAGTGATTCAACACTTCCATACAACACCCAGTGCTCATCACAAGTGCCCTCCTTAATCCCCATCATCTGTTTCCCCCGTTTCTTCCATCCCCCCATCCACCTTCCCTCTGGTAACCATCAGTTTATTCTCTATAGTTAAAATCTGTTTCTTGGTTTCTCTCTCTCGCTCTCTCTCATTTCCCTTTGCTTATTTATTTTGTTTCTTAAATTCCACATGTAGGGTGTTATCTTTTTGACTGACCAATATTTTTTTAAAGGAGTTTCTTTGACAGAGAAAGAGAGAGAGGAGCACACAAGCAAGGGGAGGGGGAGAGGGAGAAGCAGGCTCCCTGCTGAGCAGAGAGCCCGATGTGGGGCTTGATTCCAGGACCCTGGGATCATGACCTGAGCTGAAGGTAGACGCTTAACAACTAAGCCACCCAGGGACCTCTGACTGACCAGTATTTTTAAGAATCATTCAAAGTGACTGTAGTATGCAGCAAAGATTGAGGACAACAGTCTAAAAGCAAATGGAGAGCTAGCAGGTGGTTGCGGCTCCGTGTGCTGTGGGCTGGGAGAGGAACGTGTGAGTCCTGCTTGGTCAGGACCAAGGTGGAAGACATCGGTTTGGGCTTGGGATTAGAAGCCTCATGAAACAGTCACAGAAGAAGGAAGACTTAAGCTAAATCTGGGAGGACTAGGAGTTGACCAAATCAGACAAAGGGGGTTGGGTGCAAAAAACTCAGCCAGTGCCAAAGCCAGGAAGCCCACATTGCCTTTGTACATCCCGGAGCTGTGTCAGGAGGAACAGGCAGGGTATGAGTTCACTAGGGTTGCTGTAACAAAACACCACAGATTGGGTGGCTTCAACAAACGGAGATTTATTTCTTCATGTGCAATGAGCACGCAGCACAGAGCACGACGAGGTGGTGACTTGTCCCTCTAGTGCTGCAGGCCTAAGATAAGGCAATACAAGAAAGCCTTTCCACAGTCACCAGGAGCCTTGCTAAGACTTGGGGGCTAACTGATATGACAGCTGGGAATGGGAAAGGGCGATTGGATCAAAAGAAACTCAGGGGTGTAACTGGGAGGCTGGTAGTGTGTTTAGCAGAAATGGAGATGTCCATCTTTCATGGTGAGAGAGAGTTCAGGGTCAGGTTTGGTGGGAATGAGGGGTAGAGGACCTCCAACAGAGACCTTCATCGGACCCGCCAAGACCCAGAACTGCAGCTGGAGACAAGCTGGGGCTGGGGAGGAGGAGGCCTGCCATGGAGAAGAGTTGAAACTCTGAGCTGTTCCTGGCCCAGAGGCAATAGCAACATCAACAAAAAGGGGCAGCAGGGAGCTCCTCCATCTCCCTCCTTGTACGCTAATCTTCTCCTGTCCCCTCCAGAGCACAGGAACTAGGTCTGGAGGACAAAGTTAAATGGCGTCTTGGCTTCTTCTCTAGGGCCAGTTGGGATGGCTGTGACCATTAAGACACTGGCTCTCTCAAAGGCTGCCGCGGCCTATAGAAAGTGTTGGAAACCAGCATCTCAGGGCTGGCAGGTGGGTTGTCCTGGGAGGACTGGAAATTTGAACAGTCATCAAATGCATAGCCAAGTAGTTCGCCCTAACAGATATTTCAACATTCTGCTGGGCCTCTCAGAGGAGAAAAACACAGCCTCCAGAGGTACTGGAGACTTCCATGGGTACAGAATGACTCTGAGCCTTCCTTCCTTAGGAGGTCTCTCTAAAAGTTGGCTCTCCATCACTCCCCTCCTTTCCACAAGCAGATGCAGTCTAAAGCCTGTGCTCCGCAGTTTGGGCCACTAGGACAGGAAAATTCCTTGGAAGATACGTGGAAACTGTACTGGATTAACGGTTAGGAGACCTGAGTGCTCAGTTTCTTTCTTTCTTTTTTTTAAAGATTTTTTTTTCTTCACTTGAGAGGGGGAAGCAGGGGCAGAGACAGAGAGAGACAGAGAGAGTCTTGAGCAGACTCTGGGCTGAGCACAGAGCCTGATGCAGGGCTGATCCTGACATCAGTTGATCACAACCCTGAGATCGTGACCCTGAGATCATGACTTGAGCTGAAACCAAGAGTCGAACGCTTAACTGGCTGTGCTCCCCAGGCCCCCCATGGGTGCTCAGGTTCTAAGACACTCAGCAAAACACTTTGCAGACTCAGGGTCTGTTTCTTCATCTCCAGAATGAGAGAGGTAGACTAGACGATCTCTAAGGCTCCTTGAAACTCCAAAGTTCCATACTGGAGCTCAGTATGGAGCTCCAGTTCCTCACTGGAGCTCAGACCCAGGATCTACCTGAAATGGACAGGTCAGTCTGAAACGGGTGGATTTGTGAGAATGGACAGGTGCATGGATTCTCTTCATGCTCTTTTGCCTTCTTTGGCCCCACAGGTGGTTTCCTTCCCTATTGTCCTCTGTCCCCTGATGTTTACCCAGAGAACTACAATCAACAAAAATTGCTTAATGTAAACAAGTTTTGGCTAGGTTGACTGCTGGGCAATTAAACCAAACAGTTACTCTAAGAATATACTTGCCCTTTTTCAGCCACGGGGGCACACAGACAAACCTCTCCCATGGCAGTGGGCCCCATTTGCCAATTCACACAGGTAACAAGCAGGCTCTTTCCTTGGTCGTGGAAGTTTTCCTGCTGTGGCATGAAAGGAAGGCATTTTCAGTTTTATTATTATTTTTAAATGAAAATGTTTTGAATCATTTGTTCGATGACTCTTCCTCCAGAACTGGGTGGAGTGGTGACTAAGTTCAGGGAGGGCCTTACAGGGCAAGCCAGGCCTCCTGGTGGTTACAGGAGGACTTTTTTTCGTGAACAGCTAATACCTTACTTGACCAGTTCCAGGTGACCAAGGAACAGTCATTCCATGTTCAGCTGCTTAAATTTTGGTTCTTGAGATATGAACATGAAATCAGAGAATAAGAGACCCATGTTTCATAAGGGGAAGGAAAACACTGATGCTTCTTCATATGTAAACATATGCATTTGGTGTCTTAAGGAAGATACTGGGTGAGCATTAACCTCTGGTTTTCCACATGGTCTCCTACCTAATACTTCAGATTTCCCAATTTTATAATGAGAGCGCTATCTCAAATGTTGCTAGAGACCGGTGCTGGGCTGAGTTAGGATGTGCTGGGGCACATGTACTTCCAAAGACCAGAAATAATACTATATTTTAAAAATCCCAAATTCTGCTTCTCCTATTTGTTTTTTCTTTCTTTCTTTTTTTCTTCTTCGTCTTTCTTATTTTTTTAGCTGAAGGGAGGGATTTTTTATTTTATTTTCTGTAATACTGCAACAAAAACCAAGCTATCAAAGAGATTAGGCACAGTTTTGAACCCATGCACAACATATCTTAAATGGGTATAAAGTCCTAGGAGGACCATGGGGAAATGATGTTTCTAAATTTGAGGTTACAAAGAAATTGGAGAAGCCATAGTGCCTGTCTCCCTCTCCTCCTGCCCCACACACTTTGTTCCTCAGGCTGGGTCCATGTAGATTTAGGAAGCTGTGCCCGGTGGAGGGACTGCAAGCCGGGCTGATTCTGGAACTCCCTTCGGAAGGACATTTCAAGCATCTTTCCTACTCATTTTCTTTCTTTCTCCATTCTGCCTCCTTTTCTCTAATTAGAGTTGCATATGCTCCAAAAAGTAACAACTGTTTGAGAAGCAAGATCTAATCATTCATCAGACTTATTTTCTAAGTTAAATAGCACCAATTTCTTAATCTTTGCTTCAAATCTTCAAAAATATTTTTAGACGTCTGATGAATTGTCGGTTTATTGCTAATTCCTAGAACTTTCTCATTTCACAACGTCTCTCAAATTGTGAAGATTCCTCTCCGATCAGCTCCCCCATAACTGAGAGCAGAAATACACATTTGTCTTAAAGCCCCGAGTGACCCCTCACCCTCCCAGAGGGTTCTTTTTGGCAGCTTCAACTTAGGAGCAGCAATCCTGATGACAGCAAGCTGTATCCAGCAACGGAGGTGAGAGAAGAGCTGTCGGGAGCAAATAAGACACCAGCCAAATGCATCAGGCTGGGGCCAGTTAAAAAAAGATCAAGTAGCCCTGTACATCTTCTCGGCTCCTAGGTTGTCAATTGGTTTTAAATATCTTGGAATCAATAATTGATTTTCATCCTAATGACTGTGCGTCATTTCGAAAAGATGCTGCTCACAGAGGGTATAAGCAGTATAATCCATTTCAAGACGGAGAAGTGTGTTTCTTACTCCAGAATGCTTTCCAACCAAGTTTATTCAAGCAAATTTAGTCTTGGCATGAAAAGAGGTCAAGTAGCTAGCAATTTTGCTGATACATCTTGTCAGAAAAATGTCAGCCAAGAGATTTTTCTGTTAGCGATGCAAAAAAGATAGGGAAAGTGGCAGAAAAAAGAGGTGGGACAAGTCTCCTCAGGTAATTAGAAATAGGTAGAGGACTGAGTCGAACGAGGTAAGGGATAGGAAGGATATACCTGGCTCTGGGTTTTTATTCTGCTCATTTATTTTGAACACTCAATTTGAAAATGACAGCAACCTCTGGGTTAAAAAAGGCACCACAAGTCCTCTGAACGTGTCAATTAGTGTAGAGTAGGAGAAAGTAAAATTGGGGTTCACCTCAATAGTCCCTCCCCCACGTAGACAGTAGCTTCCTGGCTTTTAACATAAGCCACCTAGTCTAGTGGAATGTACATCAGGCTTCCAAGGACGGGGGGGGGGGGGACATTCTAGAAAAGCTGCTAGTTTGAAACTGTATCTATATGTAGCAATGCACTCAGTTTTGATGACAAGTTCATCTTTCTTTATCAAGATTGCTTTTTGTTTGGCTCTTTATCAAATATGGAGCTTAGGTCATGTTCCCCTTTGAGGTCATCAACTTGAACTAATCTAAGCCCTGCAGAGTTCTGCAAATATTCTCAATTAATTATTTATTTAACAGTCATGTAACAAATATTTATTGAGTGCCAACTATGTGTCAGGCAGGTTCTAGACCTGAAAGAAATGGGCCCAAATTCCCACCCTAACTGAGGTCACCTTTCTGGAGGATACACATAATTTCTGTAGGTGTTGTATGTTTTTGTTTGTGTGTTTTGAACCACAGTGAAATCAAAGAGAGTGAAATGTGAAGCAAAAACAAAAAATACTGATGAAGAGAAAGGGTCCAGCTGCACCGAGGGCTGTAGGGGTGAACTCTTCCCAGATCTGGTTATGCAGCAGGATTGGGAAGGGAGCTGCTAGAAATACAGTGTGAGTTCTTATCCCAGCCTCCTCTGAATTAGTACTCCAGGTGCAAGGTCCAGGAATCCATGTTCTCAAAAGCTCCCTAAGTGACTCTGATATCCCCAATCCAGAACAGTGCCCAAATTTGTGTTTGGAAATCACTAAGCTGGTTGTTCTCCTAATGTTTGTATCTGTCAGCATTCTAGCAGGAAACAAAAAACACATCCAGCTGGATAAATAATGTACAAATGTGTGGTCAGGCTATTGGGAAACCCCAAATGATGGCATGGAGCCCTGAGGCTGGTCAAGGAGGCAACAATTAACATCTCCAACTGGGAAGAAGTGGGAGGAGCAGGGAGGCAAAAACCTGGAGGCAGCGAGGGCTGGGTGGAGAGGGTCTCTGGACAGCAGCTGTGACCTTCAGTTGCTAAAAGCATTCAGCTGGTTTGAGCCAAGTCCAAGGGCCAGAAGTCCACTGAGGTCGGCCCCAGAGGCCAGCCTCCAGAGTGCAAAGAAGGATGGAGAAAAAGGTGGACAGTGGACCTGGATGGGCAAGTGAAGGTATTCAGCTCAAGGCTTTTTTTCAGCTATAGGAATATATGAAAATAGAATACCCAAATTAATCTAAAGCCATATATTCCCCATACTTCATGACAAAATTGTTTTCATGAACGATCTAATTTTAACCCATTACTAACTTTACATGGTACCCCAGAGACAATAAAATGGTAGGTCTTTGTTCTTCCTCTTGTTTTTTTTGTTTGTTTGTTTGTATTTTTGAGATCAGTTAATATTTGAGTAATCATTATTTTTCATGTATTATGCTCTTTTTATTTTAATTTATAAAATGGGACATTGAAATAGGAATATCTTACAGAAAAGGAAATTAATGTATAGAGAAGTTAAAAAATTTACCTTGCGTCACCCAGTGTATAAGCATAAAGCATGATTCAAGGTCAGATTTGTCTTCTATCCATGACAATGCTGTTAACTTGTATGTTAATTTATTAAGCCTCTCCAGGAAAATGTAAACCCCGTCTTTCTCAGTGACTTGGAAGGCTATGTTCTAGGCCTTTTTCAAGAATAAGAAACCACAGTTTCTTGCATTTTTTAATATGGTCTCATATTCATTCAGTACGTACCAATTTTTGTGTTTGTTAAATATTACATATCTCCACGTTCATGCTCAGGAAGCAATTTGGCCCTGTGGATTAACCGTTTATTACTTTATGCATTCGTGGCTCAAAGCTTAAGCACCAGGTTGATACATTTTCTCTCTGCTCTGCGGGTACTTCTGTGTTTGGAACACAATTAGGCTGACCAACTGTTTCCATGTGTCCTGACTGAGGGGTTTCCTAGGACATGGAATTTTCAGTGTGAAAACTGGGACAGTCCCAGAAAAACCAGGATGGTTGGTAAAGGCCAGTCTTCTGTTTGTTTGCTTGTTTTTAAGATGGCTTCAGTTTTGTCATTGAGAGCCTCATAATAAATTCTAAAAACACTAAAAAAATTTTGAAGTCTAATTTTCTTCACATTTTCCCTCTGGTTAGGTTGATCCCTACAGTATTCTAAGTCTAGTTTCTGGTCCTTATTTAAGACAGATGTCACATGATAGGATAGGGACAGAGAACTCAAAGAAGATTGAGCCCAGACAAGTTATCTTGGTGGCCACAGTTGGGATGGCAAGTGATGAAGGATGCAGGTCATCCTTAATACAGCCCAGATCCCCATCTTCTGCAATGTCAGTCCTAGACATGTGGTACTTGGCTCCAAATGCAGAGCTTATTACATGATGCTGTCATTGTGTATTTATTGCTTGTCTCCCTTGGTAGACGAAGATCATTGAGACAAAGACCCAACCGTCTCTTGTCTCATGGCAGAAGCCCAGTGACTTGTTGGGTAATATCCGGGACACGAGGGAGGTACATCTACTCAAGATTCATTCCTGTACTTTCTCTACTCAACATGGAACTTGACTTTGATATCATCTTTGAAATATAAAAGGCGCTTGAGGTGGGGAGGAGGGAGCAGTTTGCCTCACATTATAGGAGAATTTTCTGCTTAATAAATTTCCAATCTTATTCCCCAAAGATTTATGTGTCCTGGGGACTCTGCCAACTTCCCCAACTCCACAAGAGTCAGGGTACAAAAATGAAAACAGCCCCAGGGCCTCTAGATTAGCTGGCTTTCTGACTTTCACATGGCCTTCACCCTTCCTTGTTGTTTAGGGGAATACCAGACTAATGAGAAGAAGTTTCTTCTTAAGGAGGCAATGATTGGGTTCAAGTAAGTGACTGGACCTTCTGTAGGAAAACTTGCAGGAATCCATCCATCCTGTGCGGTCTTACTAAAGGTAGATAGAAGGATGGCGAAGAAGGAACCAAGACTTACAAAGCCCTTATTTTGTGCTAGGTACAGTGCTGGTGTTTTATATGTCCAAGTACATTTATTCCATACCAAACTATTATGATATTAGTTCTCATTTCTACTTACAAGAGAGACTGAGATGTGGTTTATATAACTTATACAAAGTCAGATAGCTAGCAAGAGGCAGAGGTAGGATCTGAAGCCAGGTCTGTTAAACTCCAAAACCTCCATCTTTGTTTGCTAACACATGGTTGTGAAGCATCACAGCTGTCTCTTGGTGGCCCTGAAAAATCTCTGGATTTTCTGGAAGAAACCACCAGGTTTCTTCCAATTTCTGATGTCACCCAGATAGGACGCATGACCAAGGAATGTTGACTATTTCCAGAGAAAGCCTACTAGAGGCACGGAACTAATAGTGGGGAGGTGAAGGAAACTCTCTAAAAGGAAGACCTGAAGAGTGGTAAAAACCATGGCTTTGGGACTTCCTCATATTATCAGGGGGGAAGAGAGCCCATTTATAAGTGCTAACGAAGCTGAGGTTCAATTTCACCAGTGTTAATTATTCACAGAGAATTAACAGCTGCTGAGGATCCCCCCACCCGGTATGGCCAACAGTTGGCATTCCATAGTGCCCAGCCTTGGTGTTTTGAGTTTTGAGTTCAGTCTTTTGAAGGTCAGTGCCCTCTGGAGGTTGAAGTCAGAGAAGCAAATGCAAGAAAGAAAAGGGAACAAGAGTTTCCTGCCTCTGCTCCTTCTGTAAATCCCTGCCTTGAAGTACCTTAGAACTGAGGCTGGGGGACTTCGTAGGAACGTTTTGTTCTAGTGTGACCTGAGTGTGAAATACTGTGGAACCACTGGGCTAGTTCCTCAAATCTGAGCCCCAGGTGCTGTTTTGTTTCCCATGCTGGACCTTCCCATGCGCTCTATCCTATTTACTTGTCTCCAGCTAATGAGGCCTCAGGAGTAACCCTCCCCCATGGCAGATTCCCAGTGAAAAAGCAGTACCACTACGCATGGAAGACTCAGTGCCAGTGTCGGGTGTTTTCTTTGTTAAGAGACAAGAAGGCAGGGGGGCGGGGGGTGTGCGCCTGGGTGGCTCAGTCAGTTAAGTATCTGCCTTCCGCTCAGGTCATGATTTCAGGGTCCTGGGATTGAGCCCTGCATTGGGATCCTTGCTCAGCGAGGAGGCTGCTTCTCCTTCTCCAGCTCCCCCTGCTTGTGCTTGCTCAGTCTCTCTGTCAAATAAATAAATAAATAAAAATCTTTTTTTTTTTTTTTAAGATTTTATTTATTTATTTGACAGAGAGAGATCACAAGTAGGCAGAGAGGCAGGCAGAGAGAGAGAGAGAGAGGGAAGCAAGCTCCCTGCTGAGCAGAGAGCCCGATGTGGGACTCGATCCCAGGACCCTGAGATCATGACCTGAGCCGAAGGCAGCGGCTTAACCCACTGAGCCACCCAGGCGCCCCAAATAAATAAAAATCTTAAGAAAGAAAGAAAGAGAGGAAGGAAGGAAGGAGGGAGGGAGAGAGGGAAGGGAAGGAAGGGAGAAAGGAAGGAAGAAAGAAAGAAAGAAAGAGAAAGAAAAGAAATAAAGAAGGTCCGGAGAGCAGATAGAGATTAGTTCTACGACTCCGTTTCCTGCCTGGCAGTCCCAAGGCCGTGGTGGCAGGGGCTGGAGAGAAACCAGCTTACCATGTGTGACCACCTACTGAGTGCCAGGCCCTACTTTAACTCACTGATTTCCTTAAGCAAAGGAGTACTATCCCTTGGTTCTTTTAAAACCCTTGGTTGAATTTATTTCTAAATGACCAATTTGTCCCTTAAATAGGATGGCCCATAGTCGGAAGAGGTGAGAGCATAGAGCAAGGAAATGAGGGATAGCACAATCCCAGTGGGGTGAGGCTGGCAAATCTTGTGCCTGTGGTTTGGGCAGAGGGGCTTGAGAGGGATTCCCAGTCTCTAAGCCTCCTGCTTTTTCTTCCCAGCGAGAGTGATTCAGGAAGGTCAGACTTACCATCGGGTCTAGGATGCCTTTGCTATTAATCTGGTCCTGACTCGAAGACCCATTTGGATAGCTGGGCTCTGATTGTGCTCCTCAGTCTCAGATCCGTGCCTTTTGCCTGTAGTTGAGACCTTGATGTGGTAACTAAAGCAAACAAATTGGTGTCTTCACTCATGTCCCCCCAACCCGTGCCATTTCTGAGTTCACTGGTTCAACGTGCAATCACCAGCACCTGTGTCCACTTGCCTGCTGGCTTCCTCTAGAGGAAGGAACCTATTCTGGCCGTGTGCAGAGCAAGTCAGAAGTGCCAGGTGCTTGATGTCTCCCTCCCTGGTAGTCTTCAACCCATAACTGTAGGAAATCCAATACCTCGACAGAATGTAAACACAACGTGAAACCCAGCGTATCTCTAATGTTGTGCTCAGCGACGATGCTTAGAAGGTTCGCTCCCTGAGAGTGCCCACGAGCGTCCTCAAGGCAAAGACTGGGCCTTTACTAGTACCGCAAATCCAGTGTCAATTTCAGATAACAGTTCTCTGAAAATCGCTGCTGTGGTGTTCAGCAAAATGGCCTAGTAGTCATTGGAATCTAGTTTCAGTGGGTTTAACAGACTGTAGTTTTTTCCCTGCAATCCTGGTCACTCAGAATAGGTTTTGTATTCGTTATCTCTTGTCGTGTAACAAATTACCCCAAACCTAGTGGCTTAAAACGATAATCATTTATTGTCTTTCATAGTTAGTGTGAGTTGGGAACTCAGGAATGGCTCCTCTGGGTGGTGTTCAGGGTCTCTCATTAGGTTTTCCTCAGGCGTTGGCCAGGGTTGCAGTCACTGGAAGGTTTGATTGGGGTTGAGGATCCACTTCCTTAAGATTTTTATTTATTTTTATTTATTTTTTATTCATGAGAGGCAGAGGGAGAGGGAGAAGCAGTTTCCCGCTGAGCAGGGAGCCCGATGCGGGGCTTGATCCCAGGACCTTGGGATCATGACCTGAGCTGGAGGCAGACGCTTAACCCACTGAGCCACGCAGGCGCCCCAGAGGACCCACTTCCAAGGCTGTTCACTTCCATGCCTCCCTGTAGGTGAGATGCTCTGGCTGTTGTTCCTGTGAACCTCTCTGGAGACCTACTTGAGTGTTCTTATGGCCTGGCGGCTTCCGTGCCCCAGACTGAGTAATCTAAGAGGCCAAGGTGGGAGCTGCAGTGTCTGTTCTGACCTCCCCTGAAATTCTGTTTGATTCCGTTGCCCATGGATTCAATGAGGAGGGAGACTACAGAAGGGCACAGACAGCACGATGCAAGGCTGGCTAGGGGCCACTTTGGAGGCTGGTGAACATGGACTTCTAGGGTGAAGTTCATTCAACCCAGTGTTTTAGGTGAGAAACATAGGGGACAAGATTCAAATTACATTGCGAAGTGCCTGTTGACCGGACAGCAAGAGATATTTAAAATGTTTTTCTTATTTTATCATTCCCCATAATGCTATCTATGACAACAGAGAATGATCTGTAACCTGTTTGTCGAACATTCTAGAGCCCCCAGTCAAGCATTGCCCTAACATGGAGGTGAAAACCCCTGAGAAATGGATAAATTGAGTTGCACTTGAGCAAAACAGAGAGTTTTGTTTTTGACGAGGAAGAGTCAGCCCTCAGATGACTGCCTTCCTTTTAAAACCCTAAAATCCATAAACGCGTAGAGATGTAAGTCAGAACCTTGAGCCCAAGAGTCAGGCTAGGGCAGGGTCTGGGTACTGCTACCTGCGGGCGTGTTCTGGGCCAGGATGTGGCTGCACAGTGGAGCCCTTTGTTGTGCTCGACCCAGATGGAGTCCACCGGCCTGACTGCTTCAGGGCTCATTTCCTGAACGGGAAGCTTCTACCACCTGGTGGACAGATCTCTCCAAAACAAACAGGCCCTATGCCTCCAAACCTGGAACCCTGTGCTGAGAGGCCGAATGCTGGAGAACAGAGACGAACCATGGACACATCATTAGCGGTAGCAAATACCATTGCTCCAAGACCTTTTTACATCCATTAACTTCCTGCTCCCAGAGATCAAGTTCCCCTTACAGGAATGGAGGAAAAGCCAAATGGAGCCAAAAACCCCCAAACCTAAGGAGGCAGCATTGAAAGGACTCAGGGAAAGAGAAATGACAGCAGTAGGCATGCTGAGTCTTATCTCTCAGTCATGGACATGGCCCGAAAACCCCACTGGGACCTTATGGTGGTCCTGTGAGCCATTCAAACGTTCAGTGCTATGTTGTCACCTGTTAAAATACAGTCTCTGTTCCTTCTCCAGAATAAGTTTCTTTTTTTTTTTTTTGAAGATTTTATTTACTTATTTGACAGAGATAAAAGTCAGCAGAGAGGCAAGCAAAGGTGGGGGAGAAGCAGACTCCCCACTGAGCAGAGAGCCTGATGTGGGGCTTGATTTCAGGACCCTGAGATCATGACCTGAGCCAAAGGCAGAGACAACCCACTGAGCCACCCAGGCTCCCCCCAAAGGCTAGATTTTAGGAGACCGAGGCCCCAACGTCACAAAGCTGGAGGATAATGGAGAGGCTCCCACTAGAACCCAGGTCTTCCGGGATTTGGTTACTCAACCTGGATTCTGCTGCCACGGACAAGTTAAGGATTTTGCCCCAGTATGTACATGTAATAGGTTCAGAAGCGTCCTCTTGCTTTTCCCGCCGTGATTGATTTGCCCCTCGGTTGGTTCATGGGTCCCTCAATGCACTTCGGGCAGAACTCAGCATTATTATGTCCCACACCGGCGCCCATATTCCGCCTCCATCACAGACATGGCACGCAGGGAATGAGCTTGAAAGCAGGTACACATGACCACTCAAATGTCTCTCTCTAGGTCTCTACATGGGAGGAGCTTCTGCCTACAGCTCTGAGTGAAACATCTGAATCCGTGCAGGGATCAAGTCTTATGAAAGTTGAGACTAGATCTCGTTTGTCTCAGGTGTGTCTTTTCAGGGTCATTTGACGATCTGTCATCCACTTTGGCTTGACCAAAGGTTGTCTTCTTTACCCACACCTGGTTGTCTTCTTTGCCTTTCTGCCCTTCTCTCTCCTGAGGGCTGAAAGTCGCTGTGAGGATGGAAAACACCCAGTGAACCCCCAGGAGCTTTGGTTGCCAAGTTATGGAAGCCACAGCAATCACTCCCTGATGGCCGTTTGCTCATAGAGCCAAGAACGACCAAATACATCAGCTGGGAGTCGACCCTCACAAGCAGACAGATTGGTCCAGCTTCCATCTCTGAAACAGCTTGCTGGGGGCATCTGTTTCTTTCGAGAACAAACCCATGTTTATACCCAAATGATGCAGTCCTACAGATTCCTCCTGGATGAGGGCCGAAGCCCATGAGCCTTTGGTACTCATTCGGTGGATTTGTTACACTGGACTCACCTTGCCCATCACTGCTGGGGTGAACTTCTCCCTCTGCTCCGTGCCTTAGGAGTTGACAAAAACAGCATTGTCTGACCAAGTACTTAAGAATTGTACCAATCAGGCAGAAAATAAATGAAGGATTTTTTTTTTTTTTTTGTCCCTGGATCATGTGGCATCAAGTGACAGCACAGTTAAAATTTCCCCAATAATTTGTTACATTTCCACGTTGTTTTTTCCCCTTTGGTAAGACAGTATAAAAGGAGAAGAATCAATGGAAAGAGCTCATGAATCTTGGAATGTGGGTTCAAATCCCAGATCTGCCATTCACTGACTCTGCACCCTTGAGCAAAGTGGCTAACTTTTCAAAATCTCCTTTTTTGTTTTCATCTGTAAATCGGGCTCAGTAACAACTATCTTGCGGAGTCATTGTTAACTGTTTGAATAGTGTGAATATAGAAACTGACAGTGCCTGGCAGATACCAAAGTCTTCATATGTGGCAGTGAATATTATTTATTTATCATTATCATTATCATTATTATTTGTTTGTTAAGTACCTATTATGTGGGTCAGGATTAGAGCAGCCACAGTCTGATGGAAAGTGGAGAGAAAGCCAGTGGAAATATTTGTCACTGCCAACTGTCGTGTTCCTCAGACAACTCAACTTGACGGGGCCTACATTTTTAGAAGTGGGGGAAAATGCCATTCTCCTCACTAAAAACCAGAGAGTTGGTATTTTGGAGAGCACACTGGCCCAGATACTGTACTAGATTTTACTGAAATGTAGCCTCACATCTCACAGTCCTTGACTGTCACTCAGAGTTTATGTGTAAGGAATCAGAATTCCAGAGAAGTTGACTGATTTAAGTAAAATCATGACCCTAGTGAGTGACAGGGTTGGAATCGGAGCCTGGATTTTTTTTGACATTTGTTTACACAGGATTTATAAAATGAGATATTGTATTAGAACTTAATAAACACTAGGCTTATTATTACAAGCATATGTCAAGCTCTCACTGATTATGTTATAAATACAGGGTGAGGTGATTGGGATACAGAGAAAACAGGAAATAAAACTTGACTTTGAGGGATTGAGACTCTCATAGGGATCTTGCATTCTTTGGCATGCAAAACTTGCCTTCCTAAAATAGAAATAATGTTCTTGTTTAAAAAAATTTTTTTTAAATGCAATTAGTATTTCATCAGGAGAAGGAGAAAGTATAAGGGAGGCTACCCCCAAAGCACTGTGCAGATCAAATGAAAGAATATTTACAAGAGGAGCTTGGAAAATAAAACACATGCTTTAGACACAAGGCGTTGTTCTTCTCTATTATTATTAAACACCACTGCTGCATCTATGGTGCTGCAGTCCTTACAGAGAGAAGACTGAAAGATGGTGCCTCCTGGAAGACAAGAAGCACCACAGAGTTCAGAGAAAGACCCACCACAGTAATGTTCACAGACTGAAACTCAGAGGTTCCTAGACTAAAACCTAGGACCTTGGAGATGATTCATCGTCATGGCATTTGAAGTGTAGACCCAATGTATTTGAAAAGTTCTTAATTCATCCAATTTATCTTGGAAGGGTGAGGGTGGTTACCAAGGGTACAGGTAAGTTCTATCTCTAAAACAGGAGACTGAAGTCCCCTGACATGCTCAGAGTCAGATAGGAAGGGTGAGGTAGAGACCAGATATCTCCCAGTTTAGTTAATGGGAGTGGAAACAAGAGTGCAGAGGCAGTCCTTATGTTTACTAGTGATGCAACTGTAGACAAGTTATGTTGAACCTTTCAGAGCACCTTTTTTTTTTTTTTTGTCTGTAATAGAAGGGTAGAGAACAAAGCATCAGGGGCATCTTTGGGGTTGGTTTGGGGGAAAGTGAAGTAGCACAGATAAAGATATACCTGATACAGAATTGTGTTTCTTTCTACCATCTCTGTCAGCTGTGGTTATGAATTTAACTCCATCTTTTCCCAGTGAATGCAATTAAATGGCTCACATTTTATAGGCTAGGAGGAAAGAAAGATTGTATATCTTTCTTAACTGGAATAAAAATGTAACCTGCTTCAAAGGCTGGGCTGGTGGGCTTTATTTATATATTTTCAGTAATGATCACAATGCCTAAAACATAGAAGCTGCTTCAAAAATATTTATGAACCTGAAAATATCAGCAGGTTGTTAATAAAACTTCAAATCATCTCTCCATCTGCTCTATGCCAATTTCACATTAGAATTATTAACCTAATATCATTTGAGAGAGTTCTGTTTCTAGTTTGGTTAAGTAGTTTTTATTGAGCCAACTCTCATAAAGATAAAAACTGTGAACTCTGGGCAAAAGATTGGAAAAATCCAATTACTTAAAGGCACTAGAGAATGAATAAAAGTGCACAGATAGTGGAGACAAGTCGATTTATGGACAAAGTGAAGGGCCCTGGGTACATTACCCTCCTGCATTTTTTTTCTAATAGCTGTCAGCCTGAAGACAAGCCCAAGTCTGTGGCTTGTGGGGTGAATAGAGCAAGTGGTAGATGATATCTTACTGGCTTGAAGAAGAGAAAATCCTGAAAAGGAAAGGATTAGAAAGGGAAAGCCCCAGAAACTAGAATAGCCTAGGAAATCTAGGAAAGCCCCAAATTCTAGTTTCTAAACTGCCTAAGTCTCTGACTGATTTCTGAATCATGCATGCACAGGAATCAACTTGACAAAAATATCAGTACTCTTCAGAGGAACATAACAGACTCCAGATTCTCCACAATATATTTTTTTGTAATGTCTGGGATATAATCCACAAATAATTGGATTATGAAAAAATAGAAGAACATCATCTATGTATAAAAAGCCCCAAATTATAACATTGTAATATAGAACTTCTAATGTATGTGGATGTAATACATGTTAGAACTACAGCATAAGTGATATGGATTTCTATACTTCATATGAAGTAGTATGATATTATCTTGAAGTTGGCTTTGACAGATTAAAAATGTATTTTGTAATCTCTACAGCAAACACTAAAAACATAATGCAGTAGGTATGGACTAAAAAGGCAATAAATAAATTAAAATGGAATTACAAATTATCTTCATTTGGTTCAGATATGAATTCTACTGCAGATGTTCAGACCCATCCAACAGCAGTCTCAGATTATAACCACAGAACAAAAGGGTAGCAAAATCCAGCTGTGAGCATCCAAAACAGTTCCCTAGAGACCTGACTCCTTCTAGCCTTAATGAGAACAAAAAGGAAAGAAACAGAATTCAGAAGGGACATCCCAGATTTAAGGATGTGAACAAAACTGGGACACGTAAACAAAAATGGGCAGAGTCACAGGAGTGGAAGTTGGGAAATGCATAGAAGCTCAGTTCTCTAAATGACAAGAGTGGGTCTTAAATGTGTTAAGCCTGATTTCTGCAGCTGATTGCCCTGGGACTGAGAGAAGTCTGGTAAGGCTTTGGGAGGTGAGTGCCAGTCACAGCCAACCACAACCAGCACTTTGGACTAATATGAGTAACCAAATGGCTAAGCATATTGCTGACTACATTTCTAAGATGTTGCTGGAAGAAAGAAAAGAGCAAAACAACATTCTTGACTCTCTTCAACCTGGCGTTTTTGCACCTGTGTTGGTGTGTTGCAAAGCAGGGGAAGTTGCACAAACTACTTGCTTCCAATCCCTCAGCTTATCCAGACCACATACTCAATTAGCATACGATTTCCAAGTCAACATTGGTCCTTTCAAAATCAATAGCTGTGAGGGAATGAAGGTGCCTGGGAAGTCCATACTAAGCCAGCCCCAAATTCCACATTATTTTTGTCTAAACAAGTCATCTTAATGCCTGAAGATGTTTGGGGATACAAATTAAACTGGGAACTTCAAATCATGTGTGAACATATCGGAAACTCCTTCATATACTTCTCTAGGGTGTATACATCTGACTCAGTCCTAAAGGTAAACAAGTCTTGCCTTGGTTCTGATTCAGCACCCATAAGAGGAGATAGTGTGAGAATATAACTCTTTACAAAAAGAATTATGATTTGAGGGGTGTCTGGGTGGCTCAGGCAGTTGAGTGACTCTCGGTTTTAGCTCAAGTCATGATCTCAGGGTCTTGAGGTCAACTTCCTCAGTGGACTCCATGCTCAGTGGGGAGTCTCCTTGGATTTTCTCCCTCTTCTCCTGCTCACACACTCTCTCTTTCTCCAAAATAAACAAATCTTTTAAAAAAAGAATTATGATTTGAGAGAGAACTCCTTATTGGAGCTGGTGGGAGTGGGTGAAGAGGCTGAGATAAATAGTAAAATAAGAATGTGGGTAAAGAATAAGCTGGTGTTTGCCAGACTGGATGGGCAATGAAGGGATGAGTGGAACAGGTGAAGGGAATTAAGAAGCACTTCCAGTTATAAAGTAAATAAATCACGGAGATGGAAGGCAGAGCATAAGGGAATATAGTCCATAATATTTTTACAATGTATGGTGGCTACATTGATAATGACAAGCATTTGGTAATATCTATAACTGTTGAACCCCTATGTTGTACACCTGAAACTAATATAATATTATGTCAACTATACTTCAGTGTTTAAACACACAAACACACACACACACACACACACACACACACACACACAACACACTATTCTGGAAGTTTCTACTAAAAAAAAATAACAACATAGGACTTCGGATTTTCCAGGAGGACACAAGAGATAAAATATGGTCTGGCTATGTGAACTTTTATATAGTTGGGTTCTCTAAATGACAAGAGTCTGGAAGTGCTGGGTGGGAGATGCTGTTGAGACTGTGCAAGTGAGCAGGAGTCCTGGGATAAGGTCAGGTGAGTGAGGCATACAGTTTGAGGGAGTGCCAAAAAAACTCAAGAATCAAGAATCAAATAACCAAGAATTATTTTAATCAAAAATGCAAATTGTAACACAATATACAATCAAGTTTCATAAAAAAAAAAACAGATTAGTGAAAAGAAAGGGCACCTGCATCCCAGTGTTCATAGCAGCAATGTCCACAAAAGCCAAACTGTGGAAGAGGGAGATGCCCTTCAACAGACAAATGGATAAAGAAGATGTGGTCCATATATACAATGGAATATTACTCAGCCGTCAGAAAGGATGAATACCCAGCTTTTGCATCAACATGGATGGAACTGGAGGGGATTATAGCTAAAATGAAATAAGTCAAGCAGAGAAAATCAATTATCATATGGTTTCACTCATATGTGGAACATAAAGAATAGCGTGAAGGACATAGGGGAAGGGAGGGAAAACTGAATGGGAAGAAATCCGAGAAGGAGACAAACCATGAGAGACTCTGGACTCCGGGAATAAACTGAAGGTTACATAAGGGAGGGGAATGGGGGGATGGGGTAGCTGGGTGATAGGCATTAAGGAGGGCATGTGTTGTGATGAGCACTGGGTATTATACGCAACTAATGATTTGTTGAACACTACACCAAAAACTAATGATGTGTTGGCTAACTGACCATAATTAGAAAAAAGAGAGAGAGAAAAAAATCCATGATCAACAAAATCTCAGAATTTTACAGGAAAACAAGTTGCTGCTATTTGCTTTTTTGACAACCCTGAGTCACTGTGCTATAGGGATGCTGTTTCGGATTAGGCCTGGGGTCCTGGGTCTTTGTGCTATTGAATCACCCTGGTGGGTATATGGCGGTTGATAATGGTGGGCCAGCAGATTGGGCTTCACATGACTTTATGTACAGATCATCTTTTTTAATTGGAGAGCTTTCACCAATGTTTCCACTAGACTCAGAGTCTGGGAGGATATTTTGGTAAGTGTATATAGGTGTGCACATCTTTCCTTTGTTTCTGTTACCAACAGGGGGCAGGATGTGATGTGAATGCCATGGAGTAGGGAATAGCCTAGAACATTTTAACTGAAAACTTGCTTCACAGAGGGGCTTTGGAGAATTCAGGGTGAGCCAATTTACAACTTAGGGTCTGGAGAATAGCTGGCTGAAAATTCTTAAGAATGAGGACACAGCACAAACAAACAGGAGAACTCTGTGTGATAATGGAGCCCAGATAGTGGAAAGAGCTCTGGCTGAGGAGTCAGCCCCTAAGCCTAGTTCGGCCACTAACTTCTCAGGTGACTGGCTGCATCAAACCCTTCCTGAGCCTCAGCTTCTACACCAGTAAAATGAAGTGGTTCTCACGCTTGTTTCAGCTGGGAGCCCTTTCTCCAAATAAATATTACGGGCAGTTACAGGCAGAAGTAGAACTGATCTGATTGAACTTAGGGTGTGAAACCAAGACTCTCACCTGCTCAGCTTTTCCTGATCTCCCACAGGGGCCTTTATGGAAACCTCTTCCACCATCTCAGGGCCTCCCAGGCATTGTGTGAAACACTGTATTAGGAAAACATTGGTGTCAATTCTAGTTCTAATATTCTATTCTAACCCCGAAGAAAGCTCTGCCTGTATTTGCATGTTGACAATTTGACAGTGAAATGTTTACCCATGTTAAGGAACCAGAGGAGCCTCCAGCCTTTGGATTGCACTTTTGGGTGTGCCCTGTTCTGTTTCTGGGCTCCTCTAGCCTGCAGGGCCCATAGAATTAGCGGAAGCATCAAGAGGATTTAGTCAACCTCGCCATGGCCAGTGCAATTATACAGTGGAGGAAGGCACACTGCCAGGATTTTAACTTGAAGCAGGCACCCCTGGGAACATTGACAAATGACCAGAGGTTGTCTACACATGGCCAGGAGCCAGCAGCAGCCAGCTGGGCCTTACTTCCTGATGAATGTGACAGTTCCAGACCTCTGAATGTTCCAGAACTGAAAGTGAATGAATTCTCGTGGTATTCAAAACAACGAGGTCTTTGTCATTTTCTTAAGATTGTTATCCTCTTCATTATGTTGGCTGTTATTCCATTGTTATGGATCTTCAAGGATGTAACAGCCTACTTGTAAAACACAGGTGGCAAGGAAGCAACAGGGACTATAGAAGGGGAAGGAGCCCCAGGGTCTGACAGATCCAAGTTGGAAACCCAGTTCTACCTCTTACTAGCTGTGTGATCTTCGTCTGGTTTTTGTTTTTTGGTTTTTGGTTTTTGTCTGAGCTTCAAATTCCTTAGCTATACAATGGAAATAAAGTGCAAATATGGCTCTTGTGAACACTATACATGGGATTACATGAATAAAATGCTATTAGTAGCATTTGTTAGCATGTGCTCACTAAATATTCCCTTCCTTTTTTTCCCCCTGCAACTGTCATCTCCTTAAAGAAATAGGTGAAGAAAAGTTTCGTGTTTAATTCAACTCTGAGATCTCTTGTGTGGGATTATGCTGATTATTTTTTCTTTTTCTATGTTCCCAGTTTTCTATAGTAAATGATGCTTTCTCTAGTAAAGGATGTTGGTGTTTAGAAGCAGGATAGGATTTGTATCTTTGACAAAGTGCTAATTTCATTAACATATAAAGGGCTCCTAGAAACTAACAAAAAGAAGAACAACAGTCCAATAGAATTATGAGTAAAGGAGAAGAATGGGTAGTTCAGAAAATAGGGAATGCAAAGGACTCTTAAACATGTAAAATAATGCTTATCATCACTCTGGGTAAGTTAAATATAATTTCAAATTACATAATGATACCATTTTTCACCAATCAGTTCTGTAAAAATACAAGTTTGAAAATATTTTCTGTTGGCAAGATTCTATAGTGGACAATCTAGTATGTTTATACATATCACAGATATACCCAGGCCTGTGAACTCATGTGAAGAGATCTCCAAGATATAAGGAACCAAGTAAGCTGTGTATGCTAGAGTGTAAAAAATAACCTACTGTTTGTGTGAAAGGGAGACAAAAAGGAGAACCTATTTTTATATTATTTGGTTGATATGCAACAAAATCTGGAAAGACATGCTAAGAAAAGTGGTGGGAACTGAGCCGATGACAGGGGTGGAAAGAAGACTTTTCATTGCACATACTTTTATACTCTGTTGATTTTTAATTTTTTGAATGTAGTCTCAACTTAAAAATACTTTCAATAGGGGCACCTGGGTGGCTCAGTGGGTGAAGCCACTACCTTTGGCTCAGGTCACGATCTCAGGGTCCTGGGATCGAGTACCGCATCAGGCTCTCGGCTCAGCAGGGAGCCTGCTTCCCTCTCTCTCTCTCTCTCTCTCTCTCTCTGCTTACTTGTGATCTCTCTCTGTCAAATAAATAAAATCTTAAAAAAAATACTTTCAATTAAAAAAAGTAGGCTAAAAGGAGAAGATGGAGACTTTTGTATAGGCAATCAATATTGACTGACATAATACGAATTAATTTCTAATCAAACAAAAAAATAGTAAAAAATTAAAGATAATTGTCTCCCAATGAAGGGAATTTTATTTCTGACAGGCAGTGGGTACAACAATCTTTTAATTTGCTACAATTCTGATTCAGCTGGAAGGTTTACCAATACTTTACCAATACCACATCCCGTCAGTGCATTATTTTTATAACTTTTTCTAAATCTATGTACTTTGTATAACATAACATCTATCTCTAAGAATGCATATTTATTATTATTATTAAAAAATAATAGTGCAGGGTCACCTGGGTGCCTCAGTGGGTTAAAGCCTCTGCCTTCGGCTCAGGTCGTGATCCCAGGATCCTGGGATCGAGCCCCACATTGGGCTCTCTGCTCAGCAGGGAACCTGCTTTCTCCTCTCTCTCTGCCTGCCTCTCTGCCTACTTGTGATCTCTGTCAAATGAATAAATAAAATCTTTAAAAAAAATGATAATAGTGCATCATAACTCCATCACTCAGAATAGTAGTGGCATCAGAATTTTTGTGTTGGAGGAGCTTAAAAATGATGGATTGGTTGGAACTTGACAACTAGGGAGGTGTGTTAAAGTTTCATTTGTGAAACATTTTCTTTAAATTGAGTCAGCATGAGTCTCTTCAGCTGATTCCATCCTCAGGCAAGTCACCCCCAGTTTTTAAGCTACCCCAGATGATAGCATGGAGCACACAAACTTTCCCAGAAAAACCTTGATCAAATTATAGATTTAAAAGAAATAAATGATTGCTATTGTTTTCAGTAACTAAGTTTGGGGTGGTTTGCTACACAGGTCTTAGATCCCTTTTACCTAGCCAATGTATCTATCCTGCAGCTGCTGTGAGTGTGGACTGCTAACAGTTTTTCCAGAGAACTGTCCTGTCCTGGCTGGGGTCACAAGGGAGGTTATGTCCAGCACCTTCATCCCGGGGCCAGCCTGCAGCCAATGACTAATAAGTAAAAAAGGTGGTCCCCTTGCCATAAGGCAGAATTGACTCTATGGTACAATTCACACTCCAGTGCTTCCTGTGGGGTGAGACTAAAGTTAGATCTGCAGTGAAGCCACATCCTTGTCTAACTCCTTTCCCTGCCCTGTCCTCTTCTCTTTCTTCCTCCTAAGAGCTCCTTCAATGTATTGCATGGCTATAATCCTTGTCTCAAGCTCTGCATTAAAGTTCCTGACTTGAAACAGGCACTAATGGAAGTTTTAGTACGTGTAGGGGAGAAATCTTTCTTTTATTTTTTTTTAAGATTTTATTTATTTATTTGACAGACAGAGATCACAAGTAGGCAGAGAGGCAGGCAGAGAGAGAGGAAGGGAAGCAGACTCCCCACGGAGCAGAGAGCCTGATGTGGGCCTCAATCCCAGGACCCTGGGATCATGACCCGAGCCAAAGGCAGAGGCTTTAACTCACTGAGCCATCCAGGCGCCCCTGGAGAAATCTTTCTAAGCCATCTCTTGGTGCCTCCACTGCCTAGAGGTACCTTTGTTAATATTTTGGTGTACATGAAATTATCTAATAACTTGCAGAGTATTGTAGTACCTTCCCTGGCAAATAGTTAAGAACTAAATAAAAGCTAGCCATTATTATCATATTCCTCCAGTGCTTGTTCTGTATTTAATAATCATATCTATTTATTAAGCACATACCATATATCAGGTACGATTCTAACATAGTTCACGCATAACTCAATTAGTCCTCACAGCAATCCTATCTAGTTATTACTATCATTTCAAATGAGGTCACTGAGCCTCAGAGAGTTTAAATAACTGATCCAAAGTTGAACAGCAAAAAAATGGCAGAGCTTGATGAGTTATATATGTTTACATTATATTTTAATCATCATTTCACTGATAACCTCCTTGTGGCCAATTGCTTCAGTGTGGGGCTGGATGTTTCATTGTGTTAAAGAACTGCAAGTGTGCATAGTAATTCACTCCAGCTGTGACTATCTCCACCCTGTCCTGGGAACTGGCTTCCTCATGATCTCAGATGGTCTTTCTTCCTGGAATGGCCACCAACCTTAAATAGTTACATTGAACTTTATCTTTTTTGTAGTTTGCCCTGGTTTCTGTTGTACTTGCTCATCTCTGCTGTAATGACCTCCTGCAGTTTTGCTGGATGTCCAAGTCATTTTGGTCCCTAACAATTTCCAGCGACCACAGGCCTTGACACATTCCTTTTTAATAGAGGCTATGTTTACTAACGGACCTGTTTCCATTTGCTAGGCTACAAGATTTTTGTTTGTTTGTTTGTTTGTTTGAAGATTTATTTATTTATTAGAGAAAGAGAAGTGGGAGACATGCAGAGAGAGAGGAAAAGAAGCTCAAACAGACTGAGCATGGAGCCCAACATGGGGCTTGTTCTCATGACCCTGAGATCATGACCTGAACCAAAATCAAGAGTCTGATGCTTAACCAACTGAGGCACCCAGGCACCCCTAGACTGTAAGCTTTTTAAGGACAGGATCAAGACTTATTTATTTGTTCTTTTTCTAGTATCTTATACAGTGCTTGGCACAAAGTAGATTCTTTTTTTTTTTTTTAAGATTTTATTTATTTATTTGACAGAGAGAGGTCACAAGTAGGCAGAGGAAGGCAGAGAGAGAGGAGGAAGCAGGCTCCCCACTGAGCAGAGAACTTGATGTGGGGCTCAATCCCAGGACCCTGGGATCATGACCTGAGCTGAAGGCAGAGGCTTAACCCACCGAGCCACCCAGGCACCCCCACAAAGTAGATTCTTAGTAAAAGTCTGTTCATTGAGTAAATGAATCAACAAACTATTTCATGGGTGTGTGTGTTTCCTGTCTTTTTGTCAGGATTGTAAGACTCCTCAGGCCCAGACCTGTTTTTCAGTTTCTTTTTTGACCTTTTTGTTTAGCAAATGGTAAGTCCAGGGCAGAGATTTCATAAAACTGAATTGGAATTGTCTGCCCTAAAGGATGGGTCCCACTTTGGTCTTGCTCTGGGAAAAGGCAGCTCTCTGTCAAAGGGAATTAGTCCCGTGTAACATCCTACATGGAATCAGAGAAATATTTAATCTCTGAATTTGTTGCATGGCCAGCCCTATGTGTCCTCTTATTTCCATAACTCTGCATGTGACCAGATGTCCTTGACTTGACCTTGTGAGAAAATGTAAACCATGAGATTCAGAGAGGGAAGTTTGTGGGAGGAGGGGATCATGTGATGTGGAACAATCTTTATTTGCAAATCCCTGACTCAGGAGTGATTTCTGAGAAGTGGCAAGAGGTGACTCTACAGAGAGCCTTGCCGGCTTCTACAAAGACAAGACTTTTTATGGGGATGGCACTCTGCCAGCCTGACAGGAAATAGAAAACAAACGGGCGCTGACTCCAGGTCCCATCCTGACCAGCACCAGCTTTCTCCAGGCTAGATTTTAGCATAAAATTAAATGAAACTCTCCTTCAGGAGTTGGAAGCTGAGCTAAAGGAATACTGGAATGTCCCTTTGTACCAGAAGACCAAATTCACTTACTTCTATAAGTAAAAACTAATTTTTAAAATTCATCAAAGAGCTTACAATTCAAAGTATCTCAATGCACACTTTTTCATTGAAAACTATCTGACCCTCCCCAAGTTTATCTATTTTATAAGCATACATGATCAATATTTGGATTTATTCAAAGACATATATATTTATTTTGAAAGAATAGGAAAAAGGCAGTGAGGTACAGGGGGTTAGGAAAGTTCCTTACGTTTTGGAGAATATTTCAACCTTGTTCTTCAAATGAGGGTGCCCAGACAGCTTCATGTTCAACCTCAAGGTCATTACATGGACGCATTGCTTTAAGTCAGAAAAGATGAAACTTTTTAGGTTGGAGCTATAGTTGGGATAGGGTAGGAAGAAATTCTGGGCATCCACAGCTGTAGGAAGTGCTTGTTCTCTGTTAATTTTGTTTACTTAAGAGGAGAAAAAGAAGTCCACATGTCTCTTTGAAGCCCTGTGGGACTGTTTTCACTGTGAGCACACAGAGAAAGCCCATGATTGTTCCTGGAATGCTGGTCTCACCATTTATTGTCCTTGGATTAAAGCCTGCTTTGCATTTGGGATAAAGATTCATTCATTCCTGTGCCAAGAAATAAAGAATTCTATTGTCTTCTTGCCCAAATTGTTCCAAGACAATCTTTTTTTCTGAGACCGACAAGCTCAGATAACATCTTGCTTGGCTCCTTGATCTGGTCTCCAAAGAAGATGTTGTGCCCTTTTTTGTCGGAGCTTTTCCACCACAATACCGTTACACAGGGCAGACCTGTTTCCCTCGGTACCAGGAGGCTTGCTCCTTTCATAAGGATCCTTGACAACCTCTGGGGATTGCCAAACCAGACTTAACTATAATGCTCCACCATAAGAACGGTTGTGTCCCTTGAACAGACAGAGTGATGATGAGCCCTTGGTGGCTGCTTACTTGATCCACAGGGAGAAATGAGTGTAACTTTTTTGCATGCTGTGACACGTTTCACCCCAGAGTATTACTTGCTTATCCACAAGAATAAAGGCCGATTTAATTAAAATGAACATAGACGTGCGAAAAATAAAGGGCAAAGAAATTCAAAATAAGTTGGTTATCTCTTCAGAGGAAAACCAACCCCAGGTGGGCCTAAACAAATTCCTTTTTCATGTCTCACAGAATGCTCTTATTTATTTAGAGGGTTTAATTCCAATCATGACAGTGGTCATTTGTCACTTCCACATCTGCCCTCCTAAACCTTCCTCACCCTCTGAAGCCTTTCTCTCTCTCTCTGAAGCCAGCAGACTTACTGGTCCCTGACCTGTGAGAGAAGGTTCAGGCTGTCCCCCACTGCATGCTCTCTTGCTTCCTCCCGTTTCAGACAAAGGCAGCCTTTTCCCAGTGTACTGCTGATCCCTCCTCTTGTGCTCTTCATCCAAACGGTCTCCTCCAGGAGCTTGTTCCAAGTTATTTCTGCTCTGTATTGTCCTATCCTTTTCTCTATGAACTGGTCCATTCCTGTGACCCATGAAAATGCTCAGGCCTCTCTTATCTTAACCTGTGTCTTTCTCCCCTTCTTACTCCAATCCTTCCCTTTCTCTTCCCTTCCCTAGATAAGATCCTACAAAGGATCCTATATATTTGACATTTGTACTTCTAACTACATTTAGCTACTATACTTTTCATGACTGTGGTTTCCACTTTAAACCCCCAACCTCCCCTATGACAACTTTCCCTGGCCCAGCCCAAAATTCCAATAAAATGGTCTGGTATAGAGCACTCGACCCTGTCAAATTGCTGGAGGTTAAGGACTCTTTTAACCTCACCTTTTTTGACTTTTATATAACAACTTGTCTCCATTAATCACTCTTTTCCTAAGATTCTGCTCTCGTTATCCATGACATCAGCACCTTCCAATTCTTCTGTCACTCTGACAATTCTCCTCCACCTCCACCCTCAAAAGCTGATGTCCCTTATGGTCCCTGGGTTTTGCCCCTTCTTAATCTTTTCTGGTAATTTCTTCCATGTCCATGGTTCCACCTTCTCCCTGTGTACTGAATACCCCCATATTTATATCCCCTGACATATTTATACCAGACTTTCCCCCTGTGTTCCAACTGCTTCCTTCATGATCTCTTCCCCTAGATGTCACTCCCCTAGATGACAGCTCAAACTCACCATAGCCAAAATTGCACTTATCTTTCCTATAAAGCCAGTTCTAATTTCTCTATCCCCCACCCAGGAAATGATAGTACCCATCCACCTATTTACTCAAGTTAGAATCCTGTGTGTGGGAGAGCTCACCCTAGCTTCTTCTCTTTCTTTCACTCTTATAGGTTAACCAACCAGTTACCTGTCTTGTAGACTGGATCTCCTCAGCATTTGTGACATGTGTCCGTTGCTCTCCCTTGTCCCAGCTCCCGACTTCCCTGGATTTTCAAAATGCTCTTGACTTCAGTTATTTGCTCTGGAGTTTATCTCCCACAAAGCAGCTGAAGGGAACTTCCTTCAATAGATCCCTATTGCTTGGAGGATGAGGTCTATAATCCTTAGTGGGCCCAATAAAGCCAGATACCACATAACCCTAGGTTTCTGCAGGTTTGCCTCTCACCTATGCCTCTTGTTTTCCACTCCCCCCACAGACACGCGCTATACCTACACTCTCTTTTCAACTTGTCCAATGCTATTTCTTCTCGGACTTTCCTTACTCATTTCCTTACTTGTCCATTCCCTCTCCCATCAGCCCACTTCAGTGCCACATTATCTACACAGCTGTTTCAAGACCCCATTCCAGGGCTATTCCACCTCTGAATACTAGGAGGCTTTTCCTAACTCCATACCCATCTCCTACCTCCAGGTACAATAGTTCTTCCTCTGAGTCTTATGGCGCTCTGTACATTTTTCATCCATGGACTCTCTAGCCCTTTATTACCAACCTTGCTTTGGCACTTACTACAGTGCCAGAACTGAATAATGTTTCTTTGAATGAATGAATGAATGAATGAACTCTTACTATTTCTAGTTGGAAAAGTGTAACCTACAAATCTTGAGTATTAACAACTGAGGAGTTTCTCCCTGGAGGAAAGATCTGTAATGAGAAAGGAAATAAAGCCTTTTGGTTTACCCAATAACTTTAACAATCAAGAATATGGATTTTCTCTTGGTTAGCATTTCTGAAGTGTTTACTGAGTGTTAGGTAGCAAAACATGACCTTTTACCAGTCAAAATTAAAACAGCTCTATCGGGGAAAGTGCCTTTACTGTCCTTAAATATTTTAAAAATAAAATGAGTTTTTGGTTAGAGAACACTTTAGCAATTTGAATTTCAAAGTTTTGCAAATGGATTTGTATTTGACTCTTCTGTACTAGCAACACAACTAATTTGAATGTGGACAGTGCTATTTACTTTCTGCAAGCACAAGTTCACTCACTGATCGCTGTGAGGAACATCCTTGGGTCTACTATGTAGAATATTTGCTTACAGGTGGCAGAGGAAAGACACATCATACCTACTATGATTTACTGAGCATTTACTCTGTAGTCATCACCTTCTACCTATCATTTCATTTAATCTTTACAACCTCTGGGTTCATTTATAAAAGAAGAAACTGAGACTCTACATATACCATTTAGTGGAAGGATTCCTGCCCAGCAGTGGATCTTTATCAAAGGGTTTTGGTGGTGTCTTTGTACAGACATCTTTGCTAACAGTGGTTAGACATCTTTGTTAACAGACAAGCCCCTATGCTTGTCTGAGAATCCTTGCTAACCACTGGCCTCTAGTACCAGCCAGACATCCTGAGTCTTCCTCCTCCTCCTTGAAACTTTCATCCTTCTACAACCATTCAGCATAAAGACGCGGTTGTATCATTCTGCCGTGATTCTTTTTTTCTTTTTTTTAATTTTTTATTTCTTTTCAGCGTAACAGTATTCATTGTTTTTGCACCACACTCAGTGCTCCATGCCGTGATTCTTACATCACTAGTTTTCATTCTCCCTGACTACATAGGTGTCAGTTTGTTTCATTCTCTCAAATGCATCACCTCTGAAATTCTACTGGAGCCAGATGCTGTTTTCAAGATCAGATGCCAATCTTCCAATCTTATAAACTAATCTGAGTTAATAAGTAATTGGAGGAGGATTAGAGAATCTCTGTCTTTCCCATTCATATTGAAAATTCAAAGTAAGTGTGTTCTTGAAACCATGTCATACTGTGCCAGTGTTTTTACCCCAAAGATGGGTCTTAGGTAAATTTCAAGGCATCAGGTGGGAAAGGGTCATGGATGAAGATATGCAATTTTAGGAAAGTAGGAGGTCTTGAGTTGGGAAAACCCTTCAAGTTAGCTAGAACAATGCTTCTAGTAGAAATATAATGTTAGCCCCATAGTTACATATGTAATTTAAAACTTTCTAGGAGTCAAAGAATAAAAAGAAAGAGGTAAACTTAATTTTAATAACATACTTTAGCCCCATTGATTTAAAATACTGTCATTTCAATTCAACACATAATCAATATAAAAAGCATGAGATATTTTATAATTATTTAGTATCAAGGTTTTGAAATCTGGTGTGTATTTTACTTTCTGGACTAGCCACATTTCAAGTGCTCTGTAGCTGGAGGCTGTCCTATTGGATAACACAGCTCTAGAATCCCTGGATACAAAGGAAACCCCAAGTTATCAAATCCTTCAACTCTTTGAGAGCTGAAATCCATGGAGAGCATCCAGGCTAAGTGCTGCTCTGCCCATAGGCGAGCACATATAGTAACAGAACTGCTTCCTACCATTGGGATGCTCTGACCTCTGGTAAGCTTTTGCACTCTGGTCTTCTAAGTTTAGAGAGAACAAACCTAATACCCCTTTCACAGGAGAACCTTTCAACTACCTTTAGGAAAACCAATGTGACCCCTGAGTTTGTTCTTTTGGGAAGCTTTCCTAATGTTTTCAACTGTTGTCTGTGTGAAATGGAGGATTTCCAGAGTCAGATGGCATAGGACATGCTTATCTCGTAAGTGCTTTCCAGCTCAAATGTTCTGTGTCTACAAATATTTAGCTGCCAACCTAAAGAGTCTGTATATAGTAGAAGTGAAAAATTTCAAAGAAAGAAATAGGCCCAGTAAATTGATGAGTCATGTGCTCCTGTCCCCATGTTATGACACCTAGAACCAATTAAAGGGAAAATTGTGATGTTTCTGTGTATGTCTGTAGCTGCCCCTTGCAATAGTTCTTAACCCTCTGTGTGATGTACTTTTCTCTTTTGGATCACAATAGCCCTTCACCTAGTCTATCACTTAATCTCTCCCCATGCCATCTACATATTAGAGCCCAATTCCAAAATATCTCAGAAAATAATCCATGAGCCGTGAGTAGTCATTCATTAGTGTGAATTCAAACTAGTGAGTTTATCTCCTAAGGATAATTGCAATTAAAACCTAATCTTTAATTACAGGTATTGGAGAGGCAGGAAACTTTCTCATTCATGAAATCATTGGTAGAGATTCAGCTATACTTTCTTTTAAGCAACAGATCATATTTAGAACTTTGGTTTATCTTGTAGATTGAAAAAATTGCATGACTTAAGCAGAACATACTTTCTTCCTTCACTTTATTTAGGATCTTACTTATTTATTCAACAGCTGATAGAATATGAAAGGGTCACCACCACCCCAGATTATGGTAAACCCAGCAGAAAAACTCAGGGAAGAACTTGGGATGGATTTGCCCAAATTCTTCATTGCCATTGGAAAAACAATTCATATTATTATGGAGAACACAAAGGTGGAGGGACCCTTAGGGTTGGAAACAGGAATCACATGGTCCCTTATCCTAAAGGAAGTAGTGGCAAATTTTTGCCAAACACATAAAGGATATAGTTTGCTTTTTTGTAAAATTGATGAATTCAGGGCAATTTAACACATAAATTCAGGGAAGATGTATGAAAGCATTTTTTAAAGTTGATTATAAAATCTTTTCAATAATACAGTCTCCTAAAGGACTTTAAGAGATAACTTGATTTACAAAACACAGTTTACCTTTTCAGAAAAAAAAACTTTTTGAGCAAACTTAGACCTATCATTAGTACCTATTTGTATATGTTCTTACATCCCAGAAGTAACATTCAGAATATTCCAGCCAACCATCTCAACATCAGGAAGTTTTTGAAAAACAGTCCAAGGGAACGCCTGGGTGGCTCAGTTGGTTAAGCGGCTGCCTTCGGCTCAGGTCATGATCCCAGCGTCCTGGGATCGAGTCCCACATCGGGCTCCTTGCTCAGCAGGGAGCCTGCTTCTCCCTCTGCCTCTGCCTGCCACTCTGTCTGCCTGTGCTCGCTCGCTCTCTCTCCCCCCCTCTCTCTCTCTGGCAAATAAATAAAATATTAAAAAAAAAAAACTTAAAAAAAAAAAAAGAAAAACAGTCCAAGAAGGCAGAGATGTAAGTAAAGGGAGCTGGAGAATAGTTTTGAAAGAGAAGGGATATAATAAAAATAGGGCAAAAGGATTCACTCATTTATTCTCGGGCCCTTTTCCAGAGGAAATGGTGGTAAAGAGCACTATTGGATCGTGTTTTCCAAAGATGGCCTCCCATTCCACGTGTCTTTGTATAATGTGATCTTGTTATGCCCTCATCAGTAGGTGGAGTCTAATTCCCCTGCACCTGAATGTAGAATGGTGTTATGACTCATTTGGAACCCACAGAACTCGGGAGAAGTCAGTTTGCGTGACTTTGATTTGTTGTTTGCTTTCTTCCCAACTTAGTGGATTCTCTATTTACTTTGCATTGCTGCATGATGTGTATATTTGATTTTTTTAAATTGACCTTTTAATTTTGATATAATTGTAGAATCACGTATGGTTACAGGAAACGGTACAGAGTTCCAGTATACTGTTACTCCTAATGAAAACTGTAAACAAATTGCAAAACTGCAGTTCAGTATCACAGTTCAATACAGATATTGACATTGATACAGTCAAGATACAGGACATTTTTATCACCACAAAGATCACTAATGTTGCCTTTTATAGTCACATCTATTTCCTTCCCATCCACACGCCCTTCTTAAGCCCTGAAAACCACTCATCTGTTCTCCATTTCTATAATTGTGACGTTTCAAGGATGTTACATAAATAGAATTATATGATATATAATCTTTTAGGATTGCTTTTTTTTTTTTTTTCTCAGCATAATTCTCTGGAAATTCACTCAGAGGATGTTGCAGGTATTAACAGTCTGGCTCATTTCTTTGCTGAGAAGTATTTCATGGTAACATGCGACACAGTTGGTTTAACTATTCAGCTGTTGAAGGACATCTGAGATGTTTCCAGTCTGGGGCTCTTATGAATAAAGCTGCTGTGAACATTAATATACAGCTTTTTGCGTGAACACATGTTTACACAAATGCCCAAGAATGGGATTGCTAGTATATAGAAATACAGTTGATTTTACTTGGGGATTCTGCAGATTTGCAAATTTGTGTGTCTTTGTGTGTATGTGTGTGCTTGTGTGTATTTTAGTTTCCTTGGACTTTTCTATGTAGGCAATCATATTATCTACAAATAGGGACAGCTTTATTTCTTAATTTCTGGTCTGTATACCTTTTATTTCCTTTATTGTCTTTTTGCATTGGCTAGAACTTCCAGCATCATGCTAGCAAGAGTGATGAGAGTGGATATCCTTGTCCTGTTTCTGATCTTAGGATGAAAGCACAGTTTTTCCCTATTAAGCCTAATGTTAGCTGTAGGCATTTTGTAGATGTTCTTTACCAAATTGAGGAAATTCCTCTTTATTTCTAATTTTCTAAGAGTTTTTTTTTTTATCATGAATAGATGTTGAATTTTAATGTTTTTCTGCATCCATTGATATGACCATTTGATTTTTCTTTGTTCACTTGTTAATATAGTAGGTTACATTGATTTTTCAATATTGAACTAGTCTTGCATTGTTGGTATAAGCTTTACTTGATCATGGTATATAATTCATTTTATATACTGTTAAATTTTATTTGCTAATATTTTGTTAAGGATTTTTGTCTATATTCATCAGGGATACTGGTCTATACTTTTTTTTAAAAATTCTGTGTTTGTCTGGTTGTGGTATTTGTGTAATGCTATCTCTATTAAACAAATTGAGAAGTGTTCACTCCTCTTCCATTTCTTGGAAGAGACTGTGTAGAATTTATCTTAATTCTTCTTTAAATATTTAGCAGAATTCTCCAGTGAAATCATTTAGATCTGGAGACATTTTTTGGTGGTAGTGGGGGATAGTTTATAGTTTTTTCCAAATTCCTTAATAGTTATTTAAATTGTCTGTTTCAAACTGGGTGAGTAGTGATGATTTTTGAGAAACGGTTCATTTCTTCTAAGTTGTCAACTTTATGTGTATAGTGTTGTTTGTAGTGTTATATCATTATTCTTTTATTACTCTTATTATTCTTTTAATATCTGCAATGATATCCCCTGCTTCATTCCTAGTAATTTGTGGTGATTTCCTGGTAATTTGTGTCTTCTTTTATTTTTTAAATCAGTCTTCCTGCAGGTGTGTTTGTTTTCTAAATCTTATCAGAGAATCAGATTTTTATTTCATTGACATTATTATTTTTCTGTTTCTAGTTCCATTGACTTATGCTCTTATCTTTATTATTTCCCTCCTTACAATTGCTTTGGTTTGTTTTGCTTTTCTTTTCCTAGATTTTTGAGATGGGAGCTTAGAATATCCATTTGGGATTTTTCCACTCTTCTGAGGTATGCATTTACTGCTCTAAAATTCTCCACACTGCCATCACTCTGTCCCACAAGTTTTGACATGTTATTCAGTTTAGTGCATTCTTTTCGTTCAGTTTAATGTATTCTTTTATTCCCTTAATAACTCCCTCTTTGAACCATGGATTGTTTCAAGACATATTGTTAGGTTACCAGAAGTTTGGAGATTTTCTTGTAATTTTTCTGTTATTCGTTTCTAGTTTGATTACACTGTGGTTGGAGACCATTTTCTGTATGATTTCCATTATTCTGAATTTTTTGGGACTGGCCCTATTGTTCAGGGTATGGGTTACTTTTGTGTATGCTCTATGGGCACCTAAAAAATATATGTCTTACTGTTGTGGAATGGAGTGCTCTATAAATTTTGAAAACATCCCGTCGGTTGATAGTGTTGAGTTCTATATCCTTGTTGTTTTTCATCCAGTTGTCTTATCAGTTGCTAAGTAAAGGATGTTGAAATCTCCAACTAATTGTGGATTCATCCATTTCTCCCTTTAGTTCTTGCTTCACCTACTTTGCAGTTCTGTTCTTTGGTCCTTATGCATTTAAGATTGCTGTTTTCTGGGTGGATTAGACTTTTATCATCTTGTAATGCTCTTCTCTGCCCCTGATAATTTATTTTCTCTGAATTTTACTTTATCTAATATTAATATAGAAACTCCTGCTTTTTTGGCTTAATATTTCTATAATATACATTCTTTTACTTTCAACCTGCCTGTACGATTACATTGTGAAGTCAGTTTCTTATAGATAGCACATAGTTGGGTCACGATTGTTACTACATTCTACCAGTCTCTGTTTTTCTATTTGCTGTTTTCAGACCATTTTTTATTTAAGTTAATATATTGATATGTTAGGGTTCAAACCTACCATTTTATTTTTGGTTTTCTGTTTTTTCTCTGCCTTATCATTTCTCTGTTTTCTTTTTTCCTGTCTTCCTTTGTGTTACTTGAATATTTTTATAATTCTATTTTTAATTTTTTATGGTGTTTCTTTGTAGAGCTTTTTTAGTGATTGTGTTAGGTGTATATATACACAACATATCTACTGTTGTAATTATTTCACCAGTTAGAGTTAAGTGTGGATCTACTGCTTTTTATGTCTCTTTACCCACTGCCATTTATAATTGTCTCAAATATTTCCTCTATATACATTTAGAAATGCATTAAATAAAAGTATAATTTTTGTTTCAACATTAAAATACAGTTTAGAAAACTCAAAAGAAGAAAAGTCTCTTGTATTTATGCATATTTTTGCTTACCATATTCTTTCTTCCCTTTTAATGCTCCAAAGTTCCTTCTTCGATGGTTTTCTTTCTATTTAGAGAATTTCTTTTAGCCATTCTTTTAGGGTAGACTGCTATTGATAAATTTTCTTAGTTTTCTTTCATCTGAGAATGTCTTGATTTACTCTTCATTCTTGAAGGATAATTTTCTTGGATATAGAATTCTTTTCTTTCAATACTTAAAAAATGTCTCCTAGTTTCATAGTCTCTGATGAGAAGTCAATTGTCATTAAATTGTTTTTCACTACAGGTAAAATATTTTTCTCTAACTGCTTTTAAGTTTTTTCCTATGTCTTTAGTTTTCAGATATTTGAATTTGATGTGCCTTGGTGTGGACTTCTCTGGACTTATCCTGTTTAAGATTTGCTCAACTTCTTTTTTTTTTTTTTTTTTTTAAGATTTTATTTATTTGACAGAGAAAGACACAGCAACAGAGGGAACACAAGCAGGGGGAGTGGGTGAGGAAGAAACAGGCTTTCCACCTAGCAGGGAGCCAGATGTGGGGCTCAGCTCTATCCCTCGACCCTGGGATCATGACTGAGCTGAAGGCAAACATTTAACCAACTGAGCTACCCAGGTGCCCCTCAACTTCTTTAAATTATAAATTTATGTCATTTGTCAAATTTGGAAAGGTTTCTGTCATTAATTATTTTAAGTACTTTTTCAGTCCTGCCTGCTTTCTCCTCTCATTCTGGGACTTCAATGACTCCAGTGAGTATTAAATCTTTTGTTATAATCCCACAGGTCCCTGAAGCTCTGTTCATTGTTTTTCCAGTCAATTTTCTCTCTGCTGTTCAGATTAGGTAATTTCTATTGTTCTATTTTCAAATTCATTGATTCTTTCCTCTGTGCCTTCTATTTTACTGTTGAACTCATACTTGGAGTTTTTTTCCCCCCAGTCTTATTAAGAAATAATGGACATACATGACTGTATAAGTTTAAGGCATATAGCATGATAGTTCAATTTACATGTATTGTGAAATAATAACCTCAAAAAATTCAGTTAGCATCCACTTTCTTATATAGGTACAATAAAAAGAAAAAAGAGGAAAAAGGGAAAAAATTTTTACTCATGATGAGAACTCTTAGGGTTTATTTTCTTAACAACTTTTCCTGTTTTTCATATAGTAGTGTTAGCTGTAGTCCTCATGTAGTACATTACTATCTATAGTAATTATTTATCTTATACATTGGGTTTTTATTTTGGTTATTTCACTTTTCCATTCTAAGATTTCCATTTGCTTCTTCTTTATATCTTCTAGTATTTTACTGAGATTTCCTTTCTCATTTATTTTAAGCACGCTTATAATTGCTCACAGAAACATTGTTATTAGAGCTGCTTTGAAATATTTGTCAGATAATTCTAACATCTCTATCATCTCAATGTTGGCATCTTCTGATTTTTTTTTTTTAATTTACTTTGTGATCTTCCCAGTTCCTGGTATGACAAATAATTTACTGCTGAAACCTGGACATTTTGAGCATTACATTAAGAGACAACAGAACTTATTTAAAACTTTTGTTTTAACTGCTCTTTTCTGACACCGTTCTAGCAGAAAAGAAGAGCTCGTCATTATTGCCCCGGAGGAGTAGAAGTCCAGGTTCCCCACTTGGTTTTTGCTGACACTCAAGTAAGGGGTTCCTGTTATTCTGGCTCCACATTAAGCTACCACTGAAACCTCCATTGCCTTGTTCCTGCTTCCAATGTGGCCTCTACTGACACCATGGAGGGGGGTGGTCTCATTACAGTGGGGCACCTCTGACACCCCCCTACAAGAGAAGGTAAGCAATGCCTCATTACTGCCACACTACCTATGTGTCTCTACTGACACTAGTGGGAGAGGGAACAGGACTTATACTACCTGGCAGGAATGTTCCAGTTCCCTACTGTCAGCTTTCTCTGACACTACCTTGACAGGAGGTCTTCGGTGCCTCATTACAGCCTGGTGACAGTGGAAGACTAGGCTCCCCATTCTGCCTTTGCTGACATGGATTTGAGGTAAGACCAGATTTTCTGTTGTATTTGCCTGCAACAGAATGATTATTGTTTAAAGGTTTTCTGCCTTGCTAGTTTGCCCTTTTCCTGGGGCTTTCCTTGGGGCTTTTTGTGATTGCATCTGTTAGCATTCCTGGATTGTCAGCTTCTTTAGCTCCATGTCTGGGATATATGAAACAAAAAGAAAGCACAGGAGACTTACCAACATGTCATGTTTTGGGTCCAGAGGTCCCTAGTGTGTCTGCCTTCTTCTCTTCACCTGTCAGGGCCTACTTATGTTTGTGTTATGTATATCATCCAGAATTTTTAGCTGTGTAATGCTAGAGACTGAATGTTGTATCCCTCCCCATCCATATGTTAAATCCCTAACCCCCAATGAGATGGTATTTGAAGATGGAGCCTTTAGAGGTAATTAGGTCATGAAGGTGGAGCTCTCATGAGCTCCACTGGAAGAGAGACTGGAGATGCTTGCTTCCTCTCTCTTTCTACCATATGAGGATACAGTGGGAAAAAAAAAAAGTGTCCATCTGCAAACCAGGAAGTGTGTTCTCACCAAGAACCAGATTGGGCAACACCTTGATCTTGGACTTCCCAGATTATAGATCTCTAAGAAATAAACTTCTGTGTTTAAGCCATCAAGTCTATGGTACTTTTTTAATTGAAGCCCAAGCTGACTAAGACACATGACCTTTGAGGCAAAATCTGAAAAGGCTGTGGATCTTCTGCCTGTCTATCTTAGGATGCTTGCTCCATCTACTCTGAGTCCACAATACAAGGAAGCCTCAAGTAGACACTCCAGTCAACCATCATAGCCAGGCTCCCAGACAACAGCCAGTATTAAATGTGAGCTAGGGAAGTCAGCATTTTTGGCTATCCAGTCCAGACAAGCCTTCTGATAGAACTTTCAGCCCTAGATAATAATTTCTAATTGTAAGTGACTGAGAAATTACTCAGAATTACTCAGCTGCAGTATTTCTGAAATACTTGCTCACAAATGCATGAGTAAAATAATTGATTGTTTTTTTTTTTAATGCCTTGAAGTTTTGGGGTAATTGGATGAACAGCAATAATAACCAGAATACTATTTTCTAGAAGGAAAAATTGAAATGATGGAGATTATTTGACTTTCTCAAAGGTCTTTGGCAGTTGTTTCTATTGCTGCTAAAACAAATTATCACAGATCTAATGATTTAACACTCATTTATTATCTCACAATTCTGTAGATTAAAGTCTGATATGGGTCTTATTGGGTTAAATATAAGGTGTTGACAGGGCCATATTCCTTAATGGAGGCTTTTGGAGAATTCACTTCCAAACTCATTTAGGTTGTTGGCAGAATCGAGTTCCTTGTGGTTGTAGGACTGAGGTTTACATTTCCTTGCTGGCTGTCAGCCAGGGGATGGTCTTTGTTCCTAATGGCTGCCCAATCCCTTCTCATGCTTTCCACCATCTCCTAGAGGCCCCCTATAGTCCTTGCATTTGAGTCCCCACATCTCAGATTTAGCAGTGTTGTCTCAGTCCCTCTTGCCCTTCAAATCTCTCCCTCTCACTCTTCTGCTGCATCTGTCTTGCTTTCTCTTCTGTTACATATCTCTTCTGCTTCTAGCTGGAGAAAATTCTCTGCTTTTAAGGGTTTATGTGACTTGATTGGACCCACCTTCATAATCCAGGATGATTTCCCTATTTTAAGGTAAACTGCAAAGTTATGTTTGCAGAGTTTCTTTGGTCACTTAAGGTAGTATATTCACAGGTTCTGGGGATTAGGGCATGGATATGTCCAGAGTGAAAGGGGTCATTATTCTGCTTACCATAGCACAACTAGAAAGGAAAATAGAACTCAGGTATACTAGCTCTCACCATTTGTGTCTGCCGATTTCTGTAGGGCAGAGCTAAATAACCCCCTTAAGTTCCTTCTGGTCAACTTTCTTAAATCTACCCTCCTGATATTTTTTGCCATCTTCCAGAATGATCTGTGATTAAGCCCAAGGCCATAAATTAAAAAGAAACAAGGTTGTGTTCTGAATACAAAGACTTTCATTCCTGTGGCTCTGTTTCAGTCATAACTGCCCCCCTCCTTCCAGAGTGTTTCTGAGTATTTAGAAAGGATCTGGTCATTCAGCACGTGACAATAGATTGGTAACAAGGAGAAGGAGAACTGGAGAGAGTAAAAAGGAAGGGATGGGGAAGATGAAAAGGAAAATGACCGGAGAAGAGGGAGGGAATGGAGGAAGAAGAAGAGGAGGAAGAAGAAGAAGAAGGGGGAGAAGGAGAAAGAGGAAAAGGAGAGGAGGAGGAGGAGGAGGAGGAGGAAGAGGGGGGAGGAGAGGAGAATGAGAAGAAGAAAGGAAGAAGAAGAGGAAAAGAAGAAGGAAGAGGAGGAGGAGGGGGAGGAGGAAGAAAAGGAAGAAGAAGAAGAAAAGGAAGAAGGAGGAGGAGAGAGTGGGATGGGGAGGAGGAGAAGGAGAGGGAGAAGAAAGTCATAGTATAGGGAGGTAGGGAGGTGAGAGAACAGCCAGCTGATAAGATGCTATGGATCTTCTATCCACACATCTACCCAGCCTGGCTGATAAGAGGCACAGACACACTGAGTGGACATAAGAACAACGCTAGCCTTTACAGAGTCTGTGTGACAATCAGAAAAGGCAGCCTGTCTGGGCAGATGGAGCACATGATTTGGCAAGTGAAGACCAGGCTGTTTCAGCCCTGACTGTGCCAGGTGCCCTTGGGAAGACACAATCTACATAGATGTATGTGGTGCTCTGACAATGGCCTCCACAGACAGCTGCCTGCCCACTGTGTGTGTGAGGTACAGCATTGGCATTGGGATCCTGGCCACTCTCACCAGGGACCTTCTCCTGCAATGTCTAAGGAAGATCTAAAGGCAGACAGGTCTTGCCTGGTTACAGATTGGATCAGAAGTTTTCAATCATAAATCACCTCCTTCTCCAGCCAAAAGAAGTCCCCAGTCCCCTCTTCTGTTTGTCATTCTTCCTTGAGATTAGTCACCAGATCAGTATTAAAGAAAGTAGAGAATTAGAGAAGCTGGCTGTCTCTCCAGAATCCTCCCCATTTACAAGAGATCTAAATGGTAGGGACTGTCCAGTCCTTGCTGGTTATTTCCTTTGAGACAGCAGCCAGAAGGAGGGGTGGCCGTTGGGGCAGGAAGGAAGAATAATGTTGTTGTTTAATACTGCCCAGCTCAGCAGATGAAAGCCTGCAGGCCTTTGGCTGAAGATAGCACAGAAAGGGACAAGCAGAGCCAAACTTCAATCATTTCTCATCAGTGTTTACATCAGTGAGCCCTGGGCACTGCCCTGCTGGCAGCCTGGGTTCTAGTAGCTGTTGGCTCATGGCCTGACTGAAGAGAGATTCCAGATTTTGGAGGGAGTGGAGGGAATTAAGAACAACATGTCCTGTTCACTCAGAGGGTATGGAGGCCTCTAGAGAGGCCAGAGGTACAGGTCACCTGGCTTTGGGTTGATGTACCCTCCCAGATCCAGTGCACATGTGCCAGGACAATCTCAGATCAGAGGTGAAAGAGGTCTTACAATTAGGATATGGTTCAGCTTTCTGATTTCAGCTAGGGGAAATGGGATCCTGTTCATTTTATAGGTAAGCCTTACCTTGGGATATATGACTAACAAGTAGATTGAAGGTAAGGTAGAAATGCAGTCTTTTGTCCCCACTGGTCCCCTCTTGGGAACACTCTGGCAACCTGGCCAACCTGAACCAGCATGAGCAGCACTCTGGAAATAATGCTTCTCTGCTTGCCCTTTATGCATCCCAACTCCTTTGTGGGAATTGCCAGAATCTAATAAGCCTATTATCCAAGGCCTAAGTGTGTGGTGTTGATTATTTAAGGGAAGTCATTCCCATTAAGAGCCAGAATAGCCAGGGAGAAAGTAGCAGTGGAAAAGAGATTTAATTCTCTGTAGGACTTGATGAGATGGAGAAGGAGGAAATGGACATTCGCTTGAGGAAGCCACATTTTTTTTAAAGCATTTATTCTATGCTAGTTGTTAGCAAAGCACTCTACATACATTGTCCCATTTAATCTGCACAGCAGCCCTCAGGGAGGCATGAATTGAGGTAGTTTTATAGATGAGTTTAGGGTGTAAGCCTTATTTAGCATTGTTAGCCACTGAAGTGGTATTGGCTTCAAAACCCGTAGTTGTCCCCTTGAGCCCCTATTCTTAACCCCTGCACTATCTGCTTCTCATGGTGGAATAGGAGAGACAAGAGAGAGTTCTGGGAAGAAATAGGGAGAGGATTTGATTGGCAGAATGGGTGAAATCTACATATATTTTCTGTGCTCAGACATGGGTTGGGTGCTTGGTACTTCTTTGGGCACCTGCTGATCTAACACTTAGATATTATACTAATGTTATAGAAAACCCAGCTGTAACAACACAAATGAGATCCCCCAAATTCAGTTTGTATGATCTAGGGTGAGCTCATTGTGAGTTAATGAAATGACCTGGATGAGTCTGCTCATCACCCATCAGCCCTATTACACCCAAATTCCTATTATGATGTGTGTGGTGGTTACACTATTATTGTTTATTTGTCCATGTCCTTTATTAATTTGTATGTCCCCTGAGGGCAGGAATTGCTAGTATGTAGCTCCATTAAGTTCCTCAGGAATTAAAGAAACTCTCTCCAGTTCCCTCAGTCCTCTCAAAAAGTTCTCAAGTTGAGTTAGTTAAATCAAATTATTTTGTGGTGATCATTTCACAATAGACATATATATCAAGTCATCACACTGTACATTTTAATCTGACACAATGATATTTGTCAATAAATCTGGAGAAAAGTAAAAAGAAAAAAAACTTCATCCAAAAGCGTTTTTTTTCAAAAACTATTTTTATTAATATATAATGTATTATTTGCCCCAGGGGTACAGGTCTGTGAATCATCAGGCTTACACACTTCACAGCACTCACCATATCACATACCCTCCCCAATGTCCATAACCCAACCACACCACCCCTTTCCTCAGCAGTCCTGCTTGTTTTGTGAGATTAAGAGTCTCTTATGGTTTGTCTCCATCCCAGTCCCATTTGTTTCATTTTTTCCTTCCCTACTTCCCAAACCCCCTGCTCTGCCTCTCAAATTCCTCATATCAGGGAGATCATATGACAATTGTCTTTCTCTGATTGACTTATTTTGCTCAGCATATGTTCCATCCACATTGTTGCAAATGGCAAGACTTCATTTCTTTTGATGGCTGCATACTATTCCATTATATATATATATATATATATATATATATATATATATATATGCCCCACATCTTCTTTATCCACTCATCAGTTCATGGACATCTAGGTTCTTTCCATAGTTTGGCTATTGTGGACATTGCTGCTATAAACATTTGGGTGCATGTGCCCCTTTGCATCACTACATTTGTATGTTTAGGGTAAATACCCAGTAGTGTGAATGCTGGGTTGTAGGGTAGCTCTATCTTCAACTTTTTGAGGAAACTCCATGCTGTTTTCCAGAGTGACTGCACCCAGCTTGTATTCCCACCAGCAGTGTAGGAGGGCTCCCCTTTCTCTGCATCTTCTCTAACATCTGTCTTTTCCTGACTTGTTAATTTTAGGCATTCTGGCTGGTGTGAGTTGGTATCTCATTGTGGTTTTGATTTGTATTTCCCTGATGCCGAGTGATGTTGAGCACTTTTTCATGTCTGTTGGCCATCTGGATGTCTTCTTTGTAGAAATGTCTGTTCATGTCCTCTGCCCGTTTCTTGATTGCATTATTTGTTCTTTGGGTGTTGAGTTTGATAAGTTCTTTATAGATTTTGGATGCTAGCCTTTTATCTGTTGTCATTTGTGAATATTTTCTCCCATTCTGTCAGTTGTCTTTTGGTTTTGTTGACTGTTTCCTTTGCTATGCAAAAGCTTTTGATCTTGATGAAGTCCCAAGAGTTCATTTTTGCCCTTGCTTCCCTTGCCTTTGGTGATGTTTCTAGGAAGAGGTTGCTGCTTGTGTTCTCCTCCAGGATTTTGATGGATTCCTGTCTTACACTGAGGTCTTTCATCCATACATTGAGTCAATTTTTGTGTGTGGTGTAAGGAAATGGTCCAGTTGCATTCTTCTGCATGTGGCTGTCCAATTTTCCCAACACCATGTGTTGAAGAGACTGTTGTTGTTTTTTTTTTTTTCCACTGGACATTCTTTCCTGCTTTGTTGAAGATTAGTTGGCCATAGAATTGAGGGTCTATTTCTGGGCTCTCTATTCTGTTCCATCAATCTGTGTGTCTGTTTCTGTGCCAGTACCATACTGTCTTGATGATGACAGCTTTGTAATAGAGCTTGAAGTCTGGAATTGTGATGCCACCAACTTTGACTTTCTTTTTCAACATTCCTCTGGCTATTTGGGGTCTTTTCTGGTTCCATATAAATTTTAGGATTATCTGTTCCATTTCTTTGAAAAAAATTGATGATAGTATGATATGGATTGCATTAAATGTGTAGAGTGCTTTAGATAGCATATACATTTTCACAATATTTGTTCTTCCAATCCATGAGCATGGAACATTTTTCCATTTCTTTGTGTCTTCCTCAATTTCTTTCATGAGTACTTTATAGTTTTCTTTTTTTTTTTAAAGAGATATATGTATTCTCATGGTTTTTTAAAAGATTTTTAAAATTTATTTGATAGAGAGAGAGAGATCACAAGTAGGAGAGGCAGGCAGAGGGAGAAGCAGGCTTCCTGCTGAGCAGATAGCCCAACATGGGACTCAATCCCAGGACCCTGGGATCATGACCCGAGCCAAAGGCAGATGCTTAACACCTGAGCCACCCAGGCACCCCCTTTATAGTTTTCTGAGTATAGATTCTTTGCCCCTTTGGTTAGGTTTATTCCTAGGTATCTTATGGTTTTGGGTGCAATTGTAAATGGGATTGACTCCTTAATTTCTCTTTCTTCTGTCTTGCTGTTGGTGTATAGAAATGCAACTGATTTCTGTGCATTGATTTTATATCCTGACACTTTACTGATTCCTATGTGAGTTCTAGCAGTTTTGGAGTGGAGTCTTTTGGGTTTTCCACATTAAGTATCATATCTTCTGCAAAGAGGGAGAATTGGACTTCTTCTTTGCTGATTTGGATGCCTTTTATTTCCTTTTGTTGTCTGATTGCTGAGGCTAGGACTTCTAGTACTATGTTGAATAGCAGTGGTGAATGGACATGCCTGCAGTGTTCCTGATCATAGTGGAAAAGTTCTCAGTTTTTCCCCCATCGAGAATGATATTCGCTGTGGGTTTTTCATAGATGGCTTTGATGATATTGAGGTATGTACCCTCTATCCCTATACTTTGAAGAGTTTTGATAAAGAAAGGATGCTGTACTTTGTCAAATGCTTTTTCAGCATCTATTGAGAGTATCATATGGTTCTTGTTCTTTCTTTTATTACTGTATTGTATCACATTGATTGATTTGTGGATGTTGAACCAACCTTGCAGCCCAGGAATAAATCCCACTTTGTCGTGGTGAATAATCCTTTTAATGTACTATTGGATCCTATTGGCTAGTATTTTGGTGAGAATTTTTGCATCTGTGTTCATCAAGGATATTGTTCTGTAATTCTCCTTTTTGGTGGGGTCTTTGTCTGGTTTTGGCATCAAGGTAATGCTGGCTTCATCAGCCAAAAGAGTTTGAGTAAAGTTACAAAACATCTAGGCTCAAGGCTCCTATTGTCCCTTCAAATGGTCAAACTCCTTTTAAGAGTTTAAAGTGGTCATTTGAATTCATGTTCTGGGACCCAGAGAAAATCTCTGAAGTGGCATTTCTTTTAACCAGTAGGTCCAGAAACATTTATGCATTGCAAAGATGGTAAAACTTTATCCTTTGAAATATCCCCAGACTGGTAAAGTTTGCTTTAAACCATATACTTAAAGTCTCATGATTTCTAAATTTGGCCAGAGAAGCATTAAGGCATGATTTAAAGATAAATAAGGAAAAGCTCAGAAACCCAAGGTAGACAGACCTACTTTCCAGGGTCCACCAATTCTGTGACTTTGAATGAGCTGGCTAACCTTTCAAAGTCTTAGTTTCATCATTATAAAATATAAGAAAAAAGTAGAACACATCACAGGTGGTTGTTGTGAATTTTTTTTTTTAAAGATTTTTATTTATTTGACAGACAGAGATCACAAGTAGGCAGAGAGGCAGGCAGATAGAGAGGAATGGAAGCAGGCTTCCTGCTGAGCAGAGAGCCTGATACGGGCCTCGATCCCAGGACCCTGGGATCATGACCTGAGCTGAAGGCAGAGGCTTTAACCCACTGAGCCACCCAGGTGCCCCGGTTGTTGTGAAATTTAATTGAGAAAATACATGCAAAGTATTTCCTGGAACTAGTGTGTCCCATAAACATGAAATTAGGAGGTAAAATAAGCAGGATTGCTTTGGTTTTTTTCCATCAAAGGCTATTTGTGTCTCCTAGGAAGAAGTAGGTGGCACAGTGGGTGGGTGGCTGGAGGAAGCACTGTGGTCTGTTTGCTGTGGGACAACCATAGGGAGAAGCTGTTTCAACAGGTTGCATGAGTCAGTGGGGGGAATTGCATAGGTATTGTTGTGCCTGAATGAAATTCACTGCTCCCCCTCCCACACCATTAAGGTGGAGCCTCACATTTTCTCTGATTAGCAGTTTTCCTTGTTTCTTAATATAGAAACCTGTTCTGTGAATCATTACACCACTTTATGAAAGACCTGAAATAGTCTACTCTCAGAAAAAAAGCTTCTTTTCTTCCCCTTAGATTTTGTTTCTTTTATCTAGTAGGCAAGCCAATACTTTAAAGTGCTTTAATGTAGGGAAGGACTGACATTAATAATTCTCAGTGTATTCCCCCTTCCCAAGTATTCACTCTGAAAAGATGTTGCCCTTGGAGACCTCTTGAAGTATTGGGTCATGGTAAACACAGGTTTGATGTTTGTTGAATGAACCTGAAGACTCCAGATGTTGTTCTAGCTAGTCAGTTGTTGGGGACATTTGGATTTAATATAGGGCTCTTCATGTATAGTGTATCCAATTACCTGACATCTGTCAAGGTCAAAGGAGTTATCTGTGGGATCAGGGTGGCTAAGGTGATCTCAATGAAGTGCCAGAAAGTTTCCACACCCTTGACAAAGGATGGCAGCTCTTGATGTACTGATGGCTTTTGCGTAATGCCCAATATCTCAGTGATTTTTATCTATTTGTGGTTGGCTAAGTATATGAGTCTCAACAAAAAGGTACAATATTATAACTTTTAAAGAATGCGGTGGAAATCATGTAGAGACCAATAAGAGTAGCGTGAAAAATCCAGAACAACATGGGTTGGACCACCTATGTCTATGGGTAGTTAGCTTGTAGTGAGGATGAGGGTGTTTTTGGATGAGATTAACATTTGAACTGATAGAATGAATAGAGCAAATTGCCTTCCATCATGAGAGTAGCCCTTATCTAATCAGTTGAAGGCCTGACTAGAAAAAAAATACTGGCTTCCCTGTGAAGAGAGAGAATGTTGCCACTTGATTGAGTAGGGATATTGGTTTTTCCCAGCCCACAGACTTAGATTCTTCCTGGATCTTGGATCTTGAATTTGTTAGCTTTCACACTTGGACCCACACCATTGGCTCTCCTGGTTCTTAGGGCTTTGGTTTTGGACTGAAACTGCACATCAGCTTTCTTGAGTTTCCAGCCTGCCCATGGCAGAACTTGGACTTCTTAGCCTCCATAATCATGTAAGCCAATCCCTTACAGTAAATCTCTTTTGATCTATGTAGGTATATACAGATAGCCTATTGGTCCTATTTCTGTGGAGACCCCCGACTAATAATACACTAGGTAAATTAAACATGATTTTGTTTTTATTTATTCTGTTCAGGCATTTGATGAGCCTTTTAAATTTGCTTTCCCACTTTAAGTAACTGCATCCCAAACTCTGGCCTGCTGCCTAACTGTGAGCTGCTATTACGAGAGGGAACTAGGAAAAAGAATATAGGTTTATAAAGATAAATTTATACTACCCCCTACAAACCTTTATTTGAGGATTTATATGGATTTTTCTTTAAAAGTTTTTGTTAAAAAGTTTTTTATATGACAAATTATAAATCAGGTCTCCAGCTTGCAAAGCGTGAGTGTGAGAATGTGTTTGATCAAGTTTATGAATAAAGGCTTAGAGAGTACGTGAAAGAAGCATTAAATTTGAGAATTCGCCACATAAGAGTCTGCTTTGAGGTCTGAAAATTAGAGTTAAGTCAAGTTAAAAGAAGTCTTTTAAGAGAGGTTGTCACTAATCAGTACCAATGCTTGCCTGGGCACCAAACACATATCTCAAAAGAAAGGTTTTGGATTTCTTCTTCATCATCTGTAGTACCCTCCCCCACCATGCCTTGAGAGGCAGAGGGACTGCCGACATGAGGAAGAGATGGAAGGGAGAGGAGCAAAACAGGGGGTAACAAAGAGAGAATGATAATTAAGCCCGCTTTGACCATGCTTACCTTTCATCTGTGTACAGAAAAATAGAAGCTGTCTGCAAATGCACGTCACATCCCAAGGGCATAAAGAAGGAGCAGCAACAACCATAAATACCCAGAGCAGCAAAAGTGAGTGGATTTTTTTGGTCACCCTGTCTTCTTTCCTCTTCCCAGCCACCCTTTCTTTATGAAAGAAATTTCTTTCTAAAGGTGTATCTTTTTTTTTTTTTCACCCGTTTCTCCTAGTAGCTCCTCTTTGCAATTTCATAGTAAACTGGCAATGGAACATTATCCTGAGTGAAACTATTTCTCAACATCAGGTTAATTTTGTTTTGTATTTTAATGATACATGTGAGCATACGCACGTAGCTCACAAGCCTTGGATGTAGCTAAAAAATGTTCTCTTGTGTTCTTTAGTAAATTTGGAAAGTTTCTTCATATTGATCTTGTGTATTTGTTGGAATCATTCCTTACTATTTTATTTGAACAAGCAGAAAATCAAGCAATATTCTTAATTATGGGAGCTCGACATTCAAAAGATATTAATTATGCTCAAGTTTACCTATACACTTAACATGATCTCAATAAATATATTAATAGATTTTGGGGGCACCTGGGTATCTCAGTCAGTTAAGCGTCTGCCTTTGGCTCAGGTCAGGATCTCAGGGTCCTGGAATAGAGCGCTGCATCGGGCTCCCTGCTGAGAAGGGAGTCTGCATCTCCCTCTCCCTCTGCCCCTCCCCCTGCTCATGATCAATCTCTCTCAAATAAATAAATATGCAAAATCTTTAAAATAAATAGATTTTGAAGGAGGTAGTATCTGTTGAAGGGAGGGACCCACAAGCTGATTTTAAAGCCTAAATGGAAAATTATTCCAAAATTTCTATAAAAATTATTAAACAGTACAAAGAAAAAAATTTGAAAAGGAAGAATGATAAGGGAGAACTATTATATTGGATACAAAAATGTATCATGAAGCTACAGGAATGTTGAACTTGCTCTTGAGTAAACACAGATGAATGAAAAGGACAACAAACTCCATAAATAGACCTGAGACACATAAGAATTTCATATTTAATGAAACTGACATCTCAGGACAATGAGGAAAAGATGGATTTTTCAAACCAGCGGTGTTGGAACAAGTAGCTAGATAACTGAAAAAGCAAAAAGTTATTAGCATGATTTAGCTGCTACTGGCCCGCTTAGACTACATAGTCCAAGAAAACAATGAGGGGGTTCTCAAGCAGGAGTAAAATGGAGAAAAAATAAGAACAAACATTCCAGACAGAAGGTGCAACTAATTCCCACCTCTAACTAGTAAAATATACAACTGAGATGGACTTTTAGTGATTAGGACCAATTACAGCTAAACCTCCTGACAAGGAGCGAGTCAGGATATGGCCATCAAACCTGGTTGCTTAAACAACTAATTAAAGTTTTAAGTAAATCCTTTCAGTTACAAAAATTGCTCAGGGAAAAGAGACCAAAGGTGTGGCTGTCCCCATGGAGGCTGAGTCACTCAAGGTATCTGTCTGGAGAAGAATGGGGGGCATAGCTATTGGCACTAAGAGTTCTGTATCCAGTTCCAATGCATGTGGGGGGGGGTGGGTTTCCCCCACATGTCCAAGCAGTTCTTGGACACCAGCTGGGTGACCTACAATTTAACTCAATTCTGATATTGTCTATCTGGAGACAGCATCAGATTCCATAGGTTAAGGGCTAGACTGCCCCCACACCCTTCACTTCAGATGCCAGTTGTAACTCCAGGTTGTTACCTGTACTTATAAAAGACTGGCGATAAATCAGAGGTTCCCATCACAACCTTCTTGGGGTTGTGCAATTTGCTAGAGTGGCTCTTAGAACTCAGAGAAACATTTTATTAACTAGATCACCAATTTATTATAAAAGGATATTACTCAAGAACTGCCAGCTGGAACCGACGCATAAAGCAAGGTCGGGGAGAGAGCTGGAGCCCTCTCCTGGTGTGCCACTGTCCCCAAATCGCCACATGTTTGCCAACCTGGAAGCTCTCTGAAACCTGTCTTTTTGGATTTTTATGTAGGTTTCATTACACAGGCATGATTGATAAAATCATTGCCATTGGCCACTGATTCAACCTCCTGCACCTTATCCCTTCAAGGAGGGGTGGGGTAAAACCTTCTAATCTTTTCAATCACTCAGTGGGTTCTCCTGGCACCCAGTGCTCCCATCCTTGGGTGCTAAACAAAAATTATCTCCTTAACATAAGACAGTTTTACTGCCTTCATTACTTAGGAAATTTAAAGGGTTTTAGGAGCTCTGTGCCAGAAACAGGGACAAAGACCAAATACATGTTTCTTATTAGTCACAGTATCAGAGGCACATAGAGCTAACTGGAATAAAACAGATTAAAAGCCAACTATGTTTTTAAGAGAGTTGTACTGTCAGGAGAGCCTCTGTTATACTAAAAGGGATTCTAGCTTCTTTGCCTAAAGACACAAGCTTAGTTACCACCTTATCTGCCATCCAACTTCACACAAATGTTTCACTGTATCCCATCTACCACCTCTGTTCTTTTCCAGTAAGTTACCTTGTTTCCCATCTGCCAGACTGGAAGTAAATGCTACAGACTTTCTACAGACTTTTTACAGGATTTCTCTTAAGAAAGACTTTGTCCCACTCTTAGTACCTCTTTCTGTATTAATTTAAGCTACTTTACACTGTAGTAACAATTTCAGGATTTCACTTGCTTAAAACAAAGAAAAAATTTTACATTTTGGACATATAGCATATTTTAAGCAAATATCCACCACATCTATTGATGGACTTTTTTTTTTTTTAAGATTTTATTTATTTATTTATTAGAGAGAGCGAGAGAGGGGTCACAAGGAGGCAGAGAGGCAGGCAGAGAGAGAGGGGGAAGCAGGCTTCCCGCCAAGGAGACAGCTCGCACGGGGCTGTATCCCAGGACGCTGAGCAGAAGAGAGAGGCTTAATCCACTGAGCCATCCAGGCCCCCCTATTGATGGACTTTTATACAATTTTCACAAATTGCAAATAATTCTTCCCTGGTTATATTTGTATAGATATTGTACTTGAAAAATATATTTGTATAACTTGGCACACCAGTAAGCATATTTGTAGGTTATATTTCTAGAAAGACAGGCATACGTTGGAGACACTGACAGTTTGGTTCCTTCCCACCACAATAAGGTGAATAGAGCAATAAAGCAAGTCAAATGAAATGAAATGAAAATTTTGGTTTTGCAGTGTATGTAAATTTATGTTTACACTACAGTCTACTGAGCATGCAATAACATTATGTCTAAAAATACAAGGTACATACCTTAATTAAAAGTACTTTATTGCTAAAAATTGCTAACCACCATCTGAGTTTTCAGCCAGTTGTAATTACTGATCACACACCACCATAACAAATACAATGAAAAAGTCTAAAATACTGTGAGAATTACCAAAATGTGACACAGAGACAAGAAATGAGCAAATGTTGCTGGAAAAATTGGCACGGATAGATTTCCTTGATTCCTTGATTCAGAGTTGCCCCAAACCTTCCACTTGTAAAACACATTATCTGTGGAGCACAACGAAGGGAAGTGCAATAGGAGGATGGATGCCTGTAGAATGGCTTGGTCAAAGGTTATGTGCATTTTAAAATTTGATACAGAATTACTAGATTATAGGGGCACCTGGGTGGCTCAGTGGGTTAAAGCCTCTGCCTTCGGCTCAGGTCATGATCCCAGGGTCCTGGGATCGAGCCCCGCATCGGGCTCTCTGCTCAGCAGGGAGCCTGCTTCTCCCTCTCTCTGTCTGCCTCTCTGCCTACTTGTGATCTCGGTCTGTCAAATAAATAAATAAAATCTTTAAAAAAAATAATTACTAGATTATACACCCACTAGCTGTATAGGAGACTCTCTGTTTCCCCCTACCTACAAAAATATTATCAATTCTTTTTATTTTTTTCTCAACTGAGGGGTAAAAACTAACTTTTCATGATTTTTATATATCTTAGAACTATTTGTATCCTTTTTTGGTTTATTCCTGTTTGTCCATTTGATTCTCTGGTTGCGTTCTCTCTCTTACTGATTTATAAGAACTAATGATATACTCAAGAAAAGAGTCATTTATGATATAAATCAAAAATATTTTTTCCTGTTACTTACTTATATTTGGATGCTGTTCATTGTATGTTTTGCCATGAAGAATTTTCCCTCCTTTTTAGGTAGTCAAATACCAACCTGTGTGTGATATCTGAGTGATGGTCTTTCTTTACAAAAGGTCTTTTTCATTAATGAACATATTATTTAAAGTATACAGTGGAAACAACTTTTTTCTTCTAGTATTTGTAGCTTCGTATTTTGTTTTAAAATTTGTAATACAGGGACGCCTGGGTGGCTCAGTTGGTTAAGCAGCTGCCTTTGGCTCAGGTCATGATCCCAGTTTCCTGGGATCGAGTCCCACATCGGGCTCCTTGTTCGGGAAGCCTGCTTCTCCCTCTGCCTCTGCCTGCCACTCTGCCTGCCTGTGCTCGCTCACTCTCTCTCTCTCTCTCTCTCTGACAAATAAATAAATAAAATCTTTAAAATTTGTAATACAGATAAAATTAATTTTGGCGTAAGGGGTAAAGGAGGGATACATTCAATCTCTAACTGGTAATAATAGTGAGGGTCTTTGTGATGAAGTTCTAGAACCTGGGTGAGGTTCGGTGGGCTGAGGTCCGGAGCCGATGACCAAGAAAGAATTCTTGAGACATCTTTGGTGCAAAATGGTGGTTTATTAAAGCACGGGGACAGGACCCGTGGGCAGGAAGAGCTGCTGCCCCGGGTTGTGAGGGATGGCAGGTTATGTACCCTGCGGTTGGGGGAAGGTGAGGGAAAGGGAGGTTTCAATGGAGCTTTCATATGCTAAAAGAGGCCTCCAAGGTGCAGGGATACCGGAGGCTTGATCAATGTTGTCTTTTGGCAAGCCGTTAACATCAAGATAGTTGGGAGATTCCTGGTGGAATGTCACAATCCTGCTATCAAGCGTCTTTGTTAGTGAGATTTAGGTATAGAAGAAACTTTCCTTCTACCCCAGCCTCCTTCAGTTTTGTTTATGGAGGGGAGGGTGACATTAAGGCTTGAGGAACTGAGTCATTTGCCTCTGGAAATTGTGCTATTGATAATGTAACTTCTTTGTTAAACCAAGGGAGACTCCTGTCTTTCGGGATTGTGATCTCAGCAAGTTATCTATTTGTTTTGGCCGTCAGGGGTACCTGAGGAATGCCACACACATCACCGAGGGGAGTGGATGGAGAGGGGGTGCAAGGTGCCAGCTTTTGCTTTGTCCTCAGCCAGCCTCCCGCTCCCTCATCATTTGTAGGTGATGATTTGGTGGTGGTGCAGCAAGGCATAGTGGAAACTAATTTTCCAATGAATATATTCTTGTAATTCTGACTTTTGCACCCTGTTTATATGAAATCTACTAAAATTTCACTGAAATAAGTAAATTCTTTGCTGTTAGGGAAAAAGGAACAGGGAAGTAAAGAGCCCCTACTGCAGCTTCAACAGCTCCAGTTAAATATCACCCTAGAGGAATATGGAAACAATGTTGTCAGATCTTCTAATTTTTCAAAAGAAGCTGAAATCTGGATTTTCATGTGAAATCCCCTGATGTTTAAATGTTAGCAACCAATTCAGAGTTTTAAAAACACTGCATGGGCCAAGCAAAACACATCTGCAGGCCAGATGGGACCCACAGGGTGCCAGTTTGAGACCTGTGGTTTAGAGATTCTCACCCTTGGGGATACATTTAAGTGCCTTTTCTATGGGCCACGACAACATAGAGTGGTCAGCTCTTATCACATATATTTTAACTGATTTTTTTTCTAGCCTAGTCTTTCTAGTAAGCTACAAGATCCTTGAAGGCACTATATACAGATTTTGAGGTCCCCATGGCCTAGGAGTGTCTTGTACCTAGTTGATATTTAACACGGGCTGTTTGTTGAATGAATAAATGGAGAAATTGAACTCCACTGCACGCGGACTCCCTGCCAAGCTTCTAAACAAAGTGGCTCAGGGTCTCAGAGGTTACCTGATTCAGACCATTCCTTCTTTTCCCTCCCTTCTCACCTAGTTCACCCTCATGGCAACTAAACCTCTGTACCCTACTGCGATTTTGTGAACAGGTGGCCTCGTCCATGGATGCGAGTCTTGGCCACTAGGTGTCTCCCTTTGCCTAAAGCACGTTCTGAAGCCCTGGGGTCAATTGGCGGTTTGCTAAACAGAAACACTTACGCAGAAAAGAATGTCTTAATCTCAGGCCACATCTTCAGATGTTTGTCCTCAGGAGGAAGTTGAGCACAGCCACAATGTCAAAGCAAAAATGCCCAGGCACAGGGTCAGATTTATTTTGTTCTGGGAGAGCTTCTCACGCACGGGAATTCTCCTCTGGAGGACTGAGTGACAACCTGTTGGGTTTCAGCCTCTAATCCCGCAGACCCTGCACTGGTCTTCTGGAGCCTCCTTCGGATTCCTTTTCTCTGCTGCTATCGGCCAACAGAGAAGTGTGTCTTACTGTTAAGGGTCTGGGGTTCTAGAACTTGCATTGTAAAAGCAGGATTCTTCTACACTGTGTCAGATTGAGCTCCACTGAGGCTGCCCTGACGCGCATGCGCATTTTCCCACCTCACCTGGCTGCAGAGTTGCTTTCCTTGCCGCCCCAGGAGGGTACCCCCAGCTTAGACAGGAGGATGCTTGATGCTGTGTAATTCTCGTCTTAAAGACAGGTAGACGGAAGAAAAAAAAAAAAAAAGCAAAATTCATTGCTTTCATAGTCCATAGCTTTCTCGTGTTACCTCTGGCATTCAGATACCCTACGCTCTGAACTGATGAAAGGCAATGCTGGAATTTTGCCTGGTGCTGCTAAATTTGCCAGGCCTTGAATTTTATTGACACTGGAAACTTCCTTGTTGGACGAAATGGAAAGGTATAATCTCTAGGGATTTGGTGGCTCTGCAATTTACTATGCAAGGCTCAGATAAGAATGCCCGTCTTATTAGCACCTAAGACATAATGTCACTTTTGCCTTTTCTTTGGTTATTTTGCATGGGTTGGATACTCCTGTTTGTATTTCTCATCTGTATTTGAGAAGTAGCAGAGTACAGGTTAACAGATGACAGACTTTGAAGGTGGGCTGGCTTGGTACTCTGGCCCATCATTTGCTTAGCCTCTCTTATACCTTCATTTCCTCACCTGTGAAATGGGATGATCGTCGTAATGCCTCACAGGTTGCTGGGAGTATAAAAGCACACAGACACTATTCAGAACAGTTCTTGGAACATAGTAAGTGCTTAGTAAATGAGAGCTGTTACTAGGGGCTTGATCATTGAACTCTTCTCTGGTTTTCTGTCTAGGCCAGAGTTCATGTCTATAGATTGTTACACTCGTCTCTGATACCAATGGGAAAAGTTTTCCTACAGTTTTGTGAATTCTCCCTCTGTTTATTTGAATGTACTTTATTTTAAGGCTAAGTAGCATTACAATTATTATTAAATACCACCTCCCGCAAACAGTTTCTCATAAGTGCCTTCGACTAAGCTTTATCCTCAAATAGCTTAATAATTCCCTGTTCACCTCTTTTTATTTTAGTCCTAGTTCTGAGTGTTAAAAGACTATATCTTGGGGTTCCTGGGTGGCTCAGTCATTAAGCATCTGCCTTCAGCTCAGGTCATGATCCCGGGGTCCTGGAATCGAGCCCCACATTGGGCTCCCTTCTCCACAGGGGACCTGCTTCCTCCTCTCCCACTCCTTCTGGTGTGTTCCTTCTCTGCCTGTGTCTCTCTCTGTCAAATAAATAAATAAAATCTTTAAAAAAAAAAATCTAAATCTATTACGATATAATCTTATCATATTATTTAAGAAAACTTTCTAGTTACATTTTATACTCAGCCCTTCTTCTTTCTACTCTTCCTTTCAGGGTTTAAAAAAATACATAACTGGAATATTTTCCTTTCCTTTCTTTTCTTTCTCTCTCTCTCTTTCTTTCTTTCTCTCTCGCTCTCTCTCTTTTAGAGAAAGAGAGAGCAAGAATGAGTGGGGGAAGGAGCAGAGGGAGAGGGAGAGAGACTCTTAAGCAGGATCCGCACCCAGTTTGGAGCCCAATGCAGAACTTGACTTCACAACACTGAGATCATGACCTGAGCCAAAATCAGGAGCTGGATGCTTAACAGACTGAGCCACCCGGGCGCCCCATACCTGAAATATATTTTTTAAGATTTTATTTATTTATTTGAGAGGGAGCACCAGAGAGAGAGCGAGCACAGGTGGAGGGAGGAGCAGAGGGAGAGGGAGAAGCAGGTTCTCTGAGGAACAGGGAGCCCAATGCTGGGCTTGATCCCAGGGACCCCTGAGCTAAAGACAGACACTTAACCGACTGAGCCACTCAGGGGTCCCTAATTTTTTTTTAAAGATTTTTATCTATTTAATTACATATTTGAGACAGAGAGTGAATGTGAGCAAGAGCAGGGGGGTGGGGGAGAGCTGAAGGAGAGGGACAAGCAGACTTGGCACTGAGCACGGAGCCTGATGTGGGGCTTGATCTCCTGACCCTGAGATCCTGACCTGAGCAGAAATCAAGAATCGGATGCCGATTCTTGGAATCAGAACCGATTCTTGGAATCGGAACCGGCACCCCTCAGATACTTCTTACTGCACTGAATCATTTCATAATCGGGAATGAAACCACCTGAAACAGCTCAGGGCCTGTCTCACCCTTGTGTCACCGTATCATTCAAGGTGACCAATTGTGTCTGCAGCCCCGGATTAGACTGAGGCAGATAGAGGGATAGACTGCTGGCTCCTGCTCCTTTCCATCCCTGGCTCCCCTTTGCTCCTGCTAAGGCCAGTAAAAGAGCGAATAGCTGTCCCATTTGGTTAAGATAAGATAACAAGTCATTGCTCCTGCTGAGGCAGAAGAAAAGGACCAGAAGCCTGTCCTATTTGAATAAGAAAAGAAAAAGAAATAGTCCCCTGGGGTGATGTAGCACTCTCCTGAGACCCCTCCGCAAAGATTATACTGCCACAGGAAGGGGCCATTTGGCCTTGAGAGACCATGAAAACGCCCCGTTACCATCCCCCATCACCCGTAACTATAAAAACTCACTCCTAACCCTGTCGGGTGCTCAGCCTTTGGGAAGGGATCCCCGCTGAGCCCTCTGGCGATAATAAAGCTAAATTTTCCCTGCTTTCCTGGGTGCCGCTTGAGTTTCCTCAGTCGCTTCAGATTTTCCACAACAAGATCTTCTCTGAGACCAAGGGCACAGAATGCCTAGAATCTCTGATGGATATGATGAGGGAGTGGGAGGCTGGCTGAGGACAAAGCAAAAGCTGGCACCTTGCACCCCCTCTCCATCCGCTCCCCTCGGTGATGTATGTGACATTCCTCAGGTACCCCTGACTGCCAAAACGAGAAACAAATAGTTAACTTGCTGAGATCACAATCCCGCAAGACAGGAGTCTCCCTTGGTTTACAAATGTCCTAGAGATCTACGAACAAAGAAGTTACATTATCAATAGCACAATTTCCAGAGGCAAATAACTCAGTTCCTCAAGCCTTAATGTCACCCTCCCCTCCATAAACAAAACTGAAGGAGGCTGGGGTAGAAGGAAATGTAAGTGAAGTTAAGTTTCTTCTATACCTAAATCTCACTAACAAAGACGCTTGATAGCAGGATTGTGACATTCCACCAGGAATCTCCCACCTATCTTGATGTTAATGGCTTGCCAAAAGACAACATTGATCAAGCCTCCGGTATCCCTGCACCTTGGAGGCCTCCTTTAACATATGAAAACTCTGTTCAAACCTCCCTTTCCCTCACCTTCCCCCAACCGCAGGGTACATAACCTGCCATCCCTCACAACTCGGGGCAGCTGCATCTCTGCCTGCCCGCGGGTCCTGTCCCCGTGCTTTAATAAACCACCTTTTTGCACCAGAGACGTCTTAAGAATTCTTTCTCAGCCGTCGGCTCCGAACCTCACCCCACCGAACCTGACCTAGGTTCTAGAACTTCATCAGATACACACGGTCGTCCAGAATCCTCTCCAGGTTCACCTGCTGACCTCATTCAGATAGCACCTCCACCCAGTGGTAAGATGAGATGAAATTTAGGAAATGAGTTCTAATACCATGATTCTGTTTGCCGGTTCCTTTTTTCAGGGTCTCAGGTTTGTTGCTGTTTATTCCTGTAACTCTTCTCTTTTGCTGGGAAACCAAGCTGTTGGACTGTTCAGGAAACCAACAGAAACAAACAGATGACATGGCAGGTCTTAACATGCTCCCGCAGCCTCGGGTTTTCCTCCTTGTTCTCTTGGGCATCTACAGGATGCCAGGCCCTGCCTAGTCCAGGAAGCTCTGTGGTCAAGATTACCAGGGAAGAGATGTAAAATAGACCAGATGGACCAGAACACATTTATTTAGCTGCCTTTGTGTGCTCAGGTTAATACCTTGTTCCTACTTCACGGGTGAGTGTGTGTGAGATTTCTTAGAATATAGCAGAGGAGCAGGCCTTCCTCAACTCTGCCGTTACGGAAGGTCAGCTCTTCTTGGGCGCAGAACAGTGATATGTCACCATGCCGCCACAGTGCTCAAAATCCATGCTGCTTTCTTTTGGCCTCTGTCTTCTGCAGGGACGGGAGAGCCCCATAACCTGACCAGGAAGTATTGAGGAATTCAGCATCTCATATGGTAGTAGATCATTAGGAGGAAACTAGAAGGGGTAAGTGGCTTACTGGTGAGTCATCAGTAATTCAAAAGCACACCCTATTTGTGAAACAATTTAAACATTGGGCATACACTACGATCTTCTTCCATTAAATAAATCAACATGCAATTAAATATATTCATTTCTCTGGATTCAGATTTTCCCCCCAAACTAATGTGCTCAAGAAATTATTAATGTCTATTAGTTGCCTAATTTTCTACTATCTGCTAAAATGTTTTTGGTCTAATAAGACACTGTAGGGATCCCTTTGTTTCCTCAGGCCATAGACCAGCCCTTAGGAAGTTACTGGGCTTTAGAATACAATGAACTGGTGGTCAGTAACAACGTGAGGTTCAAGGTTTCCCCACTTCAGACTCCACAGAGACTAGCCATTTTGTCTGCCTTACTCCTTCTCTTTATCCCTGTCCAGTTCTACAGCCACTTTCCTCTCTAAGTCATTGGTAGATTATTAGTCCCATTTTATAAACACATTCCCACTAAGGTATCAGTGACTTCTGTGCTCCTGCAGGCACTTACGCTTTAATATAGATAATAGGAAAAGGCCAGCATTGACCTGAAAAGATAGCATCTAATCCTAGGGCTTCAGACATTGGATCAACTGAGTGAAGTTCTTCTGGAAGCTCTCCATTCTCCGTGTTGGGTCTCCACTTACAACTGGTGGATCAGGAAAGAGGCAAAATCCTGCAGAAAGAGCACAGAGGAGAAAGGAATTAACTTGATTAAATTATGAGATCAGCTCTATTCTCCCCAGGTTGGTGAGAGACAAAGGCTGGTTGATGCCTTTGAACAGTTAGGGATGGTCATGTAGGCCTTGTTCTCTTGATAGCTTTTCCCTGACCAGATTACCACGTGAGCATGAAAAACTGTGCTAAAAACCAAGTGGCTCAGCTGGTGCTAGGAACAAGAGGGTCACGTTGTGTTTGGGCCCTCTTAGCACAAAAGGTCTTCAACATGAAATTATGGGCTCCAATCTTATTTGGAGTATTGTTCACTCTATAAAAGATTTCTACTTGAGTTTAGTGTTCCGAAGATCATTTTCTCTTTCCTAAGAAGATGAATGTTTCCTCTTTTGTGATAAGAACAATATACCTGATTAGCTTCCCCTTTTCTTTGAATGCTAGGAAGCTCTGCCCCTGAAGGGAAGTTTCACATTTATAAAATAGTGTAGATACCTCATAGGTTTTTATTTGCGTTCTTTTTCTTAATTGACGCTCTACTTTTATAGACTCCTTTTAATAGTTTGTGTAGTTTATATAGAAATTTTGTAGTTTGTGTTTCCTTATTTCTATTCTTTTTTTCAAGGATTTTATTTATTTATTTGACACAGTGAGAGAAGGAGAGAGAGAGAGAGAGAGAGAGAGAAAAGCGGGAGGAGGGATAGAGACAAAGGGAGAAGCAGGATCCTGAATGAGCAGGGGGTGGGTGGGGGACTAGATCCCAGTACTCTGGGATCTTGACCTGAGCCTAAGGCAGGCTCTTAAAGGACTGAGCCCCCAAGTGCCCTCCCTGTTTCTATTCTAATATAGTTTTTTTTTAGTGCACTGGCATTGCAGCCATCCCAAGTCATTTGCAACACAGGGAGTGGCTTAAGGCCACTTCAAGTCATTTGTAATACAGACAGTGTTAGTTTTCATACCAGATGGGTACTTAGGTAGGAAAGAAACATTTATTGAAAAGTTAAAAAGATTTAGTTCTAAGTTTTCTAAGGACAAAGAATATACAGAAAGCATTCACCTTCAGCATCTACACTGTTACTCTGTTTCCACAGTCCCCATTCCATGTTATCCCACCAGGGGGTCTGAGCTTCCTTTGGGAAAGAACCAAGTTGGGGTTCTTCAGCTTTGAGAGCCAAAGTCAGAAAAGGAAAAATAATATAGACCTCTCCTTTCACTCCACTGGTATTGCCCACCTCCCCCAACTGGAATGATACACGAAGGTCACATTTCTTCCGCTTTATGCAGGTGACGGGGGTGGGGGAGGGGGGCGGGGGGTGTCCTGAGGCTGGACCCGAAAGCTTGACAGAGCAGCATTTTGCAGCAGACAGATTTAGGACAGAAGTGTTCCGCATTCCCCTAGAGCATTTTTCTCCCATTTTCCTTTTGTGGTTTCAGAAATCTGTTTGTGTCAGCGGCAAGAATCATTAGGTCTTGGGCTCAGAGCTCCTTCCTCTTACCGGCCTGGTATTGACTCCACGTGGGAGGGAGAGTCAGCAGAAAGGTATTTCTCTTTTCCTTCTGGAAGGGGGTGTGTCCTAGGCTTGTCTGCCTTCAAGGGCAGCCACAGGAACGGAGAGTGGCTTAGGTGTCAGTGGATCTGCGGGAGAGCCCAGGAGCAGCTGTTCAGATGTTAATTAGCGATGTCTTTCCAAACAGCATTAAGAAGTGATTGAACCCCAAGTACAGTGGTGGAAGGACTTCCAGAGGCTGTGAAGAGAGGAATCACCAGGTAAGCCCGACAGCTGTGATTTGATTCCTTAGAATGTGTTTGACTATCACCAGTATTATCTGTTAATTTGAGATAGTCCCCTCCCTGCCCCAGGTAGAACTCTGATTTCAAGATCCCATTTCCTGAAGAAGGTTAAATAAAGGAATAGGGAACGGTCAAAGCAATGAGAAGAGAGACAAAAGAGTTCATCCTCTTGGTGACTGTATTAGCTGAGGTGATTTGCTGGTTCTCAGACTGCAGGTTTTCTGACTCAAAGCACACAGTTTCCACTATGCATTAGAACCCAGGACCTCCTGTTCCTCAGGTGTGTGAGGTAGATCCACTGGAATAAAGAAGGAACCACCAAGGATACTTGTTAAAAACATCAATTTCACGACTGCTGCTGGTCAGTAATACATTAGCTTTAGCAAACTCTTAAAATAAAAATATGCTGGAACAGATTCAGTTTATTTTCAGTTTAGATGAATTCATAAAGCTTTGCCTGAACCAGTTTAAGTTTGAGAGGTATTCCCAACTTAGCTCCTACCCTGGACTCAGAGAAATCCCCAAATTGGCCCTTATAATCATTTTTCCATTCCTTCCCCATAATAAATACAAAGTGATACACTGTATTTTCTGACAGGCCTTGAAAATTGGCAACTTTTCCTTTTCCTCTTCTTTCCTTTTTTAAAGAAAAATCCATTTGTGTAAACCCAATATCCTAGATGTTGGGAAATTACTGAAGAAAGTACAGAAAGAAGATCAAAGTGGAAGAGATGCGGAGAAATGATGCCTGTGGCTTTTCCACAATGATATCCATTTAATGAATCCTGATAATAACACACATAGGTGGGGAATTACAGATAGAAAAGAAATAATAAAAATAGATAAACATTTTATAATTTATTCAAATATTAGCACAGCCTTTTATGTTTTTTCCCTATAATAGAACCACTGCTAATTATCCAATCATAACCAAAATTCAAAACAGTCTTACAAAAATGGCTACAGAAATAACACTTTATTCAACTATTAGCAAGTATTACAACTTTGAGCACATTTTTTAGCTTTCTGTGCCCTGCTTACTTCATTTGTAGAATGGTGGCAATAAGCATCGAGATTTAAAGTAAGATCTAAATTAAGATTTGAAATGCGTGTATGCATATCGAGCCTTCTCTGGCTGACTTGCAGACCCTTCTATTTTGTGCACAGTCACACATTGATGGGAATTGTTGTTGACATGCCTCATAGGTGTGCATGTCCTACTTCTCTAAAAAGAGAGTAAATTTCTTTAATTTCTTTCTCAAGTAGGGATAGGGTTCCCATTATAGGATTTATCTCTTGTTGTGCTGAAGGTAAGGGGAACACCAGACTTGCATCCATACGCCCTCTGATGTCATTCATTCCACAGTTAAAGGAATGCAACGGTTCTCCTAGAAAAAAATAAATGAGCACATTCATTTAAACTAGGGTATAAGTGACTAATTTTAGTACTTTGGTTGGGAGTGAGGGCAAGCTGGAAGCAGCAAGAGGGTCCAGGTTATTGAAGGGTGTCACCAGTGATAGGGGTGTGTCACGAGGGTGAAGAGCTCAGAAGATGGACCCGTGGCATCCTTGGGACAGGTTCACTGAATTCTCAGTTTTGCTGAATGCCACTCCTTATGGAACCATGTTCCACCCAATCTAAGCATGTATTTGCAACTTTAACAATATTCTACCTTGTTCTCTTTCTAAAGTTCTTTGGCAGGAAATACCCATAGCTCCAGAAAAGGGGAAACCCTGTTCCCAAACATCACGGAGTTTGAGTTGTGTGTGAGCAGGGAAGTGCTCACAGGATGTCAAGGTAACCATGTCCAGCCCGAGAGGAGCTAGAAACCTGGTCTTAATAGTTGTGAAAATAATCTAGAAACTTGGGAGGATAGTGCAAAAGGTCTATAGCATCACGGACTGACACATCATCTCTCACATGCCCCGCTGGTTCCAGCCTTGCTGAAATCTACAACCACAGTGTCCAAACCCATGGGGAAGGGAAGGTTTCCTCCCACACCCCTCCGCAGCAAGCCACAGAGAGTCTCAGAGGCTCCTGTTCTGATGGCACGTGGAAACCTGGAATTCTGCGATGTTGAGAAGGAAAATCCATAAGAATTAGTAAGTGGGAAAGTGCCACTATTAAGTCCATAAGAATTAATAAGTGGGAAAGTTGTAGTAAATTCCCCATGCACAGTTGGTTGGATAAATGGTATGTAAAGAGGAGAACGGTGGTGAGGTATGTAGCCCTCAAACTGTGCACACTTAAATTTTGTTGATGGGGCTTCTCAGGCCGCCGTGAGGTCTCCAGATCCTCAGTGCTAATGTCCATTTTCGATCTCTGAGGCCCACAAACCTTGGAAACGCTAGTTTTTCATTTTGTTTTAAATAAAGCCCTTTAAAATGAAGACTTTAAAGTCCAAGATAATTTCCTTGTTTGCTTTTTTATTGTAAGATAAAATTTAGAAAAGCTGATTGTAGAAGTTCCTTTATTGTTTAGGGATAAGCAGGCATTTACTATAAATTAGCGGTATTAGGTAACTTGTCACAATGGAACAGATCCACACCTGCAAAATTTTGGGTAAAGAGACTTTGTATTAAGCAGATTATATTTTCCATGAAAACCCTGCATACTTGTTTTTGTAGTTTTGCTCAGTTTTGCTTGAAGACTTCCCTGTGCTTAAAGTCTTAGAGAATCAGGCTAATTGTTTCTCATAAGAAACTTAATGATATATTTCTTAAGCATATAACACTGTACAATGTTGTTGACAAAGGTACCAATTAAGTAAATAGGAGAAGAAAAGACACAGCGGTAGAATTTATACATATTGAAGTCAGAACTTTATTATACAATGGAGGTGGCCTTTAAAACTGATAAAGAATTATCAAGTTGTCTTGTTAAAGAATGGTTTAGTCAAGAAACGTAGTTGGGATAATTGGTTGTTCATTTGGAGGAAAATCAAAATAAACACTTATTTCATACCAAAACCTAAAGTAACTCCAGGAGGATTAAAAGTTTAAATGTATTTTAAAATTAAAGAAGGTTTAGAAGAAAATATACGTATATTTTTACAGTCCTTTTATAAAAAAGATTTTTGAGCATGATCCCTAGTTTAAAATACATAATGGAAAGGAGTAACGGATGTGATTTCATGAGCTCTTGTGCAGAACACAGAAAGTTACAAAAATTTTAACAGAATTTATAACGGAAGTGACAAAGAGCTAATATCCATGTTACATAGAAGTTCCAAAGAAGCAGTTCTTTTTTTTTTTTTTTTTCCCAAAGAAGCAGTTCTTAAGAAAAGGTAAACATTCCAATAGAAAAACTTAGAACAGTGACTTAAAAAGTCAAGCCAGAAAAAAAAAAATACAGATGACTAATAAACACCTGAAAAAAAAAGGAGGCATACTCTTCGGGATAATCAGAGACATGGAAATTAAAACAATTAGACAAAAAGTTTGCCTTTTTGTCGGCAAACATGAAAAAAAAGGTACTGGGGACAGTGTGATGACACTGGCATTTCTACGCCTCCCTGGAGTGTGTAGACGGGTACAAATGAGGAGGGCCTTTTGGCCATGCTGATCAAAATTTTAAAATGTGTAGACCTTTTGAAGCAGCACTTTACTCAAACCTGGAAAAATCCCAGGTTGTCCAGAATTAAGGACCCACAAGAAGAAGCTTAACAGGAGGAACATTTGAGGGCAGGTTGTAGGAGTCCGAATAACAAATTTGCCACCATAATGCGTGTGCTCTCTACCTGGATGTAGTGTGGGGCCTGGGAGGCTTTGGAGTATGGACTGACAGAATATTTGCAGAATAGGGGAATGTCAGGAAACTGGTTCTTTGTCTAGTAGAATAATTTGGAGAATATGACTGGGAAACTTGCTTTTATTCATTAGGAAGCTATGATGAAAATACTGATAATGGGCATAGGGAAACAAAGAATGAATGTCTTTTAGTATACTTGAAATAGTTGAGATTTATCGGTCTAAGCCATGAATGAAAGTTGGATATCAGTTTTACTCTTGTTTAGAAAGGTACCCAAGAAGAGCCTGTAGCATCTTCAATCTGAGAATTCACATAGAAGATGCCACAAACCCTGTTCTCTGGTTCTCTCCAATAGGCCTGATAAAGTGTATTTTCATCCTTAGACACTGGCGACACTCACATTTGCTAGGAGTATGGATTTGAAATGTATAGTCTTCTTTTTCCTGAACAAAGAAGTTTTGTAAGGAACTCAGATGGACATTAGATGAACCATCAGGACCTTACTCAAATCATATCCCAAGCAACAAAAGGTACCGGCTCAGAGTCCAAGAGAAATATTAGATTCTTTGGGGAGAGAAATTTAAAGAAATAGTTGATAAATTCTTTTTATTTAGAATTTAAAGTCTACCCTTCTCATTTTCGGCAAGCGTGAGATGGAAATAATCCGCACTTTATTTACAAGATTGCCAAAACAACCAAATGGATACATATGCGAACATTTAGTGAATTACAAAGAATTTTTCTTGTTTCTTATTATGTAACCATCACCTCCCTCAAGTGCTATTCAAGTAATTTTTCAAGGGAACAATCTAAGAGGAAGTTCAAATTCCATGGGTTTTTACCTGCTCTAAGTAAGCAGAGTCATGTGGGGAAGATGGGAAAGAAACCTGACCTGGGGATTCCTGGAAGGCTGGGTCCCCACTGCTGAGCAGAAGGCTTGGCTGGAAGAAACAACTGGCTCCTTCTCTGGAATGCCATTAATCGTCCTTTAAGAGCTTGGTACTAATGTTGGCTCTACTGAACCATGAATGATAGGGGAAGATCTTCAGTTACAAGGGGTTGCAAAAGAGCCAACCCTTGAGGCTGGCTGTCAGGCTCTTACAACGGGACTGTGCTGGACTTGTCTGTGGGAAACGAACTCTACCAGTGCATGGGGAAAAGTGTTGGGTGATGAGCTAAGAACAATAGATCATCCTGTATCTTTGCTGAGATATAAAGTACAGAACCTTTGTTAGTGGGGAGCACACAGCCATGCCAGGCTGACAGCACCAGCAATATGAGAAAGTTCTGCAGCCAAAGTTCCCATGAGTGGGAAAGGACACACAGACTTGTAAAAAATGTTTTTCAATTTGGGGATCGAAGGGAATGCAGTGAAGAGGTAGGGTCACCCAATGACTCTGAAGAGAGATCCATTCAAGGAAATACTGCAGGGTTTAAAATAGGGAACGGGGTGCCTGGGTGGCTCAGTGGGTTAAGCCTCTGCCTTCGGCTCAGGTCATGATCTCAGGGTCCTGGGATCGAGCCCGGCATCGGGCTCTCTGCTCAGCGGGGAGCCTGCTTCCTCCTCTCTCTCTCTGCCTGCCTACTTGTGATCTCTCTCTCTCTCTGTCTTTATGAAATAAATAAAATCTTTTAAAAATAAAATAGGGAACAAAGAGACCCCAGCCACCCAGCGGTTGTCTTCAGAAGTGAGTCTGGAGAACAGCTTTTGGAGTTTCCCTTAATGGGCCAAGCTAGCGTGTGTGAACTGCCCGGGCTGTGAACTCCCCCATGTCTGGCACAGTACCTGTGAAATTGGAGGCTCTCAATATCCAGCGGTTGAACAAATTAGAGTTTAGCAGATTGGTAAAATTAGAATTTAGCATCCTGGGGGAGGAATGACAACCTAGGTCATTCCTTTTGTCTCTTCCAGCCTTAGGATTCTAAGATTTTTAAAAACACCTCTCTTCTCAAGGACTTTATTCTTAGTAGGTACTCAGCCCATCTCAACAGATATTGCAGAATTATAATAACCAGTTTGAGGAGGAAACAGTTATAAACCCCAGGAAAACATGTTACTCTTTCCCAGCTTAGAGTTGATGGCTGACAGACACTAAAGAAAAGAATAATTAAATAAATAATACCTGAAGAGGAACTGGGATATAGGCATATAACTATAGAATCTGAATGTGAGTGGATCTGAGCTCAGCTTATACTATTGCTTATCTTATAGAAGAGGAAACTGAGTCCAACATTTTTTTTTCCTTTAACTTTAATAAGTTCTGACAGATAGGAGACAAACCTGGGGTTAGGTTCTAATTCATCTAGCTCTTTTCCATTACATTGCTACAACAGAAGAACACTAAAAACATGCTAAAATACAAAATACGTGCTTAAAATTGTACTATACACACATATTTATATAGATACTCACAGATTTTAGGTAACTAAATTGTAGTTCTTCCAGAAGAAGGGTGTCTAGCTGAAGATTCACCAAACCTCCCAATATTTTTCCAGATGTGAATTGGTTGTCTTTTCTGTCTCCACCTACCTTTTCACCTGACTTCTACTAGATCTGTCCACTTAAAGGAGCATAAAGAAACGTGTCTCAAAGGCAAAAGGCCCAAGGATTCCTCCACAAAGACAGAACCCAATGAAAGTGTTACCGAAACATTATAAAATAAAACGTGAAATAAAACCAAGCTTTTACAGGTCCTCTGCTGGTAAGAACGATCGGGTCTATTTGAGTCATGATGTCCTTCAGATCCTAATTGGAGATCTGCTGTTTCCATTACTGTGTGCATGCAGACGCTCGCACATGTGTGTGTGTTATGCCCCTGTAAGTCCAAGACAGAGAGGAGGGAGACAACTCTACTGGGAATTCTATTTATAGAGGAAGAAACAGTCCCATAAATATTAGTGCCAGGAAAGCGGCCCAAGTGTGCAACAGGGTCTAAGATTAGAATGTTGTTACAAATGCTGGGAAGTGTAGGTGTGAGCAGTTCCAACTCAGCACCACTGTTGATAAGGTGACAACTGTTGACATGAATAAATAATATTTGGAGCCCATAAATACGTAACTGGAAGAATGGAGAGACAATGGACACCCTTCTCTAGAGGCGTAGTAGCAAATCCTAATGATTGTTCTCTGCAAACTGAAGGACAGGGATTATCAAGAATGAATTCACTTGAATGAATTCAAGGAAGTGAGGGGGGTTCTACTGTGGCCAAGCCTTCCCACTGCAGCTGGTGCCAACACAGCTGTGGGTCAGGCATCATAGGCCCCCAGCTGCTGCAGGGTGAGTGATATAAACACAGGTACTCTGATGTCAACAACAGCTTCTCGTCTGTGGCAGGGGCACACAGATTCTGAGAAGGTTTTTAATAATCAGGACACTTTCAGCTTGGAAGGGAAGTGCTGAAAATACCATGAGGATTGCCTCTAGTAAAGTCAAAGTTAGGTGGGATTTAAGATTACCCTAGACACACACACACACACACACACACACACACGTATTTCTTGACATCCACACTGTCCAGGACTCTCTTTTGAGTCAGATAATTCAGTTACTGTCACAATATATTTTTATTACCTTGAAGCTGGGGTCCATCCTTCCATTTATATCGTGATGGCCATTGACCTGGAAGCACCTTTTATTTGGTGAGTTAATTTGATTCACAACTGAAGTCAAATTCTGCACAATTCAACAAGTAATTATAAATAATGGTGATGAATTTAAAATTTAGTAATTGCTAGTATGAATTTAGTAATGCTAATATGAATCGCTAGCCATAATTGAGGCTTACCATCTGCCGGACATTGTTTTAGGTATTTTACATGCAATAATGCATTCAAATCTCTGAATTAATACCATTTCCTCCATAAGACAGATTAGTAAACTGAGGTATGGGAAGCCTGAGAAAATGTCAGGGGACACCCACTTGATCAATGTCAAAGCTGGTACCTGAGCCCTGGGCAATCCAGCCACAGTGCTTGGGTCCCATTTGTCTTGAAACACTATTTTCCCACCTTTGACTAGTTGTCAAATAGAGGATGCCCGTTTACAAGTTAAATTTGAACTTTAGAAATATGACAAATAATTCTGAACAATGAATATTGTCTCAAATATTGTGTGGCACATACTGAACACTAAAAAAAATTAGTCGTTTACCTGAAATTGAGTCTTCCCACCTTACCCCAGAAGGAGGTGTATGTACCAAGGAAGCAAAGAAAACATTTTGGTTAGTTTGAGCTTTGGTTCCAAACGCCAGAGTAGAATCCAAATCACAGGCTTGGCCTCAGAGCTGAACTCCTGTTTCCTATCCCAAAACCAGTCTAGAATAACAATTCTTAAACGTGCCTAGAGGTCAGCATCCCTCGGTCGCTTTAATTACACACATGGCTGGGCCTGGCCTGTCTAAGGTTTAGTAGGGTTTAGGGTGGGTGGGGGCACCTGTATTTTCTAATGAGCTTCCAAATATTTTCTTTTCTCTCCCTCCTCTTTCTTCCCCACACTCTCCCCACCCCCCATCCTCCTCCTCCTTTCTTATAGTTCGGCTATTCATGATTGGCCTATAGAGCAGTGACTGGGCATCACTGGTCTGAAATCCTGACTGTAAGTAACAATTTGTCATTTCTAGCAAATCCAAGGAGACAGCCCAGAATACACCCTCCACATGGGAGGCAGAGGGGATAAACAAACCAAGAGTATGAGAGAGAGTTTCCTCACAATGCCCAGGCTGTCATCCAGGCCTCCTTGAGTTGGGTTTACTGTCTCAAGCCTAGACAACATGAGGGAGAAAGAAGATTTTTCAGAGGGAGAGAGAGATTGAGAGAAATGATTGAGAGAAAGAACCGTAAAAGGGCCAGGCCTCCCATGTGGAAGCAGGCCCTGGCATGAGGAGACGATAGGTCACACCCACATGCATGGGTGGGCTCCAGCACTAACGACCACAGTCTAAACAGTGCTCAGTGTCAGGAACTGATATTAAAACGTTTTCCCTGGAAGTAGAGAAAAAGTGAGAATGATTTTTTAAAATTAATTAATTAATTAATTTTTAAAAGATTTCATTCATTTATTTATTTATTTGACACAGGAAGAGAGATCACAAGTAGGCAGAGTAGCAGGCAGAAAGAGGAAGGGAAGCAGGCTTCCCAGTGAGCAGAGAGCCTGATGCAGGGCTAGATCCCAGGACCCTGAGATCATGACCTGAGCTGAAGGCAGAGGCTTAACCCACTGAGCCACACAGGTGCCCCTAAATTTATTTATTTTTATTATCTACGTTAGTCACTGTATAATACATCATTAATTTTTGATGTAGCGTTCCATGATTCATTGTTTGCATATAACACCCAGTGCTCCATACAATCTGTGCCCTCCTTAATACACATCACCAGGCTAATACATCACCCCACTCCTCTCCCTGTAAAACCCTCAGGTTGTTTCTCAGAGTCTGTAATCTCTCATGGTTCCTCTCCCCTTCTGATTACCCCCCTTTCATTTTTCCCTTCCTTCACCTAATGTCTTCTGTGCTATTCATTACACAAATAAGTGAAACCATATGGTAATTGATTTTCTCTGCTTGACTTATTTCACTCAGCATAATCTCTCCAGTCCCATCTATGTTGATGCAAAAGCTGGGTATTCATCCTTTCTGATGGCTGAGTAATATTCCATTGTACATATGGATCATATATTATCCATTCTTCTTATGGATAAGATGAATGGATAAGAAGGGAACATTCTTCAATTTCATAAAATCCATTCATAAATTTCATAAAATTCATTTGCTGAAGGGCATCTTGGCTCCTACCACAGTTTGGCTATTGTGGACATTGATGCTATGAACACTGGGGTACAAATGACCCTTTTCCTCACTACATCTGTATCTCTGTAGTAAATATCTAGTAGTACAAGTGCTGGGTCATAGGGAAGCTCTATTTTTAATTTTTTGAGGCACCTTCACACTGTTTTCTAAAGTGGCTGCACCAACTTGCATCCCCACCAACAGTGCAAGAGGGTTCCCCTTTCTTCACATCCTCTCCAACATTTGTTGTTTCTTGCCTTGTCAATTTTTGCCATTCTAACTGGTGTAAGGTGGTATCTCAATATGGTTTTGATTTTAATTTCCCTGATGGATAATGATGATGAACATTTTCTCATGTGTCTGTTAGCCATTTGTATGTCTTCTTTGGAGAAGTGTCTGTTCATGTCTTTTGCCCATTTTTTGACTTGATTTTTTGTTTTTTGGGTGTTGAGTTTGAGAAGTTCTTTATAGATCTTGAATATCAGCCCTTTGTCTATAGTGTCATTTGTAAATATCTTCTCCCATTCCGTGGGTTGCCTCTTTGTTTTATTGACTGTTTCCTTTGCTGTGCAGAAGCTTTTTAACTTTAAGTTCATTTAAGTTAATTTTATTTAAGTTCATTTTAAATGAACTTTAAGTTCATTTTTGCTTTTGTTTCCCTTGCCTTTGGAGACATGTCTTGAAAGAAGTTGCTGTGACCGATGTCGAAGAGGTTATTGCCTATGTTCTCCTCTAGGTTTTTGATGGATTCCTGTCTCACATTGAGGTCTTTCATCCATTTAGAGTTTATCTTTGTGTATGGTCCAGTTTCATTCTTCTGTGTATAGCTGTCCAATTTTCCCAGTACCATTTATTAAAGAGATTGTCTTTTTTCCACTGGATTTTTTTTCCTGCTTTGTCAAAGATTATCTGACCATAGAGTTGAGGGTCCATATCTGGGTTCTCTATTCTGTTCCATAGGTCTATGTGTCTGTTTTTGTGCCCATACCATGTTGTCTTGGTGATTGCAGCTTTGTAATATAGCTTGAAATCAGGTAACATGATACCCCAGCTTTGTTTTCTTTTTCAACATTTCCTTGGTGATTTGGGATCTTTTCTGGTTCCATACAAATTTTAGAATTGTTTGTTCCAAAACTTTGAAAAATGCTGATGGTATTTTGATTGGGATGGCATTGAAAGTATAGATTGCTCTGGGCAGTATAGACATTTTAACAATGTTTATTCTTCCAGTCCAAGAGCATTGAAGGTTTTCCCATCTTTTTGTGTCTTCTTTGATTTCTTTCATGAGTGTTCTGTAGTTCTAGAGTTTAGATCCTTTACCTCTTTGGTTAGGTTTATTTCAAGATATCTTATGGCTTTTGGTGTTATTGTAAGTGGAATCAATTCTCTGATTTTTCTTTCTATAGTTACATTGTTAGTATATAAGAAAGCAACTGATTTCTGTGTATTGATTTTATATCCTGCCACATTACTGAATTGCTGTATGAGTTCTAGCACTTTGGGTGTGGAGGCTTTTGGGTTTTCCACATAAAGGATCATGTCATCTGTGAACAGAGAGAGTTTGACTTCTTTGCCAATTTGAATACATTTTATTTCTTTTTGTTGACTGATTGCTGTTGCTGGGACTTCTAGTACTATGTTGAACAATAGTGGTGAGGGTGGGCATCCTTGTCGTGTTCCTGATCTTAAGGGAAATGCTCTCAGCTTTTCCCCATTGAGAATGATATTTGCTGTGGGTTTTTCATAGATGGATTTTATGAAATTGAAGAATGTTCCCTCTATCCCTATACTCTGAAGAGTTTTAATCAGTAAAAGAGTCTGTATTTTGTCAAATGCTTTTTCTGCATCAATTGAGAGAACCATGCGGTTCTTGTCTCTTCTCTTACTTATGTGTTCTATCACATTGATTGATTTGCAAATGTTGAACCACCGTTGCATCCTAGGAATAAATCCCACCTGGTTGTGGTGGATAATCCTTTTAGTGTACTGTTGGATCCTATTAGCTAGGATCTTGTTGGGAATTTTGGCATCCATGTTCATCAGGGATAGTGGTCTGAAATTCTCATTTTTGATGGGGTTTTTGCCTAGTTTTGGGATCAAGGTAATGCTAGCCTCATAGTCTGGAAGTTTTGCTTCTGTTTCGATTTTTTGAAACAGCTTGAGGAGAATAGGTATTATTTCTCTTATGAATGTTTGGTAGAATTACCCAGGAAATCCATTAGGTCCTGGATTCTGTTTTTGAGAGGTTTTTGATCACTGTTTCTATCTCATTACTGGTTATTGGTCTATTCAGGTTGTCAATGTCTTCCTGTTTCAGTCTTGGTAGTTTATAGGTTTCCAGGAATGCGTCTGTTTCTTCTAGGTTGCTTAACTTATTGGCAATAGCTATTGACAATAATTTCTGGTAATTAGTGTTAGTCATGATATCTCCCTTTTCATTCATAATTTTATTAATGTGGGTCCTTTCTCTTTTCTTTTGGGTAAGTCTCACAATAGTTTATTGATCTTATTAATTCTTTCAAAGAAGGAGCTTCTAGTTTCGTTGATGTGTTCTACTGTATGTCTGGTTTCTAATTCATTGATCACTGCTCTAATCTTAATTATTTCCCTTCTTGTGCATGAGTTAGGCTTAATTTGTTGTTGATTCTCTAGTTCTTGAAGGTATAAAAATAGTTTGTGTATTTGGGATTTTTCTGTTTTTTTGAATGAGGCTTAGATGACCATGTATTTCTCCCTTTGGACCGCCTTTGCCATATCCAATAGGTTTTGGACTGATGTGTTTTCATTTTCATTGGTTTCCATGAATTGTTTAAGTTCTTCTTTGATTACCTGGTTAACCCAAACATTCTTGAGCAGGATGGTCTTTAGCTTCCAAGTGTTTGAATTTCTTCGAAACTTTTTCTTGTTTCGAAAAACAAAACAAAATAAAACAAAAACAAAAACTCTTCTTGAGTTCCAGTTTCAAAACACTGTGGTCTGAGGATATGTAGGGAATAATCTCAGTATTTTGGTATGGGTTGAGACTGATTTGTGACCCAGATGTGGACTATTGAGGAGAAAGTTCCATGTGTGTTCAAGAAAAATGAGTATTCCATTGTTTTAGGGTGGAATGCTCTGTATATATATATATATGAGGTCCATCTGGTCCAGTGTGTCACTCAAAGTTCTTGTTTCTTTGTTGATTTTCTGCTTAGATGATCTGTCTGTTGCTGAGAATAGAGTGTTAAGGTCTCCTACAATTAATGTATTATTATCAATATGTTTCTTTATTTTGGTTAACATTTGGCTTATGTGGTTGGCTGCTCCCATGCTGGGGACATAGATATTTACAATTCTTGGATCTAGTTGTTGGATAGAACTTTTAAGAATGATATAGTGTCCTTCTGTATATCTAACTACAGTCTTTAGCTTAAAATCTAATTTATTTGATATGCAAATTGCTACTGCAGCTTTCTTTTGAGGTCCGTTGGCATGAAAGATAGTTCTCCATCCCTTCAATTTCAATCTGGGTGTATCTTTAGGTTCAAAATGAGTCTCTTGTAGACAGAATATGGATGGGTCCTGTCTTTTTATCTGATCTGCAACCCTGTGACGTTTTATGGGAGCACTTAGGCTATTCATGTTGAGAGTGATTATTGAAAGATATGATTTTATGGTCATCATGTTGCCTGTGAGGTCCTTGTTTCTATAGATTGTCTCTGTAAATTTCTGTTCTATATCACTCTTGGGGGCTTTCTCCTTTTATAGAACCTCCCTTAATATTTCTTGGGGGGCTGACTTAGTGGTCATATATTCTTTAAGTTTTTGCCAGTCTTGGAAGCTCTTTATCTCTTTATCCATTCTAAATGACAGCCTTGTCAGACAAAGTATTCATGGCTGCATGTTCTTCAAGTTTAATACCCTGAATATGTCTTGCCAGTCCTTTCTGGCCTGCCAGGTCTCTATGGACAGACATTATTCTGATGTTCCTCCCTCTGTACATAGGAATCTCTTCCCCCAACTGCCCTTAAGATGGTTTCCTTGGTTTTAAGATTTGTGAGTTTTACTAGTATATGTTGGGGCTTTGGTTTATTCTCTTTGATCTTGGGAGGGGTTCTCTCTGCCTCTACGACATGGATGCTTGTTTCATTCCCCAGATTAGGGAAGTTTTCAGCTCAGATTTACTCAAATATATCTACTAGTCCTCTCTCTCTCTCCACCCCTTCAGGGATCCCAATAATTCTGACACTGGAACATTTCATAGCGTCATTTATTTCTCTAATTCTGTTTTCATGAATTCTAAGCTGTTTGTTGCAGGCTTCCTCCTGTTCCTTTTCTTTCCTTTCCTTTCTGTTTGTTTTGTTCCTTCTTTTCTATCAGTTTCTCTTCTATATCACTAATTCATTCTTCTGCTTCATTTACCCTAATTTTTAGAGTACCTAGATTGGATCTCATTGATAGCATTTTTTAAAAGATTTTTTATTTATTTACTTAACAGAGATCACAAGTAGGCAGAGAGGCAGGCAGAGAGAGAGGGAGAAGCAGGCTCCCCACTGAGCAGAGAGCTCTGTGGGGCTCGATCCCAGGACCCTGGGATCATGACCTGAGCTGAAGGCAGAGGCTTTAACCACCTGAGACACCCAGGTGCCCCTCATTGATAGCATTTTTAAGTTCTGCCAGATAAGCTCTCATTTCTGCCCTTAGAGAATCTATTTTGCCATTAGTGGTTTTCTCCAACCTAGCCATTATCTGCATAACTGTTACCTGAAGTCTATTTCCACAATCTTGCTTATATCCATATCCATTAGTTCTGTGACAGAAGTCAGAGTCTCTGAATTTTTCCTGTGTTGAGGGTTCCTCTTCTTAGTCATTCTGTTGAGGGGTGGTTGAGGGAATGTATAGAGTCCAAATTATTGACCACAAACCAAGCAAGATGTAGTTGTTTTAAAGGGACCTTAGGGTTGTTCTTCTTGTTCTTCTAGCTTGTCTTCTGGGGGAGGGGCCTGCCGCGCTATTACTCAGGCAATGCTATTTGGGCAGAGTTGACCAGCCCCCTTTTGGGGTGGGGGGATGGGCTCAGTGAAAACTGGTTTGCGGGAGGGCTTTTGTTCTCTGGTGGCTTTCTTTGGTGGCTTTCTGACTGTCTTCCCAGAGTCAGAGCAGAAGTTACTGAGAGATTGCAGCCTGTTCTTCAGTAAGCACTGTAACAGTAAGCCTGTTCTTCAGTAAGCACTGTAGGCCACACTGACTTCATTTTTGTCTGTACTGCTAAAAACCACAGCGTCCTGGGTTGTGTGCCCTACAGCCACACTCCTAGCCTTCATTTCCAGGTTCAGATATGTCTCTGCCCTTTGTGCTTCTAAAACTGCCAGCCACCCCCAGTTCACAAGTGTGCCCCCACAGCTCTAGGTTTCAGTCTGGGGGGCTGCCCTAAAGTCTGCAAGTGGTCTCCTGTGTGAAAAGATTTTGCGCTCTGGCGCAAGATTCCAGAGGATCCCTACCCCTTCCATTTATCTTCTGATATCTGCCTGCAGAATCATCCCTCAATAGAATGATTTCAGGGTAACAGTTATGCAGACAATGGCTAGGTTGGAGAAAACCACTAATGGCAAAATAGATTCTCTAAGGGCAGAAGAGAGAACTTATCTGGCAGAACTTAAAAATGCTATCAGTGAGATCCAATCTAATTTAGATACTCTAACAGCTAGGGTAAACAAAGCAGAAGAATGAATTAGTGATCTAGAAGTTACTGTACCCAAACCTCTGTCTCAGAACAGAGAGCAGTGGTCACCTAAGGGGAGATGGGAAACACAAAAGTTGTATGTGTTTCATTGCTTACTTTTTATGCTTCCCTAGAAAGCCCTGGAAAGGGTCTCTGCTGACATGTATGCCATGTCTGTGATACTCTTTATCCTGTCTCTATCATCTTTTTTATTTTCTTTAGAGCAGAGAGCAAAGTGTGGGGTAGTGCTGTCAGGCATGGCAGGGTTTTATGAGGGTTAAGGTATACCTGAGAAACAAGGGAAAGGCTGGAATGGAGTGTCCACCTTTGCATTTTCTGTGCTGCTAATCAAGGACACTTATTCTAGTGGTGGGTTAGTGAGTTTGGAAATTAGAGGTTTTCATTGTTTCCCATGGAGATGTAAAAGAACATGGAGAGGCCATACGGATGCATTCCTTCATTTCTGTCAGTGCTGTCCAGTACCACTTTTCAAAAATGGTATTAAAATGCCACATAATACAAATGTACCATCTTAACCATTTTTAAGTGTGCAGTGTCAGTAGTGTGAAGTATATTCATTTTGGGCATGATATCTCTGGAACTTTTTCAACTGATAACATTAAATAACAAGTCCCTGTTTTCCCCTCCTCCAAGCCCTTGGCAACAACCATTCTACTTTCTATTTCTATGAGCTTGACTTCTTTAGATACTTCATAGAAGTGGAATCATACAGGATTTGTCTTTTTCCGATTGGTTTCTTTTTTAAATCCAATGCCCTTGAGGTTTATCCATGTTGTATCATGTGACAGGATTTCCTTCCATTTTAAGGCTAAATACTATTCCATGACTAATACAACTTTTGGCAATAATGGAAGTGTTCTGGGGCGCCTGGGTGGTTCAGTCAGTTGACCTCTTGATTTCAGCTCAAGTCATGATCTCAGGGTCGTGGGATCAATCCCTGTGTCCAGGTCTCCACTCAGTGTTGAGTCTGCTTGATATTCTCTCCTCTCCCTCTGCCCCTCCCTTTGCCCCTCCCCCTGTACATGTCTTTCTCTCTCTCTAAATAATTTATCTTAAAAAAATAAAAATAATAAAAATATAAAATATTTAAAAATTTAAAAATAAAAAAAAATCTTAAAAAAATAGTGGAAGTGTTATGTGTCTACACTGCCTGATTTTGGTAGCCACTAGCTACATGTGGCTATTGAGCACTTGAAATGTGGACAGTGTGACTGAGAAATTTCATTTCATTTTGTTGTAATTAAAATTAAAATTTAGATTGCCATATGTAACTATAGGCTAGCATATTGGACAGAACAGTTCTAACTTACCGTGATTTTTATTTTTTGTTGACACCAAATAACCTGGGTATATGCGGTTAATTTTGTGACCATAACCATGTGTTGAATTTTGTTCAAATTATTCTGATAGAAGCATAAACAAGGATAATTTGTTGACAATTACATCAACTATAAAAAAAGAAATTTGCTGGATTTGTTCATTATTATTTTTATGCTTAAGCACCCTGATTCTATCCTTATATTCATGGTTCTAAGGATCTTTGGTTATTTTAATACTTGTTTTTCCTGAGATGAAAGGAAAACCTTGAAATATAAAAAGGCTGGATGTCAAATGCATTTGGTTGCAAAGTTAAGCAAGTTATGATTTTAAAATAGCCTGTGTTTAGTCAAATGTGATCTTCGAGAAGAGAGCTCTTGAGCAATTTTCTAGGCAGTTTGTAAAGATGGAAATTTACTACTTCTGCTACTGGAGTGAAAGTAATGGTCTCTCAGGCTACATACTTGAAGTAGAAAAATGATCAACCACTCAGGGCTTCTGATACACTCAGTTAGGCCTTACCACTGCACATTTTTAAATTTTGGCTTGAATTACTTGTTTTTGTGCCTCAGCCTTGCATGGTACATCCGTTGTGTAGCCACAGACTGTGGCCCTGGTGGTTTATGTTGAGTCCAGGAGAGGAGGGAGGCCAACTGAAGATGCAAGTCCACGTGCTCTGGTTCATCTCTTTCTTCACCCTCATTGAAGGCCAAGATGGCTTCCTGGGGGTGAGTTGGCATATGCCCTGTTTTCCCTCTCTACCACCTCTCTTCTCCCCCTCTGTACTTTGAAAACCCAACACGCTCTAGGCCACTGGAACTACATAATTTAATAGACTTGGCATCAGAAGTCTGGGTTCTTGTCTCAACGTGATCTACATTAGCTGTGTGTAACCTTGGATAAGCAGTTTTATCTCTCAGAATTTAGAGGACATAACTGCAAAATAAGGCACTCAGACTGAGCCATCTTGGAGAGTTCCACTAGCTCAGCACATTTCTTCCTGTCATTTATTTGACTGAGGAAAGACATAGAGATTGGCACGGCCAATCCTTGGACTCTCTTTCCTAACTACACTCACCTTCTTGACACTTTCACCTAGGATCATGGTTTTAATGTTCTCTATACCCTGATCACTCCCAAATTTACATCTGCATCTCGACCTTCTCCCCTGAACTCTACACCCATGTATCTACTATCTCTGTGGTGTCTCTAATTGGGTGTCCAGTAGGCCCCTTAATTGAAGATGTCCAAAATTAAATTCTTGATTTTTTTTTTTTCTCCACCAAACCTGCTTCTCCTTTCCCATCTCAGCAAGTGGTATCATTGTCCTTCTGGATGGTTGGGCAAAAAAACTGGTTTTCATGTTTGACTCTTTCCATAATCCATATCTAAACCATTGGCTCTTGTTTGGTTTTGCTTTGCTTTATCTTTAAAATACACCCATATTTCAAACATTTCTCACTCCCTCTATGACTACCACCTTGATCCACACTTTCAGTATCTCTCACCTGTGTTTTTCAATAACTCCTGAGATGCTCTCATTGCTTCTGTGCTTGTCTATTCTTAACATGGCTACAGGATTGAGCCTTCCAAAAAGTAAAGTAGAGCACTCTCACCTGTGTTCAGAACTTTCTGGTGGGTTCCTATCTCATTCAAATAAAAGCTAAACCATTGCCCTATAAAGATCTACACAGCCTACCTTCTTGGAGATACTCTCTGACCTCACTTCCTGCCCCTTTCCTCTTACCCACTCCACTGAACTACTCTGACCTCCTCACTCAGTCTTCACATGCCAGGCATATTCTTACCCCAGGGCCATTGCTGTTGCCTCTTCCAGGAAAGTTCTTTTTCTAGGGATCCTCAATTCCCCATCTCCTTGAGCATTGTGCTCAAAAGTTGCCTCAGGGAGGCCTTTCCTAGCCACCTCTCCATCATCCCTACCTTGGATTTTAGATCCATAATTTCAATTCATCCGGGAGATCCAACAAGGCCTTAGGAAGCCCTACCATAATTACTCTTTTCTTTTAAACAGAGAAATGAAGACATCAACACAAGAAGACGACTCATTGTTAATAAGAAAAAGCATCCAGGTGAGCCTCCCTTAGAGAGTGTGGTACAGCAGACCCTGGTGCCAAGGGACCAGGGTTTCAACCTCAGTGGTGTTTCTGACTGGTTGTATAATTTTTTTAATTTTATTTAATTATTTGACAGAGGGAGAGAGAGATCACAAGTAGGCAGAGAGGCAGACAGAGAGAGAGGGGGAAGCAGGCTCTCTGCTGAGCAGAGAGCCCGATGCGGGGCTCGATCCCAGGACCCTGAGATCATGACCTGAGCTGAAAGCAGAGGCTTAACCCACTGAGCCACCCAGGTGCCCTGGTCGTATGATCTTTAACACACTATGAAACACCTCAAATCTGGGAAATGAGAATAACAGCAATCCCTACTAGCAAAATATTTGTGAAGATTAAATAATACATAAGGCATGGTATCCTGCTCTATACCCGGCAAGTAGCTATTCCATACCCTTCCTTTCCTTCCTTTTCTCAATCCTAACCATGTAATTAGTGGGTACAACCCTCAGTGTACTAATAGGTTGTGTTCCTAATTTAATTTGTTGTTCTGATGTTTCAGACACTGAATGTATGTCTTCATGGAAAGAATGATGCAGACAGATGGTTGTTAGATTCCTGGGTCAGTCCATAAAAGCCTTTCTCCAGGGCAGGGATCTGTCATACAACAGTGTGCTAATAGTGTCATTGAACTTACCACCACACAAGGCTGCAGTCCTCCAGAAAATGAAATAAAAATTCAACTTGGAATGCCATGAAAACATTTTCCCTGACAGTAAAAATACAGTTGGCATTTAGTGAGCTCTTCCTAGGTACCAGGCACTATTTTAAGTGCATTAGATGGATTAAGTCCTTACAATGACCGTCTGATTTAGGCACAGTGGTCATTTTTATTTTACAGATGGTGAAATTAAGACACAGAGCTAGGGAATTGGAGGAATGAGATGATTCAATTCTAGTCAGTCTGGCTCCAGGACCAGGGTCATGCGCCTCTGACACTGACCATTCCCCCACTTCTTACCTGCTTGGGCAGTGGAAGCAGGAGTCCCATTAGCTTTCTCTACTTGGTGTGGCTCCCAAGACCTGGGACAGGTTCCAGCCTGCAAGGAGAGGGGAGAGTGAGAGGGGGGCTGAGACCCCATAAAGTGAGGTGGTGGAAGTTGTGGCAGACAGGAAGCTCTTGTCCATGTTATGAGACATGTCAGACTCAACCAACTTCCTGCGGCCCTCTTGAGTGCCTTCTAAAAAGTCTAGGGATTGATCCACTGATTTCCTTCCCTATAAATTTCCCTTCTGCCTGGCTCCCTGGGTCCCTGAGAAAAGGGATGGTCTCTGAGAAGCTCCCCATCTCATTTGTCCCTGCAGAAAGCTTGGATGTCTTGAGAAGTCTGAGACTTCTAAGAGATTTCACCACCAGTGGCAGTCAAAGGAGACCCAGGATAAAAGGATGTTCACCTTTTCCCTCTTTTTCTCTGAAGTCCTTACATTCCTAATCTGGAGTGCATAGATGTGTTTGGGATGATCTGGAAATGCCATGAAATCTCACACTGTGTTTCATGCAAATGTGCCTAAATGAGTTCTGGGAGGGAGAATACTACTAGAATTCATAGTCTCCTGAGCCTAGAACACATAACAGCCTCTCCTTAGGGAAACAAAAGGTACTGTTCGGGAGTGATAAGACTGAGATGAGGGTGCATAAAGTCTCAAGTAAGGTTTGGTTTGGTTTTGCTTTTGCATTTCATGAAAGGCATTCAAAGTTGGCTAATTACAGAAACCTCTTTACAGTAGAAAAAAGTGGCTCTTTGGAGAGGAAATTGTGAGACTGGAGGTTTGTTTTTTTTTGTTTTGTTTTGTTTTGTTTTGTTTTGTTTTGTTTTTTTAAACATTCTTCAAGGAGGCTGGAGCTGGGAGAGCAAGAGGGAAGAGTGACTAGGATTTTCTCACCTCTTCTCCCTTGGTTCTTGATGCCTGAATCTTGACCTTGGATACATCCTGAGGAGCTGTGTAAGGTCAGGAGGGTGATTGATGCCAGGATGGGTCAGGGAGAGTGGGAGCCCCTGGCCTGGCAAATTGGGAGAATAAACATAGATCAGACACATATGGGGCTATCTGCACGTGTTCCTCCAGATGACTGGAGGAGCAGAAGTCAGTAACAAGCACCATGGCAAAGCCCATGACCCCCAGATGACATGTGATGAACACTTCCTGGTGGCTTCCTTGGCAGTATTTCTCTTCCACACTGAAAAAGGAGGCTCCTGACTATCTTCCTCTCTTTAGGCCCAGTCCAGGAATATGAGCTGCTGCTTCAGGTGGCCTATAGAGATTCCAAGGAGAAGAGAGACGTGAAGAATTTTCTGAAGCTTCTGAAGCCTCCATCATTATGGTTACAGAAACCAATGAAGATTATTAGAGCAAAGGCCACTACATGTAAATCTGCCCTCTGGGGCTGGGAGTGGAAGGGGGAAGGTGGGTAGCAGTCAGGATAGGTTAGGTTATGCTATAGAGACAAGCATCCTCAGAATATCTGTGACTTGAAAGAACACATGTTTTATTTCTTCTTCACGCTATATCTCTATTAAACTTTGGCAGTGGGGTTGTGTTGGTGTGGTCACTTGGGAATCCAGGCTAATGAATCACATGTTATCTCAAATATATCCAGTTAGAACCAAGAAGGAATAGCATACTCAAGGGTTTCACACTAGCAGTTGAATTCTCTAACTCAGAAGTGACGTACGTTAATTCCGCTCACAACTTATTGACCCATGTTGGTTTCATGTCCCCCTTCAACATCAGGGGGCCAGGATGTGTAATCCTACTGTGTGCCCAGAAAAGAGCAAAAAGTAATTGACAGGGAACCTGGGTGGCTCAGTGGGTTAAAGCCTCTGCTTTCGGCTCAGGTCATGATCCCAGGGTCCTGGGATCGAGTCCCGCATCGGGCTCTCTGCTCAGCAGGGAGCCTGCTTCCTCCTCTCTCTCTGCCTGCTCTCTGCCTACTTGTGATCTCTGTCTGTCAAATAAATAAATAAAATCTTTAAAAAAAAAAAAAAAAAAAAGTAATTGACAAACAGCACTAATAATCAGAACGCTGGGTTTCAGAGACATTAAAAGATTTGTCTAAAGTAGTAGTTCTCAATGTGTGGTGCCCCAATTAACAGCAGCAGTATCAGGGACCTTAATGGAAATACAAATCCTTAGCCCCATCCCAGACTTAGTGAATTAGAAACTTTGGGATGAAACCCTCCAGGTGATTCTGACACATGACAAAGCTTGAGAATCATTCACTATATATCACAATGCATATTTTTGCAAAGATGTCTGATGGCTTTGTCCCAATGTTTTTGTCTATTATAAAGGAATGCCTTTTGATGGGTGTTTTAGGTCATTCCGTAGGGAATGAGCGTACAGATTTGACTGATGGAATTTTTCATCATCTCCTCAGTTTTGCCATCTTGCTTATGGGATCTACCTGAGAATGGTGATAGGTGGGTAGGAGGAGCCTCCAATAAAGTAGTGGGAAAATATTTTCTAGAACTCTCTTAAATAACTTTCAGGTTAGCACACCTTCTTCTGCTTCTCTTTCCCATTCCAAGGACTATCTACTGGTCATCCATCCTTCTTTTGGACGCTAGACCCAGCCACTTGATTTTACGTTTGCTAGGTGTCTGGTATCAGGCTCAGAATCTATTGGGTTGGACATATCCTTACCTTAAACATACTGCCAAACTAGTTTTATCCTTCTAGCTCTTGGTGAGACACACTTGGTTCAAATTCTAAGTCAGAGCCAAGGATGAGAACTCAGCGTGGGTCGGTTCATAAACAAGATCCTGTGAGACCAAGCTCCATTTCTTTTGTGCAGACTGTGGCAACCACAATGGGGTTTTGCAGTGTGCCTGTGAGGATGGCTACACCTGGTTTCCTCCCTCATGCCTTGATCCCCAGAAATGCTACCTTCACACGGCTGGGGGGCTCCAGAGCTGTCACTGTCATCTCAACAACCTCACCCACAGCGTCAATTTCTGTGAAAGAACAAGTAAGGATGGAAGGGTGCCAGAAGGAGAGCTCTGGTGTGGGGGAGGGAGGGGGGGTTCTCGAGCCCAACATGCCACAGGGAGGGAACTCTAGCTTCTCACCCACGTGTTAACTCTTTGTCTCTCTGAGCAGAGCTAGTGTTTGCAGGGTCATCAAAGGGCAATAACAATATACCCCACTAGGCTTAGCTGGACACAGCAAGAAGTTCACAAGTATAGAAAATTCAGAAATGCGAATTGACGTTTGGGCATCACTTCAACCTTCATCCAGCTCAGCTCTGCAATTCTATGGTTTTCTTGAGATGGAGGGGGATTCACAGAAATCTCAAGTAGGGGACCTGCTTGAATAAATACAATTTTTTTCCCTGCCTTCGTTCCACTGCTTTTGCCAACATCGATTTCTAGAAAAAGGAAGTCTAGAGGTGTGAGAGCAGAGAGGAGCACATAGTTATTATACTGAAATATATGTTCTAGATGGCCAACAAGTATGTGTACTGAATGCGTTACCAAAACAGAATGGAAGGTAAAGGTCTAGCTTAGGAAACCAGTGGAAGCTGAGAGAGCTACGTCTCCTTCGGTTTATGTTCCGTGGATGAAGAAGTGAGCCAAATGACATGGGCTCCAGGGCTTGAAGGACTTCAGGAAGTTGCCTCAACGACTACATCAGTTCTCTTGAAACCCTGAATTTTGGTAGAGCTGTGCAAAGAGAGGAAGAATGTGAAATAACTCAGCTTTCCTGGGCATTCCTGGCTCCCCTTCCCAGGACCATGGCAATCCATGAAGGCCACACCTATTTATTAAACACCATCTTTACACCCAGATCTGGGGCCAATTATGGGAGGACACAATGAAGCTCTTTTCTCTCTCTTGCTGAATTAGCAGCCCAGTTGGGGAGGATAGGCTGTAATTTAAGAAAGAAGAGAGTGTAAATTCTTCAATAAATTTGAATGAAAGCCTACCTTTTGAAAGGTGATCTGTGTCTGATGCACCTTGAAGAGATAAAAAGATGGATGAGACGGGGATGACACTCACAAGTGTCTCCCCAAAGTGGAGTGGGTTCTTATAAACACGAGAAATACTCACAAACAGATATGTCGGTACAAGGGGTTGTAAAGAGGATATGAAAAGAGTACTGTAGCAATTTAGAGGTGGGAAAGAATCTTTGCATTTGGGAGCAGGAGAAGTCTTGCAGAGGAGGTCCATTTGCCTAGATCCTGAATGCAGGATAAACAGGGTTTGTCCATATGAAAATGAGCTACAATCTGTCCCGGCACAGAAAAACACCAGCAATGGGAAAGCAGGGGGTATATTGGAGTTAGCAAATAGTGTTTAATTGTTTTTTTTTTCTTTTATTTTTAAATTTTTCATAGGGACCGTGTGTGAGCTCAATGCCTAGATGAGCACACATTTCAGTGTTAAGTAACTGCCTTTCTTAACCACATGTGGTTAGCCACACATTTACCTACTTAAAAGGTTGCCTCGATCACCAGCACCTTCTCATTATATTCCAAATCCACAACTTAAAAGTCTAGTTTTGTGTATACTTCCTGTACTATTTTAGGTGAACATTCATTACAAGAAGAAATTGAAATACTGCTGTTGGATAGATGGGCTTCAAATGTACTTCTGTAATTTTATGCTGTAATAAATTCAAATGACTAATTTTTATATCTGTAAACCTTTTTTATTTCCCATAGAGGTTTGGGGCACTTTCAAAATTAATGAAAGATTTGCCAAAGACCTTTTGAATTCATCTTCTCCTTCGTACTCCAAATATGCCACTGGAATTGAAATTCAAGTAAGCGCTTTCTACTTTCTACATAGGAAATTGTTGGCTAAACATGAGTTCAGATGTTTTCAATTCAGCATGTTTATTTAATACATATTCTTAATTATTCACGTTCAATGAGTTATTACAGAGCAGTTAATCACATTGCCCACAACTGACGTATGTTGAACATTTTCTTTCTGGGAGAGTTTTAGCCATTGACTTCTTTCCATTTCTCTTGTGTTCACTTTTGCTCATTTATGTGAGTCATATTCTAGCAAGACTTCTTGGTTATTTTCTGTTTTTTATTTGTCAAAAGGAAATTTTTCATGCTCTAGGCTCAATTGTCAGCATTTTGGATTTGTTCCATAAAGCAGCCTCGCTTATTAGGGGCTCAACAGAGTTATTGAGCAAAATTCCAGACTATGTAATGAAGTCACAGAAAAACTAAATTAGTGTCCATCTGTCTGGAATGCTGACTCAGGTGTCATTTTCACTGAAGATATACACAAATACTTTCCAGATATTCAGTTTAAATTCAAATGGAAATGTAGGGCTTATTTTTTTGAAGGAGAAAACAGATTTTGGAGAAATTTATATTATCTGGCACCCAATCCCTTATTCTAAGCAATTGGTTCTTCTGTCTTTATTAGCCAACTCAAAAATAAATGACGTATGTCTCTGTGTGTGTGTGTGTGTGTGTGTGTGTGTGTGTATAATTGTCAACTGTCATTTGAACTCTATTTGTATAATATGCCTTCACCTCCTGTGGTATCTCTTTCCTTTCTTCAGTGGTTCTGTTGGTTTATTTATTGTCTGCATCAATTTTTTTGCTAAAACATCTTCCTTGTATGGGGACAAAAATCAACATATTGTCCATTTTTCTCTTTATAAGCTTAAAGAAACATTCAAAAGAATTCAAGATTTTGAGTCAGTTCGTGTCACCCAATTTCGGTAAGTAACACAAGGGCCTTAGAAGGACATCCCCAGGGGCGCCTGGGTGGCTCAGTGGGTTAAAGCCTCTGCCTTCGGCTCAGGTCATGATCCCAGGGTTCTGGGATCGAGCCCCACATCGGGCTCTCTGCTCAGCAGGGAGCCTGCTTCCCTCTCTCTCTCTCTGCCTGCCTCTCTGCCTACTTGTGATCTCTGTCTGTCAAATAAGTAAATAAAATCTTTTTTTTTTTTAAAGATTTTATTTATTTATTTGACAGACAGATCACAAGTAGGCAGAGAGGCAGGCAGAGAGAGAAGGGAGGAAGCAGACTCCCTGTGAGCAGAGAGCCCCATGCGGGGCTCGATCCCAGGATGCTGGGATCATGACCTGAGCCGAAGGCAGCGGCTTTAACCCACTGAGCCACCCAGGCGCCCCTAAATAAATAAAATCTTAAAAAAAAAAAAAAAAGAAGGACATCCCCAGAGGGGTGCCTGAGTGGCTTAATCAGTTGAACACCTGCTTCTTGATTTCAGCTCAGGTCATGATGTCAGGGTCCTGAAATGGAGCCCTGTGTTGGGCTCTGTGCTCAGCAGGGAGTCTGCTTGATATTCTCTCTCCCTCTCCTTCTGCCCTTCTCCTTGTGCACTCTCTCTCTCTCTCAAATAAACAAATGAATCTTAAAAAAAGAGAAAGGCATCTCCAGAATTGAGCAGCCATCCTACAGAATGCCAGTGCTGTTCCCAAATGACCTTGACAAACAAAAAACAAAAAACCAAAAAAACAGGGAAGAACAGGTCTTTCTAGTAGGATTCTTGCTAAAATTGACAAAGTCTGTGATGCTTCTTAAAGTCAGAAGAGGAAATTTAAATACTGAATGGCAATCTCCAAAGTATATATCAGGGACTGGAACTGCAACCCCATAGTTGCAAAATTTGGGATGAAGCAGATCATGGTATGCATATATGGGAATGGATGAGGGCTGGAGGGGAGGGCTGTGGGTGCAGAGGGGTGGTTCTTCTCTGTGCACAAGCAATGAGGGGTATGATACATAGATACAGATTTTTATAATTGGGAGCCATGAGGGAAGCCTGGGGTAAACTATCATATTTTTGTATAGATATCATGTATGCACCATAGCTCAAAACCCAGTAGGCATTGTCTACAGCAAATAAAGAGATATTTAGTAAATTATCCTTTTGTTTACGCTTTCATTCCAAAAGTTATTTGGTTAGTTAGCCATGTGTGCATTGAGTACTATGAATAGTCTGCTTGATAGAGGAAGTGGCTTAGAGGTCAGAGAACTTGACTTCTTGTGTATATGTATTTTTTCACAGTTAACTTACAGAACAGCTATAGGAAATTTTCAGCAGCATTGCTATAAATATACTGTCCTGGATATTATCCTTCCAGTTATCTCATGTTCTTATATAAAGGCCCATGTGTATAATTTTCTTTACATTTCAATGCTAGGAAAGACATTGCTGCTTTTTTTCTTATACCAAGTTCTCTTGGTTTATTTAATGAATTATATTTTATATATATAATTATTTAATGAATTATATTTTCCTTTCTGACCTTACAGTCACTGAATGCATAGACAAACTTGAAACTCAATCACAGTAATTTTTTATTCAATATTCGTATTTTTCTTTACATTGGCCCTGTCTTTCTCCTTATATTTCTCACACATATTTCATTCCCTATATCTTACAAGCTGGCTCCAATACTTGTAAATAAAATTTATAAAGTAGGCATAAGTCTATGAAATGCAATTATTTAGGTTTTACTCTTTATGTTTATGATTTAAAGTAAATCTTAGTCTCTTAGTGTCTCAGTTTGCTTCTCTGACCCAAATATCTCCATCGGATTTTATCTAACATCTAACATCTCCACCGGATTTTTTAGTAGGCATGTCAAACATAATGTGTCCAAAACAGAGGTCATCCCACTTTTCTCCTCAAAACCTTTTTTCCCCCCCTCAAAACCATCAAGCTACTTCTCCCACTGCTTTGTCCATCCCAGTTATAGCGACACCAGTCTTCCAGTTGTACACACTCAAACCTGGAGTCATCCTCTGTAATCATTTTTTATTGAGGTATAATTGACAAACAGCATTAGCTCAAGCCTTATGCATACAGTTTCATAAGCTTTGACAAATGCTTTTACTAGCCACCTTTTAAGGATACAGAACATTTTCATCACCCCAAAAGTTCCCTTGTGCTCCTCTCCAGCCAATTCTATGCCCACGCCTACCTCCCACCAGAAATCACCACTGCTCTTATTTGTATCATCGTAGGTTAGTTTTGTCTATCTAGAACTTCATATAAATGGAATCGCCCAGTGTGTAGTTTTTGTGTGTGTCTGGCTTCTTTCCCTCAGCATGTCTCTGAGAGTCATCCTTGTTTTTCTGAGTGTCAGGGGTTCTTTCCTTTTGCTACAGTTGTTTTTTAAGATTTATTTATTTTAGGGAGGGAGAGGGAGAGAGAGCAGGGGGCAGGGGGAGAGGGGTGCCGGGAGAGGGAGAGAGAGCCTTAAGCAGACTGCACAGTGAATGGGGAGCCCATCTTGGGACTCAATCTCATAATCTGGAGATCACGACCTGAGCTGAAACCAAGGGTCAACACTCAACCACCTGAGCCACCCAGGTGCCCCTGGGGAGAGGGCAGGTGTTCCTTCCTTTTTATTGCCCAGTGCTATTCCTTTGTATGAATACACTGCAGTTTGTTTTTCTATCCCTTTCAGTCTTTTCTTGACTGGTCCTTTCTCCATTCCCAGCATCCTTCACAATTCCTGTGGCTCAGTCTTCAAGTACAACTTGACCACTTCTCCCCACGGGCACTGCCCCCAAATTCAAGCCACCATCACCTTTTTCCTGATGGGTACTCCTATTTCCCTGCTTGCCCCCTTCAGCCCATTCTATGCAGCAGCCAGAGTGATGCTCTTAACCAGTAAACATGAGCGTGCCACTGACTTTTACTAAAGAAAGAAACCTTTTAATAAAAATAAAATTCAAACTCTAAGGCCTTACCTGATCTACCTCCTGGCCACTTACCTAATATCATCTCCTACCATTTCTCTCCTGCTTACTGAAACTTAGTTATGCTAAAATTAATTGATCATTTTTTGTCTTCTAACTAAAACTGATTTTATTTAACTCAATTTATTCCCCCTAGGAAAATTCAAATCCACACTGAAGCCCTTCTGCATTGAGAAACTCTGGTTCTTGACCCGGCAGCTCGTCTTCAAATTTGTCTAACTCATAGGCATTTTCCTGCCTCAGGACCTTCACACACGCTGGCACACTACATTGATGTTCTTTGTATCCTTTTCTTCGCATCATTTAGACCTCAGCTTTCACCATTTGACCAGCTTTATTCAAAGTGGGCTTCATCAGGACACCTGGGTTTCTCAGTTGGTTGCGCATCATACTCTTGCTATCGGCTCAGGTGATGAGCTCATGCATCTCGAGATCGAGCCCCACCTCAGTTTCCGCACTCAGCTGGGAGTCTGCCAGAGATTCTCTCCCACTACCCCCCTCCCACTCATGCATGTACATGCTCTCTCTTTCTTTCTCTCTCAAATAAATAAATAAATAAATAAATCTTAAAAAAAAAAAAGTGGGCCCCATCTCCACCTGCTACTCTATTCTTATCACCACATCTGTCTCTCATAATACTTAACTAAACATATCTATATGTATATATAGATATTTAATATACAATTATATAATTACTTACATATGATAGTTACTGGTTTCTTATTTGCCTTGTCTTCTCCGCTAGAATGAAAGCTCTATGAAGACAAGGACAATACCAGTTTGATGTCTTCCTATGGCCCCAGTGACACGCATACACACAGCAGGCCCTGAGTGACTGACTGAATGAATCTTATTTTTCTTTTCACACAGTCATTCCAATGATGGAAGCATCATTGCCGGGTTTGAAGTCGTGGGTTCCAGCAGCACATCTGAGCTGCTGTCAGCCATTGAACAGGTGGCCGAGAAGGTGAAGGCAGGCCTTCACAAGCTGTTCCTGCTTGAAGATAGCTCTTTCAGAGTATTTGGAAAAGGTAATTCTGAATTCCCATCCCCTGCGTAGGTTACGGGAGTCCTCTACTTAGTAGCTCATTTGTGTCTTCAGGAAGTGGACTGGAAATGTTTGTGATACAGAATTGTTCTAAGACTGACTTTTGGGAGACACAGGCAGTGATTTTCTCCGCCCCTCCCCCCACCATGATGAAACACCATTTCCATCTCCGATTTCAGATCCTTGCTGACCAGCAATGTCTCCAGCTCCCGGGGTAACACTGTGGAGCACTGAGCTCTCTGCAGGCCCTGATGGAAATCAATCAGCAATAGTCTACTGCGACACATGCTCCAAGAGCCCTGGGACTGACATATTCCTAAATCATAATCCAAGGAACCAAAGAAAGAATGCATTTGTCTAGATCTTTAACAAACACACACACACACACACACACACACACACACTCCACAGACAGACATGACAGTCTACTACTTTTCTTCAGATTTTTCCCTCTTTCTTTTTTATATTCAATCTTAAGCCTCTTCCACCTGGATATGAACCCCTTTCAGTAACATTTATACAACAGTATTTACAAACTGTCTAGGCACTTAGAACACAGTACTGGGAAAAACAAGCAAACCTCAGAACCCTGGAGGATCTTCCCTGCACAGTTTCCTTCTCCTGGTCCCGATCATGGTCAGAATATACTACTGAGGGCCAGCTGCGAGCGTAACTAGTGGCTGGTCACAACGTGAAAAGCTTTAACAAAGGGCAAAAAGTTGGGTATGTCACTCTAAAATGGCAACTGTCCAATTTGTAACCATATCATTACTGCTTTGTTCCATAGCTTCTTGCAGATTTTCTGATTTTGTGACATTTCCTTACAGAATGAAGCTCTTTCCCAAGAGTGATCATACCCTGTCTTTTTTTCACCTCGTGCTTATTAGTTTATGGCTCACTAAAAGCAAGACTGTTGGCTCAGTTCAGACAACTGGAGGGCAAGCAGCCGGCCTTGGGGAGGGCATCAGAAAGGAGAATGGATGCTGAGAGGGATGAAGCTGAGCATCAAGGACCAATTTCTACTCCTGAATTTTGCATGGCTTTTGTCTCTAGAAACATGAATTCTACAGCACTGCCATATGCTTTGTACAAAGTGCCAGGTTATTGACACATTTTTCCTTTTTGTTTCCATTTTTCCTCCCAGCCCAGTGTAACAGCCTTGTCTTTGGATTTGGGTCCATGAATGACCAGTATATCCTTCCCTGTAGCAGTGGCTACACTGGGAACATTACAGCCAAGTGCCAGCCTTCTGGGTGGCAGATCCTCAGGGAGACGTGTGTGCATTCTCAGCTGGAAGAACTGAAGAAGGTAAAGCATCTGTGTCTTGTGTTTTGAGTTTCACCATGGGCGTCTCCCAGTGAGCATGGCTAGGTGGAGAATAATATATCAATTTGTCTCATTGGTCAGTGCACAGAAGTCAAGGCTGCTATCAGACCTGGTAAACATAGGCACTGTTGGCATGAGTAGCAGGGTCTAGGTAGAAGCCAAGAGAGACAGAAAAAGTCAGAGTTGATGGTTCCATTGGGGAGGGAGCTATAGAGGAATGAATCAGCACCGAAGACATCTATGATAGATGGTAAGACAGCAACTAAGCTGGTCTTAGAAGTCGAGAAAGCCTGGAAAACAAAGATCTAAGTAGAGGTGTGAGTCAGCTCAGTATGAGTGAGGATGTACATATGTCAGAAATCTGGGCGGGGAGTGGCTCAGACAGAGGTGCACCAAATACAATGACAGAACTACGATGGATTTTAAGGGTCATCTGGCTTATCAACCTGTTTTTATAGATCAGGAAATGAAAGACTAAGCGGCTGATGGCCCCTCTGGTAGCAATAGTGTTGAACTAGAAACATGGTCACTTGATTTCCAGTCCACGTGACGTTTTTCTTAGGAAGGTTCAAGTTCTTAAGGCAAGGCGGATATAAGGAAGGAAGGAAATGGTGAGGAATTCAAGTCATGGAAAAGAGGGATTCTGAGACCATTTTGCAAATAGATGTCCATATTGAGCAGAACTCCTCTCACAGCCAGGGACCCTACTATTGAAGATGAAACTCAGAATGGTATTTCCCAAGGGACTATAGAATGTTTACTGCTTCATTCTGAGGTTTTTCCTCTGTAAACTGGGTGGGGGAGATTGGACCAGATGGCTTCTGGAGTCTATCCTTGTTCTTGCTTTCTTTGCCGCAGTTCCGGACATGGACCATAGCTGGGACTGGTCCAACCCAGGGTGTGAAGGCAGGCAAGTCCCAGCTCAAAGCAGAGAACACTACTGTCAGCTGAGAAGAGCAAAAAGAAATACAGATGAGGGTTGCCTGTTTGGCTCAGTTAGTTAAGTGTTCAACTCTTGATTTTGGTTCAGGTCATGATCTCAGGGGCGTGAGTCTAAGCTCCTGTCAGGCTCTGCACTGAGCCTGGAGCCTGCTTTAGACCCTCTCTCTCCCTCTCTCTCTGCCCCTCCCTGTCCCACTCATGCTCACACACTCTCTTTCTCAAAAACAAACAAACAAAACCCCCCAAAAACAAAAAACAAAAAACCAGATGGGATCTGGTTCCTGGGTTGACTTGTTTTGAATGGAAAAGACTGTCCCTTTTTTGGCTGCCTTCCAAGATAACTCAGTGTAGTGGAAACAGAGAGGCGCCTCAGGGAAGAAGCAAAGCTCCAAGCCAATGACAAAGTGTAGTCAGATTTCCATGCATGTCCCTCTACCTTCTCATCCTACAAGGATTTCTCAGCATAGCATAGTTGATAAAACAGAATTTAGTACCAGGAGACACTAACTTTCCACTTCCTAGCTGAGCACTGTTTGGAACGTCACTGAATCTCACTGAATATATATTTCTGTATAATTAGGATAATAATTTATATGAAACACAAACATTCCATTGTTCTCTAGAACTTAACCATTTTTATTCCTAGAATTTCAGTGTGATCACAGGCAATGCTACCGAGACAGCCGTGTCATCCTTGGTGCGAAATCTTTCTGTTGTGATTCGGCAAAACCCATCAATCACAGCTGGCAATCTGGCTTCAGTGGTGTCAATTCTGGACAACGTCTTGTCTCTGTCACTGGCAAGCCATTTCCAAGTGTCCAGTTCAACAATGGAGGTATGGTCTGTCTGCCTGTGTTTATAGGACTTGCTTTAGAGGCTCAGTCTTTCAGGAGGAATGACAAAAGCCCGAGCTGAAATCTCACTAATGGAAAAGAAGCAAGGGTCATGGGTCAGTTGTTGTATGAGCCTTATTGTGTCCTCCACAGTGTACCAAAAACTCTTGGGATCAATTATGTGAGTTCAAAGCAAGAGGGGGCTATCTCTAGGCAGGCTTAGAGGAAGGGGTGAGAATCTGCACCGTGTGCACTGTGTGACACCGTATGACACCATATGACAATGTATGACACATGCCCACTGTTTAATGTCTTTGCAGTTTTCTTTCTCATGGCTAAGAGCTCTGACTTCAGTAGTATTTTAAGAACTCCCTCTTTTGACTGGGGTATTCATGATTTAGTCTGGTATTTAAAAATTAGCTTAAATTTTATGCAAATAAAACTTGCTTACTAAGAAATGCAAATAGAAAAAAAAAAAAAAAGGGTATGTACTCTGGTCACCCTAGAATAGCCACTGCTTGCATTTTAGGTATCACCTCCAGTGCCTAGAAAATGAAAAGTAGTACATAGCGGGTACTCAATAAATATTGTTAAATGAATGTCATTCCAAACATTTTGGATGTGTGCATTTTATATGTTAAAGTATATTATATTTTTGAAAAATTGTATTATAGAATTGTATGGTTACATATCACACGATTATGCTTTAGCTATATAAGGTGACATTATGTCAGAGATGACATTAAATATAAATAAGTTAAAACTCTGTGAACCAAAGAGAAGATGATCAAGTGTTTTTTTTTTTTTTAAGCCTGACTTTGTGTTGTTTACAAGAGACCAACTAAAACAAAATGACACAGAAAGTCTAAAAATAAAATGAAGGGCACAAACAGAGCAGGCAAACAGAAACCAAAAGAAGGCAGAGGTTAGAGGGCAGTAAAAGAAGCATGCTGTGGGACTCGGGGCCAGAAGCCGCAGAGGGCTCATTTAGGGTAAGACTCTGTCAGAGTGATGATGACTCTGAGGAAGAATGCCTGGGAACCAGAGCCATAAGCCAGAGGCAGGGTCCTGCTGGGGAAAGCGGCAGCTTTCAAGGACTTGTTTGGAAAAGGAATCTCTTCAACTGAGACTGACCCTTAAAACCCACAACAGTTCAATGCTTCTTAGTCACTCATCCAGTGTTTGAGGATTTTTGCTTTATATTCTCTTTTGCTTTATATTCTCTTCTATTAATTCATAAATTCATGTGAATTACAACTTGGATGTCCATGACATGAATTTAGAACTTCTGATGTTAGCAAAACAAACATAATGTTGGAAAGGAGTTCATTTAATGTCTCACTCTCTGAGCCTCAGCCTGAGCAGTAAGGCAGCCATGTTTGTCATCCCTGTGGAAGGAAGTGGCCTGATACAGCGCACAACACAGGATTCTTTCTCAGCCTTGCTGGAACCCCAGTGTGCATACAAATGTCCTGGGGAGATCACTCTGGAACTTATATGATTTTGATGACCCAAGTTTCTTAACCCAAAACTTTCACTGCACAGAGTGACTAAACTGATTTTCACTGATACATTTGCTGTGGTCTTCAACTGGGCCAACTCTCTGGGCAGTTGTGCTATCCTTAATACTAATGACTATCCCCTCCTAGTCCTCTGAGCTGCTTATTCAAAACACAAACTGACTTTCATCCTTATATTTCAGGATGTCATCAGTATAGCTGACCACATCCTGAATTCATCATCAGTAACCAACTGGACAGTGTTACTACAGGAAGAACAGCATGCCAGCTCGCGGTTACTGAAGACACTGGAAAACATCAGTAGCCTTGTACCTCCAACAGCTCTGCCTCTGAATTTTTCGCGGGAATTCATTAACTGGAAAGGGATTCCAGTGTCCCAAAGCCAACTCAAGATGGGTTACAACTATCAGACTGAAATGTTCCCTCCAAATACCTCCATTCCCATCAGAGGCCGTGTGTTAATTGAGTCAGACCAATTCCAGTGGTCCCTTCCAGAAACCATCATCAGCATGGCCTCGTTGACCCTGGGGACTATCCTATCTGTTACCAAAAATGGAAATGCTCAGGTCAATGGCCCCGTGATATCCACAATTATTCAAAACTATTCCATAAATGAGGTTTTCCTGATTTTTTCCAAGATAGAGTCGAATCTGAGCCAGCCTCATTGTGTGTTTTGGGATTTCAGTCTTTTGCAATGGAACAATGCAGGCTGCCACCTGGTGAACGAAACTCTAGACATGGTGATGTGCCGATGTACACACCTGACCTCCTTCTCGGTACTGATGTCCCCTTTTGTCCCCCCTGCCATCATCCCCGTGGTGAAATGGATCACCTTTGTGGGACTGGGCATCTCCATCGGAAGTCTCACCTTATGCCTGATCATTGAAGCTCTGTTTTGGAAGCAGGTCAAGAAAAACCAGACCTCCTACACACGTCATGTTTGCATGGTGAACATAGCCCTGTGCCTCCTGATTGCTGATGTTTGGTTCTTTGTCGCTGCCACTAGAGACTCCCCCATAAACCTTTCCGGAGTCTGTATAGCTGCCGTGTTCTTCATGCACTTTTTCTACCTCTCCTTGTTCTTTTGGATGCTCACACTCGGCATTCTGCTGGCCTATCGGATCCTCCTCGTGTTCCATCACATGGCCATGCCTTCAATGATGGCCATCGGCTTCTGCCTGGGCTACGGGTGCCCTCTCATCATATGTGCCATCACGATCGCGGTCACGCAGCCAAGCAATGGCTACACAAGGAAAGACGTGTGTTGGCTTAACTGGTCTGATAGGAGCAAACCCCTCTTGGCATTTGCTGTTCCTGCATTGACTGTTGTGGCTGTGAATTTGGTGGTGGTGCTATTGGTTCTCAGGAAGCTCTGGAGGCCCACTGTTGGAGAAAGACCCGGTCAGGAGAACAAGGCCACTATTGTCCGCATGGGGAAGAGCCTTCTCATCCTGACCCCTCTGCTGGGGCTCACCTGGGGCTTTGGCATAGGAACAATAGTAGACAACAGGAATCTGGCTTGGCATGTTATTTTTGCATTACTCAATGCATTCCAGGTGAGAACAATAAGAATAACAACTTCTTCTTCTTCTTCTTCTTCTTCTTCTTCTTCTTCTTCTTCTTCTTCTTTAAGACTAACTTCTTATATCATCAGGTGACTGGGGGTAATTATAGAGAACTGAGGTTGGTAACACCACTCTGGATGCTAACTCATCTCCCACTGCCTGCAGCAGGTCTGTGAGCAACACTGCCAGGCAGCAGTGAATACAAAAGAAACAAACAAATAACAGAATCTGTATTTTCCAGCAGGTATTACTGAAGCAGAGTATTAGACTTCTTCAGGAATCCATCCCAGGATTTTAGACATTTGAGTTTATAAACTTAATGTTAACCCCCTTTGCTGCCAGCCCAGCCCTCTTTTTCCTGGGCAGACCTCTGCAAAAGCACACAGGGAAAGGGAAAGGACTCAGAAGCACTTGTTGACTCTGAATGGTGCACAGGATGTCTCCAGAGCACAACAGAGCAGGAGCTGGCAAACTGTAACCAGCGCTGTTTTTGTCAATAAAGTTTTATTGGAGCACCGCCATGCCCATTTGTGTAGATATGGTCTGCGGCTGCTTTCTTTACCTTGGCAAAGTTGAACAGTTGCAACTGTACCTCCTGTGAAGCCTAAAACACGTCCTATCTGGCTCTTTGCAGAATTTTGCCTACACCTGTGGAAGAGCATGGGTTTTACATTTCACAATCGAAGAGTGTTCAGAGAGTAGGCGGACAAAGTAATCTTTTGGTTTCTGTGAGTCTGGAAGAGAGCCTTTGATCTTGGTTCAATGAGTGTTTGCTGGTCACCTCTGCACAATGTTTCAGAGAAGGGGTGGTTAAAGGTTTGAGCTGTGGGGTTAAATAGGTCTGGGCTCAAATATGGCACGTTATCAACTGTGACCTCTAATAAATTATTTAATCTCTCTTTCAGTTCTCTCGTCTGTTAGAGAGGGATAATATTATTACATATATCATAAAGTAAATTACATGACATAATTTAGCTCTCAGCACTGTGCCTGGCATGTAGGAAGTGCTAATCCGTCTTCTAAAAGCAACTGGTTCTCCACCTACTTTAGCACACCAGTGAACGTTTCATTGGTAAGTGCAAATGGCGAACCTTGAGAGTGTATGCCTAATGATGGCAGGTGTAGGGAGCTTCTGCCGAGAGCAGCTCCACGGTGAGATGCTGTGGGAACAGGCACCCACTGGGGGTGCTCTGACTGGGAGAAGGATCTCACAGTCCAAGAAATCCTCAGCCAAGGGTTCCGCAAGGACTGGACTTGATAGCAAGGGTGCAAATAGAACAACCCTCTGCTTAGGGTTGGACCTCAGTGCCTGCTGTTGTCACAGATTCACGTGCACTCCGTCAATGTTGATTTAATGCCCACTCTAAAGGAAGACTAAGCTATAGAATATATTTGTTTGGTGTTTAGGATGACACAAAAGGGAAAAGAATGTTCCACATACATTTAAAACCTTATTCACTCATTTATTTGTTTGTACCTTCAAGAAAAACATTTTTTTTTTTTTTGAGTGCTTTGTGTTATACCAGGCATGGTGGAATCAGCCAGTGTCCTTGCCTTTGAGGAGTCCACAGACTAGGAGAGAGACCGGCAAGAAAACAATGTTGGGTGATAGAGTAGAATTACACAGCCGTGTTTTCTTCTCTGGCGGAGAAAAGACCACACAGGTGATTTCTTTCTTTTTTTTTTTAAGGGTTTTTTCATCTTATGTTTTGGAATGCTCTTGGACAGTAAGGTGGGTGTATTCATTTCTCTCTTCATCTCTTTATTCTAATGCAGGCATCCAGGCCTTCCCCTTCAGTTCTAGGCTCTTATTCACATATAAGAGGTGAGACCATGAGTACTCTTGTCATCAAATTCTATAATTTTATAAAAGTCAGACTCAGTGAAAACACTCACTGTTGATAAGAAAACTCCATAGAACTAATCACCACATATAGAATGTGCTGATAAAAAAACAATATAGAACCAATCACAACGTATAATGTGAACATTATAGAAAAAAAGGGAAATTGTTCTTACTTTTCATTTTGCTACTTTAATCTATGGTTTGGCAATCATCAAAGAGCAAAAAGTACATCCTGGAGGGGTGATTCCCTTCTCCTCCTTTATTAAATGTAGCATTTACATAGAATATGCTGAAGGATGTATCTATTTCTACATTCCTAGAGTTTAATATGGTAAATATAAATAACTTTTAACATTAAATAAAATCTCTAATGAAGGATGGCCAATGTAGGGAAAAAATGATGGGAAAAAAAGTCTATATAAACTTGTTTCATTATTTTTCCTCAGGGTTGAGCAACTCTATTGAGAGAGGCAAAGAGAGAAAGTAAGCTAAGCGACAGAGACTTTGTTTTTAATAAGAAGATAAGAAGATTTTATAATTAGCACGATTTTAGCACGTACACAAAATCCCTGTTTACAAAGGAGCAATTTGCTGTTCTTGGTTGGACTAAATAATTCTCTCAATGGCTCCATTCACATGGTTAGGAAACTCTTTACTTCAGAGATAAATTTTAATTTAGCAATTATTGCCAATTACTATTAAAGATTTTATTTATTTATTTAAAGATTTTATTTATTTATTTGACAGACAGAGATCACAAGTAGGCGGAGAGGCAGGAAGAGAGAGAGGGAGGAGGAAGCAGGCTCCCCGCTAAGCAGAGAGCCCGACGCGGGGCTCGATCCCAGGACCCTGGGATCATGACCTGAGCCGAAGGCAGAGGCTTTAACCCACTGAGCCACCCAGGCGCCCCCCAATTACTATTGTCTAGAATCTGAATTATTACCGCTTTTGGTACTGTTGTCCTTTGTTTAATCCTAGGTCTGTTTATAGGTAAAACAAACAAATAAAAGAAATCTTTTCATCAGATAGCCATGCTGATGGTCTATTAAGGGCTTCCAGGAAATTCCTCTATTAAGTAACAGTTCCAGTCTGCAATTTTGTTCTGCATTTGTCTATTATCATTGTGTATGTGCCTCTTCTCAATATTTCTTTGTTGCCTTCTAGCTGCGACAATTGCTGTTCAGCAAATTGTCTCCTTTAAGCTCTTGGAAGCAAGCATCCAAGGTAATTATCTCCTGCCGCCACAGGTCCAACGCATAAAGTTCCGGTTTCACACTTTTCTCTGTGTGCAGTCGCATGGCGAGCCCACTTTTGTGTCATCCCCCTGAGCCTCTGTCGCCATTTTATTTCTGCTCCCTGGCATGGTGCCCAGCACAGGGTCACTACTCATAATGTTGAATGAGTGAGAAAATGAACAAGGGAATGAGTGAACAAGAAGCCATGGAAAAGTACAAAGATGCTCAGGCACTGAGGTCTGTGGGTGCTGTGGTGGGCAAATACCTTTGGACGGTGTCATCTTCTTTAGTCAGACTTGCCTTCCGACATCTAGAGTCAGTGAGACCCTTTTCTCTGGCTGACTTTTGGGACCTCCTATAGATCATTTTGCCTTTATAAAAGGAAAGTGTGAAATCTTGGTCAACTTTTTTTTTTCTTAAGATTTTATTTATTTATTTGAGAGAGAGAGAATAAGAGAGAGTGAGCATGAGACAGGGAAGGTCAGAGGGAGAAGCAGACCCCCTGTTGAGTAGGGGACCCCTTCACCCCCACCCCCTAATGTGGGACTCAATCCTGGGACTCCAGGATCATGACCTGAGCTGAAGGCAGTCGCTCAAGCAACTGAGCTACCCAGGAGCCTGGACTCCTGGTCGACTTCTAACCTGTGAGACGTTCTCTTGAGTTTTCCCTCTTCAGCTGGTGTAACTGACTCGGACCCTTGCGACTTGAGCACTTAAATCTACCAACTGAGACATTTGGATGGAGGCAGAGGATTCCTGGTTTGTTCTTTGCCATGAAAGTGCAGTCCATAGAAGGAGAGTAGAGTTAACAACAGAAGCCCTCACGTTCAGATTTTGTATTTTTGAAGTTGATTTAGTCTTCTGCCCTTCGGCAAAACATTGAAGGCCTTTCAGAAGGAGCTCTAAGGCAGAGATTTCTGTGTCTGATAAAAACATCAGCTGACTTAAGTGCCTGAAAAGCTACGTGGGTGTTTAGAGATTTTTACAAGAGGCACGATAATCTTTTGAAATAATAATTTTTAAAAAGTGAGGAAATTAACCTTTGACCTTAAAAATTTTTCCAGGGTCTGCCTTTCCTCATATGGGGCTGTGCTGTGAATTAGGGAGTAGGGACCCCCTCGCCAGTAGACCTGCCGTGTTATTTCTGACTCAGTCACTGATTGGCTGAGTGATCTTAGGGAAGTCACATGGTACCATTTGGTTTTGGGTTTTTTTCCGACTGTGGACATTAATTGTTGGACTCGTTAACTCAAAGCAGAGGTTCTGACTTGGTGATTTTGAATTTATGTCTTGAAGAACTAAAATCTCTTGAACAAAGAATATGAAACTAGTAAAGAAAAGAAGGGAGCTACAGTCTATGTGTCTGCAGTATAGAAAAACCTGTCCTTGATGGTGAGACAGGACACCCCCCGCCCTGCCAGGAAGTGAGCATTTTTCTCCTTTGAAAACCAAAGAAAGAAAAACACCCCAAAGTAAATTAAAATGAGAACAAAAGTAAGGACGCCCAGCAGTGTTTTTCTCCCCGTTTCTAATGTCAAGTGTTGACACGTTCCTTTGCATCTTCTGGATTTGTACTCCCTTCCCCATGTCATTTTTAAATCAGATGATAAAAGTGGGACTTTGTTTTCAGGTTAGGTGGCTCATTTGGGTTAAATAAATGCATATTTGGCAGGAGAGAAGATGGGTGTTTGTAATTTTCTGAGGGAGTTTGAGTGTAAAACAGGAACCTAGATTATAGCAATTGAGGAGAGAGAAGGTGAAGAAAAGATACCTCAGTAGGAATGTTCCTGTCAAGAGACTCGTGAGAGCAAAGAGAATGAGGGTGGAAACCAGACACAGACTCGGGACCAGCAGCGACGGCAGAGCTGAGTCACGAGGATGTGAGAAAGTCCATATGGTGGGAGGGATGAGCCAGCAAAGAGAGTCTTAGAGAGTCTGAAGACAACTGGGGGTGGGGGGTGGCTGAAGGAAGAGGATTCCTGGAAAGGCAGATGAAGTGAGCGGACTGAAGATGGAGGGATCAGCCTCTTCCCCGGACACAGGAAGCTTCAGTCTGATGCAGATGGAGCAACATGGGCAGATTGGGTCATGGTGTGAGAGAATTCAGACCTGGACACATTTTTGTTTTGTTTTGTTTTGTTTTTGAAGTAGAGGAGAAAAGGCTATGCACTAAGAGATGGGAAATGGATGGTAAAACAGGGGTCTTAAAAGCAGTGAAAATTTGAGTTGTTGGCTGAAAGGAATGAAAGAAGCCAATGATGTTCTCCATAAGGACCATCCCTTAAGGCGCCATGACACTGTGTGGACCCACAGTGTGGTTTCTCTCAAAATCCTCTCCCTGTTGAGGGCTCCGGGCCCCTTCCTAGCCCTTCCATTGTCCCTGGCTAAGTTCTCTCTGACTCTTCACCGAAAGACAGACACTGGTGGCCCCTACAGATTCTCTCTCCAGAGAGAAGAGGTTTATTTATTAATGGTTCCAGTGACTCAGGTCCTGTTATTTGACCAACAGCTTAGCCCCATGTCTGAAGAGGCTGCTTTTCCCCAGACTGTGTAGAGTCCCTGGGTGTGTTGTAATCTAAGATTCTTCTCTCCAAATGGGATGAGATTCGGTTTTAAATGCAATGATGATGACTATAGAATTTGTCTTTAGGACTATAGTGTTATATGTTTACTGAGTCCAGACTTCTAGAAAATCAATGATTTTGCTTTGGAATTTTTAGACATTTCTCATTCCTATCTCTATGGTAATTCCCCCCACCACCCCTAGGGCTCAATGTGGGGTAGCCATTTATATATTTCAGTGAAAATCAGGAGCTATCATCAGGCTGTCCACTGCATATAACAAGAACTTATTTCTCCCATCTTGATTTAGCTTCCTTATGACATGGACTGTGGCAGGAAATGGAAGTTCATTCTTTCCAATATTCCTAGTGTCTAGCACATGGTGGTACTCAATAGGAGACGTTAAATTAATGAATAAATCAATTATCAAATAGATGAAGACACAATGTATCTTAAACTTCTACCTTTCCCCAAAAGTATGTTTTTTATTCAAATATTTTATTTCCATTAGAAAATTCAGTTTTCAAAACTTTGAACTCCATTTAGCCTCTGCTCCAGTTACTAAAAGATTATTCACAAAGGGATTTGAATGCTAAGATGAGTGAGAATAAGGCAAAGTTTTATTTGAGACCATTTTTATAAACTATTGTTTTTTCTCCATGGGTTCCTCTTCTAGAGATAAATGTGTGAACCAAAGAAATTTAAGCATGGACGTGCAAAAAAGATAATGCCTTCCTTAAAACTATTTCCTAGTTTGTTGTTAAAAGTTGTGAGAATAAACAGGAACAAAAGATTCATTTAGAAATATGTTCTTAGGCATTTTAAATAGATTAAAGCCAGAGAAAGGGTAAGAAAGGAGTACTCTAATTTCTTGAAAAGAGAACAGGGCACCACATAAGTGAAGTAAAGAATTGCTAATGACATTAAGATGTCAGGAAATGCAGACCGTGACTCAAAGAATACTATTAATGCACAAATGACTTCTTTTTCTTTGATGCAGCAAGACTCATCAGATGTGTCTGCCAAACCCAAATTCCCAAAAACTTTCAACCCATTGCAGCACAAAGGTGAGTTAACAGTAAGCCAAAGGTTAACAAAAAATAGAAGAGTGTGAATATATCATAGGAGGAAAACTGAAGGGCTACTTTTAAATTTAGTTTTATTTATTTTTTATTATTTGAGAGAGAGTGTACGAGAGAGAGAACAATGGGGGGAGGTAGGGGCAGAAGGAGAGGGAGAAGCAGACTCCTCGCTGAGCAGGGAGCCCAGTATGGGGCTCAACCCCAGGACTCTGGGATCATAACCTGAGCTGAAGGCAGACACTTAATCAACTGAGCCACTCAGGCACCCCTGAAGGGCTACTTTTAAGAACCTCATGTGAGAAGTGCAAGTGTATCTGCTGGTCACGTTTCCGGAGCTCATCTGGATGGTGCTCAGGGCTGACAGAACATGGTGGGGAAGTTGATGCTCATGGAGACCACTATCATCCCTTTTAATTTCATCACAAATGACAGCCATTTCGTCACTTAGACATTCTATAAATCGGTGACATTGATCGTCGAGGTCATGGGGTGCAGGAGTGTGGTCAAATACCAATTGTGTCACTGGAGAGTGACCCTTCTTGTGCCACCTGCTGAGCAGTGGGCATGGGCTATGTGTTTGTGCTCCATCAGATGTACTCTCCTCCCTAAAATGTCACCACCAAGGTGAAGCCATCACCTGCTATGGGTGAGAAAGCACTATCCCCTCCACCTGGGACATGCATTGCTTTTATGCTCACATATTGGATATTGCTAAAATCAATGATATTCAGCTCCTGGAAAACTGTTATGTATGTAAGCATTGCAGATTGTTGCCCTATGCCTGGAGGAGAAGAATGGAGCACGGGGGTAAGGAAAAGTCACTGCATGACAAGTCAAGCTGAAGTCATCTTTTAGTGCCTGAGTTCCATTTCCTGTTAAGTTATGTTAATATCTTTATTAAAGCAGGGAAATGGGCCATTCATTTTAGATTGCAAAATTATTTGACTTCCAAAATAAAGTTCAAGGTTCTGAACTTGAAACAGCACTTCCCTCCCAAAATGTTCAACATGCTCACCCAGAAGCCTTGGGTCCCATTATCACTGTCACCAACCAGTCTGAGTGCTTTTTACAAACCTCTTAACCTTTTGGATGCGTGTCCCTCATCAGTAAAATGAAAAACGAAGAGATCATGAAGTTTCCTTCTAGCAATAACATTTTATGATCTCACATCTACTTTATCTCATTTTCCACAGCATCTGAAAGATGTGATGCTTCTCTTCTCAGATGAGAATGTCTGACAAATGCAGGTCTCTTTGGCATTAATGAAATACTGCCTGTCAACCAATTGCCTTCTGTAGCTTTCCTGCCATCTTCCTGGAACTGGCCAGAGTTGCAGGGAATTGCATAGGCTTATTTTCATTTTGGTCTCATGCTTGACTCCGACATAGAAACATAACTTTTATCCTCTTTTTCCTCTCACAGGCATTTATGCACTTTCTCATGCTGGAGAATCCTCAAACGACATCATGCTAACTCAGTTTTTATCAACTGAATAAGGCTGCGAACCATAAACTCAAGAAAAATTTTTTGGTGCAACTTGACATTTAGAGCTAAATGTCAGTGAAAAAATTAGCTCAATCTTAAATGGAATTTTTTGGTTTAGGAGTCTGGAATAAAATAAGAAGCTTTCAGCAGCTTCATCACTGCTCTTTGTATCTTCAGTTAAATGGAACGATTTATTTCCATGTGGTTTGATTCAAAGGAATTGCATCATAAATGTAGAAAAGTAGGTTTTATTGGAAATCACGTCAGTGGTACCAACTTTTCACTGCTACAAACTATGATTTCCTTTCTTATAAAATAGCATTATTCAAGTGACCTTTCCAGTTATCTGAATTGGAGTAAGAAAACTTTTTGAAACCACCTTGGATAAACTGATGGACCACGTGCATTTTCTATCAAGAAGTCATTGGTGCAAATTTCCTAGAGAAAAGGGATTTACCTCCCCAATTTTTCAGTTGAATTATATGCTTATTTTTGCCTTTTAGATTTAGTTACTTAATTTTGAAATTTAATCCGAAATCAAATGAGAAATTCCATTTCAGATGGCTTTGTTGGTGTTAGTTGGAAGTACAGTAATATTTCATAGGTAATACAACCTTTTTCAGTCTGCTTTCATCTGGTCCCCAGTCCAGTGAAGTGAAGTGTCCAGGCTGATCTAGAGCAGGGAGGAGGAAACAGATGTTCAGACAGACGGAGTGACATGTGAAGATTGGGAAGCCAGTAAAGGGGTCCTGGGACTTTTAAGACCTGGGGTTCCTAGTCCAGTTCTATAGCCCATAACAGCTTTTGGAAATCACTTGCAACACTAACAAAATTTATAAGGTCAGATATTAGATTCATTACTGCCATAATTCTCTCTGTGTGAGAGGAAAATTGAAGGAGATTTTGGTTGTCTACGGAGCTACCCTAACACATCCTGGTTTTCCTTGTATTTTGGGGATTCCTTGAATCTATAGCCAATGCCACTGTTGGATGAAATATAGAACAGCAGGTAGAAAGACACTACACAAAACATTTCCTTTCCACACTTTCACCCCTTGGGCTCACATGAGTTTCAACCCTGATTGCTGGACCCAGAAGAATGGAGCCTTTTAATTCAATCCTGTTTCCAGAAATCTTAAAAATCCTAGAAATCTGCACAGGTAGTGTTTCAAGCAAGTGTCCACTATTCTAAGTGCCTTGCCTATAGTAATTCACTTAATCTTTATAATAAGTTTGTGAATAGGGAACATGAGTGTCCCTGTTTGACAGCTGCAGAAAAAGAAGCCACGAAGAGGTTAAAGACTGTGAGCAGGGCAACGTGGATGGTGAACGGGCAGTGCCAGCACAGTAGCCGTGGATGTTGAATTATAATGGGAAGCAGGTTGTATAAGTCAGTCTAGAAGGAAATGGCATTGTTTATGTACTTGTAATTAGGATCCTACACTCTTTGGTCTGTAGAATCCTCTAGTGGTCTTGCATCATCTAGTTACTATTTTATGTGTAAAATGGCCTGATGGCCTGAGTCTCAGCAGCCCGTGATTACAAGATGAAGTCATGTCCAATTTTTTTTTAAGATTTTATTTATTTATTTGAGAGACAGAGTGAGAGAGCATGAGAGGGGAGAAGGTCAGAGGGAGAAGCAGACTCCCCATGGAGCTGGGAGCCTGATGCGGGACTCGATCCCCGGACTCCGGGATCATGACCTGAGCTGGAGGGAGTCACTTAACCAACTGAGCCACCCAGGTGCCCCGTCATGTCCACTTTTAATGGCTCTCTACAGTAGTATATTAACTCAGACTGCCATAACAAAATACCACCAACTGGGTGGTTTAGTCAACAGAAATTCTTTTTCTCACAGTTCTGGAGGTTAGGACATCCAAGATCAAGCTGTCTTTAGGGTTATTTTCTGATGAGACCCCTCTTCCTCATAGACTGCCACCTTCTTGGTGGGTCATCACATGGTCTCTGTCCTCATGTAAATAGAGGTTTCTGGTGTCTCTTCTTATAAGAGCACCAACCCTATCAGATGAGGACCCCACCCTGATCACCTCGTTGAACCTTAAATGCCTCCTAAATTGCCTTGTCTCCTAATACAGGCACATTGGAGATTAGGGCTTCAACTTATGAACTTTGTGGAAACTCGGTTTGGTCCATAACAATATCTAGAGTTCTTATTTGTCTGTTTAATTGAAATTAGGATTTTTCAACATGTCCTCCTCGTCATTTCTTGAAGTCTCCAAGGGAATGTTGAAGGACAGCTTCACAGTTTCACCACACATGGCTTCACAGGCTGTGTAGTGAAGAAGGTGCCCCTCTCCTGCCTGCACTATTAATGGTGCTACTGTAAGTGGTTTAGGCCATAATCTGCACGGTCATTTGTGGTAACCCTGACTAGGTCCACCCACCTTTGCCTCCCTTTCTTGTTCTGCCTCTCATACATTCACAGTTGCTGCTTACAGAATCTTTTTGGTGAAACCTCAGCCCCACAACTCTCTCTCTCATGGACATTCCAATGTCCCTGCCAAGAGTTCTGATCCTAGATGTCTCTAAGGCTCCTGATGTTCATGGTGTCAGAGTGACTCAGGGTAGCTTCCTCCCCATGTCCGCCTCAGTTTGCCTGGGTATATCCACAGGCAGCAGTTCTGTCTTTCAGGCTAGAGAGGTCAGATGTGAGTGCCAGCACTTAGTCAAGAGCAAACCCATAAAGGTCAAACTCCAGACTGGACAGTCCCTGCCCCACATTCTTTCACTCTTCTCCTCCTGACAAGAGAGGAGATGTAAATGCATTTTCATGGTGCCCATTTGGAGTCACTGTTGGAGGACGACAACAGAGTATGTGAATTTGTGCCAAACATTTGGTACTCAGGCCAGGCTCTTTATCAAAACATGTTCTACTCAGGGCAGTGCATCTGAATTCAATCCCATGGACACATTGAACATTCAGTAGGCATGTTCAAGTAGGGCAGAGAACAGATTTCTGAATGGGTCATTTTAAGAGTTATAAAGATCTGAAGTATCTGTTAGTCTCCCAACATGAGTAGCCTTCATAATACTCAAATAGAGAGCAAGGGGGGATTTCTAGTTGATGGTGGTGGATGAAATAGGCATACATACAGCAAGCGAAAATGTAAGGTTCCCCGTGGCACCAAGATGCAGCACACGTGAAATGCTAAAATGAGATAGTCAAAGGAAATGATGGGGGAACCAGTAGATGGTTTCATACTCTACAGAGATGAACAAATCAAAAGAAATTTTTTTTTTTTAGAATTTCCTTGGAGAAAGCTGCTCCACGAACCTCCTCATCTACTCCAAAAGGTGAGAGAAGAGATGCTTGTCCCTTGACAAACTTAATGAAAGATTTCTCTGCCTTCCCTTAGATCACATGGCTGACTGGGAGGAGGGAAGGAGGGTTCTGATGCTTGCCTGCAACTGTGGCTGCAGCTCTAGCAGTGGGATCCTGAATGGTCTCTGCATTGAGACCAGCCTCCACGCTTAGGGTTTGACAAGTGAAGCAGGTCTGTGTGCTTCCCACACACGTGATGCATGGTGAGACCAGCAAGTAAGAGGGAGACAATATGGGTTTGTCTTGAGTACTGTGTGACATAGGGCCACCCAAAGTGGTGGAGCAGCAAGAAGGTAGAGATGAAGCCAGATTAGGGGACGAGGAAGGAGTCCCAAGTGAGCACATAGAATACAGATGAATTTGCATGAGTTGAAGGAATTAGATGTGAGAGAGGTCAGGGATCTGGAATTTCTGAAGAGCTCCCAAATGCACCTTCCCTTATTATCCAGAGAAACCTGACACTGTGTGAAGGCAACCCAGTCTTGTAATACAAACCTCTCTTTCCTGAACTTGAGAGAAAGGAGGTCAGAAACCTCAGTGCCCAAGATGGGGTAGAAGGAGCCTAAGAAAATCTAAGCAAAAATGTCCATCAGCAAAGCTGTGCCAGTGCAAATAGCCAACCCAAAGCAGGGCTCTGTTGGGGGAGAAGAGAAATTTAACACAACATTATTTGTACTTACTACTATTATATGAGATTGGACATCCTCATCACCAAACTGAGAGCATGTTAGCTATTGAAAGTGACCACAGTGCTGCGCTGGGTGGAACACGTTGGAGTGATAACTGGAACGTACCTGGTGGGAAGCAAATGCTTTACCCACTCAATTAATTTTATAAGGATGATTTTTTTTAAAAAAGTGTGTTTGATCACATCATATGTCGTGTTTCTCTAACCCATTGATTACACACAATATTCACCTCAGCTCCTTCCCCAAATGCTACTAAAAACAATAAAAGAGTCCAAAAGAGTAAGACATTGCAATCGTTGCTATTGTGGAATTTAAAAATTCTGCAAACTTACGAGCTTGAAACAACACATGTTTATTATCTCACAGGTTCAATGGACCAGGAGTCCAGGAGCAGCTAACTGGGTCCTTTGCTCAGGGTCTCACAGGACTGTAATCAGGGCTGCATTTTCAGCTGGAGGCTTGACTGGGGAACTCCAGCTCCATCAAGTTGTTGACAGAATTCATTTCCTTGTAGTTGTGGGGTTGAGAACCTTGAATTTTTGCTGACTGTTGCCCAGAGGACACCCCGAGACCCTAGAGGTCCTCTCTACTTCCCTGCCACATGGGATTTTCCCACCTGGCTACTTATACCCTTACGCCTGCAAGAAGAGTCTCTTACTCCTGTCTGCTTTTAAAACAGAATATGGCACGAGTTAATCAAGGGAGTGACAGCACATACTTTTACTGCATTCTATTGCTCAAAGTAAGTCACAGGTCCTGGCCACACTCAAGGAGGTGATAGGTGAAAATAGACCCAGTTATGTTTGTGTCCCTCCAAATTCATGTGTTAATACCTAACCCCCCAGCTGATAGTAGTAGGAAGTGGGGCCTTTGGGAAGGATTTGGGTCATTATGGTGGAAACTTTGAAGTGGGATTAGCACTCTTTTTTAAAAATATCTTATTTACTTGAGAGAGAGAGAGAGAGAGAGAGCGCGCACAAGCAAGGGGAGGGGTAGAGAGAGAGGGAGAAGCAGACTTCCCACTGAGCAGGGAGCCTGACACGGGGCTTAATCCCAGAACCCTGGGATCATGACCTGAGCTGAAGGCAGACGCTTAACCAACTGAGCCACCCAGGTGCCCTGGGACTAGTGCTCTTATGAAAGACTCAACAGAGATCCCTAGCCCCTTCCATTAAATGTGGACAAAGCCCAAAGTTGGCAGTCTGCATCTCAGAAGAGGGCCTTTGCCAGACCTGACAATACTGGCATCCTGATCCTGGACTTAAAGCCTTCATAACTATGGGAAATAAATATTGTTTATGAGGCACTCAGTCTACAGTGTTTGGTTATATCAGCCTGAACCAATTAAGACAACACCATTGTGAAATTTCAGGTCACAGAAGAGAAAAAGAAGATCCAAACATTTTCATAGGAAAAAAAAAAAGGTTTTGTGTGAAAGATCAAAATCAGAATATTATCGAACTCTTTGCAGTTCTATTGCGAGCTAAATAACAATGGAGAATGGTTTCAAAATATTGAGAAAAAATTATTGCAACCCAAAAGCAATTAAGTGCAAGGAAGAAATAAGATCTCTTCAGACACAGAAATTCTCCCTAAATTTTCCTGCAATTCTTCCTTTCCCAAAAGCTGTTGGGAAATAGACTATACCAAATATGGCAATGAACCCAGAAAGAAAAAGATTGGGATTGCAGAAATGAAAGATGCAAAGATGTGTTAGAAGAGAGAGCAGAGAGCCTCCAGGGTGTGGATAAAATGACTTGCTACCTGGACAAGCGCCTGGGGCAGATCCAGGTTGGGTCTGCAGGAAGATCACTCAAGAAGATGAAAATAATAGGACACCTAATAGATCCAGGTGTTATTTAGAAGAGATTCACGTACCTGGAGGTGTGTTGGGATGAATTTTTGAAGAGAACACAGAAATCCAAACAAATGGAAAAAAAAAAAGTGTTACATCTTACAGAATCAAAATGTGCAGAAAAAAATAATTAAACATACAATCTAGCTCAGCTATGAATAGAATATACAGAATATCAATCATGCAAAGTGATTTTGTTTTAACCAACATAATAACAATATAATAATTTGGAAATGTAGAGAATAGGATGTCTAGCTGGGAGGATGGCAGAAGAGATCTAAATCTTCTTTCTTCTTTCTTTCTTTAGATCTCAGAAGAGATCTAAATCTTCTTTCTTTGGAAATCAATAAAATTGAGAAACCAAGATGTAACACTATAATCATGAAACTTAGAAATATGGAAATAACTATCACAAGAATAAGCTAAAATAATTAACAGATTTTCCCAGAGAAGCAGGAAACTATAGTTTTTTGAGTCCTGAAACCATATCCATGTAGCCATGATTAAATATAAATAAATGTGGGGTGTGTGTGTGTGTGTGTGTGTCTAAATTGGAGAGGGCATGGGATATCTTAACGTTGAAAGTCCCTTTGATTCATTTCCTTGAACTCAGAGGCCCCAGGGCTGTCCAAGCTCATGCTGGCCAGCTGCTTCAGGTCTTTGAGATGCCTACAGGACCTCCAATTTGAGATGTCAAGTTGGCCGCTGGGTACACTAGTCTATTGGGCTAAAGATGGTGCTTAAAGCTATGGGACCCAATGAAATCACCTAGTGAGTACAGGGCAGAAGTGAGGAGGTTCAAGAACTGAGCCTGGGCATCATCATCTAGACGTAAAGAGAGGAGGAAAATCCAGGAAAGGTGAATGAGAAGGAGCAGCTTGTGAAGTAGGAAGGAAATCAGGAGAACGGGGCATCCCGGAAGCTAAGAAAAACAATTTGAGGGAGATTTCAAGGATGCAAGAGTCAAGGAAGATAAAGACCTCGACTTGCTCATTCCCATCTTGTGTCAAGATATAAGAATATAACAGGCATGCAGAATAAGAAATCCCACTGTTGGAAGGTTTCACACTGAATATATAGAATGGAATCGTGTTTAGACTTTGCCTGGCCTTACACTGGATTAGCTCTTCCAGATCTGTAACTAGCAATTTTGTAAAGATTAATTTTCTCCAAGTTGCTCTGTCTCTTTCAGGACAAATAAAGGGGCTGAGGAAGCACCTAGAAGGTCTCTCAGACTGATGCAGATTTTGGCAAGATTCCTAAATCTGTGTCCTTTCAAGTGATCCCGTAGTTCGTCTTTTATTGAGAAGGTAGCGGGCTGTGCTGTACTTACCTTTATCAAACTTCAGGGGGCGGACTCTGACCAAGAAATAATCCTGGACAAATTGCTCAAAGCGTCCATATGGCAGACATGCACTCTGGAATCTGGGGGAATAAAAGGCATTTTAATCCAACTACTCTAATTAGGAACAATTTGCAGTGTTTCTGCTGTGTTTTGTACAGTAAAAGAGATTAGCGAGCTAAGAACATAATAGCTCTGTTTCCTGGGTTTATGCCCAAGGGTGCTGGTGGGGAGTGAAGGCTGCCTGTTTCTAAGCCAAGCAAAAATTAGCCATGGTCGGCCTGTGACTCCCACCGGCCAGAAAGGCAGTGTTTTATTTAAATTTGGGCCACATCAACGGGATATCCTTGGGTGCTTTGGGCAAATTCAGAGTTAATTCAAGCACGTGGTACAAAATAGATTGAGAATGTTCTGGGGTTTTTGGATTCACCTCTTCCTTCGGGAGGAAGTCGCTTAGCAAATCTTATAGTTTTGTCAGAGATGAGCGACACCCTCCATGACTGAGCTATCATTCTTTACAGATTCCATTTTGTACCCGACGTCTTAGGGGCAGAGGGAACAAAACAACACGAACAAACATCGAACTGGCTGTATTTAGAGCGGGGATTTACTCAGCCCTCACAGCTTCCTCAGGAAGGATCAGGGGGCTTGCAGGGCACTCCTCAGCCCTCACTTTAGCACCAGCGCTCACCTTAGCAATCAGTGTGATATGAAGAAAGGGTGGAAGAGGAAGCAGATACTAATGAGCCTTCTATATTCTAGTTTCTGCGCTAGACTCAGCATAGATGACCTCCTTTGTTCCTCAAAACAACACAGCAAATTGTACATCATTTTCCCCTCTTTAGAAGAAAGTGGGGGCTCAGGGTTTGGGTAACCTGCCTGTGGTGAGAACCAACACAGAGGGAGGAGAATCTGCTCCAAGGTGCCCTACTCTGCCTCACTTCCCTCAGTTGGAAAGTCTCCCGGCCTCCATCCACACAAGGAACAACGGCGCCTGATGTTTTACGAACAGAGATTTACCCCTTTGGGATCATTATTGGGCCCCCGAGGCTGTCTTTTTAAAGTGTACCATGGCTGGGACACCTGAGTGGTTCAGACGGTTAAGTGTCTGTTGTCGGCTCAGGCCATGATCCCAGGATCCTGGGATCAAGTCCCGCATCAGGCTCCCTGCTCAGTGGAGAGTCTGCTTCTCCCTCTCCCTCTGCCTCTCCCTCTGCTTGTGCTCTCTCTCTCTCTCTCAAATGAATAAATAAAATATCTAAAAAAGTTAGAAAAAATAAATAAAAGAGTACCATGGTACCAAGATACCGTGATGTTACTTTTCCAGACACTTTATTCCAGATTCATTGAGGTTGGGGGGAAAGGCTGGGGCTTGAGAAATAACCCAAACCATAAGTGATGGGGGAAGAGTGCCCTGTTCATAGATGACAATGAGTTTCCCCAGAGTGGGTCTGCATTTCACCTGGCTTGATCCCAACCAACCATGCTAGGTACGTTTCCTTGATGGCGTCCTTGGGCGGATGTAGAGGGTTGTCTTTGGGAAGGAGACTTCCTGAGGCCAAGTCTTCTGTTGCCTAGGGCATTTCTCTGAGCTTCAGTTCCCTTTCAGTAAAACTACAGAGCTGCATTCATTAGATAAGCTCTGAGAACCCAGCCAGTCCTGCCTTTCTCTGATTCTGTGTCTCCTCTAGGTCACATGCTGCATGAAGAGAAATTTATCACCAAAGAGTACCAGCCCAAGTGGGTTTGGCAGGACCTTATCTTGCTGGGTAGGAATCATAGATAAAGCATTGCCAACAGCTACATTTATGCCAACCAGATGGGAGGCAACACCCCTTTGGAATTCTGACCTGATGCTTGAAACCAGAGCAGAGGAGCGCCCCAGTGTGATGTGTTGCCAAGGGACACATTGCCTTTGTGGATAAGATTTCCTGGTTCTTAGATGTCAGCCATGTTCCCCAACTGGGCAGGAGCAGGGCAGCTGTGAATTCCATGACAATGTGCTGCTGGGCACCGCCAAGTACAACTCTTAGAGGCATGAGAGCTTTGCTGGCCCTGGCGATAATGTAGGTTTGTTTTCCTGAAGCTGCCTGGGTCCAGGAGCTAGTTCCACCTGTCCTCTGCCTCACCTGATTGTGAGGATTGTTATATGACCTCCCTCCCCATCGATTTTGAAAAGGAATAAAAACAAAGTCACATTTACGGAATCATTTCCAGAATTTACCTTGACAGTTGTTTACATGTCGAAGTCTGCCACGACATGAAATGCCCAAGCCCTGCTCTCTCTCAGACCAGAGTGATGATTCTCCAAGTGTGTTCCCAACCAGCAGCACCAGCATGACCAGGAGCTTGTGAGAAAGGGTACCCCCAACCTTAGGACAGGCCACCTTATCTTTCTTTCTTTGTAAAATGGGAAAGATCCAGGGGTCACCGGAAGGCTCAGATCAAGTCTGTAAAGCAGCTTGTTTGGTGCCTATGTACTATAGGTGTTAAATTTTCTTTTTCCTTCCTTCCCCAAATTTTAAGAGTATGAAGGTCAGTGTGCCAGGGATTTAATCAAGCAAAATATTTATATTGGGACATTCTATCTGGATGGCTTAGAAAATACTTGTTTGGGGAGGGCGCCCGGGTGCTCAGTCAGTTAAGTGTTTGCCTTCGGCTCAGGTCATGATCTCGGGATCCTGGGATTGGGCCCTGTGTCAGGCTCCTTGCTCAGCAGGGAGTTTGCTTCTCCCTCTCTCTCTGTTTGCTGCTCCCCCTGCTTGTGCTCTCTCTCTCTCTGTGTCAGATAAATAAAGTCTTAAAAAAATAAAGAAATAAAAGGAAAGGAAAGACCAGAGGAGGCCATGAAGGAGAGGGACCCATTATGTATATTTCTTTTTCTTATTCGTTATCCTATAGAAAAATTTAATGACTCTTGATTTGTCAAAAGAAAAAAATCCCCAGGCAAAAGAAAGCTTTTAGAAAGAAGATTACTGGGGTGCCTGGGTGGCTCAGCGGGTTGGGCCTCTGCCTTTGACTCAGGTCATGATCTCAGGGTCTTGGGATCAAGCCCCGCATCGCATCGAGCTCTCTGCTCGGCAGGAGGCCTGCTTCCCTCTCTCTCTCAGCCTGCCTCTCTGCCTTCCTCTCTGCCTGCTTGTGATCTCTGTCAAATAAATAAATAAAATCTTAAAAAAAAAAAAAAAAAGAAAGAAGATTACTGAAGAGTTACAAACCAGAAGAAAGTTCGAATGATTTTATTTTGTTAATATAAAATAGACTTCAAAAGTGTATCAAAGGGCATTACTATAACTTCTAGTTAGGATTCCAAATGTGCAGTGCTCTCAGTTTCCTAAATTACAAGATCTTTCTAGTTCATCTCTCTCTCTGCCTTTTGTTTTCTACGTTAAGGAAGACCAACCAGCAGCCTCAGATATCTTTTTCTGGGCTCTCTTGTTTTCTATCCCCACCCCCAACAGGTACGCATTGTCCTTACCCTGGCATGGCGGGTGCTGGGAAGGGTTTTGTACTGCAGTAATACACATTTGATTGAGTGTTGAGATAAACCAAACTTTACATTCCAAGTATGAGCATGAGAAGGACTGGAGGTGTGACTATGAGGTAGCGAGACTGACTCTCTGTTCCTCAGAAAGGAATTTTAACTTGTATTTATTTGCTCAGTTAAGGACATTTAGTATGGTGGCTGGAAGGACAGACTCTGAACTCGACATTTGCACTCACTCTCTTCTACTCAGCCACGCATGCCTGGCAAGCGATTCAGCTCCTGCAAGGCCTCATTTTCCTCGATGGTAAAATTGAGGCAGTGATGGTACCCGCTCACAGGGTAATTAAAAGAATTAAATAAAATAGTGCATGTAGCAAAATTCCTGGAACATAGTATGGTTCAGTATATGTTAGCTCCTCTTACTTTTAGCTTTTATTTTATTATAAATATAAAAAGTATATAAGATAGAAAGTAAAAAATCCTTTCCTTATTATACGCTTGCCCCCCCCCCAACAAAATACCCCAGCTTTCCAAGAAATAATCATTGTTAAACATTTGGGATGTATTTTTAAAGACTATCCTTGCCCACAGAGGGGGCCCACTGTATGTATTCTCCCTTGTAAGCTTACATTTGATGTTTATTTCAAAAATTCACATAAAGGAAGTCTACAAATTTTCTATGAGATTGAAATAGATATGAAATACAGAGGGAATAGATCTTGTAAGTTTAGATCTTTGGAGTTACACCTGATTTTCAAAATAAAGACTGCCTTATTTTACATGGCTGCTTATATCCATAAAAGTGGTCTGGATGAATTTTATTTTCTCAAAACCTCCACGACCCTCTCAAAGCCGCTGATTTTGTCGTCATAGCAGATATTCAGAAGATTGGGATGCTGACCTTGAAGCTAACTCCAACAGAAGTGTTAACTCCCCACCGCCTCACACACACACAGACACACACAATCTACCTCCTCCCATCTCCAGGCCAGGCCCAGCAGTGCAATGAAGTCCCCATTCCATGTATTAACTCTGGGATTCCCCCTCCAGTGCAGCTGATAAACCAGTTCACAAGCAAAAATACATAGTGAACATAGATGTAGGCAATGAGCAGCTTTGATCAAGACCTGACATCCTCCGCACCTTGGCAGGAGCCAGCAACTTCCACCACCAAGAGGTCAGACTTCATTACTGCATCCCAACATTTTCTTTGCAAACGCTTCTTCTTGATGAACTAATGTACAGTATACGTGGCTCAGTTATCTTATGACATTTCCAGGAGGAGGAGGAGTAACAAGGAGACCAGAATAAGGCATCACACACACACACACACACACACACACACACACACACACACACACACCATTCTAAGACATAGCTGTGCCTCCTGGTTGGACATGTGCCTATGTACAGGTATATTTTCCTTGTGCTACCAATGACTGAATGTTCATGGTGATCATCTCTATCTTGTCCAGAAAGAGTCCACTCAAGTCGACTTATTAAAGATCAGCACCACTTAGACTCAGTAAGCATTCTATTACAAATCTTCTGAGTCCCATTTACATGACTTTACACAGAGAATGCCACTTAATTCTCCTTATAATTATCCTCTCAGTTCTATAGATGAGGGAACAGAGACAGAGTTTACCTAAAAAGTAACAACAGGGAGTTTTAAACTCAGAAACTCTTGCTCCAAAACTGTTTTTCTTTCTGCTCCCAAACCACTCAACATCAGAGAATTGCTAAAACGCTGGTAAGAGAGAGATTACCGAAATGCCTTATGATAGTTATCGCATTATTCTCCTTTGGTTAATGTCTTTCTGTCAACTGTTGATTTAGCCCTAGTCAGAAATATCATCATTTTAACCACTAAAACACTGACCACAGAATTCATAGTTGATGGTCTTCTGCTGGGTCTACCTATATCCTTCACGGGATGTGTACCCACGCCAGATAGCACAGGCTCCAATCTTTGCTTCCCCAACCTTACCTTCCACAGTCCATGGACAGACGAGAATATCAAGAAGACTGAATGTCCTCTGAGGAGCGTGAGGGCACACTCAAAGGCAACCAGGCTTCTAGGCTGAATATCCTGAATGGGAAGGTAACGTGGTTCTTCTTGCCCCAGGGGAGGAGTCAAAATGTGGGTCACCCAAGCCTCAGAAATACTCCATGTTCATTCTCTGCCCTTTTCCCCAGATCCCGGGCACAGGGGCGACCTGCCAGCAAACAAAGGAAAAACAAACACATAAATAAAAATCCTTCCTTGGGTGTTGGAAAGCGTGAAGGCATGAGCGGGAGAAAAAAAGCAAAAAGACAGAGGACAATGATTTATATTCTTACTGCGGCTGAGAGTATGTTGTGGAGAAATCACAAAGGGTTTTGCATTCCTAGAAGAAAAACAAAGCGCAGATATCGAAAGTTACTGTATGGAGGGCATGAGCGTTTCCTGAAGGGCTTGTGAGAACACACAAGAAGAAAGAGGTCTGTAATTGGGAGAATCTCTTTATTTCCTTCTATGTGTCAGAAGTTAAAGGTCTGGGTGGAAGAAGTGGAGAGCACGAGAAGATGAGGACAGCGTCATTTTCAGAAGACGCAAATATCACAGTTACCCTTAGTTTTAGGATAAGGAATAAAACATGGTCTCCTTTTTATTTTCATCTTATGAATTGACACATCAAACTCATTTCATGTTTTTTGGGGGCATTTCCTCCTGAATATATCCTGTAAATCTTGGGACAGATCCTTTGCATTTAGTTGCAGCTAAATTCGGGGATTTGACTAGATTTGAAGCCATTATACACGACAAACTCTACTGCATATTCTCAATCCTCAGAGTGAACACGTGACACAGGAAAAATAAATAACCGGCTCGTTTGTAAAGGGCTGAACACTTTTGTGACCTTTATTAACACTGGTAGTCATGAGAACTTTGGAATGAACAATCAAACTTCATTCTTCTGGGCCTGAGTGGGGAGTAGGTCAGCTTAGCAAAGGACATTTACCTTCATGTACTTCTGAAGGGAAGAGAAAGAACACTCTTTGAGGGTTTTTGTTTTTTTTTTTTCACCTTTACTCTAATGGAGAAGTGGTCTGTGTTTTCAGCAAACACGACTGAGACTAATCCATTCAGGAAAACAAACATAACACTCACTCTGCAGGTTTCTAAACATGATTCTGCTTGGAAGTACACAAACCTGAGACTCACTTTGAGCCTTTCCAAGATTCATTCATTCACCTACTCCACAAAAATCTGCTGGGCTCATAGAATGGGTCAAGCTCTGTGGTAGGTATTAGGGATCCAGTAGTGAGCAAGATGAACGAGGCAGGTGAGGCTCCCGTCCATATGACATCTATGTGTTGCTCACCCTTCCTGCATTTCCACTGACTGTCAGCCCATCACAAGCCTCCAGCTTTGCAGCTTGCCTGGTTTATTTCTTGCTGTCTCCTAACCTCTACCATCTTGCAAGGTGTTATTTGTATGGATTTGGAATACGTAGTCCCCATCAATAAATAACATAACCACTCACCATGTAATTTCACCCACCTAAAAAGCCCACCCACTCTCTTCCACCGTAGCAAATCTCCCTGGCTCTTCAGGGTACACATGGCACCCACATCCGGTGTGAAGATATTCCTTCTGCTCCTGCCTCTGTCGGTTCCCCTCTCCTCTGAAACCTTGTAACACTCAAGTAGCCACCAAGATGTTCCGGGGGGATATTTACTGCATCCCTTTCCTATCATTTGCTGTTCTTCGTCTCCTTTAATGTCGTTTCACCAGCTAGATGACTCACTCCTTCACAGCAAGGACTGTGCTTTATTCTTTGATGGTGGCTAGCTCTTTGTATGAGATTTGCATATGAATTCTATACACTTGAAATACACCTTTTCATTTGCTCATTAAAATCTTTTAATAATTGAGTTATGTTCTGAATCATTTGCATATATATCCGTTTAACATAGTCTGAGTTCCTGTTATGTCCCAAATGATGTGGTGCTGTGGGGGCTAGGAAGGAAATTGACAACACAATGTATGCCCTTGAGGAGTTCGTATTTTCCAAAATGAGTCAAGAAAGGCCAAGGAACGATTCAATGACTTTGAAATTAAAAATAATCCAGTGTGTAATTCTTGGTTCTGGTTATCAGTTGTGTGTGTGTATGTACATGTGCGAGTGTACCTTCATGAGTGGGTGTGGTGTGCATTACACTTAGCTGATAAGAGGAAAGGCTAGCTTTAGCCCTATTTTGGTCAACTTTTATATTATGCTAAAATTGTCTACCGGAAAACCAGGCCATTGGATAAAAGCTAAAAAATGATTCAGTTGATCATTAGATGTTGGAAATGTAGACAAGAATCCACTAGAAGACGGTCATGTATTTTCTCAACACTGACCAATTAACCTGTGAGCTGGTCCTAAGTAATTAGTCATTCACAGATATTTCCCTCTTTGTGCAACTTGAAAAATGGGCACCACTCTGATCAAAATGATTTTTCTTTCTCTATTGTTTATTTGTAAATCTGGTATAGGAAAAAAGTAGCTCTGTGTGTGGCAGAAAAAAATATGGTCAAGAAGATGAGGAAAGTGAGGTCCTTTCATTTAATGTGACTCTGTATCCACCTTAACACACCATGATCCAGAGCCCCTCACACCTCTCTGTTTTCCTTTTAAAACAGATGAAGGCTTCAAGCAGCTTTTGGGTTATTTTCCCATCATGATTCTCTCCACTGTTTGCCAAGCCCTCTGGACAAGCCAAAATGAAAAGCATTTCCCTCTTGGTGGTTGGTTGGTGTGTGGACCTGTGTTTGTGTGCACTTGTGTGTACACTGCCTGGCTTGTAGTAGGGATCTCAAAGCCCCTGGGCTTTGAATGGAGCAGAAAGGTGGAACTTGTTTTTGAATTTAGCAATAACAATGTTGACTTTTGGAGTGCTTGAGAAAACCCCCAATACTGCATGGAAACAACTGACTTAGATACTATACACAGCAACTGTGACAGTCATTAGGAATGTTGCCACAGACAACTTTGAAGGGTCCTAGAACCAAATCATATTGGGGGTTGAGGCAGAGTCTGTGTAGGAGGAGGAGGGGAGTGGTATTTTATTTCCTCAAATAGGATATGCTGATTATTTCTATAGTCTTTTTTCTGATGTTACAGTGTTTTCCACTTTGCATCTCTGTGTTATACTTGTATTTATTAAAGAATATTTATCATTTACTCCTTCAGTCAGTCACTTTGGTCGATGAAAAGAAACATGTATTGTTATTTTGTTCTATTTTGTCATTATTGTGTTTTGCTTGTTTTCCTCCAAAACAAACCTCAAAGCCAGAAATAAGGGTAAAGTACCATGAAATCACTGAGGATGAAATATGGAAACGCTGCCATCAGTTAAGTGTCTCCTGAAGATGTCTGTCCTGCCTTCCTCATGTCTTGGATAGCAATGTAATGTGCCTTTTGAACATGAGGATTGAAAGGAGATCATGTGGTCAAACTCCAAAGTAAATAGAAGTCGGATTCAGATTCTGTGTCCATAGGATAACAGACGCTTGAGCGCCCGTCCTACTAGTACATCCTGGGATCCGGGTGTGGCTTGGAAGCTACAGGATAGGATCCATAGAAGAAGGACGGTTCTATTGTAAACGCCTTACCTCGTGGCTCAGCTAGATAACCTCGCACCGATTTTCTGAGTTTCTGGATTGGAACATGCTAGAGCAATTGGTTTTTTGTAGGGTGAGAAGACACCTTTGTCATTATGCAGTAGCTTCTCCTTTATATGTTTCTTTTGGGCACCAGATTCCCAGCCCATTGGATGTAGGTTGTATATATGGCTCACTCATCTGTAAGCCCCGGGTCCTAACAAATTCTATTAGATTTGTTCTGTGAATGAAGGAATGAAAGATTAAATTTAATAGGTAGAGAAACAGAATTCTTACCAAGAAACTCTCTTCTCCGTACGAGTGACTTTCCAAGGTAAATTTCCATCCTTTGACTTTAAACATTGACACAAGGCCGGGTATGGGGGTAAAGGTAATAGGAAGGAAGGACACATCTCTGTTTTCCTGTAAGGAAATGCAAAACTTGAATGGGAGAATAAAATGTACGTTTCTTGGAAACTGAAGGTGGGTGACCGAAAAAAAATCATTAATGCAGAAGAATGTAAATATATCACAGTTGAGCTAAAAGACATTACACAGACACATGTACCCATACCCACAATTTAGAAGACATACACAAGACTATGCTCTGCAAATTTCCCCATGTCATAACTTTCAAAATGTAATTTTAATGAGCTGCATGCTCTCCCATCACGTTGTTGTGCTGGATTTAATAATTTAACCAACTCCTCATTTGCAGGGCTCTGGAGTAAAGAATTAATCTTACCCCAAAAGAGGTTTGGCCTTTACTTTGGCTACTGGGAAATATTCTTTTGGCCTCTGGAATGTCCTGCCTGATAAGGGTGTCTTTGTTTACCTTAGGGATTTGTGCCACACTGCACAGTCTAACAATGTGATTTATGACGGAGGTTTTAGGGCCATGTGGCCTCGGTTTTCCCTCTGGAGGGGCTGAACATGAAGTGGGACATGCCACACTGTCACACAGGCAATCAATCATGTATTCGTGCCTAAGCCCCAATAAAAACTCCGGACATCCAAGAATCAGTTGGCCTTCTCTAGTTCGCAATACTTTGTCATATTGTCACATGTTGTTGCCAGGGGATTTCACACTGACCATGATTCTACTGGAAGGAGACAAATAGAAGCTCCACATTTGGAATTTTCTGGAACTCTGCCCTAGGCATATCTTCTCTTGGCTGACTTTCACCTATACTCTTTCATTATAATAAACCATTACCATAAGTATAACAGTTTTTGGTAAATTCTGTGAATCCTAGTTTTGAATTATCAAACTTGAAGGTGGCCTTAAGAATCCCCAGACTTTGCAGTTGGCATCAGAAATGAGGGTGATTTTGTGGACTGTGCTCCCTAATTCCACAGGAGCATTCTTAATTCCCTTTAAGTTGTCCATGATTTTTAAATGAAAGATGGTTTTAAAAGAGCATTTTGTAGAATAAAGGAAAAATTACATTAGGTATGTATCATTTTTAATATGTATTAGAGAAGTGAAAAAAGTACAGCTCTTAGAATTAGGAAAATAAAGCAAATTGTTTCAACTTTTGTAATGTAAACAATATAGTAATATATAGTATGCACATATGTTTGTATCTTTCACCTTTTCCTTTCCTTAGATTCATAAAAGTAGAATTAATGAAATAAAATACCTGGGCATCAAACTTGAAAAAGTGGAAGCATTTGAATGTGTAGCATGAGAAGGGGGAAAGAGAAAAGACAAATGCATGGAGGCATAAGATTGTTTTGAAAGTCAGTGAGGGAATGATCTCAGCTGCACAAATGAAAGCCTGGACAGGTGAGTATTTGAGGAAAAGGATTAAGAAGGTGACTCCATGATGACAGGCCTTCCAAGAACCTAGCTGCCATGGAACCTCATTGCACAAAGGATTTGAGGGAGCTGAAACCCCTATAAAAGGTTAAGTTTTAAAAAGTTGATTATTCCAGAACAACCAGAGGAAGTCGATAGCAAGCAGATTATACATCATATGGGTAGACTCTAGAGCCTAGCCTTTAAAGATTTTATTTATTTGTTTGTTTATTTTAGAGAGAGAGAGAGAGAGAAAATGTGAGCGAGTGCAGGGGGGGAGCAGAGGGAGAGGGAGACAGAGACAGAGAATCTGTCTCAGAATCTCAAGCAGACGCCTCACTGAGCACGGAGCCCAACACGGAGTTTGATCCCAGACCCTGACATCATGACCTGAGTCAAAATCAAGAGTTGGACGCTCAATTGACTGAGCCACTCAGGCACCCCAGAGCCTTCTGAAGTATTTGATACTTAATATAAGGGTAACTACTAAGACCTCAAAAGTCTTATAGTCCTTATGCACAATTTGAAACAATGCCAGTCTTTCTTTTGAAAATTAATTGTAAGAAAATCTAAGCTTTCCCATGAGAATGTATTAACACTTTTTTTGTTGTTTATTTAGAGATATAAAGAGAGTGACCAAGGGCAAGGGGTGGTGGCGGTGCAGAGGGAGAAAGAGAGAATTTTAAAATATTTATTTATTTATTTATTTTGATGGAGAGGGAGAGAGAAAATCTCAAGCTGACTCCCCACTGAGCATGGAGCTCAACACAGGACTTGATCTCACAACCCTGAGATCATGACCTGAGCCAAAAATCAAGGGTCAGATGCTTAACCAACTGAGCCACCCAGATGCCCTATACTAACACTTTTAATGAAAGCTTCCAACTAGTTCCCCAGCTCCCAGGATAGACTCTCACACATAGCAGGTACTTGATAAATGTTATGTCATGAAATTAATGGATGGACAGGTGGGTGGATGGATAGATGGATGGATGGACATCATTATCCAAATTGTAAACCTAGGATCAGGGAGGATATACTTACTTTCCAAAAGTATGGTGTTCAAATATTGTGAGATTTCCAAAGATTCTTTTCTAGACAATTTGAGAAGATAGATGGAAATTACTAAATTTAAGAGAAAATGCTCAATGGGTCTAGAAAGTGATGGGAAAAGATGTGTGGCTTCCCTGTGATCTCACTCATTTCTAAGGATAATCCCCCGTTCACTACCAATGTAGCCCAGGAAACAGTTCTCCTCCCTAGGTACTCCCATCAGGGCCAGCTTCACTGGTGTGTGAACTGTGAGTTGCATGGAGTCCTACATTTTGAAGGGCCCACGAATGGATTAATGTTCTGCTATCACTGTCTTAAAATTCTTTGAACCAGGAGCCCGCATTTTCACTTTGCACTGGGCTATGCCAGTGATGCACCAGGGCCTGGCTCCTATTGCCAGGTGATTTCCCAAAGAGGAACGGAAAAGCTGTCAACAGTGGCTAATTGCTTAAAAACACCTCAAAGTTGGTGTCACCACCTGAAGAAACAAATAGCATCTTAACTAAACGGTTCTCTTTGCTCACACTAACACTTCAAAATTTACTGAAGAGATTATTTTAATAGTGTCCTCCCTCTCTTATCTCTTCATGTCTGAACGACTTTCACTCTGTGTTTCTCTAGTCTACTTTCTCAGATCATTAGGCCAGGCTTTCAAGCATGGTCCAGTGATTAGAGTTTCTGCGAAGTCCTTAAGGTCAAACCTATTATCAACATAGCATTAAAATATAATTTGCCTTTTTTACTCTCATTTTCTTGTATTCAACAACGAGGCTTTCCAAAGGCTGCATGACACGTGATATAAACCACAGGTTGAATACAGAAATAAGTATGAGGATCCAGCTTTCTTCCGTTAAACACAAAGAGGTTTGCAAAAATGTAAATCAATGCCACTCTTGTCACTCAATTTGTTCTTGTTTTGGAAAACATAATTATTTTTCATAAAAATGTTTTTGTCAACATTTGATGAATTGATTATTGCCATTTTAAATTATTTTCCAAAAATGAAGAAAAAACTGGAGGTATCACAATCCTAGATTTCAAGATATGCTACAAAACTGTAGTATTCAAAACCGTATGATACTGACACAAAAACAGACACATAGATCAATGGAACAGAATGAAAGCCCAGAAATAAACCCATGATTATATGGCTAACTAGTGTACAACAAAGGAGGCAAGAATATGCAGTAGGAAAAAGACAGTCTCGTCAACAAGTGATGTTGGGAAAAACTGGACAGCTACATGCAAAAGAATGAAATTGGACCACTCTCTTTAAATCATACACAAAAGTAAACTTAAAATAGATTAAAGACCTAAATGTACTACTTGAAGCCATAAAAATCCCAGAAGAGAGCACAGACAGTAATTTCTCTAACATTGAATGTAGCAACATTTTTCTAGATATGCCTCCCCAGGCAAGGGAAACAAAAGCAAAAGTGAAACATTGGGACTGTATCAAAATAAAAATCTTCTGCACAGCAAATAAAATAATCAACAAAACTAGAAAACCATCTATTGAATGGGAGAAGATATTTGCAAATGACATACCCAATAAGGGATCAGTATCCAAAGTATATAAAGAACTTATATAACTTCATATCAAAAAATAATCCAATTTACAATCCAAAGCAGAAGACATGAACAGATATTTTTCCAAGGAAGACAAACAGATGACCAATAGACATATTAGACATAATAGACATCACCCTTCATCAGGGAAATGCAAATAAAAACCTTAGTGAGATATCACCTCATACCTATCAAACAAGTATTGACAAGGAAAAGGAGAAAAGGAACCCTCATGCACACTAGTGAAGCTACTGTGGAATACGGTTTGGAGGTTCCTCACAAAATTAAAAATACAGTTACCATATGATCCAGTAATGCTCCTGCTGGGTATTTGCTTACTCAAAAAGGTATATGCATCCCTATGTTTATTGCGACATTGTTTACAATAGCCAAATTATGGAAGTAGCCCAAGTGTTCACCCATGGATGAATGGATAAAGAATATGTGGCATACACACACACACACACACAGGATTACATATAATGGAATATTACTTAGCCACAAAAGAGAATGAAATCTTTCTATTTGCAACACAGATGTATCTAGAGAGTATGATGTTAAGTGAAGTAAGTCAGTCAGAGAAAGACAAATCCTGTATGATTTCACCCATATGTGGAATTTAACAAACTAAACAAATGAACAAAGAAAAAAGAAATAAAAAACAGATTTGTAAATACAGAGAATAAACTTGTGGTTATCAGAGGGAAGGTGGGTTGGGGATGGGTGGAACAGGTGAAGGAGATTAAGAGCACACTTATCATGATGAGCCCTGAGTAATGTAGAGAACTGTGGAATCAGTATATTGTACACCTGGAACTAAGATAATACTGCACATTAATTATACTGGAATTAAAAAAATAAAATACAAAAATAAAATGAAAAAATAAAACAAGATGAATTGCCAAATATTTTTTACATTTCTGATTTAATTCCTAATATGGTTAATATTGATAAACATTAAGAGTACAAGAACATCAGCACAAACAAAGGCTCTAATTTTTAATGTCAGGAGTTCCCGAGACTAGTGTGAGTAGCGCTAGTTTCGACAAAAGAAAATGTTTCCAGAAAAACTTGCTAGGAGAAAATGTATGTCATCACAATGCTTCATTTGGACCGACAGACCTTTTTTTTTTTTTGCACTGTTAGCATTATGGGGAGAAAAAACTCATTCAATTGAGCTCTCCAGATGAGTGACTTATTAAATACTTCCTCACTTCATAGGCTAGAAATAAAAATGTCATCAGCAGACTGTGCTTTTCCGGGAATGTGGAACCCTGAGAGCCAGGAAGAGACAGCCAGAACCACATTTGGAACCCAGGTCAAGTTTAAAGTGCTCCTACTTTGTGCTCCTAAGTAACCAGAGAGAATATTCTCTTCTCACGAATTCGAGCTCCTTAACCCTAGACCTCCATCTCAAGGGAAAGCTTTGTCTCCTCCTTTGTTTTCAGGCTCAGCTCTCTCTTGCTTTCTGAATATATTTCAAAGGGTTTGAGAAGTGACGGGTGTAAGGACTGTGTGCAGAATAGGACTGCTTTGTATAAGAAAGTGATACAGCCTTGAGGTTCCCAATTTGCATAAGAGCGACAGCATGTCTAAATGCCGGCTGCATCACTTATAGGGATGGGAGACTGACTTTGGGCAAGTGTTCAATTTTTTAGAGCCTCACTGAAAATGCACATATCCACACCCATCTTGAAAAGTGGTAATGAGCATTAAGTAAGAAAATATGGTATACATGAAGTGCCTACCAGTGTCTGCTTTGCAATATACTATAACCATTCTAATTGTAGTCATTTATATTAAAAGAATATATAAAGCATTGTTCTTCATTTTATATCCAAAAACATGCTATTGCACACTTCATTTTACAAAAATGAAGTGTGATGTCTCTAAGTCTATTTGAAAAGTAAGTAGGGGCACCTGGGTGGCTCAATTGGTTAAGTGTCTGACTCTTGATTTTGGCTCAGGTCATGATCTCAGGGTTATAGGATCAAGCCCCGAGTCAGGCTCTATGCTTAGTGTGGAGTCTGCTTCAGATCCTCTCTCCTTCTTCCTCCCATTCACTCTCTCTCTTTCTCAAATAAATAAATAAATAAAATCTTTTTAAAAAGTAAATGATAACTATCATGATAATTACAGTCAAAAGTATTGAGCACCTACTACGTGCTAGAAACTGATATAAGTACTTTTACATATATTAACTCATTTAATCTTCGCAACAATTCCATTGAGAGGTTTGTAGCACTTATCCCCATTTTATGGATGAGGAAGCTGAGGCACAGAGCAGCTTAGAAACTTCCCCAATATTATACGTGCAGTAAATGGTAGAGGTTGGCTAACCCGATGGGCAGCCCTCTCCCTACTGTGTACATGATTCAGTCCAAGGTCTAGTTTTTCATTTTTCCTAGGGGGAAAAAAAAAAAACCACCTTCCAAAGTCAGGACCTGTGCCTTACATGTCTCTTACCTCTTACAAAACTGAAGGCGCTGTACACAATAACTGTTCTTGAATAATGGATTCTATCTTGATGTTATATTCAAATTTTAACTTGGGAGAAAAATCTGATTTTCAAAGAAATATGCTTAGTAGCCTTAATAAGCAATTATCAAACCTAAACTTGGGAATCTTTAAGCTTCCCCCTGCCCCGTACTTTGTCCATATATTTCTCACTCTTAACAGCCCTGGTTTATTCCACCTCTGAATTTTGCTCACTATCATGATGCACATTCCTCTCTTTAAACATTTTTTTTTGTGGTCTCATTTCCTGCTAACTTTGTATTCTCTATACCTCTTGAACCAGATAATCAACAGCTCCCAAACAATAGCTGATATTTCTTCTGAAATAAAAGCATCAGAACCATCTTTCAGACAGGAAAAAAAACAAAAACAAAAAACAAAAAACCAGCCTTTATGTTTTCAGCCACGGACACCTACTTCTTTAAAAGCCTAGTTCTCTCTGAGTGTTTACCACCCTATCTTTTCAAACCTCCTTAGAAGAACTCAATTATTGGCCGTGTTGTCCTTCTTAAAGCAATGCTGCTTTTCCCAGTCCGTGAAAGTCAGCCCTTACAGATTCAGTAACACTATCTTTCTCTTCAACAGCTTGTTCCCAGGGGGCCTTGCTTCAAAGTGTCAGGATGAACCAGTTTCATCAGAAAGCGGCATGGCCTTCTCCTGAATTTCAAGGCACAGAAGCTGTAGTGCTGGGCTTAAGGTTAGTGCAAAGGCTCTTTTGTGACTTTTTATGGAACAACAGAGGAACCAATCCTCATAACAGGATTTTAGAACTTGGGTTTTTATTATATTTTCTTCCCCCTCTTTATAAATAAAATTATTCATCCTAGCCACAAAGCACCTGCTTTTCTTCCCCATCGATTCATCAATTTTGAAGTGGGTAAGTGAGAGGGTTGACGGTTGCCTTGGTCATTCTCAGTTGTCTTCGGGCTGGGAAAAGAATAAAATATCTAAATTATCCCACCCATTTTTTATATTTCTTCCAGTTAAAACCATCCCCAATTCATCTTACTTACAGTTTTTCCCTTCATCCTCCAATGACTAGTCAAACTGCTACTACCCTCAGCAAAATGCCTGACGTTCATTCAGTCAGCATGTACATGTGAATAGAGTAAAATTTAAATATCGTCAAAATTAACTTTGAAAAATACCTTCATGAGACATAGACAGCTATGTAAAAGCCCATATCGACAGACAGGTCAGACTGGGACAAACATAACACAGTGTCACAGTGAGTCCAACATGGCCCGTGATTTCTCAGAGTAGAAATGATGGCTGTGTCCTACCTGGTATTGGGAGCAGTAGCTGACTTGCATTCAGGGACTATGTGATACGAGTAATATGTATCTCTTAACCCTAAAAACACACACAGTGTGGCAAGAGTCACACTCACTGTCCGAGGAACATGGGCACTGAGCAACCAGAGGAAGTGACCAGTTCAAATCTTCCTTCTCCAGACCCTCTCCTTGCTTTTTGTGACAACTGGGACAAGAATATAAATAGACGCTCACAGAACATATGCCCCTATATTTTTTGAAGTTATAAATCAAGCAAATAAACTGTCAAATAAAATGTACTTCATCTTTCTTCTTTGACCAGATGACTTTCCTAATAATGGCATAGAAGGAGGGAGGGCGCCTGGGTGGCTCAGTGGATTAACTGTCCCACTCTTGACTCTTGATTTTGGCTCAGATCATGATCTCAGGGTCTTGAGATCAAACCCTGTGTTGGGTTCCACACCTGGTATGGAGTTTGCTTGGGATTCTCTCTCTTCCTCTCCTTCTGCCCCTCCTCCACCCTGCTCACACACTCTGTCTGTCTCTCTCTCTCTCTCTCTCTTAAAAAAAAAAAAAAAAAAAAAAGTGGCCTGCATGGACAGGTTCAAATTGAGAGTTTTTCAGACTCCTTAAAGTGTTGTGCCAGTGTGAGGCAGTGAAGAGAGACGTCATCCTCCAACCATACCTCTCCTTATAGGGCCAAAGGGACAAGCCTATCCCGAGCCCATGACCCATACTCTCTAGACTTCACCAAAGCAATCCAGGACCCTGGAACTCCCTGCCAAAGACCTCAGCCTGGTTTTCTGGGCTTGTGTAGCCTCTGTCCCCAGAATGCATTGTACCACTGGTGTGCAGATCCCTAACCCCACAAGGTGACCAAGCACGTGTGCTTGGAGTCTAGATGTGTTAACCTGGATATTCATACCCATTTGTGTGAGGTCCTTTGTGGAGCAGGAGGGGGACAGGAGTGTGCGGTAGAGGAAGCCACTCCTGCTCAGATCTGGGGGCTCCTGTGCCCTTCTGTTTTATTAGGAGGTCTCTGTCAATTGAGCGGGGTGGCAGTTAGAATCCCCTCAACTATTTAAATTATTTCTCTTTTTTAAATTCCTCTGTGGATGGTGAATATTTGAATCAACCTAACTTTAATAGTTAGATGTGCTACAGATCCCCATGAGACTGGGTTGAGGGGACAAAAGTGGTGCCGATGGAATCTGAGGTGTAGGGAACCTCCCACAGTCTGACTGGGAGGGCTGAGGTGTCTCCTTAGATCCAGACTCTACATGAATGGCTTCTACTGCCATAGCTTAGGGAGGAATCTGTGATTCTTTCCTGATCTCAAACACCAAACTACATCTTCCTTTCCTATTCTCCTTCTAGGGAAATGTCTCCATCATTGGTCTCCTCAGTCCCTCTAGCCACCTGGGGCCTGGTCTTCAGCACCTTCCACTTCCTTACCACACTCTCTGCCCACCAGTCTACTACCAAATCCTTCTCGCCACCCAAATTTTTCTCACATCTGTCCCCCTCTCTTTAGTTCAAAGAAGGGCCCTGGAGATAAATGTACAAAGCCTGGCACGGTGTAAACCCCAAGTGCTCCAAGTGAGCTCTGGGTCTTCCTGGAAGTCCCCAATGTGGTCAAGGATTGAAGAACAGTTCAAGGTTGTAATGTTCTTGCTTCGTTCCATTGTTTTTTACAGGTGTGTTGTACTGTTATTTCTGTAAATATTTTGTGTTGTGTCAGAACTGTGTGATAGGGTCATGTGTAACTCACACAGATAATAACTGACTCCAGACAGTTAAGATTGTTCATTTTATATTTAACATTACAGATCGTGCTGTCTCACGGCCTCTTCCCTCAAACTAAGAATGTTAGCTAAGTGAAAATCGCTTTCTTTTCCAAATTTTTACAAAGTCCCCAATGTATCTGTGGATCTTCTCTTTCAAAACTTACTTTTCTGAGACTGATATGTATGTGGAAAATCGATTTTGTGTTGGTCACAGCTATATTTCCTGATGGCTTGGGTAAATATTTGCCTTCATGTTTCAGACGGGTAGGAGCAAAGTGTTGAAATAAAGGTATCACTTGCCTTCAATGTGAATTGCCCTAGTAAATCTCAAAATGTTTACCTTCTTGACGCAGGGACTTCTCAGTTTGGTCAGGTGATTCACATTTTATCAGGAGGTGTCTGTACTTTGGGGGCAAATGAGAACATTGGAGAAAATAGTCACATTGGTGGAACAAGGATGGTATTTATGAGGAATGAATTAATTATCCTCCATTAACAATATGTCATATTTATGGCTTTGCAAGACAATTAGTTTTAGGGAAAAAGATTACTTCCACTTTTCCCAGGCTCAGGCTCTGTTCTTTCTTTTCTCCTTCTAGAGGACAGAATGTCCCTCAGCATGAAAACAAGCAGACCAGGTAGCCAAAATATCTTAGAATATTCTCATTTAAACAAACAGGAACAAACATCCTTAGGGAGGTTTTCTCTAGTTTGATGTTAGAGTTCCGGTTGAGATTTTTCAAACAGAAGTTTTGAAAACAAATATACTCCACAATCTCCTACCCTTGAAAAGCCGTAGCCATTCCTTTTTCTGCAGGTGTTTTCAAGCCCATGAAAAACTGAAATCTTTTCCTGAATCCGCAATTAGATTATTACCCTTGTGTGTGCTCTTTCGGATCAGTCTCCTTAAGCTAGAGATGCTAGTAATCAGTAGTAACAGGCATAACTATGTACGTGAATATAGACATGGAACGGGAGTAGACATGAAACTTCTCTGTACATTCAAAATTCTGGATTCTAGTCCGGCTTCTGTCCTCAGGGAGCAATGTATCTTAAAACCAGTCATTCCAACTTTCTGAGGTCCGGTCTTCCTACCTGTACAACAAGAGAGTTGAACTAGATTAATCTCATCAAACATACTGCACACATGCTGTCCTTTCTCCTCCTATGTCCTTGGCAGATACAGTTAATACATCACTGATCTCTTTACAAACCATGTTGCCTTGACTTTGTAATACAGTCTTTCTCAGTTAAATGCTATAGGCAACTGCTACCAACTGACGAATTGGGTAGACTTGGTATGCTAAAGATGTGACCCATACATTACTTCAAGGCTAGATATTATCTAACAGCTTTTTCAATCCAAGATCCTATTTTCTTGTGTTAACAGAAGAAATCTTGGGAAAAATTTTAGTATAGTCTGAGGAAATTTTAGTGTATTATTTAAACTTAAACAGTAGTATGCAGAGTGCAGGAAATTTTTAAAAATGCTGGTTTAGTGGGTGGGTGGATGGAATTCTCATTTTCCATTTACAAATTTATTTCACTCTTTGAAAATTAGCTTATTAATACCTGCTTGATTAACTTACAGATGCTCTGAGCATCATCTGTATATGGAAATATTTTGGGATCTCTTTTTTTAAGTTTTTATTTTAAGTCCAGTTGGTAACATATAATGTTGTATTAGTTTCAGGTGTACAATATAGTGATTCAACACTTCCGTACATCATCCCTGGCCCATCGTGTCAAGTGCACTCCTTAATCCGCACCATCTATTTCACCCATCTGCCAACCCACCCCCAACTCTGGTAACCCTCTGTTTGTTCTCTGTAGTTAAGAGTCTGTTTTCTGGTTTCTCTTTTTTCTTCCTTTTCTCTCTCTCTTTTTTTTGTTTCCTAAATTGCTCATGTGAATGAAATCAGTATTTGTCTTTCTCTGACTTATTTCACTTAGCATAATACTCTTTAGCTCCATCTATGTCATTGCAAATGGCAAGATTTCATTCTTTTTTATGGCTGAATAATATTCCGTGTGTGTGTGTGAGTGTGTGTGTGTGTGTGTGTGTGTGTGTGTCTGTCTGTCCCCTTCCATATCTTGACTATTGTAAATAATTCTGCTATAAACGTAGGGGTACACATATCCCTTTAAATCAGTTTGTTTTTCTGTATTCTTTAGGTAAATACCCAGTAGTGTGATTGCTGGAGTGTAGGGCTGCTTTATTTTTACCTTTTTGAGAACCCTTCACATTGTTTTCTATAGTGGCTGCACGAGTTTGCATCCCCGCCAACACCACCATGAGTGCTCCTTTTTCTCCATATCCATGGCAACACCTGTTGTTTCTTGTGTTGTTGATTTAAGCCATTCTGACAGGTGTAAAATGATAATTCATTGTACTTTTGATGATTCTAAGTGATTATGAACATTTTTTTATGTGTCTGTTAGCCAAACGGATGTCTTCTTTGGAGAAATGTCTGTTCATGTCTTCTGTCCATTTTTTAAATGAATTATTTGTTTCTTTGGGTGTTAAGATTTTTAAGTTCTTTATATATTTTGGATCCTAACCCTTTATCTGATATATCATTTGCAAATATTGGGATCTCTTAAATGAGATAGAATTATAAGGTATATCTGTTATCTTGCCTTCATATTTGGAGGACTGAGGAACCCTATTAAGGTAAATCAGTAATATTTCATCTCCACTTCTCTTCCCTTTTTGTAATGCTGAAGGAAAGACAGCTCTAAGTCATTTCTGCTTACAGCTTACAACTACACTAATGCATTAGGCTAGAAAGTTTGTTCACAGATCTGGAATTTGAAGGATACTCATATAATGGGGAGCTGTAAAGAGAGATTGTCTTTAATTCCTTAGGAGAAGTTCTATTAGACCACAAATTTCTGGATATTCCAGACAAAGAAAAATTTTGCATAAAAATTTAATCTGAATAGATATTAAAATGGGCTCCTTTATTTTTTTTTAAATGGGCTCCTTTAGAAGAGGAAGCTTCTATAAATCTCTGTATAATTTAGCAAATATTTAATGATGCTGTTGGTATATTAGGTACCATGTCAAGGATACAGGGGAAATAAAGAATAGGAAGACCATGAATTTGACCACAAGAAGTTATAGTTTAGTAAGGGGAATAAAAGAAGTAATGAGACAACAACAAAGCAAGAAAAAAATGTCCTTCCCAGAGGAGATTAGGGGATTCAAGAGGGAGTCATCCTCTGGTTGAAAGGATCAACTAAAGCTTCATGGAAGAAGAAACAACTGAACTTGATTTTAGAAAATGTATAGGATACCCACAAATGAAAATCAGGCTGAGATTTTGAAGAATGAGTGTGGTACCAGTGCATGGTTTGACTTGAACAGGAGAGAGCCTGGGAGAAGTGTACCCAATTTGGGAAGTAATGATGGCTCAAACAGGAGAAGAGTTCGTAAAGACCAGGAAACAGGGGATAGATAGTAGAAGGACATTCCTGAGGTAAGACTGTCAGGACTTGGAAACTGACATCCATTATGAGGTGAAAGAGAAGACTGTGTTAGAGACAGCTCCACACATCCAGCCCAGGGACTGGAGGAATAGCCACGCTGTTAGCAGAAGGGCTAACCTCAGAGGAGATTGGCTTCATTAACACATGCAGAGTAGGCTGAAATGTTAGCATTGTAGGCAAAATAATTTTAAAGGAGGACATTTTGTCTCTGCAAAGAAATAGAACTACCACTGCAAAAGCTTGTAACTTTTGCCTTAGTCCTGTTTGATAACTTAAGTGGTATGATAAAGTGGCTTTTGTCTTCAAAACATATTTATTTTTCAGATGTACATATTGGAATGGATGCTAATGCATTCAATGAGAGATGTCCTTTAAAATTTTAATTTATAGGGACCCATGGGTGGCTCAGTCGGTTAAGCCACTGCCTTCAGCTCAAGTCATGATCCCAGCGTCCTGGGTTCAAGTCCCGCATCAGGCTCCTTGCTCGGCAGAGAGCCTGCTTCTCTCTCCCCCTCTGCCTGCTTGTGCACTCTCTCTCTCTCTTTTTGACAAATAAGTAAAATCTTTAAACACATTTTTTTAAATTTATAGGTATCTTTGCATGAAATTTTCTGGGTATTTTAATAAAACCAATAATACTGACATAGCCTTCTAGCTATCTAATTGGTTGGTTTGTTTTTTTTAAGATTTTATTTATTTATTTGAGAGAGAACATACTGGGGGAGGGACATGGAGGAAGGTGGGAAAAGGGACAAAAGAGACAAAAGCTGGGCTGAGCATTGAGTCCAGCATGGGACTCAATCTCAGGATCCTGAGGTCATGACCTGAGCGGAAATCAAGAGTCAAATGCTTAGCTGACTGAGCCACCCAGTTGTTCCTCTAATTGGTTTTTATAATGTAAGTTTAAAACCAGAGTGTTTTGATGCTACTGGTGCATGTTGTGCAATACATTTTCAAGGTCATCTTTGGCCAATGAAGATATCTGTGACTGGAAATTCTTAAGCTCTCAAAAAAAGAACATAAACAATGCAACCCTCCCCCTTGAAAGCAAATCATAATCAGAACTAAAAAAAAATTTTGAAAGTCTGAATAAATGGAAAAAAATTGCTAATATTTAATCACTGAAATAGACCATTAGGCATTAGGTGATATTACTAAAAAAAAAATGGTGTATCCAATATTCACCCAAGCATAATGATTTTTTTTGTGGCAATAATAGAATAATATTTACAGAAAACACTGGAAAACTTTTAGGTTAAGCAGGAATGATTTTGAAATTTGATGCTAAACTGGACAAACAGATAAAAACCCAGATAAAAAATAATTAAACAAATGATCACTATCTAGAATGGAAAATTTTGTTTTTTAAATTTATTTATTTTTTTTTATTTTGTCCCTGCTTGGCTATATATTAATATATAATGTATTATTTGTTTCAGAGGTACAGGTCTGTGAAATCAGTCTTGCACAATTCACAGAACTCACCATAGCACATACACTCCCCAATGTCCATCACCCAGCCACCCCATCCCTCTTTCCCCTACCCCTTCCAGCAACCCTCAGTTTGTTTCCTGAGATTAAGAGTCTTATGGATTGTCTCCCTCCCCAGTCCCATCTTGCTTCATTTTTCCTCCCTTTTCCCAAATCTACCCTCCTCGAATTCCTTATATCGGTGAGATCATATGATAATTTTCTTTCTTTAATTGACTTATTTCCCTTACATAATACCCTCTAGTTCCATCCACCTCATTGCATGGCAAGATTTCATTTTTAATGGCTGCAGAGTATTCCATTGTAGGTATATACCACATCTTCTTTAACCATAGAATGGAAAATTTTAAAAGGGATTGCTAATCATGAATAATAAAATAGGAATTTTTAATACATAAAATTTTAAAGTATGCATACTTCAGGTCAACTAGATTATATAATGACAGGGGTCTTCTTGTATCCCTACATTTATCATGTAATTTATGAAAGACCACTGGATGAAAAAAGAAAGAAGTCAAAATTTATAAGTGTTTTTACATCTTTTGTTGTAAGTGAGAGTTCTGGCTTTTATAAAAAAGCTGAAAGAACCCATTTCAGTTTTAGGTATTGATTTAGAAGTTTGTTGAGGGGCACTTGGGTGGCTCAGTGAGGTGAGCAGCCATCCTTGATTTTGTCCCAAGTCATTAACTCGGAGTTGTGGCATCGAGTCCCACATCAGGCTCCATGCTGGGCCTGGAGCCTGCTGGTATGCTCTCTCCCTCTCCCTCTGCCCTTCCCCCTGCAAAAAAAAGTTTGTTGAGAATTATATTCAGGTAAAGAAAAACATATCATCAAGTATTCAATGTAGTTTGAGTTTGTAACCAGAAGATGAAGCATTAACTTCTGGATAAAATTGGCATTCTATGGAATAACAAAAAAATTACATACACTATTGTCCATATCCATTTCCAAAAGATGGAAAATGGAAAGAAACCAATGTCAAATTTGGCCATGCACCCGTCCTTAGACACATCATGGCAATGCTGACTGAACGCTGTTGAACAGGAAGATTTTATTTGGGAAAAATATCAGATGGCTAGGGTAGTGATGGTATATCAGATGGTATATCAGATGGTAGGGAAGCGAAACAACAAGATAACTTCAAATAAACTGCAAACATGGTCTTCAGCAGAAAATACAGGTGATTTTGAATATGAGCTGCACCCGTTATTTTATTATTTGGAATGAACTTTGTTGTCTCGGTATGAACATATGAAAGAGAAGATCAGAGTTGCACCATTTCACTTACAAAAGGGTCACAGGTGTTTTTTAGAAGTTTTAAAGAAAAAGTGTTTCTGGGGTGCCTGGGTGGCTCAGTGGGTTAAAGCCTCTGCCTTTGGCTCAGGTCATGATCCCAGGGTCCTGGGATCGAGCCCCGCATCAGGCTCTCTGTTCAGTGGGGAGCCTGCTTCCCCTTCTCTCTCTGCCTGCCTCTCTGCCTACTTGTGATCTCTCTCTCTGTCAAATAAATAAATAAAATCTTAAAAAAAAAAAAAAAAAGAAAAAGTGTTTCTGTGAATCAAAAGAAACTGCATGTGACCTGTACAGCAAAGTGACCTTCAGTAAAATATGTTAATTAAACAAGAAAACAAAAATGTGTACATGAATATAAACATTTATGCACAAATAATTCTGAAAGAAAGCCCTGTAAGGATGATTTTCTTGTCATTATGGATCAAGGTATGCTCCCTACCAAAGAGAGATTTGAACAAATGTAGCAACATCGGGCTATTTTTAGTTTTCTTTACACTATGTCAGCTTTGAAACACTCGAAAGAAAATGAAATGTAAAAATATCATATGGATATAAATTTGGGTTTGTGAGATGGTTAAAATTGCAATATGTGATACAAAATTTATATGATAAAATTAAACTGTATTACAGTATTTTCTGTGATAACGCTAATTTCTTCTACATGATTATATCATAATATTTGAAAAAGACATGTAAAGTTCATGGTCATTTCCCAATCTAAAAATTTCTTTAAGACATTTTGTTATAATTCTAGCATTACCTCCCACACAGAGCAAAAGCATTATTCAATCCAACAGTAATCTAAGTGTTTCCCTGAAGGTATTTTGTAGATATGATTTATACCTCTAATCTGTTGATTGTAAGTACAGGAGATTATCCTTGATAACCTAGGTGGGCCTGATTTTATCAGCTGAAAGTCCTTTAGAACAGAATTGGGGTTTCCTGAGGAAGAAGAAATTCTGCCTGGGGAAGAAAACATTCTGCCTGGGGACTGCAGGGGCAGAGTTTTACCTCTTCTTTCTGACCACCTGCCCTACAGATCTCGGACTTACCCTAGCCAGTTTCCACAATTGCATAAACCAAATTTTGCAGTAAATTTTTTAATACATGTCTCCATCTGCTTCTCTTTTGCTGTTGAGGTCCTGACTGATACAGTGAGCTTAATTTATAATTTTTAGATATTGAAACCTAGAGGATGTAGCACTCCATGTGTCCTCTTGCTCAGCCTTGCAAGCACTTGGCCCTTCTCCCCAAAATGGCTTCTCCAAATTTGACCTGAAATAGCTCCTTTTCCTCTTTTTTAATCATCTCTACACTCTTCTGGTCTTTCTTGCCTGCCAGTTGGATTTTGACCATTGCATTGAAAATCTACATATTTTAAGCACCTCTCTGACCTCCACCCCGTCTAGCTCTCTCCAGAACTCGGGTGAGCCCAGGAGCCAACGCTCCAGAGCTAAGGCTCCTCAGAGGTGAGTGCTGAGTGGGCAGCAGATCATCTTGAAAGCTAATTTCATTGCTCACTTGTAAACTAGGTATGAACAGTTAGGCTCTTCCTGTTCATTCATTACTATTCAGCTTCTAATACTATTTTGCTTTCCTCTGTACCAATTCTTTTGCAAAGACACTTGAAGAATTGGTCCTTCTCCTTCTTTTGACGTCAACAGCCTCGAGCTGAGGACCCTCAGACCACCTGCATTGGAACTGCGGGAGACAAGTAAAGGCTGTTGAAGCTCCAAGGCCAACCTTCCCCAGGTGTGCAGGACTCCGGTGGATGGGGCTGCAGGCCTGTTCACTGTCTTGCCCACATGCTCTCTGAATTCAGGTGACTCTCTTGGAACTAGCCAGAACTGGAACTTGGCCAGACCTTTGACCACTCATCAACCTCTATCCTCCTCATCAGTTTTTGAATGCTTGTTGGGCCTACTCGCCAGACCTACGACCTCATGGTTCCTATTTTGTTCTTTTTATCAAACTGTCAGTCTGCGCCTGCCCTCCCCAGTGCAGTGCCTCCAGCTCCCGAGTCTTGATTCTTCGTGGGCTCCTTGAGAGGTATGGTGAAGGGATTGAAGAAACCGGCAATTGCACTACTGGGTATTTACCCCAAAGATACAGATGTAGTGAAAAGAAGGGCCATCTGTACCCCAATGTTCATAGCAGCAATGGCCACAGTCACCAAATGTAGAAAGACCCAAAATGCCTTTCAACGGATGAATGGATAAGGAAGATGTGGTCCGTATATACCATGGAGTATTATGCCTCCATCAGAAAGGATGAATACCCAACTTTTGTATCAGCATGGATGGGACTGGAGTAGATTATGCTGAGTGAAATAAGTCAAGCAGAGAGAGTCAATTATCATATGGTTTCACTTACTTGTGAAACATAAGGAATAATATGGAGGACATTAGGAGAAGGAAAGGAAAAGTGAATTGGGGGAAATTGGAGGGGGAGAGGAAGCATGAGAGACTGTGGACTCTGAGAAACAAACTGAGGGTTTTGGAAGGGAGGGGGGTAGGGGGATAGGTGAGCTTGGTGATGGGGGTTAAGGAGAGCATGTATTGCATGGAGCACTGGGTGTTTTACATAAACAATGAATCTTGGAACTCTACATCAAAAACTAACGATGTATGGTGATAACATAACACAATTTTTAAAAAAGAGTAGGTCAGATAAGCATAATCAGTAACATTAAAGAATTAATATCTCCTCCAAATCCACGTATACCTAAGAAATCATCAGTGCAATTCTTGATAACTTAAAGGAAATTTTTCTTGCCTTTCAGTCAGAATAATACATTTTTTAAAAAATTAGTTCTGTCATACTTTTTAAATAATAGAATTATCATTTCAACTACTAATGAATGTATTTGTCTATTTTTCTGAGCTACAGCAAATATAGCTATATAATATTTTTGGAAATTTTTTTTAAAGATTTTATTTATTATTTGACAGGCAGAGATCACAAGTAGGCAGAGAGGCGGGCAGAGAGAGAGGAAGGAAACAGGCTCCCTGCTGAGCAGAGAGCCCCATGCAGGGCTTGATCCCAGGACCCTGGGATCATGACCTGAGCCGAAGGCAGAGGCTTTAACCCACTGAGCCACCCAGGTGCCCCATTTTTGGAAATTTTTATACACTTCAAATGAAAGATTACTAAAGATGAGTATTTATGAACATATCAATGTCACTACTGGATGTAGAGGGCTGGGGGAAGTGGGATAGCTGAGAGTTTTGTTCCTATCAGGATTTGATGCAGAGTCTCTAATAATGACAAGGTATCATAAGATATAAAATGTGGAGTCACCACCCTTGAGTTTCTGCCACCTGTAATTAGGGATGTTTTATTTTATTCATTGTGACACCTGAAAGAAAATTTGTCATGATGGTAAAAATAAAAGTAATGAAGAGGAATACTAGTAGCAAGGAAACATAAAGCCAAACTTTCCAAGTAAAATTTAAAGTAACTAGAATTATCTCCTCAAACAGTTCATCTCCCCCTCCTTTATTCGTACCAGTTCCTCTCAAACACCAGACTTCAATGTAAAAATCTGTTTTATCCCAAATTACTGATTTTCTGCACAATTTTATTATTAATACTATAATTATTTTTTGTGCTTATTTTTCTTTGCATAAGAACAATTACATAGGTAGTGTGGGTCATTTCAGGAAGCCACTGGTTCACATACCTAGTCATTCATTCCTTAATTTATTTATTCAATACTTACTATGAGAGTCAAAAAATAAACTACATTTTTAAAGCACAGCTGAGTGACTATGAGTAAGTTACATAACCTCTCTGAGCTTTAGTTTCCTATCAAAGATGGAAGTCTTCATACCCACCTTTCAGAGTCGTTATTGGAATTAAGTGAAATATCATTCAACCTAGCATTACCTCTGGTACGTGATAAATATTCAACAATGACAGCCATTATTGTTGTTGTTATTTTAGGAATTTGTTTTTTCTTAAAAATACATTCTGCATATCCAAATAAATGACTGTGTTTGGAACAGAACACTTTTTTGACTTCTGAACTGTCTTACCTACATTTCTATCCTATTTTCATCTGATAAGGGACAATGGGGAGGACAATTGAGTTAATAGCAAATAGTAATTCTTTCCAGAGTACGTGAAAGTTGTATTCAGACTCTCAATGAGGTCAACGTTCTAAAGTTCAGGTGTTTCTAAACTTAAATGGTTATGAAATGATTTAATTGCTTCAACTGCGAGCCCCTTGAGTCTTCAGTGCTGGGAACAAAACCTGACATGGAGACTGGAATCGGACTGTCCAGTCTTTGATGGTGTTGACAGATTTTTCTCCCATAATGTAGCTGGGGATGATTAGGAACAAAGCCTGTTAAATGCATATTCTTTGTGATTCTCAGAGAGGAATAAAGAACATTTTTTTTTAAATAAATTCCAGTTGATTTGAAGAACTAATAGCTGGGGAATTTATTGTTTCTGTGGAAAGAAATGACAGTTTATTGAGGCAGGGAGAATGGGAGTCATTCCCCTGGGAATGATTTGAATGTTAGCTTTAGGGCCATGTCAACAATGATAAACCAAAGGAAGTGGTTCAACCAATTGCTGCCCACACCCTGACGCGAGGGTTCAGTCCAGGGGGACCTTGGTGGTGGCTTATTTTTCCTACATTTCTCATTCCAGGAAAAAAAGGGGGGGGGTACTGAGGAAGAATACCTCATGTCGTTTTCTAAAACATTCAGTACTCAGAGAATACATTTTGTAATCTAGGCCAAGTAAAGAGGCAATGCATTCCGGAAATCACAAGGAACTTTCAAGACCTCACTGAATTCTGTGCCCTATTCTATTTTCCAGCTTTGGGTTATCTGCAACCATGAAAAAGAGGCCTCTACGTTTTTCTAATCTTCAATAGAAATCAATCCTTCCTTCTCTTTATCCATCTTCAAAGGCCCTCTGTCCTTATGCCTTCTATCATTCTCTGTCTTATATATTTCTTCAATAACTATGTGACACAATGAAGGATATGAAGCTGGTGAAAGATACAGTCAAGATGCTTACAGTATAGTATAAAAGGTAAGCCATGCATATACTAGGAAGATAAGCTAGGCACAGGTGAGGAAGAAAAGAAAATGTTGCCATTTAAATCAATAAAAGTATTGTAGCCTTCTAAGGGAGCGGCATAAAGACCGATGCTATTTTATTTTATTTTTTAAAAGATTTATTTATTTATTTGAAGGGTGAAGGGGCAGAGGGAGAGGAACTGGGCAAGGATCCCGTCGTGGGGCTCTATCTCAGGACCCTGAGATCACCATCTGACTCAAAATCAAGAGTCAGATGCTTGACTGATTGCACCATCGAGGCTCCCCAAGATGGACGCTATCTTAGAAGATATCTTCCTTAGGTCAGTTTGGAAGTGAAAGCTGAACCCCCCCAGGCATGTGGATGAGGGGGTGCAAAACTAAGAAGAGAGATAAGCTGTTCTGCAACATGGAGCAAGACGAATGAGAAATTTTCACAGCAGTGAGAGGAGAGGACCCAGGGGAAGGAGAAGAGGGAGCTGCCAGGAGGCTCCGGAACGGAAGAAGAGTCTGAGCACACGATGTAGATAGAGGCTTCGGGAGAACATCGGCTAGAAAAATTCCCTGTGGGGTGGTGGCAGAGGGACTTTAGGACCCTGCCTCCAGTCATCAATGTAAGTTGGTTTCTGGGCTTTGATGCACTAACCCTTTCCCTTTCCTCAGATCTTCAAAAAATCTGACCCAAAGTCTTATGCTGATGGGGTTTTGGGAAATGAAGGACATGGGGTTCAAAGGCAAGAACCAAGAGCAATGTCTTGGCAGCAAATCATTTGGTGTGGTTTCCAACTCAGCCTCCAGCCAGGATGGCTCAGAAGAACTCAACTGTCCCTCCCACACGTCTTCCTTGAAGATCCCAAAGGAATAAGCTGGGCTTTGGTGGATTTCCCACGTGACGTGGGAAAGAAAGCCCAGCCGTTCTTTTGCTATCACATGGAAAGAGCTGAAATCATCCCACAGAACTGTTTCTTGGGAGAATGAAATGGGTTAATCTGGCAATATGATAATATGTTCATTTAGCATATAGGAAACACTCAATGAGGTTTTGGTATTATTATTTCTATTATTTGAACAGCTCCTTTATGAAATCATAAATGGATATTATATAAGACAAGGAAGAGCTATTACAATGACACAGACAATATGTGTTCCAGGATTTTAGTGACGGGAAAGATTACTTCTGGCCTCACTTATCAGAGAAAGTTTTGTGAGGGGGCTAGACATCATGATGGGCTTGTGGACTTGTTTGAGACTAAGAGATGGCTTCAGCTGGAAGCCCAGATCTCTGCAGAAAGGAGAGACAAAGGGGTCTGGAGCCAACACTTAAGAGAAAAGTAGAAGTTACACTGGAAAGGCAGAATGTGCATAGACAGGGAGTGTTTAGAATGGCAGTCTACAGAGTAAAGCGTCTTGGAAGGCCGTGTGTATATGCTGTGTGCCTACAGGTGTTATGGGAAGAATGGAATATCAAAATCATTGCTTTAAGGGAATGAACCTGGGAGGAAGGAATCCAAGGAAGGAAAGACTGAGGATAATTTTTCAGTAGCTCAGGCTGGAAAAGGTAAATACAAGCATGGAGAGATGGCAGTGGGCATGCAAAGAAAGAGGCATATGAGAAAGATGTGTCAAAGTAATAATCAGCAGGTTCTGGAGACTGACAGGTTCAGGGAAAGGATGGGAGCTAAGAAATAGAAGGTAGAAGAAAAGCTAATTATCATACCCTGGATTTGAACCTAAAGATTTGGAAGAATGGTGGTGTGTATGCACAGAACACAGGGTGTGAGATACTTGGGGGGAAAGACCCTTAATTAAAGAGGAATGAGGAAAGGCCAGACCAGGAGGGAGGGCATGGGAGGTCCAAGGATACAGCATTCAGGTGGTACAGAGGCAAGGGAAGAAGAGAGAGGAGTTTCAAGAAAGAATTGGTCAATATGTTAAAAGTTTTAAGATGAAAAAGATGAGACACGAGAAAAGCCCTCATTAGCCTAAAGACATTGGTGACTTTCAAGAGGGTGCTTTAGAGAGAGAGATGGCTTTTAGAGTTTCACAGAGAGGAAGAAGAGGCTGGGTGATTATCTGTTAGTTTGGTCATAAGTTTGGGTGGAAATGGAAGGGGAAAGATAGGATGGTGATTCAAGAGTAGGCAGAGCTAAGGTAAGGTTTGTTGCTAAAGTGTTTGTGGAGTAAGAAATATGGATGTATTTTCAGGCACAAGGATTAAGGAGTAAGTACAAAGCAAGAGACTACACGTGCTGGAAGAGGGTATGAGGCAGGACACACCTTAAGAGCACAAGTAGGCTGAGTCTTGCAAATCTTTGCCAAGCAGCTCCGAGGATCCAGCTGTGGCCCATAGTCAGTCCCAGAGAGAGCAGAGAAGATGGCTGTGTCAGTCCACCCATCCCAGTGCACAATGGAATGTCACAAAAGACAAATATGATGGAAAGTAGGCAAAGAAAGCATTTAAATAGCTATCTATGGCCTCTCTCCCACCCTCTCTCTATCCCTCCTCAAAAAAAAGAAAGAAAGAGGAAAATAAAAATTTTAAAAGGGGGGGCGCCTGGGGGGCTCAGTAGGTTAAGCATCCTACTTTTGATTTAGCCTTAGGATGAAGATCTCAGGGTCCTGAGATCAAGCCCCGCACTGGGCTCTGCCCTGGGCAAGGAGGCTACTCAATTAAGATTCTCTCTCTCCTTCTCCCTCTGCCCCTTTCCCCGGCTCTCTGTCTCTTGAATGAATGAATGAATGAACAAATGAATGAATGAATGAATGAATAAATAAATAAATAAATAAGTAAATAGTTATCCATGGCATCTAAGTTTGATAGGAAAGTAAGAGTAATTTGAAACAGGTGGAGGCTAAGGATGGGGGGGGGGGAGTAGAAGAACAGAGGCAGACACCCAGTGGAGTGAGGAAGAGGAGGTAAAAAGGTGTGTCATCGTGTCACCCTTCCCGCGCCCCCCCAAATTCAGACTTAGAATCATGTTTTGAAATCAGAGCAGTTCCAGATGTCAGCAACAGAGGGTGGCAGCTCTTACGGAAACACAGGATAGTTCCTTAGGAGCAGTGAACGTCATTGGCGTTTCCTGTGCAGAAGCTCCCAGGAAAGGAGAGGCCGGGGTCTTGAACGTGAGCGTGCAGAAATCACAGGGACAGCTTGTAGAGTGAAGAGTGTGAACCAAGTGCCAGCCTTCAAAGCACAGTGGAGGAGCAACAGTGATGGAAGAGCATGGCAGGAGTAAAGGGATAATAGCGGGAGGGAAGGATTTGTGCCTGGGGGGCAGGCATGGTGACCAGGAGGACACCCAGAGAGAGAAGAAAGGGATCTTGAGAAAAGAGGAGGCCTTTAACCCAAGCCAGGGCTGTGGGGAAACCAGCCTCAGTGTGCAGATCCGGGAAGGCCTGTGTCATCGCCAGAGGCTGTGACGTCATCACAGTCGTCTCCTGGCCCGCCAGGTGATTTCCCTCATCTTTAAAGAGACCTGATCTCTGTTTGTTTATTCACTTTTATCGGAGATGTTGGATGGCAAGGTTGGGAGTGAGTCTGAAACAAGGACCACCCCTTACCTCAAAGGAAACTCCAAGGATAGAGAAATTTAGGACATTTCCACAAAGCCATAGTTGTCTCCACTATCTCTATAACTAGGAAAAACAAAAACAAAAACAAAAACAAATTCCTCCATGTATTCTCAACTCACATTGGTTTGTTGCTAAAATTCCCCCAACCAAACCAACCAAACCAAATAGGATTCGTAGTCACCTGCAGAATGCCTCAGTTTAACTTTTTAAAACAAGGTCTGCTTTACATCATCCAAATAAAATAATTTCTTTTTCAGACTTCCTAAGATGCACACATTTTGCAAGCCAGTTGTTTAGGGGAAGTTTTTAGGTAAATTCATTGAGGCTCCACGCTTTCACTCATATGGAAGAGCATGCGCAGTGGAGGATGCTGACCTGTCAGTCAACACGCAGAACCCTGGAATACACCGCCCCTGAACGGACCCGGGAGAAGACAAGGTTTCATTTCACTTGGGAGAAGTAAGCAAATCTGACCTTGATCCAGGTATAGCAATGCCAGTTTTTGAAAAAAAAAATAGATTTTATTTATTTATTAATGAGAGAGAGAGAGAGTGCACACAAGCAGGGGAGGGGCAGAGAGGAGCAGAACAACCCAGGACCTGAGATCAGACCTGAGCAGAAGGCAGAGGCTTAAGGACTCAGCCACCCAGGCAGTCCAGGCAGTGTCATTTCATTAAAGACTAAAGATAATTATGATTTCCCCTAGAGTTCTTTCACTAATAACTTTTTTCCCCTACCTCAGTTGCAGGTGGAGGATGTGAAAAGAACGTGTTTAATCTATGACTTTTTAAAAATAATATTTTAATGACTTTGACAAACTATAGAGAAAAACGATCATCTGTATTACATGCCATATAGAATCAAAGCACTGATACTTTGCCATTGTTTCTTTTATTATACTGAAGATAAAATAACATGAGAAATCTTGTTTATTTGCTTCTTAGTCCTAGTCCATACCTTCCTTTTCCTGGACTACATTGTGTATTCTTTCATTATTTATCATTTGTACATATGTTTCTGCAGCTGCCTTTTTGCACTCTGGATTTTTTTCCCACTTCTAAAAATATTTATTCATTCGTGTTGATACATATAGATCTAGGGCACTATTTCTATAATAATACTGATTTTTAAAATCCATTTCTCCGACTGATTACATATATCTGTTTCTATGGATTCTAACTCTTAATAATAAAGAGTGACGTAATTGGATATGCTCATGTTTTCTGCTTGTATATACAGGCAAGGATTTTTCTAGAATGCATATAGTGAGCAGAATTTTGAACCCTCCTGGATACTGCCAAATTGTTCTCCAAAGTGATTTACCGAGTAACACTCAGCATCGTGAGAGTTCCTAATTCTCCACAAAACACTCCGGAGTATATGAGAATTCCTAGTTTCCCTGAACACTTGGACTTGATGTTTTTCTTACGATAGTAGTCTTACTTAAGGTGAGCTTTCTTTTTTTCCCCAGGACAAACCTACTATGTTTCTTGCATATGTTCCCTCTTTGACAGGTTTGATATAATGGAATACACCAATCCATTGTGGTTATCTCTCCGTGAAATACCGGAGGTCACAGAACTCCTTACTAGTTGCCTCTTAGCACTCCATCTTCAATGACGAATGTGATGTTGGTAGTTGACAAAGCGAGCGACAGCTAATGGAACAAGACTAGCCTCACCTCTGAAGTAGTTGGAGTCAAAGCTGTCAGGACTGATTCTCCCTTCCAAAGGCACTTAGAACTCCTGCAGAAAGAGCTGCATATTTGCAATAAGTGATCTCTGAGCATCTAACAGATCACATTTGTCCTGTTACTTGCCATGACTGTTAATACTTCTCATGATTCCTCCTCAAGCATCATTCTTCTCAGGAAAAGATCCATACTTCCACACTGGGCTTTTAGGACTGTTATTTTTTCCCCTTCAAATAATGGAACTGATAACTTTCATTTAGAAAGTAAAAACCCAAAAAGCCTTAATGTTTCCTTCCTTATCTGACATCAAGAAATTTAAGCAGCAGACTGAATTGACCAGACCATCCCTTAAAGATAAATTATTTTATGCCTTTGATATTACAAATCTATATGGCAATTTACAGCAGTTAAGAAATATAACAAATATTAAAGTTAAAGAGAAACCAGATTGCACAAATATATTGATACTTTCTGGTCTCTTCCTGACCAAGTGCCACTGACCCCTTTGTTGAAGGGTTTGCTATAGCTGATTGATAGTGAGATATTTCTGGATGGAGTCTCACACGGGGCCCAATCCCAGGACCCTGGGATCATGACCTGAGCTGAAGGCAGACATTTAACTGCCTGAGCAACCCAGGCGCCCCCTGAAAATACTGTTTTAAAGAACTATCAAATACCTGAAATATATGCCTTTTGCTTATGAAGGTCTTCTCACCTGCAAAGTACTAGTTTCCCAGAGTCCAGACTTTGGCACTTTTACTCTGCCTGGTGAACCTGTGTCCAGCTATGGCTTCGTAAAGTCACACTTGGGGCTTTTCCTATACTTCTGCCCTCGCTGAGATGCTGTACTCTCCTAATTGTTCTGCTGAGGCAGTTCTGTTATTTACTTTGACAGTCAACATGCTTCATTTATTCCCTGTTTATATTTTACATCGCAGGGAATATATACAACTAAGCAAAATATTGAAGGAAACAGAATTCTGCCACTGCAAATGCCCAATACAACTTACTATATTCACTGATTGTCACCTGATTCCTGTTAAAAAATCATTTTCCAAAAGGTGAACTCATCACTCTCATACAATATAAAATGAACCTGAGGCAAAGATTTTTTTTAACTCATTAATTGATGAAGGGATGGTAAGATGTTAAAAGTGGATCAAAGAAAAATCTCAAAAGTAGCTATACTTACAACATAGGCCATCAGGAATGCTAAACTGAATTTTCTAATAAATACAAAAATAATATCCTATAGAGTGCTAAAATGTGATACCTGGGATAATCATTTCTACGGGGTGGAAATCAGCGGTCTTTATTAGAGAAAATTAATTTTCATTTCTCTGACTGAGAATCATTTGCATTACTATGTATCTGTATCTTTCAGAATTATAAAGTAGCTGAGCAAAAATAATGAAAGGTATAGACTCTTACAGATTCACTTCCTCCCAGAGGATCTGGTAGATGGCACTTGACATTCTGTGACAATCATCTTTTCCCACTTTAAATGAAGTCTCTATTTTCTTGATATTTCTTTTTTTGCCCCAAAGATTTTATTTATTTGTGTATTTGAGAGCGTGCACACACAGGGGGAGGGGCAGGAGAAAGGGACAGAGGGAGGGGGAGAGTCCCAAGCAGACTCCCTGCTGAGTGTGGAGCCTGGCTCAGGGCTCGATCCCAGAACCCTGAGATCATGACCTGAGCCTAAACCAGGAACTGGATGCTTACCTGACTGAACCCCCCAGATGTCCTGATAATTCTGTTTTTAATGGAAGTAACACTCATCAGTTAGAAACAAAATTGAGGGGTTGTGAAAAAATTCAAACTATTGGTCCGATAAATCTTTCCTTTCTTATAGATAGATGTGTATTAAATTTCAATTAATTGCCCCAAACTAGATATTCAAGATCCAGCATATTTAGATTATTTTTATAGACGTTAGATTATGGATCTGTTACCATAGTTTGCACTTTAATCAGAGGAGATCAACAGGGGCTTCTCAGACAAATGCAGCCCTTAGACATGCATGAAATGACTTGTTGGTTCAGAGGAACCACAAGAAGCAACCAGAGTACACACTCGGCCATTCTAGTAGTAGCATTCTCATACAAGTGTTCAAAACCATGACTAAAAATGTTTCCAAATCCAAACAAACCTCAGAACTTGATTTGTGTCATAATAGCAACCCTGTGGCATGTCCCTTGCCCCCCTTACACCTTTTGATGTTTAGAAAACACAGTTTGGGGGCGCCTGGGTGGCTCAGTGGGTTAAATCCTCTGCCTTCGACTCAGGTCATGATCCCGGGGTCCTGGGATCGAGCCCCGCATCGGGCTTTCTGCTCAGTGGGGAGCCTGCTTCCCTTCCTCTCTCTCTCTGTCTGCCTCTCTGCCTACTTGTGATCTCTGTCTGTCAAATAAATAAATAAAATCTTTAAAAAAAAAAAAAAAGAAAACACAGTTTGATCGATGAGGGAGCTGAGAAAGTCACGGGCATCGGGAAGGTAGTGTGGAGCCTGCCTTGGGTGCTCTGCTTCTGGGTGAACTGCTGGCCCACCCTGTTATTTTTCCTGCTGTCCCCCCCCCCCCACATCTGTTTTCCAGCCTCTGCTGGATCCCTGTTGTCACCTCACCCGTCCTTACTTGCCTCCCTTTCTTGCTCCCACGTTCCCCTCCTGTCCCCTCCCTCCTCTCCCTTCGCCCACCCGCATCATCTTCTCTCCCTCTCCTCACCTGCAGCATCTTCCCATTTTCCTTCATCCTAACCAACTTTGCTCCTCCTGGCTGGCCAGTCAAAAGCTTCATTTTTCAGAGTAGAGGTCATTTCCTCCCTGCAGTATAGCCCGGTGAGAACGGGGAGGGACGGCGCATGACAAACGGGCATTTTAATGAAGCCTGAGCAAGAGCACTATGATATCACCTGTGACACTGCTCCATTCTGCCGGGGTTTTAACTATAAAACCCTGATGATGATCTTCTATTTTCCTCTGAGTCCTCTGTTTTTCCCTTTGCCTAAAGGGAGCCAGCTATCTCCTGCTAACACTAAACTCGCACAATGCCCACCCTCCTGGGCCCTGGGTCCAGGATGAAACAGACACAGTCCATGGCTTTGCAGAGTTTACAGCTTAGCTTTGGGCCAGAGACAGTGGGTGGATCTTCATCAGTTTGAGAGAAGCATGGTTTGCTGAGGGAGAAAAGCAAGGGGGGAGCTGGGAATCAGAAAAAAATGTTACCGGAAGGATGAGAGATTTGAAAGACTGAGGGTCGAGGGGATGGCGTTCTTCATAGAACGCTTCCCAGCAGTGGGGAAAGGTGGGGGAGGAGGAGATGAGAAGGGGGCAAGGGTGGTGGTGGACTTTGAGGTGAGGCAGGAGAGGTTGGCCAGCGCCAGGTGCTGAAGGGGCTGGAAGCCTTGCAGAAGGACTTGGCCTTGGATTCTAGGCCACAGAGGGATTTTAAGCATGTGCTTAAAATCCGATGCAATCGTGAGGATTGCATTTGAGAGAAATTGTTCTGACTGCAGGGAGGAGAACAGATAGGAGGCGAGCCAAATTCTGCAAGAACACCACTGGTGTGATGTTTGTGGTCGTGCCTGCTCACACCCCCCACCCAGCATTTTCCACCCCTCCCTCACACCAGCCTTTGGTGCACTGCATTTGAGGGCTGACGGTCACTTCTCTGGACAAAATGTCGATGGTCCCAGCCTCTTGGTAACTCAGCTGGACCATGCACCCATAGTTCCAGCCTTCTTCCTAGAGCCTCCTGGGTATGCAAGATGTGGAGTTTCATAGAGGCCGTATCAAAAGGGTCCTCAGACTGGATTTCATGTTCTGCTGTCACCAACCTGAAATCCTTAATTTGCGGGTGAGTGGCCTTGCATTTTCATTTTTTGCACTGAGCCCCACAAATGATGGAGAGGGTTCTGCTCCCAGCAATCTGTGGATGGTAGCCTTCAGATCATTCTTTAAACCCTAAGGCCAAATGGCCAGAGAACTCCACCAGTTGTCCCAAGATGAGGCACAGAAGGTCACCAGGATCTTTCCTTCTGATGGCAAACGGACTCTTCGGGCCTGCTCCAACCTTCCTCCCTTCAGTGGCTCTGTAACACAGCATCTGGACTGTGGCCAGAAAATGCTTCAGCCCAGTGGGCGAGGACAAGGGCATTCTCGACTTTTGCGGAGTTAAACACTTGGAGAAATTTCAGAAAGAAAGCACTTGGGGAAAGGTAAAAGCTCGCTGGCCCATCAGCTCCCTGCCTGCTGCTCCGCTCATTTGGATTTTCATGGGTCTTAGCGTGTTTATTCTTGTCTTTTCCAGTGGCCAAAGGACAAGTTTAAATTTCTTATTTCCTCTAGGGAGCCCGGAAAAAGGCAACAGGCACCAAATACAGGAAATCATGTGGAGAGGATCTCTTATTTATTACAGTTCCCTTATTACTTCCCCTCCCCCAGCCTCCGCCCCCACCTCCAGCCACACTGTGTCTTCCAGCTTTTTCCTGCCGCAGAGAACAGAAGGCAGTTCACCTCTGCTCCCGAGGTCTGTGTGAGCCCTGAGGCTCTGAAGTCTGGTCCCCACCCTCCTGTGGCTGTGTGACTGAATGGGAGGCCCTTGAGTTTCACCTCACCTAAGAGGTTCTTGGGAAGATCTCCAGGACTGGGTCAAATTTTAGGAGGCTGCAAACCACAGAAGAGAAAGGTAGGTCCCTGAATTATTTTGTTTTGCCTTGCTGTGGATCGAGCTGCTCTGAAGTACATGTGTGTGTCCATATGGCTTCTCCAGTTGGCTGCGGGGTTTCAACATGTGTGTCTTGTTGAGATGTACTGATACCTGGACTGTGAGAAAAAATTGTGAGCAGGGAGGTGACATTTGGGTTTTTTGAATTTGGACGTCTTTGGATAAAGAAGACTAACTAGCATGGTACGTAAAACATGAAGGTGATTCTTATTTTCTTCGGAGGGCAAATCTCATCAGAAGTTGCATGTTTTGGGCTTCTACATAAGGGGAAAAAGCTTACCGCTTGCCTTTTCTTTTCAAAACAGACCCTTACCGTGATTTTTTTAAAAATTTCTTTCAAAGATAAGCTTCTTTTTTTGTTTTTATTTTTTTATTTTTATTTAATTTTAGGTTTTTTTGGAGTTGAAAATGTACCAGAGTTCACAAAGGATTTCTCACAGGAATAGAAATAGGTGTTTTTTTATTTTAAGATTTTATTTATTTATTTGAGAGAGAGAGAGCATGAGAGAGGGAGAGAGAGATCGATCATCAACAGCGGGGAGGGGTAGAGGGAGAAGCAGATTCCCCGCTGAGCAAGGAGCAGGACGTGGGACTCGATCCCAGGACCCTGGGATCATGGCCTGAGCCGAAGGCAGACGCTTAACCAACTGAGCCACCGAGGCACCTGAAACAGGTGTTTCTAATTTAGAGTACCTGTAAGTTGTAAGTAAACAAACAGGCATTCTGTTCAGGATCTGGAGGACTTCCATGTTAATTTTTCATGTTTGAAAATATGAAACCATTGCTCTCTCTGCTTTTTCCTGAAATCAGAAGTGAGTAGTGACAATGTCTATCAAGTGTTGGCTGGGAGGCTGATTTTATTTATCCTGCTGTGATAACTGGTTGCCGGGATGGTGTTCACCCCTTGGCTGGTGGCTTTCCTTGGTCGCTACTGAGAGTCAAGATGATGCATCAACCGAGACCTGGAGAGGGGTCAAGCTTTATTCAAATAACAGGACGTATTCCTCTGAATTATTTTTTTGCCTTTCATGTTTCCGTTGTTTCATTTTTGTCTTCACAACTGTGCCTTCTTCTGGAAGAAATATCTTATGGTGGCATCACAGAATATTAGCCAATTTATAGTCATTTATTGAACATTGGCTATTCTTCCCAAGCTTATTCAGTTCAGATGCTCATGATTTCTTACCACTTATGAATTCTACCTTAGCACAGTCTCTCTCCATTCCATCCTCCATATCCTACTACATGGTTCTGGGGAAATGCAATTCTGATAATGTCATTCTCCTCAGTGAAATATTTCCTCTTCACCCCACTGCTTACATCCTTGCTACCTAAAGGGTAGACCGTTCTGAGAGCAGATGCATCACTCATCACTTGGAGCTTGTTAGGGATGCAAATTCTCCATTCCCTCCCCAGACTTAATGAATCTGTATTTTAACCAGGTCCCTGGGAGATTGATATGCACATTAAAGCTTGAGAAACTCCAGCTTAAGGAAAGCAGACAAGACCTTCTAAGTTTGTTCATTTTCATCTCATCCAGCCTTACCTCTCACCACCTGTCGTTCCCACCATACTGAACACCTTCTCTTTCCCCAGGATGTGAGAGCTCTAATGCCTACCTACACCTCTGTGTGCTGTTCTCCCTGTCCAGGAGGTCACCATTCATCTTTATCTGCAGCCTGCTAGTTACCCCTCCATCCCCTGGCCCAGTCTACCTCAGACCAAGTGTCTCTCCAGTCCATGCTTTACAGCACTTGGTGAAATGCTTCTGTCATAGCCCATAGCATGCTATATTATGACTGCTATGCTTATTTTTGTCTGTGAGAGTTATGGGCTTTTATTTTTGAATCTAGAGCTCTTGAAGCAATGTCAAGTGTTTACTGAATTCATGAAGAAATGAATGAACAAATGAATGGACATACTGACTGAAGAGCCCAAATTAATTACCAGATTGAGATCTATAGTTTGAAGTTTTCCAAGGAGATTGCCAATCCCCATAATATTTTCCCATGCTGTCTTTTATGACACTTTGTTGGATGTTTTTCACCAAGTATTTTGAGTACCCACTGTGTGCCATACCTTTCAGAATCTATTTTTTCTAGAGAGAAAGAGAACACATGTGAGTGGAGGTGGAGGGGGCAGAGGGAGAGGGAGAGAGAAAATCTTAAGCAGACTCCACGCTCAGCATGGAGCCCAACGTGGGCCGTGATCTCATGACCCTGACATCATGACCTGAGCCAAAATCAGAGTTGGATGCTTAACCAACTGAGCCACCAAGCATCCCCAGAATCTATTTCTCTATGTCTCTATGGATAGCCTCTGCCATTAGGTATTTCTCTACCAGTCCCCCTGTTGTCCACCACTCTACGTCAGAGACTTACTCATTTTTCAGCATCTATACACCGAGCACCTGACACCTACTGGACACTGTGCTGTGTGCTTGGGGTATGACGGCAAACGACACAGATGTGACTACTGCTTCCATGCAGCTCCCCTTACAGAGAGCACATTCTTGATCATCCTCTACCCCACTTCTCCCTAAAAGACGTTAAGGAAAGCTGAAGTCTGATCTCTAATCCATATTGGCACATCCAGGGAAAGGCATTAGGCACTGGAAGGCAGCGGGATTTAGCAGAAAGAAAGCTGGGTTGTGTTTTGGGGCCCTGGTTCAGTCCTGAACCTGGAACTCACTTGCCATGTGAATTAGGGTGGGGCCACATCCATTCTCTGAACTTCGATTTTTCTCTAGTGGTGAACAAGATACAGAACCATAAGAAGAGAACCTCTTGCCTTTAATGGCATATGGAGAAGATGATGTCCAGGGAGTCTCTGTGCTCACCTTCTCTCCTCCTGCATGATTATTGAAAGCCAACGCTCTGTAGTACTCTGAGTCAAGCGGGCAAAGAAGAGATCTTAAGGGAGTCGTGGCATTGCTCTGCTGTATGCTCAGCCAGCAAGCACAGTGTGGCAGTGTTTCCTAAGGAGCAGTGCCCTGCAGCTTGAAGAAACCCACTTGACATTAGCTGTTGGGTACAGAGCTGGCTGAAGTAGGGCAGCTAAGGAAGGAGACAGTGTCATCCTCAGGCAATCTCTGTCTTTGGAAAGCAGCCAGAAGGGAAGAATATAGCTCTACCAAGTAGTCCAGGATGAATCTAAAAGCTTCAAGACATCTAGCCAGTCCCTGACCCTCACTGTGGCAGAGCTACAAAGATTTATTTTTTCTTTTTCCACCTAAAGATTTGTGTCTTAAGCAGATGTCACCTAGAACCCAAGGTTGGGCAGGACATAGTATACGTTGTCCCCATGCTTGGTGCTCCCATGGGGCACATGGTCACCCTGTCTTTGTTATCCAGACACAACCAGCAGCTTAGTCTATAGCAAACTGCTTGGGCAAACCAGATAATGACTCTTTCAGTCTTCGAGTCCACTTGTGTTGCTCCCTCATCATCTGGAGCTTCTAAAGGAAATGCCCCTAGACCTCCTGGATTCCTTCTTGCTTCCTGTTACTCGTGCATCTCTTTGCCTCCACCTTCCTGCACACCCGCCTTGTCTTTTTTCGCCTTTCAGCAGCCAAAGTGTTTTCTGCTGGTCATTTCCTAGCTGTTCAAGTTAACATTAATCTCTATTAGTAAGCACAAGTTGTAGCAACAAAAGGATGGTCAGCCTGCATAAGAGGTTTCTAATGCCCTCCCACTAATCTCACAATGTACCGGAGATCAACCTTGGCCATACCTGGTCAACGCTTCTTTTTAAATCAGAGGCATGGGTGGGCTGGAAAGAGGCAGACCTGGTTTTGAATCCCCCTTCTGTCACTTCCTTTCGTAAGTGACCACATCTTGCCAAGTCTTAGTTTCATTTTTGGAAAAGCGGATAATCTTTCGCACACAAGGTCGTAGAGATCAATCAGTTTCAGTACCTAATGTGTTGCCTCAAGACACGCATCAGATCTTAAAACAGGAGGCTGGCCAACATGGTAAAAATGAGGAAATTGTCATTTGCAGACTCTTTGAAGGAACGAGGTGGTATTCGAAGTAAAAAGTTGGTCTCATAGCACGTAGAGGTTGCCTTCAAATATTTAAAGATTGCTCCATGTGGGAAAAGAAGTCAACAGAAGATTGATGAGTGAAAATTATAGGGTAACAGGTTTTAGTTCAATGTGTGGAAGTATTTACCCACCGTCAGGACTGTCTAAAACCGGGTGAGCTGCCTTGCGGCGTGGTGAACGCCCTGTCCCAGGCAGTGTGCCAGCACCCTGTTAGCCCATGGCCGGGGTGTTCCCGAAGGGATGCCCGCACTGGGTGGGGTCCAGGTGATGACCTCTAGGTCCTTCCCGCTCAAAGCTACCAGGACTCTTGTGATGTCAGGTTCCCAACCCAAACCACCAAAGGAGGGTTACCAAAAAAATTAAAAATTAAAAATTAAAAAAAAATTCATCAGGCTGTAGAGTGATCGTAGCTGCATTTTTACTAGCTCACCCAACATATCTGAAATGATCGTTTCTAAATAGGGTCTTTGCCACAACAATAGAGCTACAATGGACTTCCAGGAAAAGCAAAAAAGAAATGAGAACAATGGAGTGGGAAAAGTTTACCCCAAACCACTCTTCTTGGGTTACTCTTTAACTAGATTGTGGGTTCCTCCTTGTGCCGCAAACACATTTTTATTTGATGGAAAATTGACATATTTTGGTACATTTTCTACCAAACTAGGTTCAGGCAAGCAACAGCAAACTCAGAGCTTTGTCTCTGATCTCTGCCATATCCAAGAAACAGAAGCGCTACTCTATGGAGATGTATTCTTAGCTGTTCAGAAATCTAATTTTTATGTCTTCTTTTTCTTAATATTTTATTTATTTATTTGACAGAGAGAGAGATAGAGAGTGAGAGAGGGAACACAAGACGGGGGAGTGGGAGGGGGAGAAGCAGGCTTCCCGCTGAACAAGGACCCCGACACTGGGCTTGATCCCAGGACCCTGGGATCATGACCTGAGCCGAAGGTGGATGCTTAATTGACTGAGCTACACAGGTGCCCCAGAAACCTAATTTTTAAAAGTGCAAAATAAATGGTGCTACTCTCCTCTAAATGGCAGGGACCACGAGCAGGATACATGACTCTTGTGGGGAGAGGAGAGCCGGGCCATCTGCCTGCTCTAAGTTGAGGTCTTCAGTCATCGTTCCCATCCACCTTTCTTTTCTGCTGAATGAGCCACGTTGATCACAGCCTCTCTGCCAGTTAAGGACCTGGAGACTTAGAGTCTGGAGTTTAGCTCAGGTGGGTACCAGGTGCATCCTCTATTGCTGAGCTACCCCAGGCTTCTTTGCTAGTACTTTAGCTTCGTGGACTCCAAAGAACTGACTGATCAAGTGTTTTTGAAACCTTGCATCTTCTGCAGTCGCTTGGGGAGCAAGTCACTATGCCAGGCTCTCTTCAATCTTGTTTTAGGATCCCAGAGCAAAAGAGCAGTTGTCCTCGCCACAGAAATGGGTATCAGCAAATGCTCTGTTTTGTGAAAGCTAATCGAAATCGTGATATATTTTATTCTCCAGGTTTACCTAGGCTTGCTCTCTTGAAAACAAAGTTTAAAAAAATCCCTTTGAAATATAAAGAACTGTGCATGGCAAAACCATAGACACCCATGCAGACCAGTGTGTTTATTTTTAGATGCACATCAGCCTGGCCAGCACAGCAAAGCAACTGTCTAATGTCCAAACTATGGCCCTGGGAATTTCCTCTAACAAGGCTGTGTTTCCGTGCATTGTTACAGTACAAAGGGCAGGAGGCCTGAGTGGAAGGCTCATGGTAACCCCGCCCAGCGAGAGATCTGGAACCTGTCATTCCCTCAGTCTACATGGTCCTTAGTGCCGGGGTCAACATGGAGGTCGCCCGCCAGCTCTGGGCAGATGCAAATGAGTAGACATGTATGATTATTTCATCTAAAAATATCCCAGAGACCCGTGAGGCCATTTCAAAAATAAAGGCTCAGCTTTCTATCAACAGCCAAGGATCTAATCCTCACCCAGGCCGTGAAGTGGATTCTGGTCTAGCCCAGAAACAGGGATGTCATTCAAAGGTCCTGCATTTGACCGCTATTAATAAAGGGGTTGTCAAGCATATTGTAGTACAAAAGCATCCGTGCCACATACATACAGCCACACACACACACACACACACACACACACACACACGGAGAGCAGGTATCAGACAGTGATCTGAATCACCCTGATCTTTACGGCTATCTTAAGCCAGTTTCTGTTCCTTAATTTATCTATCTATAAAATGAGTGTGACAAACCTCATGTCCTATTAGTTTTGGGGAGAAATAAGGTACAATATTACAAATCAACTAACTCAAACTAGACTTCTGCTAAAAGTTTTACATTTGGGGCCTAATATGCTTGGTGCACCTTACAAGAAATTACTGTCAAAATCTTGACCATCAAGGCTATGGGGGGGGGGGATTTGGTTGTTGCTGTTTCTAGGGTTGCTTTTTTGTTTTTGTTTGTTTGATCTTCTATTATTGTTATTGTTATTGTTATTATTATTATTATTATTATTTGCCACTATAAAGAAAGAAACCTAATCTGTGACTTCATTGGCAGACTTTGCTAGTTGAGCTGTCAGGCATTGTCAAGCTGTCCCTACTGCTGGGGAAGGTCACTGCATTAGATTCAAGGTCGCCACACTCAGGGTTTTATCTGGGGGTCACTGTGGAAGATGAAGGGGTAGGTCTCAGGTCAGCATGTAGCGGCCCCTACCCACTCTGTGTAGGGTCTTCGACCTGCATTCCGGCAGCCTGTGTGAGGATGGGGCCCTGGCACATCAAAGGCCTGAAGGGCAAGGGGACCGCACTTACATAGGGCAGCCCTGAGCTGGGATTTTGGGCTCTGTTAGTAGGTGGATATCCAAACCCCTTCAGGTCTGCAGATGCAGGAAAAGGTGTTGTAGCCCTTTGAAGAAAATGCAAGAATGTTGTTAAAAAACGCCTTTATGGGTTGTTTTGTTTGCAAGTGTTTATTATCAGACACCCCTCAGGGGTTCACAGGGCAGGTTGCGAATGTCCGAATGTCCGAATGTCCGAAGTGGGGCCTGGGAATTTCCTTCGACAAAGGCCCTGCTTCCTCTCTTTGTTAATCCTCAGAGAACAAGTGGAAGCATTACTAGAGATCCTGACTTAACCCTTTCTCCTGTCCGTGGCTCCCTTTCAGTATCATAACATGCACCCAATCATGGTTTAGACCAGGGAAAATTTCTACTTTCTTTACCATATATGCTTCTCTATGAAAAAGGCTGATCTAGTTCTAGTTCCCTGTCTCTGGAGCACGACTCTTCTAGAATGACAGTTGCTGTTCTCTTTGGGGATCCACTTACTGCCTAACGTGGGACACCACGAGTTGAAGATCTTCCAATCAACCCAGTGGTTAATTGGCCTTACGCTAAGACCTAAATTCTACTGGGCACCAAGGGGAAGCAGACGTTCTGCCTGCAAGAAATGTCAAAAATATGTAAATTTTACAGATATATACAGACCCACACTCATGTGTTATAAGTGAAGAGGCAAAGAAGCCAGATAACTGTAGAGTCTAAGTTTGGGACTATCAGAAGAGATACATGAACCCTCACCCAGCTGAGATTCTAAATATCCCCAGAGACATTTTCAGTGTCTCCTTTGCTCACAAATCTCCAAACACCAGCATGACTGAGTGCATGAGTACACATAGACACACATACGTGCATTTATGCACATACACACACACACACACACACACACGCACGCACGCACATATCACTCCCAAGAGATAGCTTTGCCTTCCCAGAGGAAGTAACTCGCTTGCTTTCTCACACCAACTCCACGAAAGGATCAGCTTCAACACCCGTCTCTTCCTCCTCCTTTCCTGTCTCAAGAGATGACCTTTCCCACATCCAGAGCTCTGCTCCCCTCCCCGCCACCACCCCCAGTAGCCTCACTACTCTCCTCTCTGATCGGTTCTTTCCAATTATCCTCGAATTCTACTCAGGTCCTTCTCATTTCAAAACGATAGGAACCGCAAATCTTCCAGAGCCCCACACTGCTTCTGCATCGTCCTTTTCTTTTGCCAAATACATTTTTGAAGAATTTTGGATGTGTCCATCTTCATGTCATCACCAAGCACTCAGCCTGCAAACCACAAGGTTCTGCCCCACCCCCCACCCCCACCCCCTCGCTCCGCGGTCCATGCTGCAGAATGCACTTGCCCAGATTCTCTCTAACCTCCATGTCCCTGAACCCGTCGCATTTCCTTGCCCAGGACACCTGTTGTTGATTACGGCCTCCCCCAGTCTGGTCCCTGCTTGCTGGGACCCCACAGTCTCCCTCCTACTTCTCTCGCTGAGCCTTCCCCGTTTTCTTTGTAGGTCCTTCCCTCCTGCTGTGCCCTCCCCTTCCCGATCGATGGCTGTGATCTGGACCACCTTCTCTTCTCCACCTGCACCACCTCCCTGCCACACACTGTTCCTCTGTCTAAAGTCCTCTTTTCTCCTTTCTCTGTCAACTAAACATGGGCCCTCCAGAGCCCATTTTAAATGTTACCCAGCGACTTGCTTTTGAGGGCCCCCCTCCATGTGCGGAACTCTCCTCTCTTCCAGCTGTTCACACGGCACTTCCCCAAGCCTCTGCTAGAGGCCTTGTGTATTTGTATTCACAGCGATTGTTCTCCTGCATGTTCTCCCAGGAGGCAGGGATGCCATCTTATTCATCTTTTTATTCCTGGCCCCTGGCATGGTACCTGGCACAGCAGGTTTTCAATCAATGGTTGATAGAAAATCGGGAAAGTAGAAGTGTGCTTTCACGGACATTTTGGTATAAGCTGATCCCTGAGCTTGAATAACACCTGTACTATTTCACGGTGGCTGTATTAAGAAGGTTTGATATTTTAAAAAGATTTATTTATTTATTTGTTTGTTTGTTTATTTATTTGATAGAGATCACAAGTAGGCAGAGCAGCGGGCAGAGAGAGAGAGGGAGAAGCAGGCTGCCTGCTGAGCAGAGAGCCCAATGCGGGGCTCGATCTCAGGACCCCAAGATCATAACCCGAGCCGAAGGCAGAGGCTTAACCCGCTGAGCCACCCAGGTGCCCCCAGAAGCTTTGATTTTAATATAATTTTTTAGAAGATTTATTTAGTTATTTGAGAGTGAGAGAGGACGGGAGGGGGCAAGGGAGAGGAAGAGAGAGAATCTCCGGCAGGCTCCCGTTTGAGCATGGAACCCAAGGAGGGGCTCAATCCCAGGACCCTGAGATCATGACCTGAGCTGAAATCAAGAGTCAGATATCCAACCGACTGAGCCACCCAGGCACCCCTGTTTTTAATGTAATTTTTAAAGCTAAGCTACACACATTTAAGATACTAACAATACCTCACTTTTTCCCAAAACTGAAATCACAATTCTTAACACTTCTTATTTGAGGTTTCAATCCCTGTTTAAACGACAACTCGGACTTCATGTTGAATTTAAATTTCCCCTAGGGGAGAGTTTCCGAATGTGTCATGAATGACAGTGTATTTTCATGCACCTGAAGTGGGGTGGCCGTGTCAGAGCAGGACCAAGAGTTTGCCAAGGTCGCTGCCACTTCCCTGGGAAGCGGGTGTTATGTAAACTGCACCTGCAGGAGCCAGAGATCGATTTGCACAATTGTCTGCAGTAGGACTGGGGAGGCCCCGGGAGAATGAGAATGAGCCAAGTCAGTGCAGAATCCAGCTGATCTGCTGTCTTCCGGGAGCTTGCAGGGCACGTCAGCGCTTCAAGGAGAGAGCCTGAGGCTCGCCCAGCTCTGCAACCTCCCTGGGGCCAGGAGGAGAGAATAGGTGAACAGTTCTCTATTTTGAAGAATCTCAACCCTTTAAAATCTCTGTATTGGGTTTTTGTGATAATGTGTGTAAAATATTAGCACGAGAGAACTAGCCATCACCCTCAGACAAACGGAATGGAGCACGGATCAAAGTGCAAATTGCTGGGCTCTGCCCAGACCTATTCCCACCTGTGCATGCAGGCAGGTGGGAATGGGGGCTGGGAAGGGGACAGTCTGCAGAGTATGGGCTTTTCTTTTTTTTTCTTTTTTAATGTTTTATTTCTTTTCAGTGTAACAGTATTCATTGTTCTTTCACCACACCCAGTGCTCCATGCAATCCGTGCCCTCCCTAGTACCCACCACCTGGTTCCCCCAACCTCCCACTCCCCCCCCCCGCCCCTTCAAAACCCTCAGGTTGTTTTTCAGAGTCCATAGTCTCTCATGGAGAGGAGAAGGGAGTTGAGGGAAATTGGAAGGGGAGGTGAGCCATGAGAGTATGGGCTTTTCAAACAGCACGTGAGATGATGCTTCCAAGGTCTGATGCACACTGAGCTGTGCATAAGTCACAATATTTAGAAAGTATCTGCCAGCTTGTGTTGAGAAAAGCGTTGACGCTGATGGCATAGGGGGCCCCTCCCTGCATTCCTCTGGTGGGTTAATAGTTTTGTCATCTGGGCTCGTCTGTGCAGGGACCGTCTTCCTGTCGAAGTTGTAACCCTTCTCTGAGCCACAAATTTGGAGGAGAATCCTACACGGCTTTGTACCATCGCTCACACCATCACGTGTTTAACTTTTGGTGTGTTTACGTCTTGGCAGCTTGTTTAGGGCACAATAGAGTGCAGGGACAGGAGCAGGGTTTGGGGTTCAGATCCTGCCTCAAATTCTTCCATTTGTTTGCCCTCAAATCTGTATAGGGTTTTTTTTTTTTTTAAGATTTTATTCATTTATTTGACAGAGAAAGAGATCACAAGTAGGCAGAGAGGCAGGCAGAGAGAGAGGGGGAAGCAGGCTCCCCAATGAGCAGAGAGCCCGAGGTGGGGCTAGATCCCAGGACCCTGGGATCATGACCCAATCTGAAGGCAGAGGCTTTAACCCACTGAGCCACCCAGCCGCCCCTAAATCTGTATAGTTTTTAAACGAGGCTTGACAAATTGATGGACTGTTCTAAGCCTCCCTCTCTCAGATGGGAATAGCTAAGGAGTTCATTGAGTGTTGTGAAAATTAAATGACATCGTGCATGAACCATTTCTTTAAAAGTGCTCAGCCCAGACCCTGTGATGGAGTTGGTTCTCCCCCAGAGGCAGCGATTAATAATAAAAACAAAAGTATCATCGACCCTGGCAACTGAGGAACAGAGAGATTACATAATTTACCCGAATTTACATAGCTAGTAAGTGGTGGAACTCGAACTTGAACCCAGGTACTCTGGTGCCAGATCCCATGCTCTTGAGCTCTTAGAGCCCCTCCGATCGTGCACTCATCAACACTGAGCACTGGCCTACTCTGTGCCCAATGCTATGCTAGGTGCCAGGCATTCCACATTCCACAGTAGACAGATAGGGTCCTGCCTTGGGGGTGAGAGTGAGGAAAACAGAGATCACAAATAGACCATTCCAGCACAGTTCAGTAAGGGCTTTGACAGAGGGCTGTGAGGGACAGACTTGTACACACAACTAGAGGAAGTCAGAGACAGCCTCTTGCAGGGAATGACCTTGACTCGGACCTTGAAGGACAATGGGAGTTAGATGAGTGAACATGGAGGAAGGAGGCCGTTCTGGGCAGAGGCTGGAGAACACAGTGGTTGCAGGACACTGAGGGGCTTCAAGGGGAGAGAAGAAGATGAGGACAAAGTGGCAGAGGGACGTGAAGCTGGATAGGGAAGCAGAAGCCCTACGGTTAAGGGTTTTAGCTGAAGGCAATTTGTCATTTGGAGAAAAGGAAAGACTTTCCATGAACTAAGCCAGCAGCTCCCCTATCTGTCAATGTTTCTCTAAACAAACGTGGAACTTTTGATTCAACAGGCCTCAGCCTGGGGACCAGGCAACAGTATTTTTCTCAAAAAAAAAAAAAAAATCATGTTCTATCTCAGTGCTTATTAAACTTTTGTGTACCTCAGAATCACCTTGGAGATCTTGTTTTAACGCTGATCACTGGGCCTACTCCCCAGGATTTTTGGAATCTGGAGGTCTGGGTGGTCTCAAGAAGTGGCATTTCTAACAAATTCCCAGGTGGTGTTCGTGTTACTGGTCTGTGGTCCTGTAGAGCAGAATCTCCAATCATATAGTCAAGAACTTAGGCTTAATTACTTACTTGTGTGATTTTTTTTTTAATTCAATTCAATTTAGTTAACATATAGTGTTTCATTAGTTTCGGGGTAGAGTTTAATGATTCATTAGTTGCATATAACACGCAGTGCTCATTACATCATGTACCCACCCTAACATCCATCACCCAGTTCCCCCGTCCCCCCATCCCCACCCCTCCAGCAACCCTCAGTTCCTTCTCTAAAATTAAGAGTCTCTTAATGGTTTGCCTTTCTCTGTTTTCATCTTATTTTATTTTTCCTTCCCTTCCTCTATGTTCATCTGTTTTGTGTGATTTTTTTTTTTAAAGGAAAGGTTTTGTTTTGTTTAAAGATTTTATTCATTTATTTGTCAGAGAGAGAGAGCACAAGCAGGGGAACGGTAGGCAGAGGGAGAAGCAGGCTTTCCACTAAACAAGGAGCCCAAAGCAGGACTTGATTCCAGGACCTTGGGATTGAGATGTGAGCTGAAGGAAGACACTTAACCGACTGAGCCAGCCAGGCATCCCTGTTTTGTGTGATTCTTGAGCTGTATTAACATTTGAAAATTCCTGCAAGGAAGAATGACTAAATCTCTTACCTTCTTTTCTCTAATGTTTCTTTAACTTCTGAATATTTCTGTAGTTGAAGAAAATTTAATCCAAATATTCCGAAAATTCTGGTTGATTTTGATCGGTAAGTGCTCAAAATATGGTGACTTGTAGGTTTCTGTGGAATTTCAAAAATCAACCTTTGAAACTTCTGTCTGCAAAGCAGGAAGTCACTTGTTGCCCAGAGCAAACACTTCAGGTGAAGGGTTTGCCCGTTTGGAGGCCTTTAAAGCCTCAGCTTTTGAGCGTGTTTCTCTACCTTTTAAAACAGTGTGATTCTGAGTCTTTACAGAGTGGGCTGTGGGTGTGGAAATAGGCGATTGGTGTCTTCGAGTGTGGCCAGCTGGCTAAGGGCAACATATATCCCGATGGTTGTTATTTCCTCCTTGATAGATAAAGCAGGAAGAGGCCGGGAAACGCAAAGTCACCCCAGACAAGGGACGAGTGAAAGTATGGATGGAGAAGAAAGGATCTTGGAAGTTTCATGTTTCTCTTCGCTTACCAAACCAAACCAAACCAAACCGAAAAACCTATCTTTTTTTTTTTTTTAATTTATTTATTTGTTAGAGAGAGAGAGAGCGAGCGAGCACAGGCAGACAGAGTGGTAGGCAGAGGCAGAGGGAGAAGCAGGCTCCCCACCAAGCGAGGAGCCCGATGTGGGACTCGATCCCAGGACGCCGGGATCATGACCTGAGCCGAAGGCAGCCGCTTAACCAACTGAGCCACCCAGGCGTCCCGAAAAACCTATCTTTTTAAATGTCATAGTCACAAACTAAATTTTCCACACCAAAGATTTAGAAGAAAAAGGTAGATGTGAAAAATCGTAAGTGGCCAGATTAACAATGATTAACACGAGTGATGGATCCAAGTGAGAGTCCAGGAGCAGAAAAATACAAGTCACAAAAAACCAAGTCTCTGTGAGGGTTTGATGACCCATCCAGTAGCTTAAATTCCTCTATCTATAGTATTAAAATGCAAACACCATTCTGGATATCTGGGAGCATCTGGACATCCTCATCCATCCAAAGCAGATTCAATTCCATTAACAGTCTCTGTTGCAGATAGAAGAAATGGGCTAAATGTACATTTTAGGATTTTTTTCGATCCTACCCAATTTTGCTCCTTAGTTTATCGATGAAATAAATTAACTCTGCCTTCCATATCCTCCCAACAAAATTCAACATTTAATGAAAGTCACCTTTGAGTTTTGAAACGATGAATTCGAAGGGAAGTTACTAAAAATAATTGAAATTAACAGTAATTGTGTAAAAAGGAAATAAGCAGAAATGACTTTCACTGAGCCCAAGAAGCAATAAATTTGTACTGATGTGCTCTTTCTCCTCATTTATTTAATTTCTACATAGGGATTTTAGTTGAAGTCCCCCAGATTTATCGGTGTGGTTGTCTGCTCAGTTGCTCTGAGCCCCCCCAAGCCGTTGGGGGAGCCAGTGCCTTCCCATTTCCTTTGTGCTACCTCGGTCCCAACCCCTGCCTGCACTCAACCCAGACAGATGGACCTTGGCCAGTCAACATGCATGAAAACAAGACTTCCACCCTTACAGGTAGAAAAAGTTCACACACACACATACACATACATGCATACCTTATTGCCCTTACTCTGCTTTATGTTGCTACACAGCATTTTTGCACATCTGATATATAACTTATGTTTATTATCTATATTACTGGCAGAAAAGAAATGGCGGTGTCAAAGGCCAACTGGAAAACCGTAGTCAGTTAAGTCAACAGAGCATGAGCAGGCATCATGAAGCCCGTGGTTGCCCCCCACAGGGCACAGAGAGGCAAGGAGGTTGATGCTGGGGTGTTGGAGAAGCCTGGCAAAACCTGTGGTTGAGGTAGAAGGAGTTCCCCAGAATTAGGCAGAGGGTGGAGGACCGCAGCCTGGCAAGGAAAGTAGGGAGCAAGTACCTGGCTCCCCTTTCTTTCCATCCTGCAGTCTCCTGCTGGGATCTCTCCCCTTCCCATTCTTCCCATTGCCCTCCAAGATGACAAGGCACTGTAGGATGTGAGGTTGGCCTCCTGGGCACAGAGCAGGGGAGAGAAGGGAGGAGGGGGGACCTGGAAGCTTGACAACACTCTTGGCCAACTAGATCATAAGCTCCTACAGGATCCCTGTTTTAGTTACTGCTTATCTCTAGCGGGTGACTCTAGAGCATTGGTTTTCATCAGTATTTGCTGAATGAATGAATGATGCATGGGTTCAGAAGAAGCAGCATGCGCATAGAGGATCTGAGTAACATGGAGTGTGTGAGGCGAATCCACGCACCATCGCTATCACCATATTTAAATCCATCCTTGCTCATAGTGCTTTCATGGGAAGGGATATTTTGAAGGACAGGCAAACCTGGAAGAAAAGAACGAGAGGATACTTGGCATCTGATTGCACGCATATTATACTAAGAAGTTATTTGGAAGTTCACTTTATACATTTCTAAAATCTTGCTTGCCGTGCAGCCAGGTTTGACAAAGGAGAGATGGCCCCCAGTGCTGTCCATCCAGCAGCACAACAACCATGATCTGAAGGTGATGCTCTGGGATCCACAGACGCTGGAGTCCTGGGTGGGGTTCAGCCCCAGCCAACCCCAACCCAGGCAGGCCTCACCCCGTGAGGCCACACGGGGCCTCAGACATGAGGCAGTTCTGTGTTCCGTCCTCCCCAAATCAACTCCAAGACAGAGTTTTGTTCTCCCCCCTCTTTTTTAAAATATAAATTCAATTAGCCAACTTACAGTACATCATTAGTGTCAGATGTAGTGTTCAAGAATTTACCAGTTGCGTAAATACCCAGTGCTCATTACATCACTTAATACCATCACTCAGTTACACCATCCCTCCAACCCCCTTTTGTTTGATTCCTATGGTTAAGAGTCTCTTATGGTTTCTCTCTCTCTCTCTGATTTCTTCCCATTCAGTTTTTCCTCCCTTCCCCTATGATCCTCTGCACTGTTTCTTAATATCCCACATATGAGTGAAAGCATGTGCTAATTGTCTTTTTCTGCTTGGCTTATTTGGCTCAGCATAATCGCTTCCAGTTCCATCCATGTCGATGTAAATGGCAAGTGTTCATCCTTTTTCGTGGCTGAGTAATATTCCATTGTGTATATGAACCACATGAGATGGAGTTTCTAGTCTGTAACATGGGACAACAATTGCTCCTCCCTCACAGAGTTGCAGGGCTCGCTCAAGGCTTGACCCTCATTGCCTGACAGGGTATAAACAGTAGTAACCAGAAGGATCATTTCTTGTGCAAGATGCAGTCTTTAATCTCAAAAGTGGAAAGTAGAAGGAGGGCAGAGGCTCAGCTTTCTGTGCTGGAGCCATTCCTGCGTGTTCTTGATTAGAGAGGGGGTCAGGAGGTAATAGGACGGCCGGCTCTGGAGGACGACTTCACCCCTGGCCCCAAGCAGGGCTTCCTGCTTCCTTCCTTCAAGTCAAGTGAGGTTGAAGCTGGTTTCCCTTCTGACCCCTGGTCAGAGTAGCACACCGCCCTTTTTTTTCAGGTGGTCTGGGGAGGGGGGTGGTGCTCAGAACTGTGCTGAGAAAGAGGAGTGTGTGGCTCTTCCTTCCTCTGGCCGGGGAGCAGCCTCCAGATGGAGCTGAAGTGAGCAGCAGGTGAGGACCTCGGGGAAGGGGAAAGGCGAGGTCAGCTTCCCCTGGAGGAGATGGGAAATGCCTTAGTGAGTCCTGGGATTCACATGGGCTTCCTTCTCCAGCTCTCCCCCACTTTTCTTTGCTAGTGGCTTCCTCCACCCCCTTTGGGTCTGTATCCCTAAAAGGACTGCTCCCAGGTTAAACAGATGAGGCTCGTGAATGAAGAGAGGAGGAGCGACCCTCAGACCCCAAGTTCTCCCAGGCTTGTGTGAGGAGCTTGCAAGAGACCCCCTGGAACTGGGGGCCCCCGAGGGTGGCATGTGGGGAGAGGATCCCCTAGCTGCAGGCAATAAGGTGGTGTGCAATCTGTAGAGAATTTAAAATCGATAATAAAACCAACTAAAAGCCTTTTAAAATATTATCATTGCACGGTAGCAATTCCAAATGCTGTCAGTGACAAAATACTCTTCCTCGAAAATCTTTTCTTGGTCTAACTTCTAGACAAGGGCTGCCATCACTGGTGAATTTCAGTAATATATGCTCCTGATGATCAGACTTTCATTCCTTATTTTTAAATAAAGATTGTATCCTACATAGAAGTTAATCTGCTAAGGGCACTTGGGTGGCTTAGTGGGTTAAAGCCTCTGACTTCGGCTTGGGTCATGATCCCAGGGTCCTGGGATCTAGCCTCGCGTAGGGCTCTCTGTTCAGCGGGGAACCTGCTTCCTCCTTTCCTTCTGCCTGCCTCTCTGTCTACTTGTGATCTCTGTCTGTCAAATAAATAAAATCCTTAAAAAAAGATAAATTAGAGTAAGTTTTTTTAAAAAATAAGAAATAAATAAACAAGGTTAGTACGGTGGTTGTATAGACCAAGAAGCGGAACAGAAGCTGATTCAACTCTGTTATTCTTTAAGCTCCAACTCTTCATTTCAACTCAGGTCATGATCTCAGGGTCCTGGGACTGAGTCCCATGTTGAGCTCTGTGCTCAGCGAGCAGTCTACATGGGATTAGCTCCCTCTCCCTACCTAGGTGCTCGCGCTCACGTGCTCTCTCTCTCTCTAGTAAATATATCTTAAAATTTTTTTAAAAAATAAATAAATAAATAAGATTAAAACCATGAAGTAGAATACAACCCACAAATTACACTCTTTTCATTTGGCAGGTACAAAACTTACCTCCCCCTTACATGTTTTATTGAATTTTAATGTTTTAGAGTGAAATGATTTCTTTTTTAGCCATTCTAAATCTGAATAATTTCATCAAGAAAGTAAGGATTATTACTGAAAATAACGTTCTCATACACAAGAGGGAGGGGTTAGTAAGAGATCTGGTGGAGATGTCAACTATGCTAGATGCCTCCATGGTCCAGAATTCCGGGCACTGACTGACACCTTCTTCATTCTGCTTTTGCAAAGCAGAGAAGTAGGGGAGAGACAGAGAGAGAGTGTGTGTGTGTGTGTTATTTAGCAGGTTTAGGGATCCAATTCTCTCTTTTCTTGGTTCCTGGAAATTTTCATTTTCAACATAGATCTCTACTCAAATATTATTCCTGTTAGTGCACATAAATAATCCCTGGGCAGGCACCTGATGTAGAAGGTGACTCTAGAACTTGTGAAGGGACAATATGGAAGCATTTCTAACTGACTAGCAAGTGATCTGTGGGCCAGAGGTCATTCATAAGAGTGCCCATATTTAGCAAGAGCTCAGCAGGTTCAAATAAACAGCCCCAGACAGAAGAACACCTGAAGTGTGTACACATACTGTCCCGTAAAGCACAAAGGCCAGATCTTGATGGCCTGGATGAAAATGGAAAGTTGAATAGCATTAGAGCAATTCAGGAAAAGACTAAAAATAATACGTGGTTTCTCCCTCTGTTAATGTTCCAGGTCAAATAAGGCAAATTTAAGGGGTGTGGGCCTGGAATAATCATGTAATTGTTGATATGTAGCTGTGTTCTGTGTGCTATGTATCAGGTCTAAAAATAATTGAGTGGTCCCTAGAGGCAGACTTTAATTTGTAGAAGGCAAAGTAGCTAGGAGAGGTTTTGAACTTGGAAACTTGGACCCCTAGTTGTCTGGGATGGGCCACTGGAGTTGTGGGGGGGATGGGCAACTTCCATGGAACAGGGTGACTGTGTGCCCGACAGTAGGCCATTTCAAAAGGCAGCAGCAACCCATGAGCACCTTTCCCCTAATCTCTTACCCATCTCTTCCTGAAAAACTCAAAAAGTACAGGCTAGACTCCAGGGCACCCTGCCTTTGGGTTCACCCAACTCATCTACCAGGCCGACTAGAAGCTTGGACAGACTCTGAGTTTGCCATAACGGTGTGGGGAATGGGAACAGATCGGTGAGTAAACAGGGTGCCAAAGCAGTGCCGTATCCACGGCTTAGATTTGAGGATACAGGAAGTTGATAAATCTACACATAAGCCACTCAAAGTGAACAACTAAGGCTTTTCCCCAACATTAAAACAAACAAGTTCTTTGAACAGGAGCCATTTTCCTGAGTAATATGCACTATCTGGGAATTATGGGCCCTTAACATTTTCTTTAAAAGTAATTTACTACAGGGGCGTGTGGGTGGCATAGTTGGTTAGGCATCTGACTCTTGATTTCAGCTCAGGTCATGAGCTCAAGGTCCTAGGATCGAGCCCCATGTTGGGCTCCCTGCTCAGCACTGTGTCTGTTTGTCTCCCTCTCCCTCAGCTCCTCCCCTTGATTATGCTCTCTCTCTCTTTCAAATAAATAAATAAAAGCTAAAAAAAAAAAAAAAGGTAATTCACTACAGGTCATTTAAAATGTGGTGTCCTTGGTCTAACAAGACATTGCTAAGTGTGGAGTATTTGGGTTCCCCAAAGCTCAGTCATGAGTTCTGATGTTTTCTCAGCATTCCACATCTCTGTGCTTTTCAAAGGCACATTCTTCCTTTCCCCAGGGAGTTGAACTTAAGAAGTTTTGATTAATTTTCATTTGTGCTTTATTTCCCATTCTCACCACTGCTGCCCCCAATTTTGTGCTTCTCCTCAGCAGGGCTGAATGTCAGAGGCTTTGTTGTTCTTCATAGACATAGGCGTCAGCCAGTCTTTCTGATTTCTTTCTCTAGCGAACACTGTCATTGTGCCTGGCATATTATGTATTCTTGAAAAGGCATTTAAAAAGAATGCATTATTCTTTTGAAGATTTCGGAGAAGTGTTAGTCCAGGGACATAATTGTTAGATGTGATGTAGAGCCAGGCGTGGTGACTCTGGACCAGGTGAGATGTACACTTGTGTGGGCGGCGAATGTTACCACAAAGTGGCCTATGGCTGACCAGAGCTGGTATTGTCCTATTAGTGGTACCTCCATATTGCAGCTCTTGGCAATTTTACTGAGCACCGGTTATGTGCCAGGGATTTCCAGCTCTATTTCAGAAATTACTTCCACTCTTAGGCCAAGATGGTGGAGTTCCTTCCCGTCCAAGTAGGGGGACTCCTGTAACTCTATTAACAGACAGGACATCATGCGGGGGGACATTATTGTGCACAGTATTAGCAAAACCATGCTGGGACTTTGCTTTTGGAAGTACTGGATTCCCCTGATGGTGTGTATCTAGACCATCATGGTGCCATTGACTGTACTTTCGGTTCATCTACATTCCAACATGTTAGAAAGAATTGCTTAATTTTCTCCCATGAAAGAGTATAGGTATTGGAAAAATTGGTCTACTTTATGATTTAGGGCATCATTTCAAACTAATTAAGTTGTGAACTGAGCATGATAAAGAAAAGTCTACAAGTTTAACTCAGGTATAATATCATCTCTTTCTCTACTCAGAAATCACCACTAACACCCTACCTGTACAACACAATTGTCCCAATTTAGAAGTAGGAGGAGAAGGATCTGCACAGTATCCAGTGGGGGTGGGGTGAGGATACGCCCCAGGACAGGTTGGTGGAAGTCCTGCATGGGAAGATAGAAGGTCTAAATTCCAGTTCTGGCTCTGACACTGATGGGTGTTGTGACCTTGGTCACCTCCCAATGTTCCTCTGCCACTAGATAGTTGGGATGAATGATCAGTGGGCCCCCGCAGTATAACATTCTTTGATTCTTACTTTTCTCCTGGCACGTATGACTCCTCCACTCATATTTCTCTAGTGGTTTTGGCATCATGGCTATTCACCAGTCAAATTCAGAGGAAGTGCTGTGGCCCTGAAAACAGTAGAGAGTGATGGCATCTGGATGGGATTTGCCCTTACAGGGACAGGGTTTTGCAAGTCCAAACTCGGGGCTGTCACATGTTTGCAGAGGACATTCTCTGCTACCTGAGGTACCTGAAATCTGCTGATGCAGATCAGAGACACAAGAAAGAAGCAGAGGTTACAATGGGAGCGAGCGCCCAGTGTGCATGGACAGAAGAAGATGAGCACTATAGAGGAAATACAGCTTCCTTCTAAATAGATTTCTGCCAAGACCAAGATAGGAAGGAATACACATGTCCTCAAATAGCCTGCTCTTCACCATGATGCCGACAGAAGTGGTGGGCAGTGGGGGGAGGACTGAAGGAGGAGGAATCCATGATGAATTTAGTCAATCAATGACTGACCTCCTGTCCATCATAGCTGGATGTGTGGGTGTCGTAGGTCATACTGGGGGCATCAGCAGGCACTTCCTGTCATATGAATAGCGTGTCACCTGTGTGAACTGAAGGCAAACCTGAAGGCTGAGGATGACTCCCAGGCCATTGATGTCAACCCTCCCCAAGGAAAGGTCAATAAAGGTCAAAAGAGAGCTGTTGATGACACCTCTATGGAGCCAGGTCCTGAATCTGCCTCCACTTCCCCATGTGCTGTCCTTCCTTCTTCTGGGAAAATGTAGGAGAGGTAATGCTGGATGTGGAGTCCAAAACAGGGTTCCATATGGGGTGTGCTTTGGATTTCTGAGAGAAGCCAGAGCCATCTCTGGGAGCCTAAGAAGGCAGGTACAATGAGGCTGTCAACTGTATCTAATTGGTTCAAAAGATGGAAGCTTTGGAATCTTCCATAGCAAAGTCATATAACTCTCTGGAAGATATATGCACAGAGAAGCTGTAATAACTCTGTTTGTCTGTCTGTTGGTGGAATGGGCTCAGGAACAGTAAAGTGCAGATTAAACCTGAGAGGCTCTAGCTGAGTGCAAATATGACCAACTCCAATTATCAGAGACTCTGCCAAGATATACACACAAAAGATAAGAATAAGACCATTTGTATACTATAAAACTGCCCGATTATTTGTTGGTTCCTTCCTTGCATAAGGGACAGGTCAGTGCCAGAGGAGAATTTTCCTGGCCTTGATATAGAAACACCAAAAGAGAGCTGACCCTGGGCCGCAGGGGGTCAAAGGGGTTACCAACATCTGGTTGTAGATTAAAAAAAAAAAAAACAGGGCTTATCCTGCCAAGAGGTGGAGGTGGGAGGGTTTTGCAAGTTGAACCGTTGCACACTCTTGTATATAATTCTGCTGTGTATGTGCTAACGCTGTAACATACACAACTTTGTATGTTACGCTTTCAAATACTGTTGTTTAGTGAACAAACTAGGCGTCTCTGCCCTCCAGGAGCTTCCATGCTAGTGAAATAGATGGAAGGTGGAAACAGACAATAAACAAAACAAATAAGTACATTATAGGGTACAAGAGGTCATATGCGATATGGGAAGAAATAGGGAAGAAGGATTGGGAAATGTGAAATAGGGCGGTTAGCAAAGGCCTCAGTAAGAAAGCGTTGTTTGGACAAAGGTGAGAACGAGGTGAGGGTGGGAGTTGCAAGGATATCTGGGCAAAGAGCGTTCCAAGTAGAGGGCACAGCAAGTGCAAAGACTCTGAGTTGGAGCTGTGCTCACAAGGAGGCCAGCATGGCTGGAGAGTTGTGAGTGAGGGGACAGAAGTAGGAGAGGAATCAAGGGAAGAAACGGTGGGAGGAGCAGAGGCACGGGGTTGGGGGCAGATGTTGCAGGCCACTGAAGGGCCTTGGACTTGGACTGTGTGAGGTGAGTATAGGTGAACCTCACACAGTGTACCTTTTATGAAGACCATTCTAACTCTGGTCTTGCACAGAGACCAATTAGAGGCCATAATAATAATGCAGCCAAGGGATAATGATGGCTTGATGAGAATGATGGTAATGGAAGGGGAAAGAAATGCCTAGTCATGCACATATTTAGAAGGTAGAGATGATGGGATTTGATGACAGGGAGAGCTCAAGGATAACCCTCAGAGCTGTGGTCTGGGCAACCTGAAAGGATGGCCATGCCTTTGACTAAGATGGGAGAGACGGTTAGAAGAGTGAGTTTGGGAGGGCAGATCAGGACCTTAGTTTTGGTCACATTCAATTTGAGATCTTACTGAATATCTAAGCAGGTAGATATCAAGTAGGCAGTTGGATATGGGTCAGGAATTCAGGAGAGAGGTCCATGATAGAGACGTACATTTGGAAGTTATCAGCACAAAGATTGAAACCATGCTGGAGCTCACCTGGGAAATTAGTATCAACAAAGAAGAGTTGCAAAGACTGAGCCATCGGACACACCAATATTAAGAGAGGGAACCAGCAATAGATGAGATGGAGCACTTTCATTTTCTTTTTGCTTTTATTGATCACCTACTATATGTCAGCAGGATACTAGTTGCTGAGCATACAATAAATAAGACTAGTCCCTGCCCTCAAGGTGCTTACAGTCAATGCATTAAAATAATCATTTGGATGCAGTGTGGTAACTGCAAAAAAGACATGGACCTGGAATTATGGGTCCAGGGAGAAGGAACGCTTGCCCCAGACTGGAAGGGATAGGAGGGTCCTTGGAAGAAATAACACCTATAACTTAAAAGGAGACTAAAAGTTACCAAGGTGAGCAAGAGGGAAGGGCTGGGCAGTGAAGCAGCCTGGAGCATGCTGGAAATACATGTTGATTTGGTGCCCACATTTCTGCCTGAGAAAACAGCTCTGTATGGAATGAGGGGATATCCTCAAGTCCTAAGAGATAGGTCGCGCCTACAAACACATATAACATGACCGGTGCATTAGTTCCTCTGAAGGCACCACCACAGTCTGGTCGAAGAAGCTTGGGTCTGATGTGCCGCTGACTCCAACATCTTAGAATTCAGGAGAAGGGCCTCTGACACAGCCACTGAACGCCTTAGCCATGACAGGGCAAAGTCTCCCCATCAGCAGCTAATTCTGGGTTGCAGCTGAGACCATATGGTGGTTCCATTTTTTATTTGTCTTTGTCTTCATTGTAAAGTGAGTGGGACCAGCACAGAGTGTTCCTAGCAACAAGCGGGACTGTGGGTGAGAGAGGAATTGCTCTTCAGGGAAGCGAAGGGACAGCCGCCTTGACAACGCCCCGTTCCCTGTCCGAGAGCCAGCTGCGCCCACAGCCCACCCGCAGCCCAACCCAAGCAGGAAATCTCAGAGCAGTGAGTCCTGGAGCTCACTCTGACCTGGGGTGTTTCTTCAGGCAAGACCTTGGTATTTACAAAAAGAGGAACAAAAAGACTTGGATCTCAAGCTCCCTGACGTTGTTACTCTTTTTTAAGTACGAAGGTCTGAGCATTTCTCTTTCTCCTCCGGTGCCTTCTAACTGGCCATGGGGCATTTAGTTCTATCCTACAATTACTTTTCCAAAGAGGTCTTCCGCCAAAATCCTTTCAGTGTCCTTCACTACCACATTAATGTCCGGTGACCTCCTGGTTTTTCTTCATTCCTCCCCCACACAGCCGGTGTGATTTACCTACATTTATCCTAATCCACGCAAGTTACCCCCAAAGGAACCAATCTCATGCCAAAGACAAGACATATTTCACAGGCATCTTCAAAGGGCCAATCTCTGCTGAACTAGAGGCAAACCTGGCAGAAAGCAAAGGCGAAGACACAGTCAAATCCATACAGGCAGCCATATTATTACCGCAAAAATTTCCTTTCCACGGAGGTAACAATAACCAACACTTACACCTGCTCCCTAGGCGCCAGGCACTGTTACAAGCATTTTAATCTTCACAGGGATCCTGAGGGTAGGTACTATTCTTACTCTAATTCTACTTCTAATGAGGAAACTGAGGCACAGAAAGATTAAGTAACCAGTTGAAGTTCCCCGGAGCTAATGGTGGGCAGATCCGGGGTCCATACTCTCAACCCCAGGCTCCTCAAGGTTTTCAAGACTTGGGTGCTTTTCCATTATTTATATTTAATATTGTAGATTTTTTTAAAAAGATTTTATTTGTTTATTTATTTGACAGACAGAGAGAGATCACAAGTAGGCAGAGAGGCAGGCAGAGAGAGAGGGGGAAGCAGGCTCCCTGCTGAGCAGAGAGCCCAGTGCAGGGCTCGATCCCAGGACCCTGAGACCATGACCTGAGCCTAGGGCAGAGGCTTAACTCACTGAGCCACCCAGGAGCCCTTAATACTGTAGATTTTTTAAAAAAGATCTTATTTATTTACTTGAGAGAGAGAGCATGAGAGGGGAGAGGCTCAGAGGGGGAAGCAGACTCCCTGCCGAGCAGGGATCCCGTTGTGGGACTCTATCCCAGGACTCCAGGATCATGACCTGACCTGAAGGCAGTCGCTTAACCAACTGAGCCACCCAGGCACCCCAATATTGCAGATTTTTTTTTAATATTTTATTTTATTTTGATAGACAGAGATCACAAGTAGGCAGAGAGGCAGGCAGAGAGAGAGGGGGAAGCAGGCTCCTAGCTGAGCAGAGAGCCCGATGCGGGGCTCGATCCCAGGGCCCTGGGATCATGACCTGAGCCAAAGGCAGAGGCTTTGACCCACTGAGCCACCCAAGTGCCCCAATATTGTAGATTTTTAATGTAAAAAAGAATCTGGAGTATCTTTGTCCATTTCCTATAGAAAAATACGTTAATATCTCCAACATCTAGGATGGGAAATTATTTTGGAGTATTTTAGAATGTGATTTAAGCCATCTGGCTCTGTGTGTATGTGTTTTAATGCTCTTCCGCATATTTTTTTTAGGCCAAGAGTAGTATTTTATATAGACTCAAAAGATTAATTCTTCATTGTGATTCACCACGTTACTATTTTTAGCTTTTAGCTACAAATAACAGAAACCCCAACTGGAACTGGATTACATAATAAGGACTTTTACTGTGCCCTGAAAGGTAAATCCGGAGGTAATGAGCAACCACAGTCGGCCTCACGTCCAAGCACAGGCCACTGCCCGGCAAGGAGAAGGAGATCAGTGTGTTTTAGAACAATCACGACGCCCTCAGACCCTAGGGAGCAGGCTGCCTCCCGTGGATTCCCCAGCCAGACTTTGGGCAGGCAACAAGGAGGAAGTGGGGAGTCAGCGGGGTGGGCAAATACCACATCTCCTGGTGATGATATTGTAGGATTTCTCTGCCTTCAGTGCCCACGGTTCTTGGTCATGCCACTGTGAAGAAAGAAGAGGCAGACCAGACGAAGAGTGGTGGGCAGCAAAGCAGAGTTCATTGAGTAAGAGCACAAAGCTCCTGGGAGGAAGGGGGGCCCCAGAGGGTTGCCCCTGGAGTTTCTAGGTTTACGGGTTTTTATGAGCTCTTTTGCAGAACTGTCTTAAGCAATCAGACATGCTGAGTCGTGCCAGTCAGGGCTTTGGCCACGTATCTGTTTAACTGTTAGGTTCCTGTCAACATGCTGATGGTCTTTTTTGCTGACAGCTGGTGGCTTAGGTCTTAACTGCCCCAGGCCCATGATATTGACCAATGCCTTGTGGTTAACTGTCTTATTTTAGGCCATTTTGCAGAAGTCATTTCTGCAAAGGCTGCAAAGCAGAATGCTAGTGCGCTCCTGTCTGAGCTGCAAACAGGTTGTCAGTGCTGTTTGATCTTAGCTGTCCTGGCTCTGTATTTTCTTGCTGGGGACCCTGGCCCTGACTGCCTAACCGTCCAACCAAGTCCTAACCAGGACATGGAATGAACTAGAGAGTGCAGTTGAGAATCAGCCCCAGAAGTTCGAATGACATTGTGAAGGGTCATCCTCTTTTTTGTCAAAATTCTTAACTTCCGTCTCAAGCCTGAGTACCACTGGCAGTTGTCAACATGCCTAAGGGTGAGAGCTTTGACCAAATGGAAATGTGGACTAAAAGGAGAGAGAGGTGGTGTGAAACAGGACAAGAGTATGAGCTTGTAGGATTAGAGCCCAGGTCCCCAGAGAGTCCCAAAGAGTTCTCAAGCTCCTCCTCTCTGCCAGGATCGCAGTGGAACCTGTAAACTCAGCAGGACTGTTATCCACTCTCACACAAAATAAACCAAGTCTCAGGGAAGCGTTGTAATGTGTTAAAGGCCGCATAAATAGAAACCTGTGGGGCTACAGTTTGAATCCCTGTAGTCTGACACTGGAGTCCTTGCTCTGACGTTTCAGGGGTTTCTCTAAACACAGTCTGGGGACTGCCCGCATCAGACCCACCTGAACCCCTTACTTGCAAGGCAGATTCGTCAACTTCCCCGTGGGGCCAGGGTCCGGAGTAGGAAACTGACCGTTGCCCACACTAACGTGTAAGAAGGAGTGAATGATACTCTATTCCTTCTCATCTGTGTTCTGACCTGGGGCAATCACCGTTTTTCCTTGGATCCAAGTTTCCTGACATGTAAAATGAGGATGGGTAAGTCACCGCCAGCTCAAAAACTCTGATTACAATTCATCTTTAAACCCATCTACCTGATTGCAGTCTGCCAACTGGCCCTTTTCCATGTTTCTTCTTACCTTGAAATATTAGTGTTGTTGTTAAGATGATGTTTTAAGCATCATAGCGTTTGAGGCATAAATATCCCTAGAGTTTTCCCAGAAATCTGAGAGAACCAACCATCCCCTTCATGTGGCATATTTGAAGGGCAGCTCTCTCTAAAGGCTAGGACTAATGACAGTTTTAGGTCTTCTTGTACTCTTGTACTCTGCTGGGGATTCTTTTTTTTTTTTTTTTTTTTTTTTAATTTTCTGACTTCTTGACACTGCCAGAAACAAGGACTCATCATTGTTTTCCTCCCACTCTGAAAACACAATCCAACTTAGTGAACATCTTCTGAAGGTCTAAACAAGGCATCCTACACCACCCCCTTAGCCCTAACTCATTTGGGGTTTGCTTTGGTTTCATTTTCCTCATTTTTTCTTTGGTGAAAGGAAAGCAAGGACCAGGGGCATTGGCCAAACAAGTCTGGCCACTCAGTGGAGAGGTTTCCAGATAAGAAGGATCTGAAGGACTTCCCATGGGCGTAAGGGAAATCGCACACGCCATCCGGGGAAGAGGACCAGGAAATCACTTCTTGTTTTTCAAACAGCAGCAAGCCTCTCACGGATGGCGCTGTGAGGCTCGGAGGACCACGGCAGGGGAGGCGCGGGAGAGCGGTGAGGCTGAGCTAGGCACGGAGCTGCCAGTCCTGCCTGAGCCCTCACAATGAATCCTGCTCGGCTTTGCCTTCACCGGGTATAGGTTTTCTTGGAGACCGTGGGGCAGATGGCCTCATAGGGGAAACCTGGATGGTTTTAGGCGTCTGATCAGAGCAGAAGCCAGCCTGGGGACTGCGGTGGCGGACAGGTAACATGTCTTCTGCTGTGGTTCACCTCCCTCTGTAGCAAGACCTCAGGGGCACCTCAGTCACTTCCACACTTCTTTTAAGACGTCGCCCAGTTCTGATCCTCTTTGCCTGATTTCCTTCTGTGTGGCTGTGACATGGATGTTGCCTGCGTAAAGCATATTTGGTCAAGAGTGTTTGCAGGCTGTTGGCCAAATTGATGAGACTGTGTTTAGGAAAACTGGGTATCACGTAACCAGCTGGCATCTTTTAAGGGTTTCCTCTGTAATAAAGAGCTTTCTTTCTCTTCCCTTTTCTTTCTTACTTTCTTTCCTTCTTTTCTTTTCTTTTCCTCTTTCTTTCCTTTTTTTGTTTTTTGTTTTTGTTTTTGTTTTTTGTTTAATGAGTTTTCCCATCCCTGAGCCAGAAAATACCATAAAGACCAGAGCATTCGTGAACGCTGCCACGAGTGTGTCCATGGCCAGGCAGCCATGTTGTGCTTGTGCTGACAAAGCAAGGGGCTACACCGTGAACTCTGTCAGCTCCCAGGCAGTCACCGGGACAAGGGGTGATCTCCAAAGTGTTCAGCAGTCCCTTCTCACCCATGACGGAGGGGAAGAGTTTACGGTCAGTGCTAGGAAGGAAGATAAGAAGAGTGCTGGCTTTGGGAGATGTGCAGACTTGTCTTGAGCGTTCTAGAAGGAGGAGAGTCTCTCTGAAGTGTGGCTTGCTTAAACCATGTTTTCTTATGCTTTGTAGAAAGCCAGCCCATGCCACTTCACTGGCACTCAGTTTTTCCTTTCATGAAGGGCTCGGGTTTTTGGTCTTTCATGTTTGGATTGTACCAGTAGCACATGAATATATTCCTGCTGTAACAATGTCTCATGTTCTCCAGTACCCACTCTTTCCTTCACCTCCCCTCAGTTACCCCATCAATAGTGTGTCGTGCATCTTCCCAGTTATTTCTGTCTTCTCAGCTCTCAGGACAAGCCAGGGCACCGAGTACAATAAATTCCCACTGTCAGATTCATTTACCTTTCTTTAACAGCACCTTCTCTCACTCAAAGATAAAATGACAAAGGGAGGGTGCAAACAGCACTTTCAGCACTTAGACAAGTCTGAAAGAGTTTTACTCATTTTTATCATTATTACTTTTGTGTTGATTTTGGCCTCAGCATGTAATATTAATAATAGTTCCCCATGGATTAAACTGGAGGTTTGGCCCTCTCTTGAAGGCCATCAAAGGGGCAGCCTTGTTTTGGAAATGAAAGACGAAAAAGAAAGGAAAGGAAGGGAAGGGGAGGAGAGGAGAGGAGAGGAGAAGAGAGGATAAGAAAGGAGAGGAAAGTGAATTAGATAGATGGATGAATGGATAGCTAGGTAGCTAACTAGAAGCTACTTAGATTAAGTGGTTCATCCAGGGAAGATAGGATAGAGTGGGAGAGATTTCCCTTTTTATTTAATGGATGATAACTTTTTTTTTTTTAACAGATAAGTTCATTTTCTACCTCTTCTAGCCTTCTGTAAAAAAGGGACCTTTCATTTTTTTTTCCTCCATACAATGTTATGAGACAAGTGAAGAATTAAAAATCACTATGAACAAGTTGGTATGGGTCATGGAGAGAGAAGGTTTGGAAAGAAGTTACATATAGGCACTGTCAAATCCAAGAGTAATTATAAAATACTTTCAGTTGTTTTTTGGTAATTTCTTGGCCTTCTCAAGGTTTCTCCTACCCAAACAAGAAGGCCACTTGGCCCTGCCGAATTTGGACATTCTGTAGTGCTTCTTAAGCGTCCTGTTAAATTTGCCAGCCTGGATCTCTCTCCCAGGTCTGGCTAATCTAATTAACCTCTTCACTGTATAGCAGGGCACTAGCCCCGGCAGACACCGGCCCCTTCTTTCACTCCACCACAGGAAAAGCAGATGTCCTATCTCGTTTTACGGAACACAAAAATGAAAGGTTCAGAGATCGAGTGGTTTGCCCAGCATCACACAATGGATCTTTTGGGGGCACCAAGATAAGAAAAAAATTCAGGTCTCTGGCTTTCCAACCCCATTTTGGGGCAGTAATGTGAGGATGGGAAGCATGTTTAATAGAGAATTAACTGATTGGCTGGATCCTTGTCAGCTCTGGAGCAACATGGATTCCCAGGTTTGCTGGAATTCTGTAGATAGATCAAACTATTGCCTGGACTAGATTTTTGCAGATTCCAACACCTGCTGTCCATTAGTATCACCCCAGAAATTAACAAGAAGAGAAAAATGCCTAGGCACATCCCTGGAACAATGAAATCAGAATCTCTGGGCATTGTATATATTTTTTAATCTCTGAAGTAATTCTCTTATATAGCTAGATGTAAGAGATAAAATGGCTAATTGGGGAAGCAGAAGCAATCCTTCTTCTTGTGCCCGAGAAGCTGGGGCCAGGAGTGCCAGCAGCTGTGAGCATGTGAGCAATGTGTATTAGGATTCTGGCTGCTGCTGCCTACCACAGAAGCAGACCCATCTCACACTCACACATGAGAATGCAGAGTTTTCCAGCTCCCCAACAAGGGCGATGCCACACCCCTGACTTCACTGCAAATAGACTGGCCCTTGCAGATTTTTCGAAACCCAGATTAAATGTTCTAGGTAAACAGGATGTGCTCGTCTAGTGCCAAATGATTATGGGGCCATCCATTTTATTCCATGTGACTTTAACATGGGTGTCCCAATCCCCAGAAAGAGAAGAAAGACTGAAATACTAATTATCTTTTGTGTGATCCGCCACTTTCTGGACTGATCTACATATGGATAGACAATAAATCAAGGTTGTTTTTAAATCATAAAACATGCCCCTAGAATCCTCTCCCCTCCCCACCAACATCTCTCAATATAGTTCAAGCTAGTGTGGGTCCTCGCTGTCATGTTTGTGTCCCGTGTAGAGAGCGGGGGGAAGGGCTCTCTCAGCTTAAGTCCATGTCCCCGGTGCCTGTGAGTTTTGGCACATAGTAGATGCTGCAGGAAGGCTTGTTGACCAAAATATCTGCATGGGCTGTAGGTACACTATGAATTCACAAGCTATTTACCCCCTCAGCGTTTCAACTCACATTGCATGATTCCAGTCCCGAAGGTTCGATAACTGACATCTTGCCTATTTCCTAAAAATCATTCCCTAAGTGAAAACTTCAGAGGCGGAGTTTGGAGGAAACATTTGTGCTGGGTAGACTTGCTAAGTGCTAGGGAATTACCGAGGTAGAGAATCCTTTCCTTTAGTTAACGTACACGCATTTATTTTTGGTTGTTGTTTGTTTGTTTGTTTTTTAAGATTTTATTTACTTAAGAGAGAGAGAGAGAAAGCATGAGTTGGGGGAAAAGACCGAGGTTCGGACTCGCCTGGTAAACAGAGAGCCCGATGTAGGGCTCCATCCCAGGACCCTGGGTTCATGATCCGAGCCAAAGGCAGACACTTAACCAACTGAGCCACCCAGGTGCCCCAGTTAACTCATGCTCATAACAGGAGGCAACACACAGGCATTGGGAATTTTAATAATAACTGGTAATATTTGCTGAGCACTTACTATGTGCCATGCTGCTCGGTGCTTTACAAAGACTGTTAACTCAGTTAGTTAGTTGTTCAATAACCTATACAGCAGGTGCTATTATAGTAGCAATCTTATTGATGAAGGGACAGGCGGTTGTAAGTAAGTTGCCCGAGACACGCAAAAGCAGCAACTAGTGTGGTCGAGACTGCAGCTCAGACAGTCTGACTTAAGAGTCATGCGTAATGACGATGTTGTGCTATGACACTCACAAGAGCACTGCAGAAGAACCTGCACGGCAGAGACTTGCAGGGCAGTCAGGAGAAAGACGCATCTCTGGAGGAGACGAGAACAGTGTCAGTGTGCTCTAAAGATGAAGAGTTCAGATTTGGCAACAGAATTACCTATTTTACCGTGTGATCTGGGGTGTGTTATTTAATTTACTCATGCCTCAGTTCCTTCACCTGTAAAGTGGGGACCACGGTAGTTTTACCAATATAGGATTTGAGGATTAAAAGAGCCAAGTGTTTACAGAGTGCTTAGTCTAATGCCTGGCATGTAGCAAGAGCTTGATAAATGACAGCAACTGTCGCTGTTACTAAGAAAATAGCTTGACCTGGAAGGAGTAAAGCTCAGAAAGGAGGAATGGGACATTTCAGTGGCCAAGGATGGTTTGAGAAGGAGCTGAGAGGCAGCAATCCATTTGGCCAACATTTATGGCTAATATTTATGACGCCTTTTGCAAAAGAAGGCACAATGAAAGCTTGTGAGTGGTCTATCTGCTCTGTATCCAAGTGTGGTGGAAGAAAAATGTGGCCGAGCTGGGTTCACATTGGGGTTGTGGTGATCATGCTCACCAGGTAAAGGAGCCCGAATATTCCTCAGTCACTTGAGAAAGTTTGAAGAATTTGAATGCGGTAGACAGCAATCTATGGAAAATAGGGTTCTATGCAAATGAATCTGTTGATGGTGTGTTGGGTTATTGAGCAGGTGGAGGAAGGAGTGAGGAAGCCCATCCAGGAGATGGCTGCAATCAGCCAGGTGTGGGGTGATCATGTCCAAACCAGGGTGATGGCCAGGGGACAGCAGGCTACAGCAGAGGCAGGGACAGGACCCAGGGGCTGGTTGGGTTGCTGCTTCCTCTCCTGCTCACTACCTGTGGCGTGGTGCATCTGGGAACCCAGAGAGTGAGTCCAGCCATTGGCAAATCTTCGAAGAGATAGGTTAGGAGGTAGCAGTGGGAAAGAAGAATGACATTCAATCTTGGGTAAGCTGAATTTTGACCCAGGTGTGGATAGTACAGTTGGGGAGATAAGTAGCAAAGAGATCAGGTGGACATAAAGCTTTGGGAATTCTCACATAACTTGATAACTAAGACTACAGAAGTGGGCAAGCTCCCTAAGAGAGAGGGTGTCAAGGGGGGTTGAACCAAGGACCCAGGACAGTTTTTGACAGATTAACGGTGGAGCAGTTGCAGATGGGGAGGAGGAGGGAAGGGAGGACAGAGGAGAGAAGGGAGCAAAAGCTGGAGCGATAAGAGACTGGGGTGGGGTGGGGGGAGGTGCTGCAAAGGAAGAGGCGCTAAGTGACTTCAGAAACCAAGAACCCAAGGAGGACAGGGACTCATGAAGAATGGCATTGATGAACATCTCACTGTCCAGATTAGAGGAATCTTGGAATGTTCATGATTTCTCAGGGTACTGTATTTTTGCAGAAAAAAATAATAGTTTTTTCATCTTGAATCATACACATACTTTATTCTTGAAGTCTAACTGAATCCCTAGAGAGGGAAATGAAAATTTCAGAGAAATGAAATCACTGGCCAAGGACAGCAATGCTTTGTCTCAGGAGACAGAGGGAGTAAGGGCTCTTGAAAGCAGGAGACACAGAGAGCTAAGGTGGTCCTGCCAATTCTTAAGATGTTGAAATATTTTAAGTTATGTTGTAAATGGCTGCCTTGAGCCCCTGGAATGTCCAGTGTGGTTCCCGCTCACATCCATCTCAGCCACCCAGCCCTCAGACCCTCCCACGGATCTCCCCACTCTCCAGAATGATGGCCTCCAAGCCTCTGCTCCTGCAGAGTGACCAGAGACTTCTCCAATTGGTCCATTATTATTATGAGTAATACTCCAGTATTCTTTTGCATCAGCTTGCTGAAGGGTAGAACCACAGAACTAGAAGGCTTGCACCCATACCCAAGCCCTCTGATGCTCTATCCAGCGCAACAGCCAACCACAGGGCTACCCTCCCTTGCCCCTGGAATGCACCCCTGGCATTGTTTTCCCAGGGCTTAGGGAAACCCCTCCACATGGCAAATGAAAGTAGCAAGATAGATGAGATAAGAGCCGAGTTAGGAACTTCATGTTTTCATCAAGATGGCAATCTCTTGCTTAAAGGTTAAAACCCTCCAGGGATTTACAACAAGGGAAGAAGTATAAAAGGTTATCAACGCGGCACACATGTGCAGTGTGTTTTGGAAAACTTGACCCCATTGTGTACAAACAAATGTTCCTCTGTAATCTGAGAGTCCTGAGCCGCCCCAACACAATGCTGCTGCGGGACCTTAGTTCAAGGCAAGGGAAAATTAAATAGAAAAAAAGGTTTCAAGGCAGTCCTTTAATTGGCATTGTGGTTCGTGTTCGTGTTAAATAAATATTTAGCTTCTCGTTCTGCATGTGCGAGGGATGAATCATCTAATTAAATAATGTCAGCAAAGATAAGTCTTATCGCCTCTGCAGTTGAAAATACAGATCTGCAAGGGCAGCTCTTAAAGTTATACTTGAGGAGTTTTAATCTGAATTTCTGCAGTTTGGGACAGAGGTTACTGATGGTACCCTGTGCCTCATGGGATGAGCCAAGAGCGATAATTCCAGAAAAATTTGCGATTCCTCTGAAATTTGGTATTACCATTTTGCACGTACCAACAAAAGGAATCTGCTTTGAATTATCCTCCAGTCATAGAATGATGTATGTTTATATGTAATTTCAGCCTCTCACCTACTATTTTGATCAGAAGTACATGTTTAAAAGAATAGCTACGTGACCATGTAGTCTGTACCCCAGAATGTGCAAAGCAGGGAAGAGGGAGACACACCAGGGGCTTCTTTCCAAGGGGACAGTAGCTTGTCTACTTAGCCAGTCACAGGCCATGTGTTAGTAGGAGGCATGACTCCCCTTGGTAGAGTCCTCGCGTGCAATACAATTAGCTCCTTTCTTAAAAAGAAAGTCACAACTATAACATCACTACTGTGTGTGACGGGAGAGCCAAGCTGGTTTCGTATGGGAAAAATCTCCACTCTCTCTTCCACCTTGCAACCAAATTTCTTAAGGTCTATACACTCACCGACTCTATGCCCTCATCTCCCACTCACTGAACCACTGCCCCCACTCACTCCAAGAAGAGCCCCCTTGCTGAGAAGACATCATGTGTCCAAATCCAATAGGCAATCATATCCCCCTTTGTATGTTCCTTTCAGTACCAATGGATGTAATTGACCACACTCTGCTTCTTAAAACCTGACCCTCCCTGGTTCCAGACTCTCTTCTAGTCCTGGTTCCTTCCTGCCTTCTGGTCTCTCATTCCCAAACATCTTGGCTCAGTCATCTTCTTTGACAAGACCTCTGGTTGTTGGAATTCTGTGGGCCTCAGTCCTAGGCTGTCATTTCTACTCCCTCTATGGTCTTCCTAATCAATCTTACTACTCTTGTGGTCGCAATTACCCTGCCTTCCCTGGGTTCTGCTCACCTCAGAAGCCCTCCCATAACCATGCCCTACTTCCTTCTGGTATTCCAGACACTCTGGCCCATTCGCAGCTCCTTGAATGTACCATGCATTTTTCTACCTCAGGGCCTTTGCACAAGATCTTCCTTCTGCCTGGAACCCTCATCCTCCTCTCCTTCTGACCTCTCTTTTGTTTTCAGCTAATTCCAACTCACAATTCAGATTTCAACCCCATTAAATACTTTCTCCAGGATGCTGACCACAGATCCCCAGAACTAGGTCAAGTCCCTATGTTAACAAGCTTCATTAGACATTTGAGCATGGTGGTTAAAAGGGGCTTTGCAGTAACATTTCTCTGGTTCACGTTCTGGCTCTGCCACTTACTAGCTGTGTGATTTAGGGCAAAATACTTAACCATTCTGTGGCACAGTTCATTTCATATCATACTGTTCATTAGCTATCATACTAAGCCCCTTGCACTGGAATTGCTGTGAGAATAAAAAGATTTAATATAGTCAATGCTTACCTTGGTGCCTGGCACATAATAGGTTCTCAACAATGGACTAGTGTTCTGATTGCTCTCCTTGGTCACACTTTCACAGTCATAGTGAAACAATGAATTGTGTCACTGCTTCTAAAATGATGCTCATCTCTTCCATTAGTCTCCTAGCTCCACGGAGGAACAGTCTCTTGTTTTCTGTTGCTTCTTCTGCACCTAGCAGAGTGCCTGCACTTAGCAGGGCTTAATCAATGTTTGTGCAGTGAATGAATACAGAAAAGGACACATGAGTAAGGGAATAAATAGAATTGCTCCATGATATACTTAGAACAATAAATAGAATACAAGGAGGAAGTTTAGGGCCTAGATTAAGAGCAGGTGTTAGGAGGAAGTAGAGACTATTTATAGCTGAACAGATCAAGGAACCTCCAGCCAGAAGGATAGAATTTGAATATGCAGTGATTTTCCTGAGTCTCAGAGGCAGAGAAAGATGGAAATTACCAAACCAAGTAAATGGCAGGATTATTTTGGTTTTGCCAAACACTGAAAAGTAGTTTGACAAAAAGACCTGCCCCTCCCCACTGCCAGGGTTAATTCTCAAAGATCCATTTTTGCATTTCCACTTATGTAAGGACACTGGAAATCCCTTACACTATTTTCAATTATGAAAAATCAGCCCCCTTCAGTGGTGAAAATCTGATCAATGCTTATTAACTATGGCTGCTCTGGAATATAAAATCCAGGTCCTGGAAGGCCTTGAGTATCAACGAAGGCAATTGCTTCTGGGGAGTTGAACAGGGAATATGCGAGAAGGGCACTTCGGAAGATTAATCCTGTATCCATGTAGACAACGGGGCAGGAGGGAAAGAACAGAAGCCATTGCAGTGGTGCAGGTGAGGGGCAGTGAAGACCTGAACTGTATCTTAAGTCAGCGGTGAGTGGGATAAATCCAAGAGAGAGTTATGTTTAGGCTCAGAAGTCTAAGTGAGGTTACCTTGCTTTTGAAATAAACATGAGAAATTTTATACTCTTTAAACAGTAATGGGACCTCAGAGGCCAACTCCCATACCACGGTACTGTCAACTCTCTGTCTTAGCTGATAACGCAGTTGAGACCCTGAAAGATGAAGGGACCTGCCCCACATCACACAACTGGTTAGTGGCAGAGTGAGGCTAGAACTCGTAGTTCCAGTTGCCTGATCCAGTGTCCATACAGAGAAAGTTTTCCATTTATTCCTCTTGATAACCCACCAGGAAGGCCTTGCAACCCAAAGGGTGACCTAGTGGGATGGACTGCTTAGCTTATGATTTTGTCACTACAAAATGTGTGTCAACTGTGTGGCCTTGGTGAGTTACTCTTCCTTTTAACTTTCCATGTCTACCTCTGAAAAGTGTAGAGGATTGAGTGGTACCACAGGATCATTGAGAGGGTTACGTGACGTGATCCTTGGAGGGAGCTCAGCATCATGCTTGGGACAGAGGGAGCACCTCATAAGTTATAAGGACTTAAGTACTTCTCAGCATCATCTTTGATGACAATTCAGTAGTTGTCATAATCCATAATCGTATCAGAAATGGCTTGCTCGACTCTAGGACACTATTATTGTCTAGAATTTTAAGAATGCTCAGCTGACCTCCTGAGTCCTGACTTTGAGGCTGACAGCCCTTGCGAGGCCTCAGCTTCCTCGTCTGAAAAACTAAGGGGTGTGGGAGGCTGGGAGCAGTGCTGGAAATAGAGATGAACTCTAATTTGTCTTCCATTTTGGACAGTGTGTGTTTATGCTCTGTCCGGATACACCAATAATTCAGTTTTCAGTTTTCATAAAAACATACTCAGAATAAGCGCTCAATAAATGTTGAGCAGCAGACCAGAGGGTCACACTCACCTTTCTAAATAAAAAATAGGGGACTCTCATGTTTATTGAATTCTGATTAGATTTCCAGGGCCGCCATAGCAAAGTCCCATAGACTAGAAGGTATAAACAACAGAAATCTATTTCCTCACAGACCTGGAGCTTAAACTCGGAGACCAACAGGTCAGCAGGGGTGATCTCTTCAGAGGCCTCCCTCCTGGGCTGGTAGGTTGTCCTCACCCTCTGGGATCTTCCCAGGCACCTTCCTCTGTGTCTGCGTGCTAGTCTCCTCTTCTTATAAGGTCAAGGGTCATACGAGATGAGGGACCCCTGTAATGACCCCATTTTAACTTAATTACCTTTTTAAAGCCCCTATCTTCAAATCAGGTCACATTCTGAGGTACTGGGGGTTAGACTTCAGCATAGCAATTTTGGAGGGACACAGCTCAGCCCACAACCAATTGCAACGATGACCAGGCCTTTTTGTCCTTCACGGGCAGGATCCCCAATGTCCACAGCGATGCTGCGGTGCAAATGCTACAATCCTTGTCATTCCTGCCAGCAGACTGGGGCTCCGTGGGGTGAAGTGTCTCACCCATCGTTAGGGCTGGAGCTCGAATCAGAACACAAGCCTGTTTCTCTTCGAAGTTGGTCCTCTTTCCACTCCAGTCTCCTACAGGAAGGAGGGAATCACCCAAGCCCTGATGCCACCAAATTCTCTTTCCAAGTCACAGCAGAAATAACCCTGCCTTCTTTGGGGCCAGTCATTGTTTGGGAGAACAATGCCCTCCTGGGGACCATGGCTGAGCCTACGTCACCATCACCGTGGTTGGGCAGGCTGCTCGAGGGAACTCCCAGGAGGCACACAGGGGACTGCTAAACCTCACCCTTTGGGCTATTTTTGTTCCCTCTGCTGATGCTGTTGTCCTACGCTTGAGGTTCTCTTTCCTTTCTCCATTACACATGAAAGCATCACCCATCCTTCAGAGTCTGGCCACGGACCCTGGGCATTCCCAAACTCACCCCGCTTTCCCTCCGTCCTCGGCTCTAGCTATGCTTATCCCTTGCATACTGTGGCTCACTTGGGAGACAACCTGGGGACGGATCTGGCTCTGTTCCTTACTAGCTCCGTGTCCTGGGTGAAATCCACTGGGCCCTCGTTTTCTCATCTATGAATTAGGATAAAAATATCTACATCACGGGATCATTGTGAGAGGCAGACGAAGCGAGTTAACCCATTGACTGCACTGAGAACTCGGCCTGGTATACAGCCCATACTCAGTACATAGTGGTTTTTACATTGATGTTTTTCAGTCTATGTTTGGCACCTTCCCGATGAGATTGAGAGCTTGTTGGGGGCAAGGACCATGACTCGTTTCAGTTTGTGATGGCAGAGCACAATTGGGGGGCTGCAGAAAACACTCTGTATTTGTCAACGCCTAAGTGTACAACATATTTGATACTAGATGAGACATAAAATACAATCTCAAGTAATAGCCTCCACTATTGGATTGTATCAGAAACTATTGAGTAGGGAGCACCTGGGGGGCTCAGTCTCTTAAGCATTTTGAGTTTGGTTCAGGTCATGATCTCAGGGTCCTGAGATTGAGCCCCACGTGGGATCCTGTGCAGAGTGTGGAGCCTGCTTAAGATACTCCTTTGTTCTCCCTCTGCTCCTCCTCACTCGAGCTCTCTCTCAAAACAAACAAGCAAACAAAATATTATTAAGAAGATCACCTCATAGCCCACGCTTCCATTAATCCATTCATTCATCCACCATTGACTGATTGCTTCCTAAATAAATACCCTCAAGCTTCTGTTTCTATATGCTTTCTTTAGTAGAGAGAGCTATAGGAAGGTGATGGAAGGTACTAGAATGCAGGGGAATGTAGACTGCTGCATTAGATTGCTGAGGATACAGATCTGCAGACCTCAGACCTCCCTATGCACCAGAAACAGCTTGGCTGGATACAGAATTTTGGCTCCCATCCCCCAGACGTTTTAGTTCAATGGGTCTAGGGTGATTTTAAAACAAGAACCAAGCAAATGGAAAAAGAAAAACAAGAAACTCCCCAGGTGATGGTTCTGGAATGCAGCCAGGGCTAAGAACCACTGGAGGAGATGAGGCACAAATACCCCAGAGAACTTTTTCCCCTAGGCAATGCTAAAGGGAGGGATTGAGCACCAGGCTGAAGTGGGGAGCAGAGCCCTGGGCTGGAGGCAGGAGGAGGCACCTGCTCAGAGACTGAGCAAGTGTGGATTTACATTGTCACCTCTCCTTCCTCCTCCCCAGGAGGAGCCAGGAGACTATCCAGGCTAAGGTTCCCAGGCAAGAGGGGCTAAGGATATCAGAGGGCATGAAAAGGCAGAGCTATGTAGAGCTTAGGAAATAAGTCATTTCCAGAATGAGTCCCATTATCGCCCTACTTAGATGGAGCTGGAAGTCACAACTTGATGATGACATTGGGGCACCAGACCTCCAGATGTGGCCGTTGTGTGAACACGCTTCTAACCTTGCAAAGGCATGTGAGCTCATTTGCTCCTCTTCACCACTCAGCACCCCCACCCCCACCCCTGCTTCCTTGCCAATAAAGTCTGGGCAGGTCAGGGCTGATGAAGGGTTTCCAGGAGAGCAGTTGATTTGGAGCACTGGTGGTACCCTTAGGTACCACCCTTAGGTACTGGGAGAACAGTTCCCTGGTCTGTTTCAGGTCATTTTCACAATGGCGGTTCCTGAGGCGTAATCACTCCACAAGAGAATGTCTTCAAGGAAGCTGAACCCCCACCCTACAAATGCGGTGCTGCTGGGAATCCTGAGGACTTATTCCTGGCACATGACGTCAGGACATTTGATTTGCCTCTCCCTGTCTTCTAACTTCGCAGACAGGAAAATAGGGCCAGAGAAGATGGGAAGTTGCTCATCACCCCGGGGTTTGTACTGAGCATGAGATCATAGTTCCCAGCTTTTTCTAAGACACAGCTGGCTCATTCATGTTGGTGAGTTTTAGTAGAGACTATCTAGGATTTACAATTTAAAAAGAGAAGGAAATTGAGAACAACGTCAGATCATTTTCTTTCTTCTCTGCCTGTTTGTCTCTGCGTTTCTCGTTTCTCGGAGGTTGTCTGCCATTTAATCCAGGAATGTAGCATGAATAGGAACTTCGAGAGGATTTACAATTAAAGGGACCCTACTGAAGATATATGCCTTGAATCTGGAGTTCTACTCCCTGCTTTTAATTGGGTGAATTGGGATCTTTTTTTTTTCACCGTTAGCCAAGTTAAACTGTCCATTGGCTCCTCATGGATGAGAACAGCTGTGAGCTGAGGGTTAATGAAAGATTGTTGATATAGGTAAGGAAAGTTTGTCTTCAGATATCTCCCAAAACCTAGGAACCCCAAGAACTGAGCTGATCTTCAGCTGGTATCACTGTTCTGATTGGCCAGGCCAGTGGTATGACCAAGCAAACTGATTGTCAAGATATTTTTAATATTACCTTTCCATCAACATGGTGACATTCTTCTACACACAGAGAACTCACCCCTCACCCTTACTGTGGAAGCAATCCCTATTCTCCTTCTCCTACATCCAGAGAACATTCCCTTCCCCATAGTGGGATCTCTATTGACTTGTGCTACATCTCTATTGACTTGTGAGTTTGTTGTCACTAAATAGGTCAACAGAGAGACGAGTGTTAATTTCATCAAAACCTGTCCCTAAGGAAGCTGTGCGGACATGGGGACAGTGGGCAGTATTAGTCAGGGGCCTATACAGAAGGATTAGACGTGGCCATCTGGGGACATTATAATTCCTGCTAATTCTGACCCCAAGGCCACCACTGGGAAATGGTGGAGAGGATATAGAGTTAGCTCTAGTTCATCTAATACCTGGGTCCCTCCCTGACTGTCAGAGGTCAAGGGAGGCTCATTAACCCTTCAGTTACTGTATCTCATCCCCTCAATGAACTGCCTCTATCTGGAAGCAGCTAGTTGAGCGCACTAAGGTGGGGCCTGAAAAGGTTAAATTGCCTCCTAAGTACCCAATTCATCCCAGGAGCAGTTGTTATCACCAGGCTGGGTCTGCTCAATACCCACAAAAGCCTGTTTCCTTCTAACAAAGAACCCTACAGCAGATGCATCTGGTTGAGATTCATCTATTCTCGTAACCTAAATTGCAAAGCATTTTCCCAAAAGCCATTGAGTTGCAGAATTTTAAAAATGTATTTTGACTGCCAGATCTGCAGACTGGGTCAGTTTTCCAGGGCCTTATGCTTCCCTCTTTTCCACTGGGGAAGAGGAAAAGGAGGCAGCCAGCAGCCGGTGATTGAAACGCAATTCTCCCTGGCATGTAAGTCTCGGCTCCCATCTGTGCGTTATCCTGGCCACTGTCCCCGGCACTCGCTGCAATGCCTGGGCCAAGGCTTGCCCTTCCTGATGGCTGCCCTCTGGACTCTACCAATGACCAGCGTGAAACCACTGCAGCTTTGCACCCCTGTGGCCCTGGACGGTCTTCAATCATTTGAGCCTCAGGAAAGTCTGTGAGAAAATAAGAGGAGGTAGAACTATCCCCGTTTCATAGATGAGGAATATTGGGCTCAGTGAAGATAAGTGACTTACCCAAGGATATGCAGTTCATGGTGATCTTAGATCTTAATCTGTATCTTCTGTCTCTTGATCTCCTGCTATTTTCACAAAAGAACATGGCTATTAAAAAAGTCAACGAGGAAAGGAATCTGGACGAAGTAGATTGTCTGGGTCCCTAGACCCGCGAGGGTAGGAATGATGCAACCTGATACTCGACATTTTTTTTTTTAAGATTTTATTTATTTACTTGACAGAGAGAGACACAGCAAAGAGAGGGAACACAAGCAGGGGGAGTGGGAGAGGGAGAAGCAGGCTTCCTGCTGAGCAGGGAGCCCGACACGGGGCTCGATCCCAGGACCCTGGGATCATGACCTGAGCTAAAGGCAGATGCTTAACGACTGAGCCACCCAGGCGCCCCCGATACTCAACTTTATAAATGCAGTAATGATCAATCTTGTCACCAAAAAACGTCATCTTAATCACCAGCATTATACAGAAGTAGCTATCAAAAATCAGTGCATAAGATGGGACATGTGATATGAATATTCTATGTTGTGTACTATATTACTATAAAAGACTATAAAATACAACTTATATTTTTCTGATGAAGTCCAGGATTTTTCATACTAATGAGTCATAGTGTATTAATATGCATCATGAGGTCAGTTTTAGTGGGTTGCTATCAGAATTTGAAGGAAAAATAGGGTAAGATAAGATAGGATCGAATTGAAAATATCAGAGTGTGAGGCATGTAGCAAAGGTAAGTATTGTACTCTGAGTCCTTTTGTCCAGTTTCTGTGTGTACTGGATCACGACGTTTGAAGTATTTCTTGCTCAGTAGTCTTTTTTTCCTGCTCTGCCCCCTCCCGTCTTTCTCCTTTCTCTTTTGTTCCCTCTCTCCTTCTCTATGTACATAGGAAAAGTACCCAAACATCTGCTACCTTTGTCCTCGGTACACGGCCGTCCCCAACCCCCATCCTTCCAGACCCGACCATTTCCTCAGCCCCGGGTCTGGAGCAGAGACGGTTTTCTCCAGTTGATACCGTCATGTTCCTTCCATTCTCCTCTTTTCGTCATGTGACCTTCGAAACGGGGTTTGCTTGTTCTCCCTCTGCTTGATAAACAAATTCTTCTATCTCTAAACTCTCATATTTACATTTCAGGCAAAGCAACTCAATCCTAAAGAAATGAAATCCCCAAGGAGAACCACACTGTGCTTCATGATTATTGTGATTTATTTTTCCCAAGCTACGCTGAACTTGAATTTAGAGTCTATTGTTCATCCCTCGGTGAGTACACCCATGTCTGCTCTATTTTTCCTTGTCAAATTTTTCTGATTTCCTAGGAATGTCGCAGATGGAAATTGCTTTAAAAAAAAATTTTTTTTAGGGCCTTTGAGGAAATGTTGCAACTGTGGGGGGAGGGGTGAACATAAATGGATGTCAGTGTGTCTACTGGGCTACCACTTAGCACACTCTGACATCAGTGGTGCTCAAGGGAATGTCCCCCAGCTTCCTCCTCAACTAAATGGCCGCCTTTAAGCCTAAAGTCCATTCTGAAACTGACGACAATGACGCTAAGACAGATTTGAAGGCTGCGCAGGACGCACGTGTTCAAAGGATTCATTTAAACTTGAGCATCAGACTAGAACACATTTCAGAAGGGGTGTGTGTGTGTGTGTGTGTGTGTCACAATCACAAACCGATAGAGATGATGGGGCCATGGGTGTCATTTAACTTTTTGCTGACATTATCCAGGTGGTTTTGTTTGGGCTTTGGGAAGTCCATGGGAGATTAGCTTAATGAAAGAGGGTGATAAATACCCCTTTACTCCTTATAGGAATTATTACTTATTCCTTTCTGAGGCCACCTCAGGTCCCAGAGACAGGTCATGTGATGAAATTTTGAGAAACTGATGGAATTCTGTGTCTCTGCTTCTTCACCTGTAGAGTGATGATAATAGTACTGATTTCCTGATTGCTAGGAGAATTAGATCTGTTAATATTTGTGAGACGCCTTAGAACAGGGCCTGGCACATAAGTTTTTTGCTTTTTTTATTTATTTGTCCCACTGTAATGTCATCTTTTGCCATTGATTTTTAGAAAAGATATCTAAGTGCTATTTTACTCAGTCTGTCACTATTATTAGAGCTTCACTGGTACTTTTTGGCATTATAGAATGTTGCTTTTTGCTTTGCTTTGTACTTTTTAATTTTAATTCTTTGTCATCTATTCCAATGACCAATCCTGGTTGTGGTTTTGTTTTGTTTTGTTTTTTTTTGGTAAGGTATTTATCTCTCTCTCTCTCTCTGTGTCTCTCTCTCTATTTATTTCGAGAGAGTATAAGCAGAGGAGGAATAGAGGGAGAAGGAGAGAGAGCCTCAAGCAGACTCTGCCCTCAGTCCCTACTCAGAGCTCGATCTCATGACCCTGACCGACATCATGACCTGAGCCAAAACCAAGAGTCCGACGCTCAATGGACTAAGCCACTTAGACACCCCCAATCCTGTTTTTGTATTTATGTTTGCCTGATCTTTGTTCTTTGTTTAGCCTTTAACGTAGCACTTTGTGTTAATGGTTCTCTTATAAACAACATATGCTTGAAGTTTTTTTTCTTCTAAACCCAACCTGAGTAAATCTAACTTTGATTAGGGGAGCACGAATTTATTCACATCGCATGCCATATATAAGATGCTTGATCTTACTTTCAAGATTTTCTTTTTTAACTTTCTATACATCCTTCCTCTTTCCTGCTTTCATGTCTTTCATTTGACCTCGGTTTTCTTCGTCTTTTTCATTATTGCTCTCATGACTTGGGAGCTAGATACGGTGTGTCTCTCCTCCCAGACTCCTGTGTGGGCTTCCCCTTGTGTGACTGTATGCGGCAGCTGGCTCAGATAAATAGGAGAGAAACCCTTACACGTCCTGTGAACCCACAGAGTCAGTGTAGAGCTCTAGTTACTCAGGTCTGTGGGGGGAAAGCCCAAGCATGAGGTGATCTCAGCAGTGGGGTCAGCTGTACCTCTGTTCCAGACTTTCCTAGTATTCATGGCCGCAGCTGTGCCCTACCGCTATGCCAGGTTGGTCCTCACTGCGATGGCCCTATCTGCTCTGGGGGCAGAGGCTGGTCAGGGGATAAGCCAGTGACCCCCAAAACTGCTGGTGGAGTTCAGACTCCATCTTCCGGGAAACTCCCACTGCCACTCCAAAGGGTCCCACTTTTCCTCTCTAGATCTGCCTTTGAGATATAATATCTTTGTACAACCCAAAGGCCAAAGACCCCCTCATTGGAGAGATGAACTCCAACCTCCCTCATCAGCTTATCCTCCCCTAAGCTGCCACTCAGTTCCCAAGGCTGACCTTCTACCATTTTAAATGCAACATGTAGTTATGAGCTTTAAAAACATGTTTGTGGTAAATGTGCACACAATTTACCATCCTAACTGCCTTTAAGTGTATAGTTCAATAGTCTTAAATAGATCCACATTCCCATGCAACCCATTTGCAGAACTTTTTCACCCTGCAAAACTGAAAATCAGGGGCGTCTGGGTGGCTCAATCGGTTGAGCATCTGCCTTCAGCTCAGGTCATGATCTCAGGGTCCTGAGATTGAGCCCCGCATTGGGCTCTCTGCTCAGCGGGGAACCTGCTTCTCCCTCTCCTCCTTGCTTGTGCTCTTTCTTGCTGTCTCTGTCGCTATCTCTCTCTCTCAAATAAATAAAGAAAATCTTTTTTAAAAATCCTGAAAATCACTACCTATTAAACAACAACTTCCCATTTCCCCTCCCCCCAGCTCCTAGCAACTGCTATTGTACTTCCTCTCTATGACTTCGAGTACTTTAAATCCCTCGTGTGAGTGGAATCTACAGTATTTGCCCTTACGTGACTAACTGATTTCACTTAGCAGAATGTCCTAAAAATTTACCTCTGTGGTAATAGGCGTGAGAATTTCCTTCCTTTCTTAAGTCTGAATAATGACCCATTGTACGTATATCCCACATTCTGTTTACCCATTATCCATTCATGGACACTTGGGTTGCTTTCTAGGCTATTCTGAATGATGAGGGGGTTCTGGGTTTGTGCTCGCAAATAGGGGGTGACGGGCTTTGAAAGTGCGATAATGGGGGCGCCTGAGTGGCTCAGTGGGTTAAGCCTCTGCCTTCGGCTCAGGTCATGATCTCAGGGTCCTGGGATCGAGCCCCACATCAGGCTCCCTGCTCAGCGGGGGGCCTGCTTCCCCCTCCCCCTCTGCCTGCCTCTCTGCCTTCTTGTGATCTCTCTCTCTCTCTCTGTCAAATAAGTAAATAAAATCTTTGAAAGAAAAAAAAAGTGCGATAATGTAGTTTCTCCAACTCCAGTGTGTGCGTTAACCCATCCGCGCACCGTATTAAGATGCAGAATTCAACTCAGGAAGTCTGGGGTGGGGCCTGGATGTGGCCTTTCCGACAGGTTGCCCTTGATTCTGCTCCCATTATGGCCCTTTGAGCAGCTGTGGGCCCTCCACCTCGGTATCACAGCTGAGTCTGAAGCCCGGCTCTGTCAGCTTTGGAAATTTCTTCATCCAGTTTCTTCATCTCCCTGAACCTGCCTCCTCTGCACACTGTGAGAGTAAATAGTATCTCTTCACTGGCTTGTCATGAGGATTAGACGTTCTCATACACAAATGTATGCCTGGGTACAGTGACTGGAGCAGAGCAAGAACTTCAAACTTGGGGGTCACTTCTACTATGCTAGTACAAACCAACCCGTGTTAGTACGTCTCCATGAGGAGACATCCTGCCGAGAGCTTGGCTGAGACAATTATCTAACCCGAGGCAAAGATGGTAGACGGGGGATTCCAAGAAAAAGAGGAGTGAGTGACAGGGACTTGGTGAGGAGGACTGAGATCTGGCCACCTCCGGAGACCTTGTTTGCCATCCTGTTCCCTGGGATAATGTTTTCTACCCATAAAGTGCCACCTCTCATTCCCGACAGATTGTCCACGCCCGTTTCAGGCCCCTCTCTCTCCCCATACACAATTATTTGAAAGTCATCATGTCCAGAAGGTGGGGCATTTCCTGGAATTGGTGACCTTGTGTCTTCCGGCTGAGACTTGGCCATAAGGAAATCCCCTTTGCACAGAGGTGGCCATTGTCCTCAGCTACTCATCCGGGTACCTCTACGTGGACAAGCAGAGGGAGGCCCCCTGGACGTTCTGTTTTCTTGTCTGAAGTAAATACTTCATCTGGCAAGATCTATGCTCCCTGGAGAGTTCTCCTCAGCACCCAATGTTTAAGAAAAAAGACAAGTGCCAGAGTCACAGACGTCCCTGAACTGGGGTCACATGAGGATTTAGGAGGGCAAGGATGGCCCCTGGTGAGCCTCAAGCAGGCTGGGCACACGCCACTGCCAGAAACTGTCCAAGCATTTGGTGTGCCTCAGAACAGAACCTGCCAAAATGTAAGACACTGAGCCTTAGAGAAAGTGGATGACTTTTCCAGCTATGAAGGAGAGGAGGTGCTGGGATTCCGGAGCGGGTGGGACTGTAACATTTACCTTTGTTGAAATCCAGGCCCCATGACTGGCAGCCCCTCTCTTTGTACCTTCTCAAATCTGGAAGGGCCAAGGGTATGCACCATCATCACCATCACTAAGGGACTCCTCAGACACTTGATCATTTTTAGTTTTTTCCTCCATTTTCCCCAAAGACTGCAGGGCTTAAAATAAGCAAGTAGGTTATTCTCACAAGAAGTTGTGCCTCCTCACGGGACAAAAGAGGCCATAGGTGATGAAGCTGCAGGAGCCCACTTTGCAGAGATGTCCCTTGATGCTTCCAGTTAATCACCGTCAGAATGTGGAGAAAAGCAAAAAAGTAACATTTCTCGAAAGATGGCCTCATGTTCAAAAGGCAGCTTTTGTCCCCATACCCCAGCCCTGCTAAACTGGATTGGGGAGCGGAAGGAAGGGATCCTCATGGTTGCAGATTGAAATGCTGTGTACCAGGGAAAGGACTGCACCTTGATTTTTTTTTTAAACTCAATTATTTAGCCCCCCAGAGATTGGAGAAGATGAAATCAAGACATTGGCGAGCTTCCCAAAGGTGACCGCCAGTGGTCACCTTCTCCTGGGCTGAGTCCCTCAAACCACAGCCCATGAAGAGTGCACTGAGAGGTCATCCTGGTGGCTCCCTCCTCCTTGTCCCCAGGCCCCAGGAAGGATGGACACAGGAATGCAGCGGAAGATCCTTTCCTTCTGTCTGGGCGCAGAGCCAAAGCAGGCTCCAGGGGAAGCTGGACAGGAACCAGCCCTATGCATTGATTTTGCTCCCTCTTGGTTCCTATGCATTTAAATATTGCTAAAATAAACCCATTGCAAACGAGATAGCAACTGGTCTTTGTAAATTCCAATCATCATGCATCATTCCTCTCTTTGTTGCTTCAAGCCCATTTGTGAACTGTCCGGTATATGGCCCCTCTACAGATCCTCATGGATGTTAATACTGTCATTGAAAAGCAGGAGGGGATAGGAGGAGGCAACAGAGAAAGAGAAAGGGTGCTGGATAAGGGACACCGGGGTTCTGAGACAGACCCACAGTTTCCTGGGGTGTCTCCTGATAAGATCATTCATTGCCTGTATGGACAAATGTAGACTCTGGAGCCAGACCAGGTGAGTTTGAGTCCTGGTTCTGCCCTTAAAGTCTGTGTGAGCTTAGGCAACTCATTTGACCTCTGTCACTGTGCTTTCTCATTTGTGTATGTGGATAATAATAGTATCAGTGTCTTAGATTGTCATGAGGATTAAATAGCTTAGCACACCCCAACTTAACAGTGCCTGGCACAGGGGTGTTGGATACATCTCAAAAATTATTATTTTGGGGGCCCTTGGGTGGCTCAGTCAGTTAAGCGTCTACCTTCAGCTCAGGTCATGATACCCTGGTATCAAGCCCCAAGTCAGGCTTCCTGCTCAGCAGGGAGTCTGTTTCTCCCTCTCCCTCTGCTGCTCCCACTGTTTGTGCTCTCTCTCTCTCTCTCAAATAAACAAGTAAAATCTTTTTAAAAAAGAATTATTATTTTCATTGTCATTATGATGAGAGACAACTAGGAACTAATGGTAGACATCACAGATGGTAGAACGAGCTCTGCCCCTGGGGGGTGTTCATAGGTATGTGGAGTTCGAGGTAAAGGACACACCCCAAAGGGTGGGGGCTATCTGGCTCTTCTATTGAGCCTTGAAGGGAGTTTGTATTAGAAAGCACATCCTACACCCTGAACGCGCCCGATCTCGTCTGATCTCGGAAGCTAAGCAGGGTCGGGCCTGGTTAGTACTTGGATGGGAGAAAGCACATCCTAGCAGGGATGAGCTAGGAAGCCTAGGTCGCATCAAGGTGCGGTTACCTGCTGCAGAATTGGCAGGGATCCCAGTAGCAAAGCCAGTCAAAGTCAGTTCTTAAACAAAGAATCTGCATGATGCCAGGAGAGAGCTTCATAGAGACGAAGTAAATGGCAGTGTGCATGAAGGGCACCATGTGAATGGTGCCCCTAGAAGAGTGTGATGCGTAGTTCCAGAATAACACTTAGGAGGTCACCAGAATATTCTCAGTGCTTTACATTTGTTAATCATTTGATCCTTATGACAACCTCGTGAGGTAGACTATTCCTATCCCTATATTGTAGATGAGTGCTGAGGCACAGAGAGGTTAAATAACTTGCCCACTGTCACACAGCCATTTTATGGCACAGCTAGGTTGTGAAATCAAAGTCTGCAGAGTCCTTGCTCTTAACTATTATATTATATGATACAATTCAACTTTATTAGGGGCTAACTAGGTGTCACATGGCAGTTCACTTAATTCTCATAAGTGCTCTATGAGTGCACTAATTTTATTATTCTGTTTTACTGAAAAGAAAACTGAGGCTCAGAAAGAAGTTCCTCAAGGTCTCAGATATGGTGATTGGGGGTTTGTCTCTTGTGTCTGGAGAGCGGTCTCTAAAATGAATGCCAGCTCACATTACAGAACACCTGCCATTCACAGGACACAAGCTTCTCACTGGGATCCTCAGCCCTCAGCTCAGCTCTGACATTTCAGGCCATGTGAGCCGAAGGCCATGGAGAAAAGACATCTCTGACACTAACTGACGGTTTCCTAAAACGTTCTTTCAGATTCTCCATGAACATGAACCAGCAGGGAAGGAATCACTAAGGCACAGACGAGCAGGTATGTAACCTCTTTGCTTGGTAGTTTCTTCTAGTAAGTCCGATCAAATGACATTTACTGTAACTTTCCCAACCCTGTCGTCCACATAATTCAGTCTGCAAGTGCATCATGGTTCAATTTCTAGAAGTAATTAGAAGAAAACTCCATTCCCTACTCTACCTAATGACATTCAGTGGATCTTAGCAACACATTATAAGACCCTCACTTCCTCCCTCACTGGTCTCCTGAAATCCTGAAGAGTCTGTTTCCAATGGCTCTCTCCTTAGCTCCCAGCTTCCTCACGGTAACCTTTCAAAAGCTCCGATCAGATTCCACTATTTTCCTGCACAAAATCTTTCATGAGCTCCCAACTGCCTTGGAGAGAAAATCCAATCACCTGTGAGCCTTGCCAGACATCACGTGTCCTTCCCACTTGTTCTCCTTCTGTTTCCTTTCACATGGTCACTGCTCCACCAGCCACCCTACTTTGTTGTCTGGGGGACTCCAACCTGAGTCTCCATTCACACGGTGTCCTGCCATGTAAGACTTTCCATTGATGCCCCAGACAGGGAGGGGCTGTTTCTCTGGGTTCCCACCGCCCTTGTTACATTCCCAGAGCACAAGATCTGTCCCAGGGCATTGTAATTCTTTTACTTCCTGTGTGTCATTCCCAGGAGACAGGCATTCTCTTGAGCCCTCTTCATCTCTGTAACCTGGCATTGAGCCCAGTTTCTCAGTAACTGAGTTAACAAATGAAGAGAGTGGGTGTCCTTGTCACAGCTGCCCCTTTGTGAGTTGAGGACACGTTCCTATCGCTAAAAGTCCACTGTCTTAATGTCTGTACCAACTCTGGAGAAGGTAGAACTTCTTAACTTTTAGGGTTATGACTGATTCAAGTCCAGGTGTGCTGTGGCTTGGTCTGTTCAGTCTTGTGGTCCACAAGAGTCAAGAAGCTGCCAAAGAGAGTGGGCTTACCCTGAGGCCAGGACAAAGGTGTTCCTTAGAGCCTTCCAGAACAGCAGCCAGCTCCAACTTTGCTCCATTGCTTGAAATGACAATTTAATCATATTTTATTGAGGTCTCAAAATGTTCACCGGAAGGTCACACCTTCATTTTTTCTTCTTTTGCCTTTCTTTCTTTCTGCTTTACCTCTGTGTTATAGCCACACACCTTTGCTTTCCCACTCCCCTCCTTCCCCAAAGCAATCTGAAGCACACAGACCACACTTTCCGTGCTTTAAACAAGCAACAGGACGTGGACTCCAGTCCCTGAGTCCCCCTTGCAGCCTGTGACAGCAACAGAGCTAGAGATGTCCCCGTTCTGTATTCTGAAAGACTTTTCTTTTTAAGATCAGACTGTTTGTGGATGAGTTCTAGCCCCAGGCTTCTGCCAGGCTCTTGAGGGCCTCAGGCTGCCAGCTTCCTCAGGGACAGTTGGTGACTGTATAGTTGTAAAAGGAACGTCTTCCTGTCCTTCCAGGCCCAGCTATTTATGACTGTGGTGACATCGTGAGAGGTTAGCCTTTGGGGGAGGAAACCACTTCTACGTCTAAGGATTTTGACATACCAAAATTTTCCAGATGTGCTTTCATTAAAAACAATCATCATGATGATAAATTACCATAAAAACCTGTTTTCCATTTATTTGACATGATCCTCGGTGCTCTTTGGCCTCCGGAGTCATTATGGAAGTGTTAATGGCTCAAGGCATTGTCTGCGGAAGATGAGTTGGCTGTGGTACTTTTACAAAATCGCCAAAGAAATGGCCATGGAAAGACCCAGGCGTTAGACCACACAGAGCTGGGATGGGAGTTGAAAGAGAGAGCACTGCTGTCCCGGAAAACCATGAAAGAAACCAACAGAAGGATTGCAGTTAGCAGATGCCTTACGGAGGTGTCTGTGTTCTGCTTGCTGTATTAGTTCAGTGAGGCGAGAGGATCGAGCTCTGATTTTCCAGGTGATATCCCCTTTCACATATAAACTCATCCTCCCCTTCTGGGGACTTAAGGCCAGAAAGGGACAAACAAAGATTCCAAGAGAAAGAAGATCCTCAAAAGGAATGTCCTTAGGGTTTGGGGTCAAATCATCCTGAAAAGTAGGATCAACACTCCCATTTATGCTCAGAGCCCTTTAGACTGCTTCCTAAGTTACTCTGGTTAGCTATATAAATTCAGGGTCCCTTGATACACACACATGGGTACATACGTGTATTACATATATATCATATACATATTACACACAGAAACACAGACATACATATGCATACAAATATATATGAGTGATTATTTTACAGGGTTGTGATATTAGATAATATTATGTACATATTATTTAAATATTATTAGAGTTATCTAGGGGTTTGCTTGATTTGGGGATTTTTTAAAAATATAAACACAGGGGCTCCTGGGTGGCTCAGATGGTTGGGTTCCTGCTTTCTGCTCAGGTCATGGTCCCGGGATCCTGGGATCGAGTCCTGCGTCAGGCTCTCTGCTCAATGGGGAGCCTGCTTCTCCCTCTGCCCCTCTCTCTATCTCTCATGAATAAATAAATAAAATCTTTTTAAAAATAATCAGATAAAAGAAAAATTTTTTAAAAACTAGAAACAGATTTATTTGTAAAAATAATTTTGAATCTGAAGGAGCCTGAAATATCCCAGGTACAGAGGAAGTCCCATATAACCACTGAAGGCAGGAGGAGGAATGCCAGGAGATACAAGTTAGTGTTTTTGGAAAAGTATCTCAGAACTCGGTTGGGGAAGAGAAGTCTGCACAAAAACCCAGAGGCCAGAGACCAGAAGAAGGGTGGACCTGCCAGTTAGAGCAGAGAGGCCTCAGGGGAGCAGAGGGAAATAAGAATGGGACACAGCATCCCGTTATGTCCCCACGACACTAGGAGGTATATTCTAGATCAGCTGAAAGGGTGGCACAGAGGAGGGACTGATGGAAACCATCTGAAGTGAAAAGTAGCCAGATGGTTGTGGCTGAATGAATTACATGAAGAAGTCAGCGCTCGGGAGCCCAGCAAGGAGGCTCAGCAGCATGGACCATCCTTGGCCCCTCGAGGGAAACAGGAAAGGAGAAAGGGGAACGCTTGTGAAGGATATTATGACAAGTGGATCAAAAGGACTTGGAGACAGCTTTGACGTGGGGTGACAGGTAGCAGTGATCCATGTGACTTTCCAGGAGCACACAGACCTGGACATGTGGGGGATGTGGAGACACAAGGTAGAACCCAGAGTTGGAATGGAGATCTCATCTTGGAGGTTTGTCAGTCCGCTCCCAATTGAGTCTTAAGGGTATTCTTCCTAGGGGAGTGAGAGCAGAAGTTTTTTCTTGGTTAGCAGTAAGTAACACAAGTGTGTTCTCTAGGTCCCTTTGTGAAGTTTTCCATGCCAGGTTTCCAAGCTTCATTGGGAATGTTCTTGGGCCCTGGGCAGAAAAGCCCTCATGGGTTCTTCTTTGCCTTCAAAAGGAATGGCTGACAGCAGACACATTTTCGAGAAAGGGAGAAGGGATGTCCTATCCTCATGCTGGAGGTTCTTAATGCTCACACCCGCCTAGTGAGAGAATTGGGTGGTTGGCTGCTGGGGTGGGAATCTCGATCTTTCTGCGGACCTGGCAGCCCCAGCCTGTGCCGGCCCTTCTTCATCTGGGTCCAAGAAATGCTGTGTGTTTTCCAGGTGAAGGAACACATTTGCGGGGGTGGGGGGGGCGGGCGGGGGCTTCATCTTCCCTAGGATAGCATGTGGTATTTCGTGCACTTATCCCAGAGAAGGATGACAAGACTAAGAAGCCCTCGGCCTGGTGTCTGGGTTCGGTTTTAGGGTTGACCCTCCAGGTGTTGGGAAAGCTTCTTTCTTTTAATTTCTGATTAGTGTGGTTTGTCTGTTTAACTGTCTCAAAGGCGAGACCCGACTAGAATAGCATTAGCTCTTCTTGTCCTACCAGCAGACATCTGTGTGTCATATGGCCATCACATTTATTATAATTTATATTCTTATTTCTACCTGCTGTTTCAGACTGGCTACTGTATGCCATACGATGGGCTAGGGGTCTCCATACCAACTTCCTAGCATCAATTCTGCAAAGAATACATTACCCCTGTTTGCCACGCGGCAAAGAGTGGCTCACAGAGGTTTAATGACCCAGGAAAGAAGATACTTGACCCCATCTCACTCTAACTCCAAAGTCCATGCTCGAGGGGCAGAGTTAAGAGTTTTCAACATGGGTTTCTGGTTCTTGCCCACGAGATTCCAGGCCATGATTCTGAGAGCAGCTTTGTAGGGGAAGGAGGAAGGAGCACTGTCTTCATCTCAGTAGGAAAAGAATTTTACATCGGACTGACTTTGATGACTCGGGTATAGGACAAACTGGGAGAGTGGATTACTTTCTCCAGACTTTACAGTCCTGGTGTTCTATGACACACTGTGCCACCCATGCTCTCCTACATCGACACCTGCCAGCGAGCCCCAGCCTGGGGTTCTGGTAGTTTTCCCTTGCATGAACAAACCTTTCTAAAACCTAGGGGCGCCTGGGTGGCTCAGTGGGTTAAAGCCTCTGCCTTCAGCTCAGGTCATGATCTTGGGGTCCTGGGATCGAGCCCCACATCGGGCTCTCTGCTCGGCAGGGAGCCTGCTTCCCCCTCCCACCTCTCTCTGCCTGCCTCTCTGCCTGCTTGTGATCTCTGTCTGTCAAATAAATAAATAAAATCTTTAAAAAAAATAAAAATAATAAAAAATAAAAAATAAAATTAAAAAACAAAAACAAAAACAAAAAACCTTTCTAAAACCTAAAGGGAGGACGTGATCCTCAGACTCTCTCCTGACAACGGTACAATAGGATACAGGTGTTCCTGCCAAATTGCTACCTACTAGAACATACTAAGAAACAAGCAGAAGAACAGGCACCTTTTGATATTTATCCGCTATAAGACTGAGGGTGAGAACAACAGGGCCAGATCTTCAGTGATAAAGGAGCATTGTCCCTTTGGGTCAAGAGGAAAAAATCGCATCAACCTCGTTTCTCTTGTGTGAAGTCAGCAGCCTTCATTCTTTTGCAGGTGGGAGATTAATTTACACATAGATTTAGGCTCCAGCTTCTGAGAAGCTGTCATTCCCATTAGCGTGGCCAGGCAAAAATAGGGTTGTTTGCTTAAACAGCTGTGATTAAGACCCAGAACTACTTGTCACAGTTTGGCGCCAACTTTCCAGAAATGTGTCTTTAAGATAAGTGCTGTGTGGCGGGCAGCGATTTCTGGGAAAGGAGAGGGGAAATCCTGGCTGGTCTGTGTCTCTGAGCCTGCCAGTAGGCTCCATTTGTGACACCGATGACACCCGGAATGTGCTACCTTCACTTGGGGGCACCGGTGGGTCAGAAAAGCTCAGGCAAACAGCACCAGGCCACAGGAGGCTGAGAAAAAGCAAACATGTTAAACTCTCTGGAATCAGATGCTCCAGGAGGAGGAGCACAGAAGGACCTGTGAAGGACAGGTTCACCCAGAGGTGGGAAAACCATTCTCTGTTCTCCCCGAGTCCCTTAGTAGCCCAGAGCAGGGCCCGGAACATCACTCTCCCCAGCTCTGAAGTCCTCAGATTTGGGAGACACCAGACCAGCGGGATTTGGCATTTTTTTAATGCCAAATTGTGGGCCTACCTGGGGGCTGTGAGCGGAGTGTGCCTCTGGGCCCATTCCCAGGGGGGTCACGCTGACACCTGAGCAGCTGAGCTACTTTCCTTAAAGTCAGACACTGGCCATGCGACCTTACAGGGGCAAGAGGCCCGGTGGCAGCTCCGTGTGTCTTGCCTGTGGGGCCGTGTCACTGGAGATGACTTGGATCGGGAAGGACAGCTTGCTGCTCCTCAGATGAGCCGTGGAAATCACTGTCTCGGGGTTTTTGTGCTTACTTGCGCTTCCTGGGGGCGTAGTCCCCAAACAGCCACAAGGCAGCTCGTTTCATCTGCGTCTTTGGCCAGCATTTACTGCTCTAGAAAGGTCTTATCTCACCATTCTTTTTTTTTTTTTTTTAAATTTTATTTATTTATTTTTTTAACAGAGAGAGAGAGAGAACACAAGCAGCGGGAACAGCAGGCAGAGGGAGAAGCAGGCTTCCTGTAGAGCAGGGAGCCCTGGGCGGGACTCGAATCCCAGCACTCTGGGATCAGGACCTGAGCGGAAGGCAGATGCTTAATGACTGAGCCACCCAGGCATCCCTTGGCTAAGCATTCTACAAAAAATCCCACTCTACCCTCATTGTGTCTGCCATTCTGTTTTCTTACCCTGCTTTATTGTCTCCATGCCCTTCCAAACTGCCCGACACGGAATTTTCAACGTGCTTTTACCTCCTGCGTGAGGATAGAAGATCCATGGAAAGAGAGCTTTGCCTCTTTTATTTACCCCATGCACCCAGGGCCTGGCACTGTGCCTAGGAAGCAGGCACTCAATAAACAGTAAAGTTACTATGACTCAATATATCAATAAATTAAGGCACAAGTGCATAAACCTAGCAAGACTTCATGTCAAAATTCATGAGTGCCAATGGCAATGGGTCACACTGCCTTCTTCCTCCGTGTGGATTTCTAAGACATTTATGATGCTGAAACAAATAGAACAAAGTTTTAGGTAATTCTTCCATTTATTATGAATAGTTTTGCCTTTGAATATGCTGTTAATTTAAAATTCACTTTGAGAATTGTGCACTAGTTCTAAAGACACGTTTAATAATAATGCCTTACTTTTTTTTTTCTTTTTATAGTACAGAGGTTTATAAGGGGTTTACAAAGCAATCACATTCATTATCTTCTTCCATTGGAATTGTGGCAGGGAATGGTTGAAATAAAATGGACTTTAGAGTCAGAAAGATGTGGTTTCAAATCCCAGTTTTTAACGTTTGTTATTCATGGAGCTTCATGAATAACATTAAACCTCAGATTTACCATCTGCAAAATGGGCGCACACATACTCTCCTCATGACCCTGCAACCTACTGGGCAGTGAATACATGGCAGCTGCTGTTATGATTATTACTTTTATTATGAGTACTTTTGATCCATCTGGTATGACAGAAGAAAGAGGTGAACACATATGCTTGGAGACCATGTTTTTCCCCACAGAAGCAGCAGCAGGAGGGAAGGGGGGGGGGAGCAAAGCAAAAGTAAAAACAAAACGAACAGACAATAAAACACACACCCACTCCCACACACAACAGAAACAAGTTTAGGTGCTAATATTGACTCTCCAGGACTACCTTACCTTCTTGGTTTCCTCGTTTGGATTAAAACATTAAATCCCAAACCTGTCTGATCACCAGGATCTCCAGTGGGAATTGGGGGAAAAAATTTACAGATTTCTGGGCCTCATAAAGATTTTACTTGGCTCACCTGGCTTGAGGTTCCAAAGTATGCGTGTGTGTTGCACTCCCTAGGTGTGCATAATCGTCAGTCAAGTGTGCCGATGACTGAAATAGATGACTTCCAAGGGCAAGCCTGTAGCCTTCTGAGTTACTATGGTGGCATGGAGTCTGTTTTGAAGAAGTATTTTCATGCTGAAGACGTTCCTTCTCTAGTGGAGGTCACCATCCTTACCAGTCTCTAGGGGGCAGTGTTGCTTAGGTGGAAGATTTCTCTGAAACTCCTTTAGAAGTTGAAGAACATAAAAGGTAGCCAAGGGGAAGAGGTTCTTGGAGGCTGGTTCTTTCATTACAATTGCACAAATCCCCTAGAAGAGAATTTGCTCAAGTCACAGGAACTGTCCTCTTAGTATGTTAAGCTTTTGGCTAAGCTCCTTGTAAGGTCTCACCGGAAGGACCACCTTGGGTTCCGTAGGGAATGAGGACATGGGTGAATCACCATGGGCTTTCCAGGCACAGGTTTGTTCTGCAATTACGTCTGAAAAGAATACCAAGAGGCGGGCTCATGGATGAGCATAGGAATGGCGCTCGGGCAGGGGCTGACGCCATGCTGGGGTCAGACCCTGGGATGCAACCACACAGGTGGTGAAGTGAGGGATGTGGGATTGTTACTGACTTCACTCTTCCAAAAAGCCCTACCGTCTAGGATATCCTGTTTACATTCCTGGGGGGAGATAGCCTGCCTAGGGCAAAGAGACTCTTGGAGCGGAATCTGCTGCAGGGTGTAAACATTGCTGCTGCGTTACTTTTCAGGAAAAAGAATGTGCTCCAAGGCAGACCTTGTAAATATGCCACCGCCCTCCTCGCACATATTCCCAGCAGGCAACATACCATGTCTAGAGTTAAGATCACATAAATTAAGATTAACGGTTCTTCCAGAAGCTTGTTTTCATCACAGAACCATTGAAGAATCAGAAAGAAAACAGGAAATTTGAGACATTGCCATGGTATCATGACAGACTGTGCTTCTGCACTGGGTTTTAAAAGTCACTTTGTTCTACTTATAATTACATTTTTGTGAGCAGGAAATATACCTTAAGATATATTCTTTATTCTGAAAAAATTAGCAAAGACTTTTTTATTTTTTGTGTATTTTTGTATTTTTTTAAATTTAATTTTATTTTTTCAGTGTTCCAGAATTCATTGTTTATGTACCATACTCAGTGCTCCATGCAATACGTGCCATCCATAATACCCACAACCAGGCTCACCCATCCCTCCCATCCCCCTCCCCTCCAAAACCCTCAGTTAGTTTCTCAGAGTCCACAGTCTCTCATGCTTTTTCACAGTTTGAGTTAATTACAGCAAGTTGAATGATGCATGTCAAAATGAAATAATTCTCAGAAAGATTGATGAATAAAACCGACCTCTAAGACATAGTTTATTCCTATAAGTAAACAGATACAAGAGCTTTCTACAACAAAAATTTATTCATTGGCATTTCCCATAACAAACTTACTCTATTTTAGTGCTTCTCATCAATATTCCTAGGGAAATTTTAAATAAATCTCATAATATTGTGGGAAAATTCTTTGCCCTTTTAGAAAACAGAACTAGAATTTCAATTTATGGCAAAATGTACATCATACTTCCAGATTTTACTTAAAATTTAAGGTAATAGTTTTGCAAGTATTCACTAAACTTTTCCTTATTTGACAAGAGAGAATAAGCCGCAACTTGTCTTCTCAATTCATCTGTGTAAAAAATTCTCCTAAACTTTGAAGGTTCATCATGAACTATGAAACTAGCTCTTGGCTTCTGCTCCTGTTATGTATTTCAGCCAAGAATGAGCCAAAGATTCTGGCAGGGACAGAGAGGTGAGTGTGTGGCTCTCTCAAGAGGGTCATAATTTTAGCAAGAACGGATTGGGCACACATTTATTATGTGGTGAGCTCCATGCCAGATGGAGTAAAGCCAGGAGAACTGAAAGAAATAGTTCCTGCCCTTGAGAAGCTTACACCTAGTGAATCAGACATGATGTAATACAGGAAACTATGAAAGAACATTCTGGTATGTATATTGTCTGGCCTGCCTGGGGTGGGTATGTGTTGGACATCAAATGTGTCTAGGACACCAGTCAATCAGCCTGGAGACAATTTGGAAAGGCCATGAAGAGCAGGAGATATCTTTTATTTTACATTCTGACTTGTGAATTTTGCTTTCATTGAGTGCCTATCGTGTTCTGGACACCAGAGATACACAGTAAGAAGTAAGAGCCCAGGCTGTGTGCATAGGCAAAGAGCAAAGGGAATTAACCGGATGACTTCCCAGAGGTCTTCAAGCCATGCATAGTCCAGGTGTCAAAAATGCATGCATGTCAAATGAATGGTGTTGAAAACATGCTGACTCATTCTTCTGAGTCAGGACCATGGCTTTATTGTCTAAACTGTTGCCTAGGTTCCCCTGCTAGATCTGCCTCCTTCTATTCTGGCCATTTCCGGTCAAGTTTCAACAGAGCAATCCTTGACCTTGGACACCAAGGAGGGTGAGAGATTGGAGAGGAAGGACAAGTTTTGACCTTAGCCTGTGAATTTCTCAAATGGCCAGAGACCACTACACTGAGACCAGACAAATCAATTGCCTTCCTCCAGTAAATAGTAAAGTCATGGGGCACCTGAGAGGTGCAGTGGAATAAGCAACTGACTCTTGGTCTCAGCTCAGCTCCCGAGATAAGGGTGGTGAGATCGAGCCCTGAATCGGCTCTGCACTCAGCTCAGAATCTGCTTAAGACTCTCTCTCTCCCCCTTTCTCGTTGCCACCTTCCCCCACCTCCACTTTCTCTCTCTCTCAAATAAATAAATCTTAATAAATAAATAAGTACATAAATATAAAACCATAGAGAGGGAACACCATGAAGGAGATATTTGGTGGTGTAAATTGACAAACTTCTTTTTCTCTAGAAAGGTTCATTAGAAATCCTTCAAGGCTGACATGTCCAGCATCCACATAGTCCCATTACTGGCTTTAAATGTTGACCTGTCTGCCATGCTCCCTCTTGGCCACCCATGCTGAGCTCTCACAACTTCCTGTGAAGCTCTCACAGCTTCCTGTGAAGCTCTCACAACTTCCTGTGCTTTCCTTTCAGTCGCCTCAAGCAGCCCAACAGCTGAAGAGTACACCGTTGATGTGGAGATCAGTTTTGAAAATGCCTCCTTCCTGGAGTCAATCAAAGCTTCCTTGCACAGCCTCAGTTTCCCAATTCAAGGGAACAGCACTGACCAAGCCACCAACATTTTAAGCATTGAGGTGACAACAGGTGAGTCAAAGACCCATATTTTCAGAACGGAGGGTCAGACATACCGGGAGGAAGGCTGTCTGCCCTCCTTACTATTAGAGCAGATTGTACTTCGTAGGCAAGTGAGATGACCCAAAAAGACCTGAGGTATGATTTATGACTTCACAGACTTCCAGAATGAAGCCCCTACTGGCAAACCTGGCAGCCAGTTTCCTTATTTCAAATGGTGGCCAAATGTTTGCTTGGTGGTTTGTGTATCACTTGTCACAAAATATGTCCCAAGATACTGCCAGGTCCTTCCTGACAAACTGCTGGTCCCCATTCCTCTAGGTAATCAATGGGTACAGCAAGGACCATGTATTAGTAAGTGGCAAGTTCCCTTCATTCTGGCATCATAGGCCAGGAAATAGGAGCTAGGCACACTCCTGGATTGGAAGCAAGACATAATATAGAAACTCCCAGGCTATGGGATTGGACATTCTGGTCACTGTCTCCCTTTTGAGGTTACGCTGGGTGTCCTACCTCTCAGGCACCATCACCTGGGAAGCTACGATAGGGGACTCCCCTTTGTCCTAAACAAAGTTACTGTTTTGTAAGCACTAACAGATGTTGGATTTTTATGATTCTAAAATGGAAACAAGCGTAAAATTCTTGTTTTTCAAAATTTTTTTGGAATTCTTATATTTCAAATAGTCCATCAATATCATCTATGCTTTCCAATTTTTTATTCTTAATATATGCTAACAGAACCTTAGGGATTGCTTCATAGGTCCCTTTGGATGCCCCTTCCCGCCAATGCTGAAGCACAGAACTACACCAGTGTTCACAGATTCCTTGGAGTTTGGGTGTCCGTCCTATTTCAGGAAAAATGATCTGATGGCTCTCCTTTGGGTAGTCACTCTGTGCCTTTTTTTAGGAGCTGATTCTTAGAATAGACAATTCTCAGTGATATGGCTTTGATTGAATTTTAGAAATAAATTCAAAGTATTCTGTTTTCAGAGCATTTGCCAATGTCCCCACCGGGGTTAGAAACCGTATTGCATGGAGCACTGGGTGTGTGCATAAACAATGAATTTTGGAACACTGAAAAAAAATTAAATAAAATAAAAATTTTTAAAAAGGAAAAAGATAAAAAGAAACCGTTTTGGTTGTTCACACTGGATTAGAAATATAAAAGGCACAATCGCATTTGTACTTGGTGTTCATTATCTGTTGCCACTTAACACATTAGCTCAAAACTTAGCATCTTAAAGCAACAAACATGTATTGTATCCCATAGCTTCCAAGAGCCAGATTTGGGAAGAGCTTGCCTGGATAGCTCCAGCTCAGGTCTTATGAGGTTGTAGTCAAACTGTCAGCCAGAGGGGCAGTCCTCTGACGACTCAACCAGGGCTGGAAAATCCACTTTGAAGCCCACTCCTGTGGTTGTTGGCAGGACCCAGCTCCTCTCTAGCTGTTGGCTGGAGGCTTTTGTTCCTCACCATGTCAGCCTCTCCATGACGTGTCCTCATCCAATGGCAGCTGGCTACCCCCATAGCAAACAATGAAAGAAAGAGAAGGAGAGAGGGAGAGAAAGAGAGAGAGATCACAGAGGAAAGCCACAGTATCTTTTATATTCTAATCTCAGAGACGATATATCATTATTTCTGCCATATCCTGTTGGTCGCACAGACCAAGCCTAGTTCACTATGAAAGGGAGTTACAAGAGGGTGTCAGTACTCAGAAACAGGGGTGGAAAGGGATGATGCTGGAAACTGGCTCCCACACACTTCATGTCCAAGAATCTGTTCATCATGGTATCATTGTAGGCATCCCCTGAGATAGTCAAAGCCATCACTCTTTAGGTGGCCATGCCTGACGGCTTGGTGATGCATAATGGGTATCACGTGAATCTCATATAATACTATTGAACTTCCCAGAGGGCCATATTCAGTCAAGTTAGGATTTTCTACAGGTATAAATACTTACAGTCCATAAATGTAAAGGTAGTGACCACCTTCTCTCTCCTCGCTGTTCTGCATAATGCTAGTCTGCAGACCTACTGGAAATGAAATCTGGTGCTCCTGTGAGACGGGCTACAGGTGGCCTCAGGAACGTTGCCTCCAGAACCTCACTTGTCAAGAGCATGACAGCGTCCCTGCAGGGCATCAGTGCAGTTGCCTTAAAGGACTACCTCCCAAGGGACCTTTTTGCCAGCTCCAGGGAGGTAAGTAACTGTTCATTAAATGTTTCTTTGTTGAGTGGCTATTTGATAGAAACTCAAGCAAATGTTTCTCTGTCCTGTGTGTATTCACTTGTTAACATGAGATTTTAAAATATTGCCCTGTTTTTGTTTTTGTTTTTGTTTTTTTCCAGCAGATGTTACCCTGAGAATGTCGGTCAGACTCAATGTGGGCTTTCAAGAAGACCTCAAGAATACTTCCTCTGCTCTCTATAGGTCCTACAAGACTGACTTGGAAACAGCGGTAGGTTTTGGCCCTGGGAACCTCTTAAGCAACAAGTTCTTCAGGCTGAACTGAATCTGTTGCATTTACAGTGATAATTTGCTTAGAGCTGTCAGAATTTATGAATGTGGAGATCAGAATTATTCCTCCAAGTCTGGGATGATGAATTAAGAAGTGCTCAAATCAAATAGTGTTCATGATGCTTTGACATCATCTTGACCTAGGTGGAACTTTTTCCCAGGGTAGGATTGATTCAGAGGTGATCTGGTGGCATCAGCTCACCAAATCCTAAGCAGAGGTCCTAGAACCTGGTCTAGCAGTGCCTGATGGTGCGTTTCTGCTTGTCTTCACACACCGCCTAGATGAAGCCCCTAGCATCTTTCGGGCAGATCAACCTAAGGCTGGTACCAGGGGTTTCAAACCATTCTATTTTAGAGGTACCAAGGCATTGTCCCTTATGACAGATTTAAATTTATTCATATAAATATAGCGAATATTCCCTGAGTGCTAACTGTGTGCCAAACACTATTCTAAATACTTTACATTGGATTAATTCATCTGAACCTAAATGCTTTGCTTGAATTAACTCATTTGGAGTAGAGCTTCCCAGTTGGAGTGCTAAAAATTATTATAGGTGGGGTGAGATAATGACTTCCCTTAGTCCTCTGGGCAGCCAAGCCCCTGTGTCAAGCCAGGAGCACCTCCGCTTACCCTTCTATATCACAGAAATTATTTTCATTTTCCATGGGTGCCATGCTGAAATGCTGAAGAACTCCTGGACGTCCGATTTGCATATCTGGCATGTAATATTTCTGCACAGCATGAAAAGTTTCCATACACACACGCACACACACACACACACACACACACTGCACACTCAATTACATGCGTTGGAGGGAAGAGAGAATGGTATATTCATCGTCGATCCCACCCATCCACGTACCTGGCACAGTGCTTGGCACCCACAGTGCTTTGTGTGTTACATCTACCTGCAGAGGAGACTTGAATGGAGATGAATCTCCTGTGGGTTGGCATTCAGAGAAACCTCCCCATTTTCTTTGCTAGGCATTTCCCGGAGTAAAAATTTTGCCCATGTAACTGGTGCTTGGTTCTTGGAGAACCCAGCCTGACATAGGCAGATAGGAATTACTTCTTCAACGATCTGCCTGTCCCAGCACTATTAAAATAGACGGGAGAAAGGTTTACCCGGGGTGATAAAGAATATGTGCTTTTTACTCGGCTTTAAATCCTTTGGCTTATCTCTCGCTGGACCTTGATATGGTGACACTTGTCTTACTTTGTTTTCCAGTTTTGGAAAGGTTACAGCATTTTACCAGGCTTCAAATTGGTGACTGTGACAGGATTCAGGTAAGAAGCTATAATCAGGTCATTTCTAGTGGCAGAGACCAATACATTAGCAAAGGAGAAAAAGCCCATTGGGGGGCATCATGTCTGCACACAACGGGAGTACTTTGGTAGAGAGGAATACAGTGTCGAGTTGCTGTGGCTTAAAGAGGGAGGCAATGCTGAGAACAGAAACTTGCTCCCTAGAGATGTACCTACTTAGAAAGTGGAAAGTGAGCAAAAACCTTGTGTTTATTCTGTGCATGCAAGAATTTTGCAAACAGATACAGGATAAGTTTGCAGTCTGGCGAGTTCCAAGATATAACAATGAAATAATATCACCCATGATGCCTTTATTCAAGAAAAGTCATCCGCCAGCCACGAGCACACAGTTGCACACGGCTGTGTGAATCTTTCCTCCTGGAGTTGGGCACCGTGGCAGCCCTGAGTGGGTTAGCAGGGGGTTTCAAAAAGTTAGTTGCCAATTTTAAAAATAAAGAATGCTCACAGAAGCATTCAGGAATTTGGCTTCACTTGACATTCAGCATATCTGGTATCTGACATTCAGTGGAGAGAGGGTAAATAATGCTACCCCTGGGAGCAGCATGGCCATGTGACAGGTCTCTGAGTTGTACCTGCCCCCTGCCGTGACCAGGTCCTATGATTCACTCCGCTTGTTCCTTCCTGTCTGGCTGTTTCATTCATTGATGTCACTTGTCTGCAGACATATGAGAAGCCTGAGTGTGTGCCTCAGGCTTCCAACTGGAACTTAATGACAAGTTGATTTGAGTGAACCTTTGAAGACAGAAGTACCCAGCCTGTTCCTACCATTTTGTTTCTCCCACGCAATGCAAATAAACCATAAGCATCTAGACTCTTCCAGGTCAGTTACTGCCTTACTGAACCGAGTGGTCTCCATCCAGGCCCGGAAGTGTGGTTGTGACCTATGAGGTCCGGACGACAACACCATCACCCGACTTACTGCATAAAGCAAATGAGCAAGTAATGCAGAACCTTAATCAGACCTACAAAATGGACTACAGCTCCTTTCAAGCAGTTACTAGCAGTAAGTAGGACATCTCCACATTTCCCCGATATGTGGATTTTGTTTAGATATAGTAATGGTGTTTATATTATGCTTAGAACTAGGTTTACGTGCCCACCCCTTCCCCCATCTGAGGTGCCGGTGCAGAGCCTCCCAACCAGGCCAGTGTCACTGCAGATGGGAGGGGGTATTGCAGGGGAGAGAGATTTGACAAGAGGGTCACAGAGCCATCTGGGTTTATGGATTTTTAATAAAAAATTAGAAGACCCCAAACATCCCAAAACTGACATTACAGTGGGGGTTGGGATATTCATGAAATGCATTGATATTGAACAATCGATACTGTTATTTTGGAGCAGGAGTTCTTGAAGCTCGGCCCCCAGACCCAACAACATCAGCACCACCTGGGAACTTGTTAGAAATACAGGGCACCCCAGACTCACCAGGGCGATCGGCATTCCAACAAGCCCTCAGGTGATTCTGATGCCCAGGGAGGTTTGAGAACCCCGGCTCGGGATCACATAGAGCAGGAATAAAACCCTGGAGTGTTAGATGCTCTTCCCCGTTTACAAATGGGTACAGAGTTGTGTTCTGTTGTGTGATTAGGTGGGTGGACCTATTGTTCCTTGGGAAATAGAGAGGAGAGCCAGCTGGGCAGAGAATTGGAGGGTAAGAATTTGCTGGCGGAAGTCCTAACTAACTCCGGTCCATGGTTCTGGACTCAAGGTGATTCCTTTTGGGAGGGACACTGTCTCCCAGCGGGGAGGGCTCTGAAAGGACTGTTGCAGGCACACCTGAGAGAAAGGGACCCCTTCTCAGGGGTTAAGCCATCCTCGCAATAGGTTTATAAGTTTTGTCTTTACGTTTTCTGATATTGTTGAATGCCAGATCATTTTTAAAAACAAAATATCGAATGATACATATATAATGGTAAGAAGGTGTTACAACGTAAACAAGAAAAAAAGCAAAATGAAAGTTCGGAATACATAAGACAGCAACAACACAGGTGGAAACTGGAAAATTAAAGGAAGTGGCCTAAAAGTATGGGCTCCCTTGGAAGGCACCCAGCAGTGCCACCCCCTCCTGACCCCTAACACCACCCCCAACCAACCCATGTTTTATCTCTCAAAATTTCTTAAGTTTGTGGCTCTGAGGGCATAGGTGAACATCAGGCTCTAGCCTAGGTAATCCTCAGTTATGATTACTCCCCTCAAATTTCCTTTGTATTGAGGATAGTCAACCATTTAAAGGAGTCAGTAACCAGCAGTGTTACCATTCAGTGGCTGACTGTCGGTCAGAAACATGGTGCTGACAGTATGGTTCCCCAAAGCGCTTTGGAGATTGTGGCTTATTCTTCCCAAAAGCCATGAAGTCATTGTGAATGGCACTCAGCACCACTTCTGTAGGGCGTCTGCAACCATCTCTGCCCTCCTTGGGAAAACAGAAATACTCTGTGATATGCACAGTTTCCGAACGATAAACAGGAACGTAGGTCACGTGCATTTCCACGGGAGAGCTCCCCCATCAACCTGCTCTCCATAGCGTCGGTGCTATTTACCTAGAGTATACATATCCAAAAGGTCAAGAGACCAGATTTTGTTTTGTTTTAACTATAATTATATTTGGGGGGCAGAGGAGAGGAAGAGAATAAGAAAGAAAAAAAGCTGCATGCATGATTTGGTATCAGAAAGTTATTTCAAATCTTTATGAAATACCAAGGGCACAGAATATTCAGAATATCTCCATTTATTTGGTCATATATTTATCCTCAGAATAATTAATGTTGGATTAAGTAGCAGGGACTCTTAACCAGAATGCCCCTTTCTTTAATCACTGCCCACAAATTCATGGTCAATTCCACATAACCACATGATACCAGCAGTCTTACTAAGCATTATTGTTAGCCAGTGATGATGAAAAGAGACACATTGTTATTGTATCTTTTCTGTGTTTAGCCTGGCGTGTTACACAAATTCTGTCCTCATATATCCCGTGAGATGGGTACTGTTATCTCCACTTTACAGGAGAGGAACTAGAAGCGGAGGGAGGGTGAATAATGTGCCCAAGAACTCAGAGGAAGTAACATAAGTCTGTATGACTTCTGAGTCTGGTGGCTACATTAACTATTCCCAGGAGGCCTTGTTTCTTAACTGTTGGGTGTGATATTTTAAAATCTTCTATTCAGGAGCCTAAAAAACGTGGTAAATATTTAGATCCCTTGATACTTTGACTAGAACATCCTAGCTCCCAAAATTAATTTTATGGTATTGTGCCCCCGTGATGACAGTATGGAGAGGGACTGGCCTGAGCATAAAGCCCTCATAGAGCTTCCTTATCCAGCACCTCTGATCTCTTCAACACGTGGAATTCCTGCAAGTTGTAGAATGAGAAGCACAGCTTAAAGGGGGAAAAGGCACATGTTGTGTAAACAAAGGACAACCAGAAACACACAGCCACACCCACACAAGTAGCAAATGTGTTTTACTTCTATCTGTGAAATGACTTGATGCTATGGTTCTCCAGATTTGTACTATGAAAACAATAATCGCTGCTATTGCCCCAAATCACCTCCTTCGTAGCTCTTATAGCTCCTGTTTTCCAGACAATGAGCTGAGGCTCAGAGAGGCTGGGTAAATTCCCTAGGGCCACACAGCTATATGTGGCACAGAACCGGGATTCAACTCTGGACCTGTGTGTCTATAAAGTTCTCCTTCTTAAGGGACCGTGGGTATGAAATCTTTTAAAAAATTCTAAATTCTTAACAGACTTTATTACAAGAAATAATTTTTCCCCATTTATACTTCATCAAAGCAATACAACAGAGCTTTCAGAAGTATAAGATACCTGTTATTGGCAAGAGGCAGTTGATATTATTGAGTCAGTAGCAAAGAAACTTGAGGTTTAAATGAGCTGGTGTGGCTTTTTTATAAGCAACTGAGCATTTTCTACCAGACTATGTGAAATATTAAGAATAGCTTTGGGATCCCCATCACCACCGATGAGGCCAATTAAGTATGCACAGACTCCAAACTTGAAACCTTGTCCCCAGTATCTGGCAGGTGGCAACTCTTTGGGCTTCAGAGACCAGCTGTTGGGGGATGGAATGAGGAGGACGTGTTGCTTCCTTCTAGAAGCACCATGGCCCCATGTAGTGGTGGTGTCCGGGGGAGCAGTCTCAATTCCATCCATTTGCTTTGGGATCTTAATACCTTTTCTTTGGGTTCCCAGATGAAACGAAGTTCACCGTCATACCAGAAATCATTTTTGAAGGAGACACGGTAAATCTGGTGTGTGAAAACGAAGTTTTGTCCTCTAACGTGTCCTGGCACCATGTTGAAAGGCACTCTGACATCCAGAATAGCAGCAGATTCTTGGTTTACACCACCGTGCTCAACAACATGACCTCTGTATCGAGGCTCACGATTTACAACATCACTCAGGGCGATGCAGGTGGGTTTCTGTCCAAGAACCGGTGTGGAGAAAGGAGCAAAGGGCTTGTAAAGAAGCAAGCCATGGAATATATGTGAGTGTGTGTGTGTACGTAATTTTACTTTTTATATATATAAAATAAATAAAAATGATAAATAAATAAATAATATATAGAAAGAAATAAAATTTATAAAATTTTTATTAAAATTTATAAAAATTTATTTTAAAATATATAAGTAAAATAAAATAAATGAAATATATATAAAATAAATAAAATATAAATAAATAAATATGTTTTATATAATATATGTATATATATATAAATACACACAGTGTTTTCCTCTTTGAAAAGAAGTCACCAGTCTCAATTTTTCAAAATTAAAAATGAATCCCATAGTATATAAGTAAGAAAATACATCCTTGAAGACAAAAACAGATTTCTGCATTTACCAAGGCTTATGAGTTGGAAACGGAGACAAAAATACAACTTTTGTTTTTAATCTTCAAAATATTTTCAACAGATTTTTTGGGATAGAATTGACATATAATAAGCTGTACATATTTAAAGGGCTCAGTTTAATATGTTTGACATATGTGTACACCTGTGAAACTATGCCCTGCCTCAGGGGAGTGAACGTAACTGTTAACCCTCTGCCCAGTTTTCATGGATTCCATTGTAATCCCTCCCTTCTCCCACTCTCCATCCCCAACACCCCAAGTAGCAGAAGTTTTAAACCTGACACTCCAGAATTTAATAACCCTGTTGTAACCCAGATACCAGCAGGGGACTCTCTTTTTCCCTGGCAGAGAAGTTGGGTTGCAGACCGCGGGCCGTGTTACATCTTTGTGGATTCTGATTTTGCCACAGAGTGAAACAGAACGCCAAAATCATCCACAACCTTCTAATTCTCCGAGGCTTTCCAATTTTTCCTTTCTACCTCTTCCATCCCCACACCTTTCATCTCATCAACAAAGACTGAGATTTCTGCTCCTTCCTTAGAACATCTCTCTACTCATTAACCTGTAACATCAGAAATGATCTGCATTGACCTTCTGCACTTCCTGAATGTTTCTTTAGAGTTGTCTAGAGCAAGTCTTGGATGATTTTGAAAACGATGCTTCAGGAAGTACTGTCACGACACATGAGATAAGACCATCGTTCTTCTAAGGAACGCCACATGTGTAATAATAAAAAATGCAATGGTAAGGGAGCTGGGTGTCACAGTCGGTGGAGCTGGTCAACTCTCAGTTTTGGCTCCAGTCATGATCTCAGGGTCTTGAGATGGAGCCCTACATCAGACTCTGCCATCGGTGAGGAGTCCGCTGGGGATTCTGTTTCCCTCTCCTTGCACACACTCTCTCTCAAATAAAAAAAGAAATCTTAAAAAAAAATGCATTTGTGTATTCTATGCAGGTGAATATATTTGCAAGCTGACATTGGATATCTTTGAATATGAGTCCAGAAAAAAAATAGATGTCACGCCCATCCGAATTGTGGCAACTGAAGAAATGAAGGTGACATGCGACAACAATCCTGTATCTTTGAACTGCTGCAGTGAGATTAATGTGAATTGGAGCGCGATAGAATGGAAGCAGGAGGGGAAAATAAACATTCCAGGTGAGAATGTTAGATGCCCTTTTGCATATACGTTTTTGCCTCTTGGCCAAGTAAAAGTGGGAGATGCACTGGGTGGGAGAGGAAATGTCAGATGACTGTTTTTTCCCAAACTTCAGACTATTAAAATGGATCTAGGCTTGATGCCAGCTCCAGCTTAGCTATTCTAGAACAACATTCCAAAAATATATGCATACAGAGGTCATGCTTGGGTTGTGGACAAGATCCTGGCCGAGAAGACCTGATGACTTCGGTCCAGAGTAACTCCTGCCTGTAGAAGAGCTGGCTCCCCACCTTCCCTCCCTCTTCATCTTCAGCAAAGAGCTAAGGATGAGGTCATTGACTTTGCTTTGGAGTCTGGTTCTGAACTTCTCTTTTCTGTGTGTCTTCTCGTGGTGTCTGTCCTTCTCATGTCTCTGCCTCTGTCCCACATCTTTCTGTATTACCTAACTCTGTGTCTTTGTGGTTTGGGGTTTTTTTTTTTTTTTTTTTTCATTTCTCCTGTATAGACCTGTTTGTCTCTCAATTGTTCCATGTCAATTTCTGATCCTACTTGGCTTCCTTTTAGATCTGAGATATTACTGGAAGTTCTCCACCCTCCCGTTTATACTCATGAATGATAATAATAATAAATTAAAAGAGCAACTCTGACCCTGTTTTGTGTAACGGTTTATGATTAGTCAATGTTTTAAAAATATGTTATCACTTTTGATCATATTTAACCCTGATTGCAAGTTTGAAGCTGGTATTTTTTGCCTCCAGTTTGCAGATAAGGAAATTGAGGGCGACACAGACTTATCCAAGGTTGTCAGAAAGGAAAAGAAAGATAAAGAAAGACTCACCTCAGGTCTGATTTCCCAAGACCGGTGTTTGCCTTGGCAAAAGTATGTTAGCCATGCCTGAGGAGCCAGGGCTGGGGTCGGCTGATCTGGAAGAGTTTGCTCTAGAGCAGAAGACTTTTTTGTCTAGAGATTTCACATAACGAGACCCAATCCTTCCCTTAAGAAATGACAGCTTTATGTGTTCATCTTTACACAAAAAATCATTTAAGTAAAATGTGGCTTTACTCATGAAATTCATCAGTGCTGTAAAGCTTTACAGTACAGACTCTTTGCTATCAGACTATATTGTTATTAAAAAAATAAAATAATGATTAATTTACATGTAAATCGTCCTGAGCCCATCTATTTGCAAAGCACATTTCACCTGCTGCTTCTGTACTTTACTTTAAATCCCCCATGAAGGGGAAAGGCATCTGGTTACCATTGAAAATGTTGACACAGGAGATGTTTAGTTGCTTCCTTGATTTTTCAGGAAGAGGAGGTTGTAGGCACCCTGGAGCAGCGGCCAGATGGGAGAAAGACCTTGCAAAGTTCCCTCGGTACTGACTTCATACACTTAACAGCCCCGAGAGGTGGAAAGTCTTGCCCTCTGGCAGAGGAACCAGGAAGTCTGCAGTACAAATGGTCAGGGACTCTCCGTGGTCACCACTGTTTCACACATTCCTAATGCCCGGTGTGGGAGACAGAACAATGGATTTCCTGCCCACGGGGCTGGCCACCTGGGGACCCGCACTGTCCATTCTTTGATGAACTTAGCCTCTGCCCTCGGCACCTTGCCTTCTTCCTCCCCTCACAGCCTCCGCTCTGAAGCGCGTGCTCTCTGTCTCTCTGTCTGTCTCTCGCTCGCTCGCTCTCTCTCCAAATTCCACGAGCTCTTTAGCACCCATTCTTCCAGGTCAATAGGAGACAATGTAGCAAAATAATTCACTCCAAAGCAGGAGCAACTGAATTATCTACCTCATATCAAAAACAGATGCATTTCATTTTCAAAATACAAGGGATAGGGCAAAAGGAAGGTAATCAGCAGTGGCAGAACTTCTCACATGAAAAGGGTGGTCTTTTTTGAATGGGGGGGGTCGCTTCCTGGAGTTTTTCAACTCATCGGGCAGCAACTAATAATGTAAATGGTAATGGTACAGAAATAATAGTATCAGTAGTAGTAACTGTAGAAGTGGTAACAGTTACTATTATTGGTGCAGCATCTCGCCTGCCTGGTGTAGTGCTAGCTAGCTTCACCTGCACGGAAATGGATGGACAAACTGGGGGAAATTAACAGCAACAGAGTTTGTAGTCTCCCTGCAGCTGTTATGTGGTGTGATGATAAAAACTAACCGAGCCTTAACTCCCTCCTTGCGCACAAGTTAGAGCAGTTCCAAAAGAGTTCATTAACTTCTTCGTGGCCCTGCCTACCATACTCCAGTGGCGGCTGGTCAGCGGAGTATTCATAAAACAACTGAATATTTACAAGAGGGTGTGACCTTGGCTGTGACCTTGGGGGACATGAGAGGGAAGAGCTTCAAACTCCACTGTCCCCTTGCTTGTGTCTTTTCTTCCGGATTGCCCCGCTGAAATATTTAAGCCCCTGTTACCCTGTGTGCCTGCAGTCCGTCTCAGATGGCTCTGGTTTGGTTTGGTTTGGGTTTTTTTTGCAGCCAGACAAGGCATCAGTCAGTTATAAAGAAGGGAGATGGGCTGTTTTTCTTTCCTGAGTAGAAATCAGTCTGTGGCTTTGGAGTCCCTTGATGAAGCGCCTCTAGAGGCAGGCTGGCTTCAGGGTCTGAGGTGAGCCCAGGAAGAGAAACAGCTGGAAGTGGTTCCCTAGCACCCTGGAAGGCAGCGTTTTCCTTCCTGACTGCATGTGAGGGTCACCCCAGGGGGTTATTAGACAGACCAGCTATCAGGGATCTACCCCAGAGCAGCCAATGTCAGGATCTCTGGGTTTGGGCTCCAGGTGATGTGGTTTGTAGTGGCATCCATGAGCCAACCACCAAGAAAGAATAATTGAGTCATTTTTGGTGCTCAGAGGTGATTTTATTAAAGTGGGGATAGGACCCCTGGGCAGGAATTGCCGCACTGGGGTTATAAGTATATTTTAAGTTATAGTATATATATATACTATATATATAGTATATAGTATATATACTATATTATATATATATTATATATATTATTATTATTATATATATTATTATATATATTATATATATACTATATACTATATATATAGTATATAGTATATATTTGGAGTTAGGGGAAATAAAGCCCAAGGAAGTTTCCAGAATGGATTTTCATATGTTGAAAAAGACACACACTCTCTCTCTCTTAATTTTTAATTTTTCCTACCCCAGTGACCATCACTAATGGTCTTCGTGAGGGGCAGGCCTTGACCGGGTGCTGTTCTAAGTGTCTCTGTATCTTAACTCATTTGACCTGACTACGATCCGAGGCCATAGCTATGATTTGTTGTCCCCATTTTCCACCTGGAGAAACTGAAGCACAGAGCAGTTGGGTGACTTTTTCAACCAGAGCCTGCTAGTAAGTGGGAATTTGAAATCTGCAGCCAGACTGCCTGGTCCCAAGTCTGCAGACCTAACCACCATACAGTCCTCCCTCTCCAAAGAGAAGAAATTGGATTTAAATAATAATTCCTTTTCCCGGATTGGGCCTCTTTGCTCCTAAATGGAAGAGTCAGCCCACTGTGTGACAGCGAAGGAACTGCTTCTGTCTCTGCAGGCAACCCAGAAACTGACCTAGAGTCCGGCTGCAGCAGATACACCTTCAGGGCGGATGGGACTCAGTGTCCCAGCGGGTCGGCTGGAACGACAGTCATCTATGCGTGCGAGTTTGTCAGCATCCACGGAGCCAGAGGCAGTAAGAACATAGAAGTGACATTCATCTCCGTGGGTAAGGACTCCTTCGCCTCCAGCCAAGATATTCCCCCCTGGGAATATCTCTGAGCTAGCCGGAGTGTGGTTGGGGTAAATCACAAGCGGGAGACAGGGGGGGTGTCCCTCTCTCCCATTTGAATTCAGATAAGGTCTTTAGAAGAAAGAAGGATGGGGGGAAGCCCAGGGCTGCAGGGGAGGAAAGGTCTGCCTGGTACTAAGAAGGCAGGAAGGGACTGGAAAGGAGAGTTTCACACTCAGATTAGTTCTGTTTAAGTCGTTGAGTTCATGCCGAAGGTGGTGCCCCAGATTTTCCCTTTTCCTTCCGTGAGCCCGTCCTCCCTCCCTTGTAGGCCAGTAGCCAGGCTCATGGCCCACCACCAGCAGGCGAAGACGCGCTCGGTCCTCCCTCCCTCCCACTCTACCTATCCCAGACAGAACCTGGCAGGAAGCTTTAATAATTTGAGACTTTATGATCATTTTACAGTTGTCCTGAGTGTTTTTTAGTCTTTGACTAAAGGCTTTCAACTGAGTTCGTCTTTTTAAAAAGGTGTCATTTCTTCTCCTCATGTAATAAAACATTCTAACCTCACCCCTGTCTGCAAAAATGGGGCAGTCACGCTTGTTTTTCTCCCCATTTTACAAAAACTGAACCATGTAGATCAATCATCAGATCACTTTGAACAATTTGGAGGAAGAACTAATACCAACACTACTGATTACCCTCGTTCACCCTCACTATTCTCGTGACTTAGCGTTTTTTACAAAGATCAAGATGGCGCATATCTGAAAACATTAGTGCCATAGAAGAGTTCGTGGGTCTTCTGAGCAATTTGCAGCTTTCTGTAGTGAGAGCAGGTGGACGCTTCAAGTTTCGACTCTGAGTTGTATTGATTAGGTGGGATTTTGGTTGTCACAGAAACATACTTAGCTTTCACTGAAAACCACTGGTCTGGTAGTTTGGATGTTTTCTGAGAATCAAGAGAACCAGATTCATGGTTCCATGAGCCTCTCCCTTTTCACTCTCAGAAGCCGCCGAGCCGTAGAAAGGCATCTCCACACCAGATCCTGACAGCCAGTGAGGCCCATGGGAGGGACACAGCAATCCACGCTTAAGTGATTGGGGGACTGTATCTGAACGTTGGGATCCCAGCTTCTAAAGGGCACTGTGGGCAGGCCCGATTCCTTTTTATTGTGACAAAGGGCAAGATTTTACACTGGTGGGAAAAGCTGGCCGGCATCAGTGGGTTCCAGGCGTGAAACCGTTCACCTCCAGGAGATAAAAGTGAACGGCATTTTGAAATGTCAATGACATGCTCAAAGAGGGGTGGAAAGATAGAAGCAGAGGCCCAAAAAAGTGGACTGTCCATATAAGCCCTTACCTTTGTAAGGGTCTTGTTAAAATTTTTGAGAAATAATTCCTCATGAATTTATGAGGATATTCTCATAAGGAGGAGTAAACGCAGAGAGACTTAGAGTTAAGGTGTCTCTCCCTCCCAGTTTGCCTGAGACGGTCATGGTATAATTATTTGGGCAATACATTCTAGGATGCCTGTACCTCATATGTTGTTCCAGAAATCACTCTTTGGCTTAGTAAGTGTTGGATGTGGACTATGGTCAGTGGTAAGCCCTGGGGACTGCAAAGACATAGAAAAGAGAGCCTGCTCTTGAGGGGTTCACACTTTTATGAAGAAGAGATACAGAAAGAGAAATTAAAATACAACACGGTGTTATTTAAAACATGTTTTAAAAGGGTAGAGAATGGCGTTGTTACAAGAACAGAGCCACTGGGCACGGAAAAGGTTGAGGGGAGCTTGGGTTATGTCAACAGCCCTAAGTTTGCAACCTTTTGCCCTGCCGATCATCAGGAGATAATTCCAGCCACAACAGGGAAGTGCACCAGCTCCCAAGGCAGGAGATGGAAATGAGTACAGTTGAGAGCACCACCGGGAACAGCCTAGAAACAAAGAAAGCCCAGGAGCCGCAAGGTACCCATCCCACAATGACACCAGTGGAGTCAGGACGGCCCATGCTCTCTGCCTCTGTCTTAAATTTCACTCGTGTGTCAATGTCACCAGAAAGACTAAATCTTGTGCTTGTTGTTGGTTTTTCTTTTGTCCGTTCTGTGTGCGTTCTTTCAGCCAACCTAACAATAACCCCGGACCCAATTTCTGTTTCTGAGGGACAAAACTTTTCCATAAAGTGCATCAGCGATGTGAGTAACTATGATGAGGTATACTGGAACACTTCTGCTGGAATTAAAATATACCAAAAGTTTTATACCGCCAGGAGGTCGGCTGCTGGAGCAGAGTCGGTGCTGACCGTGAAGACGGCAACCCGGGAGTGGAATGGTGGGTGCGAGACCCCAGACCCTTTCTGTTGCCATGCTGCCTGGGGCCCCTGGGAACACCCTGAAAGAGGGACCAGACCTGGAGGGGCTGTCCCGGGACGTGTCTGCGCGACTGCACTCCATGGAAGAGCTCTGTATGGGAAGATGTCCCAAATCTCCATTGTATAGATGTGGAAACAGAGGCTCAGAGAGAGTAACACATGCACCTGGGCTCCTATTTCTCAAGGTGTAGAGTTGGGACTGGAACTGGGATCTCCAATTCAGGAGCCTGCGCTGTCACCATGAAATTAAGAGGATTGTTTTGCTGCTTATGTTTAAAGATGTATTTGTTTATTTTAGGGAGAGAGGGAGTACAAGCGGGAGGGGCGGGGAAAGGGAGAGAGAATCCCAAGCAGATTTCTTGCTGAGTGCAGAGCCCCATGCCGGGTTCAACGTCACGACCTGAGCCGAAACGGAGTCAGATGCTTAACTGACTGAGGCGCCCAGGTGTCCCAAGAGGATTGTTTTTAACAGTGGTTTTACCAGAATTTTAGGAGTTTTTCACCCAATCATGATTTAAAAAAAAAATCTAGGTCAAGGATTTATATGCCTGGTTCCAAAGAAAGGAACATTTGCATTTCGTATTTATCCCTACATGTTATTCATGTTGGAAAGAAATGCAGAGATTTCGAGGGGGAAAAATTATTTGCTATAATTGCTGCAATAAAAGTTGACATGTATTGAGCCCTTCATATGCGATAGGTGCCGTGCTAAGTGTTTGAGTGGATTAGTTCATTTACAACATAAACCTAGAGGATGCCTGGGTGGCTCCGTTGGTTAAGCATCTGCCTTTGGCTCAGGCTCAGGTCATTCTCCCAGGATCCTGGGATCTAGTCCCACATCGGGGGTCCTTGCTTAGTGGAGGACCCTGCCTCTCCCTCTGTCTGCCCTTCCCCCTGCTTCTGCGCTCTCTCTCTCTCTGAAAATAAATAATAAAAATAAATTTTTAAAAACCCGGTAAACCTAGAGGACAGTGTTATTAGTATCCCCATTTTACAGTTGAAGAAACTGAGGCCCCATGAGGCTAAGTAAAATATTTGAGGTTATACATCTGGAAAATGGCAGAGTCAGGGTGAAATGGAGACTGTCTGGCCAACCCTGGACCACTCCCGTCTGAAGGCTTTCATTAGTTATAAGTGTAATTAGTCCAGGTCCTACAAGTCCCAGGTCTTTATTTGCTTGTGTAAGGCCTAGGTATCATTGTAGAAATAACTGGTCCCTGTGTGGCCGGCCGTGGTAGAATACAGTCAGGAGACAGAGTAGTGTTCCCCGTGCTGAGCTTAACCTACGCTGTCCAATTGCTCTTCCCCCTGAGGGGTCATAACTGAGGAGGAGGCATCGCTTTTCCGGGAACATAAACTATTTGACCGTCCCATACTTGGGACAGTCAAAATCCCGTTCTCATCTAAATTAACTATACTTTCATTTCATATCGAATTTACATTTCCCTCCCTCCTAGCAGAAACAGAAGGGGGTTTGTTCTCTGTCCTTGTTCTCCCTGTTTTCCCTCCGGCTATGTCATGGCTCTAGTTCCACCAGAGTTGAGGCAAAGAGAAAGAATGTTAAGAAAGTAAAAGGGTCTTACTCAACTGTAGGTGCTGGTACCATCTTCCTGCCCTGTCCCCATGATGGCTGTTCAGGTCGTGGCTCATCTTGTGGTGGACCCTGGTATAAAGGCCACTGGGATAAGGTCCTCTCTAGAAGCTCAACCCGAGGACCATGCTCAGCCCCCTCTGCCTCACCAAGCACAGGCTGCACAGCCTACTTTTGCTGTAGCCTTCCCTCCGTCCTCCAGAAAGACCTCTCATCGTCAGACTTTCCTAGATGGGAGTCAGACATCAGACGTCTAACTCCAGGGTCCACAGGGGAAGCTACCTCAAGAATTTCAGCCTAATCCCTTCCACACACTTTGATGGTGTTGTGGTGCTGGCATGCCTACTCACTCACAGATGGGGCGAGGGGACACCATGCCACCACAGAGCTCTAGCTGGCTGACAACTGTCTTTGAAGAACTCCTCAGCCCTGCACACACCCAAATTCCCATGCTTCTCCCTGAGTTAAGGAAAGAGACTTAGAGTAGGTAATGGGAGCTTGGTTTGAATTCCAAGGGCATCTGGCTCGCTCAGTTGGTAGAGCATGCAATGATTGATCTCGGATCCCAAGTTCAAGCTCCACATAGGGTGGAGAGATTACTTAGTATATGTGCTGCCGAAGCGAGCACAGAGAGATTACTTAAATAAATAAATCTTTTTAAAAAAGAAAAAGAAAAAGAAATGCGATTCCACACCTAATAGGCTGTATAACTTTAGATAAGCCACTTAATTTTATTTAAAAGTAAATGACTATTTAGGCAATGCATTAGTCCTTCAAATACATAGAGAACCCAGGAGGAGAGTTGATCAAACATTTTCTCATCCAGTGTCTAGGAAGGTGTGACGTGCTCTTGCCCATGCTTGACAGGAAAAACTAAACTTCATCTTAACCTTCCCAGCCAATGTTTTTTTGGAGCAGTGATCACATTCCATCTCATTTTTGCTTCCTTCCACACAGGAACCTATCACTGCATATTTAGATACAAGAAATCGTACAGTGTCGCGACAAAAGATGTGATGGTTCACCCACTGCCTCTAGAGCCGGACATCATGGTGGACCCTCTGGAGGCTACAGTTCCGTGCAAAGGTTCCCGTCACTTCAGGTGCTGCATTGAGGAAGACAAAGACTACAAAGTAACTTTCCAGGTGGACTCCTTATCCTTTCTTGCAGGTAAGACATGAATTGTTGCATTGTGAGATCTCAAAATTTCCTCTGAAAATAGAGGTAAAGAGACATGAGGATTGCCTCAGAGGCAGAATGTAACAGAGGGTACCTCATGAACTTTACTACCTTCTGTTGCACTGTGTGGCCCGTGGCTTGTTGGTTTTTGGCAGAATTTGAGGGTGTGTGAGGGTGGAGCCCATGGGTGTTAGTGGGAGCTGTTGAAGACAGTGTTAAGACACCTTCACAGGCTTTCTCCTTCCTCAGTATATCCAGTATTCTGGTGGTCCCTCTCTCCATGCTATGCATCAGCGTGTTACAAAAGCACCACAGAAATCCTTCCAGATGCACAACTGAGCATCTAAGAAAGTGAGAGAAATAACCAAGGGCCAAAAACAGAGAGAAAAAGAAAAATAGAAATGCTTTAGCTTCTGCTGTGGCTTCTCTGAGGGCATCAGTCAGTATGAGAAACCCAGAAACTTGGGGTTGTTTTTCCTAAAAATTTTATTTATTTATTTGAAAGAGAGAGAGAGCACACAAGCAGGGGTGGGTCCGAGGGAGAGGGAGAATCAGACTCCCAGTTGAGCAGGGACCGTGACATGGGGCTCAATCCCAGGACCCTGAGATCATGACCTGAGCAAAAGTCAGATGTTTAACCGACTGAGCCACTCAAGTGCCCCAGAACCGTGGGTTTGAAGGCTCTGAAGGGCATGGAAGAAAGGCTTTGCTCCCTAAGCAATGACTAAGGGGCCCCGTGTCACCAGCACAGTGTCAAGACTCTCAAAGGGTGACATGTTCACTCAGAAGAGGATAAGCAAAAAAACAAAATTTGTCCGCCAGAGTTAAGAGGTTGGCCTCATTTCCGGGTGGGCACCAGTTTCCCCTGAGAATTACGACTGTCCTGCTCTCAAGCTGCAGAGTAATTAATGTAAAGTGGTCCATGGGTAGCACCCAATGGTACCTGGCACACACACACACACACACACACACACACACACACACAAATCAAATCCTCTAAGGTAGAAGGTACCCTCAACCCAGAGACCTCAGGGCTCCTACAGATTAAGGTGAACCTAGTATGAGCTCACAACCCCAAATCTCACAACAGAGACACCTTCATGAGGGATTTGCAAGCTCATTCATTCTTTGGACAACTATTCGTGGTGACATGCTCAATGCAAAACACCATAGGAAGCAATGAAAAGGGGACGTGAGAGTTGGGGCACATGTGTTACTAACTAGCTGGAAGGGTTCATGTCCCAAAGGACGACCCATATAACGTTAAATTTCCAAAATGAACACTGCAGATCAAAAAAACCCTGAAGTTCAGAAAAGCAGGACCCAGTAGAGATGAGGATTTAGAGAAGGTGTGTGATAGGAGGCTATAGACTCCCTCCGGGTACTGGAATACTGAAGCATTTCACCATCCCGTGTTTAACATGCATGTATTCAGTGCTCTCTAGGGGCCAAATCCTGAGCTAGGCACTGGGAGATGCAGTGATAAATAAGACCAGGTACCTTCTCTCCAAGACTTTATCAATCTAAAGGAGGAGACAGACCCATAAAGAAGGGACGCTAAACCAACGTGGAAAGGCAGGACAGGAGAAATGCACAGGGCATGACGGGATGCGGAAGAGAGGGATGCTGAGAGGCATTCTGATGTCCAAACTGTATGGGCACAGATTTGGAGTCATGAATGGTGGAGGTAGGAGTTAGGGGAGCACCATGTAGGGGTGGGCTGACTTACTTGTAGGCTGGGGGCATTTTAAAAACCACATCAGAAATGAATGTGGCACATGCCTTGGAAAAGTTTGGACATATTATCCATATTGGATCATTTCAACAAAATGTGTGCTTTGGAGACTCATCTTGTGACTTGATTTTTCCAATAATTCTATCTCAGAAAAAGAAGTTAATGGAAAGCAAGTATGTTACAAACACAGTTTCTCAGCAAGCTCAGTTTCCTGGTGTCCAAAGAAGCTGGACATTTTTTGTCACTTTACCAATGCTGCTAACAATTCAGTCCAGAGCTCAGCTATGAAGCTTAACCTGGTTCCAGGTAAGAGCATCTGAAATTTTTTAAAAATATGATAGTCATGAGCAGGGATTCATTTATTCATTTGCTCCCTCATTCATCCATTCAATAAATGGATGCTGTACACCTTCGTGTGGCAAGCCTTGGGCTAAGGGTGGAGGGTCTGGAAAAAACAACCACAACCACAGCAACAACTAAGCCATGGGGACTAGCCTCAGGTGTAGGGGAAAGATGGATGTGATGGCATCTAATGTGGTAAGGGCTGAACTAGAGATCATGGGTGAGGCCAAAGAGGCTGCCAGGTTTCATTCTGCTGGTGAGAGTCGGGAGGAAGTGGTCAAGAAAGTCTTGTGTATGAAGCTCTATTTCAGTGGAGTCTGGGAGGCAAAGCACTGGACTGGGCAGTGCCTAGTGTCTTTGTGGGACTGAGACCCCTTTGAGGTTTCAGCAAAGGAAGGGTGTCCCCACTAGACAGGGCTACATGAAAATATCAATCTAAAAAATAGGCAACCATCTTTCCCATCCTTCTTCATCACCAAGCCTATATCCTCCCCACCGCATAATATTTTCAAGGTAGAAGGTCATGGTTTATGGCCATTTCTGTAATAGCCCATGACCAAGAACTCTCCTCAGGAGCAGCAAAGAGGCAAGTGAATGAAGGATGGTCCTGGGCTTCCACTAGAAACAATCCTCTTCCCCAGAAATCTTGTCTGTACCAGGACCTCTGATATCCAAAAGACTCGTGACTCTATCACCAAGCATGTTAGGTTTACTGAGTGATCTGTGGTCATTCTCATGTATTGGTAACTGAGCTCTGGACACCAAAGTGGGGAGCAATTTAGAGTTCTCTATCTCCCTGACTCACTGTTCCCTGACCCTACCAAGCACACCTCTTCCAGGGGCAGCCAAGACCCCTTCATCACTGCCCCCCGTGCCACCATCTTCACCCAGGCACAGACATGTTTTATTTGTTTATCTTTGTTCTTCTCTTCCCTCACACCAGATCTGATTCCTCTTCCTTTTCCCAGTAGAAATTACTTACATATTTCAAGATTTTATACAATGACTGAGACCTCAGTTGATGTTAAATTTGTAAGTTGGTGAGAAAGGGATCTTATCATCAGAGAATCAAAGACCCTTGGAGATCAGAGATTCTGCAACAAATGTCATTTTCTCATTCCGATCTGGTCTTGAGTTGACATGAAATAGACTCAACTCTAAGGGCAGCCAGAAGGAACAAATGTTTACAAATATTGCTTAGAATATTCAGGTCATGGGTACCTGGAATTCCCACTATTAATTGTATATGTGAATTAAGGCAGTGCTTCTCAACCTTGGCTGCATGCTAGAATCACCGGGGAAAGTTAGAAAATAGCCAGTGCTTAAATCTCAGCCCCAAGGGGTTCTTATCTATTTGGGCTGAGTGAACCAGGACATTGGTATTTTCCTAGCTCCCCAGGTGATTTGAATATGCCAGAGTTGAGAATCCCTTGGATTAAGCCATATTGTCCCTGAGATTCCTAGTAACCTGATTATCTCTTATCAGAATGAGCACACATTAAGCTCTCGTGATTTTTCTGTGGCTTAGATTTAACAGAAAACAGAGAGAAGATTCCCAGGGATTGGAGGCGGGGACGAGGCATACAGGAAATAAATTCTGTTAGGAAAAGCAAATGCATGTGAAAGATTTCTGTCAAAAGCGCTAAAAGGGGCTTTGGAAAATCAGGAGCAAAGTAAAGAAAGTGGGTAATTCCAAAAAGGTTGCGGAAAACTAAAGAGAAAAATGAATTCAAACAGCAACATTCTAGCTAGGCCTGACCCTCTTTTGACTATCCTTTTTCCTCCTTTCAAATTGTCCTTTCTATTTCCGTTTCCAATGCAGGAGAGAAGATCATGTGCCGAGATCCCACAATAGGTGTTGGGGAACCTGGGAAAGTCATCCAGAAACTATGCCAGTTCTCAGATGTACCCAGCAGCCCTGCGGGTCCCACTGGCGGGACAGTGACTTACAAATGTGTAGGCTCCCACTGGGAGGTGAAGAAAAATGACTGCATCTCTGCCCCAATACATAGTCTGCTCCAGCTGGCCAAGGTGATCTTTATACCTCCTTGACTTTGAGCTCTTGGTGGGGAGATCAGTCTAGCTTATCATATTTCTTAGCAAATGGGCCTTGGCCTGGTTGGTGTTGCTCCCAAAGCTACTTTTATTTGTTTATTTTACTTTTATTTGTTTTGTTTACTTTTGTTTTATTTACTTTGTTTATTTACTTTTATTTGTTTATTTCCAAAGAAGGGGCAATCCTAGAAATGCTTTACGTTTTTCTTAAATACAAATATGGAGACTCCAAAATATGTATTCTGCTCTGGGACCAGCTGTGTATCTTCACCTTGACTTCTCAGTGCCTTGTTTCTATTACCTCTGAAGTACAGGTGGAATTATCTTCTTTTACCACTCTCCTTTGAATAATCTTGTTTACCAAGTAAGTAGCTCTCATCTTTTCAGAAGGAGGAGATACATTAAAAAAATAAGGTTCATTGGTGTAAAAAAAAATGCTTGGGCTTTCTGCTTTTATAAATCTGAGATTTCTTCTACCCTTAGAGGTAACCTTTAGTTATGAAAGATGGAACTAGCCTGCCTCTCTTACCTAGAAGAGAGGTTCCTGCCACGTGGTAGGTGAAAATTTCTCCTTTCATCAAAGTAAATAAATGTTACCTCATACTGAAGTTGTCAAGAGTAGAGACCTCTAAAATGCCATGAGTCACACTAAATAAATACTGACAAGGCCACTAGTGGAGTTCTAGTTAATGACACTGTTAGACAAGCCGTTCCAAACGCTCTCACTGTTGGAAGAAGAATTAAGGAAAAGGAGTGATACTGATTTGTGTCTCATCTAATTATCTTCTGTCTCTCCTCTTGTCTTGTACTAAATTCATTAAAATACCTGCTAGGTGCGAAGCATTATGGCAGCTGCGCTCAGGGTAAGGCCACCAAACCAGAATTCAGTCTCCGATTTGCTAGAGGATGTAATCCTGTTGGGTAGTTCAATACACATTCATTTTGCTTAGGATAATCAGGAAGCTCTGCTTGAAGAACTTGGCCTCTGAGTTGGACCTTGATGAGGATGCACCAGTGATACGAATTTCCCTAATTGAGAAATATAGGAATATTTAATTTGAATTCAATGTTGGGTCCTGGTCCCAATTCTAGATACTTAGATACATTTTCAATGGAAAGGTTGGCCTGTTAGCCTATCAGATCTATCCATTCAACGTATATTTATTAAATACCTACTATGTGCCAATTTATGACTTATACTGTATCAGGCATTACAGCATATCGGATGGAATATAACATGTTTCAAATTGCTAAGGAGCTTATAATTTAATTGGAGAGATACTGAAAGTCAAACACAAGATGACATTGGTAGAAATGTCACAAATGTAAAAGTAGGTTAAATAATACTTTATTTGGTAAATATGTTAAGAATGTTAAATAACATGCACAGGGGCATCTGGGTGGTGTAGTCCATTAAGCATCTGACTCTTGGTTTCGGTTCAGTCCCTGATCTCAGGGTCATGAGATTGAGCCCCACATTGGGCTCCATGCTGAGCACGGAGTCTGCTTGAGATTCTCCCTCTTCCTCTGCCAATCCCGCTCATGCTCTCTCTCTCTCTAAGATAAATAAATAAATCTTTTTTAAAAAAATAACAAATACTTAAGAAGTCAGAGGAGGAAACTCCCCTGGGTTGGAATACTCATCAAAGTTCTTTATGGATGAGGTTGAATTGGAATTCATCCTTTAATTGTAAGTAAGGGCTTAGGAAGTAATTGGGTAAGTAATTAGGAAACAGAAGTGGGGGTGACCGTATAATTTACCATCCAAACCAGGACACATTTTGAAAATAAAAGAGAGTGCTAGTAATAATTACACTGGGTCAGCAGACATAAAGCAGAACTGTCCCAGGAAAATTGGGATGGAGAGTCACCCCCCTAATGGTGAGCAAAGTAAGTGACAAGAAAAAGCAGAGTAGCAAATGTGCTTCTGTACAGACCATCAGGGATAATTTTACTCAATTTTAATCTTACTCTCTAGGAATCAGATCCCCTTTCCTTTTTCTTTAACTAGTAGTCATCAGGTTGACATGTGTTTTACTCTTCCCCTTCTATGTGTGAGGTCTTATTCTATTCTGAATAGCACACAGATTAAGAGATAAGTTATTTTATAGGGTATATTTATAGGAATGGAGAAAAAAAAGAAATCATGAATGTAAGAGATTTTCATCATGGGAAGATCGGCAGGATTTGTTGACAGGACTGACTGGCAAGGTTTTTGAGCGTCTGTTTGTGTTGGCTTTTGTTTTACTAGGCTTTGATCAAGAGTCCCTGTCAGGATACGAAGCTCCCAACATACCTGAAGGATCTTTCTATCAGCACAGGCAAGGTGAAACACGAAGTCAGCTCATTTCCTGGGAGCCTGGGAGCCATCATTAACATCCTCGATCTGCTCTCAACAGTTCCAACCCGAGTAAACTCAGAAATGATGACGGTGAGTTGGTTGAGACCTTACAGGGGTTTTGGGTCCCCTCTTTCCACCCCTTGGGACTTCTGGTCAAGAAACGTAACTCGTCGCCATTACAGCTCCTTCTTTGTCTTCTCCTGAACAATACCCTGGATTTTAGGGTCACAGAGCATGCTTTGTGTTTTGTCAGCTATGGTTTTTAGGGTCACAGGGGGTGTTTCTAGTATTCATTTCGAGATCAAAAGATTTCTTTAGTGAATCTCCATCTTAGTTTCCTCATTAAAATAGAATGGATACTTATCTGCTTTCTAAGAAAACCAGGAGGGAAAGGTTTTCAGAATATGTACAAGGTGGAATTCTCAGTTGTCTAGAACTAAACATGAACTTGAGGCAGTCAGGGTTCTGAAAGGAGTCACCCAGAATTCAAATGAAGAGTTCAAATGATGAGACTTTAACGAAAGGATACTAACGAGGTCAATCTGGGGATTAAAAAATAAAATAAAATAAAAGCCAGTACTACCCTGAGGCCTAAAGGGGAAAGGAGAGGAAAGAGTGCTCCTAAAGTGGAGGGAGAACGAAACCTTGGAGGAGGGATCACTAGCGGGAGCAACAGAACTATCACCAAAGATGTACAGAAGATAGTATGTGTGTAGAGGGGAGAGGGGGTGACTGGGGTGGGTCATAAGAAAATATATTTCAACTTCTTCCTTCTCCCACCTTCCCATCTCCTGCCAGTGCTTCCCAGTGGCCAAACACAGCCAGAGGTACCTGGCAAGAGCTTGGGGAGCAAGGGTCCAAGGAGGTTATGTGGTCCTCCTATGGCGAGGGTAATGGAGTGCCACCCATTGGGTGGCTTACCATGACAGGAACTTATTCTGTCATAGTTCTCAAAGCTAGAAGTCTGAAATCAAGGTGCCTGCCAGGCCATGTTCCTTCCCAAGTCTCCAAGAAAGACTTTCTCTGTCTCTTCCAGTTCTGTATAGCTCCAGCACTCTTTGGCTTGTAGCTGCCTCAGTCCATCCTCTGTCTTCACAGGACCTCCTCGTCTCCATTTATCTTCTCCTCTTCTGTCCCTCATAAGAATTCTTGACATTGGAATTAGAGCCCACCTAGGTAATCTGGGATGATTTCCTCTCAAGATCCTTAATTTAATCACATCTACAAAGACCCTTTCCCCCAAATAATGTCACATCCACAGGGTCTGGGTATTAGGACATGTTCTTTTGGGGACCAACATTCAACAAACTACAAGGCTCATAGTTTCAGATTGAACAGAACAAGGCAAAGGAGGGCAAAGAAATTATATTGAGGGAAAACCCAAATGGAAAATGACAAGCCCAAGTTTATGGGAGGGAAAATAAAAATATTTAGAAAAAAAAAAAAAGAATGATGTCTTTGCCAGCAGTTTGACATTCAGCTTTGGAGAGGGTCTTTTGAAACAACTTCACCCTTGTTGAGAAAATATCACTCTCTACAGGCTTGAGATTTAAGATAATATAAAACGGTGAATACATATCTCTACCAGTCTGCTGAATTGGCCTTAGTGGGTAATGGGGGGTGGTACTTGGTAAATGATTAAAGAGGTCTCCCAGCCTTGGGGATGCATCGTCTGCTAATTCCCTGCCTTAAGAAGGAGGGACACAGAGCCCCATTGCCTGTGATGCCTCATTTTTCTCTTATCTTTTCCTCTTACCTGTTACTACACAACCAGCTTCCAGGGAGATGTTATTTTTTCTCTTTCATGATTGAAAGAATTTGGTTGGTTTGACCCCATGTCATCTCAATTACAGAACATTCTCTCTACGGTTAACACCATCCTCAGCAAGCCCATGTTGAGTACCTGGAAGGTGTCCCAACAGCAACTGAACAACCAGAGCTCACAGCTTCTGGATTCAGTAGAAAGATTTTCCCGAGCATTATGGTCTGAAGATAGCACTTTTTTGTCCATCAACCAAACAAATGTGCAGATGAGGAGCATGATAATAAAACCTGGCCATCCAAAACCCTACAAACAGAGCTTTGTTTTCTCAGACTCAGACCTCTGGGGCAACGTGGCCATTGAAAAGTGTGAGCTGGGAAGCCTGCCGTGGGGTTCATCTATTGTCACTGTGGCTTTCCCAACTCTCAAAACCATCCTCACCCAGGACAGTCAAGGAAAGAATGTTGCCAACAGCTTAGTGATGACAACCACTGTTAGCCACAATATAACCATGCCATTACAAATTTCAATGACTTTTAAGAACATCAACCCTTCAGGTGGGAAACCACAATGTGTCTTCTGGAATTTCAGCCTCGCCAACCACACAGGGGGGTGGGATAGTAGTGGGTGTGAAGTGAGCCGAGTTGACAGGGACAGTGTCTCCTGCATCTGTGACCACCTGACGTCATTCTCCATCCTAATGTCCCCCGACTCTCCATACCCTGGTTCCCTCCTGGAAATACTACTGGATATCATCTCCTACATTGGGTTGTGCTTTTCCATCTTGAGCTTAGCAGCATGTCTAGTGGTGGAAGCCGTGGTGTGGAAATCAGTGACCAAGAATCGGACATCCTATATGCGCCACATCTGCATCGTGAACATTGCTGCCTCCCTTCTGGTGGCCGACATCTGGTTCATTGTGGCCGCTGCCATCCACGACCATTTTTATCCTCTCAACAACACAGCCTGTGTGGCCGCCACCTTCTTCATTCACTTCTTCTACCTCAGTGTCTTTTTCTGGATGCTGACTCTGGGCCTCATGCTCTTCTACCGCCTGGTTTTCATCCTGCATGACACGAGCAAGTCCATTCAGAAGACTATTGCATTTTCTCTTGGCTATGGCTGCCCTCTTGTCATCTCAGTCATCACGGTGGGGGCCACCCAGCCCCAAGAAGTCTACACCAGGAAGAATGCCTGCTGGCTCAACTGGGAGGATACCAAGGCCCTGCTGGCCTTCGTCATCCCAGCGCTGATCATTGTGGTAGTGAACATGACCATCACAGTTGTGGTCATCTCCAAAATCCTGAGACCTTCCATTGGAGACAAGCCAAGCAAGCAGGAGAAGAGTAGCCTGTTTCAGATCAGCAAGAGCATCGGGGTCCTCACACCACTCTTGGGGCTCACCTGGGGTTTTGGTCTTGCCACTGTGTTCCAAGGAAGCAATGCTGTGTTCCATATTATATTTACGCTCCTCAATGCCTTCCAGGTAAGTTCTGCAGGGCAGGGCTCTCAGGAAGTATCTGAACTGGTGGGACAAATTAATGATAGAAACACAAACAGGGGTAGGAATGGGGAAGGATTTTAGTCCAGAGGAGGCCCTAGCCCTAAAGAGGGGGAATTACAAGAACCCAGGGAGATAGAAGGGACCCATTCCTCTGCTCCCATGGAACCTTATACCTCTTATCACCTGCATTATAATTTAGCTGTATGCATGACTTACTTTGAAAAGCCCTAATAATACAAGTAGGAGGAAAGTCCCTTCCCTACACAGGATTTTTCTATTTACCCAACATTATCACGATGCCACTTATTATCTCCTAAATGAAAATGCCACTATTAAACCAAGTCATTTCTCCACTTAATTTCCACAAGCATTAAATGAGCACTATCTTTGTGAAGTCAGGGATAGCATCTGTCTTCCTTATCACTTTATCCCTAATATTACCTAGTGGTACAGTGTAGGTGCTCGATAACCGTCTGGCAAATAAAATGAATGTCATGTGCCACATAGTATGTTCTCTAGAAACATTTGCTGAAGAATGAGAGACCGAATGCCCCATGTAAGGTAGACGTTCTGCTCTATTATACTAAAATGAAAAAGACACACCCTTTGCTCTCTTGCAGTACATAACGAACTATATACAAGCCACTTTGTTAGAAGAGCTTTAGCAAAGGTATAGGCAGCAAGGAAGGAATGCTTAACTGTGATTCAACCAGCAGGTGGCGGGTAAGCATGGGCTCCCTTGAGCTGGCGAGGAGGCGAAACAGACATGGTCCCAGATGCTCTTGCCAAAGCCGCAGACCTCTGCTCCTAGGTCTGGCTTCAAACTATAAGGCTCATGTCTAATGAAGTGTACAGCATGGCCTGACTAGAAGGGACTGATTATTTCACCTGAGGCCCCAGGTCTGCATCACAATGACGTAAACACTACTGCAAATAGAAGAGGTGTATTCAGCTGCCCAAACAGCAAGCCCTCCAGTCCACAAGGAGGCAGGGATAAGGAAAGAGAATAATAACCCTCTCACATGATAACATTTAAGGTCCCCTGGTGTGGACCTACTACATCCCTTTTAACATTAATATCCACTGGATTCATTCCATAAATACAGCTGTGGAAAGAGGTAGCAGAAATTCAATGCCGGGCTAACAATACTTCCTATTTTGCTGGGCAATAGACTATGATTAAAATATCCTTTTTCCCAATTCTTTTTTTTTTTTTCCCAGGGATTATTCATTTTACTCTTTGGATGCCTCTGGGATCAGAAGGTAAGAACTATAACCGTTTCATGCTTCTAGAAAAGTCAAAGTGCTTGTGGCATATTGAACTCACGATGGCTTCTTTTAAACAATGGTAGGTCCAGGAAGCCTTGTTAAAGAAGTTCTCACTGTCAAGATGGTCTTCACAGCACTCAAAGGTCAGTCTTTCCTTTTAGAGACTTTTGAAAACATTTCTCTCCACACCCAGGTTTAGCATAGATTATTTCACTGTTTTTGCTTTGGACTTGATTCTGCCTATTAAAGTCAGCCACAGAACTACCATTAAGATGCTGTCCCACATCTTTTAGTAGGAATCGGATAGCACAGATAATACCAATTGGAGGTCGAAAATCAAAATTCACTGAGAAATAAGAAATCTTCTGGGGAAATTTAAGGCACTAGAGAACACAATGTAAAGAATAACGACGAGTACATTTTCCGTAATTCGTTTTGGAAAGTAACCATTGCACTCAAACGTATTTGACTGTCGTCACATGTTAGAAGATACCAAACCCTATCAAACAGCAAAACATGCATTTGAAAGTTATTTTCCTAAATCTGATGAGAGTCCAGTATTTCCAAGTGGCTTTCCTGCTTGATTTGTTTGAAGTAGAAATTCACGCTTGCCCAGGCTTTTTCATGGGAATAAGAGATGCAGACAATGACCACTAGTGGGCAGCAAATGAAACATCCTAGAGATAAAACAGAGCTTTGGTTTAACATTTGTTTTGTAACTGTCTTTCTTCTCTTTTTTAGTCAACATCCCTAGGTTCATCGACACCAGTATTTTCTATGAGTTCTCCCATATCAAGAAGATTTAACAATTTGTTTGGTAAAACAGGTACGTAGTGACCTCTAGGTCACTCCCTAGAGCAGTTACTTAACTTTGGGTTGACTCAAACAAATTTGCCCTGATGGGGAATCTCACACCCCTACCTTCCCACTCCCCACTTTATGACAATCACCGACAATAGCCTCATTTGGGGGCAGAGGTTAAATACAGGAACTTGCTTACATTTTCCCAAACCACCAGGAGGCTGGTACAGAGGGCAGCTAATAATAACTTGAGGATAAAATTTGGAGAATCTTGACAAGCCTGTGGAGAGCTGTCTGTCAAAACTCTATCAACTACAAAAATGAGAACTGCAAATTGCTGGCCTTGTCAAACATGGAGTTCTTTGCTATTCGTGCCTTTTTTTTTTTTTAAGATTTTATTTATTTATTTTTGCAAGAGACACAGAGAAAAAGAAAGAGAGTATACAAGAAGAGGGGGAGGCAAGGCAGGGAGGGGTGGTGCAGAGGGAGAAACAGGCTTCCCGCTGAGCAGGGAGCCGGATGCAGGACCCTGGGATCAGGACCCGAGCCAAAGGCAGACGCTTAATCAAGTGAGCCACCCAGGCGCCCTCTTTGCTATTCATGTTAAATAGAAATAGGAAGGTCCTGTTTATGGACTCAGGTGTAGCAAAAAATAGATTTAAAAAGGTCTACTATAGGATCACATGCTGTGGGCTCCTTTCCCCCTTTTTATTTTCCTTTCCTTTTTCTTTCTTTCTCTCTTTCTTTTTTTTTTTTTTTTTGGAGTGTGCTTGTTGTACACATTGATGTTTACAAAACTGTGCATAAATGTAGGAGGAATCACCCAAGTTATAGTCACTCCTATTCTATTAGGAACATGCACAGCTCAATCCCTACCTTGGATGTATAAAATCAATAATGTTAATGACTTTGAGCAATGGGTCTCAGCTATGCTGGGAAGTTGAAACCTCTGTCCACCATTCCCTTACCTCCAGGAAACTAAGTACCAGAATTGCTTCCAGCTTCTTGAAAATGAACCAGTCTCATAAAGGCAGGACCTAGAAATGTGTCAATACTCCAGACTAAGGCTTTTCCTGTAAAATCAAATTCAGGGGCACCCAGGTGGCTCAGTGAGTTAGTAAGTCTCTGCCTTTAGCTAAGGTCATGATTTTAGGGTCCTGGGATTGTGCCCCACATCAGGCTCTCTGCTCAGCGGGGAGCCTGCTTCCCACTCTCTCTCAGTCTGCCTCTCTGCCTACTTGTGATCCTTCTCTCTCTGCCAAATAAATGAATAAAATCTTTTAAAAAAAATCAAATTCAGAGAATGCCTATCAGTTGTTAGAACTCCAGAGGACTTGGTGTTTGGGACTTCGATTTGATGCATTACTAATGAGAGTGGAGGGGCTTTCCTTTTGACGTTGAACGTCTGTGATTGGGCCTGCTGTGAAATGATCCGACCTTCAAGGGTACGGGACCACCATGGCACTTGGCCGGCACTGTCACTGGAAGATGCCGACCATTTGCGTCCAAGTGAAAACCCTACAGAATGAGTTTACTGAATCAGAATTACGCAATCTGAGGCAAAAAAAAAAAAAAAAAGTGTTCTTTTTTTCTGAATCAGTCTGATCAAAGTTGGAGTTAAGGCTGTGTTCCTGAGGTCCCAGGGCCTGAGATTCCCGATCACTGCTATTGGAAGTCCTCTCCAGGTTCATTCATGCGGCTCCGTGTTGGCCTGCTTGAGGATCCCATAATCACTGTAACTTTGGTTTATGTTGTCAGCAGCCCCAAGGGGCCCCCCAGGCAGTGATGGAAACCTTGTTAGCAGTGGCAGCTCACCAATCTGATGGTAGGGTGGGCACGGTGTCCCTTCCTCACCTAGCACCCCGACCCCACTTGCCCATGCTCAGTCCCTGCCTCCTGCTGATGCCAGCCCATGTGTGGTTGCTCCATGGCTGCCCCTGCCACCCTGCTGCACTTTTGTTAGCAGCCCCGACCTCCACTTCTTTCCCGGTCCTGCTTTTTCTTCTCCTTTAATTTGCTACTTTCTTTCCTTTTCTGCCTTTCCTCCCCTCCCCTTCCCCTCGCCTTCCAGCTCAGCCCTTGGACCCCTCCCAGGAGCCTCCCCAAGTCATGCCCACCCAAGGGGACCAGGGAGCTTCCCTCACGCGATGTCCCCAGGCCCGTGCATGTGGTGGCATGTGGAGGGCTGCCCATGTTCACATCCTCCCTGTCCTGTAGAAACCTGGCTGCTGGTTTGATGGGAAGTAGTTAGTGCTTGTCTTGTCGGCTGCCATGCATGCTTGAGAACGACGGCTTTGTTTGTTCTCTGGCCCTTCTGGGTCCTGGGAAGGGGGTGGACATGGGTTTGTTTCCAGGTATGGCAGAGCCTACCTGGCTCTCGAGGGAGAACTCCCCTCGGGCCACATTGGGAAAGGCACACGCCACCGTGATTCTGAAGTCTTGCGCTTAAGCCTGAGCTGCTGCTCTGTTTTTCAGGAACATACAATGTTTCCACCCCAGAGACAAGCAGCTCATCCCTGGAAAACACATCCAGTGCTTACTCCTTGCTCAACTAAGAACAGGAAAATCGACCCATGTGTGACTTCTTTAAAGGACAGTGGATATGCTCAGAAAAAGAAAAAAAAAAAAAATCTTTTCAAAGCCGTGGGTAAAATGTTTCCTCCCTAGGCTTTCTGGAGCAGATGCTGAAGAGACTCTCTCATTAGGAAAAAGCTTTCTTTCCTAAAGACAGACTAAATGTAATTGTTAAGTTTATTTGCTGCCCCACCCCCACCTCTTGTGTGATACTAAATGTGTACAGTATTTAAGTGAGATTCAAAACCCCTGAGGCCCGACTTCCCTGTCTGTATTGTAAAATAGAATTTCAAAGAGACATTTTTCCTTGTCACACGTTGGGCACAAAAATAAGCTTTGATTCAAATAATAAAAACAAGGCTAGTACCTAGGAAATACTTCAGTGAACTCTCAGAAGGAAGGAAGGAAAGAAGGAAGGACACAGGAAAAAAGAACAAAGTAGAGAAAAACAATAAGAACCACATTTTTAAAATTTCCATGTTAATCATTCTGATACTGCAACATGGAGAATACAAAAATGGCTCAAAAACAGAAACTGAAATAAATCATGGAGAACGTTTGGTATTTTCTTGGTATTTTCTTAGCTACATGAGAAAAAAATTTTTTTAAAGGCAGTGGGAAGAGATTGGGAGGAAATTGTAACATCAGCATGCTTGCAAGTGGATAATAATATTTACAAGAAATGCATGAAAGAAGATGTAATTCTCCTGATGTTAAATGCACACAGACATATGCTGATGCACATGAAGGTTGGAGCTCAGGGCAGGGAGCAGGCAGAGGAAATGGGATAGCCACACTTCACCAGATCCAAGCAGATCCAACTGCTAGTTACATTTTCTACCATTTATCAGAAAAGCCTTACCTTTTGGTTTGTTCCACTTTCTGAAGGCAAAAAATATATATATTTTTATATCCATCACTTGCCAAATGTGACATATGGTGATCTAAATGTGATATATTGCACTGGAAACAGATCGCAACTGTTGTATATTGCATTTAACAGCTTTAACCAGGTACTTCTCTGTGCATCATAGGATAGATTTTCATAATCTTATGGCATTGTTTATCATGTTGTTGCTACTGTGGATTTAGAGGCCCTTGGTGTGTGGTCTAGTTCCCCATGTATTAGCTCTTTCAGTCCTTAAATTCCAAGACCAATATACGGTAAGAGTTTTGTATTGTCTAATTTGTGTTCATTCCAACCACTCAGAAATCCTCTGAAATGAAATGTTACAGTTGGCTACTCTAGGCTCCCAATGACACTTGACCTTGATGAGTAGATGGTGGAGCTTTCCCTGAGGATTTGGTTGTCTGTGAATTACGTGCATGTGTGTCTGTTGCTTGTGGTGTGTGCATTTCATAAAAATATAAATATTTATTAAAATTGTACCCATATTAAAGTTAAGCATGTGCTGTAGCCACGCAACCATACATTCCAAATTGAAGTCTGATCCCAAAGACACAGTGAAACGGAATAAAAATATGGGGCTACTCGGGGATTGTGGGCCATGTGGTCTTCGTAAGGACTGAGAACCAGCAGGGATCCAACCATCCGGAAGGTGGACAGAAGAGGCTGCGATGTAGTAACCTTTTATTCATTGAGTTTTGAAAGAGTTCTCTTGTAACATTTTAACTCTTTAACATTTCTTCTTTTTATTTTTTATTTTAAATTCCACTTTTACCTCTCTTTTCCTCAGGGGGAGAAGCAGGTGGGGCAGATAGAAGTCTTAATAGTGTTTCAAGTAAATGAGCTGCTCGTTTCTATACATTCACCAATGATGTAGACATCTACTCCCACGTTTGTCTGGAAATTGTCACAAAGGAAATGATGAAGCTATAAAATTCTCCAGGGATGGTCAGCTTGGGGCAGAAATCAGTACCGAGGTGACAGAGCCAGAGGCTAGGTTGGAGGATCAATGGGATGAGAATTAGAGGTTCGAGAGAGAATGGCTTTGACCGCTATGGTTCCTGGAGTGATCTCAAGGATAACGGAGGCAAGGTTATATAGTACAATGTGTGAGCCTGGCCATCGTGACATGACCGGCCAAAGAAAGCGGAGCCTTCAGGAGGAGCTCCAAGATGACAATGGGACAAGAAGCACTGACCTTCCAGCCACGACAGCAGGGATCCTTTGGGAATCGTTGTGTTGTGAAGGAACCTCTATAATGGCAGGAACCTTCGCAGCATTCATAGGATGTGGGTTTGGCCCTTTGCCCACGTCCATTTACTGGGGCACGTTTCCTTACCCGCAACACACACCTGCGTGCACACACACACACACACACACACATATGTGCATGTGGTTTTTAGCTTTCAAGCCACCACACCAGATCGATATTCCAGAAAACCTATGAAAACAAAAACTTAGAGACGTACTTGCTCAACTGCAATATAGTTTAACCACTGCTGTTTGCCAAGAATATCCTAAAAGAAACAATAGAATTCAATATTGTAAAAAGAGCCGTCCGTGAGTCTGTGAGGTCCGTGAAAGCAGGAGCCCTGCCTGGTCCTGTGTTCACAAGTTCTCCATCAACAATAACTGCAAGGATTTTAGCAGCAGATTTCTGAGGAAGAGGAGGAAGGAATGTGAGCTCTGATGTTGGTACAAAGTGAGATATATGGTCTGCCCTGCTCTCGAAGTGCTCAGTGCTTTCCCATGTGCCTGACCTGTCAGTGGCCAAAACTTAACTTGCGTTAAAGGGCCTTCTATCAAGTCAGTTTCTTGCAAAGGGGTCTGTGCTAATGCTTCAGAGGTTGTGAGGTGAGAGCATTCACAAAGGAGCAACTAATCTGAGCTACAGAAATATTCTCTGGGAATATTGTTAAGTCCACTGTAACACATCATGTCTTGAAGGAGTCATGTCTGCCATCCTCCTCCCCATTTCTTATAGATGGAAAAAGAGATAAATAAGACCCATGGGGTTTTCAGGATATAAGTTGCTAAGGCCAGAAATTAAGAAACACTGGGAAATTTTAGTCTTTTGTCATTTGTGTAGAGAACTTCAGAAAGATCAGTGTTGGAAGGTCAAAAAAAAAAAAAAAAAGTGACATGGGGATGAGAAAGAGCATAGCGACCTGTCAGTGTAAATGCAGGGGAGGGAGTTATTCTGAGGTGAGAGGAGAAGAAAGTCACAACCATTGAAGAAGACAAAAGGAAACAAGTATGGTCCCAGAAATCCCGTGTAGATGGAAAGCATTTGATCTGTGGCACATGAAGGTGATGTCAGACAGAAATTGTGCACCCCAAAGAGAGCCGTGACCCAAGCCAATGGAAGTCTGTTTCCCTGAGTGCCCAAAATAAAGGAGGGGCTTACAATGGATGTTATCTTTCTTATGTATTTTTTTAAAATGTCTATGAAAATAGTGTCTCATCATTTGACAGATGTTAGCTTTGGAATGAGAGGCTACAGATTTCTAACAGTGTGACCTGGGATATGAAATCATGTCATCATAGTACGCCAGCACACAGCTATGTGTCCTGTCCATGCTTATAACAATAAAATATCTAGTGAGATCTCATGAAGCTTTCTTTATATAAATTGTCTGCTCTTTTGTAACTAGGCCAGTGCTGCTGTTTCAGGCTTCCCTACCAGAAATCCAACCAGCATTTAATAGCATTCTTTAAACAGTGAATGGCTGCTTCCGTTCTCCAGGCATAGTGGGGGGTGGCGGAGGCCAGGGGAACCAGAAGCTTCCAGCTGAGCTCACTTGGTTGACAGTGCCAACATCTTTCCTCCCGCCATCCACACTCCCGTGCACCATGTGAAGCCTGGAAGGTTACAGTGGGTTGAAAGGAGGGACCTTGAAGCAACACTTTCCGGACCTAACTGCCCAGGAAACAAATAAACAGATATGTGTTCTAACATTTGTGTGTTGGCTTGGTTGGAATTTTCATGGGCGGCTGAAAACAGAGCCCTGTGAGCTCTGTTAGCCACAGATTCTTTCTGCAACGTGGGTCCATATTTCCTGTTTTCATATTCTATTGCTGCGTAACATGTTGCCACAAAACTTAGAGGCTTAAAATAGCACCCATTTATGATTGCATGGTTTCTGGGGGTCAGAAGTCTGGGCATGGCTTCACTTGGGTCCTCTGCTCAGGGTCTGGCAAGGTGGAACTCAGGCTGGCAGCTGTGGATTCATCTGAAAGCTGAGCTCCCCATCCAAGCTCATTGGTTGTCAGGCAGAAGTCCATTCTTTGGAGGTATAAGACAGAGGCGCTCAGCATCTAGAGGCCATCCCCTGCCATCCCCTGCCATGTGGCCTTCTCTACAATGTGGACCTTTGCTTTTTTAGATTCAGCAGCAGAAATTCTGTGCTTCTTTGAATCTCTGACTTCTTCAGTTTCCGATCCTAAACCTCCTTTTAAAGGACTCAACTGATTAGGTCAGACCCACCCAGGATAATCACCCTGGGTGATTCAGGTGATTCAGGGGCCTTGATTACATCAGCAGATTCCTTCACCTTTGCCATATAATATATTCTAGTCCTGGGAGTGACGTGGTTGCAGGTCCTGTCCACAGTGAATTGGAGAGGATTATACAGGATATTTCATCAGATTGTTTAAACAAACAACATTAAGGACACAATGCTGCTCTGCAGATTCTGTCTGAGATGTTCGTGTGGCTTTGTGACCTGTAAACATTTCTTTATCCACAGCACTAATCACACGGAGAAGGGGCTCTCCGGCTGTACCATGAATAAACCCCGTGTAATGCAAATACTGTAGCCTTGAGTCTGTCTACTGACTATGCAAATGGGAAAGAAGTCACCTTTCCGAGGGGATGGCATCCAGCTCTGTGGGTATTCAGGGAAAGGGTACTGTTTGGAGAAACCTAATTTGTTCAGCTAAAAGAGGCCCCCCAACGCCAGGGCCGAGGATCTTGCCCAGCCGTGGTGTGTGTCTGGGCTGCAGGTGTAGTCAGTTCAGGAGCTGATGTTCCCTGGACGCTCAGGCCAACCGATCAGAGACTGAAGCAGACAGGTGCCAGCCAGTCCTCTACACATTGTACCTCTGACCTCCCCCTCCTTAAAAATAAAGTCAAAATGCTGGCTTCCCATGAAATGCTGCCACCGGCAGCCCACAGGTCATGCCCGGTGCTGGGAAGACTCCTCCCTAACAGACCCACACACCCCTCCTATGTCACCTGGGTCACAGGTCCAGTCCTTGTCTGGACTTTTCTGCTCTTTTGTGCTGGTTTTTTTTTTTTCTTTGTAAGATAACATATACATCATTCAGAAGGAAGAGGTTTATTTTTGTGTTTTGAAGACTTCCCCCTAACCAGGCTTTATGAAGTTTATACTTTCTTCATATAAACAGGAAGAAAAGCGTGCTTCCCATGAATACTTTCTGTAACATGAATGCAGCTTTCTTTGAACTATTCAGTGACTCCGTAGAAGCTGCATGGTCTAGAGGAACAAGAACGTGGGTCACAAGCTTTTAAATTTTGAGTTAGCCACATTAAAAAAAAGTAAATTGGTAAAACCAATTGCAATAGTAATTCTATGTAACCAAGTATATCCAAAATATTATCATTTCCAGATGTAACTAATGTAAGCTTGCTAAAGAGACATTGTACACTCCTTTCGATTTTTTTTTTTGTACTAAGGGTTGGAATTCCAGTGTGTAGTTTACACTGACCAGACATCTCCATTGTCCAGCCACATTTCAAATGTTCAATAGCCACAGGTATCTAAAGGCTACTGCATTGCACAACAGAGCTTTAAAGATTGTATTTATTTTTTTGTTGGAGAGAGAGAGCAGGAACAGGAGGAGCGGCAGGCAGAGGGAGAAGCAGGCTCCCCACTGAGCAAGGAGCCGGATGCAGGACTCGATCCCTGGATCCTGGGATTATGCCCTGAGCCGAAGGCAGACGCTTAACTGACCGAGGCACCCAGGTGCTGCCCATCAGAGCTTTAAAGTAACAATCAGAGGGAAATGCCTTCTGCCATTCTGCCTTCTGTGTACTGACAGCAGAATGAATTTAAAACAAGGCCTGTACCACTCCATCCTAGCTGGTCTGTGCAGAGACCCTACACATACTGGGGGATGGGGGGGGAGGGAGTTGTGGGTAGAAATCCATAAGGCCCCAAATACCCCCGTCAATGCCACCACACCCCCCAAGCTGGCCGAAAGCCACACTGTTCAAAACTCTCCTCTGAGATTTCTGACAAGCATGGGGCATTTGCGCCCCAGAAATCACAGTCCCACATCTCGAGGAAGGAGGAAGTGTCTGGAATCGCCATCAGCCTTCTTTCTTGGAGAATGAGCTTACAGTCTCATCAGAGCAGTATGGCAGGAAGAACATGGCTCCTGGAACAAAAAAACACGTTTCCTCACTCACCTGAGCCTTTCCCTACACTCTCTGGTCTTTGCTCACCTAAAGAACAGGGATCATTCAAATTCCCACTCAAGGCCGTTGTCAGGCTCAAAAAGCACAGTTTACATCAATGGGTTTCTCACACTGTCACGTATTATGCAAACAAAAGACTATTTCCGATCTCTCTTTGAAAGGCAGATAGAGGCTGACCACAGAGAGCCGTGCGGGGCATTAAGCTCTGGTGACTCCAGTGGGATTCCAGGGGTCTTGTAAGCCCTGGGCATCGAGGTGGTCATCAGGAGGACCCTGGATCAGAAAAGCGAGGACACAGTTCATCAGGCGTCTATGAGGAAATGGAGCAGTCCCAAACAACTTACCGACCCTGCAGAAGTCCTTTAAGCCAATCTTGTGTGTAACAACATGACTTCTTTTACCAGGCCCCAAGCACATCCGCAGACAGGCCTCCACACAGACCCTCTGCGCTTCCTGCAACAGTCCAACCCTCAGAATCTGGGTCACAGGTCACGACTCAGCCCCTCAGGCACAGGGCCCAGATCCCCACAGGGGATCCCTGCCATCGCATGAGTATAGGAAGACCCAGACCAGTCCCAGAACCCCAGGGGCCTTCAGAAGCCCTCGAGGACACGGGCGCCCCTGCAGGTCAACTTCCGGCTGCAAAACCTTAGGCCCTTTGAGCTCCAGCCTGGAGACCAGATGGTCCTGGAGGATGACAGTTGGGGAAGCAGGAAAATTTCACAAGTGTGATGAGAGCGTTCCCAGGGGAGCCCTGCTCTGAGGAAGGCTTTCCTGGCATCACATGGGTCTGCGTGGCAGAGTTCCAGGTGTCCCTTTCTTCGCAGTGACACCCGGACACAGCTCTGCCCCTGCGGACACTCAGGGGAAAGTACCCCTCAAGACAGCAGGTGCCAAGCCAGTGGGCTTTGAGAGAGTGGACCCAGCCCCGTGGGCCAGGCCTGTCATGTACCCACCCCTCTCTCCGTTCCCTTCAGTCATTCTGCAGGGGTGCGGCAGCCGGAAAGCTCCCGATTAGTTCCCATTTACCAACCTCAGGGCTTAGGGCTCCATCCGCCCTCCCCCCACCCCACCCCACACACACTATCCTTGTGTCCTGATAGATGGATACTGAAGTTTATCCTCTAGCACATTCTAGAGAGGGAACCACTTTTCCTAAATTTGCTGGGCTCGGTGACTATGAGCTGATAGTACAAGAAGGGAGACGAGGCGCACAATCACTGAGACGCGTCCTGTGCCAGACCCCTGTTCTTTCTCTCCAAATACCATTTTCCTTTGGGGGGGGGGGACGACTCAGCTGAAGCCACCTTTCTGCTTTCTAGACACCCCTTCCTAAACTATTCCCTTTAAACTTTGAGGGGAGGAGTCACAAGGTCCCCCGCGTTCCCTCTGCACACATGGGCCGTGGGTCTGGGAGACGTGCAACCCTTCACACCCCGCGGTTTTCCTTCTTTCATGCAGAGCCAAGTCCCAAGGAGGAGGTATTGCTGGAGATTGTTACAAACGAAAACAGAAGCAACCCAGGAGCCCTGGGGGGCGGGGTGGGGGGGAGGCTTTTTCTCAGCATGAAAAGCAACAGGAACTGATTGGGCAAGTCGTGGGAAGACGGCTGTTGCAGCCCACTTCCTTCGCAGCGCAGCGCGATACAAGAGCGACTGTGGGCCCTGCCTCCGGGGAAGCGATGGTAATTGGTCCCGTCTCGTGTCCTCCATCCTGCCGGCCGGCCTCGCCCGCCCCCGGGTGCGGTGGAAGGAGGTGTTCGATTTGGAATCACCGGGGAAGAATCGCACATCCACTCACTGTTTTTCTGGAGCAGCGAGCTGTTCCCAGGCCCCGAGGAGCTCTCTCGCAGCTGTCCCAGTCAAAGCGGAACCGACAGGCATCTCCAGCTGGGCTCCTGAGCGACCGCCCGCGGCCCGCGCGGGGCTTTCCTCGCCCGGCCCGCCGGCTTCTCCTGAGGCTCGATCGCCTCCTTGTGGTCATCGCGGGGAGCGCCGCCTCCGCGTCCCACCTTCAAGACGGCAGGAGCGTTCAGGCCGCTGATGTGCCTGGAGGGCGACGTGCGGGGAAGTAATTTGGTGCGAAGGTGGGATGGAAGCCTGCTAGATGACAGACACCAGGAATGCAAGGATCACCCTCACTCCCTACCTCCTGACACGTTTTAGGCTATGGTCCTTGCAGGAGACGAGGAAGCCAGAAAGCTTTGAGGAGGTACGGGGAGAGCAGACATTGCAGTCACAGAGTTCAAGCGTCCGTGATGGATTTGCAGTCAGGTGTACCTTTCTGAGACAAACTTGCCAGGATAGCTCCCCCCTTCTGTTTCTTTCCTCCCTACTGACCAAATCTTATTTATGGAACCAAAGGCAAAGTTAAAGGCAGCCCCGTGCCATCACCTGGTTTCCCCATTCCAGAAGGGAGGTAGTTTGAGGAAACAAAACGGGTGCCTTCCATGTGTCCCAGGGCCTTAAACATTTTCCCCGTCAATGAACCTTCAAAAGGATGAACTAGGATGAGCCCCTTCCCTATTATAATTCATCCACGGGAAACTATTCCTGCCAAGCTGGGTTTTCATTTTTAGTCCACGCTGGACCCGCAGCTGCCCCAGGGCTGTCTGATACACCAGCCCACCCTGAGGCCACCTGGGAAGTTTCTAGTCGAGGTTCTGGACACACACTCAAGAGGACCTGCTGGCTTTGCCAGCCAAAGTGTGATCCAGAGAGACCCAGAAGAAGTAAACAGTACCCACAGCCAAGAAGGCTGATCCTTGGAGCAGGGGGACATGCTGACCTGCCTTATGTCATGGGCACACAGCTTCTGAACATGTGAGAATATCATATGCTTTGGCATACTGCTCCACCCCCCCCCCCAAATTAGCTCTCTCACCTTCTAGCTTATATCGGACATCCATCTAACAGGAAACCAAATCTCAAGGGGAGATGAGGTTTACCACACAAAAACTTCTGGGAGAGAGGTGCACAGCAAAGGAAATAAAATTCACCCTCCAGTGAAAATGGCTGATCGCTAAGGCACTAGGCCAACATTTATTGAGCTGTTTACCATGTATTTGATGCCTGTCCTAAACTCTTCATGCATATAATCTCCTTTAAGATTATGTCTTGAGATTATATCAACCCAGGCTTGAGAAGATGCTCTTTTTTATTTTACAGATGAATAAACCAAGCACAGAGAAGTTAACAACTTGCCCAGGGTCACGCAGCTCAGGAATGGTAGAGCCAGGTGCCGAGTGCAGAAGGTCTGACCTGGAATATGGGCATGTCCCCACCTCACTCTGTCCCCCTTTATGCAGTCTGATGCAGGTACCCTCCGATGGCTCGGGCGGGGAGCAGTTCTGGGTACCCAGACTGAGAGAGGGAGAACACAGCCATGGGAAGGGTAGAGAAGGTAAACCGTCTCCACCCTTAGTGTCACTTTATGAAGCCACATAGGGGCAGCCCAGAACACAGTGGCCGGTCCTCTGGGCCCTCTTGGGGGTTGGCCCCCTTCCCTCTTCAGTCTCTGATGGAGCATGAAAGGACTCCCACCGTGTTGCTTTAGTGAAAGTAGATCTCACATTTGCCGCCTACTTGACCCCCAAATGGAGCAGCCTGAGGGCACCTGCCATTTTTATCCTTCATCTTCATTCAAATGAGTTTTCCCGAGGTTCCCATCGCACGTGGATGTACTTTTCCTCTTGCTGGAAGTCTACCAAGCATTCTCACAGTGTTGGACGTCATTTAAACACGCACGAGAAAAGTAGGAGTTCTCTGAAACAAAGTACGTGTCTAACATGGTGTTTAAGCACAAGTGAGAAATTGAGGCATTTGTCCTACACAGCTTGGCTACATGGTGATGGCCGTGGTGAGTGCAGACGGCCGAGCAGCTGATCTGCTAAGAGAGTTATCTGGGCGTTTTGCTTCCTTCTGCACAGGCCAGAGCATCGCGCCGTCTCCAGCACTGACTGACAGCCAGCTGAGGGAGTAGAGAGTGGTGAGCCCACTTTTCTACTCTCCTTTAACTCTCTTGACCAGACAGAAATCTTGAAATGTTACTGATGATTTCCACTGAGCTGCTGAGTCATGCTTGGGTCAAACTGACATAAATCTGTCTAGACCGGAGGGAATCTGTGTCCCACATGAGGCCATGTCTCAGTCCATGTTGGGGCTGCAGAACCAGCTCTAGGCCAAATTGTGAAAGGTGGAGAGAAGTGGGCCGTGTCTTCACTATCTTTCTGACCTTTAGGTCTATCTCTTACATACACCAATATGCATATACGTGCGCCTGCACACACACAGGCACACACACAGACACATACCCGGAAACCCTGTTGGGCTACCTCATCCATGTCAAATCTCTTCTGTCATTTCGTTTTTTATTTTTATTTTTATTTAAAACCAATTAAAAGAGAGCATGTTATTAATTTCAGAGGTAGATTTCAGTGATTCATCAGTTGCATATAACACTGATTGCTTATGCCATCATGTGCCCTCCTTAATGCTCATCACCCGGTTACCCCATCCTCCCACCTTCCTCCCCTCCAGCAACCCTCAGTTTATTTCCTATGATTAAGAGTCTCTTGGGACACCTGGGTGGCTCAGTCCCTTACGCAACTGCCTTCTGCTCAGGTCATGATCCCCAGGTCCTGGAATTGAGACCCGCATCAGGCTCCCTGCTCAGTGGGAAGCCTGCTTCTCCCTCTCCCTCTGCTGCTCCACCTGCTTGTGCTCTCTCTCACTCACTCTCTCTCTGACAAGGAAAATCTTTTAAAAATAAATAAAAAATGAATAATAAATAATAATAACAAAAAAGAGTCTCTTACGGTTTGCCTCCCTCTCTGATTTCATCTTATTTTATTTTTCCTTCCCTTCCCCACGTTCATCTGTTTTGTTTCTTAAATTCCACATATGAATGAAATCATATAATATCTGTCTTTCTCTGACTGACTTATTTTGCTTAGCATAATACCCTCTATTTCCAACCACATTGTCGTAAATGGTAAGATTTCGTTCTTTTTGATGGCTGAGTAGTACTCCATTGTATGTATATAACACATCTTCTTTTTTTTTTTTTTTTTTTTTTATAACACATCTTCTTTATCCATTCATTCATCCAGGACGTCTGGGCTCTTTCCATAGTTTGGCTATTGTGGACATTGCTGCTGTAAACATTGGGGTGCACGTGCCCTTTGAATCACTATGTTTGTCTCCTTTGGATAAATACCTGGGAGTGCAATTGCTGGGTGGTAGGGTAGCTCTATTTTTAACATCTTGAGGAACCTCCATACTGTTTTCCAGAGTGGCTGTACCAGCTTGCATTCCCACCAACAGCGTAAGAGGGTTCCCATTTCTCCACATCTTTGCCAGCAATTGTCGTTTCCTGTCTTGTTAATGTTAGCCATTCTGACAGGTGTGAGGTGCTATCTCGTTGTGGTTTTGCTTTGTATTTCCCTGTCTTCTGTCATTGCTTCTGCATCAGTACTCATTAGAGATTGCTACCATCCTGTCCCAGTTTCTCCCATCCCCCACCCATTAGGGTTTGTGATCTTTTGCAAAGTACTCATAGCTAAACACAATACCTGTCTTTGAAAACTAATTTTGCTTAAAGATCTTGGTAAAAAAATATTATGTTTATATAAATAACATGGGAAAGCCATGTTAGCCATATTCATAAATACGTGGAAATGTGAGGAGGTGGCCAATTAGACGTCACATCACATTTGTAATAAAGAAAACCAAGCAAAAAGGATCCTCCCATCACATTCAATGTCCCACCCCCAAACCACTCACTGGTCTTAGTAAACTACCCTGGTAGCCAAAAGGGGACAATAGAGTCTCCTTCTATTGGAGCCGACTGAAGCACTCATTCTCTCTAGAATATGCTCACTTTACTCAAATATCCGAGTAGAACTTCCAGATCCCCAGGTCTGCCTCAAGCCCTGAGATGAATGACGTAATTCATCAGGAAGGAAGAGCCGGAGAAGAGAAGGTGTTCGACTGGCTGTAATTTGCTTGCAGAGACGCGTCAGTATCATACTACACTGGACATGGTATCCAGGTCCGCCGTAACGCAGAGCTGGAGGAGGTTAGATGCTCGTCGAAGGATTCAGCAACATTCTCATGGTCCTTAGTACTGAGGCACCCTAAACAAAAGTCTGTGCGGCAGAAATATCCAAAGCAAAAACTTTTCAACATTACTATCCCGGGAACGCTTGGGTGGCTCAGTTGGCTAAGCGACATCCTTCGGCTCAGGTCATGTTCATGGAGTCCTGGGATCGACTCCCGCACAGGGTTCCCTGCTCTGCAGGGAGTCTGCTTCTCCGTCTGAGCCTTCTCCTCTCATGCTCTCACTCTCTCTCATCCTCTCTCTCTCAAATAAATAAATAAAATCTTAAAAAGTATATATTGCTATCCCAAACCACAGCAGAGGGTTTTCATTAGTTTAAAGGATGCTAGAAACCATCTTTATGTTAGTAACCTGGGATTCTCAAACAGCTATAGGTACAACACGCCAGCAGGCCCAGTGAACTAACTTTGGAGTGGAATCTTGGATTACAGCTCTATTTGGTTCTCACCTCCCTCACTTGCTAGAACGTTCCATTGGCTGATCCAGTTGGGCAGGTGGTTCTCAACCAGGATGACTTTACTCCCCTCGCCCAGGGACATTTGGCAACATCTAGAGGCGTTTTTAGTTTTTGTCATCAGGGAGGTGGCACTGCTGGCATCTCGTGGGCAGAGGCCAGGACGCTGCTAACATCCCACAGGGTGCAGCACAACAATCATGAAAAAGGGAATCTCGTTCAAAATGTCAGTCATGTCCAGGATGAGAGACCCTGGGGTAGCCGATTGTCTCTTCCTGGTTGCCAGATTATTCGGTTTCACGTGACTAGAGTGAACATTTAATCCAAGATGTTTGTTAGAAAGCGAAATCATGGAGCAGAGAGGGTCCCACATTCACAAAATAGGTTTGGTGGCTTTTGTGGGGCTTGATAGATAATAAATATGTTAATGTTCACTGTGGCCTTTGGGGTAGGGGGGTAGGAGTCCTACCCACTTCTACTATCACAGGCTCCAGATAGTACCAAAGAACTTGACATTAGAGAATGGCCAGATTGGCTCAGGCCAGTTCACAGAAGGAAACAAGACAGAAGAAGAAAGGGGGAAGGATGAAGGATGGGGTGGGGGGGAATGTGAGACATTTTTCAGACTTTCAAACTACTCTGACTCCTTCCCACTATGTTGACCCACTATGTTGACCAAGGAACCAAGCACCCAGATGCAGAGAAAATTTCTTGCTTTTTCACGTCACTCATCTAAATCTCAAATACCACAATGCCTAGAGATGATGTAATGGGTATTTCTCTGTCTCTCTCCCAACATGAACGCCCACTTTTCCATCAGCATCCCAACACCTCAAAAGAAAAAAGTATCTGCTAATTCTCCTGGAATGACTGAGAACTTCAGGCTCAAAGAAAAGCTGAGTGCAATGTCCCATCTATGATGTGATGGGTTCTTAGTCAGTCGATCAACAGAAATGCCCATCAGTCATCATTCAGAGATGCATGTGGGTAGTGGGTGTGTTGCTGGATCTGAGAACCTGCAGAGAAATAGCAAAACATTTGACCCTCAGTCTGGTACCTTCTTACCATTGTTTTGACGTGCTGTTTTAATTTAGAATACTAGATCAAAACCCTAGATTACCCTTGATATTCGAGCTTCTGCTGCTTCCAGACAGAACTCACGTGTACAAGCAATGTTGTCTTTGGCTTGGAATGGGGCCTCTCCCTTTGAACCAGATCACATCTAAGTCAGGCATAGCCCAGAGCACATTTCTTTCTAATAAAACGAAGGAAAACAACAATAGCATTTACAGCCCGGAGCCTGGAGTTCCCTTCTAAAGTGAGACAGTGCGAAATTGTGGAGGCCACAACCTTCTCCAGGCCTAGCTGGAAAGGCAGTGTGGGCTTACAGGCTGTGAGGCCCATGGAGAAAAAGCGGTCTATTTTTAATTTGGTCTTGGAAGACAGAAGTCTAGGCTGGGGCCTGGATAGTGTCTCGTGTAGTCTGAAAATTGAACAGTAACATTTGCATGTATTTGGCTCTAAAATATGTTCTTACCCACTACCCCATTTTATTACTCTGCAACTCTGGACGTGTTAAAGTGGGGTGGGAGGAGGTGGCTAACTATTACTTCCATTTGACAGATTAGAGGACTATGACCAAGAGCTTATGTGATTTTACTAAAATTGCTCAGTTGGTTGGATGTGCCTGTCTGGCCTACTTGACTTCCAGATCCATTTTCCATTGGAGCAGGTGGTGCCTTCAACCAGCCCTCCAGGGGGTACCGGGGACCTCAGGCTGGAGAGTCGGGCCCCGAGGGGTGCTGTTTGCACCTGTTACAAACTCTCCTCACACCTTTACATGCAATGGAGTCTTCTTAACCCATCATGTTGTTTCCAGAATGGCCATAAAGTGTGTACTTGGGAAGCTGGTACCCTTAAGGCTGGAGCTACTCAGGCTCCTTGAAACATATTCTTTTATTTATTTTTTTAAAGATTTTATTTATTTGACACAGAGAGAGATCACAACTAGGCAGAAAGGCAGGCAGAGGGGGAGGGGGAATCAGGCTCCCTGCCAAGCAGAGAGCCCGATGCGGGGCTTTATCCCAGGACCCTGAGATCATGACCTGAGCTGAAGGCAGAGGCTTAACCCACTGAGCCACCCAGGCGCCCTGAAACATTTTCTTTTATTAAACATCCAGAGCCATCTCTCTGTGGAGCTTGTACTGACCAGATTTCCTTTGACTTGATCTATCTTGGAAATTTCTTGCCCCAAATAGTTTTATCTCCTTAGGAACTGTGGAAAGAAAGTGTGTCTAAAGCTACTTCTTTGAAACTTTCTTCTACTAGCTCCTGTCAATTTGCTAATATAATAATTTTCTACATGAATAGTATGTAAAATATGCTTTAGACTTAAAAAGATCTGGCGAAGAGCTTTGGACAGCTCTCCCTCTACACACACACACACACACACACACAATGCTGGACACACAGAAGGTATCGACTAAATATTTATTGAATTTATAAATATTTGAAGACCTATTTTTAGAATCAGAGAAGAAGGAGATCAAATGTCTGAAAGTGCTGCTGTAAGAAGGAATCTTTCCTCTAACACATAAGCCCTTAAAGAATACTATCATGGTGGCACCTGGGTGGCTCAGTGGGTTAAAGCCTCTGCTTTCTGCTCAGGTCATGATACTAGGGTCCTGGGATCAAGCCCCGCATGGGGCTCTCTGCTCAGCGGGGAGCCTGCTTCCTCCTCTCTCTCTGCCTGCCTCTCTGCCTACTTACGATCTCTGTCAAATGAATAAATAAAATCTTAAAAAAAAAAAAAAGAGTACTATCGTGTCTGACGCAAAAGAATTATTCGATTTTAATATAAACAGCATGCAGGTTTCATCACATATATTTTATTTGCAGTGGAAATGAGAGTTTCTATAACTTAGTTCTGCATTCGTTATCAGTTCATTCATTCACATTTTTTTGAGTTCTCACGATGGGCCAGCCAGGCAGGCACACATCGGGGCATTAGAGCGAACATGGTAAATTCAGGCCCGCCCATGTGGGAAAGACGGTGGATTAAACAAGGGATTGACAATGAAGTGTAATGAGGACTGTCCCAGGCCACATGAGCTACATTCGGAGCACAGAGCAGGGTAACAGAACCATGTGAGGATGGGTGGGTGGTGGGGTGGGCAGAATAACCAGAATGATCACACAGGAGGCTGGAGGCCAAGGTCCTTGGAGGCCTTTCAAAGCAGAACTGACGAAAACCGCCCCAGTCTGCACTGAGGCCCAGAAAGGAAGGTCTGAGTAGAGAAGGTGCTTCTGTGATCTGGCCGAGGTCAGCAGGCAGGTCACTGCCTTGCCTTTTGGGAAAGCATGGAGATGATGGTGAAGGTCAAGAAGATCACGCCGGCCGTGCCCCCGATCAGCAGGCCCAGGACGCTGCCGTGCACTTGCATGGCCTGGCAGCGCTCCCCCGTGTAGAAGAAGGCATGACTGGAGACACACCTGGGGGGACAGGACACAAGAGGAGTGTGGGATGCACCCGAGCCTCGAGCGCTCTGTAGCAGCCAGCACCGACTGCCACAGTGTCAGGGGACACGAAGTCAGTGGCCCCATATGCCTGGCCCCATTCCAAAGGCTTTTTATGAGTCAATTCAATCTTGCAACAGCCCAAGGAGGGGGTGCTTATTACCCTTCTCATATCCTCATTTTGCAGAGAGGTTAAATCACGTGCTCAAGGTCACAGGGTTACTCAGTGCTTCACACTTGATGTCTAATCCCTGGAAGCCTGTCTCTGGACCCGGTGCCCTGGTCATCACGTGCGAGGCTCAGGAGGAAGGTTTGGGGGCATTTAAAGAATGTATGGCCGCCACCACTTCAGACTGTAAGTTACAAGGGAAATTCTCCATAAGAGTCTGACCCTGAGCATCAGGCAGAGCTCGAGAACTTCCAGATGGTATCAATTAAAATGTTGCTGTAAGGTGAGGATCCTGCCATCTATCTCCCAGGCCACCCCGAAATCTGTGAGATCCTGAGCACACTGTCTCCTGCCCTGTTTGGTACACAGACCCACAGAGGCCATACCTTGGGTTTGCTTGTTTGTGTTTTAATGTCATCTGGTGGAGAGATCACCAGATCTCTCCCAGTGTCAGACCCAAGGCATGGAGGGTGATGTTTCCTCGCTTCTGGGGCGATGGCAGCCTTTGCTTCAAACAACGTTCTCATCACAAAGTCTAACCACAGAGCCGAAGGTGACAGAAGTAAAAAAGTTACTCCTTTTACTCATTCTGGCACTATTTTACCTCCCTCATCACTAGCCTAGACATCAGCTTCTTAAAAGTCAGTGTGTAATAGGGGCTCCTGGGTGGCTTGGTCAGTTAAATGTCTGTGTTCGGCTCAGGTCATGATCCCAGGGTCCTGGGATCAATTCCTGCATTGGGCCCCCTGCACAGTGGGGGGTCTTCTTCTCCCTATCCCTCTGCTGCCCCGCCCCAGCTTGTGCATGCCCTCTTTCTCTCTCTCTCTCTTTCTGTCAAATGAATCAATAAAATCTTTTTTAAAAAATCAGTTCAAAGCAAGAAGTTTGTTCAATTTTTCCCTGGCCTAGTCCCCTCCAAAATACAGTTTAATGATATTCTCGAGGATTCCCTTAGAGGAACTTATCCCGCAAGTTGCAGGTTTGTGGAAAAGGGATGATTTGGCTGAGTAGAGGGTGATACACAAGTGGGAACCACGGCCTTCCTTACTCTGAGGGTAAAGCCAGCTGGGACACATATGGAAATCTGGTATTCAAGGCCCCATCAGCTGAGAGGCACAGACCCACAGCTGTGGAACCCTCAAGAAACGACGAGGGCATTCTCCGATTAAAGAAAGCAGCACTCTTTGGAAAAGTGGTTTATTCCTGGGACATGGAAAATAAAAGATAAGCCTAGAGTATCCTGTGGTGCCAGAAAGTAAGACTGTTCACAAAACAAGGAGCAGGTGCTGAGATGGCACAGGAGCCAATCTGGAAGAGCCCCCAAAGTTCAAGGCCGGGACACCATGAGCAACAAAGGCAAGACTGGCATTATGGAACTATGGCCCAGGGAAGAAAGTAAACATTTATGTGCCCTTCGTGATATAGATAAAGAGTTGCATGAATCAATGAATCGGGAGGAGTGGACCCTTATTCTTTGCAGCAGAACTCCACTTACTGAACACGGAGGGAGTGGGGGAGATGGGAAATCGCCACTGGGCTATTTCAGGGCAATTGTGGCAACAGGTCCGCCAATGGACGATGACATTAGCAGGTGAGGATTCTAGAAAAAGCAGGATGCCTGCATGGTCTCTGAATGTCTCTCCCAAGACACGTCTTAACAGCAGAGTGAGGAACGGACACCCCGTGGCCCGGGAATCAAGGTTACAATCACCATTCATAATTCCTTGGACATCACGTGCCCCTCATATGGTCCACCGAGAAAGGGTGTACCTCTTCTTTGCTCTTCTTGCCAAAAATGTACGATCTCAATATAACCATGAGAAAACATCAGACACTCCCAAATGGAGGAGCAATTTACAAAATAACTGAGCAGGACTCTTCGAAAGTGTCAAGGTAGTGAAAGAGGGGGGAAGACTGAGGGGTTGTCCCAGTGTGAAGGAGGTTAAGGAGACGTGAAACCGAATATAATGAGGGGCCCTGAATTAGATCCCAGAACAAAAAAAGGACATTGGCGAAAAGAGTGGAGAGATCTGAATGAAGTCTGTGGTTTAGCAAATGCTATTATTAATTGCATTTAGTTGCATTAATGCTCATTTCTCGGCTTTGTTAATTTTGCTACGATTGTGTAAGATGTGAACATTTGTGAATGGGAAGGTCCACAGTATTTTTGCAAATGTACCTGTAAATCTAAAATCATTTCAACACAAAGCTTAAAAAAGAAGAAACAAAGTGGAGATCGAAAAGGACTCTGAAGAAACCTAGGTCTTTTGAGCCAAGAAGGCCAGTCGCTACCTCTGCCGTTATTTTGCCGCATGAAACTGATGCTTTCAACATGTATATCCTTTTATGAAATATTTTATGCAAACAACAAACACTATAAAAAGAAATATTAAATCTAGCAAACTGTGCAGACAGACATGGATGCAACTCTCAGCTCTGGTATTTGCCATCTGGGAAATGTTAGTCTTATTATTTAGCCTCTCTAAGCTTCAACTTCTTTATGTGCCAAATGGGGAGAACAAGAGTCCTTATGTCACGGGTTGGTCATGAGGAATAACTTGGATCATGCATGTATACTGCTCAGGAAAGCACATGACCTATATAGCAAGCTGTCAAAAACTATCAGATATTCGTATTACTATTACTGAAAACGTAACTATAATCATAGTACAACAGAACAAATAGACGATAGAAATAATAATTAGTCACAATTAACAGTAACACCGGCAGTCAGTAAAGATTTAAGCTTGGTCTTCATTCCCACTGAGGCAGGTCATGCCGTTCCTGGGCTAAAAGCTCTGGAACATTTGTGACCACTGCAGGGGAGTTCAAAATCCCAACAATATTCAAGATGTTGTTGACCACGTCCTAGAGGTGGGCAAGGGATGAAAGCCAAGTGTTGGGAGATTTAGGACCTCTCTGCCCTGGCAGGACCCCGGCTATGCCCTGACAGCACAAGCCCGCTGATTCAGAGCACAGCTTTGTGGGGTCAAAGTGACCCTCTGATGTAGTCATCGCCCTAACCTGAGAACAGTGTCTTTTCCCAGGCGAGGCAAATGTTTGGCTCACCGCTGCTGACCCACTCCCTACCTCCCCACCAGCCGCAGAGCCTACCTGCAGCTCGCCATCCCCTTCACGTTCACACAGATGCCTTCATTTTGGCAAGGGTTCGGGTCACACGGATCTCTGAAGTACTGTGGCCAGTTGTGGTCTTCCAGAGGACCTGTGTTCTCCACGGATCGCTTCTGTCGGCCAGGCTGCCCCTGCTCCAGGCCGCCGGGGGGTGCATTCTCTAACAAGACCTTTCCTGAATATTCTTCTGAGGCCTGCTGCTCCTGGTCCTGGAGAACAAGGCCTTGGGGAGTCAGCCTTGTGCCTTGGGTTGGGACTTCAGTCTGGTTAAGGTAGGTGATATCTTGAGGAAATAGACAAAGGGCGGTGAGGAAGAAAGGCAATTAACATCTGATTAGATTAACTTTCTCTTCTGGAGAGAGTTCCCTGGGCCACCTCCATCCCTCACGGACGCCACCTTCAGTGACATGGAAAGGTGGTTGGAATCCAGCTGATTCTCATGCTAGCTATTTTTATTTTCAAAGTAATCCATTCACATATTTATTTATTATAACTTGAAAAAGGAAGCACAAAGCTAGCACAGCTAGAGTGATCAAAACTAAACTGAAGTCAGCAAACTATCATATTTGATAAATTATCAAAAAGATGACACCAAAGTTTTAGTTTCTCCCAAGGATAGTTAAAGATGTGAGTCCTTGAGCAATAGCTCTCCTAGAGGTCATCTTTTTTTTAAAAACCTGGTCCTCAAAAAAAAAAAAAAAAAAAAAATTCCCCACCCTCCATGAGATGCTCAAAAATCAGTGCAAAATCAGTAGAGGTCCCAGAACATAGGATTAGTTATTCAGGAAGATCTGCAAAAGTACCTTCAAAGTCCACAAAAAGTATAAGGTCATCATTTTTAAGGAAACTCTTCCTTTTTAGCATTTGGTGGGAGATGACATTACTCCAGCCCCAGTCGATGCTTCTGAAACAATCACAGTCCTTATCATGGGTTCCCACAATGGATGGCCTGTCCCAGATGACGGAGCCATTTATTGCTGCAAAGTTATAAGTAACATAACATCACATTATCTCTTTATACTTCATTCTCCAACTTCCCTTTAATGAGTAGATAAAGCTTTGTTTAAAAAAAATATGTTGGAAAAATATCAGATGATTTCTATTTTCCAGGACAATTAAAACTCAGAATTGGTAAGGGGGAAGGGCAGAGAACCAGAGCTCTGAAGGGTTGAATTGTCCACTACCAAGTCACTTCCTCAGTGAAGACAAAGGGACAATGAGAGCCTCTTCCTTTTAAGGCTTAAGACTTTTCATGAGAAAAATTTAAAAATCTGCCCATTTCTTTTTTTTTTAATTTTTTAAAACTATTTTTACTAACATATAATGTATTCTTTGCCCCAGGAGTACGGGTCTGTGAATCACCAGGCTTAACACACTTCACAGCACTCATCATAGCACATACCCTCCTGCCCATTTCTTTTTTTTTTAAACATTTGGTATGTTATTTTTTTTATTTTTATTTATTTATTTGACAGAGAGAGATCACAAGTAGGCAGAGAGGCAGGCAGAGAGAGAGGAGGAAGCAGGCTCCCGGCTGAGCAGAGAGTCCGATGCGGGACTCGATCCCAGGACGCTGGGATCATGACCTGAGCCGAAAACAGAGGCTTTAACCCACTGAGCCACCCAGGTTCCCCGCCCATTTCTTTTTGATATGAGTTTATTCCATTAACATGTCGATGATCACTGGTATTTTAGGAGTCAGTGCATTAGTTCTGCATGGAGGCTAGCAAATTCTGAGCAATTGCTAACAGACAAACAGTATCTGTCTTCTCATGTAGACTGCATTCGAGGAAGCAGGAACTGCCTTGTTGGCTTATATTCTAGGTACTGGCACTGAGTTTGGCAGAGGGAAAGCCCTTAATAAATGCTTGATAAGTGAATTTGGAAAAGAGAAGGGAGATAAGATAACGTTGAAAATGTGACTTAATATTCCAACATGACTATGTTGCTGATGTACTCAAGGAGGAAATGCAAGAGGAATGTTCATCTCTTGTATCCACACGGGAATCACATCCACTGGCCCTTCCAGGTTGAGCAGCAGATTTCAGAGCACCTACCTGAAGATGTATGGGACCTGGAGGTAGTGAACACCATGCTCGAGGACATTCTATTTCTAGCATCAGGTTCCTGGTCGAGGATGGTCATTATCGCCTGTCTGTTTTCCACTGGCCACTCCAGGATAGCATCATTCTCCCCACTGTACAGGTGAAAAGTAAGTCCTAAGTAGCCAGGGCTACTGGAGTTGAGTCTGCCATTGGGGTATAAGGTCAACCCAAAACCATATCCCTCTGAGTTGTAGAATCGAGGGCTCCGGAGCCTCTGCCCTGGAACCGTGTTCTGAAGGACCTGGGAGATATTCCGTATGGTCCAAACGCCTGCAGGACATGGGGTTTCCGTCAGAGTGACATCATCCAGGTAAATTCCCCCATTCGAGTTCTGGGGGTCGCCTTTTGTGCCCTGGAATAGGTAGCGAAACTTCTTTTCTTCTCTGAGCGTCACATGGGCAATTTTCCAATTTTGGTCCAAATCTCCTGAGGACAGAGGAGAAGGTTGGTGACAACTGTGTTCAACATTTAAGTGTGGCCTATAAGCCTGGAGCACGCCGAGTGCTTTAAAGATTTTATTTATTTATTTGTGTGAGAGAGAAGGAGAGTGAGAGAGAGAGCTGGGGCGGGGGCAGCAGAGGGAGAGGGACAAACACACTCTGCACTGAGCAAGACCATGAGATCATAACCCAAGCTGAAATCAAGAGTCAGACACCTTACTGACTGAGCCACCCAGGCGCCCTGCATGCCAACTGCTTTATACGAATTATCTAATTTAATCCTCACAATATCCCTATGAGACAGGTACTGTTATAAACTGGTTGAGGAACTTTTCCAAAGTCACATATCTACTGAGGGAAAATAACTATAAAAAGATACCCTATGGTTTATTTTAATATTCACATTTAAATCTTTTTTTAAGATTTTATTTATTTATCGGACAGAGAGACGGCAAGAGCAGCAGGAACACAAGCAGGGGAAGTGGGAGAGGGAAAGCAGGCTTCCCATTGAGCCGGGAGCCCAATGTGGGGCTCGATCCTGGGACCCTGGGATCATGAATTGGGCCAAAGGCAAACGCCCAAGGACTGAGCCACCCAGGCGCCCCTCATATTCAAATCTTAATCAAAATTTATTTTCCATTATCATTCAATTCCAGAGGTTCAGTGTTTCCCCCTGGGCTCCATAGTATAAAGGCACCCCATCCCCTAATGTTTGCACTGAATACCCAAGTAATGAGCTGAACCATTAAAATAGCCATTTTGTAAGCTCAAAGTCAAATAATGGTGATTTCATATGGTCCAACCCATGACTTGGTGCCAGAGAAGTATATGGTATGTTCTGGAGTGAATATTCACATACAGGACAAGTTGGATCTCCCCTACTCAAGACCAACTCACCCACTAACATCCAAATTTTTCTCTTAGTCTTATCTGAAATCCCAACAAGTAGGGGATCCATACTTTTAAAAAATAATAATAATACAAAAAAAGTTGCCACTATCCAGATAGTCACATTCTAGTGAAAATTAGTTCTACTGTTTTTTGGTTGTTGTTTTCTCCTGAGACTGAGCTAGAAGTGAGAATTTTGAATAAAGACCCGAGGTAAGAAGTTGAGAAGGCTGTTCTCGAACATGGGTTCCTGTTGCTCAGCATAAGAAACCAGAAAGGAGCTTGAAGGTCTGGGCAGAGGAAACCTCCAGACCACACAGCAACTCAGAATTGGTTAAGGATTTGCTCCTACGTTGGCAGTCAGACAGAGTGTGCCTTAGCCCTGGACTCTGAAAGGGAAAGAAAAATGCTAAATCCCAAGTGGGGATCCTGTTGGCTAAAATGAATTTCAACAGAGGAATTTAAACAGATGAGTGTTACAGAAGTTTAGTCTGAAATGCAATTGGCCAGAGGGCTTCGGAAGTACTTTTCCTCCTTCTGTATGTTATGACCAGAAATCTACATACAGAGCTCTGTTTTCACCAGACTGAAGAATGCCTTTATCTCCCTTTGTTGTCAGTCACTCTCTCTAAGGATGACTTCAAGGGACAGGTCTAACATTCTGTCTTCTGGAGTGGAGCTGGTTATGGCCTGTGTGATTAGGTTTCCTGCACACAGAGAAGAGGGCTTGGGAGGGCACACTGGCCACATCTATAACCAATAAACAGATGTAAATACCATCTCCTGGGGACAGGACTGCAGTCACATGGAGGACACACGGATCTGAGATGTAATGGGTGTAGGATGTCTGGAATAGGGACAGACATACAAGATTTTCACTGTTTACTCAACAGGGTTGAACTATCTTCATATGGATTGTCACCTTAAGATTGAAATGTGGGAACATGGTACTAGAAGGAAGACCCGAGGGCCCATTACCATGTAGGCAGAGACTCAACCGTAAAGTCTTTAAGAATGCTTCCTTTCCATGCTTCCACAGAGCTGCTGAATCAGGCAGATGATAAGTAGTACTAAGATTGTTTGGGACGCAAATCTCATCCTTGTTTGTTCCAATTTGTCACCTATAAGGGGATCCTAGCTTCAGTAAAAGCAGAAATGTGTGCATACATACACATATCTGTATGCCAGCATTTTGCATTTAAGATCATACATAAACATTGATGTGTGTATATACACGGAAAGAGGTAGACACATTTTTATGTAAGTATTTCAGTTAAAAAATATAACTTGCTGAAGTGAAGAGCTATTCAAAACAAGCCATAAATGACTCTTAACGATAGAGAACGAACTGAGGGTTGATAGAGGCAGGTGGGCGGGGGAGGGGCTAGAAGGGTGATGAACGTTAAGGACAGCACTTGTGATGAGCACTGGGTATTGTATGTAAGTGATGAATCCCTAAATTCTACTCCTGAAACCAACATTGCACCGCAAGGTAACTAACAAAATTTAAATTTAAAGAAATAGGGGCGCCTGGGTGGCTCAGTGGGTTAAAGCCTCTGCCTTCGGCTCAGGTCATGATCTCAGGGTCTTGGGATTGAGCCCCGCATCGGGCTCTCTTCTCAGCAGGGAGCCTGCTTCCTCCTCTCTCTCTCTCTGCCTGCCTCTCTGCCTACTTGTGATTTCTCTTTGTCGAATAAATAAATAAAATCTTAAAAAAAAATTAAAAAAAAATTTAAAGAAATAAAATAAAGACCTGGAAAAAGTATAAATAAAGAAATAAAGTTTCCATATATTTAAAATTTTAAAAAGTTGTAACTATCTTAAGTTGAATACCACACAAACATTAAAGGATATTCAACTAATGTTTTAGAAAAGCTTCATTTACAAGTCAGGATCAGAATGAGCTACTTTAGAAATCCACTCCTGTGGCACTCTTAGGAAACTCTGAACAGAGACACACTTTGAAGTCAATGGAACTCAAAGCAGAGCAGTGTCAGGAAATAAGTGAAACGTGAGACGGTTGCTTGGTTGATTCTGTGCTTATGAAGCTGACATTGCCAGCTTTATATAGAAGTGAGCCATAATAGATCCCATCAGGGTTACTGAGATTCTAATTCATTGTCTCATTAAAAAAGCACAATCCTTGGTAATATAGCAAATTCCCAACTCTTGAAGAGCACCTAGCTGTCATCCCTCCATTTGATAGAGATGCTCTGTACATTTCAGCCAGAAAAGTGAACCCTCCAAACCATTATCTGTTGTACTCCCAGGTAGCCTACGGAGGGCCTGGGTAGAGGTGATTCAGACACCTGTTCTCAGGAGTGACCTCTAAGGAAGCTTCCCGGCTTCAAGAGCAGCAGCTTCTTCTGGAAGGACTCAAATGATGCTTCGTCTGTCAGGACTCATTTTAATGGAGAACTTCTTCATTGAATGGAGATGAATGTGTGTCTCTTCTGGTTGCGAATGAACCCCACCACCACAAAAGAATGTAAAAAGGAATCTTTATAACCCTGGATCTTGATTTACACGCAGATTAACCTCAAATCCAACTATTTCCCTTAGTATTTTAAGGTTTTCATGCTGACCCTCTTGTAGAGATACCTAAAATTATCCTTAGGAATATAGAAACGATATAATTAAGTTAATATTTACACACATCCTGTTTCCCTCCAACTTCACAAGTAGGCTTCACGTTAGTCCAGTGTATTAAATAACGGTACTAGATGTTGGCTAATTGAATGTAATAAAAAGTAATAAATAAATAAATAAATAAATAAATGAAACAGGTGCAGAAACACTTGTCAACTACCAAACCACTCTCTCTAGCAGCACCATCTCCCGCTTCCCTTTTATTTCCAGCTCTACCCCCGAATCACCCATTTTCTCTGCCCTGGCTGTCTCCAGAGCTGCAGTGAAAACCGGATTTCTATATTCTGATTGGCCTCTTTCAAAAGTATATTTCAGCCTCACCTAAATTTTCAACGTGGTTTCTGATTTCTGAGGGCTATAAATATTCATGGAGGGCTTAAAACATACCAGATATTATAGTGGGCCCTTAGATAAGGAAGAGGGGGCTGGAAGAAAAGGGAGGAAAAAGGGGGAGGGGAGGGGAAGAGGAGAGGAAGGCACAAAGAGAGGGGAGGAAGGGAGCCAAGGAAGGGGAAAGGGAAGGAGAAGACAAAGCAGGATTCCAGACGTAAGCCAAACCAGCCCCTGCATGAATGTCTCCAGGTACCTTGGAAGGTCTGCAACTTCACCAGCTTGTGAACATTGCCTGTGCTGTCATCCCTCTTGACCCAGATGACGAGTCGATCCAAAGGGCTTCCCGTCATTTTATAGAAAAACTGCAGGCACTGCTGCTTCCTCTTTGGGTAGAGAATCCGGGACTCTAGGAGGGCTGCCTCTTCTGTCATCCCCGAGCTGGTGCTGAAGTGCATGAAGTAGCCGGCGCCTGTTGGGAGGAGCAGCCCAGTGAGCCATCTCCAGTGGCCCCCACCCCGGGGCACCCTGGGCTCCCGTAAAGTGAATCAGGGAACAACAGCCATTACCCAGGCAACAAAGCCAGAACCCTTCTGGGGAAAACTAAAAGAAATGAAAAGAAAGTGGTGTGTCTTCTTTCTCCCTCCATGGACAGACTCCCTGGTGAAAGCCCCAGATCCCCATTGCCTTTGTCCCCAAGCTCATGAAATGTACTCCTCTGACTTAATGAGATATGGACTTCAAGCAAAGCTTGATGGAATGTAGCATCTTTGAATTGAATACTATTTTCCTTATCTGTTTTCTTGTTTAGAGACCCATTCCAAGAAAAAGAGCTGATTTCCTAGCTGTAGAGAGACAATGGGATTCCAATGTTTAGGGACTGGAATTGAAATATTTGCAATGCTAAGGTTCTGTCTCTCCTGTTTCTAGCCTTAATTGGATGCGTTATCAGCGGCAAAGTTATCTTTACCGTGAGGTGAGAAGGGGCATTCAAGGCTTATTACGGGACTAGTTGAGGATTTGTCCTGAACATAAAGAAAGCTTTGAAAGAACACTGAAAAGGAGGGTGAGAAGTGTCTGGGTTTATAACCAACATGAGGTCTGCTCAACTCCTATATCTTAGAGCTCTCTTCCCGCAAAATGGCAGGCAGGTAAAGGAATACATCATTTGGAAAATCGGCACATCGCAGGGAAGCACAAAGAATGATTCTTGCATATAAAGAAGTCCTTTAAATTGTACTCCAGAATTCAACTTCTTACCAAAGTATCCACTCAAAATATCTCATAAAGTAAAAACAAAGTGAGCACCTAGAACAGTTTTAGGTATTTTGGCCCTATGGCTCTCCACTTCGTCCAGCCTCATATGTGGGGCATTGTACCTTCCATGATGGCAACAAGCATCACTGTTTGAATGGGCTCCCTACAAAGTTTTAAAAATATCTAATGGCTTTAATATTATATTAGGAAAAATTATACTTTCTTGCATGTTATTCTCGGTACTTGAGCTTACTAGTTTGAGCTCTCGGCATTGTGAATTACTGAGTGCTTTGGTTAAATAAAACCAGTGCTTGGATTAGCTCACATGGCTAAGAAGGTCCCCAGATGGTCCTTTCTGAGGAATTCCACCTGGGTGTACTCAGGGATAGGAAATGAGAGTCTAATAACCCAGGTTTGGGTGTTGGGAAACCTGAATTCTTGCCCACCTGGGGCCGCTAATTTGAAGGTGTCCATTCATCTCTCCTGGTTTCAAATGGGAGGTGGCTTCTATCCCAAGGATCCTTCATGCTCTTTGAGTCTCTACATCTACCGCAACACTACCAGTGGTCTCTAGCAGAGGGAACACACCACCATTAAATGTTTCCTGTGGAAGAAGCATAATGGCTGCCCAAGTTCACCTGGTAAAACTTTTCTAGATATTTCTGCTGGGGTGTGGTCCTTTCCTTTCCTATCAAGGTGCTGGAACACTGTTCTAACACGTTTCCCTCATAGGACGGTCATTCTTCTGTTCAGCTGGAAATTGTATAGTAGCCTAGCAAAAGTCCGCAGGAGACACTGGATGAGATACTATGATGGAAATTTAGAGGGAACTTCAGACTGAGATCACCCTTTGGACACTGGAGATTATGTGTTTGATAAGATGATGGGTGGCATAGACTTTCACCCATTGCCATGATCGGAGGAAGAGCAGCCATTGTTTGTGACCTCTGACCCCAGTGGCCTGGCTTCTGGGTGACCAGCTGGGTCCCTTCTGTGAAGGAAATCCGATTAACTCACACCGGCTGAGACTGAGGGATTTTGTAACAGCCTAATCTTTAAAAACTGATTATGATCTACAGGGTCAAGATTCTTTCTGAGACAGGCGCAACATAAAAGGAAGTTAATATAGAAATAAAAAAATAAATGGAACCTCTAGACAGAAAGGGAAGATGGGAAAAAATGGAGAGGGAAGCTGCTGGTCTACAGCTGGAGGTTTTCTATACGTTAGCTCCTTCTATCTTTGCTGGTAAGTATCAATATCCTGGACCAGTTAGAGAGATTTACAAAAGTGAAGACTTAAAAAAAGGACACTGACAAAAACAACTACCTGTGGTTAGAATTAGCAAGGGCTAGAGCCAGGTTTCAAATCCAGGTCGGTCTGATTTTGTGGTCTTTCCACTACACAAACCACTCATAAGAACTATCTGAAGCCATGCCATCCAATAGGGGGCTACCCAACATATGTGGTCACTGAGCCCTTGAATGGTGGCCAGTCCAAATGGACATGTGCTATAATACCGAGTATAAAAAATGTGGAGTAACTCATTAATAACTTTACTATTAATTACATGTCAAAATGCTAATATTTGAATGCTAATATATTGGGTTAAATAAAATGTATGGTTAAAAAGAATTTCTCTTGTTTCTTTTTTATGTGGCTCCTAGAGATTTCACATTGCATATGTGGCTTGCCTTATAACTGTATTGTAGGGTACTGCTCTAGAGACGTTACCTTTACAAACTATGTCTTACCATTTACAAAACCATGTCTTATCAACCATATATCTATATTAGTTTTATCATCATTTAAAGGCATTTTTCTTTTGCATGCCCAGAAACGGCATACTTTTCATTGAGTTGATAATTAAGATATGAGAAATGTTCTTTGTGCTTGCTTGGATTTCCAAGTTTGATAACTAACATTGCATTTGAGGCAAAACCTGCCTGTTGTCATTCCCTAATTGAACCTGGTGAACCACCTCAGTGTGCTTAATTTCTGCCTTCACTCACCTCTGCATCGTCCCACCAAGGTGTGATCCACTTGTCCAGACTGAGTGCCGTCCTCATGGACCCAGTCAGCATCATCTCTGGTACCCTGAATCATCCCACAGATGTTTGCTTTCTCAAAATCACAATGGTCCAAAAGCGTGTGAGTTGTAGCTGCAAATGATATTTTTGTCCCTTGGTTAAAAATTTAAGTCATCTTATTTCACAGACCTAATGTCTTAAGCTAAAAAGACCTCATTGTTTAGACACTGCACATTTTCTTGACTTTTCCTTAATGCAAATCCTGCTGTCACCCATTACATCTTAGAACATCCAACGTAGCTGCAGCCCTACCCACCTCCCAGAGTCAAAGGATAAAAAGGCCTGTCGTTGTGCTTTGCTGTAAATGTCAACCAAGAACTCCTTTAGGTCAAGAAGGAGGTACCTGGTAGATCTTTGTATTTAATACGTCTTCTGTCCGTGCATACTGAACAGAATTTAAAAATGTGTCCCTGGGGTGCCTGGGTGGCTCAGTGGGTTAAAGCCTCTGCCTTCGGTTCAGGTCATGATCTCAGGGTCCTGGGATCGAGCCCCACATGGGGCTCTCTGCTCTGCAGGGAGCCTGCTTCCTCCTCTCTCTCTGCCTGCCTCCCTGCCTACTTGTGATCTCTGCCTGTCAAATAAATAAATAAAATCTTTAAAAATATATATATATGTCCTGAAGACTAAAGGGTCATTTTAGAAAACAACCCATCTTTGAGCACTAGATGACTCTAGAACAACTAACTTGGGTAAAGAACTTTTCAGGATAAAAGATACTTTCAAGACCATCCCCTATCCTGAGCTTTACACAAGGATATACCCTTCAAAATGACACTGAAGAAGCTGGACAATTACAGCCTCTTACATCATCGGTCCAAGAATTTTACTTTGTAAAATATGACACATAATTGATTTTCATAACCCTCCTGTAACAAGGCAGGTGTTACAATTTTTTCTACGCCAGAGATAAACTAAGGTTATGTAGTTTGTCCATTATCCTTAACTAGAACAGGAAGGAACAGTGAAGGGAAATGTAGGGGAAACTGAAGGGCCGGGCAGAAACTCTGTTGAGGTTTGTTTACCTACTTTTCAGACCCAGCGGTACTCACTGCAATTGTACATTCGGTTCAGCCTCTCTAAATCAGTGGCACTGAAATCCAGACGCTGCCCAATGATGGTGTTGAACTCAGGGATCTTGGCCGTGATGGTAGGAGCACTGTCGTTCTTGTTAAATGAGAAAGGCTCATAGTGCATCAAAGATTCATAGTCATAGGGCGTATTGAGGTCTGTGATGAAGGTGTCATCATAGGTGTTAAAGTTGTGCTCAAAACCTAACAGAGAGAGAAGCCACAGGTCCCCTTCAGTTACATTGTTTCTTCTGTCCTGCCCTCTTTAACTAGATTTTAAGCAGAGACCCAGTGACCCAAAAGAAGAAAGAAAAGAAGAGAAAAAGAATGAATAGTTGATTTAAATATATATACATATTTAACATGTTTAATAATTAGCATGAGGTACATGAAATTAACACACATTATTAATAGTAACAAATAATATGATGATACTGAATTCTATAATAGTATATACACTTATAAAAATAAAAAATGCATTAAAAATAAAAAGCCATGTTATAATTAATAGATAAATTTTACATACAAATTATTAAATATATGTATATATGTATTTTTTAAATTTTTATTTATTTTTTAAATTTCTTTTCAGTGTTCCAGAATTCATTATTTATGCACCACACCCAGTGCTCCATGCAATACGTGCCCTCCCTAACACCCACCACCGGGATCACCCAACCTCCCACCCACCACAAATATATGTATATATTTAAATCAAAGATTCATTTTACAAATAAACAAATAAATGAATAAATGTGTGTGTATGTATATGTATAAGGTTTTAAGGAAGAGAAGAGAAAATGTCCAAGTGGAGGTATGTATCCCCAACAGGAGGAAGAGGAATTTCTGGATTCAGGAAAATACTCAGGATTGATACATCTTGCTAACAGGCAAGTACCTCATCCACCAAGAGCTGTACCTGGCCAGCTCTTCCATGGGTTAACAAAAGGAAATCCAAGGGGCAGAGGGAAAGGGAAACAGCTGTCAAGAAAGGGGTATCTTGGCAATCGAGGCTCACACACTTTTTCAGAAATAGCCTCATGGAGAGAAAAATAAAATAGGAAGAATAAAACCGACTTTCCTTTCAAAATAGAAAAGGAAAATACTTTTAGGGGATCAGCCCAAGATAATCCATGCTGCCATGTGGAACGCTGAAATGAGAAACCGGTCCGATGTTCTTTTAATCCATGAGCCATCAGGATTTTACTGTTTCAGTTGCATTAATGGGGAGTTCACAGATTTTTAATTTCCTTCTTAGGGAGTGAAAGGAAAACCGAGTGAGAATGCTTTTGACTCCCCCATCATGACTTCCCATCTTCATGGTCTTCCTTTCTATCTTCCCATCCAGCTGTTTGTAACAATTAAAGGGAAGAACATGTAACCACCATGGAAAGACATCAACACAGGTGCATTTAGGACTGAAGATGAGCCACACAATGTGGGCCAGCAGGTGCTAGACAGGGAGTCTCTAAATGCTTTTGGAAAAGCCAAAGAACCCTGTTGATCAACACTTTAGCTGTAAAATGAGAATACCAGTGCTTCATCCTCCTAAATCATGGGATTTCATGGAGACCGCACTTGAAAGGGATCAAAGCATATTCAAAGTTGGCACAGGACTGTAATAAATAAATGACCCAAACAGGGAAGGGAAAACCATTTGGTCTTAGGTTGTCCTACCCTAAGGGATAGAACCGTAAAGAATATCCGACCAGTGTGAGGACTGGGGCTTTGTCTGGGCTCTCCTTGTGACTCCTGCTGCAATCTTAAAAACAGCACATTCGAATTCACTGGATAGTTTTTCCTTAACTTTCACTAAAATCATCAGGTTAGAATAGATCCTTTTATTCTTTATTATTCAAGGATTCTTATCCGAAAGCTTTACCAAATACATGTTTTGAATAATTTTTTAAGATGTTATGCAACACCTTTTTGCTGTGCCTACTGTCTATGTACTGGGAGCTGTGCTCAGTGGTGGTGGCCCCTGGCAGCAACAGAACAGGCGAGGTCCTGTTTTCAGGGAACTCGAAGCTGAGAGCCTTGAAGAGGAAGTGACATTATAAACCGGAGGCCAGTTGGCAAATCCTTTGTATAAAGGAAAATATTTTTGACTTTGCAAGTCATGTGGTCTCTGTCATGCTACTCAACTCTGTCACTGCAGCACAAAAGCAGCCATGGAAATATGTAAATACATGAGCATGGCTGTGCTCCCATGAAACTTTACTTACAAAAAGCAAGCAAATATGGACCATGGGCTGTCGTGTGCGTACTCCTGCTGGACCCTAGAAATTGAAGTCTTTCTTTGGTTGAAGAGAACAGATCCAAAAAACACAATTCTGGCTTAAGAGATGGAGACATAGTTGGGGAGAGAACTACGTTGCTGACACTGTATCATCTTCGGTTGAAGGGTAATATGGTCATCAACAGAAGACAAGATGCAGTAAATGTTTTAAGTTACCCTGAGCAATAATACTGCCCTTGATTACCATCTTAATAATCTGACATGTCATTGGAGAAAAGTTCTCCAGTAATAGCAGGAAATTTAGATATATGGAATTATACCTGATGAAAATATAGGTAAGAGATAAGCAATATATGTTGAGTAACTCATTCTCAACCAAGAACTTAGCAAGTCTGAAAATTACCTGGGCAAATGTGCTGGTTCCCTCTGAGAAAGGGAAACTCATTTGGCTGAAAATCATTCTAAAAGCACTAATCATTGTGTTCTTCAAAGCTTAAAAGTGTGAATGTTCTCTACATCATTACTTAATGCTCAGCAGAACCAAGTTTATGTACAGGAGGGTAAGAAATCCAAGCCTCTAGGCAAATAGAGACAAAATCTAATAGTGCCCTGAGTCTTGCAAGGGGATATTAGGTCCTATCACCAATGACCCCACTCTCCTTCTCCACCTGCACAGACCCAGTTATAACACAATTACATCCAGGAGACAACTACATTATATTTTATATATTATTTCAAGTAAGAAGAATATTACTTGACCTCTAGCTCAGTGGTTGGGTGGTAGGATGGGTGAAAGTGTGTGCAGGGGTGGAGGTTCAATCCTGGTTGTATTAGGTTTCTACAAATGATACAGCTTTCCTCCTTTCCCCACCACTTCACATTCGTAGACATATCAGAATACGAGGGACCCAGATCAAGAAACCCCTGAGGTGATTTTGATCCACCATACTTCAAAATGAGCTAGTTCTGGCAGAAGTCCTTGGGGGATTTGTATTTAATTTTAATGTATGACAAGATCTTACAAGTCCTTAAAAGTAAAATTATTATAGACGCGTTGTTATATATGAACCCATATATGAAATTGGAATCTTAATAAAACAGATAATCACTCGCCTCGTGAAAATCACATATGGTAATAGTTGAGGCATTTTAATACGTCAAGGTTTTATTCATCTATTGCTACCAAAAAGAATGTTTTTCCACTTCCTCAACTCATTCCTAATTAAAAACTAGGTGTTTTCAGAAATACAGTATTGATTTTTTTTCCTAGCACATTGGGAAACTGTTCAATAAAATTGTTTTTTCTCCCCTCCTATGAAAATATTAAATAAAAACTTTTTAAAAAGGGGGGAACAGGGGTACCTGGGTGGCTTAATTGGTTTAATGTCTGCCTTGGGCTCAGGTCATGATCTCAGGGTCCTGGGATCAGCCCCAAGGCACTGGGCTCCCTGCATACCCGGGAGTCTGCTTCTCCCTCTGCGCCTCCCCCTGCTCATGCATTCTCCCTCTCTCTCTCTCTCTCCAATAAATCAGTAAAATCTTTCAAAAAGAAATGTTTTAGTATACTCAAAAACTATCTACTTAGTTGTCTCAAACAACTGGGAAAGGTGGTGTCCAAGGAAGTCTAAAGAAACTAAAGAACATAGAGATCATTAGAATAACACCCCTGCATAACAATAAGTAAAATAAGACTGTGCTGTCCTTTGCATAATATGGCTGGAGGCAGAAGGATAAAGGTACTTACAAAGGAGGAAGGAAGAGGACAGGAGGAAGAAAGGCCAGCAAATTTTGATTAACTAGAACTCAGACTATCAGTCAGAATGAACACAATTGGGGTGACAATTTCAGATGAAAGAATTCATTTTTGTTGTCGTTTTATTTTGTTTTTAAACACCTGTCAATGATTTGTCAAAGCACCGAAAAGTTTCTTGAGTTTATATCAGGGTCATCATAGGTTCAACTAAACTCCATGCAGACTCCCAGGCCTACATGTGATCTCACATCCAGAAAAATGATTATGACATCTTCAGGGGATGTCAGGTGACTACGACAGGAAAATAGCATTTTAGGTAGATTTTCAACAAAAACACTGAAACAAAGCAAAGGCTTCTGATAACTTCCAATTAACATTGAGTTAGCCAACATATACAATTCCCTAAGGCCTTTATCTGGGGTCAGTTATGATCAGATGAGCACAGGTCCCAGGAAAGGCCAACAAATCATACCTTTTCCTATTCTGTGTTCCCAGCTGAGGCTTCTATCCACACACAGATGCTGCCCGGACATCCCAGGGTCGGTCCCAGCAAGTGATAAATATAAGAGCAAATCCCATCCCCAAGTTCCTTGGGTTTCTACCCACCTGGAAGAATTTCATCCCACCAGATGTTCACATAGTCATCTCGGTCAGTTCTTGACTGCTCATGGTAAAATCCCAAAGCATGGAGGATCTCATGCTCAATGATGGCCTTATAGTCACATCCCTGGCCAATGGAGAGGTTCTGTCCCACGTGATGATCACCAACCTCAGACCAGCACCTTTAAAGAAGAGAAGAGGGAAATTTTCTCCTAATGAACTATCAAGTGGATGTAATTCACAGTGTTCCAGAACACAAATTTGAAGGAAGTTAGGTTTGATTAGAAAAAGAAATTATCAATAGCATTCTCATGAGCTAACAGTTCAAAATAGGGGACTGGTTAAATGAACAACGTTTCCTGAAGGGAATAATCAGTAGGCTTTAAAAGTGGTGGTCCAAAAAAAAAAAAAAAAAAAAAAAAAAAAAGTGGTGGTCCATGGGGCGCCTGGGTGGCTCAGCGAATTAAAGCCTCTGCCTTAGGCTCAGGTCATGATCCCAGGATCCTGGAATCAATCGACCCCCGCATCGCGCTCTCTGCTCAGCAGGGAGCCTGCTTCCTCCTCTCTCTCTGCCTGCCTCTCTGCCTACTTGTGATCTCTGTCTGTCAAACAAATAAATAAAATCTTTAAAAAAAAAAAGTGGTGGTCCATTATAGAAGTAATAATATACTCAGAGGCAAATCAATCCTAATAGTGCACCAAGTAGAAAGATGTAAAAATTGGCATTCTTTCTCACCTTCACAAGCCCAAAGGGCATTCTACAGAATAACATATTGTTTTGTACCACAATATTAAGTTGTCTCTGGGTGGTGGCTATGGTTGATTTAAATTTTCTCCTTTATACTGAAATGAATTTCCAAATTTCCTACAGTGAGCAGGTGTAAGTTTTATGATCATGAAAAAGAACCTCATTAAAGAAGCAAGTCCATTTCTTTGGCTATTAGCCGATGCACAGCATTCTGAAAGCACGGAGCTGGCCGCCTATCATTTCTGAAAGGCTCCCAGCCAGAAGGACCCAACACTTCCCACAGAAGACAGGAGACTGAGGAACTCCTGGCAGATTCTCCAAATTCCTCATAGTGCAGCCTCTTGCCCCCTTTATTTCCCAACTATTTTTTGTCTTTTTTCATAAATCCGACTTTCCTCCTCCATTAAACAAATCTGAAGCTTCCCACGAATTGTTTCCTCATCTGCTTTAAGTTGTGAAAGAGGATCCGTTCTTGAACCAGTGCTCAACAGAATCAGAGATTTGCCCACACTTTTAAATGTGACTGATGGATTCCAAGTTCTTTGGTGACAATCACATTGTCTTACCTGTGTTTTCCCGGAGATTACTAATATCATATGCCTTCAAATGTTAGTGGATCTGACTTCTACTCAAAGGCAGATCTTAATTATCTTCTGGCAACATTTTAAGGGGTAATTTACATACCATGAAATTCACCAATTTTAAGAATACAATCAATGATCTTTTGTAACTTCACTGAGCTAAGCAAACATCACAGCCATCAATTTGCCTCTCTGACAGAGGCATTTCATTACCAAATCGGTTGACTCTGAGATAGCCCAAGTCCAGAGGAAGCACTTTTATCTATCTTTTTTTAAAAAGCATCCCTCCTCCAAAGGAAACGTGTAAGTTGCAAAAATGCCACAACTCTGCAGCTCTCAGTCTTTTCCCTTGTCTTTCTAAAAGAGCCCTGTTAACTTAGCACTTCAGGCGACCTTAGCCCAGAAGAGTTTGGGGCCAGTTTAGGGCAGTTTATTGCCCCAGACCATCTTCCTCCCCTTTCCCTTCTCCTAACTTAAATGTAACAGAGACACCTCCTGGCCATGGGCAGTCAGAATTTCCCAGACTCAGGGTTTCCAGCCAACGTCCCTCAAAGCCGACCTACCCCTTCATCAAGTACTTGCAGATTGAGTTACAAACTAAAAAGAAGCCCTGAGAATTTTACTAGCAAAAAGAGAACTTTTAGAGAGTGATCTCATTAGTTTCATTTTATTTTTAAGAGAAAAAGAAAAGAAAAGAAAAGAAAAAGTGGTAGCTAAAAATGGAAATAAAAATGTTAAGAAAATGAAGAGTTTTTTTCCTGAAATCTTAAATAAATAGTTAAAGGCTTTGGTACTTTCTAGAAGCACAAAGGTTGCCAAGGAACAAGATGAAAAGGTCAAAAATAGAGAACCTCTTAAATCGGTACACTTGGCAAGGCCCAAGGTATACCTTACATGTTTTTCCTTCACATAAAAAGAAACTGTGCAAATACTACTGGTTATCTTCGCTTACGTAACACGCAAGAACCTCAGGACATGTCCAGAAACACATTCACTATCTTACTCCTAAAGTGGTTCTCCTGGCAACATTCCCAAACTCGGTGAATAAAGTTACCACTCGCCCATCATTGAATCAAAAATCAGAGACTTCTTTGATTCCTCTTTCTTCTTAACCCCTCACGTAGACAGACACCCAGCTTTTGAGAAGCCTCCCCGTTTTCATAGTTCTGAAATCCATTCACTCCTCTTCATTTCGACTGCCTCTTCATTCGTATGGGTCGCCTTTTCTTTCTACCCTGGACAATTGGGACATTCTATCATTGGTCTCCTGCCACCACTCGTGCCCATACATCAATTCTTTTTCCACTGTTGCTAGAGTAATCTTTCTAAAATGGAAAACTGAACATATAATGAGTCATGCCCTAAACAGTGGATTCCCTCACACGTGGTTTGTCTTTTACCAGACTCCTCTTTATCATCCTGGTTCCGTGGCTCACCCCTCTGCCCCTTACACACTCAGAACTGAATGCGTTCTCCAAGTAAGCCAGATTCACATTTAGGTTTGTTTTTCCCTTCTGTCTCTCTCTTCCTCTTTTTCTTCCTCCTTCTTCCTTCCCCTTTCTCTCTTATCTCCCTCTCTTCCCACCCCCCATTCTGTCCTTCCCTTTCCTCTTACAGCCCATGCACTCCCTTCAGTGTGTATAACTATTTACTCGTTGTTTCTCCACCACTCCCAAGTGCCTACTCTAAACCTTGTGAGGTCTAAGACTGTCTCTTGCTTCTTTGTATCCAGAGATGGGTACACTTCCTGGCACTTAGTAGCTGTACAAAAACTTCATTTGTAATAAGAGTCTGAGCCAAGAAAGCAATTACTCAAGTAAGTAAAGGTACTTGACCTTTATCTAAGTAATCATCACAACTTAACTTTTGTTACTACTATTTTTGGCATTTTTTTTTTCTTAAGAGGCTAAATCATGTGCTAAGTTCCTTCTTCCTCTGTGTTATCCATCCATGATGAACAAAAATGCGGACAGAACTAGACAACCAAATCCAGGCAACTTCTAGAGGCAGTGCGGGGAACTGCAGCAGGAGGAAATGTCTCCAGGTAGGCCTTAAAGACACACACATTTGTGGTCACAGCTGGTGGTCACTTGGCTTCCCAACCTCATCTAGCCCAGGTTCGTTGACATAAATATCACTGGGGGGAAAAAAAAAGAGCTTCTTTCTTGATATACCTTTTATTTCTCCTGGGAAATAAATAACTACACACTACATCTAGAGCTTTTCAAAGAGATCCAGCCAACAACACACCATAATTTAAATGAGTACTGTAAAAAAGGCTGTATAATTTATACTTTAATACACCTGACTTAGAAGAAAAAGTACTATAATTTAAAACATGACCTAAACCCAGGAAAAAAATCAAAATGAATCTTCCTAGGCCCAGAGGTATCCAAAAAAAACCTCATTCTCCATCTAGATCATTAAAAACATTACAGACTTTAAAAACTCACAGAGAAAGATTTGATTTTGCTTATAGTTTCTTTCCAGTTTCTTCTTTTGAAAGACATGTATCACTTTTATAAACAAAAAGAGGTATGACTACACACTTTGTAAAATTTCATTCTTACCCTTCAAACTTCTGAAATATGATGTATGAGCTTTCTCCTTCGTAGGGCTTGAAATCCACACAGGACTTGAGGCGGAACATTTCAAAGGCATAAAGAATGGCTCCTTTGGCATTCAGCCCTGCAGAAATCAGTAAAAATATCAACGAGCATTACTTAGATCTTAGATAATATACATAACATAGTTGGAGAAAATCTTGACGGCACATGAAATCCAGAGGTCCATGATATATTTTTTGGTAGTAAGCAGATTCCTTGAAAACTAAAACTATAAAACTACTTACATATATAAACATTATTTATGAACTTTAAATACATGATGTAATATACCTACAAAATAAGAATATACTCGTGTGTGTAGCTGAACAAAATTATGAACTCACTTCCTCATTTCCTCCCTTCCCCTTCCCAACTCAAGGGGAGATCCTGAGGGCACTGCCCCAGGAGAGTTAAGCCACAGAGCAGAAGACAGAAGGGACTGCAAGCCATTTCTGTCTTCTGAGTGAATAAAGCACCTGGAGAAAAGCAGTGAGAATGGTGTGTATACCAGTCTAAAAAGATTCACCCTCTTGCTGGAGGAAGAGAGCAGAGATTGGAGAGGTGTATGGGGTCTGAAGGCACATGGAGCACAGATGGTATGCCACCCTGTTGCCCTGCGAGAGCCCTGGGGAGATGGCAAGACTACACAGGTAGCCCAGAAAACAACCTTGGAAAAGATTTTTATGACTCAGTCTTGGATCCAAAGCAGCAGAAGCCTAATGGATCTGAAGTGGCTGGAACGGTAGATGCTTTCCAGTAATCTGTAGGTTAGGATCAGTGACCAAAGATCAAATGTCTTTTCTTTCCCCTAACATACACATGCCGTGGCATTGCACAAGACAAGCATGGGGTGGGGAGGAAAGATACTCCAGAGGAACAGAGATTACGTTTCACTTAGTATGTGGTTATGTTTTGCTTTTTTCCCTCCCCTCAACTCACTGAAGGTGGAGCTCTAAGTTAAAAATTAAGCTCAGTTATATAAAGTTAAATTGTATTTGTTGTATATTTGATTTTGTGCACTCTCTCAAAGAGTTTATAATTCTTGGCAGTTTACCAAGTACTTACTTTATGTTTTCCTGGCCCTTATTTCATTTAATAAACCACCAAATTGGAGATTCCACAGTTCAGATGTCACAGGATTATACTAAGGTCGTTAAATAAATATCAGTGGAATGATCAGTAAATGACTTGTGGACACAACACGGGTAACAACAAGAGTATGCATTAGGCCTACTGAAAGACTTTTATGAAATTTTACCTATTCTTTGTGGCAGCTAGAATATGAATATTTGTACCCAAGACAGACTAGTTGTCACAAAAGTTTAAGAAAAAAGACCAGAGACAATGTAACTGGGGCAAAATATTTGCAAAATACAAATCTGACAAAAGACTTGTGTCTAGAATATATAAAGAACTACAACTCAAAGGAAAATAGACAAATCACAATTTTTTTAAATGGTCAAACTATTTAAACTGGTATTTCACAAAGGAAGACATATAATGTCTTCCTACAAACGACCAATAAGCAAACAAAAAAGAAAGTGAAACAATAAGTAAACTAAAACAACCATTAAATACCACTACATGTCCACCAGCATGGCTAAAATTGAAAAGATTAACAACAACGAATACTGGCAAAGATGTGTAGTAAATGAACTTTCATTCATTGTTCATGGAAGTTTGTAAAATGGTACAAGCACTTTGAAAGAGATCTAACACTAAACCTACCTCTATATTATAACCCAGCAATTTCACTTTAGATGTTTATACCAGAGACATAAAAACATATATTCAAAATGGGAATGTACAGGAATGTTCATAGTAGCTTTAGTCATAATAACTCAAGCACAGAATCAACCCAGGTGGCTATCAATAGGGGATCAGTTGAACACGCTGTGATATTCTGTATTCAAGCAATGGAATGCCACTCAATAAGAAGAAGGAACAAATTACTGATGTCCACAACACTGGTGAATCTTGAAAACATTTTACTGAGTAATCAAAAAAGGAATAAAATATGATTCTATTTGTATGAGATTCTAGAACAGGCAAAATGCACCTATGATTAAAACAATGAAAAAGTTATTTCTGGAAGGGTGAGAGTACTATGAAAGTAGGTAGGAGAAATTTCTGGGATAATAAAAGGGCTCCATATCTTAATAGAATTTGTATGAATATTTTTACATTGTATAAGTGTAATGTATAAATTATAAGGTATATAAATATTTTAAAACTCATTGAACTGTACACTTAAGACTCCATGCATTTTACTGTATGTATATTTTACATTAAAAAGAACTATAAACAAACATTAAAGTTTAGTTAAAGATACACATGCTGCAGTGTTTGGGGTAAGGCATACTGGTCCATGAAATTTACTTTGAAATATGTCAGAAATAGAATGTATTGATAGAAGGATACAAGGATGGACAGGATAGTTCCATAAGACAGAGCAAATGTAGCAGAATGATGTTTGTATAATGTAGGTTGATGAGTACACGAGTGTTCACTGCACAGTTGTTTCAGCTTTTTATATATTTAAAATTTTTCATAATAAAATGTGGAAAAGAAAAAGACAATAATTACAAACTTTAAAGAAGGGAAAAATACCTGTTAATTTAAATTCTGTTTCCAGTTTTTTAAAAAATGCCCTTCAAAATGAATGCAATAAGGAAGTTATTTTGGAGAAAGAAGAGAATTTGTCACCAACAGTTTTGATCTATAAGAAGTGCCAAAGGAAGGGGCACCTGGGTGGCTCAGTCAGTTAAGCATCCAACTATTAATCTAGCTCAGGGCTTGATCTCAGGGTTGTGAGTTCAAGCCCCATGTTGGGCTCCATGCTGGTTATGTAGCCTACTTAAAAAGAAAAAAAATATATTGCTAAAGGAAGTTCTTTAGGCTAAAGAGAAATGACACCACATAGAAACTTAAATCTCCAGGAAGAGTGAACAACACCAGAAATTCCAAGTATAAAAGTAAATATAAAGACTACTTTTCTTCATTAATTACTTTCAGTGACAACTGATTAAAGAAAAAAATGATAACTCTATTGTGAGGTTTATAAAATATATAGTTGAAAAGTATAAGCCAACAATAGTACAAAAGAAAGGGGTATAAATGGAATTATAGTGGTGTAAAATGCTTACATTTTATGCAAAATGGCATAATATTAAGTCTAAGTACACTGTCACATTTTAAGGTTACAATTGTAATCCCTACAGCAAAACCTTTCAAAATAATACAAAGGGATTGAGCTAAAAAGCCACCACAAGAACCAAATGAAATATTAAATTGTTGGATCTAACCAAAAGAAGCCAGAAAAAGAAGAAATAAAAGAAAAATAGAAGGCAAATAATAACTCATAGTTCTAAATCAAACTATATCAATTATTACATTAAATATAAATAGGGGAAGAGAGGAAAAAGTAAAACAGGACGAAACCAGAGAGGGAGACAAGCCATAAGAAACTCTTAATCTTAGGAAACAAACTGAGGGTTGCTGGAGTGGCGGGGGGGTGGGGGGTAACTGGGTGATGGACATTGGGGAGGGTATGTGCTGTAATAAGCACTGGCTATTATATAAGACTGATGAATCACAGACCTGTACCCCTGAAACAAATAGTACATTATATATTAATTAATTGAATTCATATTAAAAAATAAATAGAAAAAATTAAAATTAAAAAACTGAAAAAAAGTAAATAGACCAAATGTTTCAATTGAAATTCAGAAGTTGATACACTGAATAAAAATGTGGGACCCAGGGGCGCCTGGGTGGCTCACTGGGTTAAAGCCTCTGCCTTCCACTCAGGTCATGATCCAGGGTCCTGGGATCAAGCCCCGCATCAAGCTCTCTGCTCAGTGGTGAGCCTGCTTCCTCCTCTCTCTGTGCCTGCCTCTCTGACTACTTGTGATCTGTCTATCAAATAAATAAATAAAAAATCTTAAAAAAAAAAAAATGTGGGACCCAGATACATACTGCCTAAAAAAGAGACACTTTAAATATAAAGACAATGATAGGTTAGGAATAAAAAACTAAAAAAGATACACAGTGAAAACAGTAAGTTTTAAAAAAAAACTGGTGTAGCTATATTTAAATTAGACAAAGTAGACTTCAAAATAAAGAGGATTACCAGACATAAAGAGAAATTTCCCTAAACAATGGGTCAATTTAGCAAGATGATAGAGTAATGTACTTGCCCAAAAGAGCAGTTTCATGAAAATGCTAAAAGAATAAATAAACACACAATTATAGTTATTAACAACTGTCTCCCAGTAGCAGATAAAACGATCCAAAACTCCTTGCAGATAAAAATATTTGAACAACACAAACAATCACCTTGACTTATTTGACTTTGATAAAATAACACACCCACACCAGCCAAATGTAAGTTCTTTTCCAGCATACATGGATCAATCATAAAGAGAGGCCACAAAATATGTCTCAGTAAATTTCAAAAGACCAAAATCTTATAGAATATGTTCTCTGACCTCAACAAAATTAAACTAGAAACCAATAATACAATATCTAGAAGCGCTATAGACACTTGTATATTTAAAAAACACACTTGTAATTGACCCATGGATTTCAAAAAAGTGCAATAGGTATTAGAACATATCTAAACTTTAGTAAAGATACAACCATATCAAAATTTAGGGAGAACAGCTAAAGCAGAACTTCAAATAAAATTTATAGCTTTAGATGCCATATTATAACATATTTTATTAGAAAAATGAAAGTTTAAAATCAATGATATAAATTTCCACCTTTAATCCAAAAAAGAAGAGCAAAATAAACTGGAATTAAGTAGAAGAAAGGAAATAATAAAGACAAACAAAAAGCAACCAAATAGAAAGCAGAGAAGAAAGGGAAAATTAACAAGTCAAAAGTTACTTCTTTGAAAAGATTAATAAACAAATACACTGCCTAAAAAATAAAAACAAAAACAAAAAACAAAACAACAAACAAACAAAAAGGGAAGTCACAGACTGAGAGAAAATATTCAAGATATCTATCTACCTATCTCTGACAAATGACTTCATCCATAGTATATGAAGTTCTTCTACAAATAATGAAAAGACAAACAATACAATAAAAAAAGCATGATAAGAGTTGAACAGACATTCCGTAAAAGAACACACACCAATGACCAATAGCACATGAAAATGTGGGAAATACCATTAGTCATTAGGGAAATGGAAATTAAAATCACAGTGAAATTCCATTTTGTAACGCCAGAATGGCTACAATTAAAAAAGATTAATTCCACCAATGCTACTGAAAATGTGGGGCAAATGGGACATAGCTACATTGTGAGAGTGAAAAATGGTATAGCCGCTTTGGAAAACTGCTTGGCATTTTTTACTAAGGTTAAACATATACTTGCCGTATAATCAAGCAATGTTATTTCTAGACATTTGCTCAAGACAAATAATTATACACACACACACATATATATGTAACTTGGCACAACCCAATATCCATCAACTGAAAAATGGATGAACAATTGCCCTATTACTGAGTGGTTAAAAAAAAAAAAAAGAATTAACTACTGGTCTACAATGATATGGAAAAACATCAAAAACACGTTACGCAAAAGAATCCAGATACAAAAGAGTAAACACTGAAGGATTCTATTTATCTATAAATCAGGTAAAACTAATTGATAGGGAGAAAAATTAGAACGGTAGTGTCTTGGGGTGGGGGTAGAGATTGGCTGGAAATAAGCACATGGAAATTTCTGGAGTGACGGGAGATTGGGTCACATACGTATGTGCATTTACCAAAAGCCATTGACTTTTACACTGAGTTGTGTATTTTACTCTGGGTAAGTTTAATTTTAATTTAAAAATTGTATACAAATATGAAACTCTGCAATGTCTACTTTCTGCAATGGTATAGACCCGGGTGTCTACACTTATTTTAACACTAAAGGTGATTCTCACATGGTGCTGAGAACCACAACTGCGTCCTTACTGTTGTTACCTTATTTAAGGCCACCTGTCTTCCATCTTTCTCTCTTCATCAGTCACCAGCTTACAGGTTAACACACCTGCTACTCAAGCTGGGCCCAGCAGACCGAAAGCATCAGCATCACCTGGGGGATTGTGCAGAATCCGAGACCCCGACCCTGATCTACTCCGCAGTTTCAGAAGATCCTCAGGGAACCCTTATGCACACAAAAGTCTGAGAGGCACGGACTTAACGCCTCACAGAGGCCTGGTGAAGCTTCAACCAAAAATTAGGTGAAGGCACATGTCCGGCATATACTGGTGTGCCTCTATCTTGATGGAAGGGGGGCTGGCGTAGGTGCAACAGGCAGGAAGAAAAATTGGAGTGGGGGAAAGTACCCTCGCAAAAGGTGATGTTTCTTAAATCACATTCCAGTGAATATGGGTGCTCTGTGAATTTGCAAGGGTGTGGGCAACACTGGTGGGTAGGAATAAAACCTCAAATTTCCAAAAGATTCACTGAGAACAACAACATTTGTATATATCTAGCTGTCCTCCAGAAAAGGGATCAGCACTACTAACAGTGATGGAAAATATTGAAACATGAGCTGTGTCTCCTGAGGGCGTAGCCTCGCAGTGCATTAAGATTGAGCGAGCTTGTCCCAGCTTCCCCTCTCCTCTGATCCTCCTGCATCCGTGTGAGATGGGCCTCGCGGGCATTGCCTCATCTGGCTGCCCAGCTGTCAGTCACCAGCTTGGGGTCAGCCAGTGTCCACAAGTGGCTTTGAATAATCATTTATTTCTCCTGAGTATTATTCCCAACAATGAGTGAACTATGACTTAACCAGTCCTTCATCTTGAGAGAGAAAAGAATTGAAATTATTAATACTGAGGAACAAGGACTCCTAGCATGGGAAATATAGACTTTTCTAGTTCTCAAAAGTGTGGAATGTTTGTCTCCTAACAAAAGGGGATGAAATCAGGATGCTGAAAATCTATGTAGATTGACCCAAACTATTACTTAAAGCATAAATTTGTCATGGTTGTGAAGCCAAATTATATTTCATTGCATTTTTGTTCTTTGGGAGTGTTTTTTGTTTTATTCACACGTTAATGTGTTCTGTACTTTTAAACTTATTATTTGATACTCTGTAACTTTTAAAATTACTATCTGATACACTGTATCTCAGACTCGTTAAGTAGCACTAGGTCAATATAAGGTCATGCCTTTCATCCCATGGGATAAAGAATTATCAGGGCTTGGAAACCCCCATATGCATTGGTGTTACTCCCAATCTGAAACCTATGAACTGGAGGAGCGCAGAGGTAGAAGAGCAAAGCCCAAAACTCCTAATTAAAACAATTAATATTACCCAGATTGTCAGCCAGAATGTAAGGAATGGGGAACTTCCACCTGGTGCTAGGGTCTCTCAGGCCATTTCTGGAGCTCTGTGGAAAAAGACAAAGATGACTGGGAAGGTGAGTCCTCAAGGCCCTCTGGCTTCCGTCTTCGCTAAACTTTCACACCACAAACAACCCATCATACAATTCAAATAGCATTTGTATTCTGATTGTACAACAATACAAGTTCATCACAGACAATTTGGAAACTTCAGAGAAATCATCAAAAACAAAACTTCAAAGATCCGCAATCTCCAAAAACTGAGATTGCGACTTCAAACATATTGGTGCATTTCCTTCTCTCATTCTTCACTTACTAGGAAAATTGGGTGAACAAGTAATGTGATAATTATAGATTCTTTGTACTGTTTGCTAATTTTTCATCTGTTTTTGTCATCATCAACCAAAGTGGAAGCCCTTGTGGGTACAGATGATAGATTAGATTCTTTCATGTCCTCCACAGTGTCTAGCCCAGGGCTGGAGACAGCAGAGCCTCCCAGTCATAAAAAACAGCCAGTCCTGAGGAATATTAGTTGTGTCCTTGGCAGATACTCACCTGCAGGAGGATGTCTCCTTGAAAGAGGTCCAAGCCCGCAGCTAGACACAGATTGGAAAAAAAATAAATAAATAAAAAGAAAGAAAGAAATATTTGAATGAGTGTTACTAACTAAATGCATTTCTCATAATAAAATTAATATTTTCCATTGTAAACTTTGCATTGTTAATCTTTGGTCAACGTCTTTTCCCAACAATGCAAAATTCCCTCTGAGTAAATGTAAATAGCCCACCAATATCATGTATTTTCACATCCTCTGTCTTCATTTTGGAACAAGAAACCTTGTCCAAGAATCTTAAAAGTAAGAAGTGAGTTAGGAGGGATCTTTTTGATCATCGACTCCAAACCTCTTGTACTTTAGGGGGACACAAGGGAGTCTTGAGACAAGAAGTAATGCACGGGGTCATCAGCATTTGAGTGGGCTTGAGAATCCTGACCTCCTATCCAGTGCCCTTTCTGCTATCATTCCATCCTTCTTCATGACTCTAGGTAAATGGGCTGGTTTTGCTCTGTCCTGTGAAAAAACAATGGTACCCTCTAAAAGCCAAGCTCAAGATAATGCCCTTGCAATAAAGACCAGGCAAATATGGATGAATCCATTTAAACTGTATCTCCAGATACCTGCTATCAGGAGCTTAGCATGATAAACTTTCTCCTTTTTGCTATTCCTTGATTTTGGCCTCATAGCGTTTAGCAAATAGAATTCTTAAAAGGGAAGATCCTTGTGGGAAAAATTTATGAGCATTTAAAAGAATGTCTCTTTTTATGACATCCCTCATGTTTGACAAACAGCCTTCCCTGTAAATCACAAAGTACTTCAAACAAGGTCAGGGGATTGTACTTAATTCTGAGAACAGCACCTGATTTACAGCGGGGAAATCTAGCTAAAGAATTATCACCACGGCCTCACATAGTAACAGAGGTACCGTTTGGCCAAGATGATGGCTCGTTCATGGTAAATGACATCATTGGGGTTTTAGGTATTAGGAGAAGTCATGGTTTCCCTTGCTAATGACTGACTAAGATATCATGATCCCTTTCCCCATGCCCTTATTTCTTAAGCTCCATAAACCTCACCTATGTACATGAAAATGGCACAATTAAACAAAAACAAATAGCATTGATACCCTGCCCCATGGGATTAGGACCCAGGTTTTGAATTGCCTTTTCAGTAGGAGTAATATATACAAGTCTATCCATACTCAGGCTCAGGCTTGCCATGAACAAACACATGCATTTTCTGACACAGGCCTGGTTTAGGGATGGAGGTGAGAGCTGGGCTCTTCTACAGTGACGTGAACAAGCTCATTTAGACCTTGGCCCCCAAGTTGGTCAGTGTAGATTGGGTCATGGAGGGGTAAGAGAGTGCAGCAGTTGGTGGGAGGAGAAACACATCCCAAAGAAGCGTATATCCACTAAAAATAAGCCTCAGGAGGGGTGCCTGTGTGGCTCAACCAGTTGGGCATCTCACTCTTGATTTCGGCTCGGGTCATGATCTCAGAATTGTGGGATAGAACCCCTGTCCCTGGACCTTGCTCTCTCTCCCTGTGCCCACCCCATCCCCCAGTTCATGTGCGAGAGTACATATGCACTCTCTTTCTAAAGAATAAAATTTTAAAAAAAATAAGCCTCAGGAGATTCACTAACCAGTTTGCTCAGGCAGCATATACTTATTAAGCTCCTACTGTGTGCTAGACTTCGGTCTACATGCTAGGGATATAGCAGAGAATAAAACAAAGCCTTCACAAGGTGACATTCTTGACTGGGGAGGAAGGAGAGACAAATAAATAAATTTTAAGTAGCAGATTGTAACAAGCAAGAATAATTTAAAAAAGAACAGTAGGGAAGAAAAGCGGTGAGAGTTAGGGAGTTTGATATTTTATAAAGGGTGGTCAGGGAAGTTCCCTGGGGAAGGTGGCATTGAAGCAGAAATCTGATGGAGTGGGGAATAAAGGAAGAGTATGGAGGGCAAAGGCAACAGCAAATAGAAATGAGGCAGGGGGCCCCTGGGGGCTCATTCCTTTAAGTGATTGCCTTTGGCTCAGGTCATGATCCCAGAGGCCTGGAATCCAGCTCAGCAGGGAGTCTGTTTCTCCCTCTCCCTCTTGCTTTGTGTTTTCTCTCTCTCCCTTCCTCAAATAAATAAATAAATAAAATCTAAAGAAGAAGAAGAAGAAAGAAATGAGGCAGGAAAGCCTTAGAGCAACATTCCAAACTTTAGCACAAGAATCTCCTGAGAGCTTGTTAAACCCAGACTGCTGATCCCCACCTTCAGGGTTTTTCAAGTCAGCAAGTCTGGGACAGAGCCCAAGAATGTTCACTTCCAACAAGTTCTCAGTCTCAGGTGATGCTGATGCTTCCGGTGGGGAGGGGAGAGGCACACACTGAGAACCTCCTTTGTAGAGGAACAGCTGGGAGATCAGGGTGGCTGGAGAGCCCAAGTAAAGAGGGGAGAGAGCAGTAAGAAGTGAGATCAGATGGCTGGCTGGGGTCAGCTCATCTCAAACTTTAATGTACAGGGAATCAGCTGGGGTCCATCAACATGAAGGTGCTGAGACGAGACCAAAGATTCTGTATTTCTAGGAAACTCTTGGGTGGTACAGGTGAAACTGACCTGTGGAACACACCTTGGGAATTAAGGTTCTAGGGCCTCTGTTCTGCACTGGAAGAGATGTCAGTCAACACTGGCCAGTGTTGGAAGACTGGAAGATTGGATAAGAGAAGTGACATGGCCTGAATCCTATCAGAAGAAGAGCTCTGCCTACTCTGAGCCATAGCCTGCGTGGAGTGAGGGCAGAAAGGCAAGACCAGTTACAAGATTGCCAGACGTGGCCAGACCAGGTGGCTTGGACAGGAATAGGAAAAGAGAAAGTGCTGAGCAGTCACAACCCATGATATAATTTGATGTTAGATCTAATATCATTTGCTGATAGATGGTGTGTACCTTGAGAGGAAGATAAGACTCAGAGGTTCTGAGCCTCTGAATCTAGAAGGGGGGAATTGCTTTTACTGAAATGAAGACTGAAAGCAACAGTCCTTGGCTAGAGGCTAAGTTGTGAGGCATGGAGAGAAGACAGGGGAAAAGGTAACAATTCCCTCTCTTTGATTTTCCCTGAACAGTTTTTATGATACAGGAACTGGCTGTATGGCCAACACTAACAATTGTGGAAGCTGGGTTGGAATGACCTAAAAAAGAAAAAAAAAAAAACAAAAACCCCACATAGTAAGATTTCTTCATTGGAGTCACAACTCAGAAGAAGCATTAACAATGGCTCTAAGGTAAAAAAAAAAAAATTATTTGGTCTAGACAAATAAGGATGAGATCAGGTAAACTCTCATTTTAGTCCCAACCCAGTTTTAAACTACAGCAGATCCTCTCGAATCCGTATATACCTTGATTGCCTGACACTAAAAACAGATCATTTGAGCCTGGCCGACGTCTTGGGGCCCATTCACCCATTTACCTTACCAAACTATTTCTTTAAAACCATTTCAAGCTTTTCCAATTATGTATCATGGAGCCTGCCTTCCCTGTAAATGGGACAAAGTCAAAGAAATTCGACCCTTAGGTATGGATTTTTTCAGTTTTGTAGTCCTTCAATAGCACTGAGTTGAATCAGAAGACCCGGAGTGAGCCCCATCACTGCCATCTGAGATCTGGGCAGGTCACCTCAACCACAAGGAAATTCCTGTCTCTTCCTACAGAATGAAAACAGTCCTTACTCTATGGTAGTATTTGACAAATAAACATAAAATTGATAATAAAGCTTTTGTAGACCATATAGTGTTTAAGATCATGACTATGTTTGCAGCTTGCTAATCCTCACCAAAGATACCCAGAATGTAAAGTCTTCTCCCTCATTGTAGAAACTGGATGAGAGAGAAAAGAGATGATAACCCCGCTTCTCTCTCCTCTCATTAATGGAGCAGATCGATGGAATTCTTCAAGAAAAATGTTTGTAGACAAGACATTGAGATGGAAACACCTTTACAACCCTCCCTTAGTCCTGAGCAAACAGGTGTTAATGAATATGATGCACCAGTAGAGGGGCTAGGGCTTCCCCCCACTAAATATAACCCGAGCATATACTACACATGTATACATACATACATATGCATGTGTATATGTAGCAAGTGAAATAATCATCCACTTTTCTTTTTCAAAATAGAAACAGGAAAATCAACATTTTTATAAACAAAAATCATGTGATCCATTTCTAGATCTACAGAACACTCACTAGTTCCTCTAGAAAATTTGGTCTAACCATCATTCTCTTTCCACATTTCCATTTTTCAGAAACTCTGCAAATTCGAATGAAGTACCAATAGATATTTCTCCCTTAAAGTTACCCAATACTCTATCTTGAAGGTAAGAGCTTTACAGCAATTGTAGCACAAGATTTAAAAGTATTTCAAAGCATTAGTAAGGCAAAAATTCAACCCACCTAAGTTGATTTCTGAAATATCCTTCTGTTCATGAAACTCTTCATCATGTACTGTTAAAAGTAGGAAACAAATTATTATTAATCTTGATGAACAAAAGAAAGTTCAGAAAACATTCTGTGCACTTCAATTGATTCTTACCATTTTCTTTAGAGAGATGATTAATCTGAAAGAAAATGAACATACAGAAAATATTTAACATAGACTAGAATTAGTATTTCTAAACATCCAGAAAAGCAGAACTCTACTTACTGATACAGCTGCTATGTGGGCAAAAAACAAGATGAAAGGGAGAACACAAGTGAATTTCATCCAAACCATTGTTGCGAGTGAATAGACTCACCAAAGACAAAGACACCTTGTGATAAATACTTTTTGGACCTTGCCCTGGCTATCATCTTAGAAACTTTGACCCTCCCATATGTACCGTGGCATTAAAAAAAGTAACTGAAGAAAATGTCATTGACCCTTTTAAGGACAGATACTAAGTTTAACATAAAATCTCAAGCTCCCCAGACCTGGGAAAGGTTTGAAAAGGTTAATGCTGAGATGAGCATATAAAAATCAGTAACGTTTCTGCACACCAGCAGTAACATTCCTTGACAGCATCAAAAACTATTTCTGTAACAGATAAAATATTCACTTCACGATAGATATAAAAATAATCTATAAAATAACCATAAAGTCGTTAAGTCCAATAAAGAATGAATAAACACTTTATGGGAATATTTTAAGGCAATTATCAAAGGACATAAAAAAGAAAAAAATATCAGCTCAAATGCAAGTGAAATGCTACCTCAAGCTCAGATTGGCATAAATGAAGAAGGCTGGCCATACCAAGTGTCAACAAGAATGTGAGGGAACAGGAAGTCTCACATACTGCTGGTAGACCAGCCATCTGATGCTATCCTGTAAATTGAAATGTGCATTGTTTATAAGTTAAGTCAACTTCCAGGTATATACCCTAAAGACATACACACATATGTATACAAAGTACCATATAACATATTCATCGTGGTATTTTTTTGTAATAGTAAAGAACTAGAAAAATATATTCATACTGGAAGAAAACAATGGGGTATATTCAGTCATGCATAGAGAAATGTTCAACAACCAGTTCTCAGAGGGAACAAGCCCTTATACGTAGTGTTTGCTTATTTCCGGGGTGTAAAGGCCTCCACCGTGGTCAATTTCAAGCTACCACTGTCATGTTACTGAATGCGGGCTGGAGAGAGGTGTGCACAATGGGCCCTACCTGCCCAGCACGATACTGCGTGTACTTAAACACCGTCCTACTCTTGCATACAAGAGGTATAAGAGTCTGCGGTATCAGGGCAATCTTCAAGGTCCAGGCCCTGCCTATCTCCACCTCAGACCTACTGTGTAGGCAGATGGGCCAGTCCTGTGGTCAGAAGAGCACTCTCTGTCAGAAAAGCATCTCCCGAGGCAGAACGTGGGGCTTCCTGAGCTATAAAACAGGAGGCGTGACAGCCAGAGGCTCACCTCGAATGGGCTGAGGAGATCTGCCATGGCTTCCTTTCCACTCTAGCCACAGACCGTGAGGTTGTAAGAGGGTGTGGAGAGCCATCTCCCGAGCTCTCCAACCACGGGAAGCCACCAGTGTTCATCAAAAGAACCTGAACTCGCCCAACAGCTAACAGGGCTTATGTCAGCAAATGCAATCTTAACGATTAAAAAATGGTTGGGGACGGACTTGATGAACATCAACTTCATGAGAATAATGGCTCTAAGGATATGGGAGGAACACCCAGGAGAATTTTAGTTCTTAAATGTAATTGAAAGAATGGATATCGTTCATTCTGGAGCCAGGAAGTAGGGGTTTAGGACTTTGCTGTTTTGTTTTCTAAAGAAAAGGGCAACACTCTTGCCTTGGTACCTTCCTGCTTAATCTCAGACTTTAGTTCTTCAAACAGGCAGTCGCGGGGCTGTTGAATTCTCTCCACCTTTCCCTGCCCCCTGATAGGCTTTTGTCTTTCCTTTCTTTCTCAGACTTACCTAACTGATATACTACAGCAACAGCTTTGGAGTCAGATGGACAGGAATTTAAATCCCACTTCTGCCGCTGACTAGATGGGCTGTTTGGAGCACCCGCTTTCCTCATGTAAATTGGGTAGTGGTGCCTATTTAATGGGATTAGTATAAGGATTCAGTGAGATAACCTATGGAAAACACAGGTGCAAGAGACAGAGGAAGGTTTGGGCAACTATAGCTCTTTCTGTCCATGCACACTGCCTTCTGGCAAAAGACAGGCAAGAAGAACACTGTGCCCAGCACACTTCTTACCCAGCCAAACGTCCACTAATGGGATCATAGGTCTTCAACAGACATAACCTGCCCCAGGTGATTTTCATTTATGATCTTGACTCTGGGTGTTAATTAGTTACCAATGATTTGCTATCCTAGGCACTTTACGTCCCAGGGTGTTCAGTGAGCGAGGCTGGAGTCTTAAGTCCTGGGTTTGAAGAGTTTATGGCTTTGCAGTTCAAAGATAGATTAGGGACTTCACAGGGCAAGGGCCAGGTTTTATTTTCTGTACCTGCCCCAGGGTCTAGCACACGGTGCGCACTTACTAATCATGCTGGATGAAATACAGTAAAATATCATTTTCTTTGAAGCTATTGCATGTAGTGGTTTGCTTTGATCTCAGTGAGGATGTTTTAGAAACTGACCAGTGGAGGAAGTGGTATGAAGATTGGAAGAGAGAAGCCATTGGCAGGTGGGAAAAGGAACGCCCTCTCTTGTTGTCAGGCAGGCTCCAGCCTCATAAAAGCTGAGGCCAGGACCCCCTCGAGACTGGCCAAGTCCTATCCCTCCAGGCTCTTCTCAGGGATGTCCTCTGCCCTCTACTTCATCCACTTGCTGCTTTCTGCTTCACTCACAGGGCTCGCCCTGAACAGACTATCAGACTATCAGTTAACCTCTGACGCAACCGTCTTTGCTGTTCCTTTGGGTGATCAACATTTAAGAGGACCTCAAAGGCGTTTAGAGCAAGAGTTGGTAAGCTTTTTCTGAAGGGGGTCAAAGACTAAATATTTTAAACTTTGTAGGTCATGTGGTCCTTGTGGCAACCATTTAACTCTGCTGTTGCAGCAAGAGAGCAGCCGTAGATAATAACATAAAGGAATGAGCATGGCTGCATTCCAATAAAACTTTATTTATAAAAACAGATAAAGGGCCAACACATAAATCACCCATGATTCCTGGGTTTTAGAGAACGGACACCCTAGGCAGTGGAGATTGGGATAAAAATAATAACAGACGTAGGAGCAGCAGCAACAGATATGTACATAGTTCTTCCTGTAGGCGGGACACTGTTGGGAGGATTTAAAGTGTATTATACATTTAGTCCTCACAACAATTCTATGAAGCAGGCACTACTATTATGCCTGTTTTAAAGGTTAAAAAACTGACACAGAAAGATTGAGAAACCTGCCCAAAGCCACACAGCTCCTGGCAACGTTTCTAGAATACCACCTGAGAGGCAGCTTTCTCTGCCTACAGGGGCCACAGGAGCCCAAGGGTGAGGCCTCTGCCACCAAGCTTCAGCATGCAGGCCCCACGTTCCATAGCATCCATCTCCACCCTTTACTAAGAAGACTCAGCCCAGAGGAAAACAGTTCTCAAGCTATAGCATCTTTCCAACTCCCCTGGAAAGTGCGTTAAATCACAGATTCCTGGGCCTGGAATTTGGAAATTCCAATTCAGGTGAGGGCTGAGAGCCAGGAATCTGCATATTCAATAAACACCCTCATGATTCCCACGCAGACCATCTCTGGAATGCCCTGTGATAAACAGGGCTCTAGCACGTCGATGTTAACCAGATGCTTCCACTCTGATGGCACTTAGCAGTTAGCTTACCCCCTGTTTCTTTTTTATAGGAAAACCAAAAGATCGTAGCAGCCTCCAATTTCCTAGTGGGGATATGTAAGACATTAAGAATTAGAAAGATCTTCAGTGTAGAAATCCACTTCAAACACCTCTAGGAACATCCCCTCTGGGAGTAGCTTGAAAACTCACTTTTTGACAAGCATGAAGGTGAACCCTACGTGGGAAATGGAGACCCACTCGGCTTTGCAGGCAACTCCGTTTGCACTGCACCAACACCAATTCCAGCGGCCTTCCCTGGAGAGCCAAGCAGAGACGTCCTCCGGTCCTGGGCACCGAGATCCCTGATAAACTCCTCTCCGTGCCCAGGTGGGCATTCAGTGGGTTTGGCTTCAGCTTTTCCTCCTTTAGAGGACCTAAAGAGCACATGGTCACCCATATTTCACGCTGCAGGGAAGAATCAGACAGGAGGCTTGCTTCATTGTTTGCCAATCCTTTTCCCACTTACTGAGCCCTCGTAGAGTACTTGCCATTGAAATAGAATCAGTGGAGAGCTACAGGATTGCCTCCTGATTTTAGAAAAAGTCTATAACCTCTGCTAATTACAAGGGTCATCACTGCCTAAGTTTGATGATGGCATCTGGGAGAAAGACCAAACACATGGGAACTGTTGAGTAAAGGGAAGCCACAGTTGGGAATGGGCTTTCCTTTGAAAGGAAATGCTATTCTAAAGAGAAAGAGGTCCAACTGTTTTCTACTGTCAAATGCCACAACCAAAACAATTGAGCAATAAATTTGACATCTTTTATTCAAGGGAAAACAGTCCACAGATTGGGGGAGCACTGTGTCTCATAAGCAGTGGAATGCTATTCCCAACAGATTTGAGGGCAGGAACAAGTTTTACAAAGCATTAGAAGCAGCAACACAGAAACAGGGCATGATCAACTGGGGTGGCTTATCTGGCCTTATTTAGAAAGATCAAGGCACAAGGAGGTAAGTATAGAGCCCAGAGCTGGCTTGGGCTTTGGGGATTGGCTAACTGGCTACACTGCATTTCTGGTCAAGTGAGACACTTACGGATCACAGAAGCTGGGTCTACGGATGTGGCAACCTGGACGAGAGTGGCGCCATTTAGCCTTGGAAATTTATTTCAACATTATTGGCCCCGAAGTTAAGGTATGAAGAAGTCAAGTTTAAATTGCAAAAGGGACATTTAATTATTAGCGATAAAGACCTTCCTGGTCATCTGAGGATTTTTGGACTCTAAAGCATTTTAAGGAGGGAGACAGCGTTCGTCATGGAGAATGATGCCAAAGCTACAGGCTGCAGTGAGGCAAGCGCCAACATATGAAATTCTTCAGAAAGACATGATGTTGGAGAAAGGATGCGTGGGCCTTGTTTTTGGGTATTTTTCTTTGTTCTGGGAGAAGTCATTCAGTTTTGAGGTCATTTAATGGAAGCAAGCTGATGGGAAGTCACACGTGTAACTTGATCCAGAGAATAAGGAAGCTAACCCTCTTAGAAAACAAATGGGAATTATAATCCCATTTCCCCTTTAAAACCACAAAATTGTTTTGGGGACAGCAGATTCTTTCATGCAAGTGGCCAGCAGCTCTGGTCAGGGCCAGCTGTATTGCCTGACACCTTATTAGGAGTCTGAGTCAGCACAGGAGGAAGGTAATAAGAGGGCCTGTGTTGGGGCGTTATTGGAAATTCTAAGGGTCATTAGTCAAAGTAGACTAGCAGAGATGCCTTCTTGAATTAGCAGCAGGTCTGCTCACAGTCACGTGCTAAATCAAATTTGTAAAACATAAATTCATCTTCTAGTCACCAATGGTGAGAACAGGAAGACTACCGTGGCAACCACTTTGCAAAGCACACGGGAGGACAGCTCTGCACAGATGCTCAAGCAGGGAAGCCAGTCACTGACCGCCTGTGAACGGATGGGCTAAGTGACTCTACATAACGGGAAGGGAAGAGCGCTAGACAGCCCTTGGGTCTTTCAGTTGCATTTCTGGGAAGAGCAGTTTGCTAACTGCCTATAAAGTTTCCTACCTCGAATGCCTTTTCTTCTTAGGTAAATAATAGCAATCATTACGATAGTAACCAGATGACCTGGTAGGCACTCATCACATGGCAGGCCCTGTATAAGATGCTTTCTGTAAGCCATTTCATTAAATTCTCATAACAAACCCATAAGGTAAAAATTATTGTTCTCATTTTATAAGACTGAACTCAGAAAGGTTGGATATGGTACCCAAAACCTGAAAAATATCAAAATGAGTTTAATGTGGTTCTTTTTCCAGAGCGATCTCCCTTCCCAGTTGATTAGGTGGATTTCCATACTGTGTTCATTCATTCATTTGTTCATCCAGGCATTTGTCCACAAATTTTTTATTGAGCATGTCTTCTGTGCCAGGCATTGTGTTATGCACTAGGGAAACAGCCATGAACCAGACAGGCACTCTCCTTGCCCCATGCAGAGGTGAACATCATGGGGGAGGGAGGTCAAACATCCCCCAATATGTTAGTAGATCCCAAAGTAAAGATGGATCAAAGGTAAACAGATGAACAGATGGTGACATATTCATAGATCACAATAGACTTCTACTAGAATAAATTAGAATGCACAATAAATAAAATACTGTCACCGTGGACTACTACTAAGCAATAAAAAACGGTTGGACTACTGACACACACAACAACATAGAGAAATCTCAAAAGTGCTGGGCTAAGTAAGCTCTTGAAGTTAGATACAAGAGCATACGCTGTATGATTCCACTTACATCAAATTCCAGAAAAGGCACAACTCTAGTAATAGAGCCCAGTTCGGCAGTTGCCAGGGAGCAAAGCATGGGAGCTTTGGGGAGAAAGGGGAGCTCCATGCATGGGAGCAAAGCATGGCCAGTCTAGAAGGAGACTGGCTACCAAGGAAAAAGAGAAACTTGTGTGGTACTGAAAATATTCTGTATCCTGTGTTGGTGGTTATGTAACTGTATGAATTGTCAAAAATCAAGGGATTGTATGCTCAAAATTCGTAGATATTATTGTATGTAAATTATATCTCTGTACGACGGACTTAAAAAATCAGGAACTCTGGGGTCTACATCCCACCTCTTCCACGAATGTACAAGACAACGTTGGGCAAAATACTCAATCTATATTTTGGTTCATTCTTTTATAATATGGGATTTGTTCTGCCTCTTTTTTTACTGTGTCAAGAGAATTTTAAATCTGGAGAAATGTTTTCCCATGTATCAAATGCTTTGTAAAGATGTACTTTAACTGTCATTGTTTCTACACTGAGGACCCCACTATCTCATATCAGAGGCCTAGGATGAATTTGATTTCATGGGTCTTATAACAGCTTAGATTTTGATCTTGTAAGAAGGGCAGCTTCTGAGGCTCAGGTGGGGTTTCGCGGTCCTAGGACCACATGTTTTAGAGAAGACCCAACCATCTGCTTCGGATTTGGACTGTTACATGGCTGAGCAAATGGAAACAACATGTTCCAAAGCTTTTTCCCAATCACCACACATGATTACTAAGTCCATGTCCCCTGTCTGGCCGGATGAGAGACAAATGCTGAGGGTAGACCCGTGGATCCTGGTCACAAAACCAAATAAGCAATTGTTGTCTGGCTGTATGTTTAGAAAAGCTCTTGATTCTTATCCAGGGATGTATCTCTTTACTGCCAACTATTTTCCTGAAGAAACAGAAATGTTCTATTCTTAATTCTGAAAGCAATACTCAATGCTACTCATTTTTATTTTATTTTATTTTATTTATTTTATTTATTTTTCGGTTTAGACTGATTTCATAATTCCACACATTAAGAAGGAACATGAGTAGCACATAAATCCAGCTTAATATACTAACCATCCAGGTGGTCCTTGACCCAGTTATCAGAATGCACTTGGGTCCATGGTGGATGCCGAGGAGAAAACCAAGAATAGTGCATATATTTGTCCTCAAGGCCCTTAGGTTTAGCTTTTCATGAGAGTTCAGCCTTTTTATTTATAGGGTCAGGAAAAAATATATATTTATATTGTAATAACATGCTTATTATGGAGTATTTAATATTTAAAATTTTAAAATACATTAAAAAGAGGAGAAAAAATCACCACAAATCCCACTTTCAACATATAGTCATTTACCTTTCATTTTTAAAACTTACATATGTATATTTCACAATAATATAAATTTTTATTCGCTTAAATTTTGGCCATTAAGTCTTTCAAGAATACAGTGAGTTAGAATGTCATCTATTTTTCCTAAATTATCCTTCTCGAGAATGTTTATCAGCATTCAATCTTCCTTCAACAGGCTCCCATCAATGCCCTGCCCCACCAAAAAAAACTAAGGGTCCTCAGATGCCTCATCTTTTCAAAAATATGTTCATTCAGTTTTCTTATAAACTTAATTGATAGTTAGAAAATTAATTAATAGTTTATTTTATAAACTTAGTAGATATTCAATATAAAAAACTCAAAAACACTATAGGAAAATGTTAACCTTAATCCCACCACCCAAAATAATCATTGCTAGCATCTTGGTATCTGTCCTAGAATTTTCTCCATGCTTTGTTTTTTTTTTTCCATACAAATGCTAGGTATATTACATTCATAGCCTGGCTTATAAATGTTTCCCCGTGCCAGGAGATATTTTTTAACAACATGCTTTTCAGGGGCTACATATAATTCCGCTGAATGGATATACTGGATTTAACTTACCAGGTCTGTGTTGTGGATAGAGAGGTTATTTTCAGCTGATTTTGCTTATCACAGTCAATGCTACAGTAAATACCTTTGCATTTGCAATTGTATGTACTTTAGGTTATTGCCTTAGAACAAATTCCCGTAACTGGAATTGTGAATTAAATGTATTAAGCTGTTTTGTTTTTTTGAAAGAATGTAATTTTAAAATGATCTCCCACCCTCTGAAAGCATGTCCCAAAGGCAAAGGTGGTTTGAACTCCTTTAGCCAAAGACCCTAAGAAGGCAGAGTTAACTTTTTTTTTTTAAGATTCTATCTATCTATTTGACAGAGATCACAAGTAGGCAGAGAGAGAGGAAGGGAAGCAGGCTCCCCGCTGAGCAGAGAGCCCGATGCGGGGCTCGATCCCAGGACCCTTGAGATCATGACCCGAGCCGAAGGCAGAGGCTTTAACCCACTGAGCCACCCAGGTGCCCCAGGCAGAGTTAACTTTAAGAGGGACACAGGATATGACTTTTTAAGGCAGCACAGGAAGATTCTGAACTCATCTTCTCCTGCAGACACCATGAATCTACAACTACATATGGATCAATTCCCTCTGAAAAAGACTTAAAAACCAGCAGAACAGCTTCTCATTATAAACAGTAAAAGGGCTACGTCCAGATGGGTAAGAGTGACAGAGACTCTCTTCTAAACCCCCCCACCATGTGGCAACGCATGAGAATTGAGGGGTTCATGCCCCACATCAGACCCCGCAACCCTTGGGACCTTCAGTGGAGGGATGAGCACCCCCCCTCCAAATGGCTGACTTTGAAGACCAGTGGGGGCTCATGTTCAGGAGATACATTTCTGAAAGTGTTTGTGCACAGACTCACTCACCCTAGAGCCCAGTGCAAAAGCAGCCCTTTGACAGGCACCCAGACTATATGTGAAGGAGATTTGTTTACTATCTTAAAGCATCTTCCAGAGGAGCAGGGGCCTGCTGATACTCTCTCCAGGGATGGGGCCCTGGCAGGAATCATTTTTGTGCTGTCCCCCTACCTTAATAGTGCCAGTGGGCGAGCCCCAGCCCTGCACACTCCCACAACCTTGCTAGAGGTGGTGGTCACGCACAGCCCACACAGGGGATGCTTCTTGATTGCCTGGCTCTGGGGATCAAGAGGCTTGTGTTCCTGGGCCCCAAGGGATTGTAACTAAAATTAGAGAGAGAGTTTTTGTCAGGCTAATACCCTCCAGGGCACTACATAAGCAGCAGACTAAAAATACACCCCTTTTTCTATAAGAAAGGCCTCTATACTTGTCTTAGAGCTTCAGCCCAAGAGGTCGAATTCAGGATTTCCAGATATCTAGAGGTTATGGAGGAGCTTTCAGGGAATATAGACTGGGACATGCCATGTTTGTGTTCTCCCTTGGCCTTGCCACAGCTCCTGGCATCCCCTAGAAAGGAGCTTTTCCCCCTAGGGGATGTACCCAGATCTCTGGTCTGGAGGCCAGCAGGGGTTACTACTGCAGTCCCACGGGACTGTATATATATGTGCATACTTCAAAAGCTTCTGCTAAGGTCTGGCTTCCAAACAACCTGAAACGAGGTGCTCACTGAGATACACCTTGCCCTCCCCTTGGAAAAATTAGGTCTTGGCACATCCTCAACAACTGGGACCTATCAAGAATAAATCAAGCTGCTTAGACAATCCAAAGGTTTAAGACACAACCAAGAGCTAGGGCAAAGTTGAAAGATAAGTCTCATCTCCTCCATAAGGCCACTCCTTGAAGAATGAGAGACATAGCTGTTTTGCTTAATAAATAGGGATAAACACAGAGAGAATAGCAAAACGAGGAAACAGAAGAATATGTTCCAAATGAAAGAATTAGATGAAACCTCAGGAAAAAGCCATAATGCAACAGAGGTTAGCAATTTATCTGATAAAGATTTTAAAGCAACGGTCATAAAAATGTTCACTGCACTTGAGAGAAAAACGGATGAATACGGTGGAAACTTCAACTGAGATAGAAAATACAAGAAAGTAGCAAGCAGAAGATGCAGAACTGAAGAATACAATAATCAAACCAAAAACTACACTAGAAATGTGTAATAGCAGATGGATGAAGCAGAGAAAGGATACGTTACTTAGAATGCAAGGCAGTGGAACTCACCCAAACAGAGCAGCAGAATGAAAAAAAAGAATTCAAAACAGTGAAGATGGCTTTGAGTCCTATAGGAAAACGTCAAGCAGAAAAACATTTGCATTATAGGGTTCCGGAAGGAGAAGAGAGAGAGAGAGGGATAGAAAGCTTATATGAAGAAATAATTCCTGAAAAGTTCCCTCACTTGGGGAAGGAAACAGACATCCAGATCCAGGAATACCAGAAAGTTCCAAATAAGATGAACCCAAAACAATTCACATCAGGACACATTACAATTAAAATGTTAAAAATTAAACAGAAAATCTTAAAAGCAGCAAGAGGTAAAAGCTTGTTACACACAAAGCAGCCCCCATAAGACTGTCAGCAGAATTTTCAGCAGAGACTTTGCAGGGCAGAGGGACTGGTAGGATGCACTCAAAGTGCCAAAAGGAAAAAACTTCCAACTGAGAATACTCTACTTGGAAAGATTATTATTTGGAATTGAAGAAAAGATAGAGCTTTCCAGATAAGCAAAAACTAAAAGAGTTTATTACCATTAAACTGGCCTTACAAGAAATGTTAAAGGGACTTCTCTAAGTTGAAAAGGAGAGATATTAATTAGTAATAAGAAAACATATGAAAGTATACAGAAAAAGTAGTGGATTAATCACTTATAAAGCTAGAATGAAGGTTAAAAGACAAAAGTAGTAAAACTAACTTTACAATAATCAGCGAAAGGATTAAAAAAAAAAGATGTAAAATGCGACATCAAAAACATAAAGTGAGGGATTAAAAATGTGGAGTTTTAGAATGCATTTAAACTTAAATCACTATCAACTTAAAATAGACCACCATATACATAGGATGCAAGCCTCGTGATAATTATAAAACAAAAACCTATAGTAGATACACAAAAGATAAGAAGAAAGGAATCTAAGCCTAACACTAAAGAAATCATCAAATCACGGGAGAACAAGAGAAGACCAGAACACAGAGAAACTGCAAAACAAGCAGAAAACAAAGAACAAAATGGTAATAAGTACATACCTATCAATAATTATTTTCCATGTAAATGCACTAAATTCTCTGATCAAAAGACAGAGAATGACTGAATGGATGAATAAACAGACAAAATTTCAAGATCCATGTATATGCTGCCTACAGGAGACTGCACTTGAGCTGTAAGGACACACACAGACTAAACGTGAAGGGATGGAAAAAAGATGTTCTGCGCAAATGGAAATGAAAAGAAAGCTAGGGAAACTATACATATATCAAAAAAAAAAAAAGACTTTAAAACATAGACTGTAAAAAAGACATAGAAGGGCATTATACAATGATAAAGGGGTCCATGTAACAAGGGATATATTTGTAAGTGCTTATGCACCTATCATAGAAGTACCTAAACATATAAAGCAAATATTAACAGATGTAAAGGGGGAGAAAGTGACAACAATACAATAATCATAGAGGACTTTACTACTACACTTACATCAATGGATAGATCATCTAGAGAATCAATAAGGGAACATTGGCCATAAATGACACACTAGAATAGATGGATTTAATAAAATACAGATTATTCCATCCCAAAGCAGCAGAATACACATTCTTCTCAAGTGCATATCTAAGGTTCTCCAGCATAGCTCACGTGTTAGGCCGCAGTACAAGTCTCAATAAATTTAAAAAGACTGAAATCATATGAAGCATCTTTTCCAACCACAGTGATATGACATAAGAAATCAACGACTAGAGAAAATGGGGGAAAAAATCACAAATATGTGATTAAACAACATGCTACTGAGCAATCAACAGGTTAATGAAGAAATCAGAGGCAAAATCAAAAAAATACCTTAAGACAAGTGAAAATGGAAATATATATATATATATATATAAATTATATCCTTATATTGAACACCTGAAACTAATATGACGCTGTATATTGACTAACTGGAATTAAAATAAAAACCTTTAAAACAAAGTTTAAAACACCCAAATATGGTTCAATGCAGTCAGTATATTTAATATCATCAAATTACAGCAAATACTGTTAGAGCCATTCTTTCCTATACCAAAGTTTAAATGATGGACTAAATAGGAGACTTTCAGTTGAAGGTCCCAATAAAAACTACACACGAAAAACGTTTAATGCCATATATGAGTTGATTATCATGGGATGTTAACAACTGAAAAATGATTCTCAATTGTATGTGTTGTGAAAATCCTATGGAATCCTGGGGCGCCTGGGTGGCTCAGTTGGGTAAGCGACTGACTCTTGATTTTTGTCTCAGACCACGATCCTGGGACCGTGAGATCAAGGTCCATGTCCCCCAGCTTAAGATTCTCTCTCTTTTTCCCTTGCATTCTTTCTCTTTCTCTCTAAGGAAGAAAAGGGAAAAAAGAAAATCCTATGGAGTTCTGAGTCACAAGTTTTCATTTGTTAAGCTGCCAAAAATTCCACTATTAGCACGCAAAGGTTGCTAAAGCAGTCCATCATGTTGCATAGGGATACTGCTAAAACTATTGAGGCTAAAAAAAACTCTGAAAATGCCCAGCAATTATTATCACAGACTTGGGTTGTAAAGCAAGCACAAAAAAACTAATCAGAATTTGGTTTTTAAGTAAGGAGTCTACTCTTACAGATCCCTTTGGAAAAAATGACTAGAAAGCAATTAAAAAAAAGAAAGAAAGAAAATGTAAATACAACCAAAATCTATGGGATACAGCAAAAGCAGTTTTAAGAGGGAAGTTCAAAGTGATAAAGGCCTACCTAAAGCAATAAAATCTTAAATCAACAGTCAAATTTATACCTAAAGAAAAGAAGAACAGAGCCCAAAGTTAGTAGTTGTTGTTTTGGGGTTTTTTTTTAAAGGAAAGTAAAAGGGGAAAACAAAATAATTGCACAATGGTTTTGTGGCTTACAAAAGGCAACACAAAATGAGGAATATTAGAACACATAACATGAACAAAGCAAGGTCCATTCTTCCATTCTCTCTTAGATGCTATGATACAAGTAATAGTACATTCGGCAAGAGTGGCAAAATGTGTTTCCTGTAGTAAATCCTTCAAATGAGCTAAGAGGTCGGAACACAGCTATGACAGATCTCTTAAGGAGCAAAAGAAGTCAGCTTGTGTTATCGGTGTGTCTCAACCAGAACAGAGCCGGTTTTCAATATCATTACTTCACTTGATCCTCACTCAAGCCCTTGGATCTATGCTATGGACTGAATGTGCGTGTCCACTACCATGGCCCTTAAAGTCAAAGCCCTAGCCCCAGTGTGGCTGTGTTTGGAGATGGAGCATCCAAAGAAGTAATTAAGGTCAGGTGAAATCCTAAGGGTGGGGCCCTGATCTTTAGAAGAGACATCAGGGAGGCGCTCCTTCTTTCTCTGAATGCAGGTGGGGTCACATGCAGAGAGAGCAAGAAATGAACCACGCACAGGATAGGAAGAGCACCCTCACCAGAAACCAAAGTTGCTGGCACCTTGATCTTGGCCTTCCCAGCCTCCAGAACTGTGAGAAAACAGATTTCTGTTATTTAAGCTCCCCAGTCTGGGCGTTTGGTTATAGCAGCCCCAAAAGGCTAATAGAACGTGGGTGTCATCACTCTCACCTATGTTATTGATGAGAAAATTTTGACCAAGAAAGGTGAAACATTTGTACCAGGTTACATAGTAAGCCATAACCAGCTCTCAAATTCAGCTCTGTCTGATGCCACAGTCCATGTTCTATCTGTTTTAACCGCTTCGCTCTAAGAGGGGAAAATGGTGATGATTTCAAGTGTGACTTGAGACACTGTATTCAGCCCTTATAAGCCCCAAGATATGTCCTTTATCAGGTTTCTCAGTTCCTGAATATCTACCATTAAGCAATCTTTGTCCAGGGGGCCAAAGTCTTCTACCTCTTTTTGGAACCTCCTATAAAATTCTGAAACCCCTAGAAAGCAAATATTTTAAGAAAGGAATCAGACACGTAGCCCCTCTGCAAAGGTATAGCCCACCTGAAATGTTCAGAATACCGCCTCTAAGTATCAAGACTGTGGAAAAGAAGACCAACTGGGCTTAACCAGCTGCTCCCTAATGCCGCGATGTTACAAACATCAAACATGGAGGCTTGACCCAATAAATGATCACAATTAAAACTAAACATAATCCTAATGGAATTTAGAGCTACTGAGTTCTATTACAATTTCATCTTGAAACTAGAGTATAAAGAAATTTCGTTGAGAAAAATAAGAGAAGAACAAGCTCTCCATCATACCCTTGACTTTTTTAAAAAACTCTCATCAACACTTGCAAGCCAGGCACAGACTTTCTCTAATCCCCTTGTTATCAGTTACATATCCACAAGGACACACACGCTCACAAAAGATTTTGTGTGGCTTAATCCTACAGAAACATGTAGACGACCCAGCCATTAACTTTCTTGGCCATCATTTCAAGCCACCATCCGTTTAAGCCTGCTCTTGCTCTTCTGTTTTCTACCATCCACCCAATGGCCCCAAACCGGAAACTTAGGCACCATCCCTGCCTTTCCCCTCCCCCAGCAATTAATCTCAGTCAGTCTGTGGATTCACCCTCATAACCAGCTCTCAAAACTATCAGCTTCACACCCATCCCAAGACACCCCCGCCCCCCGTATCCCACCTCAGGTGGGATGGAATTCCCTTCCACGACTGCTTCATCCCCCTAACCTGCCTCCCCACGAATTCACTCTATGTGGAGCGGGAAACCTCAAGCCTGTTTAAAGAATGCAGAACATTCGGATATTAATACATGTTTTTGTATTTGCCCTACTATCGATGTGTGTTTCTCTTGACACACATCTATGCGGTTAATCAGCGTACGAATGCTGTTTTCATGAAAGGTCTTCAATTCTTGTCAGCACCTCATGGTGTAACGTTTTATGGTGTGAGGACAAGTCAGTTAAATTCTTTGAGCTTTGGTTTCCTTTTCTGAAAAATGATGTTATACCTCCACATCTAAGGTTATACCAACATTCTAAGGTTCTATGACAATAGACTTAACCACTCTCTTTCAAGGTTTTATTTACTTTTTGTGATTCAGTGTGCACTCCAGTGAGGGACGTTGATTGTGTTTAGACTGTTTAAAACTTCATGACTGAAATCTTTCTTTGCTGTTCTGTAGTCCACAAGGGGGCACCCACTTTCTACCAAGTTGAACATCAGAGCTTTGACTTCGCAGAAATCATCTCTTAAATTTCGGGGAAATTCCAGTGAGCCCAGAATTATGAATAATTTAAACTGTGCCTATAACTTATTGAGATATTTCAAAACATAATTGTTAGTACAGATGGATTTCAATTTTAAGTGTCTCCACAAATGGGTTGAGTGTGTGATTTTACCCATGATGTTGGAGTTCTGAAGTATATGAAATTTGTATGAAGTTGGACTTGAGGTTCTATTCAGAACTATAGAGAATCCCCATTCCTTAGCCAAGTTCCTTCTTAATGGCTGTGTTTCCTGTTTAATTCTTCTTGATCTACCTCAGAGGGTTTTATGGAGATTAGTTTAAGAGTATATGAAAATGACTACCTGAATGTATTGTCAGAAGGCAGCATCATATTTCTTACGTTACATGGTGGCTTTACAAAATAAGGACACCGAGTCAAACACTTTCATTATAAAAATTATTCTGGGCACAATTCTTCACAAAACAACAAAACATTTTGGAGAGCCAGTAAGCAGTTTTGGGGGGAGAGTCTTCCAATCATTGAGAGAAGTGGACTCAAGGTGCACGTTTACGGGCCCTCGGTAAATTATAATGGGGTTTGGTGGTAGAAGTGTGGTGATGATGAAGGGGTGGGGCGTGGTGGGTAGCGTAAGGGAGGAGAAGAGGGGAGAGTGGGGAGACTAACTGGAAGGGGTCAGAAGAGGGCAAACAAACTAGTCAAAGGGACCTTGTCGGGCCGACAAACATGGTCAGCACTTCCAACATCAGAGAGCAGCTGCCAAGCAAAGTGGACTCAAATAGGACTGAGAAAGTCCCATCAGAGGCACAGCAGCCCCCAGAAGGATGGTCAGGGCATCGGGAGAAGATGTGAGAGATGATGCCCCCGGGACTCCTTATAGGAGGTAGTACAATTAGTTGAAAAACACAGGTGTTTTCAATTTGAGTTTAAGTGACCTTGAGAACACTGATTAACATTTCCTAGCCTCAGTTTCTTTAACTGAAAGAGAATATGAGAATAAATAATACCTACCTCTCAGGTTGTTGTAAGAATTTAATAAATTAATACATAGAAAGAATTTAATAAATTAATACATAGAAATCCAAAAACCCCACCATTATCATGGTCCTCCTCTCTTCCCCTTCATCAGCATTTGTATCTTTATCATTATCCCCACGATCATTTCCCTTCTAAGGTCTGATGAGGCAAGTTCTTCAGAGGATGTCCTGTGGGCCTTCCCACACATGAAGGCTAAACTGAACAAAACTCTAATAAGAGTTTAACATACACCTTCCCCGTGACCAAGCAATTCCATTCTGGAGTATTTACCAAAGAGAAATGAAAATGTGTGTCAATAAAAAGTCGTGTACCCAATGTTCACTGCAGTTTTTTTAATTGTAGTAAAAACATTTAACATGGGATCTATGCTTTTAGCAAAATTTTAAGTGTAATTAAAAAAAAAAAAGTACTGGTAACCACAGGCACAATGCTGTCCGGGAGATCTCTAGAACTTACTCATCATGCGTAACTGCAACACTTTTCCCATTGAATAGCAACTCCTAATTTCTACCCCTTCCCCAGCCCTTGGCAGCCATTGTGCTATGCTCTCTTTCTATGACTTTGCCTAATTTAGATACCTCACATGAGTGGTGGAATCATGCAGTATTTGTCCTTCGGTGATGGCTTATTTTATGTAGCATAGTGTCCTCCAGATTCAGCCGCGTTGTCCCGTATTGCATGATCTCCTTCCTCTGTAAGGCTTCATAATATTCCCTTGTGTGTATACACCACATCTTCTTTATCCATTCATCTGTCAGCGGACATTCATGTTATTTCTATATCTTGGCTGTTGCGAATAATGCTTCACTGCAGTTAAATTATAATGAGCTCAAACTGGAAGCCACTCAAATGGCCACCAAGTGGTGAATTAATAAGCGAATTATGCTATATTCATCCAGGGAACAAGCTGCCAATGCAATCAATGACATGGAGAAATTTCAAATACATCATGCTGAATGGAAGAAGCGGTCCACGAAATAAGGCATCCTAGTGATTTCTGTATATGAATTGAATACGCCAAACTACTTTATGGTGACAGATACCAGAACAGGTTGGCGGGGACAGGGACACAGACAGACTGGAAGTGGCCACGGGGAAACTTTTCTTGGGCAATGGGAATGTTCTAATCCTGTTTTTGGTGTGGATTTCACAGGTACACACATTAAACTGTTCACTAAGCTTTGTGCATTGGCCCTATGTAAATTATACCTCAATGACATTATAGTGTTTCGGAAAAACAAGATAAAACCAAGCAAACAAGTCTATGATATTGAGCCAAGAAGCTCTCGCAACGCAGAGCTGAACGGCCAAGATAGAGTGAAGGCTGCACGTGCAGCGCTAGCTCTCCTGGTGAACAGACAGAAGCATATAGTGATGAATAAAGCAAGAGCAACTTTCCAGAAGAGTGAGCACATCTACAGCCATTCAGAAAAGGAATCAGCTGACAGGCCACCCCAGCAAAAGGATTCCCTCTGTGAAAAGTGGATTGTCATTAAGCATAGTCGAGGTCTGTGCAAAGGGTTGATGGGGCAGCCATCCCAAACGCATCCCACACATTTGTCAATTTTCCATTAGCACGTCTATGAAAGTGTCTATTCACTCTCCCACCGGGTCCTCTGCTCTCCCTCCAAATATGGCCACAATGCAGCTGCTTCTCACAGACTTCACTGCAGCCCACATCAGCATCATCTCTATCCTGATTAGGGCCATAAACTCAAGTGGCTCGTGTCCTTGCTTCCACCCTCACCCCTCTGCAACCTATTCTCTGCACAATAGCCAAGAGATGCACTTAAAACTCCTCAATAGTTTTCCGTGACCCTTAAAATGAAATGCCCAATTTTCACCGGGGCCCACAAGGTTCACAGGAACCTGCTGCTGACCACCTCTGCAAACTCAGCACCTCCCCTGAGGCACCCCCCACTGGCTCCCTGCTCCTGCTCTAGCAGCTTCTCACCCTAGCTCAGATATTCTGCACTGGCCCTAGATACTTCTTATTCCCTTCACCTGGAAGGACACACCCCCAGAGCATCTTGTTTTTACTTCATTTAAGTCACTGTTCAATTGGCCTCTCCTTGGAGATACCTTCCCTGACTCCCCTTTATAAAATGGCACCCCTACCTACCACTGTTCCTATTACCTCGGACGATGGTTAATTTTATGTGTCAATTTGACTGGACCATGACGTGCCCAGGTATTTGGTAAAACATTATTCTGGGTCTTTCTGTGAGGGTATTATTGAATGAGATTAACATTTAAATTGATAGACTGAGTAAACAGATTGCCTCCTTTAATGTGGGTGGGCCTCATCCAATCAGTTGAAGGTCTGAACAGAAGAAAAGGCTGACTCTCCCCCAAGTAAGAGAGAATTCTCCTGCCTGATGGACTTTTAACTGAGATATCCACGTTTCCTGGTACAACGATAGCCTGTCACCTTTTGGACTTGAACTGGAACATTGGCTCTTTGGATTTGCCAGCTTTTGTAATTGTGTAAGCCCGTTCCTTATTGCTTCTCTCCCTGCACCCCCAGTAACTGTTGCCCAACTGTATGTCTTCTTCGGAAAAATCCAGAGCTTTTAACCACATGGCAATGCTGCCTCCTAGTGGCATCCCTTGCTTGGATAATTCCAGCACTTTCTTAGCTGGTCTTCCTGTCTGAATTCTTGCCCTGCTTCCGTTCATTTGCCAGCTCACAGCCAACCCTATCTAAAGCTCCTCAGAGGTCTTTCACTGACTTCAGAACACCATCCAAGTGTCACACCATGGCCAATGGTGACCTGGCTTTACGCCCCCTCCAAGGCCACCCGTCATGGTTACCACGTCTCCAGGCCTTCCTTGCTCCTTCACACCCATTATATTTCAGCCTTGTCAAACCTGCTTTGGTCCTTCAGACTCAACTCCTATCCTCCACGGCTGGCCTGCAGAGTTCTCTCCCACTCTCCTGCTTACCTCCAACCTACCCTTCCATTTTTCATTCATACGCCGCTTTCTCCAAGAGGCCTCCCCGGACTTCTCCAGGCTACTTTATGAGCTCCGGATAAGCTTTCCCAGAGAGCCCGGTCCTCCCCTTTCACAGACCATCACCTTCCCTGGTTTTAGTTGTTTAACTTCCTGCCTTCCTAGCTGGACAGGAACTAGTCTGTTTCACTCACTTTAGGACAAGAAACTAGCATGTATGATATATATTGTTAAGTGGTCGATTGAATTTATGAGTAATAGAGATATGATTATCTGCCCTTAAGAACCCTTCCACCCATTTCTACGCAATTTCTAGAAAAAAGATATCTACAGAGAAAGAAAACAGATTGGTGCTTGCCAGGGACTGGGAGTGGGAATGGGGAGTGCCCGCCTAAGGGGCAGGCAGACTCTCTTTGGTGTGATGGAAATTATTTAAAATTGGATGGATTGGGGTGATAGTTGCACAACTCTAAGTTAACTAAAAACTGCTGAATGGTACACTTGAAATGAGAGCCATGGCTATGGCGTGTTAACTTATACTTCAATACTTGTTTTTAAAGGAATGCATCTAGTGTCTACTGGCTCATTGCCAGCCAGCTCCAGAGATTTTCCTGATGGCAGGAAAGACACCCCAAAATCTTGTGTAGCCTAACATTTTCCTAAAAGCAGTAAAATTCAGACTTCACATTTCAGGATTTCCTATGCCACTCTAACTTCTCCATGGAAAGTATTTTGCTACTTTAAGTTCTTCAGGGTCTGCCATTGTTGAGTTTCATGGCAACTGAGAAGGAAGCCCAGAATCATAGAGCCGTGAGATTTCCCATAGTGAACAGTAAAAAAGAAATCTTTGAAGATGAATTTTCTCAAAGACTAGCACGATGTGTGCATGTGTTAGGTAAGGCCAGAAAAATGTCCCAGTGTGAACAGACCAGAGATGGGAAAATGATTCAGACTATAGAAACTGTTTTCTCCCATTTCTGAACCCTTGGTGTAAAGTTGCTAAACAGTCATGTGGTTGCAAGGGGACAGAAGTTCCCTGATTTCCCTTCTGCAAGGGCAACAAGAATTTGGAGTTCTCTAGCCCAACATGGGGAAGCCTGTGTGGGAACAGGCAAGCTTAGGACCCCAGTCATATTCCAGGAGGAGCTGCTTCTTTGCTCTGGTCTGGCCAGATGAGATAGGACAAGGATTGACTTGCCGGGGTGGGGGATGGGGGTTGGCTGCTGCTATCCCTGTGAAGATGCGACATGCCATGACACCAGGCCACAGTGCCCAGACTGAACAACCATGCTGCTTTTCGGCCCCAACGTCCCTGGATGGCCCAAAGCAGGCTGCCCCCAAAGTCTCTTGATCCTTTGGAATCTGGGACTGCCTAAGGATTGAGGCAGATCAGCAAAGCCAGCTGGGGAGGGAACACCACCCCCACCCTCCAGCCTTGGGTTGTCTCTTGCTGGGCATTTGCTCTTTCGCATAGGAATTTTTGATGACACCTGATTGCCACGGAGTTGGTTCATGTCAATTTATAAGATGGAAGAAACAAGTCTCAGGAGAAAGAGTGATTTGAGAGACAGATTCCTGGGCTGGAGCCCAGAAGATCTGAACTCAAATTCTGGTTCTATAATTAATCAGCTTGTGACTTGGGGGAAATCAATTTTGCCCTCTGAGCATCTGCTTGTGCATCTGTTAAATGAGGGGTTAGATGAATTTTCAGGGTTGTTTTCTGTTTTACTCGGATAATAAGAATAATAATAAGAACAGTACTAATTCTGATTTCCTAATCATCTTCCTAATCAGAGATGCCAGGTACATTTGCATTCAGTATTCAGAAACAGGCATAATTTTCACTATTTGTAGATGACGGAAAGGACGATGAGGCCGCCTAGCTGAATTGCCCAAGTTCAAAGTGCTTAGAGACAGAATTACTTGGGCTTGCCCAAACATGTCTTCTTTATACCAGGTCCTGAGTCCCAACTACACAGCAAAATGTTGAGGCCATTTTTCCTTATTTCCTGGGCTCGGGGGTACCACCGACTTTTCCAAAGGCCACGCAGACTCTATAAAAGCCTCTAGATTTCACACCCCCAGCCCTGTATTTAGAAAACTTTTAAGCACACGTAAAAATTGAAAGAATTTTACAGTAAACACCCTTCTACCGGTTTCCTACGAGCTCTCAGGGCTTCCTTGGCTGCACATTGAGACACCTAGCCCTCTCCCCCTCTCTTCCTCCATGGATCGATCTTATTTTCTATAGAATCCTTTGGTTTTGATTAATTTTGAGAAAGCCTTCTCCCATCAAATTTTCTCACTCTTCTCTCCCTGGTCCCACACCATTTAGTCATTTCAGGAGCCAGTGTGGCAGGCAGGATCCTGCCCTATGAATGGACAACCGGGCTCGGGAAGGGAAGCAGCTGGCTCAGTGTTGCTTTGCTGGGAAGCACTGGTCCATCTCTCTCAGGCTTTTAAAGCCTAGACTCTTAGCCTTACGTTCTCACGTCCTCTTACATGGCACTTTTGCAAACATGGGTGTTACGCCTTCCCTTCCACCGATCTTTGTTAATTTCCACTGGGGATGTTTTTCCGGAGGCAATTAACGTCTTTTATAGCCAAATGAAACAGGAGCAACAACAAAAAACACCTCAGGGTTTATTTACTCTGCTATGACCAGGACTTTTTTTTTTTTTAAGATTTTATTTATTTATCTGAGAGAGAGAAAGAGAGATCGAGCTCCTGCACACAGGAGGCAGGGGCAGGAACACAGGCAGAGGGAGAAGCAGTCTCCCCACTGAGCAGGGAGCCTGACATGGGAATCGATCCCAGGACTCTGGGATCTTGACCTGAGTCAAAGGCGGATGCTCAACTGACTGAGCCACCCAGGCACCCCTGTTATGACCAGAACTTTAAATACGGTAACTTAAAAGAGAACATCTAAATGATGTGACCCTTTTCCCCTAAAGTTTTATATTTACAGTTTGATTTTGTGCATGTGTTTACACGTGTGTGTGTGGGGGGGGGGGTACTTATATGTATTCCATAATATCTACTGCTTTTACAGATCTGTGCCTCTGAACTCAATTCACAACCTTGACTGAGTTTTATTTATTTCTTTGTTTTGTTTTCGTGTTCTTGAAATAGGGCAAGAAGTTCCATCAGGTGCATACGTGTGAGTATGGACACTCGTGTGATATGGGATGGATCCCATGGCTCAGCACCTCTCAAGACCCAGGCTTATAACCCTCAACCCATCAACTTGGCTCGAACAAGTAAACAAATTCCCTTGCCAATCTGACTGAGCAGAAGGGCATTGTTCACCAGAAATACCTGAGATGACCCAAGACCCAGTCACTATTTGTATTTTAGGCTAGTCTTCCCCTCTGCTTTCATTTAAATACGGGTGTGTCTGCAGTTATGGGAACCATCATAAATCAAATCAGGAAGACTTACCATCGAAGTGCGGAGCTGTTTTGTGCCATGAGCCCCTCTGGCCATCTGGTGAAACACTGGACCTCTTCTAGAAAAAGTGTTTTTAAATGAAGAAAATAAAATGCAGAAGGTAATAAAGGAAACTAATTTTATTTAAATGCAATTATCAAAATTTAGAATAGTAGTTTATGATATAATATGTATATTATTGTATTAAATGGCTAGACACAGGGATAATTCCAAAAGTTACCATAATTTCCAACTAATCACGAGTGTTAATGTTATTTTAAGATACTTGAAATGTCATTGAGATATTTTGTAATTTGAAATGCCATGATTTATAAGATGATGTTAATATTGAGTGAAAATATATGAGATGTCTGCGTGCAGGAAAGTCATAGAAACTGCTAATATTTGAATTTTGTCACCCAAACTCACAGTTGAAGGAAATGCTAAATATCAGTTAGTATTAGTAAAAGTAAAGATGGCTTTATGCTCCCCCAGCAAAGTTTACACACATCTGAAATTCTATGCAGTCACAGGAATGCTTAGTTTGGAAAGGACATTAGCAATTCTGTCTCAGGAGTTCTAAACCTAGATGGGCTTCACAATAATTTAGTGAATATTGAAGAACTAGAAATTTCTGGGACCTAACCATGACTTACTGAATTAGAGTCTCTGAAGCAAAATCCGTGTATTTTTTATAAATCCCAAAGATGATTCTGATGCACAGTTAAGGAATTCATTGAACTCTTAGTATTTCCAAAGAATGTCTTTTAAGAATTTCTGAGGTATATTGCCTTCCCGCCCCCGGCTCTCATGGGCCTCCTGGTATTTTGAAAGGTTTTATCTCAGTGTATGAGTTAAGTAAACATTAATTCCTTCCTCCTACAAAAAAAAAAAAAAAAACAAGGCATAATTTACATACAGGAATGTTTATACTTTTTAGGGTATCCTATAATCACACAACTACAACTATCAAAACATGAAACAGTTACATCACCCTAAAAACTGACCTGTGCCTCTTCGGAGACAGTCTTCACCTCTATCTCCAGTCCCTGGCAACCACTTTGTTTTTTGTCCTACCTGTGTCTTTTCTGAATTGTCCCATAAATTATTTAAACAGACCTTTGAGGGCACCTGAGTGGCTCCGAGGGTTAAGCCTCTGCCTTCAGTTCTGGTCATGATCTCAGGGTTCTGGGATTGAGCCCCACATTGCATCGGGCTCTCTGCTCAGCGGGGAGCCTGCTTCCTCCTCTCTCTCTGCCTGCCTTTCTGCCTACTTGTGATCTCTGTCAAATAAATAAATAAAATCTTAAAAAAAAACCAAACAGGCCTTTGAGTCTGGACTTCTTCTATTTAGCATAATGCATTTGGGACTGGTGCATGTCATTGTGTGGATCAGTCTGTTCCCTTTTATTACTAAGTAATACATATATCATGGTACTGATGGACCAAGTTTGTTTACCCACGCACCTGTGAAGGACATTTAGATTGTTCCCATAATTTCTGGCAATTTGGAATAGAACAGCTATAGATACTTACACACAGATTTTATATGAACGTAAGTCTTATTCCACTTGGGTGCATACCTAGGAGTGCAGTTGCTGGTGTATATTAAACTATATAAGAAATTGACAAAATATTTTCCCAAGTGGCTGTAGCATTTTTCATTCACACACACGTGCACACGCACGCACACGAACACACATACACGACAAACATGTTCATAACAAACTAAGGAGGAAGATGCGTGAGAATCCCAGTCCTTGTCTCAATAATCGATCACAGGATCACAGCTGGTATTGGTCACTGCCTACTTATACTACCCATTCTGCATTTCCTTTGCCTTCAGCAAGCACCTCAGTGGGTCATGGTTCTGATAACACAGAGAATAGAAGAGAGTAAGCATTGCTAAGGGGTTATTTAAAATGGAGAATGTTGAGGGGCGCCTGGACAGCTCAGTCAGTTGAGCGTCAGACTCTTGGTTTCAGCTCAGGTCATGATCTCAGGGTGGTGGAATCAAGCCACATGTGGGTCTCTGTGGTGGGCAGGGAGTCTGCTTGACGTTCTCTCTCTCCCTCTGCCCCTCCCACTGAAATAAATAAATAAGTCTTTAAAAAAAAAAAAAAGTAAAGTGGGGATGTTGAAGAAGTGTGTGTCTTCTGTCTCAGATTCTCAGAATTGTTGAGAACTCAGCTAAAATTCAGTTTACACGTGAGGAATCTAGAGCTGTTGAGCAACCTGACCATGATCCCACAGCCTGAAGGGTTGGGACTCATTCTAATCCAGGCAGGCTTTCAGGGCTAAAGGAACGTTAGCCTGGTAGCCTAGAGCGAGTCACGTCACCTCTCAAAATCACAGTTTGTGACGTCACTGGGGGATAGGAAGACCTGCCTCCCAAGTGAGTCGCAAAGATTACATGTAATACATGTTTAGCAAAGAATCCACATTGCAACAATTTCTTCATAGCATCCTCTTCCTGTTGATCTCATTTACTATACATAATCTCTTTCTCTTCCCAATGCCTCGATGAGACGAACAATGAAAAGAGGACTTGGCAAGGACAGCGGGAGGCCATGGGGGTATGATCCCAGTAAAGGACCCTGAGAACACTTAACAGCTTGGTCCAGGGTTGTCCAGCCAACAGAAGACAGACTACGATCCACGCCATGAAACTAGACAGGGCATATTTACGGACTGGACGATGGAGAGGCTCATGGGACCCATACAGGATATTACTTCTGGCCCCCTTCAGGATTCTTAGGAGAAAACTGAGCCTACTCCTATAGTAACAACATAACCATCACATGGACCTTTTGCAGAGGGCCAAGGGCAGCGTTAGTCCACACATCTCATCTCATCCCCACTGCAATCCCAGGAAGAAAGGATTATTTTTGCCTACTTCATGGAGGAGGATGTAAACCCAAGCCCACTTGACTCATAAGCCCATGATCATAAAATAGGGTACTTATTAGAAAAGACTGCTGGGGGGAAGGGGGGGAGAAATCAATTCAATATGCTGTAAGCAAAAGAGGAAATACCATTATGAAAGTAGTATTTCACAGATTTCCTGAGTACAGAACCAGAACTGGAAACTAGAAAGCTGTGCATGTGTGTGCGTGTTCCCAGCTCCCCCCACCCCTCCCTCCCCACACCCGCCATCTTTTACCTTAGTCTTCTCTCTCTGTGGAGCACCTTCGGACACTTCCTCAGCCCCGTGTAGAATGAGACCCTCCATGCTTCTGAGGTTATATGCTACCGGTCTATCCTCTCATGATTCCTTTTCAAGTTACCAGGAGAAGAATCCTTTAACATTTTTTCCTTTTTAAAAAAAAATTTTTTTTAATTATCCAGGTAGGGATGTGAAATCTGAGGGAGGCCACAGAAATTCCCGAGTCCAGCCTACTCCTGTGGGTCGTCTTGTGTATCCCCAAAATGTGCTCACCCACCTCCATTGGGACACCTCCAGAGCAGCCAGTTTCATTGTGGGAGTCCTGGCTGTTAAAACACCCACCTGTAGATACTGCTCCTGCTTCTATTAGTTCTCCTCCAAGGAGCCTACCAAGGCTGAGGGGCCAGGCCTGGGGGGCAGGCTCAGCCCCAGGGTTTCCCAGTTCCTCCCTTCCCAACTCCTGGCCCACAAGTTCTGGTCATCAATGTTCCTCGGAAATGGGTGCCTGACCACACCAAGCAAAACTGCCCCCCCCACCCCCCGTGTCTGATCTTTGGGCGAGATTTCCCTGCTGTTTCTTCAGCACAGTGCATGGTAGCTGGCACTTAGGCGGACATATTGTTCCAGAGGAAGACCCGCTGTGAGTAGCTCAGGAACCAGAAGCAGTGATGAGGGCAGAGGTAGGAATGGAGACCCTTCTGCTCCTGAGGCTACACAGGGAGGTAGAGACCCCAGGAGGGCCCAGGCAAGAGGGGAAGTGCAGAACCCAATCCCACCCACACTTCTCCACCCCCCGCCCGGCTCAGTCATAGGCCCTGTCTATGCCTTTCTGAGGATGTTGCTAGGGCTGAGGGTGGAGGGGAAATTGTGGAGAGGGGACTCTTGGACGTGGCTGAGTGCTCTGAGATGGAGGGGGCTTAGCGAGGAGAATGGGGGCCACTGAGGGAGGGGCTCATTGGTGGGGGTAGACCCCTGCGAAGACTGGGTCTCAGGATGACGGGGGAAACAACAGGCCTTTCTTCAACTTGGGGGTGCTCCGTGTTGCAGCCTGGGTCTTTTTCCACCCCACCCCCACCCCCTCTCCAACTGCAAGCCTCTGCATGAGCTGCGGCTAGCGGGAGGGGGAAGCGTGAACTGTGAGAGAGGATGGACTCTGCACAGATGTCAAGGGCAGTGTGGGGCAGGTCAGGACAGAGGCGGAGACCCCCCTGTACCCAGAGCCTAGTCTCAGATGCCAGAACCAGCCGGCTCCCAGGAGAAGAATCTGATGGTCCATCCCGAGTCAGGTGTCTTCCAAAGTTCGTACCCCGGTTGAGGACCAACAGGAGCACGGCAAACAGGAACCACCTCTGGGACTTGCTGAGCACAGAGAAAGGGGATTGAGGCTCAGGATGGATACGAACAGTAGAAAAGGTGTCCTCCGTAGCTGTACGACTTTCCTACCAGAGGTTCAAGCATTTATTCATTTCAGAGAATTCAAACCAAGCATGGCCTGTATTAACATAAGCATTAATTGAGGAATGTGTAACGAGGATGTTAGGTGCCCAAAGACATTGATTTAGGTAGAAAAACCATTAATTGGAGTTTATCAGGCCCGCTGCCTGGTGGAGGCTCTAAATATTTTCTGGTTTCTACTGCAGGACTATCTGAAAAGCCAAACCAACCAACCAACCCAAAAAGCAGAACAGAACAGAACAAAACAAAACAAAAAACAAAGCAAGCCACCCATGTAGTTTTAAACACTTTAGCAGCCACGTATTTTAAAAAGTGGAGAGAAAGAGAGCAAAATTCCTGCCAGTGACATATTTTATCCAAAATACGATCATTTCAACCCATAATCAATAATATTGTTAATGAGCCACTTTACACTTTTTGTTCTAAGTATTCAAAATCTGATACGTATTTCACATGTAGAGCACATCTCAGGTTGGATGTGGCATTTTAACTGGAAATAACCTGATCTGTACTGAGATTTCCTGACACACACACCAAACAGTGGAGACAGAATCACACGTTTTCATGCTACCCCTCATTTGTTACGTGGGACGGAACGAATCCTCATCCGTGCTCCCAGTTCTTGCTCTCCAAGTTGGTCTATCGCCCGGATTTTTCTTCCTATGGGGAAGTGATCATTGGTAGAAATGACCGCTCTGCGATTGTGGTCCTCCACCCCACGCAGGAAAGCCATAGCTGGAAGCTGGGAGCTACCTTCGTTCACCTCTTTGCTTCGTTTACGGGACAACAAATCATATTTGGCACTGATTAAGTATACTGAGTAGGTAGGAAATTTCTGAGATTTTATTACTACTTTTTGGTTTGTTTTTCATCTCAACAATCAAGTTCCCTTAGGGAGAGTGCTTTCATTGCCTCCTGAAATTCTGTAACAACACAGAGCGGGGCCGTGGGATGCTGACAGGGCAAATGACTGGTGACTACATACAAGCAGCGAACGCTCGGCCCCTTCTGGCAATTCCTGGGGACAGTGCGCCTCAGCGGGGAGGCAGCCGCTCCGGTAGAGAACACCCAGCAAGGCTTCAGACCCAATGGCAGGTGCTGAGCTACCGAAAGAAGGCATCTGGGTAACCGTCTCTAAGTAAAATCACATAATGATGGTACAGGTCTCACAATTCCTACTCTAGTCCAAGGACAGTCTCCCGCAGCCAACCTGCATGCTAGAGCCGCCGAGGATGCTGTCCTTCTCACGCCCATCTCTCCTTCATATGGCCAGGCCTGGTGGGGGCTCGAATTGTTTTATTCGTTTTCTTATCAGTGTTTCGATTTGAGGAAGGGATAGACAGCTCCAGCTCCCTTTTCTTGGCATCCCAGTCTTCATCCTGCTGGTCCAGAGGCAGCCCCTTCTGCCTGGCGGTGCGCCGGTGGTCCTGGCACTCGGTCTCAGCCCTGGAGAGGGGGAAGGCGGTGGCCCTCAGCTCTCGGCTGGCCAGGAGAGCCTGTCCCCTCTGCAGCATGGGCCCCACTTCCCACCCTCTGCACACAGGCTGGCCATGTCAGCAGTCCAGGAGAGAAGGAAGGAGGCTGAGCTCCAGCATCTCCCAGTGCACCTGGAGGATGCTTCAGACACTAAGGACATGACTGTGACATGGAGGAAAGTGGCAAGCTCCTGAGTGGGACATTCATAGAATCAAGGACAGGCACTTAGCCTGAGGAAGGGGCTGCTAATCCTAAAGCATTCACATGTACAGGGCCTCCAGAATCTTATCAGGAGGCGGCTTTCCTTCCTTTCTCTTCCCATTGTATTTTATCCTGATTATAAAACCATGTCTGTTTGTCATGTAAGATTTTGAAGTATGGAAACATATATGAAAGAAATAAAAAGGACTCATAATCACGTATGTATGGTATGTGTAGATGGATTTGTGGAAAGATAGCGAGATGATATATATGGACAGATGACAGATATGGAACAATAGAATAGATAATAGGGAAATAGGTGAATCAATCATCATATACACATGGACAAGGGGAAACATACGAAAGTATGGTCTGAAGTAAAGTGCAAAAAGCACGGTTCAATGAGAAGAGAGCAAACCTGTTTGCCCCTCAGTCCACATCCCCTCAACAAGCTAGAAGTGACCACTCTTTATTTAGACCACATAGAATACCTCCTCCACCCTGTTCTTTCCACCTTTACCACTTTCTAGCCTGTATTTGTGCTATTTCTGTAAACAAGTATCTCCTCTCTCAGGAACTTAATGTCCAGCTCTGTCTCTGATTCAACTCTAAATACTTTTAGCATCTGGTTCAAAGCCATCTGCATGGTAGGGCTCAAAAGTATTTGTTGAAAGAGAGATTTACTCAGAAAATGGTCAAACACTATCTAGGCTTCTTCTGAAATTCTCTTATATCCTTTCTCTTCATCACCCTAGCCCAGGAGCCCCCCTGCTTGCAACAAGAGGCATTAGGAAATTCCTCCTGGTCCTCGTCCCCCCACTATCTCTGCACGTCCTCACACATCCACACACCCTACGTACATTTCCAACTTGATGCCTTCACTCCAAATCAAGAATCGTTCTCCCTCCTTCATTAGTCAGATCTTAGCTGTCTTTCAAGGTCCAGATTAATTTCCCCTTAATCAGGATCCCTTCTCTCTGAACCCTCTAAACTGTTGAAAAGGAAGTTCCTCTTGGAAGATGACGATCACTAGAAATGACTTACACGTGATGTGGCTGATCTTTGTTGTTTTTGTCTGCTCAGCTCTGCCTGCCCACTTTTCCTCATACTGACAACCCCCCACTCTTTGGAGAACCACTCCTCCTCCACTTCAGTTGTGCTGGGATCATGTGTCACTCTCGTTCACCCACTAGTCACCAGGGAGGGGTTGGGATTTTTGCAGAAAGAGTCAGCAGAGGACAGCCAAGGACAGGATCCTGAGGAATTTCAGCCTCTTTCAGGCATGCGAGAATAGGAGCTCAAGAAAATCATGAGAAGAAATATCAGACAGGTGAAGGAGAAATAGGACAGAACAGCACCAGAGAAGAGAAAGAGTTATTCAAAGAGACATGCCAAAAGAGAAGAGTAACCAGATGTCAAATTAAGTGCAGGGAAGATGGGAGTTGGGAAGACGCCATTGATTTAGCAACGGAGATCACCCTGGATGAGCGCTGATTCAGTACAACACGGAGAAGAAATGCAAAGGTGGGTAAGGAAGACACCCACATAGACTAACATTTAATCACATAGATTGACATTTAAGTAGCACAGAAATGCAGGAAGAGATCCAGCCCCACGTAGGGCCCCATGCTCAGTGCGCAGTCTCCTTAAGACTCTCTTTCCGCCTCCCTCTGCACCTTCCCCTCCCCTCTCAAATAGAGAAATAAATCTTAAAAAAAAAATGCAAGAAGAAGAAAGAAACAGCAGACAGTAGAATGTCCTCTAAATATTTGTGTGTTTGTTCAATAAGATCTATTTGAACATGTTCAAAGGCCACAGAGGACTGAGGGGGGAGGAATAGAAAAAAGCTAAAAATACAGGAGAATAAAAGATACAACAAAGAATACAGGAATGATGACGTTGTAGGAGACATAAAGGCTTGGGTCAGGGTCCATAAGGAGGGACAACATGTAGGAAGAGTTTTAAATGTATAAACCCTTGACTTCAATACACTCTATGCAGTAGAAAGCCTACTTTCTGAGGGACAGGCTGGGGAGATGGGGACGTGAGCTGTCAGCAAAGGAGCAGGACAGGGAGACAGATCACCAAACTGTTCCGAGGGCTCAGCTGAAGATAGAAATCCCAGAACTTCTGGTGGTACCTATGAAATTATTTGCGGGCTTTTCTTTCCCAGACCAAGCACAGGCACGGAGAAGATGGAGACTGAGACAAGGCTGGGAATCCTGGGTCACATGGTACAGGAGGATGAAGGGTTGAAAATTTAAGAATCCTGGAAAGAGAGGGGAAGAGGTGGTGTATCATGGCGTCCAATTGGCAGACTGATGGAAAATCGTGAAACCTTCAGGCCGGTGATCAATTGGGAGGGAAAGAAGTTGAATGAGAAGAGGTCTGCAAGTAAATACCTGTGTGATGATCCAGGAACTGGCAAAACGAAGAAAGGGAGCTATGGTTGCAGAGTGATATGTTAGAGTTTTTAAAAGTTCAGAGAACAATGTTGTAGGTGCTGAGGTCCACAATGGATGGAGGTCACCGAACGTAGGAGATGGTGCAGGATCGGGGAGAAGAGTCTTCAAGTTAGGACTCAAGGTTCTCCTTCTTTTACCCCCAAAATCAACTTGATTATGATTTGGAATATTTTTTTAAAGATTTTATTTGTTTATTTGAGAGACAGAGCACAAGCAGGGGGAGCAGCTGGCAGAGGGAGAGGGAGAAGCAGGCTTCCTGCTGAGCAGGGAGCCCGACATGGGGCTTGATCCCAGGACCCCAGGACCATGACCCGAGCCAAAGGCAGGCTCTTAACCAACTGAGCCACCCAGGCACTCCTGATTTTGAAAATTTTTAATGTGGACATCACTGTTAAGAGAAGGTCTCTTGGGTTACTCCTACAGATACCTAATCTCATCATAAGCCACACTTTTAATAGTTTAACTTCCAGAAGATAACTTCATTTGCGAATTCTTATAAAGGCATTATACAATCATTCCCCCTTCCCACCATGAGCTGCCCTATAGATAGATTTGCTATGGATCTTATTTTGGTTTTCAAGCAACGCTGCCCTCATTCAATTACTTTACTGCCTCTTATATGAATTACTTATTAACTCAACCAGATTATAAATTCCCCAATTCCATCCCTCCCAATGCTGTACCTGTCAAGTACATAATCGATATTTAATTCTATTTGAATGCAGTGGGTGAGAGAAAAAATTAACAACTGCTAGAAAATTCATGATCTTTGGTGACTGTGAGTAGAAGATTCGTAGATGAATAGAAGTTTTAAAAGGTAGAAAGGCCCTTACCGCTGAGAGCCTTATTCACCAGCTTCATTTTTGATATGAGAAACCTGCGGCTCAGCAAGGTGACTTAAAAACATCCAAGGTCACACAGCTAGTTGGAATACCTTTCAAGTATCTGAAGGGGCCCCATGAATCTTGTACCATGACCCATTTCAAACTTGTGTCCCACCTCTCTTATCTGAGATAATTTTTGTATAATCTAAAACAATAATTTTAAGTTATATATTGTTAAAATTACTGTAAATATGTGTCATGATAATTGTAATTTTAGTATCATATAAAAATAGTAGATTTCACATCATCTAAAACAATAGAGTTTCCACCCGAACTAGTCATTTCAGGGAAAAGAAATAAAAACAACTCAAACAACAGTGGGCTGAATTTGCTTCTTTCATTTTCATGGACCACAGACCACTGAGTTGGCAAAGACCTTGACTCCAGGCTCCTGATTCTCTGTCATTTCTCTAACAGGAAATAAATGAAACTTACTTCTCCAGGAAGGCCACACAGGCGGTCTGCCCATAGATCTGTGCGATCCTCTTTGGCGTGTCTCCAAAGAAGTCGGGGGCATCAATGGGGGCATGCAGTCCATGGAGAACTTTGAGCACATTCACATGGCCTGACTCAGCTGCAAAATGAGCTGCAGTCCAGCCCACATCAGTTACCAGGCAGGGCCTGGCTCCATGTTCTAGCAGGATTTGCATCACCTCCATGTGCCCTTAGATGTAGCAAGAAGAAAGAGGAGGAGGTTGAGATTAAAATGTCTCTGCCCCAATGAGGCCAGAGATGGCCTAGATAGTATAAAAGAAGGGATGACATTTGCTTTGGGGCCCTTCCAGTCTCCTAGCATCATCCCCTCCTCCTTCTCCCTCTCTTACTGGGGACTCAGTGCTCCACCCTCAACTCATGAACCTTGCTCCCTCCAGAGTCCTGGGCTCTGCAAGGATTCTCTCTACTCCCTCCAGGGCACTCCCTTTCCCCGTCCATTCCCACAGGCCCTTCCTAGGAATCCTGCTTCCCCGAATCACCCTACACAAGCCCATGTGGGCACTGGTAAGGCTCACTCCACTTTTGGCAGTTTCAGGGGTGATTCAAAAGCAAGTATTTTGCAACAATATGGATGGACCTTGAGGGTGTTAGGCTAAATGAAGTAAGTCAGATAAAGAAAGAGAAATATCATATGGTCTCAATTATATGTGGAATCTAAAAAAACAAAGGGACACCAAGATCATAGGTACAGTGAACAAGAGGTGGGGGAGGGGGAGGGGTTGAAGAAATGGGCAAAGGGGTCAAAGGGTACAAACATCAGTTATAAAATGTCAGTCCTGGGGGTGTAATGTACAGCAGAGTGACTATAGTTAGTAATACTGTCTTGCATATTTGATAGCTGCTAAGAGATCTTAAAAGTTATCACAAGAAAATGTTTTGTAAAAAAAAAAAAACTACAACCTTTTTTGTAACTACATGTGGTGACGGATTTTAACTTCACTTAAAATGAAGTTGTGTCATTTCATAATATCTACAAAAATTTAATTATGTTGTATACCTGAAACTGATATAATGTTATATATCAATTATACTTCAATAAAAAAATGTTTTAAGTCCCACTTACTTTATAGCTAGCACAGATTAAAAGCACAGTTTGGGGTCCAATAGATGTGGACTCATACCTCCCAGTAAGTACCACTGGCTAAGTGTGGAATCCCAGACAAGAAACAGAGGTCTGAGGCTCCGGTTTCCTCATTTGTAAGTAAAAAGTGTTATGACTCACCTCCCCAAGTTCTTTTGAAGTCCAAGTAAAACCACAGCCAAAGGTTATGCACCATGATGCCCAGCACACAGCAAATGTTCACTAAAAGCTTCTTTAGTATAACTACTGTCACTTTGTGCTCAAATTTCTGCAAAATTCTCCCAACTGATTTCTCTGAAACCAGTCTTGCTTCCTGCCAATCTATTCTTCATACAGAAATCAAAACAGGTTTTTTAAAAGCAAAGTTGACTATAACACTGTCTTCCTTAATGTGCTTCGATGGTGTTCTATTGCTGAAGGCCTTGACAAGCCCAATGGCTGAGTTTTTGCACACTATCCTCCTCCAGTTCTGTAACTGCACCATGTGAGGCGTGGGGGATACAGCAATGAACAAGACAGAGTCCCTGTCCTACCTTCCCTGTTGGAGGTCAAGAGGGCAGAGCACTAATAATAGTTGAGAGCAAACTATGAGCTAGGTACCGTGCGCCCATTATCTTACTGAATCATCACCATAAGACTCCCAGGTAATCACTGTTCCCATTATGTAGGTGAATAAATTAAAGCCTGGAGACATTAAATAAGTTGCTACAACCAGTAAGTGGTGGGGCCAGGGTTGATATGCTCCATTTAGCTCTCAAGTGATGCTCTTTCCTCTACCTACACAGACTATTGACTGGTAACTCCATGAACGGTGGACTCAAGGGGATGGACTCTACCCAGGCATTGCCCACTCACCTTTGATTGCCGCCCAGTGAAGGGGAGTTCGGTCATTCCAATCCACATCCTTGTAGTTTGGGTCACAGAGACCTTTTTTCAAAATCTTTCTCACTAAATTGTAGTCCCCTGCAGCCACAGCCTGGTGGAGCTTTGTCATGTCTGACATTTTGGTCAATTCCATGACAAAAACAACTATGGGAAAAACATACCGCTTAGGAAACTCTCAACAATTCTTTATTCCCAGTAAGTCATTCCATAGGATTCCTTATCATTTACTTCCTTTCTTACCTCACAAATTTGCATGTGTGTGTGTTCTGCTGAGGGTGCATTCGGATTTCAGCCACTGTGGTTAGTATATGCCAGACCCCTGCGAAGAACTGTCAATGGCTCCCCTCTGCTTTCAGGAATACAGGATGAGCTCAAGGGCTGGCATTTTCTATTTGGCCTCAAAACACTTTCCAGTGCCATTCCCTACTTCTATTCCAAAGTGCTAGTAGTATGATTCTGAATCAGTTGTGTAATTCTGTGTGTTACCTTTTTCATCTATAGCATGGGTATAATTTGCCAGAGTTGTTGTCAGGATCCAAGGACAATCCATGTGAAAAATTTACTGACTGGACACAGAGCAGGTACTCCATAGAAATTTAATACTATTGGCATACCAATTCAGATGGACAAGATGTAAATATGCAAATAAAATGCTTACAAATTTTTTACATTAAGACATAAACCAACAATTCTCAAACTATAGTCTACAGAGGCTTAGGAATCCTGACTCGTTCAGAAGAACCATGAGGTCAAAACTATTTTTATTATAATTTTAAAATGTCATTGGCCTTGTTCACTGTGCTGACATTCGTCCTGATAGTTCAAAAGCAGCAATGTAGAAAGCAGCTGGTACCTTAGCAGAAAGCAAGGCAGTGGCAGTGACACCGAACTAGATTAGCAGTCATGATATTCACCAGCAGAGAGTCAAAAAAAGAAGGCAGCTAGTTTCAATAAAGACTCTAAAGTAGTGAGTGTTATTTTTTTAATAAATGTTAACCCTTGATTACATGACTTAATAAAAATGATTTTTAAATATTATATAACAAAATGTGTCAACATATGGAAAGTCCGCATAACTCCATAACAAACAATAAGCATATGATGTTACAAAAATCATGCCTGAGTAAAGAGACCCATTCAAGATAGGACAATGGATTTAAGTGAGAAGTATGAAAAGTGCACTGAGATTGTTTCAGATTCCAACTTACTTGTAAAGCACTACCCCCATCCAGCTTTGGTGTAGTATCCAAGACAAATATCCACCGTTATCTGGAAAGGTTATAAGATAATTTTCCCTTTTCCAATTTTGTATATGTGTGGAACCAGATTTTCTTTCTACATTTCTTTTTTTTTTTTTTTTAAGATTTTATTTATTTATTTATTTGACAGAGAGAGAGAGAACACAAGCAGGGGAAGCCACAGGCAGGAGAGGGAAAAGCAGGCTCCCTGCTGAGCAGAGAGCCTACATGGGGCTCCATCCAGGACCCTGGGATTATAACTGGAGCCAAAGGCAGAAGCTTAACCGACTGCGCCACCCAGGCGCCTCTTCTTTCTATATTTCAACAAAAACAACAAATTGAATGCAGAAGACCTAAGAATTCAGCTGTCTCCTATTGAGCCACATAGTAAAGAAATTCGACTACAGACATGCATACTTACATACGTGCATAATAATGATGCTGTTCTCACTTCTTTTGCTTTAGAAAATTTATCATTTTTCATAAAAATATTTCATGTTACTGTATATTACGCTTATTATGATTTTTAAGTGATGTAATAAACATTTAAATTTTTTCTCAGTTTTAATTTCTAATAAATTAAATATTGATAACTGTAATCCACATAAACATAAGCTCTCTGGGGTTCTCAGTAGTTTTTAAGAGTGTAAAGGAATCGTAAGACCAAACGTTTGAGAGTTACTGACATAAACATAGAACAAAATATAGATAAAAAAATTTAAAAAAAAACATAAAATAAGGGGCTGGGGCAGAAGAAAAGAATGAGGAGAAAACCACTTAAGGGGGGCCAGGAGGAATGTCTCTCTGACCCCAACAAGTTGAGATCTCAAGAAGAGTTTGGAGTCAGCCAGACATACTGTGGCCCAGCAGCAGCACCACCCAGGAATTGACTAGAAATGTGAATTATTGAGCCTCATATCAGACCTACTGATGTCATTGAAGTATGAGGACACCCCTAGAGTGGGACAGAAGTATATAACACAGTTAACATGCTGTCTCCGAGGTGCTCTGATGGCAGTGCCCAGGGAGAGAAGGAAAGGACCATTCCCCAGGACTAGGAAGTAAAAGGCAACTTTTTTCTGAAAGTGACCTAAGCTGGGTCCAGAAGGGGTGAGTAAGAGTCATCTTGGGCCCTGGCAGTGGGGGAAGATCCAACTCAGGCACAACATACCTATGGGGGGGGGAAAGGGCAAGCAGCTCCAGCTTTGATGTACAGACCAAGGATAGACAAATGTTTCCTGGAAAGGGTTGGGTACAAAATTTTTTAGCCAAAATCAGGCCAAGAGGCAAAAATCAAGACTATGATGTAACATTACATAACTATTATGTAATAAGAGAAAAACTCCAGCCAGGGGCGGGCCATCCTGGGAGAAGAAGGGGTGGGGTTGGTGGGTGAGCATGCTTTGTGCTCAGTAGCCCTCAGCTGGAGATGTTCTCAGGGGGCAAAGCAACCAGCTCAAGGTGGAGGGGTCTGGCTCGTAGGATGGTCATTCTCCTTCCACCTCAGTGACGCCCAGATCCCAGCATGCTGTCTCTCCTTTTCAAGAGCCCAACCATTTCAATCTGAAAGCTCGAGGGAGGCAAGGTGACCTGACTGAACTAACTACTGCTCAATGCCCAGAAATTGCCAACAGCATAGTTCCCAAAATGTAGGTGGGCAGAGGCTAGGCACAGCTGTGGGCTCAGCAGACAAGTGCTAGGAGCAGACGAGGGAGCAGTTGGCTCTCCAAAGCTCACAGGGAAGGCCCACAGAAGGCCACCAGCATAGGAGGTGACCATGAGCCACACTTGGCCTGTAGACCATAGTTTACCAACCTCTGGTCCATATAAAGTATCTGGTATATTGGTAAAATGCAGATTCTAGTCTAAGATGAGGCCTGAGATCTTCATTTGTGAGAAGTCCCCACCACAACTCCCAGTTCATAGACCATACAGAATAGCGATGTCTCTCAGGCTCTAAGGCAATGGAGAGACCTGAGGTAAGGAAGAGGCAGTAAGGATGTAGCTGCTGTTCTTCTCTGAAGAACTACATGAGAATTACTGGTGGGTTTAAAAAAAAAAAAAAAAAAAATGGAGGCCTGGGCCTCAGCCTGAAGTACTTCAGAATCTTAATTGTATCAGACAAGAACAAGCTTTTTTGCACGAAGCAAGCACTCAGTCCATGCTAGGTAACAGAAGACGGCATGGGGTGCACTTGGTCTTTTTGGCTGATTTGTTTTGGTAGAAAACCCTTATACTGGAGCATTGGATCAATGTTAAATAGTAAGCAGAAGTACGAGCAGATTTCTAACCTGCAGCTGTCACAAAAAGCCAAACCAGTTCTAGAGTCAGTGTCTTGAAGCCCCTGCTTGCCTTTCACACAAACCTTCGAGCAGGTTTATGCTAAAATCAGCCCATTTGCTTCACACTTGAGTTCACACCAAGGAAACCCCACAACTTCCCACAGAGAAGTTGTAAATCAAGTAGAACTTTCTAAGGAGCTGCTATATTTATCTGCAGAGAAACTGATGAACCAATCCTAAAAACCCATACAGAAATAAATGCAAGGGACTCAGAATAGGCAAAACAATCTTGCAAAACAATAAACAATGAATCTTGGAACACCGAAAAAAATAAAATAAAGTTTAAATTAAAAAAAAAAACAACAAAGTAGGAGGATTCAAACTTCCTGATTTCTAAATGGACTTCAGAGCTACAGTAATCAGCGCGTGATAGGAATGAAGTACATTCATTGTACTTGTGGTACGTACATGTGGCATTAAGATAGATATACAAGAGAAATGGGATAGACTTGAGAGTAGAAATAAATGCTTACATTTACGGTCCATTGGTTTTCAGTGAAGGTGCCAAGAAAAGTCAATGAGGAAAAATTATCTTTCCAAATGGTACTGAGGCCATTGGATACTCACATGCACAAGAATGAAGTCAATCCTTTCCCTCAGGCCATATACAAAACTTAATTTAAAATGGATTACAGACCTATGGGTGCCTGGGTGGCTCAATTGAATGAGCGTCCCACTCTTGGTTTTAGCTCAGGTCCTGATCTCAGGGTCCTGGGATCGAACCCTGCGTGTGTCAGGCTCTGTGCTCAGTGTTGAGTTCCACTTGTCCCTCTCCCTCTGCTCCTTCCCTATCTGTTCTCTCTCTCTCTGTCTTAAATAAATAAGTACATACATACATAAAATTTTTTAAAAGTGGATTCCATTTTAAAAAATGGATTACAGACCTAAACATAAGACCTTAAACAAAATTCTTAGAAGAAAACATGGGACTAAATCATCGCATTGCATTAGGCACTGATCCATAGTTACGACAACAAAAACATATGCCACAAAAGAAAAAAAAAAATAAGCTGGATTTCACCAAAATTAAGAACTTTTTTTTTCTGTAAATAATACCTTTGAAAGGGTATGAAAGCAACTACAGGACGGGAGAAAATACTTGCAAATTATATATCTGATAAGAGACTTGTATCCAGAATACATACAGAACTCTTACAATTCAACAATAAAACAATAGCTCAATTAAAAATGGCCAAGGGATGTAAACAGAAGTTTCTCCAAAATAATATGCTCACAGAAATAAGTCCCAAATAATAAGCACGTGAAAAGATGCACAACCTCATTAGTCATGAAGGAAATGCAAATCAAAACCACACTGCCACACGGCTCACACCCTCTGAGATAGCTGTAATCAAAAAGACAGACAATATGAGGGATGGTGAGGATGCAGAGAAGTTGAGACCTTCTTACACGTGGTAGGAATATAAAATGGAGAAACCGCTCTGGTAGTCCTTCAAAAAGTTAAACGTAGAGGGGCGCCTGGGTGGCTCAGTGGGTTAAAGCCTCTGCCTTCGGCTCAGGGTCCGGGGATTGAGTCCCACATAGGGCTCTCTGCTTGGTGGGGAGCCTGCTGCCCTTTCTCTCTCTCTGCCTGCCTCTCTGCCTACTTGTGATCTCTCTCTCTCTGTCAAATAAAATAAATAAAATCTTTTAAAAAAAATTATTTGTAAAAAAAAAAACACCCAATTGACTAACCTACAACTGACTACTGAAATTTAGCAAATTTTCCTTCACCTAAATCTTTGTATATTTCATTAAGTATATGTGAACGTCTGTCTTTCTGGTACAGGTGTCTAAATGTAAAAAACTAGTCAGTAGATAGAAGTGCTAATACACATGAATGATCTGTAATAAGTAGTAAACATCTGAAGGCAGGAGTAATATAAAAATACTTACTATCTTGTTTGAAATCTGAGGTGCTCAGCACTGGCAGGTATCTTAGGGTCAGAACTCTGTTGTGTTCACGCCATGGAAACTGGCCCCTCCTTCCTCATTAAAGCTTGCCAATCAACGTCAGCTTCCGGAGAGGGGTGCCCGCTGGTGGAGGCGGGGACTGCCGCTCTGACTCCACCCAATCTGGCCAGCATTCCCAGTCTGCTTTTCTGGTCCTTGACAGCTTCTCTCCAAATAGCGTTTGACCAAAATGCATGAAAATTGGGGTAGGGTGGGGGGGAGATTGCCGGTCCACAGGGGACTGTGAGGGAGATAAGCTGCTTGGTAACCACGATGGGGTGGTGGAGACAATGGGGCCCCTCACTTTCAGATCCAGGGGTGAGATCTTGGGAAGTCCCTTAACTTTGCTGAAACTCTTATTTCTCACCAATAAAATGAGGTTTTAAGGCTTTTCTCATAAGGCAATGGAAGGTGAGTAGCTGAAATAATTTATACAGCGCCTGGAACAGGGTAGAGGAAGAAGGGGAGGGAGGGAGAAAATCTTCAGGTCCTTTCTCCTTGTCTCTTCTTTTTGATTCCTTATTCTAGCATCACCTATCTTTATGATGATGCTGGTCTAAGAGGACTTCTTCCTGCCTTCCTCTTGCCTCCCTCCTATCCTTCCTTCTTCTTCCCCTTCTCCTCCTCCTCCTCCCCCTCCTCCCACTCCCCCCTCCTCCTACTCCCCCTCCTCCTCCCCCTCCTCCCACTCCCCCCTCCTCCTACTCCCCCTCCTCCTCCCCCTCCTCCCACTCCCCCCTCCTCCTACTCCCCCTCCTCCTCCCCCTCCTCCCACTACCCCCTCCTCCTACTCCCCCCTCCTCCTCTTACTCCCCCTCCCCTTCTCTCTTCTCTCTCTCTTTCTTTTTTCTTTCCCCTTCCCTTTCTGTACCTTTCTCCCCACATGTATTTATTAAATGCCTTATATCTGCCAGACACTGTGTTGGGCCTCTGGAGAACAAGGCTCTGGTGTTCCTTTCTTCTTTGAGAAGAGAGTCCAAAGTAAAAGACAGAATATTAAAAATTATTTGCCATGCAAATTCAGTATCCCATTAGCAGGGATACAATTCTTGTATTATACAAATAATTAATATTTTTGTAAGATGAGGATTTATCTTGGTCTTACTTTTATAAAGCTTTGTGTGCCATTTGTATCGACATTTTAATTTTTTCAGATTGTGACTGAATGAATAACTTCCATCTGGGGTTAATGTCAAAAATCTACTCTCAAAGGTCTCTTGCTCATATTGTGAGGGGTGGCAGAGACCACTGGGCAATACCTGTGGCCCAGCCGTTGGTCTTTGTTCACCCTGGCTCAGACACTGAGACTAACATTTCTGACTGAGGTGACCTCCATGGAGTATTTTGTCCATAGAAACCATTTTTAGGGGCGCCTGGGTGGCTTAGTGGGTTAAAGCCTCTGCCTTTGGCTCGGGTCATGATCCCAGGGTCCTGGGATCGAGGCCCACATCGGGCTCTCTGCTCAGCAGGGAGCCTGCTTCCTCCTCTCTCTCTCTCTCTCTGCCTGCCTCTCTGCCTACTTGTGATCTCTGTCTGTCAAATAAATAAACAAAATCTTTAAAAAAAAACCACCATTTTTAGATCTGGGAGAGATTCTAGAAATCATGATTCAAAAATTCGTTTTAGAGATGAGAATGTTGGGACCCGTTGACATCATGTTATTTAATTCAAGTCACACTGCTACTGTGTTTCAGTACATGGCTTACCATCTCTCCCACCCTAACCAGGGTAGATGCACAGTGACCACAAGTTCAAGGGTGGGCTGGGCTGTTTTGCCTTTCCCTTTCATATTTACTGCTTACTGTTGACCCCTGCTCAGGACACTGCAATTTTGTTTTTTTCTACCTTCCTCCAGTTCAAAAGAAGATAATAATAACAGACCCATACAGACTTTGTCCTCAAACCAATAGTTGAGGAGGAGGTGATAAAATGAGGTAGACAGAATGGTGACCTAGCACCTGGGAAGGATAAGAAGGAATGAGATATTTATTGAATGCCTTTGTGCATTAGGTATCGCTCTGGTGTTTTAGGGATATTACTCAGCAATATTTTATTTTATTTTATTTTTTTTATTTATTTGAGAGAGAAAGAGAGAGCACAAAGGCAGAAGGAGAGGGAGAAGCCAGCTCCCCACTGAGCAAGGAGCCTAATGTGAGGCTCGATCCCAGGACCCTGAGAACACTACCTGAGCTAAAGGCAGATGCTTAACGGATTGAGCCACCCAGGCGCCCATTCCTCATCAGTCTTAATATCAAGTTTGGAATATAGTTTGCCCAGGGAGAAACTGAGGCCCAGAGGACTTAAGCATACTCAAGCCAGATCTGTCTATTGCTGGTGGAGGCCTGAATGTGAGAGCTGGTCAGACTCATCTCCTGACAGTGTTCCTGTTGGAGCCAGATGTCAGGGAGGTTCCAGGATTCCTGTATCTGAAACTGTGAAGGTGAGTTTCAGGTTCCATTTGTGGCTGCCAAATCATGTGTTCCCTTCTGTCTATGTCAATCCTGTAGGAGTTTTCACGGAACCTCCTAGTCAGGGAGGGGATCTTTGGTACCAGTAAGTCCTTCAACCTAGCATCTCTTGTCCAGACATTTCAAGGCACTGCACTGTGCCTTTCGGGGTTCCTGAAATCCTACTCTCACCTCACTAAGTAGTCCCTGAATCCAACACTCATCAAGTCATCCAGGTCGAGGATGCCACATGCTTCCTGCCAGGATCTGGGCCAATAAAGTAGAAATTCTACCAGCAAATGGGAGGCCCCATCATCGAGTCCAGAATGACTGCATGTAAAGTGGGTTGAACACAGAAGACCTGGGTGAAAAGGAGGCCAGATCCTGGAGAGCCATGCTTGCCCTGTCAGGATATCAGGACTTCACTTCTCCCCATGTACAACAGGAAACATTGGCAGTGTCTGAGTGGGGAAGTCAAATAATTTTAAGTCCACATTTTTAGACAATTTGCCACAAGGACATGTAATGTGTGCACAGAAAGACTTAGAAGACAATAAAAATGCATACACTGTGATTCAGGAAATCCATTTCTAGGGATCTATCACGAAGAAATAGTTAAAAACAGGCACAAGGGTTAAAATGCAAGGATCATCACTGAAGTGCTATTTCAAAAATTTAAATGATGAATAACCCAAATTTCTAGTATTTCAGTAAGGGAAAATATTATGTAGTCTCTTAAACTGATACTACCAATGTGTATCTATTGGTTTGGTAAGATATTAAGAATATGCTGCTAAATTAAAATAGGATCTTACAAAATGACCAATAATTTGGTATATGTATGTGCTTGATTGTGTGGAGAAATGGTTAATGGGATATAAACCAAATTGGTATTAAAAATCATTTTTCCGGGGGTGCCTTGGTGGCTCAGTTGGTTAAGTGTCTGCCTTCGGGTCAGGTCATGATCCCAGGGTCCTGAGATCCAGCCCCGCATCAGGCTCCCTGCTCAGTAGACGTTCTGCTTCTCTCTCTCACTCTCTCTCAAATAAATAAATAAAATCTTTTAAAAAATTTTTCTTTTCATACAATGAGCATGTGTGACTTATGTAAACAAAAGAAACATTTTGTAATTGTCAAGGGTAGAGCTTTTGAGGACCTTGATTAGCATAGTGATGGCAGGAATGGGAAGGAGGGTGTTGCTGACACCGTGCCTGTAGGCTCACATAACTTGGCCACTGGATAATAAAGCCAGGTCACGGGACGCCTGGGTGGCTCAGTGGGTTAGGCTTCTGCCTTACGCTCAGGTCATGATCTTAGGGTCCTGGGATAGAGCCCCACATTGGGCTCTCTGCTCAGCAGGGAGCCTGCTTCCCCCTCTCTCTCTGCCTGCCTCTCTGCCTACTTGTGATCTCTCTCTATATATATAAATAAAATCTTAAAAAACAAAAACAAGCCAGGTCACCCTGAAGCACAGTGTCACTAAGAGTAACCTGGGAGTCCTGGATGTAGCACAACACTTCCTATATCTTGATTGAGGTTAGTAAGGTTACCAATGACTTGGGCAAAAAAAAATGTCCTGGAGACCAGTTTGGCAAGCCAGATCATCTAGCCCCAGTACTGAACGCATACAAACAAGTCACTGGTGACATGGTCAGTTTCAGGGTCTTTAAGTAAACTGAGTCTACAAAGGGTATGTAGACACTGCCAAAGAAGAAGGAAGGCTTAGCCTGGCATCGGATAATGAGTACTGGAATTAGCTAAAATATTGAGCAAAAGATTCTTTAGAACTTCAGAGACATGACCATTTGGGACCTGTCGTCTTCTAGAAGTGAGTGCTTTACCTCTAAAGTCTTGTGCTTCAAATTCCTTCCTCTGACCATGACATTGTACCTTTCCACTTCTGTCACTCTGCCTCAGGGTAGTTTCTTCCAGCCCACTCAAGTCACCAGTGTTTTTCAGTTCCTCCTGGTTATTCATGTCACGTATGTATGTGTGTACTGATATACATGAATTCTCTTTCCCATATGCGTGTAGATGTATAAATGTGTATGTTTGTGTATATACATAAATAGATACATTTCAGTAGCTCGCTCTGTTTGCCAAATATTGTTCTAAGCAACTTACGTGAATTATCCCTTTTAGTTCTTACTGCAGCCCTCTGATACAAGCACTATTATTATTTCTATTGTACAGATTAGGAAGCTGAGGGGTTAAAAGGCTATATAACTTGCCAAAGGCTTTTAGAGCTAGGAAAGTTAGAGCTGGGTTCAAGCCCAGGCCTGTCTGACTCAGCCCTTTTAATTACTGCACCATATCTGGAAGATATGGACCAAATGTTCAGTAATTACTTAATCAGGTTAGGGTTGGGGGACCCCCGCCCCCACCTTCTAGGTTGTTACTTTGTTTTGATTAGATTTCTAACAGGAAAGTATTATGACATCTTAACTACGCAAAAAATCTTCTTTCAAGTGGCCAATTCCCTTATTTTCTTTGCCTTTGGCCAATCTGCTCTCCAGTTTTCCAAGACAGATAAGCCTCTCTGGCCTCGTTCCTGGAACAGCGAACATCACCAGGGGACGCACAGGACCAGACCGACTGACTCCATGACTAAGGAGGGAATTCCGGCTGCAGAGGGCTCAGAAAGTTTCAAACACCCTCAGTCAGGGCCCATGAACAGTCCCCAGATTGTCACTCTCCTCAACCCCTCTCCCCCAAGCGACAGCCCTCTCTCTCTCCTTTTATTCTCCATCAGGTATCTTAAAGGAGGTCTACACTCCCTGTCCTTGTATCTCCACTTCTCCTTACTGACCCTCTGCCTTCACCCCTCTGTTACGATGCAATTAGTTTTAGCCGTTACCACGCCCTCCTTATTCCTGAGCCTCCTGACCCTTCCTTCAGTCTTCATTCCTTCTACCTAATCCACAGAGTTGGTGATACGCACCTTTTAAAACCTCTTTTCTCTCTTGACTTCCGCAGCGCTTCTCTCTCCCATTCCCTATCCTCACTTTGACTAACCTCTCTCAGTTTCATTCAATAGTTCCTCTTCCTCCTCCTGTCCATGACTGTGATCTTCTTCAGAATTCTGTCTTCCACCTCTGCTTCCTCTGCAAACCCTCAATGGCTAATCCCATGCATTCCCAACATTTTCACTTCCAAATAAATGACTTCTGTACCAGAGCCCAAGACTGAGCTTCTGACCTGCGTAACCAACGGCCCAGAACATGGTTCTACCCAGATGTGCTAGCTCACTGTAGGGGAAGAAAAGCTCATTTTGTAGCATTTGCTGATTTCTGTGGCATGAAACCTCCCTCTGGCTGATTTCAAGCTATCAGTGTGAAGTCACTGAATACACAGCTGGAAAGAAATGTGCACAGACAGCTTCTGAGCAGGAATAAATCAACTCCACCCACCACTTGTTTGGCCTCGTGTCCAAGGGCAAAGGCTCTCAAACATTTTTTTTTTTTAATTTATTTATTTGTTAGAGAGAGAGAGAGAGCGAGCACAGGCCGACAGAGTGGCAGGCAGAGGCAGAGGGAGAAGCAGGCTCCCCGCGGAGCAAGGAGCCCGATGTGGGACTCGATCCCAGGATGCCGGGGTCATGACCGGAGCCGAAGGCAGCCGCCCAACCAACCGAGCCACCCAGGCGTCCCTCTCAAACATTTTTTTGACACACGGTAGAAAATACATTCTGTGTCAGTTACCTATGTACATATACAGTGAAAACAGAGCTTCTGGGAGCCAACACTTAACCTTACCGCACGTGAAATACTTTAAAATCTATCATGTTCCATTTCATTAAAAATATATGTCTCAGGGCACCTGGGTGGCTCAGTCAGTTAAGGGTCCTACTCGTGATCTCAGCTCAGGTCTTGATCTCAGGGTTGTGAGTTCAAGCCCCTGGAGCCTAGTTAACTATAAAACAAAATTTGTCTCAACTCATCAAGTACATTTAATAGGCCATTAATGGCTCATGACTCCCAATTTAAAAACATCAGCCTCAGGTCTTTCAAACTCAATGTATTCAGAATTGTGTTTATTATCTCACTTTTCCAACCTGTTCCTTTCCCCAATTTTCTTTTCTCAATTAATGGTTCCATCACCTACCTGGTTTCCCCAGCTAGAGATTTCAGGGCCATTTTGGACCAATCCCTCTGCTATCTCCTTCACCCCTTGCTGATATCTCATAAGTGGGTCTTCCCATCTCAGTTCCCACTGCCACTATCCTAGTTATACCATCGTGACCTTTCACCCCAGAGCCTCCTAATTCATCCCCTGTTTTCAGTTTCTCCAATCTCAATGCATCTTTTTTCAGTACAAAATTGTCTTCCAGAAACCAGTAATGCTACTGCTTACAGATGTAAGCAATGGTTCCCTATTGCCCCCAAGATATTTTTCATTCATTTAGAAAACATTTTGGGGGGTGGGGGTGGCAACAACTGTGTGCTAGGCTCCATATTGGATGCAGGGGAATAAAAATGACACAGACCCCATCCTTGAGGAGCTCACAGTCTAAACTCCATTGCATCACTCAGAAGACTCTGTTAGTTGTGCCGACTTACCTTGTCATCCTTCTCTTCTGTGCCATCCTATCTATACACCCGGGGCTTGCTGACTGCTGAACGTCAAGTTCCCAAGGATTATCATTCACGTTTAGGTCCCTGTGCCTTTGCTCATGTAGTTCCACATTCTGTTCCAGCACTCCACACGCTCTTGCCCTCTTTCTTCCAGATGACCTCCTACTCATTCACACATGCCACTATCTTGGGGAAGCTTTCCTTTTCACAAATTCCTATTCTTCAGAAGTTGTAAATACTTAATCACTCTAATCATGCACATACTTCAAATAGTTAAATTGTTCTGAAATACTAAAACAGAAAAGCCAGGCCCTCCCACCTCAGTCCACACCAACCCCAGTCCAGTGCCCCCAAGATCATCACTCTTAACAGTTTTTCTTGTTGGAATTCTGGTGACCTCCATGTGTTTCCAAAAGAATATGCTAGACTATTATTTTTTGGTATATCATCTTAGGAACTGGCTATCTAATTGCTAGTAGGAAAGTGAGCATTTAGTTCACAAACACACTGGCCCTATCTCTTCTCTTCCCTGAGCCTCCTGATAGAATTGTATCTGTATACTCAGGCCCTCGGTGGCTCTCCCCTCTGCAGAATTACTATGCATTACTATGCATTTTCTTAGTCCTACCAGCTTAGTATCTCTTGACTCTCAGTTTTCTAAAATGAGACCTTCAGTAGCCCAACCTACTGTCTACCCTGCTCCCCACTTCTACTTCCTTCTACCTGCCTACCTTTATTTTCACATTGAAAAAACTTAATCATATTTTCATTCTTTAGTATTTTCACGGCTAATTCTACTTTGGCTTGTTTATAAAGTGATTCTAAAAGTTGAAAACCAATGAGCAATGTTCCCACTATGAGATTATGTGAATATTGTTCCTTATGGTCTAGTGGAGCACTCTGATTATACTCTCTTCTCTGGGTCATTCAGAGAGGTAGATTCCTGGATTTCTAGCTTAAATGTAGTCTCTGGGGGCACCTGAGTGGTTCAGTGGGTTAAAGCCTCTGCCTTCGGCTCAGGTCATGATCTCAGGGTCCTGGAATCAAGCCCCACATCAGGCTCTCTGCTCGGTGAGGAATCTGCTTCCTTCTCTCTCTGCCTGCCTCTCTGCCTACTTGTGATCTCTGTCAAATAAATAAATAAATAAAATCTTTAAAAAAAAAAAATGTAATCTCTGTGTTTAGCTACCACTCAGTAGTTCAAAATCAATCTGTTATAAGCTATGTCACACTAGTAGTATGCCTTTTCTGGGCATTTCCTCCCTTGGAGTTCCTACTTTTAACTTATTAAATTTTAAATTTAATTAACTTAATGTTTTAATTTTTTTGTTTGCATTCATCACTGTCTAAGAACCTCAGGGGTTTCCAAGTTCCCAATCATACTTTCAGTTTTATTGAATCCCATTTTCTCCTCCAGTTTATTATTTTTATCAGGATGGGTTGGCTTCCAGGCTAGGCCTAGTTGTCATCCTGGAATTCCCTTGTTTTGTTCATCTGTGTTGGAGCCTCATTTTTCTTGGATCCCCGACTTCAACCCTTTCCAAGGATAATTAACAACTCACTCCTCTGAATTTTCACAGTCCTGTGCCTACCTGATGGGATAGCACTCTGTATTGTGATTTTCTTAGCCTGCAGGTCACAGTCTGAAATAGTAAGTGACATAAGGTTGGCCCTTAATAAACACTATTTGAAAATACTATTAAGCACATTATTACCATTTAATCCAATATCTTGATTGAGGGGAGAGTCATCACTTTTGCTTATATTGAAGAGGTGCATAAGCACTGCTATGTTGATGGAAACAGGAGTAAGAAATAAGAAATAGCTCAACAAAGAATCAACTTATAAAAACAAGTACGCAATTTTTTTCCTTTTACTACATTAATATTAAAACAAAATCACATCAGATCCACTTTTTAATCAGTATGTCCTTGAAAATTTGCCATTCTTTTGGAATGTGAGGCCCCATTCTTTATTAATTTCACCAGACTGGGATTGCCAGGTAAAAAAAAAAAAAAAGGATGCCCAATTAAATTTGAACTTCAGAGAAGCAATGAAAGATTTTTAGTATAAGTATGTCTCAAATATTGAATGGAATATACTTACATATATATTATATATATCTATATTTATATAAACATTTATATGCAATATATTTATATGTATTTATATGTAATATAAATATATATATATTTTTAGCTTTTTGTTGTTTATCTGAAATTCAATTTTAACTGGGTATCCTGATTTGGTTTTTTTTTTGTTTTGTTTTGTTTTTTTTTGCTAAATCTGGCAACCCTACCTGGGTATTTTCTCAAGGCACTAACCTGCTAACTGCAACCATTGTCTTTCCATCGAGAATCTGGTCTGATTTTGATGGGGAAAGCATAGAACTGGCCTTGAAAGAAACAAACAAAATATATCCTACCTGCCTTCTAGACCTGCTTCCAAAGCCCACCACCTTTATAGGTGTGATGCTGAGTCTCCAGCTTCTTCATTTGGTCTTAAGGTCAAAAAGAGGAGGTCCTTAGAGATCTCTTAAGTAGGGCAAATGTACCCTTTTACATTAATATTCATATCACATTAATATCACAGGAAGTACAGGGAAATGTCATTAAACTGATGCAGTTTTATTTAAATTTTCCTCTATGGTTAGGTTTAAATAAGTCACTGCTTCTTTAAAGACACTGATAGTAAGGTAACAGCCTGAATGTTCCCCCAGGTGCCCACTCTGTCCTAGCATTTCAGCCTCTGACTGTTGTATTTTGATTAGCTCCATTTTACTGATGAGTAAACTGAGAAGCAGAAAGGATTAAAAAAAAAAAACTGGCGCAAGTCATGCCACTAAGTGCAAGAAATGAGCTCTAATCCGTGCATTGTCACCACGGAGTCCTCAGAATAAAAGTAAAATAAATTTCATCTGCAGTTACGTCACCTCACCAAAACCCAAAAATCACTATTTAATAAAATACAGAACTCTCCTAAGGCTGTGCATGAATTTCCAACTGTTTTCCTGGAGTCTCTAAATGAAGCTTTAAATGAATACGTTTTAATGAGAAAGTGGATCGAGGAGAAACCGTTGGAAAACGAAGGAGGGAATTTCAGTTAGGCCCCAAGGAACTGGATTAAACTGAGTTTGCCCCTTCTTCCCGCATTTCCCGTCATACTGTCCTGATCGCCCTCCCCTGGCCCTCCACGCAGAAATGAAACTGACACAGCCTTCCAGCCTTCCAGCCCGGGGCCCAGCGCACGCATTTCTGAGTCGGGATCTAACGCACCGGGCACGGAACTGGGGACTGGGCACGGTATTTCAGATCACACGGGGAAGCGGAGTAACTGGAAAGTTGGTAGGACAGACCAGGTTGGTTTGATGCCGAGGGAAGCAGGGAGCAGATCTGATCGGAATGGAGTCTGAGAAGAGAAATCGGGAGGCACAGCAACCACCCCAAGCACGTTGAGGTCCACCCCTGGGTGTGTTAAGTTACCCGGAGGGTGCGGGTTGCGGGACCACCGCAGGGGAGGGTGCTGTTTGAGCCGGCGCCCCAGTGCCTCTGCCTGCGGAGGCCGGCGGCCACAGGCTCCTCCCCGTCCCTCCTCCCGCCGCGCCGGGGCGGACTTGGAGCGCCCAAACGACGCGCAGCCCACCCACCCTCCGAGCGCCCGCGGGGACTGCGGCTGGCAGAGGCCCGCAGCGCTGGCTGCGAGCAGCAGTCGGGGTCCGCACGCTCCGGTCGGGGGGCCCTGGTTCCGGCAAGCAACTCACCGCAGCACCCGGGTGAGGAGGCAGCGCGGGGCGAGGCGAGGCGGGAGGCCGCGGAGGTGCGGGGCGCGTTGGGCTCGGGCTGGGGCTGCGCGGCGCGGGAGGACGGCGATCCCGGAGCGGCCACGGCCACGGGCGTGGAGGGCTGGAGAGGACAGGAACCGCACCACCTCCTGCCAGGGACTGGGGGCCGACTCGCTGTCCCTGCCCCCTTGCGACAGCGCTAGGATCTTTGCGGGGAGGGTGACGGAATTCGAACCCAGTTCTTTTCAAATCTTTTCCCGAGGAGGCAACCTTGGGAAGACCTGGGGAGGCAACCTAAGAATTGGGTACCGAGAGGGAATCAGGTCGGGGGAACAGGGAGCACGCGGAGATTTCTTATCTCTAGATCTCCGCTGGGACAAAACAAAGGAACACCTCTCTGCGGAGCACTGCATTTTCCGGAGCCCAGTTCAGAGCAGCTGTTGTAGGAACAGAATTTTAAAAACAGAGCACTCCCTCTGTTGTGCTCGCCCACACCGCACATCCCAGAGCTCCCCCACCGGGCTCAGATAAGATCCTGCTCTATCCGGAGTAAAGGGGAAGCTTGCTTACAGAAAGTCAGACAGAATCAGGCAGCCCAGAACCTTGTCTTCCCCCATCACACTCCGGAGTTTGTGGTAGAAGTTTCTAGCTCCCCAAACTAAAAGGTCAGGCTTGCATTCAGGCCTGTGGTTCTTGGGATTGCTGCAGAGGTGATGAGGAAGGAGGACGCAGACGTGTGTGGGAATCATAAAAGGGAGATTGCCGGGGTTTTTTTTTTTTTGAAGGACACAGAAGCTCAGGTTTAGGAGAGCTTTGTGTGAACAAATCAATCTTGTGCAAATTACCTTTGACCAAGTGAGAACCCTGAGCTGGGAGCCTGGTATATTAAGTAGGAGCTGGGAAGTGTATTCCGTAAAGCGTTGACAGTCACACAAGGCTCAGGACAAAATCGTGGGCTCCCATGCCGCTCAGGGACCCCGGGCATTAAGTATGGGCCACCACAAGGCGTGGGTGAGCTGCTGGCACCCCAGCGGATTTCCTCACAGAGGGAATTCTGGTGGTCCCCTAGAAGCTGGTGAGAGAGCCCACCCCCTTGGCATTTTCCAGCTTGCACTCATTGCACATGGACCCTGTGTGTTCCTTCCCTTCCCCAGACATTCGCACAGGAGTCCCTGCTGTGGAGGCATCGTGATGCTCTTGGTGGAACTGGGGAGTTGTGAGGGATATTAATCTGGTTCAATCACTCATTTTACGGTTGGGAAATCCCTTCTGAGGTGTGATAAGGGCATGCCCAGCACCCAAAGGCTTTCCCGAAAACAGCCCCCTCCCTGGGCAGCTCTTTCCTCATTTCCTCTCCATTGGATGTCTGTGCCCTTTGAACATCAGCAGTGAGGGATATGCATTCCCGACCCAGTGAGGTTTCCCGGCTAATACACATTACCATCCTGTTTGAGACGCTCATCACAGAGCTGTAAGGAAACTGCAGGAGTGGGGTTCCTTAGGAATGTCAGCTGGAGTTTAGGAATCTGTGTTCCTTTCAGTGACACCCCAGAAGATGGGTATTTCCTGGAAAGGAAGGTGATCATCAGGTTATGTATACCTTGGTTCCTCTGAAGCCTCATCGGATAATTGGCTAGAGTGTCCTCTTGAGACACTGAGAAATTCCATGAAAGTGAAGCACTGAAGAGAAAGTATTGAGTCAAGAGCCCCTGAAGGGGAACATCTAGTTGTAAAATCGCGTTGTCCCAGAATTCTGAGGAATCTCTGTATTTTGAAGGAATGGGCAGCAGATTTGTACTGCCTCTTTCTATGAAGCCAGGCACCTGTTATGTACCTTCAATGTCACTTGCTCTGTTTTGCAGGTATGACTCAGAACACACTAATAGAAACAGTCTAATATATATAGACTTGTAGTTTAAAAAAAAAACACAACTTAGCCGTTGAGGAGAAAGAAAAAGCCTGCTATTAAGAATCAATATTGATTGGATTAAATGGGATAGTTTTGTTCATTCCTTCATTGACTTCAAGAGATATTTATTGAGCACCTACTATGTGCATGGCATTGAGTACAGTGCATTGAATAAGACAGATACTGTCTCTGTCCTTATGGACTCCCTGTTCTAGAATTGAGGGACAAGCAAGGCAAATTCAGATACTACTAGATGTTTTGGAGAAAAGGAAACAGCTGTGGTAGAGTACTATGATCTCTGTGTGTGTGTGTGTGTGTGTGTGTGTGTGTGTGAGAGAGAGAGATAGAGAGAGAGAGACATGAGAGAGATAGAGAGACAAGTTGGAAGGCCCCAGCTTCTTAGATTGGGTTTTATTTTTTTCTAGATTTTATTTATTTATTTGAGAGCGTGCATGCATGAGAGCAAGCAGAGGAAGGAACAGAGGGAGAGGGACAAGCAGACTCCACACTGAGCCATGGAATCTGACGCAGGCTCAATCCCACAACCCCAAGTTCATGACCTGAGTCAAAACCAAGTGTCAGACGCTTTAACCAACTGAGCCACCCAGATGCCCCCTTAAACTGGGTTTTAAGGAGAGATTTTTCTTTCTTTTCTCTCTCTCTTTTTTAAGATTTTATTTATTTATTTGAGAGAGAGAGAGAGAGAGCGCGCAAGAGCAGGGAGGAGGGGCAGAGGGAGAAAGAGAAGCTGACTTCGCGCCAGTCAGGGAGCCCGACATGGGGCTCAAATCCAGGGATCACGACCTGAGCCGAAGGCAGATGCTTAACCCACTGAGCCACCCAGGCACCCCCTCATGTGACATCTTTTTGAGAGGTGACCTTGAGATGAGCCCCCAGAATACTGACAGATTGTCCTGGTGCAGAGACCCACAATCACACAGTCCTGACACCAAGCTCAGTGTGTTCCAGGCATCGTCGGAGGGCAGTGCAGCTGGTGGAGAGAGGTTGAAGGCCGGGGGCAGGTCATGCAGAGCCTCGTAGGCCGAGGTTCTCCGTCTGGACTTGAAGTGCAGTGGGAAGTCAAAGGCAGAGGCGTGACGTGATAGATTGCTTCAGAGGTCACTGTGGGTGCAGTGTGAAGAGTGGGTCACAGGAGGAGAAGAGCTGTAAGGAGACCTGCCCTGGGTTGATGATGGTGACCCAGCAGACCGTGGTAGTAGTGGGTGGGTAGAAGCTGTTTCGGGAGGTAGAGTAGGAAGTTCCTTTATGCTTCTCTCTCACATGTCCCATCTACCTAGCTACGATGACGATGCTACATCTGGTCCACTCCTCTCGTAAAAAGAAATAAGCTAGTCATTATGCTCTTAAGGGTAACGTAAGACATTATTACTATTATTTGCTAATGGTGTGTGACTTTGAATTTCCTGGGCTTCATTTTCAAAAAATTTTATAATAATTTTACAATAAACATTATTCTTTTGACTCAGTTTATTCTTTCCAACAAATTATGTTTCTTGTACATAAAATATTTCAATCTGCACAGAAGCTTGGAAAATCCTAAGAGTTACCCACAAAACACACCACCCTAGAATGGAGGGGAATAATGCTACAGTCCTAGCTGGCTTACTCTGGGGAGCTGAGTGTGATTAGGTAGAATCCCAGACAGACTATCTGAGTCTGGGAACTGGAATAAAAATTCAGAAGAAAGTTAGCACATTTGCCTTTGTCCTGGACAAATATCTTTGTCCTGTGCAGATATCTGAGTGCAAATATCTGTTGATAACTGAAAATCTATACGTGGCAGCAGAATTTCTGGAGAGGGCTGTGAACCAGAGTTGAATAGGGCTGTTTCCCTTAGTGAAGCATTCTCTCTCACAGGGGACTCTTGAACTTTCCCTGGTTGATCACTGACAAAATTTTAGAGGGCCAGGGAAGAGTGTTGAAGTTGTTTACCCTGGAGAGTAAGGTTGACCTTCTCAGGGACAGGACGACTAACTGCCGCAATGAGGCAACCCTGTTTCTCCTTCCTGCCTCATTTTTGACGTGCGCTGACGGGGAGGAGATGTGTTTGTGTGGGAGAAAATAGAGGTTCTTCCTCATTTACGCCGTGTGTGGTGGAGGACTGGGCCCTTGGTGACTCGTTGGGCTCCTGGTTACCTTCCCTTGCCAGACCCCATTAATGATTTACCAGCCAGAGCATCTGATTTTGGCAGACAAAATATGACAGGGATTGTGGGATCCGTATAGACCCTTAGGATTGGGAGTGGTTGGGGCATCATTCGGGGAGAGGTTATGGTTTCTCCTAGAGGCGCCTAGTGATGCTCTTTGATTTATGTTTTGAAATGCTGAATTGGTAGCTACCCTTTAAAAATTAGGAGATTTTATATTTTTTTAAGATTTTATTTATTTGACAGACAGAAATCACAAGTAGGCAGAGAGGCAGGCAGAGAGAGAGGAGGAAGCAGGCTTCCCGCTAAGCAGAGAGCCCGATGTGGGGCTCCATCCCAGGACCCTGGGATCATGACCTGAGCTGAAGGCAGAGGCTTTAACCCACTGAGCCACCGAGGTGCCCCCAATCAGGAGATTTTACATAGAAATATGGTTTTCCAGCTTTTCTTAGGAAAAAAAAATAAGAAACTACTAATATGGAGCTTTCAACCCTACAGACACACACACACACACACACAAACATGGTAACACCTGCTAAAACAGCATGGCGGTGTTCCTCTCTGGATGGTCTCCTTTGCCATAGTCCCCACCGCTACTTTGTCTGTTACTCATGTCCTGTTTAGCTCATTGGAGTTACCTGGCTGGCCCTCACAGGCTTTGGATCTGAAAGTTCAGGTTTAAGGCTGACTAGTCCTGCCTATCCATCCCGCTTCTACCCTCATCCATTGCAGGAATCCCTTTTTCAGGATCCTTGCTGGGAGTCACCAGACCTTTTCAATTGCTCCTCTGCTAGAATAGCATTAATTGTCAAAAAGCTCCCGCTACAGGGTCCTATGCTCTGGGTTCCCATCCGTGCCCTTTTTCTGTAGAACTGGAGCTCTTATGCGCCATCTGGGGCTTCCCAGAGCCAAGACCCCTGGTTCCTTGAGCAGCTCCTCATAGGGCCCTGTTGCCCTGTTCCCTCATCAGTCTGGTTATTGTTCAGTGATTGTCCTTTTGAAGAAACTTCCATTTGTGAAAGCCCTTAGAATTCAGAGAGTTCAGAGAGGTGGTTTCCCTGGTGTAAAAGGTATGGCTCGCCTTCCAGGATGTCAGTCCACAAACTGCCCTGTGGTCTTGGGGAACTTTGAACATTTACGGCCTTAAAGCTATAGAGGACACCAAATGTTGGGAAACTGGATGCAGATGAGTTTCCATTTCCAAAATGGGAGTAGAATTGATTAATTTTATTTCATTTGCAGCTGTTAAGGATTTCGGCTTATCAGTGTCTCTTTCATTCAATTACTCTCACAACAGGGAACTGCTGCTTACTCTGCTTTTTGGACCCTATCTCTTTTCTTAGGTTGTGAAATGATTACACAAGAGTTGTATCGACTGTGCCTGAGGTAAGAGGCTTCACACACTTTTGCAGAAGTCGCTTGGGAAGTTGGACATTTGAGATAATGTCCAGGTGAAGTTTTGATTCTCTTAGCTAATATGGGAGGGAGAACATAATATGAATAGAGCAAGTACTCTCTTTTCTCTTTCTGAGTTTCGTTATTAGCAAGGATGAGGCCAGAACTTTTAGTGGTGCTTGAACCCTTCTTGTAACAGAGCACTCTCCCCACAGAGGTGTACCTCACAATAGCCTGATTATTAGAAAGTTCTTCCTTGGGGTGCCTGGGTGGCTCAGTCATTAAGCATCTGCCTTCAGCTCAGCTCATGATCCCAGGGTCCTGGGATCGAGCCCCGCACAGGGCTCCCTGCTCGGCAGGAAGCTTGCTTTTCCCTCTGCCCCTGCTTGTGTCCCCTCTCTCGCTGTCTCTCTCTCTGTCAAATAAATAAATAAAATCTTTTTTTTAAATTAAAAAAATAAATTAAATAAGAAGTTCTTCCTTGTACTGACTAGGCAACCGCCCTCCTTAATGCTGGTTTCAGAATGAAATAAATATTTTTTCCTTATTAAAAAAAGATATAGTCTCCCCAGTCTCCCTTTAGACCAGGGTTCCCGAACCTCAACATTACTGACCTTTGGGGCCAGATGTTTACGTTGTGGTGTCTGTCTTATGCACTGCACTGTAGGATGTCTTGCAGCACCCCTGGTCTCAGCCCACCAGCTGCCAGCAGCATGAGATGGCAAGGGGTGGTGGACCTGAGAAGTATTCCACTATATGGCCTGGGACCTGACCTGTCCATATGTGTCAGGGCTAAGAGGTGTTAGCTCTCCGAATATGATGGAAGAACTAAGTGCCTACCACCAATTATGCTGTGAATTTGTGCTCTGAGTAGTTTTAATAATGGTGATGGTGACAACAGCTGGCAAAGCTCCAGAACGTCCACTCCAACCAGTTCTTCCATTGGACCTACCCCCCACTCCCTTTTCCCCTCCCTGATGGTCTCTGACCACCTCACACAGGCACAGGTGCGTGCTGATGACGGGATGAAGGAGCCACAGGCCAGGAGCGTCCCTGGGATTGGGCTCTTCCTCTTGTCAGGCACTTCCACACCCAGGGCAGCGGCCACCCTGCCTGTGCATCGCAGGGCTCCACAGAGGCACTCAGAGAACCTGGGCGAACTGCTGGGAACTGGAATGTCCCCTGTGCTGAACCCCAGGCTCTTGGTCATAGTTTGGCCCTGCACCCGAGGACCATGCAAGATGGCACCCGGTCTTGCATCACAGGACCCTCTGTGGCCACCCTCTTCCACTTTTAAAGACCCTTGATTACATTGGGCCCACCTGGGTGGTCCAGGATAATCTGTTTTCAAGGCAGCTGATTACCTACCTTAATTCCATCTATAACCTTGATTCCTCTTTGCTGTGTAATGTTCTGGGAATGAAGATGTGGAAATTTGGGGAGCGGCGAGTGTCGTTGTTCTGCCAGCCGTATACTCCCATTCCAAAAGTTAATCCAAGTGAATTTGAGGAACAGAGTCCTGGTGCTTATGAAAGAGCCGTTTCTTTTCTCTTTACCAAGAACAGGAGAAGTTAGCACAGACCCTAATCTCTTGCCAGGATTGGGATTGACACGGATTTACTCATCAGTTCTTGACAGAAATTCTGGACTCAAGAGTGGACATTTTGCCTACTATTTTGGTTGTCTTTTGTTTCAAAAAGGGAAATGATGCCATGGGGCACCTGGGTGGCTCAGTGGGTTAAGCCTCTGCCTTCAGCTCAGGTCATGATCTTGGGGTCCTGGGATCGAGCCCCACATCGTTTACCCTGCTGAGCAGGGAGCCTGCTTCCCCCTCTCCCTCTGCTGCTCCCCCTGCTTGTGCTCTCTCTCCTTCTTTCACTCTCTGTCTGTCAAATAAATAAATTCTTAAAAAAAAAAAAGTGGGGGGAATGATGCCTGATGAGAATTTACTAGTGACAGGGGGACAGAGGGTTAGCAGAGGTCATGGTATTATATAGAGATCTCGGCTGAGATTTGAAGAACCAGTAGGAAACTGAGGCTTGAGGGATAGACATTAGTACACAGAAGAAAAGACAGTATCAACTTTTATATAAAGTCATCTCTACCCCCAATGTGGGGCTTGAACTGACGACCCTGAGATCAAGAGTCACGTGCTCTACTGACTGAAGCCAGCCAGGTGCCCCCAGAAGGGATCAACTTTTAAAGGGATGGTAACAGAATGTGGTCTCTGAGTGCTCTTTAAAGGTCTTGTTTATCTGCCAGGATGATATTTTAGCTAGTGATCAAGGAGTCAAGATCAAAGACAATACTTTTCAGGTTTTATTACTTGAAAGAGTATTGATTTTTTATGGTCAGTATTCTCATCGACTTAAAATACTAGAAAAGAGAAAAATAGAAGGAAGGATTAAAAATTATCTTTCATTTCTAACTACAAACTCTTCAAAGAGGGGGAACTTTGTAAATATTTGTTATTTCTTTTATCTATTTTATATATTTTGAAGATACATATCTCTTCTTGTTCGTACAGTTGCCCCCCATACACACACTCCTTCTTCTTCATCTTTTACGTATCTGAGATCATGGAAAATCCTCTTTATTCTCTACATAACGTTATACTTAATATTAAACATAAACACTCTCCATGGTCATATGAGCACTACTAAATATTCTTTCAAAATTATTTACTAGAAGTAAATAAAAGCAGTATGTTTGGGTATAACAGAAAATGTGAAACATTATGGGTAAACCACCATAAGTCTGTCACCCTTATTAAATTAATAGTCTTTTAGGGTGAATTTTTACACAGCAAAATTCTATAATCTATTTTCAGTTAGAATTGCATAGCAAACTGTTTTCTAAGTCATAATGAATTGGTTTTGTGAATATCTTGTTAATAACTGAGTAAAATCCCATTGATGATATTCCCTGATTGTTTGAGGTTCTGTAGGGTTGTGTGTATGTGTGTGTGTTGGCTCCCATAAATAGAATTGGAACAAACACCAATAGTGCATTATATTTTTAGGATTTTTCTTCCCTGTGAATATGACTTTTTGTGTGTGCTGATCTTAGAAATAACATGAGAAGGTGAAAGGATATGGACCATTTAAGGCTTGCCAAATTGCCTTCCAAAGGTCAGGGTACCTTTGGAATATACCCCCACTACAGCTGCCAAGTATGCTTTGGTAAATTTCACAGAGTTCAAAAATATGTAAGTCCGTGTTCCCCAGATTTTGTTTACCAATTACTGATCTGTCCGGCCAGGTACATGTTTCTCCATGAAAATGCTTTGGCTGCTGGTGTCGGTAATGAACCTTCAAACATGGTGATTAGTAACATTGCTGTACAATACATTTCAGTGTCCTCCCCTTGGATTCTCCAGTTGTAAATGTCCAAAGTTAATATTATACTTATCCGGGCCCTCATTTGCAAACGTAAAAACCGTTCCAGCTAACTCAAATCCCGTGGTTGAGTAGAAGGTCCTTTTCTGTAGAAGGAGAACCATAGAAGAGGAATAGATTTCTTGTGAATTCTCCCTCTGTGTTGGGATTCAGAGGCCTCCCTTAGTCACCCTCTCAGACATCAGTGGCCATCGGAAGTTTAAAGAAGCCAGTGTCCGAGAAAGCCAGGGACTAGTAGGCGTTGATAGTAGTCCTTTGTTCAGAAAAGCAAGAAGCACTGTTTTCATTTTATTAATATGGGAAATGTTTGGTCATATTGATGTAAAATGTGTAATACTTCTATAGAAGATTGATGATCACTTTTAATATAATCGCATGAAACAGCCAAACAGCTTTACCTGAGAAATCAACCCAGAGAAGTGGATTCGAAACCATGCAGATGTGTTGTGGAGGCACATAGGACTGTGAGGCATTTGAAAAGGTGAAAGATATTGAACCTTTCCCAGGAGCCGCTTCAACCTATTTAGGGAAAGAAGATGGACAAGCTGTTTCAGTGTTGAAAAGTGACACATAAATTAACCGACACGTAAAGGTGTGGAGTGAGACTGGTTTGGGGTGCTGAGGAGGCACTGGGGGGAGTCACCATCAAGGAGATCAAGTCCCCTTGACTGAGGAGGAACGAGGCTGGAGCCTGAGACAGAGAGCTGGTCATAGAGAGGAGAGGGTGAGCTGTGGTCTGGAATTAAATTGAAGGCAGAGAAAAAGTCTTCCGAGGGAGCGTCCTCCTGGTGTTTCTGCTTTCCTTAGAGAAGGCGCTGTTTCCATCTTCAGTTGTAGAGAACAGGAGGGCAGCATGAAGGAGAGTGCCTCCGTTCAAGGAGCGAACACTTTCACCTAATGGGGTGAGGTGAGCTAAGGAGGAAGGAAGGGGCTGCCCTGAGGTCACTGGGACACAGGAAGACTAAAGTGTGGCCTGGGGGCCCAGCCGTGTTCAGTGGCTGTGCTGAGGCTCTAGCCCCCTGTACTTGACATCCTCTGTAAACCCCGGATGCACACACACACGCACATCCACACATGGTCGAGCTAAGGACACACTCAGCCTTCTGCGGGGCCGAAGTCATTCCTCTGCTAGCTCAGCCCATGTTCACTGGACACCAGCTAGGAGAAGGGCCCGCAGTGCTGGGTGAGGTGGGAAATGTCACTGCCTGTGGGACAGACGTCCACGCTCAGATGTACGACGTGGAAGGGTCTCTCTGTGTTCTGGCCCCCCTGCTCTTGCCTCCAACCTCCTAACGGCTCCTATACCTCCCTGATTCCCATGCCTTCACTTATGAAGTGAGTCCCACGCCTTCACCTCTGGGTGAAATGCCCTCCTTCTCCCCATTGACTCAGGTCAGTCTCCTAAGGATCCTCCTTCCCTCAGCATCGACTCCTGTGTGACCTCTCCTGGGAGGGCTTTCCACACCTTTGGGCATCACGCAGCCCCTGGAGTCAATCATCTGCCTTTGTGTCCACACACAACCCACATTTATCAAAACATCTCAAGCCCCAAACTGCATTTTTAAAAATCCCTGGCCCTCTCCATGCCTCCTCAGCACTTAGCCTGAGCAGGGAGAAGACCCTAGAAGCTACAATGCCGCAAACACGATCTCGTCCCCATCCCTCCCGTGTCATTCGAGACAAAGACTACACGAAGCCAAAAGAGCATAAAGCCCATGGATATAGTTAGAATAATTCATTTACAGATTTTTTTTGATTGCAGTATTCTAAATACATTTATCAAGACTGAAATTTCCTCCTAGCTTTGGAGTCCTTGCCGTACTGCTTCCCTTCAGCGGGTATAGGATGCTTATTGTAGGAGACAGCCATACACGTAGCAGCCGGTGCTTGGCACATGGTGTGGTTACTAAATGTTTGGATGGGCGGATGGGTCAGCGGATGGCGAGGTGTCTAGGCTGCTGTGGTATGATGAGACAGCGCAGGGGGAAAGTACACACCATTACAGAGGACCCAGTATGTGGGCATTGTGGGGGGCAGGTGCTTCTGGCTGAGGAAACCATCCAGGGCATCATGGCAGGAGACCCCCAACTAGATTACAGAGGGGAATACAATGAAAAGGAAGTGTGTGGTGCATACCTATCACAAGTTGAATGCATTAAGGAAGAATTCACATGTCTTAGTGAACCTAAACCTATATATAGGACAGACCCTCCATAGGCTGTTAGAGAAACCTACCTGCTTAGCAAGGTGGCTCACAGTCATACTTATTTCTCCTCAAATAGATGGTTTTCAACTCCATTCTGCGTTGAGCATGTGGTTTTGTCCCATCTCCTAGATAAGGGAAGGCTCTTCCTGCCCGTGCCCACTTGTTCTGTGTGTAGCCCAGTGATTCTCCACCAAGGGCAGCCCCCGCTGCCTACCCTCCCCCACCAGGGGACACTTGGCAAAGTCTGGAGGCATTTGTGTTTGTCACAAGCCCGGGGAGACGATGCTGCTACTGGCTTCTGATGCCTAGAGCCCAGGGTTGCTGCTAACTAGGTTGCTGCTAACGAGGACAGTTCCAGGAGAGAGAATGACCTGGTCCCACATGTCAGTGTGGAGAGGATGAGGAACATGGCGGCATGGGAAGACCATGCTACCCACGCTGCCTGGGCTACTCAGCAGGGTAAACCCACCAACTTTCAGGCCATGGGCTCTTTTCTTTCTCAGAACGTAGTCTCTAGAATCTAGTATATTTTGCTCCTAATAGATCTAAGCTGATTCCTGGTCAAGAAGGGGAAAGAGACATGCACTGAGAGCTGGCGTGTTTGGTGTGGTGCTGGCCTGTTCCCTCACCTCATCAGCCTAATGACACTGGTAGTGTTCATTCCCCTTCATCAGCTGGGACATTTAGGTTTCCAAGATGCAGTGATTGGCTGAGCTGATTCTTCTGATTACAGGCCCAGGCCTTTCCTCTTGCCCTTGTCCAGAGCTTGGCCGGATCCCATGTTTTCCACAAAAGCCCTAGTGCACCTGCTATCCAGTGTTGGGCTCGCGGCTGTGGCAAACCTGATGACCTCGTGACCAGGGGACAAGGTGTTTTGATTTGACCACTGACTTGCTGTGTGGTTCCAGGCAAGTGTTTTTTTGCGCTCCCCTTTTGGGGGCCTCAGTTTCCCTGTGTATAAAACAAGGGGATTAGATTAGTTGGTGTCTCGTGGTTTCACCAGAACTGGAGTAGGTTATGTTCATCTTTAAAAGAGAAATTATCTAGTTTTTTAGAGAGAGAGAGAGCATGAGCGGGAGGGACAGTGGGAGAGGGAGAATCTGAAGCAGACCACGCTCAGCACAGAGCCCTATGCGGGACTCGATCTCAGGACGCTGAGATCATGACCCAAGCAGAAACTGGGAGTTGAACACTTAACAGACTCTGCCACCCAGGTGCCCTATGTTTATCTTTGTCTGGAGCACAAAACCAGGCATCTCTGAAGCATATTATTCTCTTTTGTTTGTCACCCAACAGCTCAAACCTCCCTCTTCTCCCCATCCCCCGACACACTGAAACTATCTTTAAAGCCTGTGCATTGTGTAAGACTGATGATTCACAGACCTGTATCCCTGGGGCAAATAATACATTATATGTTAATTAAAAAAAAAAAAAAAGCCTAGCGCAATGCCTGGCTCATGGGTGCTAATTTGAAATTGTAATAGCCACAAACCACTGATCCTTTTTTTTTTTCCAGAAAAAATACCTACCCCAGATTTTCTTTTTTTCTTTTTAAGACTTTATTTATTTATTTGAGAGAGAACGAGAGAGAGAGAGAGAGAGAGAGAGTTCACAAGCAAGGTGAGGGGTAGAGGGAGAAGTAGGCTCCCTGACTCAGGGCTCGATCCCGGGACCCCAGGATCATGACCCGAGCCGAAGGCAGCCGCTTAATTGACTGAGCCAGCCAGGCTCTGCTCCAGACTTTCAAAATGAAAGGAAGCACACCTTTCTCCTAAAATTATTGCTTCAAAACAAAGCCTCAGATCAATATTATCTCTGGGAGTGCCTGGGTGGCTCAGGTCATGATCCCAGGGTCCTGGGATCCAGACCCACATTGGGCTCTCTGCTCAGCGGGGAGCCTGCTTCTCACCCCCACCCCCCCGCCGCCTGCCTCTCTGCCTACTTGTGATCTCTGTCAAATCAATAAATACAAATCTTTAAAAAAATGAAAAAAATATTATCTCTGAATTGGGTCAAAAATCTCTAAGGGTCCAGCTTAAATTTTGTTGCTCAAGGAAAGAGCTAGGGTTTTGTTGTTTCATTTTTCTTCCTTCTCAAGCTGTGCATGTTCCTTGTTGACAAATTAGCAAAGCACATGGTATAAAGAAGGCTAGAATCCTACCACTTAAATATAACCACTGAGAACATTCTAGCTTTATATTCATCTAGACTTTTTTTTTCTACTTGTGTATAAACATACATCGTTAAATGAAAACAAGAGCTTATGATACTGATAGTTTCGACTCGTTTACCTCCAAGAGCAGGGCTTGTTGATCAAGCCTCCAAAACCCACTAGTCATTTGAGTCGGCAAATCACTTCGAGCCTCAGTGTTCCTAACTGTAAAATGGGAGTAATAGTGATGAAGTTTTAGAATATAAGTGAGGTTCGGTAGGGTGAGGTCCAGAGCTGATGACCAAGAAGGAATTCTTGAGACATCTTTGGTGCAAAATGGTGGTTTATTAAAGCTCGGGGACAGGACCGGTTGGCAGAAAGAGCTGCTGCCCCAGGGCTGTGAGGATGGTCCATTATGTGTTCCTAAGTTGGGAGAGAGGGGTTCAGGGATGGCGTAAGTCTCTAAGGAATTTTGGAAGCAAGTTTTCCAGGACCTTGAGGAGCTAGCTATTGTTGGGGAAAAGGTTATTCATTACCAGTAGTAAAACCTTTGTTGTGAGACCCTTTAGATGTGTATCAGTGGGCCATATGCTTGGAAATGATTGTCAACACTATCTTAGAGGGTTTAGAGATAAAGTTTCCAGTGGAATTGTTAAAGTAGATTTACAGGATCCTGGTGGGGGTAGGAGTCGGTCAGGCTAGGATTGCCCTTTGCCCTTAGCAAAGCCTTAAGGTGGAGAGTCCCTAGAGGAATGTCACTCTGCCTGTTTCAACGGCTTATCAGCAGGTAAGGAAATTTAATAATTTTTTCTTCTGCCTCTGTTTCCCACATCAGTGGTACCTGCCTAACTCTACTCCTTGTTGTGAGGACTAGCGATGTACACTGCTAGACAGCATTGGCTAATAATAGGTGCTCAAGGACAGTCACTTCAATCGCACTTCACCTTTTTAAATTTCTTAACTAAACCAGGAATCAAGTTTTGGATTCAGAAGCTCTGAGTTGCAGTCAAAATACTTCTTTGTTTATCTTTAGGAGTTTCTGCTAATATTCAAGCAGACAAAAGCCAAAGCCAGCAAGTTGAGACACTGGAAAACCAATCCTTGAGTCTCTTCCCAGATGCCTATGATATGTTAATCAGGAACATTGGTGGATGCTTCCAGAAGCATGCTTCATCAAGTCCTCCCCCAGGTCCAAGGCGTTCTCATTCAGGCTTTTAGACCTTATAAACCTGATTGAAAATCTGATATCAAGATCCTCTTTCCTATTACTTCTACAGCTTTCTGTATAACATCACTAGTTTAATTTTAAAAGGGCTTCTTGTACAGAATTGCATGTTTCACTGTTAAAACTCCTGAAAGAGGACTGGCTTCTACTGTCCCAAACATAGAGAAAAAAAAAAAAGTGGTTTCAAAAAAGAACAATTTTCCCATTGTTCCCATATTGTTTTTAATTTTTTTTAAAGATTTTATTTATTTATTTGTCAGAGAGAGAAAGGGTGCACAGGCAGGGGGAGGGGCAGAGGCAGAGGGAGAAGGAGGCTCGCGACTGAGCAAGGAGGCTGATGGAGGACTCGATCCCAGGATCCTGAGATCATGACCTGAGCCAAAGGCAGATGCCCAACTTCTTGAGCCACCCAAGCGCCCCCTCCCCTTTTGTTTTTAATGATGAGAAGAAGTTGCATCTCCAGAAGAGAACTGTTTGCATCCCTTAAGTATGGTCTATTACCTAGTTCTCTCAAACACAGAAGTTACATCACAACCTATACTCTGAGTAATTCAGACTCATGGTTTATAGACTATCTCTTCATTGCAGGGCCGAATGGTAAAGGGCAGCCTCGCTCATGCTGGTGGGAAGCTGGGCAGCCGGAGGGGGCTGGGGTAACCAGGATGGGTTACTGTCCACAGGATCGGACTTGAAGGACTTTGAAAGGTCTTTTTTTTTTTTTTCTCCAAAGCATTTCTTCCTGAAAGCATATGATTCTTCCCTTTAAAGTAAATTTTCAGGGGCTCTGATAGCATGGCCCCAGGAGACCTTGGCTAAAAGAAAGGGCTATTATTCAGAAGTTGATGAGGAAAGCCTCATGAGCAGACCAGAACCTCTTAGCAGCTTGTTAAACTAAGGAGCTGTTACCTTGCGAAGCCAAGTAAGGAGCTGAAAGGAGGAACATTTCGTAAGTCTTGAGAAGCAGGGGGTAGAGGACAAGAGGTACCCCAAACCTTAGGAGGGGCCTAGCAAGCTACAGAGGAGAAGAAGGCCAGTGAATACAAAGTCCCCCAAGAAATGGAGGAGGCATGCTAATTACAGTGTTTAGGGGTTGTTAGAGCCCTTAATGAATCCCATTAGACCTATTCAGGAGAACCACCTATGGACAAAGAGGATGATGGTCAAGGATGCCTTCCTGTTCCTGTCTCAAGGTCTTGATTGATGCACTAGCTCTTACTTCCTTAACGTTTATTAAGCAGCTACTTACCTAGGGGCAAGGCAGGCTGGTTGCAACGCAAAATGAGTATGCTAACCTTTGCATTTACCTACATGCAAAAACACTGTTTTACATATATTCATCATTTAACCTTGGGTTGTCCTAATCCTCGGCCCCATTTTACAGATAAGGAAATAGGCTCAGAAGGACTCCGTAGTTTGCAGGGGGTCACACTGCTAGCATCAAGGTGACGGTTCACACCCAGGCAGTTGGGCTCTAGGCCCTGAAGCCCAGGTCATTGACCCCTACCCACTTCAGTGTGTGCAGAAGTCACCCCTGGTGTGAAATCATCGGAGCATGTGTTTCTGGGCTACCTGGGAGCCCACACCAAAAAGAGGATAGAATCCTTCCTCCTCATTCAAGAAATATCTCTGAGTGCTTTCTCTCTACTGGGCCCTTTGCTAAGTTATAACAGTAAATGACCTGTGAGACCAATCCCTGCCCTGGAGGAGCTCACAGGCCACTGGGTGAAGCAGTTCTGTCAAGAGAGCCTCATGGCAGAGGCAGCAGAATCCCCACAAGGAGACCTGTACGGAACGCAGGCAGAGCGGAGGGGGCAGCCTTCCAAGTGGCTGGTGGCTCCGTGGCTTGACCGCCCAGACCCAGGACCCTCTGCTCGCTGAGGTAGGAAAGCCCCTTCTTCTCTGGTGCCGTTGAGGAGCCAGGCCTAGAGAGGCCTCCTTTCTTGACCGTAGGGAAGCTGTGGTGAAGATTGTCTACTGCTTTGGACCCCGTTGCTTTGCCAGCAGCGGGGGACAGTCTTGGCACAGCCACCCCCCCCCCACCTCAACAGAGCACCCTGGCCTGAGGCAGCGGTGGGAGGCAGTGCCTTCTGTAGCTCTGGCAAGGTGGAGGAAGGAGAGGGATCCGGTTTGGGTCCTTTGATCACTCAGTCCACGGGGGTCAAAGAAAGAAGGCCTGCCTTCCAGTCCTGCCTGCAGATGGTGACCATCTGACTTCAGGCAGGAGCCATAGCCTGTCCTCCATTGCTCTTCTTCCCCCAAAATGAAAAATGCAGGGCGCTAGTATCTGCTTCTCTGTTATGTCCACTAGAGCTTTATTCCCACCACGTTTTGTAAAGAATCCGTTACAGCATTCATCACCATTGTTTGAAAGGCTCTCATCTCAACCCCCTGGAATTTTGAAGCTAAAAATCACATGTGTTTTAAAAATCTTTTTTTAAAAAAACATTTTAGAAATCTTTTTATCCCAAGCATAGACTGACACATTGGCATTCTGAAAATTGAGTACGTGAAGACATGAACAAGCGAATGAAGAAATGAGGACGCCAATCATTAAGTTATTTAGAGGGTTACTACTTTGAGGGCGAGATCAGACAGCATGCATATAGGCTGGCGAGAACCTCTAAACGAATAGTACTCTCTGGGCTCCTGGGAGGCTCAGTTGGAAGAGTGTATAACTCTTGATCTCAGGGTCAGGAGTTCAAGCCCCACATTGGGACTAGAGTTTACTCAGATAAAAAAAAATAATAATAAATAAATAAAAATAATAAATAAATACTCTTTTCATTCTGTTGCAGCAGTTTCCAAATACTATATTCTGGGCGTGGCTATGTGGGGATCCCTCAGGAACTAACGTACAGTGCCCAGACATGCCTAAAGATTCTGAGTCAGTAGGTCTGGGGTAGGATTCAGGAATCAATCAGTATGCTCTTTTTTTTTTAGAAGCATGTGAGCTTGAGCCGGGGGCTGAGGGAGGTGGGGACGTGGAGGAAGAGAGAGCATCTCAACTAGCCTCCATGCCCAGCTTGGAGCCCCACTGGGTCTCGATCTCAAGACCCCAAGATCACAACCTGAGCCGAAATCAAGAGTAGGACGCTTAACTAACTGAGCCACCCAGGTGCCCCGGGCACTATGAACAAAGGTTCCCTGAGAGCCACTGTGGCTTGCATGAGGTCAGGGTGGGAACTCCGAGTGCCATTTCACCGGGCCTTAATTCTGCCCTGCTTCACTCTGAGGACCGCAGGCGATGGCAGCGGCACGGGTCTGTCAGGAAGCAGGGGGAGGGCAGAGCGCCCCAGTCCTGCTCGGAGGACTTGGGGAAGCCCTCCCAACAATCGGCTGTCTCTAACTCTTCCTGAGGTTGTTACAGGGATCATGTCACAATCACTGAGGAGCTGTGACCAAGCTAACTTCCTTTGCATTAGTGTGATATTCCTAAAAAAATCTCTGTTGACCTCCCTATGTGTTTCACTTTGCCTTCATTTTTCCTCATCTTCGTGCCCCGTGATTTTCCAAATGGCCCAGTGACACTCCTCTTATTCAGTTGTGGGCTGTGGGTACCGCGGTGGAATTTTCTCAAGCCTCATGTCCCTGTAAATACTTCCTGTGGATGATGTTATCGGATGGAAAACCCAGTTGTGACGGTCCAACAGCAGGGGAGTGCTGGAGGCTGCTGAGCAGATAGCCTGACTTCGGTTCAACTTCTGTTGCTTATTTGGAAAACTCAGTAGCTGTTTCTTTGGATTCATATACAGTACTCTGCGGTTTCCAAGGGTTCTGGCATGTGGCTTCACATAGCAATTAGGGCAAGAACAATGAGACAGATGCTCATCTCTTTAGAGAACAATTTCTAGCTCTTTATTAAGCCCTCTTTTCAATCCAGGAAGTTCCTGAACACAATAGCATCATCGAAAGAGTCATGTGTTCATTAACTTCAGAAGATTTATCATTTTAGGGGGAAGAGAAATCAGGGCTACTCAAAGTTGGTGTGTTATGGTTAAAAGCAGGACCTCAGGGGCACCTGGGTGGCTCAGTGGGTTAAAGCCTCTGCCTTCGGCTCAGGTTGCCTCAGATCGAGCCCCGCATCCGGCTCTCTGCTCAGCGGGGAGCCTGCTTCCCTTCCTCTCTGCCTGCCTCTCTGCCTAACTGTGATCTCTGTCTGTCAAATAAATAAATAAAATCTTTTTTTAAAAAAAGGCAAATTATAGTGCTAGGTACTCATATGAAAAGACTCAAAACATACTATCAAATTAAAGTGTAACTTCAAATGAAGTACTGTAAACAAATTTTAAAACTATTTTATATATGTATATTTATGTGTATGTATGTCTTTGTATGTGTCTATGAATTCTATGTAAGTATTCAAGCATAGGAATACATCTGGGGAAAATCCATTAGCAAGTTACTATCAGTGAAGAGACAAGTCAGTTTTTTCCAAGGGAGAACTTGTGCAGGGTAGAGGTGAGGCACCCATACAAGGTAGTTTTTGCTAATAAGTTGTTAGCATAGCACCCAATTGTAATATCAGTTCTTACTATCATGAGTCTAATATGCTGTTTGTGAGGCTACAGATATTCATTCATGAATTCTATAAACATTCAGGCAACACCACCGCATGCCAGGCCCTCTGTGAGGCAGTGGGAACATACATAAGACCTGACCTCTGCCTTGGGGAAGGTTTCAGGGTAGGAGGATTACAGAGATCACCAAAAATAAAAATGTCATCAGCACCAAAACAGTCACAGCTGCAGCCATATGATATTTTATAACCCTGATGGAAACACCAGCCAAAACTTATGGAGTGTTTGCAAATGTGCTAGACATGCCTATGGATATTATTATGAATGTGATCTATGACTGTTACAATTATTGATGCTGTTTTTTTTTTTAAGTTTTATTTATTTATTTATCGGGGCAGGGGGCAGAGGGAGAGAAAATCTTAAACATTGACTCTGTGCTGAGCACAGAGCCCAACACGGGGCTTGATCTCACGACCCTGAGATCTCAACCGGATCTGAAACCAGGAGTTGGACGCTTAACTGACTGTGCCATGGAGGCGCCCCTTGATGCTATTTTTAACCAAAGCAGACTGCTGCAGAGTTAGAGAATGCGTGACCAGCACCCCCCTGTGACTGCTAGAAGTGTGATTTCTGTGCTCTTCCATCCAGCATTACCAAGGATTTTGCCTCCCTGATGCCTTTCAAAAATCCAGCTCAGACAGTGCATGTTTGCATTGTTTCCAGGTGCCTTCCTCCCTTAACAATATATATGAAGTCATGTTGCTCGTACCTTAATCGCACTGATTTCTCAGCCTATTTAAATCCTCTTTATTGCATGTTTTTTTTTTCTTTAAATAACCTGCCTTGAAGAAAGTTAAGCTGAAACCGCTGCTCAGCTTCCAAGATGTTACCACCCAAAGTGCATGCGCTTTTCTGCCTCTGCAGCTGCCTGGCACTGGTCCATCCTATTGACTGGCAAGACCTAAATCCTGTTGCCCAAATTAGATCATCAGGTAAGAGGTCTCTTTGTTCAAGGGCTTGAGCAACTGACCCATTGCCAGACTCGACTGACCCCAGAGCAGTTGCACGTGTGGACTTTTAACTAAGGTTAATTTACAGAGAGGTTTATGGAGAACTTGTGTTCTCCTGGGGCACGGAACAAAGCCTCCCTTTCTCCTCACTCCAACCGAAACTGAAGAAGCTCCCATCTTCTTCAACGTCATGACGGCAGGACAGAACCAAGGTGAGGCATTTTCAGGCAAACCAGGAGCTCAGCTCGCAACCACTGTAGAAAACTTCCTCAACCCAGCCCCTTGTCTGACCACCGTAACCCGCCCCCACGCAGGCGCAGTGACACAACCCCCTGGGGTTCCCCCAGAGGCAACCGCAAAACCTGCTCCCATGGAAGGGGAAGGACAGGCAGTTGTCTTGATCAACAGGTTTAGTTCTGGTTCGTATGGGGAGGAGATGAGAAAATGGCAGGTTAGGGTCTTGGGGCCCAGAGGGGAACTGTGTTTCCACTGTCATCACAAGGAGAGGAAGGGACAAGCTGAAGAGCTCCAGGTGAGAATGGATGTGCATCTCTTACTCTTTCTTACCTTGTAGTGGGAAGGAAGAAGAGGCAGAGGTTGAGTCAAGCCCAGAAGAGGTGGCCTGAGTGAGGCAGCCATTTCTAGACAAGGACATGTGCCTTCACTAAGAAGGACCTTTACTGCAAAGAGCTTTGCGAATGCCAGCAAATCCCAGAGCATTGTGCTGCATCATCTTCTGTAGCCAGCTTCCCCTCGGGTGAACCGTGTAGGTGGCTTCTGAATGGTGTCATACTGTCTGTGGCCACATGCCTGGTCACTCTGGATCTAGCTGTTCAGGTTTGACGGGTGACTCCTTATTGTAACATTTACAAAAAGCTTTCATCACCCTGCACCTGATAAATATTGCCCTGTTTCATAGCTAAGAAAGTGAAGGCATCCCTAGGAAGGACCACATGTTGTGTCTACATTTGCATGGGAAATGCTGTAATATCTCACAGGTGCACTCATTCAACAACACTTACCAGGAAGCTGAGGCACTGGTGCTAAGGCAGTGAGTTTGTGGACAAGCTGGAGGACAAGCTCAGGGAGCTTCCAGCCTAGTTAAATTAGTTTTCCCATTACCTTTTCTAAGGATTGGAAACAAGGAACACCTTACAAAGTGAGCAGATTATCCATGAATAGACATTTCCATCATGTGCTTTTTATTGGTACAGCATGGGAATTTCAAAACACGTTTTATATCCCCTTCATGGTTGAAAATAATTGGAAAGCTGGCATTGGATGGGCAGAAACTTGGGGAAACAGACATTACTTTATTCATCTTTATAGCCTCACCCTTGAACCCAGTGCCCCATTCTCAGTGCTCAGAAATGAATGCAAAAATATTTTGTAAATTACTAGAAATCATTTATTGAATAAAGGGTTAGAGTAATGGATGATTGTTTGTATTCTTCTAACCAAATGAATATATAGAAAGTAGGGTTATGCAGGTGAGGTATGGGCTAGAGATATCCTTTTCGTGAGTAGAGGACATGAAGCTATGTAAGGAAATGTCATGTTCCTAGCATGTGTACAATTCATCTCAAATCCCAGGAATGGGTATCAGGAATACTTGACAAATGAACCCCACCGGAAATGTGTAACAAGATTCATAGCCCTGGGGGAGGAGTCAAGATGGCGGAGAAGTAGCAGGCTGAGACGACATCGGGTAGCAGGAGATCAGCTAGATAGCTTATCTAACCATTGTGAACACCTACAAATCCAACGGGAAATCGAAGAGAAGAAGAGCAACAATCCCAGAAACAGAAAATCGATCACTTTCTGAAAGGTAGGACCTGCGGAGAAGTGAATCCAAAGCGACGGGAAGATAGACCCCGGGGGGAGGGGCCGGCACCCGGCAAGCGGCGGAGCGACGGAGCACAAAATCGGGACTTTTAAAAGTCGGCTCCACTGGGAGACATCGCTCCAGAGGCTAAACTGGGGGGAAACCCAGGCGGGGTCAGCATAACCCCAGGACCCGCGGGGTCACAGAAGGACTGGGGGTGTCTGAGTGCCGCAGAGCTCGCAGGTATTAGAGCGGGGAAGCCGGCTATAGCGACAAAGCCGAGGAGTGAGCTCTAAGCCCAGGGTTACCTTGTGCCGGTCGCAGGCTGGGTGGGCTCGGAGCGCGGCCGGAGGCCACGGAGACAAAAGCGACCCGGCGCTTTTCTCCAGCTCCAACAATTGACTGCTTTCCTCGAGGCGCGACCGCAAGCCAGGGAGGCGGGGCTATTGGGCGCTTTGCTCTGAGAGCGCACTGAGGAGCGGAACCCCAAGCTCTCGGCTCCTCCGGGCCGAGAGATTGGGAGGCCGCCATCTTCATTCCCGTCCTCCGGAACTCTACGGAAAGCGCTCAGGGAACAAAAGCTCCCGAAAGCAAACCCGAGCGGATTCCTTAGCCCAGCCCCTGGCAAGGGCGGTGCAATTCCGCCTGCGGCAAGGACACTTGAGAATCACTACAACAGGCCCCTCCCCCAGAAGATCAACAAGAAACCAATCCAAAACCAACTTCAGTCACCAAGAACAGCGGAATTCCACAGCAGGAGAAAGCAAATCCTACCTGGACAAAATGACAAGGCGGAAAAACTCACCTCAAAAAAAAGAACAAGAGGCCGTACCGAAGGCTGGAGACCTAATCAATACAGACATAGGTAGCATGACAGATCTAGAGTTCAGAATGACAATTCTCAAGGTTCTAGCCGGGCTCGAAAAAGGCATAGAAGATATTAGAGAAACCCTCTCCGGAGAGATAAAAGCCCTTTCTGGAGAAATAAAAGAACTAAAATCTAACCAAGTTGAAATCAAAAAAGCTATTCATGAGGTGCAATCAAAAATGGAAGCTCTCACTGCCAGGATAAATGAGGCAGAAGAAAGAATTAGTGACATAGAAGACCAAATGACAGAGAATAAAGAAGCTGAGCAAAAGAGAGACAAACAACTACTGGAACACGAGGAGAGGATTCGAGAGATAAGTGACACCATAAGACGACACAACATTAGAATAATTGGGATTCCAGAAGAAGAAGAAAGAGAGAGGGGAGCAGAAGGTATATTGGAGACAATTATTGGAGAGAATTTCCCTAATATGGCAAAGGGAACAAACATCAAAATCCAGGAGATGCTAGAACGCCCCTCAAAATCAATAAAAATAGGTCCACACCTCGTCACCTGATAGTAAAATTAACAAGTCTTAGCGACAAAGAGAAAATCCTGAAAGCAGCCCGGGAAAAGAAGTCTGTAACATACAAGGGTAAAAACATTAGATTGGCAGCGGACCTATCCACAGAGACCTGGCAGGCCAGAAAGAACTGGCATGATATATTCAGAGCACTAAACGAGAAAAACATGCAGCCAAGAATACTATATCCGGCTAGGCTATCATTGAAAATAGAAGGAGAGATAAAGAGCTTCCAGGACAAACAAAAGCTGAAAGAATTTGCAAACACCAAACCAGCTCTACAGGAAATATTGAAAGGGGTCCTCTAAGCAAAGAGAGACCCTAAAAGGAGTAGATCAGAAAGAAACAGAAACAATATACAGTAACAATCACCTTACAGGCAATACAATGGCACTAAATTCATATCTCTCAATAGTTACCCTGAATGTTAATGGGCTAAATGCCCCAATCAAAAGACACAGGGTATCAGAATGGATAAAAAAACAAAACCCATCAATATGCTGCCTACAAGAAACTCATTTTAGACCCAAAGACACCTCCAGATTTAAAGTGAGGGGGTGGAAAACAATGTACCATGCTAATGGACATCAGAAGAAAGCTGGGGTGGCAATCCTTATATCAGATCAATTAGATTTTAAGCCAAAGACTATAATAAGAGATGAAGAAGGACACTATATCATACTCAAAGGGTCTGTCCAACAAGAAGATCTAACAATCTTAAATATCTATGCCCCTAACATGGGAGCAGCCAACTATATAAACCAATTAATAACAAAATCAAAGAAATACATCGACAGTAATACAATAATAGCAGGGGACTTTAACACTCCCCTCACTGAAATGGACAGATCATCTAAGCAAAAGATCAACAAGGAAATAAAGGCCTTAAATGACACACTGGACCAGATGGACATCACAGATATATTCAGAACATTCCATCCCAAAGCAACAGAATATACATTCTTCTCTAGTGCACATGGAACATTCTCCAGAATAGACCACATCCTGGGTCATAAATCAGGTCTCAATCGGTACCAAAAGATCGAGATCATTCCCTGCATATTTTCAGACCACAATGCTCTGAAGCTCGAACTCAATCACAAGAGGAAATTTGGAAAGAACGCAAATACATGGAGACTAAACAGCATCCTTCTAAAAAATGAATGGGTCAACCAGGAAATTAAAGAAGAATTGAAAAAATTCATGGAAACAAATGATAATGAAAACACAACAGTTCAAAATCTGTGGGACACAACAAAGGCAGTCCTGAGAGGAAAATATATAGCAGTGCAAGCCTTTCTCAAGAAACAAGAAAGGTCTCAAATACACAACCTAACCCTACACCTAAAGGAGCTGGAGAGAGAACAACAAAGAAAGCCTAAACCCAGCAGGAGAAGAGAAATCATAAAGATCAGAGCAGAAATCAATGAGATAGAAACTAAAAAAACAATAGAACAAATCAACAAAACTAGGAGCTGGTTCTTTGAAAGAATTAATAAAATTGATAAGCCCCTGGCCAGACTTATCAAAAAGAAAAGAGAAAGGACGCAAATAAATAAAATCATGAATGAAAGAGGAGAGATCACAACCAACACCAAAGAAATACAAACAATTATAAGAACATACTACGAGCAACTCTACGGCAACAAATTTGACAACCTGGAAGAAATGGATACATTTCTAGAGATGTATAAACTACCACAACTGAACCAGGAAGAAATAGATAACCTGAACAGACCCATAACCAGTAAGGAGATTGAAACAGTCATCAAAAATCTCCAAACAAACAAAAGTCCAGGATCAGACGGCTTCCCAGGGGAATTCTACCAAACATTTAAAGAAGAATTAATTCCTATTCTCCTGAAACTGTTCCAAAAAATAGAAATGGAAGGAAAACTTCCAAACTCATTCTATGAGGCCAGCATCACCTTGATCCCAAAACCAGACAAGGATCCCACCAAAAAAGAGAATTACAGACCAATATCCTTGATGAACACAGATGCGAAAATTCTCACCAAAATACTGGCCAATAGGATCCAACAGTACATTAAAAGGATTATTCACCACGACCAAGTGGGATTTATTCCAGGGCTGCAAGGTTGGTTCAACATCCGCAAATCCATCAATGTGATACAATACATTAATAAAAGAAAGAGTAAGAACCATATGATACTCTCAATAGATGCTGAAAAAGCGTTTGACAAAGTGCAGCATCCCTTCCTGATTAAAACTCTTCAAAGTGTAGGGATAGAAGGCACATACCTCAATATTATCAAAGCCATCTATGAAAAACCCACCGCAAATATCATTCTCAATGGAGAAAAACTGAAAGCTTTTCCGCTAAGGTCAGGAACACGGCAGGGATGTCCGTTATCACCACTGCTGTTCAATATAGTACTAGAAGTCCTAGCCTCAGCAATCAGACAACAAAAAGAAATTAAAGGCATCCAAATCGGCAAAGAAGAAGTCAAACTATCACTCTTTGCAGATGATATGATACTATATGTGGAAAACCCAAAAGTCTCCACTCCAAAACTGCTAGAACTTATACAGGAATTCAGTAAAGTGTCAGGATATAAAGTCAATGCACAGAAATCAGTCGCATTTCTTTACACTAACAACAAGACAGAAGAAAGAGAAATTGAGGAGTCAGTCCCATTTACAATCGTACCCAAAACCATAAGATACCTAGGAATAAATCTAACCAAAGAGGCAAAGAATCTGTACTCAGAAAACTATAAAGTACTCATGAAAGAAATTGAGGAAGACACAAAGAAATGGAAAAATATTCCATGCTCATGGATTGGAAGAACAAATATTGTGAAAATGTCTATTCTACCTAAAGCAATCTACACATTTAATGCAATCCCTATCAAAATCCCATCCATTTTTTTTAAAGAAATAGAACAAATAATCCTAAAATTTATATGGAACCAGAAAAGACCTCGAATAGCCAAAGGAATATTGAAAAAGAAAGCCAAAGTCGGTGGCATCACAATTCCAGACTTCAAGCTCTATTACAAAGCTGTCATCATCAAGACAGTATGGTACTGGCACAAAAACAGACATATAGACCAATGGAACAGAATAGAGAGCCCAGAAATAGACCCTCAACTCTATGGTCAACTAATCTTTGACAAAGCAGGAAAGAATATCCAATGGAAAAAAGACAGCCTCTTCAACAAATGGTGCTGGGAAAATTGGACAGCCACATGCAGAAAAATGAAATTGGACTATTTCCTTACACCACACACGAAAATAGACTCAAAGTGGATGAAGGACCTCAATGTGCGAAAGGAATCTATCAAAATCCTTGAGGACAATGCAGGCAGCAACCTCTTTGACCTCAACCGCAGCAACTTCTTCCTAGGAACATCGCCAAAGGCAACAGAAGCAAGGGCAAAAATGAACTATTGGGATTTCATCAAGATCAAAAGCTTTTGCACAGCAAAGGAAACAGTTAACAAAACCAAAAGACAACTGACAGAATGGGAGAAGATATTTGCAAACGACATATCAGATAAAGGGCTCATATCCAAAATCTATAAAGAGCTTATCAAACTCAATACCCAAAGAACAAATAATCCAGTCAAGAAATGGGCAGAGGACATGAACAGACATTTCTGCAAGGAAGACATCCAGATGGCTAACAGACACATGAAAAAATGCTCCACATCACTCGGCATCAGGGAAATACAAATCAAAACCACAATGAGATACCACCTCACACCAGTCAGAATGGCTAAAATTAACAAGTCAAGAAATGACAGATGCTGGCGAGGATGCGGAGAGAGGGGAACCCTCCTACACTGTTGGTGGGAATGCAAGCTGGTGCAACCACTCTGGAAAACAGTGTGGAGGTTCCTCAAAAAACTGAAAATAGAGCTACCCTACGACCCAGCAATTGCACTCCTGGGTATATATCCTAAAGATACAAACGTGGTGCTCCGAAGGGGCACGTGCACCCGAATGTTTATAGCAGCAATGTCCACAATAGCCAAACTGTGGAAAGCGCCTAGATGTCCATCAACAGATGAATGAATAAAGAAGATGTGGTATATATACACAATGGAATACTATGCAGCCATCAAAAGACATGAAATCTTGCCATTTGCGACGACGTGGATGGAACTAGAGGGTATCATGCTTAGCGAAATAAGTCAATCGGAGAAATATAACTATCATATGATCTCTTTGATATGAGGAAGTGGAGATGCAAGGTGGGGGGGTTTGGGGGGAGGTAGGAAAAGAAAAAATGAAAAGATGGGATTGGGAGGGAGACAAACCATAAAAGACTCAATCTCAAGAAACAGACTGAGGGTTGCGGGGGGGGGGGGAAGGGGGACGGGAGAGGGTGGTGGGGAAATGGACATTGGGGAGGGTATGGGCTATGATGAGTGCTGTGAAATATATAAACCTGGCGATTCACAGACCTGTACCCCTGGGGATAAAAATACATTATATGTTTATTAAAACAAAAAAATTAAAAAAAAAAAAAAAAAAGAAAAAAAAAAAAGATTCATAGCCCTGAATCGGTTCCAGTGCTCCTCTTAAACAAAAGTTGAAGAAAAATAGGACGTGACATGTATAAATTCTGAACCACAAACTGTATCCTCTAGAGGGTGGCCCAGTTCTACCTGACAAGCCTCCTCCTGCCTCATCCTTCATGATGAGCCCTGATCTAACAGATGGTTCGAGAGCAGGAAATCCAGGACTGTGACTGGATTATCCGCAGGCTGATGAATCTTTCCTACAACCACCCTCCCCTGCCCCGGCACCAAACAGCCACAGGGCTCTGTAGACTTACACCCCAACTCAGGTCAGCTCTAGGTCTCCCGAGGGGTCAAGTGTCTCAGACTAGACAGCCATATAGCCTCACCTTGACCTGTGGCTCCTAAAGGTTGAGTGAGGAGACTTTGCGGGAGGGCAGGTTTTAGAGAACCTGGGTCCTCCCAGGTGATTGAGAAAGGTTCCCCGAGCCTATGTGGAATGGAGATCTCACAAGAGAAACCTTGTGTGACTCAGAACCCTCCCATGGCTCTAGAACAAAACTCTTACTTCCAGAGGTGGCACCTCCAAGGCAGCTGTGGACTCTCTGGGACTCTTCCTCAAACTCCTTGAGCCACAGTTCTCCCCCTCAAACCCGGTACCATCCCATCATGGCTGATGTGGGTGGGGTCACAGCAGAACAGGGCTGCTCCTCAAGGAGGGAAAGTCACATGTGGTATCTCCCTATGGATTGATGTCTCCCCATTACACCACAGAGCATGGGTTGGTAGAACATCTTAAATGGGAAAGAAAGTGCTTTTCTGAATAGGACTGAAAATGTTCACCTTACAGGTTAAGTTGTTTTTTGTTTTGTTTTTATGTCTGAGGAAACACCTTGGATTTTGAATCTGCCCAGAGGGAAAAGGGTATGATATAGTTTAGATCTGCTAACCCTCCCCTTAGGGCTTAAATTTGGGTAGTCAGAGTTAGCTAATTCTAGGTAAGGAACACATAATACCAGTTGTCTGCTGATGATGTGTTGTGTGCTGTGCTAGGCCCTTGACTTCATCAGCGCTTTATTCTTACAACTGTCCTGCAGGCCAGTCAAGTGCTTTTTTGCCCCACTTCACAGAGCAGGATCAGAGAGGGGAGTAAATTGCCTAGGCCAGAGCATCATAGCATCAGAAGTCTAGCTGGGATCCAAACTAGGATCACCTGGCTCTAATACCCCAGGTCCATTCATCTCCTGCTTTCCTTGGAACTCCCTCCTTACCTTTGAAATATCAGTTGTTGACCCGTGTGTCCAACCAGGTGGTCTGGTACCTCAGCCTAGTGCTTTTTGTTTGTTTGTTTGTTTGTTTGCCTAGTACTTTTCAAACATTCATAAGCAGAGCTTTTCTGAGTCAGTAGAATTGGGTTAAGGCTAAAGAGCCTGCATGTCCAAGCTCCAAGGTTCATGTTTGGGAAAAACAGATCGGGGAAGTGGTCTTTGACATGATCTGAATCAGAGCAGAAGCTGAGGGCAAGGCTGAAAGTATTAGGAGGCGATAGCCTTAAGTACCTTGGGGAAAGGGCTATGTCCACCTTGCTCTTGTATCCCCACACAATCTTTGCTTACATCGGGCCCTTAATAATTATTTGTGTGTTTTACTAGTTGGGTAAAGAAATGAAGGAGACCAGAAACTAAGGGGTGTGACTTCATTCCCTTGGAATTTCCTTTTGCATAATAAAGTCTGGTGTGTAATGAAGGACAACGAGATAATATTTACCTTTTTTTCAGCATGGGCCAATAAAATACAAGCTCTGATGGCTGCTGCAAGCGTTGACCAATCTAAAATCCCCAAAGGAAATGGATCTTACTCTGTTGGTTGTACAGACTTGATGTTTGATTATACGAAGAAGGTAATGCTTTGATTAATACCACTTAGCCTTATAATCTAATATTGACTGTTAGTATTGCCCACTAAAATGATTTGAAACCGGTCCTTGCCCTTACCTGAGAATGAATCACTTTGCCATTTGTCTTGTCCCATTGGAAGCTTTTCGCAGGTTAAGTCATTCCCCAATTTGTTGCTGTCATCTGACTAATTTATCTATAAATTCTCTTTATTTTCGCCATGCATAATGGTTGAAACCAACATGCTTATGCTTTCTTCTCACTCAGAAAGCATACTGTTCTACTTTGCTTCTCTTTCTACTCTATTCAGTCACCACAGCAGCTTAAAATTTTTTTTCTGGACCTCTCTGTGAACAACAGAAGTATTTGGGTCTTCACTAACTAAATGTGCAAAATAGCTCTTGGAACATAATGGAGAAGGAACCTCACTAAAAGTACATTAATTTCTTTCCTCTACAGGGTACCTTCTTGCGTTTGTATTATCCATCCCAAGAGGAGGACCACCACTCTGACACTCTTTGGATCCCAAACAAAGAATATTTTTTTGGTCTTAGTAAATATCTTGGAACACATTGGCTTATGGGCAAAATACTAAGCTTACTTTTTGGTAAGATTTCCATTGATCCTGCTTTGTACGCTCTAGAATACAAGAAAAGCTGGAAAACAGCAGAAGTTTCAGGCAATGATCAAAGTACATTTTCTCCAGTCTAAACTTCTCTTCAGAGGACGAAGTATTTCTTAAAAGCCCAGATAACCATCAGAGAATCAAGGGTTCTCATTTGCTTTGTTCTACATATATGGGGGGAAATGGAGGGAGTGAAAGTGTCAGATTTTCTGACTGGCTGTAATATCTGTCTCTAATAAGTCCTTAATTTTCCTGCTCACATACTGTGGAGGAGCAGTAATCTGGGGAGTTAGAAGCAGGCTGGCTGTCATGCCCCGTGCTCTGGATGCTTTGTAGGAAAGTGAAAGCCAATTTCTCCCCTATGGTAAACGAGGGGACTCCATCCTCATTCCCATCGCCCACCCCCAAGGTACCAGGTTTTCTCACCAAGACAACCTGCTGGGCATTCATGACTTCGTTTGTCTACCTATCACTAATATAGATGTTTCTTTCTTACCTGTTTGCTCAGACACTACTGTTGGGCCAGGGCTAACCATGTCTTCAAACTTCCCTCTCAAAACTACCTACAACTTCTGGCATTTATTTTAAACTTCTCTGTGGAGTTCTCTTAAAAACCCCTCTACAACAGAAATAGATGGAAATGTAGCTACACCTCTCTGTGGTGCTGAATAAGTTACAAATCACTTCCAGAGCAATCATCACATCCAGTCTTCATGACTGGAGCTCTGTCTAATAAAGGAGAAAATGGAACACAAATCACTGAGGGTTGCGATGACAAGAGCAGTTGAGAAGTGAAGGAAGGGAAGACAGTATCTTCCATGTTTTGAGCTGCTTACTAATGTCACGAGATGAGTGCTTTGCATATATGTCCTACTTAGATACCATTCTCACAAAAGCCCTATAAGATATCATTTGCTCCGTTTTATGAAAGAGGAATGGGAAACTCAAGAGTTCTTGGAACTTGTTCAAGGTCAGTAGTAAGTAGCGGAGCTGCATCCAAGACCACATCTGATTATGAAGTCAATGGTGTGTTCCTCTTGATCAGAACCAAATTAGAAGGAAAGGAGTCCCTGATTCGAAGATTCTGGTTCTCAGTGTAATGCTCCTGCAATTCATTTTAGTTTCAGAATATTCCCTTTGAAGTTTTGCCAACACCTGGGCTTGGCACTAAGGAATAGCCTTCCTGAATACACCTGTACGTAGGAGACTGTCTTATCTTAAGCACAGAGCTGGCAGTGAGAACGGATGATTAATGATTTTATGGTCTTGAGAAAAACTACATGCTTCAGGTCCTTGGTCGGTAGGTATCTAGTAGCAGACTTTTTTTTTTTCCTAGTAGCAGACTTTTTAGTGAATTTACTAGTAGTACATTAAAAACATAAGTATGAATTCCGTGGGTCAGGATTTGCACTAAGAAGATGTAAGTTAAATTAACCAGGAACATTCAAGTCAGAGAAAACACTAATTATCATTTCTCATTGTTGTCTAGGTTCAATGACAACTCCCGCAGACTGGAACTCCCCTCTGAGGACTGGGGAAAAATATCCACTAATTGTTTTTTCTCATGGTCTTGGAGCATTCCGGTAATGTTTGAAAGGCTGAACAATTTGAATTCCGAAGGACCAATGACCGAATGCATCCCACCCCGCCAAAAGAAGAGCAGATTTTAGAATATCACGCTGGGCCCTGTCTTGGAAGAATTGGGGTTCACAACCTTTGGCTGTGGCCTGTTCATCAGTCCAGGCCTGTCTTGTCAAGTAGTTTCTTCCTTCCTTCCAGCTCATGGGGACTAGCCTCATGACAAGAAGAGAAGGGTTTACATTTTTGGCTGTCACCCTTCTATGTTGTAATATTTACACTCTCAAAACCATCCCCTGGGTTAGGCCTCCTGAGAAATTGACACCAAGATTGGATTACCTATAAAAGACACTTATTGAGACAAATGTCTATGAAGGATAGAGGGAACGGAGCAGGAAAAGATAGGGAGAACCTTTAGATCATGATGCAGCTTGGACACATGGGAAGAAGATGGGGAATGGTGAGATTGGGTATAGAGTCTCAGATTACAGCACACTTCAAAGAGACATGGGACCAGGCCAACCAAGGGAATGCTTGACCAGAAGTTGCTCATCAAAGGAGTCCTGCATCTCACCATAATGGGCCTACATTAGTACCCACACTGCCCAGTGACTGGGTTCTGCTCACAGGAAGCTTAGCTGGTGCTGATAGAGCTAGAGGGGCCGGGGCTGGGTGGGGTCTTTAATCAGCTATGCTCTCTGTGGCATGACCTCTGAGTGGCACATTTTCATGACCTCCACTCCCTCTCCTCTTCCATTCTTTCAGCTGCCTACCCTTCTTTCTACCTCAGAGGATTAGAAAGACTTTCAGAAATCGGTGGATTTTAGCTGGCAAGAAGTTGGGGAGTATCTGCAATAAGAAATTATCTGTAGGGGGCGCCTGGATGGCTCAGTGGGTTAAGCATGTGACTCTTGATTTCGGCTCAGGTTATGATCTCAGGGTCATGAGATCGAGTCCCATAGCAGGCTCTATACTCAGCAGGGAGTCTGCTAGAGATTCTCTCCCTCTCCCTCTGTCCCTCGCTCTGTTCATGCTCTCTCTCTCTCTCAATAAGTAAATACATAGATAAATCAAAAGAAATTATCTTTGGTACTTTAATCATTGTCTACCTAGTTATTTATTTTCTACTTGATCAGTGGTTGGCAAATCCAGCCTGCTCCCTGTTTCTATAAATAAAGTTTTATTGAAACACAGTCACATTCATTCCAGCTTTTACGTTGCCTGCAGCTACTTTGGTGCTACGACAGCAGAGTTGAGTAGCTGGGACAGTTACTGTATTGCCCACCAAGCTGGAAATATTTACATCCCGGTCTTTGACAGAGAAGGTTTGCTGATCCCTAAGTAGGTTATAGGTTTTTTCAACAGTAGAAGACAGAGTTCCTACTACCTCCCTTTGGTTCTCTACTGCCCTTTCCTATTGAGTGCCTATGAGAAGCCTGTGCAGAGTGACGAATGGAAAGGGGGTATGAATGCAGTTGCTTAGCACATGATTCTTTGTGTCCAGTCATTTAAATAAGAGTTGACATGTGTCCAGTCTTTACCCTGTTTTAGACATAGTTATAAGCACTGAAAATGTATTAACTTACTTAATCCTTTACAGTAATCCCACCAAGTACCCTGCCATTACAGAGGAAGGGTCAGTGACTTATCCAAGGCAGACAGCTAATCAGTGGTGCAGCAAACACAGGGATCAGACTGCAGGTCCCATTCTCCTAAGCACCACACCACATTGCCTTCCTACACACGCTGTCTTGCGAAAACTTTACAACTGTTCTAAGGCAAAGGCATTATTAGTCCCATTGTATAGGTGCTGACAAGGAATGTAATTACCTAAAGTCATATAGCTGATAAGTAGTAGGGCCAAGATAAAAGCCCAGAACTCTCAAATGCGATATTTAGAATCACTGCATCAGGGTTTCTCAATCTTGGGACTACCGACAATTGTTGTTGTTTTGTGTTTTGTTTTGTTTTGTTTTTTAAAGATTTTACTTATTTATTTGAGAGAGGGAGCATGAGAGATGAGAGGGGAGAATGTCAGAGGGAGAAGCAGGCTCCCCACAGAGCTGGGAGCCCGATGCAGGACTCGATCCTGGGACTCTGGGCTCACAACCCAAGCCGAAGGCAGTGGCCTAACCAACCGAGCCACCCAGGTGCCCAGGACTACTCGCGTTTTGCCAGAAATAATTTCTTACAGTGGAAGGAGGTCCTGTGTGCTCTAGGATGTTTAGCATTATCCTTCTACCCACTAGAGGCCAATAGCACCCTCTGCCCATCATGATAATGAAGATACCTCCAGATGTTGTCAAATATCCCCTGAGGGCCAGAGCTTTGAGAACCGCAGCTATCTGGTTTACCCCCAGGCATTACTACAGGGGTATAATGACCTCCATGTTCCCAGGTTTATTAGCGGACCCCACCTAGGCATGGCTGGTAGTTTAATGCTTTCTTCCTTTTGTTTTGAAGGACAATTTATTCTGCTGTTGGCATTGATCTGGCATCCCATGGGTTCATAGTTGCTGCTGTAGAACATAGGTAGGTCACCCTGGCTCTAATTTCCAGAAAAGACTTATAAAAAAAATCAGTGAAATTGTTAACTGTGGTTACATGATGAAGGAAGAAAAAGGAGACTGAGTTAAACTATCAAGAGTTAAAAAGCAGCTAGCATTTCTGGTGTTTATTGTGTGCCCTGTTCGTGCACCATCATTTAATCTTTCTAAGAACCCTTTGAAATGGTTACTGTTATCACTGTTTTAAAGAAGAAGGCAACGAAGCTGGAAAAGGTAAGTAATTTGCCCCAAACCACACAGTGGGTAAGTGGCAGCCCTGGGGATTTGGCATCTGGCAGGAGTCTCCAGCTGACCTCCTAGAATTGTGAAGATGGAAAGGGCAAAGACGTTTTCTTGGGGGCCTCTTTGATATGAAAAGAAACAGAGAGTGGAAGAAGACTGGGAAGTCAGAAAGATCAGAGGGAAGTTGGGGATGGGGAGCATGGGAGGGGATGAAGGAGAGGAAGAGCGAGGGTAAGTCATTGACTCTGTTTGATTGTAGAGATGGATCGGCCTCCGCGACTTACTATTTCCAAGACCAGTCTGCTGCAGAAATAGGAAACAAGTCTTGGCTCTATCTTCAAAGCCTCAAAACAGAGGAGGAGGAGATGTCTGTACGAAATGAGCAGGTACGTGGCAGCCGGTGGGGAGGGGGCCTGGAGACTAAAAAGTATATGCAAATGGGTTAACACTTGCTCATGTCATTTATGTGCTACCAGGGGAGCTCCTCGCTCTCCTGTTTCCCATTCCCCAAAGACCTGTCAGAAGATTCCCTGAGAGATACAGTTCCCTTAATGAAAAGTCTAGATCATAGTAAAAACAAAGACAAACATGCATATCCTGAGAGAAGACAGTACATATTCAGGAATCTTTTGCAGTAGAACTTCTCATTTTAGAATCTCAGACGTGCTAGAAAAGACATTGACAAAGATCTTCCCTTCCAAGGCAATATTAAAGACAGATGCAATATGGAATAAGTAGTAAGATCTGTGTTTGAACGCTGGTGCCATCACTTCAGGGTGGGCTGATCTCGGACAAGTTACTTACTCTGTTTGGCCTCTTTGTTTGATCTGTTACAACAAAATGAATAATAACAGTATCTTTTTCACAAGAGTGTCTGGAAGATGAGGTGAGAGAAAGCACACTGGCTTTCACCTCTGTGCCAGGCTTTGCATTGGGTGTTTCATATATATGTCCTTGCATGTAATCCCACCCACATCTCACCCAGGTAGGCATTACCACACAACAAATGGAAGCTCAGAGGGATTGTGTACCTCATCTGAGGTCACACAGCAGGTAAGCACCAGAGCTAGGATTTGGACTCAGCCATAGCCTGCAAAGCTGGAGCCAGCGTCATGACGCTGGCGTGTTCCAGTCACTAATCACTTAGACATTTCCAGTGTAGAAGCCATCAGCCAGGTTTCCCACATGCAACGCCTCCACAGACTCTAAAATAAGTGCCACAGCTTTTTACTTTGTCATTTCCTTTTTCTAACCATCATCTTAGGTACAGAGAAGAGCAAAGGAGTGTTCCCAAGCTCTTGATTGGATTCTGGACATTGATCGTGGAAGGCCAGTGAGGAATGTCTTAGATTTAGAGTTTGATGTGGAGCAACTAAAGGTGAGCTTAAGAAAAAGCCATGTCCCTTGTCCTGTCATTCTTCATTGTTCCTCTTCATCTGCTTTTCTGCTGTAATGCAAGGCTTGACATGACAGAGGGCTGCAAATTAAAAAAACAAAAAAAAGATATGCGAAGTATTACAGCTATGAGGAATGCATTAGGTTGCATGAGATATGAAATTGCCAACAGCCAATAAAAAGAGCAAACTCTCTGGGTCAACCCAATACCTCCAATGGGTAGTTAAATTTCTGGATGGCTCTTGCATATTTTTGAGCTTGATCCTGCAATGGTGGCCAAAAGTTTTCAACAGACTATTGAGAGGGGGTAGAAGACTGTCGAAGTGGACCGCATGAACAGAGACCCAAAATTGTGCATGGGGAAGGGAGGATGGGATAGAAGGAACTAGAAGTACTTCAGTTCAGGCAGAAGATGATGGTCTCTTCTCCTGATTCAGCGAAGATTTTGTTGTCCCTTAGCCCGCCCCTCCCTCTCCTGCCTCCGTGCTTTTGTACATGCTGTCCTCTTGGCCTGACACATTCTTCTCCCTGAGTCTTGCTTACTCTCCAAGTCAGGCATCACATTCCCCAGGAAGCTTTTTTGGACCCCACTGCCACCCCTGGGCCGCTGAGCTATCTGTCACATGTGCTCCTTGGCACCACCCTGTTGAATGCTCTTGTATCTGCATCACGAACCTGTACCTGGTCCTCCACTGGTAGACTGGGAGCTCACTGAAAGTGGTCTACGGTGCCTGGCACAGAGCAGGTGCACGATAGATACGCAGGGAATGAACACATGAATTAAATGTGGAGTGGGGAGAGGCAGAAGTCAGCGATGATGTCAGTGTTTCAAGTGTGGGTGCCTAGGAACTTTGCCTAGTTCACTTTGAACTTCTACGAATGCCCAACATGTGGATTTGTGTGTATATATGCCGGTGTATGTCCGTGTGTATGTGTGTGTATGTATACGTGTGTGTGTGTGTGAGTGCATGTGCGTGTATGTGTGTATGCATTTCTTGTACAAGAGATCAAAGTACTTAACCATGCCCATGCAATGAATACGAATTTTAGAATTTGAAAAACCGTTCTAATCTAACCACCTGTGAGACAGTGATGAACATATATCGTGCTTTTTCATACAGGACTCTATCGACAGGGATAAAATAGCAGTAATTGGACACTCTTTTGGTGGAGCCACTGTTGTTCAGACTCTTAGTGAAGACCAGAGGTTCAGGTAAGAGAAGGAGGAGAAAGAAAACTGTAAGTTATTGGAAGACAGAAAGCGATAACCTATGTGAGAGAGAATATTTATCAAATTCTTAATGAGGAAAGGATACTCCAGGGTTTATAAGTCTGTTCTTTTGCCTCCATAAAGTACTCTTATAAATTTTCCCAGACAGAAACCATCTACCTTGCTTGCTACTAAAAGCTTTCCCCACTCCTATATATTTTCCCTCATCGTTCTTATATATTTGCTTAAGGGCTTAATATTTTCACTTGGAAATCTATCCATATATATATATATGTGTATATATATATATATGATCTATGACATAATGGTTGTGACATCAGTAGTGTATCTTACAGTATTTCTCGATTTCCCCAGTATGCAAGACATTTTTAAATTGATTTTTTTTTTTCCATCTTTAAGATCAATCAATGTCTTGGAGCGCCTGGGTGGCTCAGGCAGTTAAGCGCCTGACTCATGGTTTCGGCTCCGGTCATGAGCTCAGGATCTTAAGAACTAGCCCAGGTCGGGCTCTGCACTCAGTGCGGTGTCTGCTTGACATTCTTTCTCTCTTCCTCTCCCTCCTCCTCTGCTCCTCCCTGCACTGGCTCTCTCGCAAATAAATTAAACACACAAACAAATAAATAAAATATTATTTCACTTAATATTTCACATGATTATTTCACATAACACCCTAGAGGGTATTATGCTAGGTGAAATAAGTCAGACAAAGATAGTTATCTTATGATTTCACTGGTAATGTGGAATTTGAGAAACAAAGCAGAGGATCATGGGGGAAGAGAGGAAAGATGAAATGGCATGAAACCGGAGAGGGAGACAGACCGTGGGACTCTTTTTTTTTTTTTAATGAACATTCTTCTTTTATTTGGAATTTAAATGGAATATTTCTGAATCACATCATTAAGAACAATATTGGATATATATTTTTAGAAAGTGCTTATAAAAATTTTTTTAAATTATTTTTATTAACATATAATGTATTATTTGCCCCAGGGTACAGGTCTGTGAATCATCAGGCTTAACACATTTCACAGCACACACCATAGCACATCCCCTCCCCAATGCCCATCACCCATCCGTTACCCCATAAGAGACTCTTAATCTCAGGAAACAAACTGAAGGTTGCTGGAGGGGAGGCAGGAGGGGAGGGATGGGGTGGCTGTGTGGTGGGCATTGGGGAGGGCATGTGCTATGGTGAGTGCTATGAATTGTGTAAGACTGATGCATCACAGACCTATACCCCTGAAACAAATAATAAATTAGATGGTAATTTTAAAAAATAAAAATAAATAAAAATTTTTTTTTTAAATGGATAAAGGTCTTAAATTATAGTTGTTTGGGTGAGAGTCAGGACCAGGTCCCAGTCTGATAACTTGAAAAAATATCTTCTTTCTTGAACCATGGCATCACAGACTGGATGAGCTCACGAAGAGCCAAGCATCTAGAAAATGGGTAGGACCCTTTGTGAAACTTCATCTCACAGATTTTTAAAATCAGTTTCTATAAGGGAATCCTCTTTTGCCCATTTAGCACATAAAGTGGAGTGTCCAAAAGGTCCAGAAACATCGGATAAACTTACTTTCTTTTTTTTTTTTAAGATTTTATTTATTTATTTGACAGAGATCACAAGTAGGCAGAGAGGCAGGCAGAGAGAAAGAGGGGGAAGCAGGCTCCCTGCAAAGCAGAGAGCCCTGTGCGGGGGGCTTGATCCCAGGACCCTGGGATCATGACCTGAGCCAAAGGCAGAGGTTTTAACCCACTGAGCCACTCAGGCACCCCAGGATAAACTTACTTTTAAAATGCAAGTTACAATTTCAAATGATATACCTTGTATGTTTTTCTTCAACCTCCAGACACTTATCCAGGTGAAGTACTTCTACCTATAAAGCAACTGGTCCAACAGTTAATTGTGAAAAAGGCACAGTAAATGGACTGCAGGGTGTCCAGAAGGCCTGGAAACATGGGGGCAATAATGCATATATTGTATGTCTTCAGACACCCCATAGTTTTGGAGAAATTCTTACTGAAAAATTTATTTTGAAAGAAATGTAACAAAAATGATAAAACATTTTAAAGATACTCTTATCTTTTTAAGGTCACAATTCCTAAGTGTCCCCTAAAGAAAATGATTATGTAATTCCAAGTCTGCTACCTTATAAAGCTCATCATATTCCCTTCCCACACTGAGGTATAATACCGGTGAGATAACCCACGATAAACCAGGATGGTGTATGCCCATTAATCCTAATGTCATTAGAAATTCCGCATGTCCGTCAGCGTGTCACCAGCCTTCTTTTGTCATTGTCCCCGAACTCCTGCAGATGCGGGATTGCCCTGGATGCTTGGATGGCTCCGCTGGATGATGAAATATATTCCAGAATTCCTCAGCCCCTCTTTTTTATCAACTCGGAACGGTTCCAATATCCTGCTAATATCGAAAAAATGGAAAAATGCTACTCACCCGGCAAAGAAAGAAAAATGATTACAATCAGGTGAGTATTAATAAGTGATTTATTTCATCATCTGAAACAGAAACTTGAAACTTGGATATACACCAAAAGATACCATTTGGTAGGCATGATAGAATCGTTAAATGCATTGTTTAGACTTTCGATGAGGGAGAATATGAGATAATTCCAAGGTCTAAGTGCATTTATGCTTGCTCTTTTTTAAAATGCAGATGTTTTGAATTGTGTTAATGTAAGTCCTTCCTATACTGATAATTAAAATTTGCATTAGGATACAAGAGCAGGCATATGCATTTGGGAGCTGGGGTAGGGAGAAGTATTCCATCAACAGGCTAGACTAGGAACTCTTTGGGGAAAAAAAGGGAGAGCATCTGTTGAGATCTGCAGTGTGTATCTGTTTCAAAAGAATATGGATTTGTAAATTCCCCCAAAGCTATAATGGGATGCCTTTGAGCATCAGCGATATGTTGGTATCATGGGTGTGAAAAAGAAACCCCAGGAGAGTTTTGATCTCACAGTATGATGTTACAAGGTAGGGCTCATCCTTCTTCTGAAACTTGGCTTATTTCAAAGAAGACGAGAAGAGGGGGCGGGAAGGAAACACAAACCATGTAGGCAGTAAATACTATGGGGTCAGAGAATGGAGGCTTTTCCGCCTGAGGTGTTCAGGACAGGCTGCTTGGAAGATGAGGGAGTAGAATTGGTCTAGAAAGATCAAGAGACTTTAGATAGTGAGGAGGGTCTAGGTAGTTTAGTTAAAGACCTCAGTTTAGCTTCACATCAGCTAAGGACTTCAGTAGTTGGATGGGCAAGTCTATTTAATTTTAAAACAGAAATAATGCAGAATGCCTAGCCTCCCTCAACCCTACTTCTTTACTAGGCTCTTACTCTACCTTTTTTTTTCTTCCTTTCTCTGCTAGGAACCTGGAAATAATAGCTCATAGTTCATAGTTCATCCCTACTTCCATTTATACTTTGATTCCTATACGCTAGCTCCCCAAACCTCCACCAGCATACTGGAACTCACCCTACCAAGGACATAAAAGACCCCGCAGGCTATTTGCCGCCTGGATCCTGCTCTCTGTATCCATTCAACCTTGACCTTATGGATGTCCCTGTCTCCCCCCCGCCCCCACCTCCAGGGGTACTACAACCCTACTCTTTGCCCTTCCTCCCATCGTTTAGACTGCTCCCTCCCTCTCTCCCCCATGGTCTCCTCCTGCGGCCATTCCACCACTGATGGTAGCATCTGGGCTTCTGCTCCTGACCCTGTTTCTAGCTTCTTTGTGCTTCTGACACTCATGCTGTGATTGGAAGCAGGGAAGAAGGAACGGAAGGCAGATGGCTCTGGTTCAAGTATAGATAACTGGGAGTGGTGGTTGGCTCATAAGCAGGAATAAAATAAAGAGGAAGAGGGGCACGGTAGGGAAGGGGGTGCTGGAAAGATGTATTCTAACCTTATAATCTGTTAGCTTGAGCTAGGGAAATCTGGGTAGAGATGTCTGGCCACACACTGGGAAAATATAGAATTTGCATATTATGCATGAAACCTGTGCAGATAAGACCACCAAATGGGTTAAAATTGATTTGAGAACAGAATCTTGGGAAGTGCCTGTATGTATGTGAAGAGCCAGTGGAGAACAGAGTGGTTAGGGGAAGAAGGGAAGGTACAAACAAGAGAGAGATGGTCAAGGAAACAAAGAAAAAAACAACCCTGCAAGAAAGTGTCAGATGTCTGAGAGGCAGTAGAAAATGAGCGCCAAAGAAAAGGCCATTGTACTCCATGTTAGGCCATTGGCGGATTTAAGGAGCAGCATAAATGATACCTATAAGATACTTCCAGCTTAAATAATAAAAGGAAAGGGTGTCTGGGTGGCTCAGTGGGTTAAAGCCTCTGCCTTCGGCTCAGGTCATAATCCCAGTGTCCTGGGATCGAGCCCCCCATGGGGCTCTCTGCTCAGCAGGGAGCCTGCTTCCTCCTCTCTCTCTGCCTGCCTCTCTGCCTACTTGTGATCTCTGTCAAATAAATAAATAAATTCTTTAAAAATAATAATAATAATAATAATAATAAAAGGAAAAGGGTTTTTTTTCCTTAAATCTACTTAATCCCAGGCATATGTGCAGTGTGTTTTGACTAGCATCAAATAGATATGAACTTAGGTGGTGTTGGTAAGCAAATATAATAGGCTTCTGGCTCTGAGTGCACAGTCCCTGCAAAACATAATACGTAGCATCAGCTCAAAAAAAAAAAAAAAAAAGAAAGAAAGAAAGGAAAAGCTGGAATCATTTCTTCTAAAGCCAAGATGCCGCTGAAGACTATAATCTTTGTTTACCTAAAAGGGAAGATGAATATATACTCTAAGATCCCTATACATGCACCCTGTGACCCACAAATACAACTAAAGAGATCAAATCTGCAGGTTTTATTTCCTTGTTTTTTCAGTACAAAGCCAGCGAGGCCAGTATCCTTCCTGTACCCTAACTACAGAAATAAGTTTGTCAAACTATGTGATTTATAACTGTCTCCTTTCTCTTTCAGGGGTTCAGTCCATCAAAATTTTGCTGATTTCACATTTGCAACTGGCAAAATAATTGGATACATATTCACCTTAAAAGGAGATATAGATTCAAATGTAGCACTTGGTCTTAGCAACAAAGCTTCATTAGCATTTTTACAAAAGCACTTAGGTAAGAAACTAAGAGTATTTCATGACATAAACCAGGTGATCCTTAGGACAAAACTCTCTTAATCCAGCCTTAGTCCTATTTTAACTGTCTCCAGTTGGTTTGCAATGTAAGAGGGTAGTAAATCAGTTTGCAAACAGAAGCGTGAGAAACTTAATTCTGCTGCTTGCATGCTCTGTATCACAGACAGCGAGTCTACCTGTTAAAGGGAATAGTTTTTCTGGGCGCACTTGGTGGACTTCCATGCTGAGAGTCCTGGCTGATCTGCAGGTGCCTGGCCCCATCACTTACACAGAAGCAGCAGCCAGGGCTGTAATCATGTCATTAGTGAGGCTATGCTGCCACCTAGAGGCACTGAGCTGTTTCATGCTCTCAAAAAATTTACTATGCTAATATATTGCCATTTCTATTTTACAGGACTGCAGAAAGATTTTGATCAGTGGGATTCTTTGATTGAAGGAAAAGATGCTAATCTTATTCCAGGGACCAACATTAACATAACCAGCCACGATGTCAGTCTACAGAACTCTACAGAAACAGAGCAATAGCATTTAGATTAAAGGCACTTTTTAAAAAGTCTTGTTTAAAAACGGTCTAAACATGTGTGTGTGTGTATGATTGTAATGTATTTTCTCAAATAACTCATATTATAAAATGTAGACTATACCATAAAAGTGATTGAATCTTGGACTAGGATTTTTTTTCCTTAAAATGTAAAGACAGATGTATATCAGAACCATGCCAGTCTAAATTTTGGTTTTAGTAAGATGATGCTTTTTTAGTGTCAAACTTAATAATGGGGGCGCCTGCATGGCTCAGTGGGTTAAGCTTCTGCCTTCGGCTCAGGTCATGGTCTCAGGGTCCTGGGATCAAGCCCCACATCGGGCTCTCTGTTCAGCGGGGAGCCTGTTTCCCCCCCACCCCGACTCTCTCTCTCTCTCTCTCTCTCGGCCTGCTTCTCTGCCTACTTGTGATCTCTATCTGTCAAAAAAATAAATTAAAAAAAAAAACTTAATAATGACTTTTACATTACTTTAGTGAACAAGTATATCAAAACGGGCACAGTGCTAATGAAAACGTGTTCCAATGACATAACACTCCTTAAAAATACAATACAGGAAAAAATACAATATAGGTTTCCATGCATCTTTTTTTTAATTGTGAGTAGAATTGAGTTTTAGCAACGTGGTATTCTAGGTAGAATTTGGAAGCACTTCCCTTTGACTTTTGGTCATGGGAAGAAAAGTTAGATCAAGCAAATGGTAAAAGCATTGTTTCACCACAGGATTAGGGATACTAAACAATTTCAATGTGGTAACTAAATGGGGCCTGGCCAAGGATAAGGATATTGGAGACAAGGCAAAGGCAGCAGATTAAGATGGATGAAAGAGAGTTTATTTGTTTGCCTTTACTTGATGGTTTATCTCTGGTGGATTCTACCTACTCAAGGAAGGTGCATAAGACAGGCCGGGGATTCCGGTTACAACCCATTATTCACCCGAAGGCTGTGAAGGTAACAAAGGAAACATTCAGAGTACTTGTAACTGGTTGATTTTTCCAATTACTTTGACGTTCTTGAATTCTGTACGAAGTTGTGGAAGCAGAATAGCCCAACACAGGTATATGTTGCTTTAGTGGACTATGCAGTTTATTGCATTTCTTACAAACTGAAGGTTCGAGACTTGAGTGGAGGAAGTAACAGCAGACGGGGTGGAAACAGAGAACTTGAATTCAAAGAGGGGGCCTGAAGATGGGACCGAGTTGCTGCAATCTCTTGATAAAACGTGAGGGGCTGAGAATGGCTGCTTATGGATGACCAAAGAAAGTGGTTTCTTGAGCTGGAGTCTGCCCCTGGTGGAGATGCTGTGAAGGTTGTTGAAATGACCACAAAGGATTTACAATAGGAATTACCCTTTGCAGAGAAAGCAGCAGCAGGGCATTGAGAGGACTGACTCCAATTTGGAGTGAGTAAAATGCTGTCAAACGGAATGCAAGAGAAACTGTTCATAGAAGGAGGAGTCCATCGAAAAAGCAAACTTCATTGTCTTTTATTGTTTTATTTTTATTTTTTTAAAGATTTGGACAGAGAGAGACAGTAAGAGAGGGAACACAAGCAGGGGGAGCAGGAGAGGGAGAAGCAGGCTTCCTGCTGAGCAGGGAGCCCGATGTGGGCTCCATCCCAGGACGCTTAATCGACTGAGCCACCCAGGTACCCCCCATTGTTGTCCTATTTTTTTAAATTGCCACAGCCACTCCAGCCTTCAGCAACCGTCCCCCTTGACCAGTCAGCAGCCATCAACATGGAAGAGAGACCCTCCACCAGCAAAAATATACAACTCAGTGAAAGCTTAGGTGATGGTTAGAATTTTTGTTTAGCAATTAGGTAGGTTGTTGTTTTTTTTTTAATCAAGGTATGTATATCACTTTGTTTAGATAATGCTATTGCATGTTTAATAGACTACAGTGCAGTGTAAACATAACTTTCATATGTACTGGGAGATCAACAAAAGTCATTGACTCACTTCATTGTAGTGGTTTGGAACCGAACCCATATATCCCTGAGGTAGGTCTGCACATGGAGGTAAAAACTCAAAACTTGCTTATATATCTAGGAGTCCAGGGAAATGGGTTTTGTTTCCCAAGGAATATAAAAGCCTGTGACACTCATGAGTCAAGTATATTTTGGCTTAATGGTGGTCTGGTTCCTGTGAATTCTCCACACGTGTTCAAGCCTGGGTGAACAGGGATACCCGGTTTCACAGCGAGCCTAGTCAACCACTCCATCCCCACCCCTTTTTCTCAGTTAATAAGTGACCATGTATTTTGATGTGATACTTCAGGCTATCTTAAGTGTTTTATGGAGCAAAAACGCTCATTTTGAGAAATCTAACTTCTATCCTATAGCCATTCTGATTTTTAAAATTTTTAAGGTGTTAAATAAACTCCTTAGCATGAAACTGAAGGCTTTCTATAATTTGGCCCTAAGGTATCTTCTCTGACCTTTTCTGACACTAATCTGTAGCTGCATCACCTATAGGTATGAACCCAACTTGTCTCCTCTTATCCCAGGGACAAGCAGTAGGCTTTCTACCTCAACTATGTTTACTGCAAAACCCTCACCTCTCTACTTATTGAAACTATACCCACCTTTCAATGTCTTTAGTTCTCACTGCTCCCCCACCAGAGGCTTTGGGAGTCTGATTATGTTTCAGATGTGCCTCTTTCCCCCACCTGCACAAAGCAAACCTCCTTACTCATTTTGGAAATGGATAACCCTTCCAATTGTCCTGATGTCTCATTAAGTAGCATTTTTTAAAAATTCCTTTATCAGTGGGCCATGCAGATGCTAAAGGAGAATACAACCATGGAGAAGACTTAGTGAGTTAAAATTTAAAAATATAATAATGACCCAGTGCACACATTCTTTTCTTGCAAAGAAAAGAATACTATTTCCAGTCTTAAAGACACTTTGAGAAAGGTTTTATCATCCCCATTTGACAGATGAAGGAAGATCGAGTCTCAGAGACCTTGTATAACCTGTGCAGGTCACCCAGCTCGTTAGCAGCATACAGCTGAAGAGTGTCCCACAACTGGATCTGTACCACCACCTATACAAACTCTGTTTTAACAGAGTGGACTTTGAAGTTGGTTGGGTCTGGGTTTGATCAGGTTTCTGAGACTCTCCAGCTCTTTGACCTAGATAAGTTATGTAACTTCTCTAAAAAGCGTTAATTTTCTCACCTGTAAACTATGGATAATATTGATATGCCCCTTGCAGTTGAAAATTAAATGAGACATACATTTAAAGCACCAACTGAGGGACTGACCTCTAAGAGCTAATATTGACAATTACTGCTTTCCCCCATTTCTAGAACTGTGATTCCAATACTACAGATAATCCACAACCACAGATACCCAGAATTGTATTTCCTTTTTAATGAAATGAAACCACCACACCTTTCAGGAGAAACTTTATTCAAATCTTGGGTCATATTAGAATACTTCCAAAATCAAACAGAGTATTAGTCAAATGTTTAACTAGACAGACAGCTTCAGAAACAAAACAAAACATTGGGAGGAGTTACTGCTAACAAACCCATCCCCCAAAGTAACATCAGAGGATATAATTGTCATAAACCTATAATTTTCTATTTTAATTTAAACACTATATTCAAAAGGAACAAAAATAGGGTTTGGGTTTTTTGTTTTTTGGGTTTTTTTTTTTTTTTTGCAATTTGAGTAATGTGCTAGCCAACTGTTTAGCAAAATAAATTCTCCTAACTGATTAAGAATATAACACATTTAAAGGGAGAAGATCCCAGATCCATATACACAGCAACCCCACTATAAGTACACTGCCTAGTCACAGTGAGATCTATTTGGTTTTCAGCGCATATCAGAGGTTTCAAAAATGGCAGCTTCTTGGGACTACATGCTCTCGATGTGCTCGAATGCTCGGTTGGCCTGGTGAGATGCCACTGGTGGGACAGCAGCTCCTGACCGGCGGACTAGCCACATCTGTGGATCCACTGTTAAATCTAGATCACCTCCAGACCCCTTTTCTGGAAGAAAAAAAAGAGAGAGAGAGAGAGAAAGAGGGAGAAAAAAAAAACCCCAAAACCTCCAAGTTGAAAAAGAAAGAAATAAAAAAATTATTTACATAGTGCCCCCACAACAAATTGAATGTCCTTTCAAAATGGTGAGAACTATTCTATGGAGAAATAATCCCATGGAGATTGTCCTCATTTGTTTGTTTGTTTTTTTTCTTTTAATATTTTGGTTCTCACACTCTACCCATTATCAGACAAAGTTTCTCTAAAATATTATAAAATTGGCATATTTTATATTTTGCCAGAATGATGTTAGCCAAGCTGATAACCAAATAAGCCCTTTGTTTAATAAACACTGAGAAAATTCTTAAAAGTCCTTTAAAATATAAATTTATCAAATTCACAATGTAATTTTCAAGATGAATTCAATCAACAAATAAAGTTTTCTTATGACATTTCATGAAATCCTCTTCTTGGTTATTTATCCTCAGAAGCACATTTAATATTTTTAACTAAAGGGCTGTGTTTTTTTTTCTATTACTGACATCTAAGGAAATTGATAGACCATTTTTATTTGAGGATTCAGGATAATGGTATCTTTGTGACTTAGCAAGCTGGTGATAAAAGTTATTTTCTTTTAAAAACACAAGTTACGGGGCGCCTGGGTGGCTCAGTGGGTTAAAGCCTCTGCCTTCGGCTCAGGTCATGATCCCAGGGTCCTGGGATCGCATTGGGCTTTCTGCTCAGCAGGGAGCCTGCTTCCCCCCCAACCCCCCTCTGCCTGCCTCTTTGCCTACTTGTGATCTCTGTCAAATAAATAAATAAAATCTTTAAAAATAATAATAATAGATAAAAATAAAAACACAAGTGACCTTCGATTGCAGTATCATCCGATGACACAAAGTAAAAGATCTTTTCCCCCTGTTTGGAATATAGCCCCACAAAAAGAACCTTTGGAGTACTATCAACTTTTTGTTACAGACACAAAATGATTAAAATCAGAAAGGGGACCATAGATAAACCAGAAAAATGTAAACAATGAAAAACATACCCTTTTAAAAGTATGACAATCTGATTTTACAGTGAAGAATCATCCAAGTACATGTTTTATCTTTCCAGTACTCACTTCTCTGGAACATCCCACACTGGGAAAAGTATCATTTTCCAATTTTTAGCTCCCAAATTCACAACTCTGGTGTCTTTTTCAAAGAGCTACTATTTGAACACATTATTCATGGTGAGTGAGCCACATACCCTTTATTAAAGACTTAATGAGGAGGGCTATTTCTCCTGTATTCCTTTCAACAAATAATAGCACTGTAGGTGTACGTGAGGCCTATACAGAAGTCAATTCATGAGACATTCTTACAGTGAAATGACATCACTCAGATGAGAAAAATTTCTAAAAAAAAAGTAATCAGAAAGACTCCCAGATCACAGTGCCTTGACATATCACCAGAAAAGTCATACAAAATTTAATACCTCACAATATCCACTTTTTAAGGGAACACAGCTCCTTTGTAGACACATATGTAAGTTTCTTCAAATTTGAGGAAAGAATCACTTCAATCTCATTAATGACCATGTAAGGCCAGAGTTATATCTATATATCTATACTATTTTATGAACGCTTTAAGTTGTCTTAAATGGTTACCTTCTATTTGGCAGGTATAGGGTAGTTTATCCAAACAGAATCTTGTATGTATCTATCTGTGGCTGTGGATGCTTGAAAATTAATGAATGTAAAGATCAGAATGTAAAAGAAAGTCTTAGTAACTGCTGATGTAACATAAATGATACAAGTTGTTATTTTTGACAAGTAAACAAAAACATGGAATTAATATAAGAAGGTAGAGATGTCCAGTGATTTTTCATAGTGGAACATTTCAAATGACCTCGATGTGCAGCACTAGGAGAAATGGTTTAACAAGTGACTGACCATTCATGTCATATCATATTATGCAGCTATGGCCTTCTGGTTGCAGCCAAGGTAGAATGAACCAACTAAAGCCTCTCTCTCACTCTGATTACAGCTAAAATTTCTGGAAAGAGGGGGCCTGGGTGACTCAGTCAGTTAAGTGTCTGCCTTCGGCTCAGGTCATGATCTCTATCAAGCCCCTGTGTTGGGCTCCCTGCTCAGCAGGGAGTCTACTTCTCCTTCTCCCTTTATCCCTCCCCCCAACTCATGCTTGCTCTCTGTAAAATAAATAAATAAAATCTTAAAAAAAAAAAAAAAGTAGGAATGCCTGGGTGGCTCAGTCAGTTAAGCATCTGCCTTTCACTCAGGTCACTATCCCAGGGTCCTGAGATTGAGTCCCACATTGGGAATCCCTGCTCATCAGGGAGACTGCTTCTCCCTCTGCTTGTGTTCTTCGCCACCCCCAACAAATGAATAAATAAAATATTTTTTAAAAAAAATTTTTTTAAAGTAAACTGACACTGGAACCGACAAACTCAGGAGAGACAGAACTTGTGGTATGAACCTAACAGTTGGTCACACGCTAAAAAAAAATTCAATATTTTCTAGAAGATTTTGACAGGATCCAAAGTTTTACAACATAACATTCAAGACACTCTGGGAATAATCCAAAATTACTCAACATACAAAGAACCAGGAAAAGTTAATCATTTTTCAAGCCAATCATTAAATGGCAAGTCCTGAGACGATCAGGTACTGGAACTATTAGACGCCAATTTTAAATGAAGCACTTCAATAAACTCCAAACAGAATAAACTCAAATGCCCAGATATTATAATGGCATGGAAAATACCCACCATATAATTTTAAATGAAGAACATAGAGTATAAAACTATATGCAGAATGAAATCAACTATGCTCAAAATACACAGATGATAAATTTACATTCCATATAAACAGAAAAAAATATCACGAAAGAAAACAAAATCGATCAACCTCTTTGTCTTGAATGGATCTATTTCATCATTTTTAAAATCCCTCCAAAACCCCAAAGAGTAAAACAGTAATAACTAGTTTGCCCAAAGGGTTGCCTGGCATAAAATTCAGAATCATTGATTTTGTTACTGCTGTTTTTCATTGTTGTTATCCCCATATTGGTATTTTTTCCTCCATTATTCCCAAACACAAGGGCTTTGGAAATAGCTTAAGTCACCTTTCAAAATGAAGGACAATGTTCTCATGAATTAATATTTATATAATTCCATACCTCAAATGGACTCTTATCCAATTTGGGTATGCCATTCCAGACATTCTCAGGGTTCACTATCTCCTCCGTACCAGTTGAAAGGTTCATAACCTGCAAGAGAAAGAGAAATTAATAAAAACTGGGAGTTTCCAAAAACTGTGATCTATGGACCATAGCGATCCTTCTTCAAGTGAAATACCTCAAAAGGCAATGAATTAAACTTCATTAAACTTCAATATTACGTTTCAACTCAACAGAACTTCCATTCAATTAACATATTGTGTATCTATGCCTAGAGATCAAAGACGGTTAAAAATGAGATCTCAAGAAGTCCAAAATTTTGTGGAGAAACAGACCTACAAGCAGAGCGCTGCAATACAATATAGGAAGTACAGACTTCTGCAGCAGGAAGAATAGGAATAGAATATAGATGTCAAGCCGAGGTATTGGGGGGGGGGTGAAAAGATGGAGAGACTTATTTATTTATTTTTAAGATTTTATTTTTTTTTTCATTTGAGAGAGTGCAAGAGATGGAATGAACAGGAAGGAGGGGCAGAGGGAGAGGGAGAAGCAGACTCCCCTCTGAGTAGGGAGCCCAGTGCAGGACTGGATCCCAGGACCCTCGGCCATGACCTGAGCCCAAGGCAGATGCTTACCTGCCTTGGGTGCCCCAAGATGGAGAGATTTAGAAAATAATGCTAGTGAATGCTTCACGGAAGAGGCATTGCAAAATGAAACTCTTTCAAAAATAAGTGAAAATTAACCAGTTTGGAAGGAGGATAGAATACAAGTATATAAAACTGGATTATTAAATAGAGCAGAGAAGCCAAGTGGAATAGTATACTAAGAGAAATCAAGCAATTTAATGTCCATCTAATATAAGGTATAAAACACAAACATAAGACTGGAGGGGCGCCTGGGTGGCTCAGTGGGTTAAGCCTCTGCCTTCGGCTCAGGTCATGATCCCAGGGTCCTGGGATGGAGCCCCTCATCAGGCTCTCTGCTCAGCAGGGAGCCCACTTCCCTTCCTCTCTCTGCCTGCCTCTCTGCCTGCTTGTGATTTCTGTCTGACAAATAAATAAATAAAAATAAAATCTTAAAAAAAAAAACACACATAAGACTGGAGATGAATACAGACACTCAACCCTAGAGGATTCCAATTCTTCACAAGACCCTTGTTAATGAGCTTGACTTTTCTACCCTAGACCAGTGGTTCTCAAATTTTAATGGCATAAGAATGTACATTCCTGGTCCTACCCCCAGAAATCCTGAATCAGCCAGCCAGGGCAAGGTCTAAGGATCTCCAGTCGAAGAAACACAGCAAGTGATTCTGATACGGGAGGTCTTCAGATCACCGGAGGAGCACTAGGACCTGGAAAGCCCCAGCAACTGTTACACACAGGAATGCCCTAACTCGGACTTGCATGTGACAGACTTCACACTGGCAGTATAGAGAATCAACTGAAGGAAGACTAGAAATAAACCAGATTGAGGGATAATAGAGTAATCTACTTGTAAAACAAGGGACTTGTTCTGCCAAGGCAGTGGCATTCGGCATAAAAAAGTTTAAAACTAGGCGACAAGAAGTGGAAAGTGTAGAATTTGGTGACTGACAGGACTTCAGAAGCAAGGGAGGAGAAAGAGCCTAAGACTCTTGTTTCTTTCTAGGATGCTTCTATCTGAACTTTGAAATGACTTTTGCAGGGCACCAAATTATCAGGGGGAATGATCCAGTAAATGTCTATTCAGTTGCATTTTCTAGTCTGGTAAATTTCAGTAACATTTCCTTAGCAGTCACCTAGTACACTTGGAGATAAAGTACCTCCACTTCACTTACCCTTGTGCCTTCTTCAGTGATTTCCAGAATCTCACATTTAGACCATGTGTTTCTTAGACTTGACCACACAACACATGCAGATCCAACAGTAAATCCTTTCAGAGTGTAGGTTTTCTCCGGTTGAGCTGCCAAATTGAATAAAGCCTCAATGCATACCTCTTAATCCCTTCAAGTTAGATACACTATTAGAGCATTTCCTTAATCTGCACTTACTATATAACCAGCATCATGTATGGTCTGAGTCTATCTCTCTTCCTGGATTTCACTTTAAATTCTTCCAGTACCCCTTCCCAATAGAATTCCTTACCGCTCTCTTCAAAAAACACCCCCACGATGTGATGTGGTTTTTTTAAGGATGTGAATCGGATTCCTGACTTTGAAACTCTCTCTCTCAAAAGTTGGTTATTGTGGCTACATGTGGTGTGGTCAGCGGTTACAACCACCACTTCTTTAGCGAAGCAGCATATTACAAGTTAGCAGACATTCTTATCATAAAGCTATCACTTCTTGTTATTAAAATGTGGCGACGAGGACTAAAAATCTACGGTGATACTTAAATAAATCACAGTATATCCACGGAGTGGCATACCATAGAATTAAAATATTTTGAAAGCATATTTAAGGGATTAAAATGCAGGATTCGACACTATGATAACGTGATTTTGGTTTAGTTTTTAAAACCGTAGGTAAACGGACACACACAGACACGGTGAAAGAGGACAGCAAGCAAGTGCTTTGCAGCTTTATCAATGGTGGGATTATGGTAATTTCCATTCTCTCTAGACCACTGTTTTCTCTCTTTTATATGATGGTTCAAATTTAACAATATAAAAATGTACTTATGCAAAGTCTGACATTGATCATTTAAAAAACCCTGAAAGTTAGCCATTTCATGTAACTTTTAAATCTTATTAAGGAGCCAGGAAAATATCAGTAAATGTAATTCATGAAAAAGTTAATGAAAAAAAATATTCTCCAATATTTACTCATGGCTGTTCTCTTGTCCGGTTAATATAAGCTCCCTAAATCCAGTGTTTGTTTAGGGGTTTCTAAATCAACGGCAAGCTATATGCATAAAGCAAAACAGTTAAGTTTGAAAACTGCAAACTTGATCCCTATCAATTCATGCCCACAGTAGTGCTTAGCAAAGGAACCTTGTTTTTTTAAGACCTACAAAAAAACATAAACTCTTGATTTTGGAGCGTACTTCTTTACATTTTAAACATAATTGCTTTTTGGAGACACCGATTTTAGGCAATCTACTTGTAAACACAGTATTAACAATTCAGCATTTCATCCAGCGGGCTCCTACATGGATTTCACAACTTCATCCCCCCCATTTAAGATGCCCTTCATGAAATCCAGATCTGATTTTCTTTTCAGGTTCTGACCTTCCCCTCGTCCCCAAATTAATTTACAAAAAACAAATAAGACCAAAAAAATTATCATTATCTTTAAGATAAATAAGTACTTTTGAAAGACATCAAATAAAGAGAAATCACCTACCTGAGACATGGTCTTGTGAAGCATTATGGTGCTTCCTTCCCGCTCTGGATTCTTCTTCAGAGAACAAAGTCAACGGTGAAATGGCATCCCTGTTGTGATACTCTGTAAACTCTTCTTTATATATATTGGTTTCAATCTGCGTGTTGGGATGGCAATCCTTTGCATGTAGGTGCAACGGTGACCCATGCTGGTCCTGGTAACACTCCACGCAACTTGGCTCTCTTGTGTCTTCCGCACACGTGGGTTCCTGGGCCATCTGACCAACTCTTAGCGACAAAGGGTTTATTTTGTCATCCATACACAGCTGGGCTGTGGGTAATTCAAGTTCTGGCTGTTTCTCAGAGTCACAGCTGAGGGAAAGCTGCATCGTAAATGGCTGCAAGGGGGGTTCTGGGTCACAGCCCTGGGACAGTGGCACTATTGGAGGCACCAGGCCTAGCTCTTCTTTGTCTTCGTCCCCGACGAGAGAATGCTGTAACTCAATGGATTCCAGTTCCAGGAACTCTTTGGATTCATCATCAGGGGAAAGGTTCACCTCAAGGGAGTTCATTTCTAACACCTCCTTTGTTTCGCTCGCCTGGGGTAGTAGCGCGTTAAATCCTGTCATGAGGTATTTATCATCAAACTTTGCCTTGTCAACTGGATGGCATTCTATTTTACCTTCCAGTACCTCGGGGCCAATTTTATCTTTGCATGAGTTTTTGAAAGCTTCAAAAATGTTATCGGTGTCAGGGTCATAGAATTTACTTGGCTTGGTTTCAAGAATGTTCAAGCCTTTTTCAACTTTTTCAGAGAGCTCATCTGTGGATGGTTCCACATATGGGGTTTTCTCTAGTCCAGCTTTACTACTTGGTTTCTTAAGTCTAACCTCAGGACTGAGGGACCCAAGGGCTCCCTTTGTTTCTGGGCCTTTTTTTTCATAGGGCAGATCACTGCTACTAATACCAACCTTAGAATATTTCTTCATTTTCTCATTAATACTCTCACCTTTGCTTTTCAAGTCAACAACTGCCAAAGGGATATTACAAACATCCCTTTTGATTTCTAATATTGTTATCTCCAACACATCTTCTGTTACTATTTCGTAAAAGTAGTCATTTCCCTCTTGAGGGCACACACCTTCTGAAATGTTAAACCCTGAAAGGCAACATGGAAAGGCTTGCATGGGGACCACCAAAAGTTCAGAAGGAATGTTCCAGAGTGCTTTAGGGTCCACACAGTCTTCAATGTTTCCAAAGTCTACAAGTCTGACGGATACAAGATAATCCTCACAAATACTGGTGATAAGTGCCCGATAATAATGTCCATCTTCTCTATATCTCACTATGCAAGGATCTCCAATATGAGGGCATGGGACACAACTTCGCCAATCTGTTACCTGTTCTCCAGCTGTTTGTACTTCTACTTCTAAATACTGAAGTTTCTCAGTATCAGCAAACTGACACCAAAAATACTCAGGTCCATCTATCACGGTGGCATAAGCTCTTATCACCTTCATCATTGGATTATACCAGTTGAGAAACAGTGAAGTGTCAGTGTCGGTTTCGTTGACAGACTTTGAACAGGCACTTTTAATTATTTGATCAGAAAGTCTCACTTGAGATTTTTCATTGAAAGCATATCTGCTAATCATATCTTCTGCTATGATCCCATGTTCATCCGCAAGAATAACTTCCCATCTGTCTTGAAATTTAACGAATTCACATCTTATTTGAGCCTCATCCGTCCTTTGGGAAAAGTAATGCATCACTTCCTTACATTTTAAAATCTCAGGGACCCAAAGTCCCCTCAAGGAGCAATGAATGCCCAATCCTGGTAACAGTGCATTCATAAGGTCAAGTTTACCTACCTTGTTAGTATGAACCACAGAAATGTTGCCATAATCTATAAATTGTACAGAGAGAAGGTCATTGGGTTGTTGTTCCTTGACCACAGCACGATACCATAAATTGTCTTCCGGAAAGATGGCACAGATTACATCTCCTCTCTGCAAAGGTGGACCTGAGTAGTATTTGGGCCTTGTTCTAGCATCATTTAATCTCTCTGAAAGATGAGTGATTTCAGCTTCGTCTTCTGTTAGTTGAACATAAAAGTCTAAAAGGTCATTTATATGAGAAACATACACAGCTGTTTTAAAGCCAGGCATTATGATCTTCTGGGGGAAGTCAGAAAATTTTAGAGGCAAATCTTTGTTATAGGACTCTCCTATGTTTCTCTCTGAAGGAGTAGCTTCTAGTTTTTTCGCTTTCAAAGGTGGCTCAGCAAAACCTTTTTTCTTTTCTGGTGTTACCAGACACACTTGATTACCTTGATTTCCTACAGAGTCCTGATACCGAGTGACTAAGTTTGCCTTTGTTGAACTTCGTAAAAGCTTGGTTTCCTTACATGCTGAGCTGATCTTAGATTTGTAGGATTCTCCCAACCTCCCCACACTACATAATTTGTTCTCTGTGGATTTACTTACATACTGTATAGGTGACAATTTCATATTTTCCTTCTTTATTTCAAGAGTTTCAGTTGTAGCGATGAGTGCTACACTTTCTTTTTTTCTGGTCCCACCTTTGTAGCCAAGTAGCCCTAACTTCTCATTAATATTAGCATTAATTTGAATACTGTCATCATAGAGTTCTATAATCAGTCTTCCATCTGGATCTTTTGCTACAACCAAAGCCTTCAATGACTTATCTAAAATAGTCTCCCGAAACCATGCTGTAATTTCTTCTGGTATATGATCAGGAATGTCAGATAATGAACATTTCACAGCTTGCATGGGCAAAAGTAAGACATCATATGCATCAGTTGGTATTGGAAGCAGATCATCATTTGTTACCACACAAATGTTTCCAAAATCCACAAAAAATACTTTGTTTGGTTCTTTTTCTATTATTATCCCTCGATACCAATTTCCATCAGTATACTTGGCAAGACACAAGGTTCCAGGGATCAAGGAAGTTGTTTGCAAATTCAACAAAACTTTACTTAATTGTGTAATATTACAGGACAACTGTTCTAAAATACTCGCATTTCTTCCCAGTTGGCAATAAAATGTCCAAGGGTCATCAACATGTGTTATATACACAGATTCTTCACTTCCAATTTTCATATCATGTGTCGAATAGTAGTAAGAATGTAGCTGAACAGAGGACTCCAGAGGCTTCTGAAGTTTAACTGGTCTTGCGAGTCTCTTTTCTACCAAAAAATGGCATGCACTCTGAAAAGGTGTGAGCAAATCCACAACATTAAACAGTTCTTCATCTTGTACTGAAGCCAAAGCAAATATTGTGCATTTCAATTCGAGATTCTCTTCCCAGGCATTGTCTACAAATTCACTAAAAGCCTGTATTGCCTTTTCATCCCAAGCAAAAGGATTTTGACCAGTTGGTTGAATTAAATTGTAAAGACTGCACCGAAAAGCCTGGGCTTTAACCTTGAGAAACTCTTCACTAATTGAGTAAATATTCTTTACAGATACCATTTCTTTGTCTCCGTAATCTACGAACATGACCTTGACATGCTCTGCAGATTGTACCCCATGAATCACAGCTCTGGACCATTTTCCATTTACTGTTCGTTTTGCCAGACAGGCAGGGGTGGTACCCCCATAGGAAGTAGCTGTCGTCTTGCAGTAATCCTGGATATTACACATCAAAGTTTTAAATCCTTGGGTGTTCCTGGTCAGCTGGCACCAGAAGTAGCCAGGGCTTTCAACATAAGACACCTTGACTTCTACCGTGCTTCCAACTTTCAGCTCTCCTTTACAACAAGAGCCTGGCTTAATTTCCAAGAAATTCTTTATAAGAGGAGAATAAACAGATAGTCTCTTCTCTCTTTCTGGCACAACTAGTCCAACTGGAATATCTGTAATGACTGTTCTATCAGTCAAAATTTCTGAAACAGATGCAGTTTGATCGTCCCTCTTGGCTTTCTGTTCTACTTCTGCCTTTTTGGCAGGAGATATTTTGTTATTCTCACCGGTAAAGTGGCTTGAAACATGCCCTGGAGAGTGGGCATTTCCGGGAATCTTTTCCTTGGTTTCAAATTCCTGATACTTGGCAAAACCAGCTTGAGCAATTACCTTACTAATGTTTTCTTCCCCTGTTCTTGATTCATCAAGAATCTCGATAACATATTGATTATCCTGCTTATCAAGGACATGGATAACTAATTCTTTGTGGAGCACAGTCTTCTTAAAAAAGGAAATGGCCTCCTGGCTCCAACTTTCCCCCAAGGGCCAAATATCTGCTAGTGTACACCTCAGAGCCAGGATGGGCAGCCGCCGAAACTGGGGAAGCAGCATCCTCACGTCATACCAGTCCACATTTTCCGAACTGCCACGGTCAACTAGAAACACATCCACACTCTTGTCGTCTAATTGGGTGACCATGGCCCGGTAATAGCCGTTTTCTTTCCATTTGACACAGCAAAGGTCATCGGGTTCGGGCTTCAGAACGACGCCGTCCAGCTTACTGGCGGAGGAGTAGAAACTGCACATTCTTCTCATCAGCTTGCTGAAGGTGCCTTTGTGTTTCCTCAGCCGAATCCAAAACTCGGAAGGAGTTGTAACAAACTCCACCTGGGCGTCATAGAAGGCGTTGATCTTTAACCTGATCGATCTTAAGGCTGGGAGTGAAATCTCCTCATCCACTTCTTCAGCAGGAGACGGAGACTGAAAAGCTGTTTGTTGCTCTTCCTCCTCCTCCTCCATTCCCTGGCTCTGAAGGAACCGGTCGGCCAAGCAACAGGACTGGACTCCGAACACACAATTCAGATTGATCCCATCCTCTCCATACAGGGTGACATAATAAACGTGCTCAAAGGAACAGTAAAATTCAATCTTTGCATTCACTGCCTGGCCCAGTATCAGGGCCTTCAGGTCACCAACCTGGGACCGAGACCAGCCTCGCCCACCGTCCCAGAGTCCATACAAAGCGCAAGGGTAGGTCACCACGGGCATTCGGAAATACTCAGGCAGCAAGTAGCGGAGGCTGCTGCAGCTCACTAATTCCTTCCTTCCGTAGTCCACGTGGAGCACCTGGGCACAGCGCTGGGGCCGAAAAGTCTCAAGCAAGAGCGCTCTGTACCAATGTCCGTCCAACCCACAGGATGCGCACGGAGAGCCAGGCTTGTCTGGGCTCTCCTCCCTCTCTTCCCAGGTGGCACTGGTAGAGTTCTTATCCCCGGCCCCCATGGAACCCCGGTAGATCTGGGCCATGCTCTCAGAAAGGCGGTGGATCTCCTGTGAGAGGCTCCGGAGCTGGCAGTGGATGCGGTGGGGGTGACATACCTGGGTCACCACCACGGGCTCCGTCACGCCCAGCTGCAGCCGCGGGTAGAAGTAATCCAGGCCAGGCTGCTCCTGCTTCGGAGGGACCCGCGGGAGGACCGGGGCCGCGGAGCCCAGCCCAGCAGTGGCCGTCGTTAGGTAGCGCTTGAGCAGCGAGCGGAAGAGGCTGTCGGGCACCTGCCGCGCCAGCCCGAGCTCCTGCATCTGCTGGAACAGCCCGGGAACCTCCAGAAGGACCAGGCGATGGAGCAGCAGCACGTCTAGCACCCGCCCGTGCACCTGCTTGCCCTGCAGGCTGCTGAGGAAGTCCACGGCACTGGACCGCCAATGCTGGGGCTCGCCGCCGCCCCCGCCGCCGCCGCCCGCCGGCACCAGGCCGGCCAGTACGCAGCCCAGCACTTCGGACGGCAGGTGAAAGAACTCGCTGCGCCCCGGCGCCAGGGAGCCCGCGCCCGCCGTGATGGTGCGGCCCTCGTCGAGCAAGAAGACGCGGCTCTCCTGCGCCTGTTGGCTGACCACGCGGCAGCGGTGCCACAGGAGCCCCACCTGCACCAGGCACAGCTCGCCCGGTGAGGCCGAGGCGCCGCCCAGCGCCCACGGGCCGCGCGTGGCCGCCGCTTCCTGAATCTCCCGGCTCAGCCGCAGGTACTCCTCCCGCCGCTGGCCCACCAGCCCCCAGAGCTGCACGGGGATCACCTCAGGGTGCACGTCCACGAACGACACCCGCAGGACCAGCGACGCCCCCGGCGTGGGCAGCCCGGGCGTGGAGCACATCACGGCGGCGCGGCGCGGCGCGGCCGTCGACCCCCGAGCGGTCAGGGCGGCGCGTCAGGCCCTCCGGCCCCCCCCCGCGCCCGCACCCTCGGCTGGACGGCCCCGCAGACCCGGGCTCCGGGCACAGAGCGACCGGGGAAGACGCCCGGCGAGTCGCCCCCTCGGCGACCTGCCAGACGCCGCGGCCCCCGGACTCGCGCCAACTGGTAGGACCGGCGGCGGGACCAACCGCCCACCGTCGCGCCGCGGAGGCATTTGCAGCGCGCGCTCCCGGCTTCCGGGCGCGGGAGGGGGTCGGCCGGCCGGCGCGGCGTAGGGAGCTGGACTCTCGGGGCGGGCGGAGGCGAGCCCGGGCGGGAGGCGAGCCCGGGCGGGAGGCGAGCCCGGGCGGGAGGCGGGAGGGGCTTCGAGGGCCGTTCCGCGGGCTACGCGGGGCAGCGTCGGGACCCAGCCTGCTGCTCGGGGCGCCTTCCGCCGCGGAGGGAAGGCCTGGCCGAGGGCGGGGCGCCGGGAGGGGCCCCTGAGCTGCTCGCTGTGCGGCCGCTGGCCGAGGACTGAGCCAGGCCCGGTGCCCCGCGCGGTGCTGGGCTGGAGAGAACTGGGAGGAGACCTGGAGGCGCCCATGGCACGCGCCTGGCCGTTAGGGCCCGAACCCTGAGGGGGGCCCGCGCTCCCTCGGGGCTGAGGCGGAGCGGCGCGAATGGTGGCTTGTGCACAATCCTTGTTCTGAGCCCAGCAAGCTGCTCACCCTCGTCCATGAACCCCTTCCCGCACTTGAACTGATAGAGCTGTTGCGAGCGTTACAATAAAGTATGGGTGTACTTGGAAACTGTTCGATCTTCCTTTTCCACAGTTACTGGTCTGAGTTTCCCTGCTTTTTTGTTTGCCTAGTTCTAGCTTCCCAACTTTGTAGGCATTTATTCTTTTCCTCACAGAGCTGGCACATAACCGGACTTACAAAAGGAGGTCTAGAGGAACGGAAGAAACATGACTTGGTACTCTTGGCTGTATCCGCCATGGCAGAGGATCTGTTGGCTGGACTCTTGTTCTGTTCCCCCACCTAAGTCTTAACCAGGGTAATCCTCCAGGGGGAGGGAGTGGAAGGGGAACCTGCAGGCAAACTGTGAGGAGCTCCCGGAGATCTGTCTTAGTAGATTTCTGTTCATTTGCAAAGTCCGACACATTTGTGGGAGTGTCTCATGTCACTCCTTCACATTTTGAAATATCAAATACAATGTAGATAAAACCAAGACAGTGTTTAATATAATCCTGGCTTACCAGTGTAAATCTCAGCATTTTCTATCTATTCAGGTTAGATGTAACCTCATGGCCAAAGCCTCCTGTGCTTTCTTTTATCTTTGTTAAAGGATGGATGAATGGATTGATTGATTGATTACAAGCTCTATATATCAGGGGGCTTGAACTCAGGACTCTAAGATCAAGAGGCACAGGCTCTGGGCGCCTGGGTGCTCAGTTGTAAGGCATCTGCCTTTGGCTCAGGTCATGATCCCAGTGTCCTGGGATGGAGCCCCGCATGGGACTCCCTGCTCAGCGGGAAGCCTGCTTCTCCCTCTCCCACTCCCCTGTTTGTGTTCTCTCTCTCTCTCTCTCTCAGTCAAATAAATAAATAAATCTTAAAAAAAAAAATAAAAATAAAAAGGCACATGCTCTACCAGACTGAGCCAGCCAGGAGCCTCTCCTGTGCTTACTTTTTAATGGCAGTTGTCTTTGAGCATTCCTGGAACCTATCATGGGACTGAGGCAATAAATACTCACTGAATGAATAAATAAAAGAATCATCTGATTTCTTTAAACAGTTAGATTTTTAACCTGATAAACTCATCCTTGAAAATTCAGTTTAGTTTCATTTTCCAGATTTTCTTTCATTAATGCTTTATATTCATGATAGAAGAAAAATAAACATTTGATTTTAAAACATCTAGCAAGATCTAGGTCTTAAGTCCTCTTCCCCTACTATTCACCCAGGTGGAATTGATTATCCCTGCCTTTTACAAACCTCTGTTACATTTAGTGTTTATAACATACATTGATCATATCATGCAATGGTTTACTATTTCTCCTTCCTACCAGAACATGAATTTCTTGAAGGCAAGAACTCCTCTCATTTATTTTAATATTCTCAGTGTCTAGCACAATATGGGACTTTTAGTCAACATGCAATAAGTGTTTAACAAGAGAATAAGTAGATTATCTGGCACTGTGTCATTTATGGTAAAAGGAAGTTGTTCGTTATAAATTGGTCTTATTATCATCTGGACTTGTTTGATCATCCCATGGAGTAATGGAAATTTCAATTCCCTGTATCAGCTCAAGCACTATAACCAAACTTACAGAGACCACAGGGTTGTAGACAGAGTAAATGACTTGTTTTCTATTGAACTTGCCCCTCAACCTCCTTCCATGGCTCAGGGCCCTGGATAATCGGGGCATATCATTCAGCCATTATGGGCTGAGAGCCTGTTCCTCCCATTTTCCCAGATATTTCCAATGTCCCACTTCTTCCGTGTCTGGGAGAGATAGCTTTACTTGCTCTGTATTGCTCTGCTGCTGGACATGGAACTTAAAAAATCAGACCACTGCACGTGAAGATTAAGCTCCTGCTACCACCAACCATCTCTAGAACCTTTCCATCACCCCCAACTTTGTACCTATAAGACACTGACTTCTCATTCTCCCCTCTTCCAGCCCATAGAAAGTGTTCTACTTTCTGTTTCTATGAATTTGGGTATTCTAGTTGTCTCATATACATAGGATCATACAATATGTGTCTATTTGTGTCTTATTTCACTCAGCATATTGTTTTCAAGATTCATCCATGTTCTAGCATGTCTCAGAATTCCCATGCTTTTTAAGGCAGAATAGTATTCTATTATCTGTGTGTGTATATATATAAGTATATGTACACATATACATATGCATACACCACATTTTGTTTATCTGTTCATACTTTGATCTATCTATGGGCATTTGGATTTCTACCTTTTGGCTATGTGAAAAATGACATTGGTATACAACTATCTGTCCAAGTCCCTGCTTTCAGTTCCTAGCCTGTGTACCTACAAGCGGACAGCTGGGTCACATGATAATGCTACATTTAATTTTTTGAGGAAACCCTATACTGTTTTATATAGTAGCTGCAGTATTTTACATTCTCACCAGCAATGCCCAAGGGTTCCAATTTCTCCATATTCTCACCAGTGCTTGTTATTTTCTGTTGTTGTTGTTGTTGTTGTTGTTGTTGTTGTTGTTACTAGCCGTCCAATGGGTATGAAGTAGCACTTGTGATTTTTTTGTATCTATGTTCCTAAGAGACATTGGTCTATAGTCATCTTTTTTATAAATGGGTTTAAGTGTTTTGGACGATAAGTTAAAAAACAAACAAAAAAACGAATGAGAAGTCAAGGCTGTCCTGAGGTTTCTTGGCTGCATTAGTGAGTTTGTAGTGCAACAGAGAATCCCGGAGCAGGACCAGATTTTAAAGGGCAGGGAGGAAGGATTTGTACAATATTTTTTGTACAAATATTTTTGTACAATATTTATACAGAAGCTTGTATGATATTTGTACAAAATTTGTGCAATATTTTTTGTAATATTGGGAAATGTCAGCTCACAGGGACTGTGGCCATCCTGGAGGAGGTATATAGTTGACAACTGAGAAAACATTCCTAAAGCCTGAGAACTGTGTAAGGGCCAAAAACACAGATAATGGCAACATCTACCATTTACTGAGCAATGGTGAATGTTTGGGAATTACAAGTGTAAGTGTAGTAGCTATAGTCACAGAACTGCGGGACTCTTCCTAGAGGAAGAGAGTGAAAAGTGACAAAAGGGCCAAGAACAGAACCTCAAAGAACTGAAATTTAAGTACAATGCAGCAAAGAAATGGCCAACAGAGACTGAAAAATAGTAAGCAAAAGGAGGGAATAGTATTATGGAAATCAAAGTAGAATATGGTATTAAAAAAGGAGAATGATTCTTCAGTGTTTCAAGAATTCCAGTGTTATCTTGCCCCTCTGTGCTCAGTCAGGGAGCATGCCCATCACCGTGATTACCAGTTGTCAATCGTTTTTAGTCACAGCAGAACTAGATTAATAGAACTGGATTAAATGCAGAGATGGAGTTACTATAAATTAATGAATTTATATTGACAAGGCCTAAGGATTCTTTTTTCGCTAATGTAAAGGTTTCAAATCTGATACCTAAATGAAGTCAGTTTCTATTTCAATTGTGAAAAGTAAAGATTAAGGCTTAAAAATTATCTCTAAATTTGTTATGGCCATTTTCACTTAAAAATACATCAGGATGAAACCATACCAGGACAAAACAAAACCTTTCACAACCAATCAGGCATTCTTAAAGATTTATTTTAAAAATCAGGATAATGCACTATATTTACTCACATATATTCCTGTTACCAGATATTTTCAGCAAACAGACATCTTTAAGCATCTTCAACTGCTTTTATCAAACCTTCAAAGTGGCTCCTGCTGCTGTTGACAATCACAGCAGCCTGTTGGAGGTAAAGTATGGGAAGAGAAAAATAATCATGTATTCTTCACAATTCAGAAATAATAAAACAATTGAGTGGGTAAATGTGCATTTGTATGCTACCAATGAAGGCCAAAAGAGTGATATAACTTCCATACACACTGCAAAAGGAAGAATAATATAAACTGGTCACATTATTAATTATTAACTAACCAGATATTTTGTATTAACCTATTACATTCTCGATTTTTTTGTGGCATAGCTATTAAACTGTGGAATACTTCTTAACATTCTAACAATTACATATGTTAAACACACATGATCTTTTGAAAATGCAGTTAAGCAGTTAGTATGGTAAAGAAGCTCATGAAATCACATGTTACTAACCCAGCATAATTATTCTGAAGGTAGGAGAAAAATAACATAGGACTTCATCATGTGTGCAGAAATGTTTTTCTCTCTCCACCCCCTAAAAAATCTCTGAATGCAACAAATACCTCCTGAGTGGCTCCTGTTTGAGGTTTTAAGGGAAACAGAGATGTATGACAAGGTCCTTGCTCGCAAGCAATTCATTCTGTATAGGAAAAGCAGGCATAAATCCATATATACAGACACATATCCTCAGTAGGGAAAACAGTAGGAGCACAGAGGTGTTGAAAATGTGGAAGTCTTCTGAGATCATTCTAGATACTAAAGTAGGCTTTAACCCCAAAGTGAGCATGAATGGGGGGCGGGTAGTGATGGGAGCAGAGTTAGGTGGGGAGTACAGCAGGAACACGCATGAGAAGCAGCCAAGTGAAGAGCATCCCCAGAGAAAAAAGTGGAACGCTGCATTTGCAAGGAGGTTGAGTGCAGGTATGGAGTGAAACGCAAAGAGTAGGAACATGGCTTGGAGTCAGAATCAGAAGGTCCTGGACGTGGTTTTAAAAATTTTCATTTTTATTGTATATGAGGAGTTGTTGAAGGTAAGAACTTAGTAACATGTCCAGAGTTGCCTGAACCAAGAGGACTCTGCTACTCTGTGAGGGAGGATATTCTTGTGAGACAGGCGACCCATATAAAAAAGTTTGTATTATACTTTAAGGCCTGCATAAACCTTAACTGAGTTTCAAATATGAGAAGTTAATCAAATCCAGGAAAAAGCAAATTCCCACCAATTTTTTTAAATCCTCTTTTCTTTCCCCATGACACCAATATAATGCCCACATTCAAGGATATGCAAGTTAAGATTCTAGAGGATTCTAGAGTTCAGTCATTTCATCATATAAAGAAATGGAAATCAAGAGAAATGGAAGGACTTGCTAATAATTATGCTACTTTGTCATAAGTAGAACCCGAATTAGATAGAATTTCGATAGATAGAATTAGATGAATTAATTAGAATTCATGCTCGATCTGTCTTCCACATTACCAGGCATTTAATAATAATATATATTTGTTTGGTAATCATTTTTAAAGAGTCCTGGCTTAACTGGAGGGAAGAGAATTGATTACCTCCCCTCAATTTTTTAACCATCATGTATTAAAATAAAATATACATTTTTACCCCCAGTGGAGGTTCTGAAGGAATCTGTTTTCATTAACAAGAGGAACATATAAACTATTTCAGATGTAAATAAATGGTTGTGCTTAAAAAGGTGAAGACAGAACAGCATTTTTTTTTACGTTTAAAATCTCCCTGAATTATTTCTTTTTTCCTTAGCAAAGTGAAATAAATTTCAGACTAGTCTATGATAGATTCTTGAAATAATGAAGACAAAATTGACTTATGTTATATATAATTGTAATTAATTTTTGTTGAGTACTTAACAGCAAAGAAATGCTACTAATGAGAGTCAAGATTTATATAAAAATAAGACATGGTCTTACAATTAGCAGCTTATAATGAACTGGGACATGGAGCATTTGATAGACTCTTTATTCCTTACTAAAAGCACATTTAAGATATGTTATCTCTATTTAGATAGGTATGTTAATTCCCTTATACATATAAAAACAATTGTATATAACTAAAAATAACTATTTTTCAATGAGAAAAAATCATTCAGAAGAGAAAAATGTGGAAGCTAAGCAAAACCAACTTAAATGCTAGGTATTCATTAGTGAGGATAAATACTATATTTGGTAGTATTATAATCAACAAGTGAGATTGAAATGGTTAAGTCTTTTAGTATGGATACAAAATTACTGAAATTTTTATCCCTTTTTATTTATTGTGGATTATTTTGAAGAGGATCAAGATGATTTTAAGTTGGCAAAGACAGACCAAAATTCCAAGACACATTAATGGATATGACTTCACTGGAAAAATATGAAATGTGAAGAGACATATGTGTTAGATATAAAGGATTTGATCAGATGGTGGAGGTTCTTCAGGCTCAAGCTAAGGTGTGGTGACTCCATTCTAAAATTTGTGTTGAAGACAATTCAAATTTATTTAAAATGTGTAAGACAGAAAAATGCTATAAAGAAAAATCTGGTTTTGAAAGATTCAAGAGCACTGGACTGGGTTGTTGTGAAGATAACATGAAGTATTGACTATGTACCTAATTCGTATATAATAACTCCCAATAATAATAAAATAGTTAGGAAGTCTATATTTTTATCCAGGCTCTGCTATGAAGTAACCTATGAGCATAAGCAGCTCTACCTCTCCAGGCCTGTTTCATAACATGTAAAATGAGAGGGTTAAACCAGATGATCCCAAGGAGTCACTTCAGGTTAAAAAATTCCAATTATTCATGTTGAATCCAGATATCAAGGAACAGTCTCAGTAATTAAAAGCAGTGTTTTCACCCCATGCCCCTTGAAAAATAAAGCTAAATAAATTTTGTCGTGGTCCAGTTGGTATATTTTGATCCAATCTTTACTTAATTTTAAGGGTTATAAAACATGAAAACCCAAAGAGTTCCCAAAAGTGTTCCCAATGCAGAACATGTGGGGATTTAAATACATAATATTATTTTAAATATATTTAACAACTCAATTCATACAGATTGACAGATGGAATGGAAAAGTAGACCACCAACAGATTTTGGTTGAACTCCACATTCTGAAAATTCCATAGAAAAACAATAAGCCACTGCATATTAGTACATCACATTAAAATATATTCTAAAGTATAATTCCCCTTTTAAATGGCAGTGATTATACAGTAGTGCAACCACAGGGCACTTGTAAACTTTTTTTGTTCAACATCATCTATGTCCATAACAAACTCTGGTTAACTCCAAGGTGTTTCTTGGGTCTAAGCTTTTTGAGCTTTCCTACATTGGCAGTTACAGCCTCTCCCCACAAATCTATCCATCCCTCCAGAAATGCCCACAGTCTGAGGTTGGGGGAACAGGTGGCATACAGGTCAATCTGAAGAAATCTCTTACCTTTCTAAAAAAAGAATATGGATTTGATTCAATGGATTGGAGACATAAATGTACACCATAGGCAGTTTATACTTATCACTACGTAGGCAGGAAACTTTGTCAAAACTGCTTAAGATTCAGGATAGAGACAGCTTCAGTGTGATTTCTGAGTTCGCTCCGTCTCTCTCTCTGGCCCTTAGTGTTAGGGAAGGAGAGACGCGAAAGGATGCCTGTCCAAGTTGGCTGACCTCATCTCAGCCTTGCTTTGGAAATGCCACGGAAAGGCTGATAATAACAGGTTGCTTTATGAAAAGGACCTACCCACCTAAGCTTTAATCAAACAAGCAGCATTTTTTATATATCGAACTTCTTGGGGGCTAGCGGCAAACTCTAGTTGCAACAGCGTATGTAACAAAGCAAACACTCTACTTGGTGTTCATCAAGACTCATGTGGCTGTCGGGAAGTCCTTAGCATGTGCAGTGGAGTGCTAGCCAGTAATACAGATCTAACCAAAGATGGGACACTGACAGAAAGAAGCTTCTCTCCTGGAAATCCAAACATCATCTCAACTTGAGGTTTTTCATCCTCTTGACAAGAAAAGGTACATCAACTTCCTTCACTACTAGGGAAATTCAAAATGTTTATTAATGAATTTTCATTCACCTCCCTTTAATTTACAGTATGTGCGCTTTAACAACAGAAAAAGGAATCATCAAATTTCCATTGAAAATACTGACAACAGTTTAAATATATTTCTGAATCACTATTATGTATGTATTCTTCCAGATTCCTGTTGTCTACTTCAGGTCTGAGATGCTGTCTCCCTTTTGGCACCTCTCTAAGTAGGCTCCTCAGCATAGAAAAGCATCTCAAAGGTCAAATCTTCTCTCGTAAGATCAGCGCTCAGGATTCAAATCTTCTTGAAAATTCTGTGCCAGGTCTCATTGGGTGGCCTTGTGTAATCCAACCAGATTGCTTTTGAACAAAAAGAGGAGTCAAAAAGAACTTGGGTTTCCAGAGAAAAATAAAGTGCTGCCCCTATAAATCACAGTCTTTGTGGAGTAAGGTGTCTTCCTAAAGAGGTAGAAATAATAGGGGTGTGTGTTGTAGATGCCCACATTTCAATGATACTGAACACTGTATCTTTAAGGGCTGCATCTTTAAGGGCTTAAAATGGACTGACTCCACTCATCTCTCTGATTTTTTCATAAGTAAGCCAGAACACCAGTGACCAAGGGGTCTGAAAGATTAACCAAAGAAGTTAGTGCATATTTCAAAGTGATTATGAATATTCTACATTTATGCATATACATCTCTGAATGACAAAGTCATTTTGAATCCACTTAGGCTGAAAACAAATATTTTGGTATTTCACCTTTATAGAGCACTTTATAATTAACAAAGTATTTTCATGTCTTATTTCTCATAGATTTCTCTGAACAATTTACAATAGAAAGGAAAGGTAATGATACCCCTATTTTACAGATGAGGACACTGAGGCTTAGCAATCAAAAAGCTATCAATATGTTGTGGAGCTAGAGAACAGGCTTCTGGCTTGCATTCCAGGGTTCCTTCTACTGAACCCTTCCTGGCTAAGAGGCTGGGACTTGGCATGCCTGAATTCTAGCTGGGCTCCTCTGTGTGTAGATTGTAAAGTGTGACAAGGAGTCAGTTAAGAACTTGCAAGTGAAGATGAAAGATTATCCTTTGAGAGATCAGAAGCTCAACACCTGATGTATTACAATATGGGTTATAAAATTTCATATAAAATAGGGAAAAGAGTTTCCAGCTCAGAAAGACTTGACTAACTGGAATAAAGGTATAACCACATCAAAAGGAATTATAAGGGGATAAGGGTTTTTCAACAAAGGAAGATAAAAACATCAAAGACAAAGAAGGAAATAGCAGAGGTAACACTGGAAGTATCATCAGAGAAGGGGTATTTTGGATCCAGGTCCTGTCTGGTTTGGTTCACAGGTGATAGGTAATATTGATCAGAGAGAAACTATCCAACTAGAGTCAAAAAAGAAGCTTGAGCAATTAGAATATAAAATGTATTTGGTTGGAGAGTTTGTGGGGCAATATTTATGTCCTGTGTTTGGAAATATTGAGTGTGTTATATTGGGAGACTGAGACTACCAGTGGATTTAGGAGAACACATGTTGGTTAGTTAACCATATGGGAGACATGGGCAAAATAAAGAATATGAAGGTGTGATGATATCGTATTCTTGTGACAACAAAAATGAAGTGAGCCAGTGATATAACTGCCATCAGATCAAGGAATAGAGGTCTCAGCTAAGAGTAGATTATGTAATCATTCCTAGCTACTCGGGTGGTCAGGCTTCTGTAGGCAAATGAAGTAAATATTAATCAGTGAGTGAGCAAAGCAAGGTCACACTACTCTTACCTAATGGGAGGGACTGGGGTTGAGTTTAGCTGGGTTATGAATAGAAGTTAAACAGGGAGATCATACAGCCAATAACGGGGTAGTATACTAATGGCATATACTGAGCCTCTGTGTTTTTTTCTTCCCTAGCATAGTTACACCACTGTAAATAATGCAAGTGTATGACTCCGTGTTGTCTGCTCTGGTCTGCCTGTTGCCATAACCGCTGGAAAAACAAGAGTCCTTCTGCATGTCTTTTACTGTGGAGCTGAACATTAAGGGCTCTTGGATATTCTTAAATACTAAGATTACGAATAAGCTCTTCCTGTTATTATTCCGTGTGTAGTAAGCAACCTTCTGATTATAACTTGCCTTCACAGATGGCTTGAATTTAGGAGGAAGCACACTGTTGAGAGGACTTCAGCATCTGGATCACTTGCCAAGTGTGTTTCTCAATGTGAATGAGCCAATGCTGTGGTCTGATCATCAGTTTCAGTGAGTTCAGTTGAGGGTGAAATCTGTATTTGCAAGGCCAGTTTACTTGGAAGTGCCCATGAGTCAGCTTTTAAGGTCATGGTCATGCACTGTGGCACATCAACAAGGCAGTGCGACCCTGGCAACCTTTGGTGGTTAGCCAGCCTTTCTCTAGCAACATCTCTTTACCACTACACACTGTCCCTTTCCCCCGACAACTTTTATAGCTAGCCGCAGGATCTCAAGACATTCTGCGCACTGTATTAGTTAGGAGCATGGGTTTGGAACTCAACAGACCTGTGGTCTGTTCCCAGCTCTGCCATACACCGGCTGTATGAACTTGAGCAAGTTTCTTATACTTGGAGCCATGGTTTTCTCATCTGAAAAATGAGGATAACACCACCTGTTTTACTGGACTCCTACAAGACTTAAAAACAAATAATGTGTGTAAACAGCTTAGCACAGTGTCTATCATACATGAAGTACTCTTTTTTTTCCTCACTTATACTTCCTGAGTCTCATGCATAAAGAGAATGGGTCAAATTGTCTCAGTATTCCTTTGTCTTATTCTCCCTGTCTTCACACCTCTTGACTCTGATTCTGTTTTCCATCAATGGTCTCACCATCCTTATAGTCTCCCACACTAGAAATATAAAAGTCCCATTTCCTTCCTTCCCTCCCCCATCAGCTACACAGAGTCAATTACTAAATCCTGTGGAGTTAACCATAAATGGCCCTAGAATCTGCCTTCTCTCCATTTTTACAATCATCATCAGGTTAGACTATTGCCAAAATTTCCTTTCTTGGGTTCTAGCTTTCAGTGTATCTTCTACATTGCTGCCAAAGTAATCCTGTACCCAAACAAACCTTAGTACCTTGCTCCCACGATTAAACAGCTGCTTGCCTACTACAGGTTCCACCTAAACCATTAAACTTGCCCCCACAAGGTCCTTCTTAACCTGGTCCTTAAGTACTTCTCTAGAATTTTGCCCCACCACATCCTCTCTGAGGATCTGTTCTCCAGCTACATTGAATTTTCTGCGGTTGTCCAAACCTACTGGGTACACACATGACTTGATGCCTGTGCTCACATCGCTCCCTCATGCCTTTCTTGTTAAATGCCGACTGATCTTTCAAGGCTCAGATCAGACATCTCTGTGAAAGACTTTGTGACTTCCTAAACAGGTAAAGCCAATTTTTACTTTACTACCCATGTTCTCACCATGTTTTGTTCACCATGAGTAGAGCATTTAATACAACCTGCTCACAAAGACCATGTCCTCTGGAGTCAAACATCCTGGGTTTGATTCCCTGACTTCATAAAGTAGTAACCAGCTAAACTAGCTGAGTTATTTAGACTCTTTAAGCTTTTGTTCCTCCCCTATAAAAGAGATATGATAATAACCTACTGAAGAGATTGTTGGGAGAATTCAGTGAGGTAAGCCATGAAAATGATTAGCACAGTATTGGTGCTAATACCAAGTGATTTAATAATATTGGCTTTATTATTTCTGTAATTTTAACTACTTACAGGTCTATCTTTTCCATCCTTTTATAAGCTGCTCTCTTGCAAAACATCTTACTCCTTAGTGCCACCAGCACTTATGATATGCAGGCCAAATCAAAATTTTCCTTTCCATTAAGAAATATCCACAGATTTGAGATAATTTCAAGGTATAACCAAGACGATCAAAATAAGGTTTTACACTTGGGTACACATTTGCATCAGATATTGCTAAGGGCTGTGGCTATTAACTCCATGTTTATGGATACCCACTATTGCTTGGTGCTGTCATTTATTCCCAGAACTTCAATTCCTTTCTGTATGCAGATGGTGCTCACCTCTAAAGCTCCACCCCCATATGCTCTGTAAGATCCAGATCAACATACGAAGGAGCCATCTAGAATCTGTTCTTCGATGTCCTACAAATACCCAAAACTCAACAAATTTAGAAGTAAGCTTGCTATTCCACCACAGGATCTTCCCTACAAATGATCCCATGTTAGGAAATTACATCATCTGTTGCTCAGGTTGAGAATCTGGGAATGAAGTTCAACTTTCCTTGTCTTCTCTGACCATTTTCCCCTCCCCATCCAGTCATGCTTCTAGATCCTTGCTACCTCCCCTAAATTATTTTTTGAATCTATCTTTTTCTGTCCTCATTGTCATACTTTCATGCAAGCTATCATTATGTCTCACCTACTACTACTCCTGGCCTTTCCCCAACCCACATAGCAGCTGGAATGATCTTTTTAAAAACATACACGTCATCAAACTGGTGCCCTGCACTCTTATGGGTCTTACAGCTCTTCCCAAACTGGCCTCTACCTCTCTCTGGCCTCACCTTGTGCCTCTTTCCTCCACGTCTCCATGCCTTGGCCTGTGGGTTTCCTTCAATTCCCTGAACTCATCAAGTTTTCTGTCCACTCCAACTGTTCCCTCTACCTAGAACATTTTTTTCTGCTCTTCTTACCTGGCAAATCCTACTCATTCTTCAGACTCAATTTTAGAGCCCATCCTCCACAGAGTTGCTCCTAATTTCCAAGCCTAGGCTATATGTGCTTGCTATATATTTTCATAGCACCAGGCACTTTGCCTGACCACTCATCACTTCTAGTTTTTTTTTCAGTGTCTGGCCTTACCAAACTAGAAGCTCCAGCACTACAGCAGGGGTTGAGACTCTTCTGTTCATCCCAAAGCCAGGCATTGGGTACAGGGCTTTGCATGGGATAAGTGCTCAATTAATATTATTATATTGTGAGAGTGCTGATTGATTGAATTTCTAAACTTATGACTCGTTCAATCTTTCAAATATGTTCTACCTTAAAAAATACTTGAGTACCTTATTTTTATTATGTATCTTATGTTACTTGAATAAGTCTATTTAATTCTACATCTTAGTTTACCACAGTAAAAAGTAATATACAGATCAAATAAAAATGACATAATGTTTTCTTACTAAACTAAGCTTTGTGGTAATGAGTATTAATGGATAATGCAACATGTACAGCAAAGTTACAAATTTTGTTTGAAACAGCAACATTTTCATAGGAAGAGTATCTAGTATAAAATCTTTATACCTGTTCCAAACGTACGATACTTTGGCTAAATGGACTACTAAAGGTTTTACATTGCAGAAAACCCTATCCACTGACTTTATAACAACAGAATGTCCACCTATTCATTTCTGAATAGTAACTGAATCGTATTACCTTAATCCATCTGGGAAGGTAATAAGACTCTGAGGAGAGGTAAAAAGAAAACAAAAAGAGATATAAAAAAGAGAGAAAGAATTGTGGTTTGGGGGCAGAGCCATGCTAAAAACCGAAAGAGAAAGGGGGAAATATTTGTAGATTAAAAGCAATTTAAGTGCAAAGAAGACAAAAACAAAAGGAAAAACATGACGTTACCATTCTCAGCCAAGATGGTAAAAAGCCTTTATATAGACTCATGAATCCTTCTCCTTGAACAGCCTGAATCAAACAGTCAGTTGATGATTTATACAAAAGTCCCCTAAAAAGGAAAGAAGACAGTTCTGCTAAATTTCTTGTGTGTAAATAGTGTATAAATAAATCATAAACTAAAAAATAAAGGAAACTTACTATAAGGAAACTTAAACATTTTCTGCTAATTTAGAACAAGTAATATTTGTGGTTCAGTATATAGAAATCACCTCTTTTGAGCTTAAAGAGAATATCTTTAGGTGTCTAAGGCTGACTCTTTGGATTCATCCCACCCTTAGTCTTATAGTTGGAATTCACTCCACCTGATCTCTTCCAGAGAGAACATACTGTTTTATATCAAATCAAATTCTCCATGTTACCTGTAAGTCATAAGCTTCTGAAGAAAGTGCTCTGTAAATTCTCAGCAGAGTATATTTTCATAAACTCTTTGAAAACAATAAAATCACAATAAATACCTTGTGTCTAAATAATATGATCATAAATTAGCTTATATCCCCAAATGCACAGTACTTTTCCATCAGACAAAGAGCAGATAATTACATAAAAACAGTTTGCAGGTTGAACACGTGATCACACAGATACATTTCTATCAAGAGTAAATACAAGGAAACATCTTTAAGGAACATTATCATTAAGGACATTTGAACACATGGAGAGTGAAGACTTTCTATCTACCTTCCTTGTTTATCTCGTGGTTGATTCATTATTCGGCTTTTGATGACATCAGCGGGTGTTCCCAGAATAGAAGCTACCAGTCCAGAACATAAACTATAAATACAAATAAATGAATTTGAAGGATAATAAATATAGCTGTTTCTAAATTGTAAGAAAAGGAAATTTGATATTTAGAAAGAATGGAATACTAAGTATATTATTGTATTATTCTTTATAATTATCTTATTTTTGCTTAAAATCAATGCTTAATGAAATCGTTGAAGAGATAGAAAAAACAAAAATTAAAAAGAATGTCCAGTCAACAAATAGACATTGAACACCTACTGGGGACAGGCACTCTTCTAGGCAGTGAAGAGGACACACACAAGCCTGTCCCTGAGGCCCTTACTTGGGAAGAGGCAGAGAAGAAATGAATAATTTCAGAATGCCGGTAAGTGCTACGAACAAAATAAAACTGGATTGCATGATAGGGAGTAAGTGGATGACAGGCCATCGCGGAGAGGCTCTTGAGTGACAACAGAGTGGAGAGGAGCAAGGATGTAAAGACATGGAGGAAGAATGTTGCCCACCAGAGGAACAGCCCAGGAAAAGCCCTGAGTCAGAAATGGCCAAGGTGGGCTGAAGAGAGAGAAAGCAGCTGACATGGCCATGGCATCCTGAAGGGGTCCAGCCAGATGAAAGACTGAAGAAGCAGGCAGAGAGATCAGCCCATGAAGGCTATTGAAGGGGTGTGATTTTATTCTAGATGTGAACAGAAGTCACTGAGAGGATCTTGGGCAGGGCAATCACCTTACTTGCTTAATATTTAACCAACAAAATATTCACTTTGACCACTATTTAAGCCTCATTTCACCATTTGCATATAATCTTACCTTCTTCTCCCCATCCTAAGGGATCTAAAATAGAAATCCAATTATGTCATTCTTCCCTACTTAAAGCCATCTAAGACTCATTCCCTATTACCTGATGTAGCTCACACACTAGCTGTCATACATATTACTCCAAGATCATATCTCTCTTCACCCATTATGCTTTAACAACATGACTAAGTGTAGCTCTGTATCTACCGTACTATGCAACACCTCTATGCCTGCACCCCTGTCTAATTGGAAAATTCCTGTTTCTCCTTCAGTCTATGCTCAGGCATAAGGTCTAATGAGTTTCTGTTTATCCCTTCTTCCTTTGTCCAACAACGTTACTTGCTCCTTCTTAAAAAAGGCTTGTCAATTCCTCAGAGACAAAATGGCTCTCTATGGTCAACCTATGGCAGAGTCAATCACGATTCTGTAAATGAGTGACTAAGAAGTTAAGAAATCAGGGGCGCCTGGGTGGCTCACTGGGTTAAAGCCTCTGCCTTTGGCTCAGGTCATGATCCCAGAGTCCTGGGATCAAGCCCCGAATCAGGCTCTCTGCTCAGCGGAGAGCCTTCTTCCTCCTCTCTCTCTCTCTGCCTGCCTCTCTACTTACTTGTGATCTCTGTCTGTCAAATAAATAAATAAAATCTTTAAAAAAAAAAAAAAAGAAGTTAAGAAATCACTAGCAGTTCATTATACTTGTGGGCATGCAAGACAATTCAGAGGATGAATTTCCACAAACTGAAAACTCACGAGCTGCTTTAAACTTTTCCACAAGAAAGACCTATGATGAGAAAAAGGGTGGTTGACCTGAGTCAAGGAGTATGAAGTCCCGCATCCCAGCAGCTGAATCTACAGAAACTAGGATTCAAGGCAGCCTGAGTAACAGCTTATGTCTGGCTAATGCAAAACTGGAAAGGAAAACTGTGGAAAACTTTTAGGTCCTCTGGGACATCAAATACCTCAAAAAGACAAGGACTACTGACTTCTATGCCAAGGCTTTTGAAGTCTCTGAAGGCTCTATGGCAGGGAAGTTGAAGCTACCTTAGGAATCTTCATACTCTCTCTTACTCTAAACTGCTGTAGCAGAAAGTACCCAGACTCTGTCCACCACTTTCAGGTCAGGATTTATAATTCAAAGGAGAAAATTACTTTAGAAATACTTGAATTCAAGAGCAGGAACCCATATAACCTATTTCATATTACAGCAAATGACCTAACTGTGCATATAACGTCCTTGGGTCTCTGCCCACACAAGTCATTGTCTATGTGGAAGGAGCTCATTTCACCACATAGATCCCAGTAGGTGTACACTACTGCTCTTTTTATATTCTTTCCTATTTGTTTCGATTCTTTGAAAGTTTAATACCATTGATTTTAATATACCTTAATATTTTCACACAGAAACCTCTTAACAAACACCTAAGGATATAGTGTAATCTGGCTAGACTTCTTTAAAAAATAAATACTAAAAGAGAATAATGTATTCAGGAGGCCTCAAGGAAGATGGTATCCAGAGTCAAGGGGAAAAGATAGAGCAATAAAAAGAACACTGATTTCGCCCAAGCTACTTGCACTGAAATGGACACTGCTGCTTTTTGCTATTGGCCTTCGGTGCTCCTTGTTAACAACATGATGAAGCTGAGGACACAGCTGAAGTGATAACGGACAGAAAGTGACTGGTGAGTCTTCTGATCTCTCCAGGCGGCCAACGGCTATCTGTAAGACCAGTTTCAGAATCTCCCATCAGCACTGTTTCAGAGAAAGCCAGCCTCTTAAGGAAGAACTAAATCATGTTCATGGGTCTTCACACAGAGTAAACTCACCTTTCTCACAGTTTCACTTCTCAACAGCCTCATGATTTAAAAAAGAAAAACAAGGTTATCCTGGTTTTCCTGTTCTATATCATTTCCTGACGATTAATTCAACTCTCTACCTTTCCTCTGCTTCCTTGATTAACATACCTTGCCACCTGCCTTCCCACCTCACTAAAATCCTCACTTGTCTTTACTGCTCCTGCCCTACCCCAGGACTTCTTATTTACCCCATTTTTAGAAATTGTGGTAAAACAGACACAACATACAATTTACCATTTTAATCATTTTTAAGTGCACAGTTCAGTGCTTACACCGTTTTTATAGTTCTTTATATCAAATTTCTTTTTCCCAGGTGTTGGATGGCTCACAAGAAGCTCTCTGGTGTACAGCTGCAATCCCCATCAAGCCTCCAGGAGCATTCATTTTCTTCTAGGACACAGTATCCAGAACTTCCAGACCACATAGCACCGTTTACCTACTTGATTTGAGTTCATCATTAGCAACTTTTGAGTTACCTCATATAACGCATTTATTCATACCAACCCATTTAAAAAACTGATCCAGTGGGTAGAGCTAAAAAATGAAACAAATGCCCATCATTTCATTTCCCTAAAACCTGAATTAGAGAAGAATAAGACTAAGTTATTTCACATTAGGATTGGAATATATACAGATAGAAATCTTGTTTTTCCACAAAAGACAATTCTGTTTTGTAGGGTAATATATGTTAGGCAGATTTACACCTGCCAGGAAATCCATGATTCTTTGGTTAGATGTGGTATTTCAAAGACCATTTGAGTGGAAAAACAATGAAAGAGAGTGATAATATCGATGTGGAACTATAGGACAAATCTGACTATCTTGCTCCTAGAGTACATCATAATACCAGAACAGAGAAGCATCTTGAAAGATGAGAAGTCTTACAAGGTGACTCCACTGGGTAGAAACTGGAGACAAAAGTCTCCTAGGCAGAGTGAACAACATGAACAAAGATAGTGCAGGAGAGATGGCAAGGGTAAACACAAATATATATATGTTTATCAGGATGGAAATAGGAAGTGGAAGGAGGTCAAAATCCTCAGTTTTCTCTGAAAAAGGAGGCCAGACTATTGGCTACAGAAAGTATGGTGTAGCTAGTGAACACACCTGGGTGAGAATCTGGAATGGACAAGAATGGTAAGCAAAGACATATAAAAAGATTGCCCTAATAGCACTAAAGATCACACTTATTTTAAGAGTGGAGGAATGAAGAAAAACTACTCTAGGAATATAAAGTTAAGGTGAATCTGGAATTGGAATTGCTTATATCTATATATCTCCAAATCTCATTGGTTCAACACTCTTAATATACTTTTGGGGTCATCTAATAGCATAAAGCATTCTGGAATTTGGACACAAGATCAGAAGCTATATGAAATCTCTATAAGGTTAAGAACACTATACATCTATAAAGTAACTCACTCTAATGGATAATTTGAAATTGTGCTGCAAAGAGATAAGGTGCTTCTGCTTCCTGGGGTGCTCTACTTCCTGTCTCTGTCAAGAGCTACAGCCTTTCAAAACATCTAATTCTAGCTCCGTTATAGGCCCTTCCCAAGTGGTTATTTTTTTCCTTCCTTTTCTGAATGGTACAGTAACTAGGCATTTTGTTTCAGCATTTACCATACATTAATTTTGTTCTTTAAAGATTTTATTTACTTTTTTGAGAGAGAGAGAAAGAGAGAGAGAGCACTAGCAGGGGAGGGACAGTGGGAGGAAAGGGAGAAGCAGACTCCACGCTGAGCAGGGAGCCTGACAACGCAGGGCTCAATCCCAGGCCTGGGATCATGACCTAAGCCAAAGGCAGATGCTTAATTGAGTAAGCCACCCAGGCGCCCCTAGATATTGTTTTCATACGTGTCTTGTTTTTCCCCTGGTCAACTGCCTAGAAAGAAGCCAGGGTTACCCTTTGTACCCACTGCAGTGCCCTGCAGGTGCCTTTATCATAAAAGATGCTCAAACATAACTGTGGAATTGAATTGCAGAATTGAGCAACAGAATCTGACCCCAGGAGGGTCCCATCAAGGTGCAAATATTTGGGATGGTTTAATATGAAATATTGTGCAATTTTATCTCTTTCTTCCCCATTTTAACTGCAAAAAATTCTAAGAAAATTGTTCTTTTAAAATGTAGTATCACATTTCTCTAAGGGTAATATCACTAGATTTTCAAAAGGTTAGAATTTGTGCCAAATGTGGAAGAAAAGTGATATAGAAAATAATTCAAACTAAAATAATCACTTACCTTGATAAACCATGAGTCATGATATTGTCCTCAAGTGGAGTGTTCAGTACCAAATAGTGTTTCACTGTATCATAAGTAGTTAAATCTGGCAATAAAAAGAAAAAGGAGGCTGAAATATTCATTTGACAATGAATGTCTTTTATGTTAATAATACGTTAGGCTTAGGACACCTGCGTGTCTCAGTCAGTTAAGCCTCCAACTCTTGATTTTGGCTCAGGTCATGATCTCAGGGTCATGAGATCAAGCCCTATGTTGGGTTCCACACTGAGCATGAAGCCTATTTACGATTCTCTCTCTCTTTCCCTCACCCTCTGGCCCTCTCATCCCCCTGCTCACAAACACACACTCTCAAGAAAAAAAAAAAAAAAAAGAATAGATTAGGGTTGGGGTAGGAATGTGTACAAGGATGAAAGACACTATTATCATTCTCAAGCATGGGAAAGCAACCAACAGATGAAAGGGGAGGAAAAGAGGAAGAGAGACAGGTACTCAATTATATTGTTTGAACATTTGAATCCAGCTATCGCCTACCATCAGCTCAACCCCTGGACTTCTTAGTATTTGAGATGATAAATTCCTTCTCTAATCCTAAGTAAATTGAGTTGAAATTCCATCACTTATAAATAAAAGGTCCTGACCATTATTCTACATTAAGCTTTTTATATTTTTTTCTAATGACAATGAAGAGCTGTTGAAGAGTTTTAAACAGGGCAGTGATATATTACAACATTGGAGTTTTATAATGACTACCTACAGTGAAGTACAGGAAGTGAATTGTAAAGAAGCAAGAATGGATAGATGCGTTTGATCACTCACCAAATATGTGAGTGTCTACCATGTGGTAGTAGGCATTATTCTAGGTGCCGGGAAAAAAGCCATGGATAAACTGAACAAAATCCTCATTCTCTGTTGAGGGATGAGACAGTAAGTAAATATATAAACCACAGCATTTCAGATAGTTATACCTGCTCTGAAGACAAATAAGGCAAAGAAAGGGGATAAGAATATCAGAAGGTGGAGGAGAATGATATATATGAATTTTAAAGATGGGATCTTTAAGGGAGGGTTTTAAGCACAGCAGTGACGACTCTGGGTTACTATTTACATGACACTCTGGCTGTTCTGCTGTGACTAGACTACAGGGAGACAAGACAGATTAGAGATAAGACTATTGCATTTATTCTGATGAGAGATGATGATGGTTTGGAAAAAGGAGATGTGGAGCACTGGTCAGATTCTAGATATGTTTTGAAGGCAGAATCACCAAATTGAATAGAGAGGGAAAGAAAGGAATCAAAGATGACTGCAAGATTTTTGAGCTTTGAGGTGCCTGGGTGGCTCAGTGGGTTAAAGCCTCTGCCCTCGGCTCGGGTCATGGTCCCGGGGTCCTGGGATCGAGCCCCACAGTGGGGAGACTGCTTCCCTTCCTCTCTTTCTGCCTGCCTCTCTTCCTGCTTGTGATCTCTGTCAAATAATAAATAAAATCTTAAAAAAAAAGATTTTTGAGCTTAAACAATTTGAAGGGCAGAGCTGTCATTTTTGGAGATGGTGAAAATGAGATTTGACTAATTTAGAATGTTTTAAGTAAGATGATAGAGTGATGACCTTGATCTCAGCAGTTTCCAATGCATGGTGGGACACAATGGCCGTGGGGTACATATGGAAAGACCAGTCTGGAGGCTTCTGTATTGATCCAGTAGGAGGAGATAAATCATACTTGGACAAAGGAGTGGCTCCAGGGATGAAAAGAAGTAGATGGATGCAAGATACAGCTTGGAGACAGAAGTGGTTGGACTTGGTGACCAATTGGTTATCAGGAGTAAGTGAAAGAAAGAGACAAAACTCTTGCCTAGGTTTCTGCCTTGTTCAAGTGAGAAAATACGATATCATATTTTGAGATTGGGAAGAATGGAGAGCAAGTAGTTTGATAAACGAATTTGGTTTGGACACAGCATGATATAGTCAAGATAACCCAAATAAACATGCTGAGTAAATAGCTGGAAACTGGAAGAGAAATCTGAGCTACAATAGATTTTGAAGCATCGAATTGAGAAACTATAATCAGTAAAGATTCCTGATAACTAAAATAGCCGCCAATATGATGTTGTAGCTATGGATGGACTGAAAGAGCAAAATTTAAAAAACCAGACTTACTTCCTTTGATATTTAAGTGATATGTTCCTATAACCCTCAAAAAGGCCATCCCTTCATTTCCTAGAATCATTTAAGTTGGGTCTTAGAAATAATCTTTTCATTCACTAGCTCATTCATCAAATGTTTACTGACTACATAAGAGATGATAAATAAAACGTCTTTGCCTTCAGGGGGCTCATGATCTAACAGAGGAAACAGACACACAGTAGAAAGCAATGTAATGAGGTACAAGTGGTCACAGAGATAAGTACCGGGAACTACAGAAACTCATAAAGGGGCATCTAACACAACATGGTTAGGGAAGGGTGATTGTGGGGTTCAGGAAAAATACACAGTAGAAAGACACTCTGGCAGAATACTAAAACATCTCCAAGAAGGAAACTAAATAGAAGAAGAGGGAGGAGGGCAGAAAGTAGGAGAAGAGCAGTCTGGTATGTGCAGGCAATGGAACCTTCTAGCTCATGACTCTCTGTTTCACTCTTTACTCCCAAATCAATGAATTGCTCAATTCCCTGAAGGCACCAGTTGGATTATGCAGACCTTCTATGTTATGTTATGAAATTTCCACTTTTCTTCTGTGAGTGATGAGAAGCCAGTAAAAGGTTTTAAGAGTCCCAGTAACATGTTGAGATTTGTGTTTTAGATAAATCCCCCTGGATACTGGGTATAAATTTGAGGACAGGGGAGGAGACCAGCCTGATGGCTGTGGCTGCAATGGTGAGAATTTTAAAACTGGTCGTTTTAAGGACACTAAGGTGGTAGGTATTGGAGAGGGTACACTTTCAAGAAATATTTAGAAGACACAAGTAAGGGCGCCTGGGTGGCTCAGTGGGTTAAAGCTTCTGCCTTCGGCTCAGGTCATGATCCCAGCATCCTTGGATGGAGCCCCACATTCCGCTCTCTGCTCACCAGGAAGCCTGCTTCCCCCTCTGTCTTTCTGACTGCCTCTCTGCCTACTTGTGATCTCTGTCTGTCAAATAAACAAATAAAATCTTTAAAAAAAGAAGAAGAAGAAGAAGAAGAAGAAGAAGAAGAAGAAGAAGAAGAAGACGACGACGACAGAAGCAAGGGGTGCTTAGGTGGCTCAGTCAGTAAACGTCTGCCTTTGGCTCGGGTCATGATCCTGGGATCCTGGGTTGGAGTCCCACATTGAGCTCCCTGCTCAGTGGAGAGCCTGCTTTTCCCTCTGTCCACTCTGCCTGCCACTCCCCCTGCTCGTGTGCTCTCTCTCTCCCTCTTTCATTCTGAAAAATAAATAAATAAAACCGTAAAACAAAAGACAGAAGCAGTTAGTGACTGACTATGGGAGGTGAGGGACAGGTTGAGTTAAGGAAGCACTGAAGTTTCCAGTCTGGGATGCCTGCTGCACAAGCTGGGGGAAAGTGTTTGGCATTCTGGATCTAATGATTGTCACGTGGTTACATGGGCCATTTTGGATATTGGAGGAGGGTGTGGGTAGAGAGGAAACCTTAGAAATAGTTTAGTACTATCTATTTATTGACACAATTTGCTTATTTTAGGAAATCCTTTTCATAGATTGCCATGGAGAAAAGTGAAAATACTCTAGAGAAAATATTCAATTAAGCTGTTCAAACATAAATGAAGACTATTGCCAATGATTACTAAAAATAATTAAAGTTTTTCATTTTTCCCTGATGTCTGTGCTTATCATTACAATCACGAAGGCAGTAAGGACTTCTCAGAGTTCAATAAAGTTTCCATTACCTCCCATATTCACCAGCGCTGCTCTTTGTATATTGGGTACCCAGCCTGCCCAAAGCCCACGTATTCCTCCTTCAGATAAGATTTTTGCAAATGCATGATGCACACCACGAAATCTAAAGGAAAAATAATGAAATGTGAAAATTCTCTGCATTTCTATGGAATGCAGCTGGATAAACTTCACCTATAGCTGTTATGATTTGGAGTAAAATAACATCTTAATTACCCAGAATTGTTAGAAATGAAAGAAATCAATCCTCACATATTCTCATAAAAGAATGACATTTTTAGTCCAAAGAGTAGGGAGGGCAATCTCATAATAGAAGTTCTTAAAATTGAATACTTCGGGTTTTATAAAAATTTACTATCCTATCCTGATTTTGTTCAGTTTTGTTTTTGGTTTTTTGTTTGTTTGTTTTTTGTACACAGGTAAAAAATGGTGCTGACCCACGAATCAAATCTGGAAACCCCTGTTATAAAATAATAGTCTGGGTTTTATATAGTCCAAAATACCTGGAGTCCAATGCCATCTTTACTACTTATGAGCTGAGTGGCTTTAACTTGGACTCTACATTCCCTAAGTCTCACCAAAAAGATAATAAGATATATTTATTGGGCATGCAGAATTGCTATAATGCTACATGGGAAGTTATACTCACAAATGATGGTCGCTGTCATCAAAATCTGTTGTGTACTTATTAAACATAGGACTTTTTATATACATAAGATAAACTGTATTCTTAAAAACTCTATGAAGTATGAATTTATATTCCAATTTCTGTCTGAGGAAACTGGAGGCTTAGGAACTTGTTAAGGAACTAAGTTAACTAAGTTAAGGAACTTGACTAGGGTCAGAGCTAAAATGTGGTAAAGGCTGGATTATGAATTCTGGGTTGTCTGACCCCAAGGTTGATGTTCTTTACAACAACAGGAAATGTTTTTTACTATTACATCAAACCAGTAATTTCCAACAGCAGAGACAAAGGAAGGGAAAAACTGACAGGATTAGTTAAAAACTCAGATTTTTCTGGATCCTGATAGTTCTCTCCATATAGTCAACTTTGAAAACATCACTTCTTCCTGCTACTTAGTAATTAATTAGAAGGTGTTACAAGATGACAAAATGGGTCCTGGGATTCTGCAAACTGCTTGGTTAAGTCAGAGTGTTACCCTTTTCTGCTCTGTGGTGGGTGTTCTCTCTGTCTGGAGGGCTCAAGGGGGCCTGGACTGCCAAGCCCAACCTCAGCTTCCACTGAGCCAGCTAGAGGAGTAGCACTGTGAAGAGCAGTGGTCCGTGTCATTGGGGGGTTCCCAAAGGAGATTCAAAACCCTCCTTCATCTCTGGCCTAGCCACAGACCTGCAGTGTTCAGAGGAACAGACCTCTTCTTACTCAGCCAAAGGTGTTCTCCACTTTTCCTCTTTTCTGGGAGACATCTATCAATCTCTAAGATTTTGCCCCTTTCCCAGAGAAACAGGCTAAGTGGTGTTTTAATAAATTATTCAACATGAAGTGCTTTGAAGAAAGGCAGACTTCAGTAATGTAGAGTAATGCAGTCGGAGAATTTTGTGTCACAAAGACATAATAAAAACCTTCCTTGAACTTGGGAAAAAGAGGAGGAATGGGATTAGATAGGGAAGTGGGAAGAACTTGCAAGGTCAATCTTGCCCTTCTCCTTCTTTCAGGGATAAAGGGAAAGGAACCAAGCTTTCAGCCATGGAAGAGCCCAGGCAGTCTGTCAAGCAAACCTTCTGAATGGTCCCTTTTTAAAGATAAAGAAACTGAGAGTAGGAGTGCTAAGGGACTTCTACAACACTAAGCCACAGCGGCAAAACTGGGATTCACACTGAGACAAACTTCAAATTTTAGTGATCAGACTCTATATCAAGCTGTAACAACACAAGTCTAGCTGACTTGGCTGGGAAAAGCAGCAAACAGCTACACACACGTAAGTGTTTCTACTAGAGAACACGTGCACCTTATCATGCAATGAAAAGATCCGTGTTAGCCCTTCTCTTAATGAATACATCTTCCAAGTTGAAAGAGTCAGAATTAATATCTTCACTGAATGCTGGATTACAAAAATGCATAAATTAGTAGGTACATGTTCAAACTAAGACAGGGGAAAGGAACAGAATCAGTTAATTGGAGAACCTACCGCAAAGGTTTTCCTTCAAGTTTCCTTTTTCCTTCCATTTGCATCTGAACCTTCACTAGATCAGTTGGGTTGGCTAAAAATTGGCCAACAACACCAGCCATCATACCTCCAATTACTGATTTCCTAATTGCAAAAGGAGATACAGTTTTTAATAGTTTCTGTTAATTTTGCAAATTTTGTAGTGAACAGTACCAAGCTGATCCAGCCCCTGCCTAGGGATTTAAGACAAAGTGAAGAAAAGAATGGACATACAAATCACAGAGGAAAGTAGATGGTTTGTCTGTTTACTGAAGGGAGGGTTAAAGGAGTTGAAATCCAAATCTGGTTTCAGGGGCCTTCTATGGCCTGAAAGTCAAAGGAAGGGCAGCTGCTTCAAAGTTATAAATATCTGAACTGACCATTTAACTGTAGTTTAATTCTGACCACAGGGGACCGAAAAGAGCATAGATGTAATCAGTCTAACAGACAAAAGCTAGTCAGTCAGATTTTGTAAACTATTATTTTAGTAGTTTTACATAGTAAAGGGGGGTTAAGAACTTTCTTCTCTTCCAAGAAACTCTCCCTGCCCCTTGGCTCTTCCTTCTCCTCACCTCCCAAAGCCAAGAGTGATCACGTCTAGACTACTATACTTGAACACGCTTTGAATCCATCCCCTCCTCTCCATGCCAACTACCTGTGTCTCAGACCAGGCTCTGATCATCTTTTACCTTTTCTTAGAAGAAAGGGGATAATTTCTTTCCTTTTACTCTAAAACAATATTTGAAGAGGTACAAATGGGTATAGAGTAACAAGGTTCCCTATTATCAGTTCCCTTCCTCTGAAGCAATCACAATTACTAGTTTCTTATGATTTCTCACACATAATAATAATGCATTCACTGAGTGCTTATTATGTCAGGCCCTGTTTTTAAAAACATCATCTAATTTTCATATCAACCCTATGATATTAGTACCACTGTTAAATCCTCTTTACAGATAATGAAACTGAGGCATAAAAGCAGTTGAAGGACAGTTCAAATCACACAACCAGTGAGTGGTATGGCCAAGATGTAACAGCAGGAAATCTGAGTGCCAACCACAGTCTTAAGCACTAAATTACAACTGATAGCTTGTGTACACACAAACATATATGTATAAATACTCCTTTCTAAAAGCACAAATGTAGGGGCGCCAGGGTGGCTCAACTGACTAATTTTCAGTTTATAGACTGAGTCACCAGCTCCTGGCTTCTACTCAGGTCATGATCTCAGAGTTGTGATTTCGGGGTCATGGATCAAGCCCTATGTTGGGCTCCATGCTTGGCTTGGGGCCAGAATGAGATTTTCTCCCTCTCCCTCTGCCTTCCTCTTACCCTTCTTGCACTCTCTTCTCTCTCTCTCTCTCTCAAATAAATAAATAAAATCTTAAAAAAACAAAAAGCACAAATGTAGAATGCTAGGTTGTATACACCTTAATTTTTCCCTAATAATGTCCTTTAAGATATATTTTTCCTCACAATGTATCTCAAAAGTTATCAGTTCATTCAGAACTGCCTCATTTTAAAAAACAGTTTCATAGCATTCCATTTTTATGGACATATCACAATTTATTTAGACAGCTTAACTTTTAACTAAGAAATCTAAACATTTACATGACATTTGATAGGTCCTGCAAATTGTTTTCCATAGAACTTGTATCAATCTCCACCGACATCAGCAGCCTAGGAGTGCCTGGTTCTCATAATGATGAACACAGCACTCTTTTTTCTCTTTGAGAATCTCATAACCGCTGCCTGCTTCTCCCTCTGCCTACCATCCCCCCTGCTTGTGTGCTTGCTTGCTCTCTGACAAATAAATAAATAAAATCTTTTTTAAGAAAGGAATTCTTGGGGTGCCTGGGTGGCTCAGTGGGTTAAAGCCTCTGCCTTCGGCTCAGGTCATGATCCTAGGGTCCTGGGATCGAGCCTCGCATTGGGCTCTCTGCTCCATGGAGAGCATGCTTTCTCCTCTCTCTCTGCCTGCCTCTCTGCCTACTTGTGATCTCTGTCTGTCAAATAAATAAATAAAATCTTTAAAAAAAAAGGAATTTTTAGTATTAAAATATTAATATATATGCAAAATTTCATATACGTACACACATGTATGTTTGTATACAATGTGCAGTAAATGCTCGCTGATTTGGATTTACATTGTAATTATTAATTATTTTAAGCCTATAACTTGAGGCAATTTGGGTACAAATACACAATTTTATACAAATCTAATAGATACACATTAAAGCCTTTAGGATCAATAGTATATATTATTTTCAAAACAAAACTTACCAAAGGGGATAATGCTTATCTTCACTTTTGCCAAATACAACTTCACGAAGATGTTCATAAGTGACCATGCGGCCTCCAGAGTACACTGTGTAGAATGGATCATTTAAAAGGTGAATTCAGCTAGACATTTAATAAAACAAGAGGGCATTCTGACCTGGGCCAGTCCATCTCTCTAGCTGTGTTGTTCTCTCATGCGAGAGAACACCACATTGGCTTTTCTTGATGTTTCTCTAAAGGGGGCATGCCTTCTTACCCCTCAGGCCTTCTCATATGCTGTCTTATCTTTCTTGAATGGATTCTCCCTTCTCTGCTTGGGTAACTCCTCCTAGTCCTCTAAGACTCAATTCAAAGAACACGTTTTCTAAAACGTGCTCTCCGACCTCCAGTGTTCTAGACTGCCACTGCACTTGCCATGCTTCTCCTCTCCTCCTCCAGAACAATCCATGCACACATCCAATATGACATTAATTGGAGATTAACTTGATTTTGTTGCTCATCTTTCCATCAGACCATAAGCTTTTCAGGGCAGGCTTTGTGTGTTTTCATTACTCTATGTACCCTAATACAGAGCTTGGTACACAGCAGGCAATTTTCATTTAATAAATTTAAATAAATTTAAATTTAAATAAATTAAATTTTCATTTAATAAACATGCATAACTTCACTGGGTAGTTGATTATATTGAGGTAAATTTTTCAGTCAGCTGTCAAACTTACAAAATGAATCTTAACTGTAAAGCCATTTATAATGCTCAACTAAATACAAATGAAAAGAAGTAAAACTCAAAACAATAATGGAAAGCAAAGGAGAAAATATTTAAAAAAAACTGGAAAATAAAAATCATTAAAATCAGTACATGGTATTCATAGAGAGCATTTTTCTTGATATTTCAGGAAGTCTAATAAAATATTTTAAAATATTCACGAATATACAAGGCACCAAAACAACAACAGTCTCTATACACACTTCTGGAAAGCTCTTAATGAAAACACTCTAGCTTACTCACCTGAAGACTGAAGCTTTAAAAATCATAAGCCGGGTAAGTATTAGTACTGGACGCTTTTCTGGTCAAGGGTCCCTACGTATTTGTGGAAATAATATGAACGTAGAGGAGAAGAATGCCACACCTGTTCTACCTCCTTTGAAGCCAAGTTTATGTTCTCCTATCCACAAGCAGAAAACCCAACAATGTCTATCTTTGTGAGTGCCACTTGAGAAGCAAATCAGAAAAGTATTCTCACTGGCTATAGCACAGTGACAACTATTTCCCTTGAAGACTGCCTAAAGGCCCACACAGGTAGGGATGTAGCCTTGGAAACAGAGGTGAAAATCAGCTGCACTGCAATCACTCAATTGCCAGAATTGGATCAGTCATCCCTGTTCTCTTTCAGAGTTGCCTAGTCTGTAGTATATGGGACAGAGACTAGTGAGATTTGGCATTTTAGTCAAATATATTTCATTTTCAAAGAACATGAAAAGCTTACATTTTGTGTTTTAAAGTTTCTAAAGTGGAGAAAAAATATCACTCATTTTTTCTTAAAATTCTTCAAACATGCAGAGAAGTAGAGAAAATAATTCCCTCTGTATCCTTGAGATGTATCATTGCTAACATTCTTGCCATATTTGATTCATTTTTCTGCTTAATTATTTTGAAGTACATTATAGACATCATGACAGCTCACCCCTAAATACTTGTATATGCATTTCTAAAAATTTAAGGCAATCATTCCTTAATAACAATTGGTGGTTAATTTTCTCCCCAAGAGAATATATATTCGTTTATTACATTAGCAGAACAAAAAAACCCACTAGATTTAGAGCACAGCCAAACACAAAAGCAGATGACACACAGAACTCATAACAAACTTACCAGCTGAAATCAAGATAAATACCTATGTGTCTGTAAATGGCAGGTGTCACTCCTTGCCAAAGCTTTAGAAAGCCTTCTTCTTGAACAATCCCTAGGGCTGTGCGCACCATGCCTCTATAGGGAGCAGATTCTCTTGCACTGTCTCCCAACCGAGCAAGGGCAGCTTCTCCTTGCATTTGGAGCCGAGTTTTTGTGAGATCGAGGGGAAAGGTTGCTAATAAAAAAACAAAATGAGGGGGAAACCCATAACATTCAGAGAAACAAACAAAAATTCTAAAATTCTAAAGTCATGGGACTAATATTTTAGTCTCCACAAGATCCGTGGTTCTCAAATTTTAGAGTACATCAGAATCAGCTAGAGAAATTATTAAAAATTATTTCCTAGTCCCATACCTATGGATTCTGAGCAGGTTGATGGAGGGTTAGAAATCATTTGATTCTTATGCATGCCCAAATTTAAGAATCATTGTCCCAGAGCACCCTCACCCCCAGATCATCAGGGGGAAAAAAGTGACAAGATTTGGGTTCTTTTTACTCAGAAATTTCAGCCTAAAATCTACTTTAGTCCTTAATTTGTGTTTTTCAATGGGAATAATTTCAGATATCCATATTCTGTGATGCTCCTTTGACTGCAACCATGATTAAGACCCAATGTGACATTTAGAATACTGTACTACTTCTGATAGGTTCAAAATAAAACCAGGTGAAGATGCATTATGTAATTTCATGGGTGATATTCACTGACCTGAAGTTTGAGATACATAAGATGTAATATGGAGTTCATACAAGGGCAGCATGCTCAATATACTTTCCAATTAAGGCACAGATTGAGTTGTTTTTCCAGTACAAAGTTTTATGTGTGGCCTCCTCATGAGTACCAATTATACTTGAAAAGTTTTTTTCTAATGATTATATTTTGAATTCAAGGTATTGAATTCAAGAATACATTTTTCCTTGAAACAATGAAGCTAACTGGCCCACATTAGGAAGATCAAGCTCCTAACTTTATACTCATAATGTCCCAAATAACTGAAGTAACCAGATTCGGGTAAGTTCATGAACATTATTGACATTACATGAGTCTTTTCAATGATCACTGCCTGATATAAAATCATAGTTATGCTTTTTCCAAGAGAAAACAGAGTAGGGGGAGCAGAATATTAAATCTTACCACTGGTCTTTGGAAAAAATAACTTGCTGATAGTTCCCCTAAAACAGAAGTAGTTTGCATGTAGAGAATATTAACAATGCTTTATTAACATATGAACCTTGAAAAGACCTAAGATTCCTAAGGTTCCTCTATATTAACATGGGTTATGCCTCTCAAAATAATTCTAGTTTACTTACTGGTTACTTAAATAATGCTTCAGGTTCTGATCCTAAAGTGTTTTTTTTTTTTCTTTTTTTCTTTTTTTTTTTTTCCTAAAGTGTTTTGTACTCAAAACCAACCCATATTTTGTTTTCCTAGCTTCCCATCCCCAGCCCCCACACCATTCTCCACAAACCTTTAAAAAAAGTAATGTTTCTTTGCCATTGGTCACAGGGGGAAACAATCAGGTTAAAAAAAAGTTAGAAATATCCAATTCAGCAATCTGATTTTAAATTTTTTTAAAAAGTTGAAGAATTGTATTTCAGTAAAAACAGTGAATAACAAAAATTTTCCCATCAGCTTTAAGAGAAGAGAAAGAGAAAAAATAGTGGGTCCAAAGGGCAAGAGCGGAGGAGCACAAAGAGCAAAACAACGGGTCCTGTGCTGGCTGCGCTGGAAATACAAAACAAATTCATTTTAGATGAGAACAAAGTAACATTTCCTGATGATATACACACCAAAGCTGTTGCTAGTTTTGTTTTTCAGCAGGCAAGAAAATGAAAGGGTAATCTTAAAATGCACAGTGAAGGCTTCACAGGGAACACACAGGCACTCTGCTAACAGAATCATTGGAAGGAACACCACCTGCTCATTCAAGGGCATCAAAATTCTCCCTAGATGGCCTCTAGTTTTCTCTGGCTTGCTTATGCAAAGGTAACTGTCCTGTCCTCTATGTTCTTATAATATTTAATACTTTCATTATAGTAAGTAGCACAAGGTAACTGCCTGTCTCAGCATGTCTCCCCACCCGCCTGTAAGAAAGGTCAAGGCTGAGTCTTTGAAGCACCTTCACCACAGTCTAATATTGTGGTAATTATAACAATGTTGCAATTAATGGGCGCCTCGCCTTGGATTTAGCATTTATATATTATCTACTTCTCAGACTCCTGAGACTTAGACACAGTACAGATGAGTTAAGCTCAAGGAGGAAAACTGGCAGATGTTGAGAAGATTCTCCATATAAGTGACAGGTTAATAAGTCCTACGAGTCTACAAAAGATAAGGCTGTGGTGAGGCTATGTAAGAATAGAAATCAGAGAGATTATCTCAATAGGGATGAAGAGTGGATCGCGTTTTTAAAAGGTCATCCTCACGGATGGGGAAAATGATTCCTAGAGAGGAATGACAGTTCTTGAAGCTTCCAAGCGTAGACATTCAGACACAATAGCAACACCTCTGAGGGAGACGAAATTGGAAGGAAAAGACCTTAGTGACCTCCAGGGCCGCCTCCTCGCAAAGCCGGCCTTGTCCCCGCCCTGCCACAAGGGCCAAGCAGGTGTGCAAGCAGAGGGCGCAACCCAAAGGGCCGCACCCCCCGGGGGGCCGAAACCGCTCGCCGGTGCCCTCACCCCCACCCCCAGCGCGGCACCTCGACGAGTCGCGGGGGAGGCCAGGGCGGGGGCGGCCGGGTACCTAGCTCGGCCACGGTAGCCGCGCAGCCCGACAGGAGGAACTTGCTCGCTCGGGGCCATCTCTGGGCAAGCGGCAAAAGCCTCTCCTCATCCTCTGGAAGCGACATTCAGCAGCAAGACGGGACGACAGTACACCCCTTCTGGCCGGCGCCCAGCGCCGCGGCTGGCCTGCCACTCTGCCAGGGCGGCCCGTCCTCAACCGGCGAGTGGCGGAGCGGGGACCATTTCCCTCGCTCGGCTCTGCCAGGCGGCCTCGCAAACCTACAGCCTTCCTCGCAGCCCCGGCCGGAGAGCTCCACAAGACTGAAAGCAGAACAACAACGCGAAGCCCACGAGGCTTCTGGGAAATGTAGTCGCCAGGCTGCGCGCCTCTTGGGCGCCTTTCTCTGATTGGCTGCGAGCGAGGCTCCCTCGGCGCCGCCGGCCCCGGTCTCCATGGCAACAGAGCAAGTTCTCTCCCGCCTTCCACCCCTCCGCACCCGCACCGGTTTGGTCCAGCCCCTGCGTTCGGTCCAGCGTGGCCGGGTCTGGAAAGACCAGTGGAGGGGGGAGGAGGGAGCGATGATGTAGAAGTCATCTAAAAATTGGGGCGGGGAAAGGAGGCTACGCTTAGGAAGGCAAACAAACTGCGGAAGTTGTAGCAGACAAGTTGGGAGCTCCGGTAGGTGCCCCCTCCCAACAGGGAATGAGCAAGTGCCACGGCGGCAGGACTTTTCCCTTCTTTGATTGTGGAAGGTGCTAGACAAAAACATGGAACTAATTTCCCCAACAGTGATTATAATCCTGGGTTGCATTGCTCTTTTATTATTCCTTCAGCGGAAGAATTTGCGTGGACCCCCGTGCATAAGGGGATGGATTCCTTGGATTGGAGCTGGATTTGAGTTTGGGAAAGCCCCTCTAGAATTTATAGAGAAAGCAAGAATCAAGGTATGTGGCCTTAGCAGGTGGATTTCCGGAGTAGGTAATGTTTTCTTTTTTATTTTCTTTTATTGGCTCTCAAATGCAACATTAAAACACAGGGAACATACCTGCTGTCCACAGACGATCATTCCTCAGCTATCAACAGCTAAACCTTACGCAAGTTTTTTCGAAAGAAATAGATTTTTAGTGGTTATGAATAGATTCTTATCAGCTTGTAGCTGCCTTTTTGGACGTCGATATTAATTTATAAATGTTAGTTACTTCATCGTAGTTTAAAAGTCCTAAGGGTACCCACCCTAACTAAACACTTGGGAAATTCGGGAAGAAGTGAGATATGGTTAATTTACATTTATGAAAATGGGTAATAAATTAGTACCCGAACTGAAGTTAACACCAGGCTGCTGTAAAAATTACTTGCAAACTTGATCTTTGCAGATTTAGCCCGCACTATATTTTCGGCTGGTATTATTTGATGATGATGAGATCCATGTTCACTGCATACTAAGGAGATTAGTAAGATTGTAGTAGATGTTTTTGTCCTTAAAATAGCTTTCAAATATAGTTCATCTTTCAAAAATAGTATGTAAGTTACTGCCAACTTTTTCCCTCTATGTCAATGAATTCTTCAATGTATATTACCGTGTGTGTTGTGTGGTGGTGTTTTTGGCACCTATCCAATTGTTTCCTCAGAATAAATTCCTAAAAGTGGAATTGTGAAATCCAAAGACATGAACACTTAAATTGTTCATATTATTGTGTTACTCTTGCAAAAGAATGTAACAATATACACCTTTTCTTGTCCTTTGAGTGTAGGGGATTCCTAGTTCCTCATATTCTGGCCCGCACTAGGTGCCATAATTATTGGGAGTCTGATATAGGAACAATTATATATTTTAAAGGAATATTTCTTTGTCTCCCATAGCCTTCCTTAGTCATGATTTTGGTAATTTTAAGAAACGTTTTTTACAAGCTTGTTTCAGAAGGTCAAGCAAGGTCAAAAAGATTATTCTGTTTTCTTCTAAAAGGTTTGTAGTTTCCCACTTTACATTCAGGTCTGCAATCCATTTTTGAGTTAAATTTTTTTTGTAAGGGGTGACGGGGCGCCTGGGTGTCTCAGTGGGTTAAAGCCCCTGCCTTCGGCTCAGGTCATGATCCTAGGGTCCTGGGATGGAGCCCCACATAGGGCTCTCTGCTCAGCGGGGAGCCTGCTTCTCTCTCTCATTCTCTGCCTGCCTCTATGCCTACTTGTGATCTCTGTCTGTCAAATAAATAAATAAAATCTTAAAAAAAAAAAAAAGTAAGGGATGAGGTTAATTTCTTCCATCTGGATGTCCAGTTATTCCAATTTCATATACTGAAGGACTGTCCTTTCTTCATTGATCACCTTTGTAGCTTTTCAAAAATTAATTGACCATTTTTGTGTAGATCTATTTCTAGCCTTTCTATCCTAGTCCATTGATTTAAATGCCCACTCCTTTGTTAATACTACACTGCCTTAAATACTCTAGTTTTATAGTAAGTCTTTAAATCAGGCAGTGAAAGTTCTCTGTATTTCTCTGTAATTGACTTGCCATTCAAGATTGTTTGCATTTTACTATAATTTTAGAACTAGCTTGTCAATATCTATCATAAAGACCGTTAGAATTGTGATTGGAAGTTTGTTAATGCTATTGAAAAATTGGGGGAGAATTGACTTCATAACAATAGTAAGTCTCCAAATCTATGACTGCTGTGTATCTCTCCATTTATTTAGCTATGTAATTTCTTTCAGAAATGTTCTGTAGTTTTTGTGATGTGGTCATGACTGTGGTTGTTAATTATTTTATATTTTGAGGCTGTTGTAGATAAAATTGCTTTTTTTTTTGTTTCCCACTCGTATCCTGTTGAAACATAAAAAATACAATGTTTTCTGTATATCAATTTTATACCTTGTGACTTTGCTAGTAATTAGCTTCTAGTAATTGCTAATTGTAATTGCTTCTAGTAATTACTTCAGAGATGCTTTAGGATTTTTATACATAAACAATATGTCTTGTAAATAGATAAATTTACTTCTTTTTTTCTGATCTTGGTGTTTTTTATTTCTTTTCCCTCTATTATAATCAGTAGGATTTCTAGGATATTGTTAAATAGAAGTGGTAAGAGTAGACAAGCTTGCCTTTTTCCCTACTATTAGGGGAAATTGTTCAGTATTTCACCGCTGAACCTGATATTAGCTGCAGATTTTTCAAAGGTGCCTATTTCAGTCCTGACCTTCAATCCATACACAGAAATCACAGATGCCACCAGAGAAATAAATAGGGACTTATTATCTGTTCACATCCATCGCTTCCTAGCTGCCAATGAAATCCTTATCTCACCTGATTCTACCTCGTTGCACAGAAACAGAAGCATCTGTATTTGTTTTAAAAAGCTACAAAGTGTTCCCTGAGTCCTAGCTTAACCAAACAGTGACTTAATGATTGACATTGTTTGTTTCCCATATTTTTGCTGTTATAAATATTGTAGGAACAAGTGTCGTTTCTGTGTGTGAAAATGTATCCATAGAATGAATTATCAGATTCAAAGTATAAATGCATTTATAGTTTAGAGTGAAATAGGAAACCTTTTGAATATGTTGAGCTGAGGCATGATGGGCTCTGATTTAAATCTTAAAGGTTCACTTTGCCTGCTCTGTTAAAAAAAAAAAAAAAAGAATGCAAAAATTAAAGAAAGAAGATAAGTTGAAGTTTTTACAATATTTCAAACTTGAGACCATTGTGGTTTTGGTCACTGTGGTTTCAACCATGGTGATGGCAGTGGAAATTTGAGAAGTGGCTGGATATATTTTGAAGGTGAAAGCAGCAGGATTTACTGGCAAACTGCATGTGGTGTGTAAAAGAATGAAAAGGGCCTGAGATGACTCCAAGAAATTTGGCTTGAGTAGCTAGAAAATGGGAGTTGCTGTCAACTGAAACAGCCACAAATACAAGAATTTACTGGAAGGGAAGAAGTTATCAGAAGCTCAGCTTTAGCTATGTTGGAGTTTGATAAAAAAAAAATAAAATAAAATAAACAAAATAAAACAATTAAAATTTTTAAAATAAAAAAAAAGATATGCTGAGATATGTTGGAGTTTGGGATGTTGATATCCAAGTGGGAATACTGAGTTAAGCAGCTGGATAAATAAATTTGGAGTTTGCAAAAGACGTCTAGTGATCCACAGTTTCAAACTCTTTTACCTATCTTCTATAGCTGTCATTTCCCCTGTAATTCTTTTCTCATATTTTATTTCTATTTAATGTTTTTTTTTCCACATTTCTATACTCTCTCTTCCTTAGACTCTTTATTTCCTGTGGGTTGTAATCTCCCTTGTGCTTCTTGTCATCGCCATCTCTCCCTCTTTTTTTTTTTTTTAATGATTTTATGTATTCATTTACTTGAGAGAGAGAAAGCACAAATGAGTAGGGGTGGAGCAGAGTGAGAGGGAAAGAGAGAGAATCAGACTCGCCCCTGAGCGCGGAGCCCAAACAGATGCAGGGCTCCATCCCAGGACCTTGAGATCATGACCTGAGCTGAAACCCAGTTGGGTGCTTAACGGACTGAGTTACCCAGACACCTCAGTCATTGTTATCTTTTATTCAGAAATATCTTTATTGTTTCTTCCTTTCCTACATTCCTTTATCTCCTAATTTCCCTCTATTGTCTAGCGATTTCTTCCACGGTTTTGTTTTGTTTTGTTTTTTTTGCTTATTTCCTTTGTAGTTGCAATTATTACATTAATTTTTTAAATTCTGAAAATAATTTTGCATTACAAGGGTTTTTTCCTTCTTTTATCCATGGACATCTTTTTGCAGCACAGGTTTTATGTACCCAATGCAGAAAGTTTTTGGTGGGTGCCTGGGTGGCTCAGTGGGTTAAAGCCTCTGCCTTCGGCTCAGGTCATGATCCCATGGTCCTGGGATCGAGTCCTGCATCGGGCTCTCTGCTCGGCAGGGAGCCTGCTTCCTTCTCTCTCTCTCTCTGCCTGCCTCTCTGCCGACTTGTGATCTCTGTCTGTCAAATAAATAAATAAAATCTTAAAAAAAAAGAAAAGAAAGTTTTCAGTGAGTTACTTCACCTATAAGGAAGTTCTGCTCTCCTTTCTTTTTTGTAGAATTTTTCTTATAATGCTGAATTTTTCCTTTCTTGTTTAACTGTATTTTAAGGAGTTGAGTTGTCTCAGACCAACTGCCAGCAGAAGGTTTTGCTTGGAGGCAGTTGCCTTCTAGGTTTTTTGACTTAAGTTTTCTACTCTCCCTTGCTACAGTGAAAATAGAGTGTCTCTGTGCACCCATAGCTCCTCTGCTTTTAGGATGTAATTTTGCAGATATGAGCTCTCACTGCCTTTCTTCAATAGCTGCTGCTAGTAAAAGAGGCGACCCACCTTCCCAAGTGTACTTTTTACTTTTAGAAGATAGTGCTTCCTGGAGCCCACTTTCTGTGTTAATCTTTTGCTACCCACCCCCACCTCAATATCCATGGCCTGTTTATCTTAGCCCATCTCATAGAGGTTCCAACTCTGTACATTTCCTTCTCATATCTCAGAGTGTATATTTCCAAGATTTTCCATTGTTGAGCCCCCTGTGCATGCCCTTTTCCTTTCCCACCATGCCATGATAGCTTCTAAGAGCAGAAATGAGAGTTCTGTTGGTGTCAGGTGCCAGGGCACACTGTTGTAGTTAGTAGATTTTCTTCTTATTATCTAGCTCAATATGTTAATGGCATACATGTGTTTCATTCTCCTTGTGGCTTTGCATGATTTCCAGAAAAGAAGCGGAACAATTCAGAAAGAAGTTGCCGTATTATCAGTACCAAAATTGGAAGTCATTCTTCTTTTAAAAATGGTTTTTGTTTTGTTTTTTTTCATATGGGTCCATATTCTAAAGTCATGAACATATATACAATGAAAGTTCTTCCTCTCATCTCTGTCCTCTGGCTGCCTATCTTCTCCTCCAACAAGAATATTTCCATTCTCTTGTATAACTTTCAGAGGTATTCTGTGAATTAAAAAAAAAAAAAGAATTAGGAATGTTTGCTTCTGAAAAGATGGGGTAGTTGTACTTCCCCCATTCCTTCCACTAAGTGCAGCTAAATCATAATTAAACACTATATATAAAACAAACATAAGATTCTAAAAGGGGGAGAGACAAAAGCAGACAGGCTAAGGACCACAGGATCTGATGAACAATATGTGGCTGAGTTTTCTTGATTTTTTTCTGCTTCACATACCTAGATTGGGCTCTAGAAAAACCAGCAACCTGGAGATGCCCCTGAGCACAGATAAAAAAAAATAATCCTCAAGACAAACTTATTCTATCTAGGTAAAGGGCCAGGAAAGGCCCTTTTAAACTTTTAAAAAAATAAGGAGAATATCTTCTTAATCTGGGGCTGAAGAATAGTTCTTAGACTGGACACCAAAAATCCATAAAAACAATCCTGACAAATTGAACCTCATGAAAATTACAAGCTTTTGCTCTGTGAAATGAAGAACCTGTTAGGAGACTGGGAAGACAAGCTATAGATGGAGAGAAAATATCTGCAAGCCACATATCCAACAAGAGACTGCTATCTAGAATATATAAAGAACTCTCCACGCTCAACATGTAAAAAACCCCAACAAGTTAAGAAATGGCAAATGACATGAACAAGTTGCTGAAGAGAGTCTAAAGCTGGCAAATAAACACATGGGAAAGTGTTCAACATTATGAGCCAGTTGAGGATATGCAAATGAATACCACAATGAGATATGACTACACACCTATCAGAATGGCCCAATAAAAACAAGTGACAGCACTCAGATGCTAGTAAGGATAGAGAGAAACGGGATCACTGGCGGAAATAGTACAGCTACTCTGGAAAGCACTTGGGCTGTTCTTTAAACAAGGAAATATGTAGCTGCCATCTGACCCAGCAATTTCACTTCTGGGCACTTAGTCTCGAGAAATGAAAACATGCATTCACACAAAAACCTGTGCATTCGTGTTTGTAGCAACTTTATCTGCAGTGGTCCCAACCTGAAGAGAACACAAAGATCCTTCAACAATGTTTAAACAAGCTGTAGTGCATCCATACTGTGGAATACTACTCAGAAATGTAAAGGAATGAATTACTGATACATACCACAACCTGGGTTGATCTCAGAGGTTTATGCCAAGTGAAAAAAAGCCAACCCTCCAAGTTTCCATTTTCCAAACTATTCATCTTTTCCTCTTCTATTTGTATACGATTTGATTCTATTTGTATACCATTCCTGAAATTCAGCATTATAGAACTGGAGAACGGGTTAGTAGTTGTCAAGGGTAATGGAGGAGGTGGGGTGAGTGGAGAATGGGTGTGACTATAAAAAAGGTAACTTGAGGCATCTTCATGGTGATGGATATTTTCTATACCTTAACTTGCTCACTGTCAGTGGCCTAGTTGTGATACCATTTAATAGTTTTACAGCCAGTTAACACTAGGGAAAACAGAGTAATGTGTACATGGGTTTGTTCTGTATTATTTCTTATAACTGCATATTACTCTATCATTATCTTAGAATAAAATGTACATGAACAAACACACAAGCACCACGACTACAACATACTGTGTGCTCTGGCCTTTGCTTCATAACATCCAGACATTGCACAAAGAAGTAGAACAAAAGCAAAGCAAATAAGACAGAAACACAAACACCCCCACTGCCACAGAATTTATAACATCAGACATGATCATTTGTACAGTGCAGTTTTGCAGTAAGTTATTTTAAATACCATGCAGCAGTAGTTAGGTCAGTTCTTCAATGTGTTTGAACTTGGCTGTTCTACACTGTGGCCCGGGTACCTATAAGTGTTACGTGGGCCACTTTCCTAATGGGAAGTTAAGAATTCTCATTTGTACAAAACAATGGAAATTATTCATATTCTTCTAAATATTGATTAACAAGTAATTGTAGATAAGGAATACTGGAAAGTCAGGGCACCTGGGTGACTCAGTTGGTTAAGCCAGGTCATGATCCAGAAGTCCCAGGATAGAGTCCCACATTGGGTTTCCTGCTCAGCAGGGAGTCTGCTTCTCCCTCTGACCCTCCCCTCTCTCATGCTCTCTTTCTCTCCCATTCTCTGTCTCAAATAAATAAATTAATAAGCAGAACTCTCAAAAAAAGGGGCGGGGGTGATGCTGGAAAGTCATGTAGACGTCAGGATTACCAGTGTAAGAAAATGAGACTTCACTGTTTGGTGGCTTCATGTTTTTCATGCCCACAGTTGCCTGATAGCACCCAACAGTGTGTTGTAGGAATGATCACATGCCATTTCAGGGTTGCCTAGAAGTGATTGCAATATTGGGGTAGTGACAAGCATAATATTTTGAAATACTTATAGTAACTATAGTAATTATAATGGGGTATGAAAGTATGGGTGATTGCTGCAAGAATGTATGTGTGGTACGTATTATGGTATTATAATGTCAGTGCCGCCACAGGAGGAAATGAGAAGGAGGGTTTGGAAGGAAGATGTTTATTATACCCACAGGTCTGAGGGGTGCCCAAAAGGGGGGGCCGCTGTAGGCCATGCAGGACCACAGGGAAAAGCACCAGTATCCATCAGGAGGCCCAAGATAACACCAGAGAAAAGTCTGTGGCTGAGCCTTTATTGGGACTTCCTCAGGAAAGGCAAAGCAGGGCAGGGAAAACAATTTAGGATTGGCCACTTTGAATAATTCTTGTCAGCTTTGGACTATATGGGTGGTTTCTGGTTGCCTGGTACTTGGCCTTGGGATGATTTCAGGCAGGGAAAATATTGGTGTGTGAGCATTAGATAAGGAAGTAGATGGGCAGAGACTAATGATGGGTTGGTGAAAGGTATGTTTCTGGCTGGTTGAGCCCTCTGCTCTCTCCAAGAATTGGCTAGCCCTGAGAGGGCAGTCTCTGCCCAGTAGTGAAGCCTCCCAACAAAATCATGGACTTCCTGAAATCAAACTTAGGGCTAGTGTATGTTTGTAGGCTGCTAGTGATCTGATAGAGGGCAGAACTGAAGATGTGGATGACAGGAGGCATTGACGTAGAATGAAGAGAAGGTAGGAGTGTAGAATCCATAACATAAGTGAGGGAGCACTTGCATTTTACAGGGGCAGGACCTCCCATTCCTACTAACCAGAGGGGAGGCATAGAGAATGGGTACAAATGTATATCTTTGCAAGATTTGGTGGTGAAAAGTTGTGAGTGCTCTTACTTGATTGCCTCGAGTTTCCTAGCAAGTTACAAAACAGGAATGGTACCTCAGAATGGAAAGGGTTGGGCAGGTATCCAGGGGAAATAGTAATTTTGGAAAGTGAGCACATTAGAAAACTTTTCAGGATTGCAGGGCATCGTTGAGTGACCACAGATTTAAGTCAGCTGTTTTGAATCTTTTTCTTGGACAAAACTGAGCTATAGGCTACTCATAAGCGTACTGATATCTGGAAAACAATGTTTAAATATCACTGTTTGACGTAATTTCTAGTAATTCTTTTTTTTTTTAAAGATTTTATTTATTTATTTGACAGAGATCACAAGTAGGCAGAGAGGCAGGCAGAGAGAGAGGGGAAAGGAGGCTCCCTGCTGAGCAGAGAGCCCAATGCAGGGCTTGATCCCAGGACCCTGAGATCATGACCTGAGCCAAAGGCAGAGGCTTACCCCACTGAGCCACCCAGGCACCCCCTAGTAATTATTTCTAATTATTATGTCATACTATAAGAAAAGAAATTTCAAACAATGATCAAAATGAAGGTTAAGTATTAGGATAGAATACATTATGATTTGTATAATTTAGATTTGTCTTAATCTAGCAAAATTTATAATTAATTACATATATAATCATAATAATTTTTATCTTGGCTATAACTTCAGCATTAGGGTTCTTGCATAACCCATGACCCAGTAACTTATTAGAAATCCTTATTAATATCTGTATTTGTGTTATCTTTCAGTATGGACCAGTGTTTACAGTCTTCGTTATGGGCACCCGAATGACCTTTGTTACTGAAGAAGAGGGAATTAATGTGTTTCTAAAATCCAAAGAAGTAAATTTTGAGCTAGCAGTGCAAAATCCTGTCTATCGTACAGGTAAAGAATATTTTCAGATAGTTTATTTGAAATACAACTTTGGAGTCCAAGAGTAGCTTTGTTAACAATTATATCCTCACTCCTCTATCAAGAATGTTGATGGCCCCTTCCTTATTTTATACTTTAAAATCAGGACAGAAGGTAGAAAGAATATCTGATGAGTTCGGTCATTGAAAAACAAATTATTGGCAGCTTCACGTAAGTCTTAATTATATGTGGGTAAGAGATGAGGTACCCCACTGTTGTTTACTTTGGAAAATATCTGGAATCTGTATCCTGTTACAGCTCCCAGGATGTCCTTCACTCTGTTCTGCTACTGTGTAGACAATGTTCCACAGGCTATATCTCTTGGCTTGATCACATGTTGCTACTCTGCTCACTGAAAGTAGAATTCTACTGCTTAATGCACCCTTTACTGTGGCATTTCCTGACACATTCCTAGGGCTATTAAGGTAAGTGGGGCTTGGCCTCATGTAATCCGTGGCCTTTTGCTCTCCCTCCTCAGAGACTTTTGGATTGTACTTCTCAGCATGCTTCCGGTGTGACCACCCACTTGATTTCTTCCCAGGCTGCAGATATGAGGTGCTGAGGCCACTCGTCCTCCCAGGAATGGGGAGCTGTTTCGTTTTGGTGCCTCATTCTTTTCTCTGCTTCTGTAATGTCTGTGCTTGCTTCTGTTGTCTATGAGCTTCTTCCTCTTGGTTTCCTTTTTGGCCTCTTTCTTAGGTTCCTCTTCATGTAGCCTCTCATGCATCTCTTGCCATTAAACGAAAAAAAAATTTTAGAAGCTGCCCGTGACCAAGAGCATGATGGTTGTTTCTTCTTGCCTGCATGAAGATCACAACATGTTGGTTAAATTCTTTGACTATTGATTGCTTCTCGGTACTTAAACTATGGAATTCCAGATCAAAGAATATAAATATTTTGAAGTTTGAAGGCTCTGAATCTGTAAGTTCACATATCCCTCCAGAAAAACATGGCAACTTACTTGCCAATCAGGGGTGCATGGAAGTGATCAAGTTTTTTCACATATGCTGCCTCTGGGGACTTTGATGTTTAAATATTTCTATTTAATAGACAAAATATGTTAAGATGTGCTCTTGAGTCAGCTTCCTATTCCTCTAGTATATCCCCCTAGTACAGAGAAGATCTATGCTCGGGAAATTGAAACATTATTTTTAATTGATAATAAAATACATAATAGGCTGATGAAATAGAAAACTAAAAACTATTTTTTGAAAAAGCTACCTTACAGACAATAAAACAAGATTAAAGAAAAATATAAAAGAATAATGAGTTTAAAAAGTCATACTGTTACTAGATGAACTCAAGCAGGAGGTGTGTATCATGGAAGAAACATGAGCACTAATACAAAGGAAGTAGTGGACCCAAAGCTACTCATGGGGTAAGGAAGTGTAGACGCTTGAAGAAGAAATAGAAGTTGGCAGGAGAAACGTGTGACTTATAGCTGTGGGTGTGTGGAAATGAGGTGAGGCTAGTCAAGGAGAGTGTTTTGCACAGCTAGAACATCTAATAAAAATGCTGGGAAACATAAATATAAATATTGGAAATACCACAGTGTACCTGACATACAAATCTCGGGGGAGAAGAGCCTGGAAATGTCACTGGAAAACTAGAAAGATGGTAGAAGGCCTTTTGTAAACTTTGTAAAATGGAGGAAGCCAATGAAAGCTTTTTAACGTGCAAGTAAAAATCACCAGTTTTGTGTTTCCCATAGGCCCTCCTAGTCACCCATTTGTAGATCACCCCCAAACGTGAATTTCCCTGCAGACTCTTACAGTCTCATGGGATAGGTTGAATCTTCACCTCCTTTTACTTGCAGGAGGTGATTTTATATACTGGGAAGGCTTTGACTGCAGTCCCTGTGGCCAAGTAATAGTAGAGGTAGATTGACTGTTTGCTTCAAGGAATTGTTGCTTCTGTTAAAAATAGTTTTCTTTGTTTTTAGCATCAATTCCAAAGAATACTTTTTTAACATTGCATGAAAAACTTTATGTCATGATGAAAGGGAAACTAGGGACATTCAACCTCTATCAACTCACTGGACAACTGACTGAAGAATTACATGAGCAACTGGAGAACTTGGGCACTCATGGGACAATGGAGCTGAACAACTTAGTAAGGTAAAATACATGCATTAGTAGTGTTTGAGCTTGTTGGTTTTTTTGGTTTTGGGAGTTTTTTGGAATAAAAAACTTGGAATCCTGCACATTGAACTTTAAGAAAATTATCTGGTAGATTAATGAAGTCGATCTAACTGGTAATTTAAGAGATTTTATTAATCTTTTACATCTTAATTAATGGACAATTTTTCATTAGCACTCCGATTTTAAGGTGAGCCAATATGATCGTTTTAATACATTTACAGTAATTTCTCCTCAGCCATTCCATGCCATGTCGAACATACCTACCTAGAGGGAATGCTAAGAGACAGGTGAGACAGGGAAGGGCACTGGAGGGAATCAAGTAACCTCAGCCATGTTCTGAAGATTTCTGGTAAAGGTAAGGGCTGGGCCTAGGAGCTGTGAGAAAAATTCTTCATGTGCATAAGGAGATTTGATCAATTGAAGTTACCTATTAAGCACTTTCCATCTCAGTGGGACACTGGGATGCTGAAGGCAGGATTCAGTAGTTCAGACTCATAAAAAAGAATAACAGTTAATATTTTGTTAGAGGTCCAGAAAGAGAGAGAGAAAAAAACAATAGCAACAAAAAAAGGCAAGCAAAGGACCAACCTTTTAGCATGCCCAGTATCTACAACAAACCAAGCAAATTCTTGGATATCTTGAAACTTTGGGGGGAAGGAGATCCTGAAAAATTTCTAGTGAGGAAGAGATGGCAAATAAAACTGAAACAAACAGTACTTAGTGTTACTAACCTAGGTCGTATTAACAATCTTTGATATTCTTTCCCTTATTATGCCACAGTAATTATTTTTATTCACTTATGGTGATAGATATTATACTCCAATTTGTAGTAGTTTAAATCTGTAGGATCCTATGAGAGCTTGGGAAATTTGGTAACTCGTGTTGCCCTGATTTTTTGGCTCTCTTTTGCTGCTGTCTAAAGTCATGGACTGTATCTTAGTTATTGCTATTATTTACTAAATGAGAACTTGTTGAAATTATATTGAATCAATTTATTTCTACACATGATCTCACATTTATCAAGATCTAACAATGATTGCTTAGAAAGCCTTTTAAAATCTTCAGATAAATGAACCACAATTTCAGTTACCCCTAAGTTATCTTGACCACAGTAAACAAATATTAAAACCTTTTGAAACTGATTCTTTCCCAAAAGAATCTGTTGCGTATTATTATTTACCCCTAATATATAGCTATTAAATAATGTCCTTTTTTTGTTTCTTTCGCCTTTCTTCTTTGGTCATTGGGTCTGACTTTCTATGTGTTTTTCTTTGTAGGCATCTCCTTTATCCAGTCACAATGAATATACTCTTTAAAAAAGGCTTGTTTCCCACAGATGAGAGAAAAATCAGGGAGTTCTATCAGCATTTTCAAGCTTATGATGAAGGTTTTGAGTACGGGTCCCAGATGCCAGAATATCTCCTAAGGTAGGGAGCTCTTCCCTACAATTAATTCACTGACCAAGCTCCTCCCAGCAATTTCCCTGTTCTAAGTAGAGAGAGCAGCATCTCCGAGGAAGAGACAGGAGCTACTTCTTAAGACGAACTTGTTTTTGGTGTTGTGGGTGACGTGATGGAGGAACTGAAGAAGAGAAATGCGTTATTTCCTTTTTTTTTTCCCCTTATTTTGAGGAGCAAAAATGAGACAGGGAGAGAGAGAGAGAGCCAGAGAGAAGATACGAGAATGAAACAAAGAGTTTGTTTTGAGGCCTTTTATCCTGTTTACTGTTATTATGATCACATTCATTGCTATACTTTGGAACCCTGCTAAATCATCAGGCATGACCAGTCTTAGAGTCTGACATGGTTGGCCTTGTTCTCCCTGAGGCACAAGGAGGTATGGCCAAATGTATTTTTCACAGTTGGCTCAGTGGTTCGAATGCAAAATAAAACATGAGTTTTTAAATGTCTTGGCAGTTGGTTTATAGTGGTGACTGGTCAGAAAGTATGAAAAAGATTGTAGCCAGTTTGCTTTACCTGGCTTAAGCCAGCACTGGGTCCTTGTGCTAGTTTCTCATCCTCCAGCCACTGCTAACAGCCAGAGTAAAAGTAGAATAATAAGGTCATGGGCTCTGTTTTTGTTTGTTTTTGTTTTTTTTTTTATTCAATGCCAATCCTATAGGGATTCAAACATTTGTTTGCAAAAACCCCACTAAGATGTGGCTGCCTTGCCCACTCCATTTTCTTTGTGATCTAGTAAGTCTGAAGGTAGACCTCGCATGAAGTTCTAGGAAACTTAAAGACAAAATTTGGAGAAGTAATTACGATTCCATAGATATTCCCCCCTTTAATGCTACGACCTATTACTCCTGATGTGCTTTCAAATTAATTTATGCACGTTTTTTTCTTGCCTAGAAACTGGTCAAAATCCAAAAAGTGGCTTTTAGCACTTTTTGAGAAAACCATTCCAGATATGAAAACATACAAATCTGCAAAAGATAATTCCATGGTAAGTAGTTTTTTGCTAAAGCAAGTGAGTTTTTGCTAAAATATATGGGATGAAAACAGTAATAAGGTATGATTTTTAAAATAATTTTTTTCCAAAAATCATGAGATTATTTAGGTAACATTTTGTGTCAAATACTGTGTTGGATTTTTACATACATTATTCTACTAAACAACTTGTAACAATGAGGTAGGTATTAATAGTCTTCTACATAAGAAAAAACCAAGGCTACAGACAACAGCATATAACAAGGTGCTGAGGTTTTTATTGATTTATATATTACATAGTTAGGTCAACAGCGATAGTTGGGAGTTATGGCACATTAGATAAGGATAACAGAGTTCTGCAAAGTAGACGTTGTTCTCGATGCCATTATCACTAATTATTTCTCTCTTCAAATAAAAGGAGGTAGTGAGGTATAATTTGAAAAGCAATGCACTGGAAGCCACTGTCCCAAGTGTCCTAGACTTGTGGTTCTTCAGGTGTGGTTCCTAGACCAATGGTACCAACTTCGTCTGGGGAGGACTCAATCAGAGCCTCTGGGGTGGAGCCCCCAACCTGTGGTTTCATAGCCCTTCCAGGTGTTTCTGATGCTTGTGTAATGACAAGTTCTCAACCCTGCCTGCTCATCAGAATCTCGGGGAGCTTTTGGAAACGACCTGATTCTCCAGACCCACCCTCCCCTTCATTTGACTGGGATTCACTTGGTCTGAACATGGGCTCCAATTCAGTCACCAGTCTCATGACCTTGGGCATGGCATCCTGTCTCTTGGCTCAGTTTCTACACCTCTCTCATAGAATGTGGGGATTAAGTGAATTAATATTTGTGAAGAAGTTAGAGAGGAGGGAGGACTACATAAGAGTTTAGACCATGTGTTTATCATTAAAAATTAGACCTTTTATTTTGTTTTTTTTTTAAAGATTTTTACTTGTTAATTTGAGAGGGAGAGAGCATGCACGTGCATACAAGCAGGAGGGAGGGGCAGAGAGAGAGGGAGAAGCAGACTTCCCACTGAACAGGGGGCTGATATAGGGCTCAATCCCAGAGATCATTACCTGAGATCATTACATGAGCCAAAGGCAGACATTTAACCTAGTGAGCCAGCCAGGTGCCCCCAAAATCAGACCTTTTCTTACTTATAGATGATGTCAAGTGTTTTTATTTGCTTGCCTTTCATTATTACAGCAAGTATTACCACAAGCAACTCTGCTTAACACTGGAAGGGAAGATCACTTCAGAAAAAAAGCAATGTATGAATGTTTAATTATTTCCCACCAGAATAAAGGGAATAGAAAGCTATTTTGGAATGCCCCACCCTGATAAACAGTGTTTTAGCTAAGGATTCTACTTTACAAACAGACCCAACACATTTTGTTTGCATCGTTTCCCAGGATTTAGGGGTGAAGAGGCATGTGTATAAAAGATGTACCCAGATGGATCTGTGCTCTGCGGGCCTGGCAAACAGGGTTTTGAATGCCCCAGCTAAAACTCTCCACTGACATTACTTCTAGAGCAGCATTTCTTTTTCCTACTCTGAAGAAATGAGGCATTTTTAATCATGGGTACTCTAACTCTCTGTTTGAATAAAGACAGATTTTGCATTTTGCTGAAGCTAATCCAATGTTTAAGACTTGGGGGCAGAACTCAGTTTGAACATTCAGGAGCAGTTTTCATTTTTTGTGTGTATAATTTTTGTTTTTTTCCAGCAGTGTTCACACTGAGCTTGTGTTCTGTACCCATTTTTTTTTTTTAATGTGGTCTAAGAAGAAAATAAAAGATTCTGTTGTCTTCTGTATAAGTAGATTTCAATGGCCTAGTTAAGCAGAAGACTGGAAGAAGTTTTTGTTTTTTGGAAATATTACACACACATCCTATTACATTATAAACATCAAGTGTGGTGATTTCTCCCTTGTTATTCTAGATATGTATTAAACTAGTATTTTCATTTAAAATTAAGATTTCACCTACAGAATAGCATCCAAAGAATGAAATCCACGTATAGGATTTTCCATGAACTATAAACTTTGTGTTATTTTAATTTATGTTGTATGATAGAAACCAGCAGTGAATAAAATTTATACTTAAATAATTTGCAATTTTGCTAATCCATTGTTATAAAAGCAATAAGACATCATTAACATTTATGGGGAGCTTACGCTGTGCTAGGCATAGTGTTACACATTTCACAAATTCATGACTCGTTTTTCACAGCAGCTCTAATACCCAGAAAACTGGAGATTATTAAAACCAGAAAACTGAGGATTAGAGTAGTTAATCACTTTGGAAACATTACATGCCTTTGTAAGTCGCAGTTCTAGTCTCTCATCGTGTATTTTCTTTGATAGTGATTTAACAGTTATTTTATGTATCCCAAGATCTGAAGCAAAACTACTACATAGTGGTACAATACAGTTCTCTTAATCCCTAATCCATGGGAGTTGTGGGCTGTATCTCTCATGGGGCAGTATATCGCAGTAGCTAAGAGTGTGGACTCTGGAGCAGGGGCCAGGCTCACAGCGTTTGAATTCCAGCTCAACCACCGACAAGCTATCTGTCCTGGCTGAGTTCCCTAACTTAAGTGGCTTCAGTTTCCTCAAATGTAAAACGGTGAAGATAATAGTATCTACTTCTTCAAATTGTACTGAGGATTGAATGGTTGAACATTTGCAAAGCCCTTAAAGCAGTACTCGCCTTAGCAAGCAATGACTAGGCATTAGCTGTCACTATTTTTATCACCTGAATTTGAGTTATTTAAGATTCAAAGTACATGAGTAACTTAATGCAAATGTATCTGAATCTCTTCCCCACGATGGAGAATGACCATTAACAAAGGTGTGACTGGGAAACCTCCCAGTGAAGATAAAGCTTCCATGGAGTTTGTGTGATGATCTGAGAGCCACCATAGGTGGACTTGGATGGGGCCCTGATCTTAGTTGGCACCATTCCAGTCAGATATCCCTTCTCTGCATATTGTGGTATTTATACTATCTCCTGGCTTGGCAGTGCTTTCTCCATGGTGTACAGGCTGAGAATCTTCATGGCAAATGGGGGTAGGGTTTGCTCTGGAATGCTCCAGATACCTGTGTTTCTGTGTTGCTTGCATTTTCCTAAAAGCAGAGGTTTATTTTTAAAATTGTCAAAATGATAATATGTACTAAGTTTTGTTTTAAGCCCTTTATAGGTAGTAACTGGTTTAATACTCACAACAATTCTATGAGGTAGATACCAAGTTATGACCATTTTATAGATGATGAAATAGAGATGCAGAGCTTAAAGTAACTTGTCCAAGGCTATCTGGGTCTTGACTAACTAAGCCAGATTCTGGTTCCACATAGAAGGATCTTGGAAGTTGCCACTCCATCCTGACAACAAGTGCAAGGCTGAACAGACCAGTACTAAAATGATCAGATGGGGCTTTAAAACAGCTATGCTTAATATGTCAAGGGCTCTAATACATAAAGTAGACAGCATGGCAGAACAGATAGATAATATAAGCAGAGAAATGGAAATCCTAAGAATAATTAAATGCTAGATATAATAAACACTATAACATAAATGAAGGATGCCTTTGATGGGCTTATTTGTAGACTGGCAGAGCTGAGGGAAGAATCTCTAGAGGCTATAGCAGTTGAATGTCCCAAAACTGAAGAACAAAGAGAGCAAAGACTAAAAAAAAAGTAGAACAGAATACCCAAAGACTATGGGAGTGTGGGACAACTATAAAAGGGATAGCATCTGTACAGTGGGAATATGCTAGAAGGAGAAGAAAGGGGGAAAGGAGCAGAAGAAGAATTTGACACAATAATGACAGAATTTTCCCACAACTGACGTCAGACACCAAACCATAGATGCAGGAAGTTCAGAGAACACCAAGGCATGTAAACACCAAAAACATCATTTTTAAATTATAAAAAAAAAAAAAAAACAAAGATAAAAAGTCCTAAAGAAGCCAGAAGGGAAAACACCATATCTATAGAGGAACAAAGATAAGAATTTTTTCTGACTTCTCCTGAGAAACTATGCAAAACAAAAATAGAGTAGAGTGAAATATTAAAAGAGTAGAGTGAGAAAAAAAAAAAACAAACAATCAATCTGGAATTCTGCACCCTGTGAAATTATCCTTTAGAAGTAAAGTTGAAATAAAGGCTTTTTCAGACAAGCAAAAAATGAGAGAGTGACAAGAAATATTAAAGGAAGTTCTTCAGAGAGAAGAAAAATAATATAGGTCAGAAACTTAGATCTATATAAAGAAGGGAAGAGCATCAAAGAAAAAATAAGTAAAGGTGAAATAGAAATTTATTTTCCTTAATCTTAATTGATCTAACAGGTAACAATTTGTTAAAATTATAATAGCAACAATATATTCACACACACACACACACACACACACACACACACACCACTTACATGTGCTTGTATATAAATGAAATTATTATGTATGGTTATCTGCATGTCTGTCTGTATCCTTTATCATATCCTTCTATAATAATAATCCAGTAAATAAAATGTTTCTCTGACTTGCGTGAACCCCATAAGCAAATTAACTGAATGTGAGGAAGGGTTGCGGGAACCTCTGATTTATACGAGCAGTCAGAAGTACGGATAACAAACTAGACTTGAAGCAGGCATCTGAATTCCAAGGATGAGGTAGTTAGAACCTCCAATCTGTAGCCAGTTGGCACAAAGTACAGATAATAGCCTGGGCTGTGACTGGCACCTGAAGGGCAGGTGGGAAGTGGGGAAAAGATACAGTCTTGGAGGACTAAATCCTTAACCTGTAGAACCCCATGTTATTTCTGGGTAGATGGTGTCAGAATTGAGTTGAACTGAGTTCAACTAGATGGTGTCCTGAGTGTTTTTATTGCTGTTTGGAACTCCCCCTCCACATATACACACACATTAGAAATTGGTATCAGAATTTCATAGTGAGTATGTCCTCTTTACCACTTCTTTTCAACATAGTGCTGGAAGTCCTATGCAGTAAATCCAGAAAGAAAATAAAAGTTACATAAATTGGGAAAGCAGATAGAAAACTGCTTTTTTCACAGATGTCATGATCATATTTGTAGAAAATCCAAGAGAATAGACAAAAAAACTACTGAAGCTAACAAACAATAATAGCAATGTTGCAAAATACAAGTTAATATCCAAAAGGTAACTGCCTTCCCATGTACCAATCATGAATGAGTAAAGTATGAAATTAGAAACACAATGCCATTAACATCAGTATCCCCCAAAATGAAATATTTAGGTATAAACTTGACTAAAGATATATAAGCTCTGTATGAGGAAAGCTACAAAACTCTGATGAACAAAACCAAAGAACTAAGTAAATAGATTATTATATGTTCATGGATAGGAGGATTCAATATTCTCAAGATGTCAGTTCTTCCCAACTTGACCAATACATTCAAAGCAGTCTCAATCAAAATCCCAGTGACTTATCTTATGGATATCAAAAACTAGTTCTAAAGTTTACATGGAGAGGCAAAAGACCCAGAATCGCCAACACAATATTCAAGGAGAAGAACAGAGTTCTTCCAAAGAGCAATGCTACCCAACTTCAAGATTTACTGTAATTAATGTTCTAGTGCTGTATGGGTGAAAGAATAGACAAGCAGATCAGCGGAGCAGAATAGAGAGCCCAGAAATAGATTCCTTTAAATATAATCAACTGATGTTTGACAAAGAACCAGAGGCGATATAGTGAAACAAAGATAGACTCTTCAACAAATGGTGTGGGAACAACGGGACATCCACAGGCAAAAGGAAAAAAAAATTTAAAAAGAATAGTCTAGATAGAGATCTTGATACAATTCACAAAAATTCACTCAAATGAATCATAGATATAAGTGCAAAATGCAAAATTATAAACTACTAGAAGATAATGTAGGAAAAAACCTAGTTGGCCTTAGGTACGGTGATGCCTATTTAGATATAACATCAAAAACATAATCCATGAGAGAAGATGGAAGCATATGAAAAGATACTCCACACCGCATGTCTTGGGGGAAATCCAAATGAAAACAACACGGAGACACCACTACTCTCATCCTGGCCAGCATCAGAAACACTGGCAACACCAAATACTGGCAAGGACATGGAGCAACAGGGACTCTCCTTCCTTGTTGGTGGGGATGCAAAATGGTGCGGACATTTTGGAAGACGCTTTGATGGTTTCGTACAAAACAGGGCATACTCTTGCCATAAAATCTACCAGCTGTGCTCCTTAATATTTGCCCAAATGATTTCGAAAACTTATGTCCACCCAAAAACCTGCATTTGGATGTTTAAAGTAGTTTTATTCATAACTGTTAAAACTTGGAAGCCACCAAGATGCCTTTTAGTAGGTGAATAGATAAACTGTGCCACATCCAGGGAATGGAATATTATTCAGCACTAAACAGAAATGAGCCTTCAAGCCATGAAAAGACATGAAGGAACCATAAATGTGTATTACTAAGTGAAAGAGGTCAATCTAAGAAGATTATGTAATGTATGGTTTCAACTATATGACATTCTGGAAAAGGCAAGATGTGGAGAAAGGAAAAAGATCAGTGGTTTTGGGGGAGGGAGGAGAGGTACACTGGCAGAGCACAGAGAATTTTTAGGGCAGTGAAAATAATTTATATGACATTATAATGGCAAATATATATCACCATGCATTTGTCCAAACCTATAGATTTTACAATGCGAAGAGTCAACCCTAAGGTAAACTATAGGATTTAAGTGATTGTGATGTGTCAATGTCCTTGATCCATGGTTAAAAAAAAAAAAAAGTACCATTTTGGTGAATGATAGTGATAAATAGGGAAGGCTATGCCTGTGTAGGGGTCAGAGTTATATGGGAATTCTTTGTACTTGCTTCTCAATTTTATTGTAAACCTAAAATTGTGATAAAAATAAAGTATTTAAGAAAAAAAATCAAAACCAAAAACGAAGCCAGGGTTTGAACCAATGCAGTAAAGCAATTGTGCTCTAGAGTGCCTACTCCTAATCACTATGCTACCAGTAACTACATAAACCTTTTAGCATGCCTCAAGCTGCAAACCTAAGAACGACAGAAATAATGTATTTGAGATTAAGGAAAAAGGTGTGATCTATGTTTATGAACACCATTCTTTGTCACATAGCTGTGGTTTGACAAGATGTATTTCTTTTAAACAGACATTAATGCAGGCTATGCTGGATATCATAGAGACGGAGAGAAAGGAAGAAGAGAGTCCCAATTATGGGCTCTTATTACTTTGGGCTTCTCTGTCCAATGCTGTCCCTGTAAGTATATTAGTAAAATAGGGGTTATATTTCTGTCTCCTGCAATTTCGGTTTTTTCCCTTCGTTATTATTTCTTTTCTTTTCTTCTTCTTCTTCTTTATTTTTTGTTTTTTGTTTGTTTGTTTGTTTTTGTCTTTTCACTTCTTTATTACAGGAAAGAAAAAGGCTACAGTGGATTTGGTTGTGAGCTAGAAAAACAAAACCGAATGCCTAATGAAATCTAATAAGATCACAAAGGAGGCAGAGCAGAGACATTAAGTGAATTCTGCCCTTTGCAAGGCAAGCTTGTAGCAGGCTAAGGGAAAAGCTTGCACTTTGGAATCAGTTGTGACAACACCTGCTAATGGAGAGCTTTCTTTGTCAGGCAACATGCTTAGTATTGGCACTGCAAAGATGAGTAATTCTTTTTTTTTTTTTTTTAAAGATTTTATTTATTTATTTGACAGACAGAGATCACAAGTAGGCAGAGAGGCAGGCAGAGAAAGAAGGGAAGCAGGCTCCCTGCTGAGCAGAGAGCCCCATGCGGGGCTCGATCCCAGGACCCTGGGATCACGACCTGAGCTGAAGGCAGAGGCTTTAACCCACTGAGCCACCCAGGCGCCCCAAGATGAGTAATTCTTAACTCTGTCATTTTATTGGGGAGAGAGTAGGTAAATGGATAGTCTGGGATAGAATTAGGCATGAATCAAGATAACCCCCGCCAGAGCTATAGAATCTCATGGAGACAATTTAAACCCTCAGCCGCCTTTTCTTTATGGTTAAAAAGGATTAATACAACCGGTATGGTCCTAGGACTTGGGTACTTAATAAATGGTAACCCTCCTTTCTCTATAAGGTTGTTGTGAGAATTCAGTGAGATAAACCCAGCTGGTGCCCAGTGAATATCAGTTCTTTGTCTTCCCCTCTACCCATTCTCCTGCATGCCATTCCTGTTTGTGTTTCCTGGCATCTTGCTCCTGTAAGTTTCCCCATGAATGGAGCTAGTGACATCGGAACTCACAATACTAAAGAAAGCAGAACGTTTTAACTGTTTCTTTCTAAAGCTGTTATGAACTAGATTAAAGCCATGTGATATGTCTGCCCCTTCTTATCTGATGCACATCAGGGAGGATCTCACATTAGCCTAAACTGCTCTGATATTATTTGAGAAATTAAAGGGTAACCTGGGGTTTCTACTGAGCAGGAATATTCAATCCATCTCTAATGATAAATGTGTCCGTTTTCTTTTTTCTTCTAACAAATAGGGATGAGATATTTCAGGTATCATTTATGTCTCCTTTCTCTTAGTGAAGGCTTTTTAAGTACTGATAGTCTAGTTTCTTTTCATGGGTTGTAAACTGACTGGGTAAAGAGCAGAAGTAGAAATTCTGCCGTCTCTGCCATACGTACTTCATCTGGCATGGGCAAAATAAAAATCATCTAATCCTTTTTCCCCTCCTTTATGTACTTCTGATATCATGCCCTGATTTCTCTTTGCGTCGTTTTCTTGGATACTGATTAAGCTGTAGCAAAATTAAAAGGCAAATGTCAGAACAGCTCCCTAAGCGGAACAGAACAGCCCTTCCTGTCACTGGATTAATTTTCAAGATCTTATTAGAGAGATCCTCCAGAAGAAGGGGACACAAAGCCCCATTGATCTGACTCAGGGGAAGTCAGTTCTTTGGATTCTGTTCCTGGCACCGGCCTGAAAGGATTTAAATCATGAATTTCAGAAAGAAAGTGTCTGATGATTAGTGAGAGTTCCATCTTACTGGCTCTCAGTGGCACCTCCAAGAGGCAGCTGGTGTGCAGGCGAAAACCCTCGAAAGGCTTTAGAGTCAGGCCAAAAGCCTAATCCCAGTGCTGGGTGACAGTGAGTCAAGTGTTTAACCTCTCTGAGTCTCAGTGTTCTCATCTATAAAATAGGGTGAGTGTTATCTACCTCATTGGATGGTCATGAACATTATATTTTTAAGATATGGAAAGTGGCTGACAGTCCCTGGAAGAAAGAAGGTGCTCAATGAATGTTAGCTTTCTTTTATGAAAAGTAAGGCTGTTGTTTCAATCATTACTTTCAGTGGTGCATTAATAATAAACTGCCCTGTCTTCCAAAACTGGACCACTCAAATGCCTCAGGGTGGGAATGGCCGCTGCTGTCTGGCTTCAGTGATCTCCCCTCACTGCCTAGAGAACCCCCAAAAGCCCTGCCAGTGAGATAAGTGGTGGGGCCTGTCCTTTCTTGGTGCCCAGGTCAGGTTCTCTTCTCTCCCATTCTGGGCTCTCCCTCAAGGGGCGTGGAACTCAGAGCTCAGGCTTGAGATAGGCTGGGGACAGGACAGATCACCAGAAGGCTCCATTGTGGTTGAGTGAACTTTGGTAGACTGGCCCAAAATACCAACCATAATTTGCGAAACCATTTGTATGGGAAAACCATTTCCAGCTTCCAAGAAATCCCTGCCCAATAAATCTTGTGGACCATTTTTCCAAAATGAATCTCACGCTGACATTTTATCGTTGTTATTCCTTCTCCCAAGCTCTTTCTGATCCCTTTCAGTACTGACCACGACCCCCCACCCCATCCCACCTTACCCTCGACTCCCACAGTCTGTGTTGTCTGTCCCACCCATTGCCTGTACCCTTAGCTCTTTTTTCTCCTGATTGCATTTCGTATCCCCAACTAGACGTGAAAGTTCTTTGGGCAGGAATGATATCTTGTACATGTTTGTGCTTACCATGATTGTAGAAGACTGTCTGACTTGTTATAGAGACTCCATCAATATTTGTTAAATCTCTTTTGAATGGAACAATAAATGATGCTGAAGAGCATACCCCTTTTATCTTCTCTTACTGGGCTGGACTTTCCTCCTTGTCCCTTTCCACCTTTATTCTTATCCCAAAAACATTGCAGTGGCTGCTTCTGAAGTTCAGTGAGCCAGGTGGCCCTTCTCCTTTTTGAGCTGCCATCACCATGGACTTGACCCTTTGGCAAAATACTAATTGATACTTTGGGGAGCGATCTTTAACTGGGCGTGCACGAAGATCCCGAGGTCATTTATTCTTGTTTGTTTCCTTAATATATGTAAATTTCTTATTTACTCATTACTGTCTTTTATGTGACTTTTCTTTTTTTTAAATGTAATTGAGTTTTTTACCAAATTTAAAAATGATAAACAGCACCTTTGTACAGCCATGAATAATTTAGCTGAATTCCTTGTGTTCATTATAAAATAAGTATTACCCAATTTTTGTGACTCTCTAAGCACTGTTTGGTATAACTCTGAACCCCTCTTTTGTATAACTGAAAATCTATGTGGTGTCCACTAAGCTGTTTTTCCCCCATTACAAATTCTGACCCTTTAAATAAGACGAAGTGAGTATGGAGTCGTTATTAATTAAATCCAGTAATTTAGCACTTCCATCCGTAGATAATGGTAGCAGGGGCCCGAGTGGGGAGACAGGAGAAGCGAGCTGAGCATGTTTCTTCTATTGTAAAATGGACTGGATGAGGTCTAGGGTAAGTCTTACGTGATCTGAGTCATGCCGCAGAAAGAGGCTCTCCAGATGGTGGTGGCCTTGGCTTTCGCATTCACTTTGTCTATGTACACAGTCCCCTGTTTACAGGGCCATCGGGGTTCATGCCCCAGGGCGGGAAACCACGGGGCGTATTGAATTTGGCTTATTTGACCGCTTCCCTTCAGATAGTTGCTCTTCCTTTTTTGGCCACAGAGGGGAGTATTGGGATTATGTAAAGGTACGTAAAGTTGTCCCACAAAAGAGACAAAAAGATTTAAGTGTTTTAAATGTGAAATATTGTCTGAGTCTTTCAGGGCTGATTGTCCTAGCTGAAATTTCTTTTACAATACGATGCAAGGGAAACCCAAGCTTCTTTTATTAATTTTATACAGTTTCCCTTATTATGTAGTCTAAAATTAGAAGCAAAAACACCTACCTGAGTTAGTGGAAAGTTAATTTTTGAGATATATGGTAGTGTAATTTGAACCTTATAATACCGCAATGAGGAAAGATGTGAAATAATCTTCTTTGGTCTAGAGAGAATTTGCAAGCATGATATGTTCAGTAACATTCAGGTGGGAAAGTACCATTATTTTTCATATTGAAGACTCTCATAATTTAGTTTATGGGATTTGAGGTATATTTTTCTGGGCTTATTGAAAATTACCATATTTTATTTGCAGAACATAGGATTTGCTCATTCATATCTATTTCATGGAAATTAAATTTTAAAAAATACTTTCATTGGGATTAACATTTTAAGTGTCATAATTTGCTGTTTCTGAATAGTTAATGTATGCCTATATAATATTTTATAATGTGTATTACTAAAAAAAAATCCTGCCTCATTTTGTAGTAAAGATAGTTTAATCTGTGTAAACAACAGAGTTAAACTATAGTGACAAAATAAAAGTATAGATTTGACCTCTCAGAAGTCTATAACAACTCTCTTGTTCAAAAAATCTAGTTGTTTCCAAAAATGCTCCTTACTAACATACTTCTAAATTTAATTTAAACATTTTCCTGGTTTCTTCTGATGTTTATGGCGAATATTAAGCATGCTTTTATTCACTTTCAAAGGAGGCTGTCGTGTGTGATACATGTTTTCTGTTTTGTTTTGTTCTCTTAAGGTTGCATTTTGGACACTTGCATTTGTCCTCTCTCATCCCACTGTCCACGAGACCGTTCTGGAAGGCATATCTTCTGTGTTTGGCACAGCAGGTACTAAACCTGAATGAACTGACCTGGTTGAAGAGATATCTAATGTGTGCTTATCACATGTTATGGGCAAAGCTAAAGGCCCAGAATTTTATAGAAATTGAACGTAATCCAAAATTGAACACAAGCTGTGTGTTTCAGGGTATAAATTGATCAGGTAGATTCCTAGAATTTAATTACTGTCCAGGTTATTTTAGAGGGCATCTAGTCTAACTCCCTTACTTTCCAAATCATGAAATAAATGCTAGAGAGATTGTGATTTGCCCAATTTCTCTACTTAAACATAAATATGTATGGACAAAGCTTTTTTCTTCAAATCTCATGGCCCCTCAGTTATTTTTGGAATTCAGGATTTTCTAGATTTTGTAAAAAGTAATACAGTACATATATTACATAACACAGATGTTCAAGTAAGGTTTTGTCACCAAAGGAATTGTTTTAAAAGTTAGAGCTTTGGGGGATTAGAACAGTAGGTGGGGATTGCCACCTTGCGTTTTTTAGTTCAGATTTGTACTCTTCAATTGTCACCGGTTTTAAAAAGCAGAAATAAGCTTGGATGCTTATTCAAGCTACTTGCACTCAACTACTTGTTTATTTTACCCATAATTTGACCTGTTGGGAAGTACTATCTTTTAAAAAAAAACCTTAATATGTCAAATTATATATTCTGATATAAAAAGAATAATAAATAATCTGGAAGAAAACAATATAATAGGACAAAAGGTAGGATATCAATTAACAGCAACCCCCTGCTTCATGATTGCTGAAAGTATTTTATTTGAAATTTTTTTCTTTATTTTCTACTGCTGCTTATTGAATCAAACCAGAAAGCAAATTGGCTTGTTCAACGTGACTATCGACGCCATACTGTCTCTGAGCCTTACATCTGATAGAAATAGTGAGGGTTAGAATCACTAAGTGTAAACCATGCTAACATGTTAGATTCTGGAGACACATTAGTGAGTAAAAGAGAAGACTGCTTGCCTTTATGGAGCTTACCTCTACAAAGTTATGGAAATACGCAGGCCTGTATGTCTACAAACAGTAAAAGGGAATGTGTCCTTGACTGTCACATTCCGACTTCACCATTTCCTTACTAGAGTCCTCTCCTCATATAGGGTTCTCCAAAATCCTGGTCTTTAGGAAATCTTGAAGTAGTTGGAATGGTGGAGATAATGTGGGGAGCCTGTCTGACCCAAAGGCTACAACAGAAGTATTATATTTGTCTAAATGTCTACAATACTTGAATCTTGAACTCTTGAAAACAGTTCAATGGAGAAAGACAAACCCTTTATTCTTTTTCTGCATTCTGGTTTATTTTTAGAACGCATTGTTCTCCACTGACAAATGCTCCTTCAAATAGTGATACCAGTGTATTTTATATATGTATACACACACACACACACACACACACACACACACACACACACATATGCTTTCGGTTTTTAAGACTCATGCAAAATTGAAAACAATTTACATAAAATATCAAATGTTCTTTGCTGTGTTTATTTGGAAGCAATTCAGATCAATTCCTGTATAAGATGTAGTAGAGCTCAGGAATTTAGATAAGAGAGGAAACCATTCACTCTTTGGAGGTTGATATTAAGGAAGATATCCATGCGCCCATACAAAGGATCCTGTCAAAGAAAGGACATTAGAGTTCATGGAACAAGAATCTGACTCAGTATAGCAGTTCTCCGTTCTTATGTTCACCACTGCAAGATCATTTCTTTCTTAGAGAAGTCCTTAGTGACTTGGATACCTCTCCACATCTCTATGGCCTCAGCACTCACTACTACAGCCCATCCCAGGTATATTGCTCAACTTTCTTGTAAGTCTCAGAGTAAAAGCTGCTATTGAATCACTGGTCCTTTGTGTCTGGCTTTTTTTCACTTAGTATGAAGTTTTTTTTTTTACAATGATGTTATACATTAATTGATTTTCACATGTTGAGTCTCCCTTGCATTCCTGGGATAAATCGTACTTAGTCATGTGGTATAATACATATAATTTTTTATGGAAATAAAATATCCATGTTACATATAGGTATTTATATCCATATAGCATATGTCATTTTTTTGTTGCCAGATTCATTTTGCTAGTGTCTTATTAAGGAATTTTAGGAACTTTACATCTATTTTAATAAGGGATATTGATCTGTGGTTTTCTTTTCTTGTGTTTGTCTGGGTTGGGTCTCAGGATAATTCAGGCTTTATAGAATGACATCAGAAGTACTCACTCCTCATATTTTTTGGAAGAGTTTTGAAGGATTGATGCTAATTATTCTTTAACTCTATGATAGCTTTACCAGGAAGTGATCTGGTGCTGAGATTTTCTTTGTGAGAAATTTTTGATTAATTTAATCACTCTACTTGTTACAAGTCTATTCAGGCTACATATTTCTTCTTTTTTATTGAAATATAACTGACACATAACATTGTATTAATTTTAGGTGTACAATATAGTGATTTTTAAAAAATATTTTATTTATTTATTTGACAGAAAGATCACAAGCAGGCAGAGAGACAGGCAGAGAGAAAGACAGGGAAGCAGGTTCCCTGCTGAGCAGAGAGCCCAATACGGGGCTCGATCCCAGGACCCTGAGATCATGACCTGAGCCAAAGGCAGAGGCTTAACCCACTGAGCCACCCAGGCACCCAGAATATAGTGACTTGATATATGCATATACTATGAAGTGATCACCACAATCAACATCCATTATCACAAAGTTATAATTTTTTTTCCTGTGATGCAAACTTTTAAGATCTACTTTCTTATCAACTTTCAAATGCATAATACAGTGTTGTTAACTGGTCACTATTGCTGTACATTACAGACATAGAAAAATAGGGACACTGCACAAATTTCCATGTCATCCTTATGCAGGGGCCATGCTAACCTTCTCTGTATTGTTTCACATTTAGTAACATTATCAGTTTTTCCTTGGTCAGTTTTGTAGTTTGTGTCTTTTTAAGGAATTTGTCCATTTAATCTAGGTTATTTAGCTTGTTACATATAACTTCATTTTACTGCCCACAATCTTTTTTATTTCTGGAAAATCACTAGAAAAGCATCTCCCTCAGCCTTGATTTTAAGGCTTCTCTTTTTTCTTGGTCAGTATAGCTAAAGGATTGTCAGTTTCGTTTTCAAAAGAACTAGCTTTTTGTTTGTTCTTTTGGATGTTCTTTTTTGGTATCACTTTTCTATTCACTATTTCAAGTTTCTCTGTCCTCTTCTTTATTACGTATAATTTATATCTTTTTATCAGTATTCTTTATTTTGTTCTTTAAACACAATTTTTCTTAGTCTTTGACCATATTTAAAATCTCTTATTTAAAGTCTTTTTTTTAAAGACTTTATTTCTTTATTTGACAGAAATCACAAGTAGGCAGAGAGGCAGGCAGAGAGAGAGAAGGGGAAGCAGGCTCCTGCTGAGCAGAGAGCCTGATGTGGGGCTCAATCCCAGGACCCTGAGCTGAGCTGAAGGCAGTGGCTTAACCCAGTGAGCCACGCAACCCCCCCCCCTTTTTTTTAAAGTGAGTCTAACATCTGAGTTTTTTCAGGGATAGTTTCTACTGATTGTTTTTTTTTTTTCCCCTATGTATGGTCTATGTTTTCTTGTTCCATGTATTATTGCACATTTCTCATTGCATGTCTTACATTTTGTTTTGATAACTGGACATTTTAAATAATACAATGTGGCAACACTGGAAATCAGATTCTCCTGTTTCCTCAGGGTTTATTGCTGTTGCTTCTTGTTATAGCCTTGTTTATGTATTTGTTTATTGACTTTCATAAACTAATTCCAGAAATTTTGTATGATTATATTGTATTTTGTATTACTATCATATGTTTCTACATATGTTTCTGCTTGGTTAGGTTAGTGTTCAGCTAATAGTTGGACAAAGATTTCTTTACACTAAGCACGAATAAGACCTCCATGTTTGCATGTTTGGGATTTTGTTTGCATGTTGGAGCATGCCTTCAATACTCAACTAGGCAGTTGGTAACCCTGCCTTAACTTTCACTTCCCACTTGCATGACGAACCTCAAGGTCACCCATAGGTCAGACCTTAGAGCCTTCTCAGGTCTTTCCTGAGCCTGAATGAGGCCCTGGGCATTGGTGCAGTCCTACACAAGTACATCCATTTTTATATTCCCAGGAATACATTGGACCTTTTAAAGCCCCTAGGACAGCTCATTCCCTAGCTCTTCATTTTAATCTTTTTGGTTTGCCTATTGTTTGTCCAAGCTGTTATCTATTGCCTCTGGTAGCTGCAAAGTTAATTATCCTTAAAGGTTCCCAACCAAAACCCCTGGGGGAAAGACTTTTTCCACTGTATGAGTTCCAAGTCAGGTCAGATAAAGATAGTCTTATAAGTGAGACTTTCAGTCTTATAAGCCAGACAGCTCAAATAATGAGAATTCTCTAGGAATGAGGTCTCAAAGGAGTTCCAATCTTATTCTGTCCCCTCTGGTAACTGCTGAGCTGCTGGTTTGCAAGGTGATTGTAGGCTATTACTGTGGAGCTATGGAGACAGGGATGGGAATAGGGCAAGTTAAGGTGTCATTAAGTTTGTTCTAATTACGAAGATTTCGCCGTTTTTCTTGGATAAACACTCCCTGCACTGCTGCAAGCCTTTGGTTAATTCCTAAAGTCCTGAAAAAAGTTGATACTGACAAATTTTATCAGATTTTTCATTGATTTTTAGAGAGGCACTTTTTGGAGTCCTTATCCTGCCATTTCTGTTAACCTTACCCTGAACCATAAGTTTTAAATTTTCTTTTAGGAAACCTTCCAGATTTATTGTTAACCCTTCATTCACCTGTTTATTTAGGTGTCCGTCAAATATCTTTTTGAGTACTTGCTATGTCAAGGCGTCGTATGAAATACCAGGGCTATGAGGACGAGTGTATGGTGCCTGCTGTCATAGAAGTTCATGAAGGAAGTGCATTTTATAAAAATGAAAACAGATTTAGAAGTTTACCAAAGATGTTAGGAGGGAGAAAGGAATATTTACATCACTTCTTTAGGGATACACACTTGCTGATGAATTCTGTAGGATTTCTGTGCTTGGAACGTTTTTCCTTGTTTTTATTCATCTTTCAGTCAGCTTGAACGTCGTTTCCTCAGATAGGTCTTTTAGGCTTGCCCTGTCTGAAGTCACTTTCCCTAACTCTGCTCTTGGTGATTCTCTGACTCACCTCACTATGTCTTTCGTAAGAATGATTTTTTTGTTTATTAGTCTGTCTATCTATTGATCTATCTATCTTCTGCCTCCTTCATCAGAACATAGTCTCTCCAGCCACAGGAACAATGTCTGTCTTGGTTTCTACAGGAAACCCATTACTCAACAAGTATTTTCTGAATAAATTTAATGAGCAAATACAAGAATGTATTTTAAAAGATGAATGTCTTAATTTAGCTTTCATTTGCAGTTTTATGACCTATCCCATTAGACAGCTTAGATGAAATGAGTATTTTATGTAAAGAAATTTTTGATAAGTTTCTGCCCCTAAAGTTTTGAGATAATCAGTAAGTAGTCTCAAGTCCAAGAATCCACAAGAATGATAATGAATGCTAACATGTCTCTAGGGTTTTGAACTCTATAAATCATCTTCTTGATTATGATTTTATTTTATCCATTGATCCTGGGTGAAATATACATTATCAAATTATTGAGGATCTGGCAAAGAATATTTTGCTCTGTTACAGAGCTTTGGGGCATAATTCCTGGAAATTTGCCATTTTGTTTTAAATTTTAATTTGTAGATCACCACATATTTCAGTTGCTTGTCATAAACCCAGAAACATAGTGCAAATATGGGGGTCAAAATGCCTGCATTCAAATCCAGTCTGAGTCCTTACTACTGGTTAATTCCTTATTCAAGTTACCAATTTCTTTAAGGTTCTTTCCTCTTCAGGCAAGTGGCAAAATTAGAATGCCCATCTCATGGAGTTACTAGGAAAATATGGTAAATATAAAATACCACAATGTCTTTCAAATTGTAATCATTTTATGAATTTTAGCCATGACCAAAACCAATATAACCATATCAGTTATATGAAATTTTATAATCTTGCCATGCCATGAAATCAGTGACTATTATGACTTTGAATTTTTCTACTTCGAAATATTAGTCAGTATTGCTTTTCAAAATATAGTTTTCCAGGTGCTTGAATAGCTCAGCCAGTTAAGCCTCCAATTCTTGATATCAGCTCAGGTGGTGATCTCGGGGCTGTGAGATCAAACCCCACATTGGACTCCACACTTAACGTGGAGTCTGCTTGAGATTCTGTCTCTCCTACTCCCTCTGCCCCTCGCCTCTCTCACGGGCACACATGAACGTTCTCTCTCGGTCTCTCTAAAATTATATATATACATATGTATTTAAAATATCATAGTTTTCTTGAGTGTTTACAGCAATAGTTGAATTATTTTATATTGGCTGGCCATCCCTTTAAACAAACTGAATGCAGCAGAAATATAGCATGAAGATATTTCTGTCTAATATTATCCTAAGAGGTAGAAATAGTAGCAACAATAATAGCTAACACTTAGGTAGCACTTAGTAAGTCCCAGGCCCTGTTCCAAGAGCTTTTCTTATTGACTTCTTTAATCCTTGAATCATCCTCCTAAATGTTATTATTTATGTGCATTTTAAACATGAGGAAAATGATGTGCCTATTCGGTAGCTTACCCAAGACCACACAACTAGTAAGTGATAGAACTACAATTTGAGCCAATGTTGGTCTGACTCAGGAGTTGATAATACAAAACATCAAATCTTCTTATTTCAAAATTGTACTCAGAATGTCTGAATTAACATGGTGAGGTCCAGTTTCCAGCTTAATTCCAAGTCACTAACATATTAATCTTCCTAAAGCATACCTTTAGTTACATTGCGTGTGTATTCAGAATATATTCCTGGGGGCGCCTGGGTGGCTCAGTGGGTTAAAGCCTCTGCCTTCAGCTCAGGTCATGATCTCAGGGTCCTGGGATCAAGCCCCGCTTCGGGCTCTCTGCTCAGCAGGGAGTCTGCTTCCTCCCCTCTCTCTCTCTCTGCCTGCCTCTCTGCCTACTTGTGATCTCTGTCTGTCAAATGAATAAATAAAATCTTAAAAAAAAAAAAAGAATATATTTCTGGACTAAACGTTCATACCCTTGAGCCTGAAACTATAGCCTGATGGTCTGATTCCCCCTTTGCAATCAGTGTAACAATCTAAGTAAGGTGGCCCCTTGAATACCCTCTAACACTCTCTTCATTTTCTTTCTGTCGTGCTGTTTAGTGTAAATATAACACTAAACGTGATTTAATTTGGATACCTTCATAAATAAACTTGTAGATTAGAAAAACCATTTTCTAAACTATTTACTTCATACTTGGTTCAGAAAATGTGACTACCATGTTCATAAACAAGGTAATTTCTAAAACAAATATAGTTGTCAGGAGAATGTAATTTACCCCACCCAAAAAATGGTGACTGATAATAAACACCATAAAAGATAGCTAGTTTGTGGTTGTGTGTAGAATCATCTTTACTTTTTGTGTACCTTTGCCTGCTTCTGACCAAGGCCACCTGAACATGTGGATCACAAGTTAATGACCTCTGAGACTCTGTTCCATTAATCATAATCCCTTGGTAAGTTCAACTGCTCTCCTGGCTCTTCCCCCTTGATCTGTCAGATCCAGGTAGTCCATACTCAGCAACACCTAGTTACTTCATATCTCACTTAGAATAAAATCTAAAGCCTTCATGTGGCCTTGGAGACTTTTTGTCACATCAACAATCTTGCCTTTGTCACCCTGTCTGTTATTTATTTCACCCCAGCCATATCTATCATTCATTGAACAAATATTTACTGAGCTCCTATTATGTGCCAACAACTATCTTAGGAGTTTGGGGTGCATAAAAAAAAACAACAATCCCTTCTCCTTTGGTGTTTACATTCTTGTAGGGGAGACAGACAATAAATAAATGTAATGTATAAGTAAACCCTAAAAATATTAGATGGTGACAATACTGTATAGAAAGAAATCATTGCTGAGCAGGGGAACAGGTGGAAGTATTCAAGAGCCGGATAAGAGTGGATCTCATGGTAGGTAAGATCCAGGAAAGCACTTGAAGATGGTTAGGAGTTAGACAAGCAGGTATGCAGAGGAAGAGCTGGTTGGGGTCAGAGACTGCAGGCGGGGCCTCACTGTGTTCTCACAGAATTCTCTTAGATCAACATCATCAGTGGCATTTTCATGGCATTTTGTCCAGAGAACATGAGCATATTTCTAACAAATGAGAAACAACCTGATTTACTATATTAAGAATATATAAAAAGGAGAGGTCATGGCTTTCATTCCTGTGGACAATTTTCCCTTCTTTTCTTGACAAGCATATGCCTAGTCCTTCCAAGTTTCCATCCTCACAAGAACCTGCTGAAATCATGCCTTCCAGACTTCCATTTTCACTGACCTTCTGCCCCCATAGATGGGATTTCAGAAGTAAAAATTTCACTGTGGGACACCTGGGTGTCTCAGTGGGTTAAGCCTTCAACTCTTGATTTTGACTCAGGTCATGATCTCAGGGTTGTGAAATCAAGCCCCTCACTGGGCCCTGTGCTGGGCATGGAGCTTGCTTAAGATTCTTTCTCTGCCCCTTCCCCACCGCCTCCCCCCCCCATCCTCTCTCTCTCTCCCTTTCTTTAAAAAATAAAATAAAATAAAATAAAAATTTACTGCAAGGTGATCGCAGCAGAAAATCCAGGTGGATGTGTCTTCTCTTCCTCTTCTGAGCCCTTCTTACGACCACTGGAGATCACTCCTCTTCCCCACTTGTGTCTCCATTCACTTGCCCAATAGTTGACTTTTTCATTTCTTTTTTTTTCTCCACATTAGTCACTTTGGTTACTCCTTCTATAATTTATCAGCAAGGTTTCTTAGAGGCAGCCGCAGAACCTAACTAGAGCTGATTTGGTGAAAAACCAAATGTATTACCAATTTATGAGTTCACAGAACATCTAGGAGGGCCAGAGGTCCAGGCTTGGAGGATACACAGCCTGAAGTCATGCTCCAAATCAGGCTGCAGAGCTAGGGTGGCAAGCGCAACCTTGCCACTGAATGCCAAGTGCATCGTGGCCACAGGCCCAAGACACTAATGACCCTGGGTCCTCAGGAACTTGATCCTGCAAAAATCACAGTTGCTGCCACAGAACACTTGTGCAGTCTACACTTCTTTAGATGACTAACTCTTGATGTGAAGCTTGGGTTGGTTGATCTGACTGGTAAAGTCTTTTCTTCATAGTAACATCCTCATTCAAGGGTGGCAAAGAAAGCAAGAATCTGGCACTTTTTGACTTGATGGTAGGCAAGCTTCTGTTGAAACACGGTATTCAGATATTGCACTGACCAAACTAACAATATCAGTATGCATATGTATATACCTTCACATATGTACATGAGTATAGGAAATAAGCATATTCTGTTACTATATAAATGTATTTTCATAATACATTTATAGTATAAATACAATACATTAATAGTTTTTTATAAATATAAGCACATTCATAAATATAACTATGTACCCTTGTATCTGTATATCTGTGTACATACACACATGCATCCCTTACCTGTTCCCAGGTGAGGTGACCCCTTACTAACAGATTCCACGCCAGCAGACAAAGTACAGTTAAGGCTTCTCACCATTCTCACGAAACTTCATGCTTGTATAAACTATGAATTTAAAAAAATGGAACAATAATTAACTGACACACCTTTGTATTGACCAAAGACAAATGCTCATCTTCTTTATTCTGTTTATTGAAAAAGTCACAAACTTAGAGTTTATATGTGTTTTGATAAAGAAAGGGAAGGGGTTTTTTCTGAAGCTCCTTTTCTTCCTATAGGGTTTTATCTATTCTCATTATAGTGAATGTTGTACCCATAGAACTGTTCTAAGAAGAAAATTAAGTTACTCATATTTTTACTTTAACATTAAACTATGTATTATGCCATATTTGTTTTTTTTTTTAAGTATTTGCATTTTAATTTAAGTGACATTCCATTAACCTGCCATGATGGTTTACTTCTCTTCCCTTTTTTATTTTACTTAAGGTGTAGGAATATATATTTAGATGCTTCTTGCCTTTTTAGAATCATTATACTTTGTATTTTCAAGATAACTACTAAAGGACTGCTGGATCATAAAAGATTAACCAACCCAGCATAAATACTCATATTTATGAACAACTGAGCAAAAGCAATCTTAGGCATTAACATTTGGGTCCTATTTAGACTATTATAAGGCAATTTTCCTTTCTAATTCTGGACTCCCATGGTGAATGTCTGCCCATCAGGAGAGGGTCATTTTATCTTAAAAACAAAACAAAAATGCAGTTGAAGTTTTTAGCTGGTAGTATTGGCCCTTCCAACCTATTCTTTTTAATGTAAGGGAGCATTAACACCTTTTTCATGCAGTTTTACTGTGTGTTTATTTAAAGGAAAAAATTAATAAAATTGTATGTTAATGTACAAGGAACCAGATTATTATTTTTTTATTTTTGCTAGAGAAAGAAAGAGCACAGGCAGGGGGAGCAGCAGGCAGAGGGAGAAGAAGACTCCCTGCTGAGCAAAGAGCCCAATGTGGGACTCCATCAGGACCCGGGGATCATGATCTGAGCCAAAGGCAGCTGCCTAACTGTCTGAGCCATCTAGCTGTCCCTACAAGGAGCCAGATTAGTTAATAGAAATGCATCTATGTAGAAATGATCCCTGTTTTATATAAAGTTATCATTTGTGCATCATAAAAGGTACATTACCAAATTTCCATTGGATTTAAGTCAGGAACTTGATTCATGAGTTTTAATTGGGCCACTCACTAACAGTGTGACTGTATACAGGAGAAAATTTACTCATTGCCAACCATTGTTTTTTGGTTCCCTTGTGTTCTGATTAGCAGCAACCCTGACTGGAGACATACTGACATTGACACTGTCTGAGTGGCCAGATGCTATTACATGGTGACACTGACTTACATGGCTACACTCACCACACATTGTTGAGAAAAGAGTCTGTCTCTGCTCCCAATTATAAACAAGGATAAAAACTAGCAGAGTGAGAAATGAAGTTCGGAACATATGGTGATGTCCTAGGCAAAGTCCATGTCGTTTGTATTATTTTAATGTTTTATTTTAATTAGTTTGTATTTTTTTAACTAGTTTTACTTCCTTGCATTTAAACATTTTCATTTATTCTTGAAACCCTACCTATAGTCACTTCTTACCTATATTATAATTTGTATACAACTTCCCTCCACTTGAATATGTGTCAATACCATCTTGCCAACCAATAACAACATTCTTGGAGGACTCCATCCTGGCATATCAAAGACCTGAGTCCCTCCAGCTAACTGAAGAAGCTCACTTCCTTATCCCCTCTGCAACCTGCCAGGGCTTGGTGGTTGATAGCCAAAGTTGCATCTGTGATAGATTCCTAGCTCTCTGTGGCCCAAAATACTGAGAAAGGTGATCAAATAGCAGAGCCAAGGACACTTCGATGGAGTCATGAACAGAGGAAAATTACTAAAAAATTTCTCTCCTGGGGCGCCTGGGTGGCTCAGTGGGTTAAGCCTCTGCCTTCGGCTCAGGTCATGATCTCAGAGTCCTGGGATCAAGCCCCGAATCGGGCTCTCTGCTCAGCAGGGAGTCTGCTTCCTCCTCTCTCTCTCTCTCTGCCTGCCTCTCTGCCTACTTGTGATCTCTATCAAATAAATAAACAAAATCTTAAAAAAAAATTTTCTCTCCACTCCCACTGGTTGCTTGTCATTAGGAACACAACATGGAGGTTTTGGAGGCTATAACATTATACAGGAAATTTCTTGCATAGCCTTGTTTTCCTTTGCTAGTCCAGCTTTTTAAATACAGAATGGGCCCAGCAAACATTCAGTTATGCTGGAGCTTCTCACAAACTACTTTTCATTCATCAGCCTTGAAGATCATACATCGATTACCTAAGGAAGAATTTATAAATGCAGGACATTCCATCTGGAACTGTTCCATTCCACTCTAAATATAGAATTTTCTTATCTTCTTTTTCCTTTGACCTTACCGACAAGGTGGTGTCCCTTTAGAATGTACAACTTGTTACTCTCCAATCCACTACCTGAGCCATGAAGGCCAGCGTGAGACATGCCCTTAAGATTTCTATCCCATGAGAGATTTCCCAGGTGCCTGTGTTTCCACCAGCAGTTTTTGCCTTTCATACCTGATGTGTGTCTTCTGATACAACTCGGGAAATTGTGTGTGAAGTCATTCTTTTAATGCCTCGCTTCAACAAGCTAAGAGAGATCCCTCGGATAGCTGTAGATCATTTGATATCCTGTTCAAATTTACAAGCTTGGAGACAGGTCCTGTGGCGCTCCTCATTTTATTAAGTCTTCTGTTATCTCACTCAGTGGGCACTGTTCATCTGCTTTATTTATCCTCTACATTTTTCATTCTGACATGGCTCTTTTTTCAGTATGTTCTGTCAGAGAATTTTTCAGGCATTTTGATCATCTTTCTTTCCCTTTAGAAAATACTTAGGTAAAGGCCTTGAGGTTGGGTTGACGTGTCTCCAGAGAACACCATCTAAAAATTCAGAATCATTAGGTAGAATTAATAAATAAAGGGTATTTCTAGGTCAAAATATATTTAACATTTTATTATCTGCCTATTGTTGTCTTCTGGAGGCAATCTCTCTCCCTCATGTTATTATCAATTGGACTATGTCCTTTATTCCTTGAAAAAGTCACTGCAATTATAAAGCAGGCTTCATTTCATATTCCAGTAAATAGAGAAACCAATAACCTCTTTTCAATATATGAAAGAAATATTTCCGAAAATAGCACAAAGTATTATTTTTTCAGAGGAGACTCTTATATGGTTGACTTGGTGTAACCTTAAACTTTTCTCGAAATGATAGAATGGGATTTGGGGTATTATTACACATGTATGTCTTGGAAGAAAGGGTAGGTTAGAGAGTCGGTCTGTGGGTTATCAACTCCTGACCTTCCATCAGTAATAATAACCTGTTCTAAGCAACATTGCATTCCTTGGTGCCTTTCTTTTCTTTTTTTCCTTTTTTAAGATTTTATTTATTTGTTTTAGAGAGAAAGCGTGAGTGGTGGGGAGGAGCCGAGAGAGAGAGGGATAAGCAGACTCCCCACAGAGTATGGAGCCCGATGTGGGGCTTAATCTCACGACTCTGAGAATATGACCTGAACTGAGATCAAGAGTCAGATGCTTAAGTGACTGAGCCCCCCAGGGGCGCCTCCTTGCTCTCTTTCTCAGTCCATTGCTATCACTACCTCCTTCAAAGAGACTCAGTCTATGGTTATAAATGCCAAACTGAAGTCACTGAGCAGAGGTTACTTCTAAAAGGTTAGTGCTTATACTGTTTCAACAGATGTCAGCCCAAGTACCTCGAACTGGTTATCAACCCCAGAGGAAGATTCTAAGAGCTTCTGCCCATTGCAGCTTGGTACCAGAGTCTTTAAGAAAAACACAGTGCAGTGAAGCCCTGCAAGGAAGAGCACTTCCTTTTCATAGAGAAGAGACAGCAAACTCAGCTTCGGTAGTGGGTGTTGGTCCCCCAGCTTACCCCTCTTATGCCTCAGTGGAAAGGACGCTGTGCCCTCTCCCCTTGGAAGGACAGATAGAACAGTGGGGTTGGCCAGATGCCATAAGAGACACACGCTTTAAGCTGAGACAAGGGGGCATTCACTGCACCTGAGACAAGGAGGGATAGTCCCACACAAGGCAGTAAGACCAGCACAGGCCTTGTGGGATCTGTATTTCCTGGTGATCAGCGCTCCAGGCCCAAGGCCCTTTTTTAGGCAGCTGAGTTGGAGTCCAAAGACTGGATGCATGAGGCTGGCTTTCCCCATGATAGGAACATGCCTTTTTTATAATAAAATTTCATCTTAAATCCCTCAGATGCCAAAAAGTCATGTCTACCCCTAGAAAAATCAGAAGAACCAGAGCTGGAAGTTCCAAAATCACTGAGGGTTTGAAAGAAGCTGGGGCTGTAAGGGGAGAGTGAACTGTGGTTTGCCAGCCTCTAGCGATGCCCAGAAATCCCCCAGGGCTCACATTCCCACAATCGGTGGGTAGTCTTTCAGCTGTTTCTTTGGTTTCTCATCTGTATCCACTACCAATGCCTTAAACTGCCTGTTTGCTTGGTTTTTTTTTAAAGCCTTCCTTTTAATTTTACATCTGTCCTTCCTATTCATTTAAGTGGTATTTGTCTTGTTTAAAGAAATTGGGTTAGGACATGACCTATATAGAGGAGTTAGTGTGTTTTATAAAGATATAGTTTTAAACCAAACAACCTAAATAAAGAGAAAAGGCATACATGTTCCTGGACGGAAAAGTTTAATGTCATGAAAATGCCAACCCTTTTGAAGTCAATATATATTTAATCAATTTTAGTGAGAATTCCGATGGATTTGGGGTGGGGAGAACTAACTAAATGACTTAAATATTTTTTTATTTAAAATATAAATAAAAACAAATGTAAATAAAAAGAAAAATTAGTGGAAATATAAATTAGTAAGACTAGATTTGTCCTACCAGATATTAAAATGTATTATAAAGCTGCTATAACAAAAGTTGGTACAGGAAAAACAACAGATGAGCATAACCCTTATTTATTTACCTTTTACCAACAAGCAAACTCATGATATTTTCTTTTAAGACTAAAAAAAAAAATTATATGAAGAAAACCATTTTTAAAATTCTGTTTCACATTCTTGAAGCAATAGTTTAAACTATCAACATTTGTGGGGCCCCTGGGTGGCTCACTTGCTTGAGGTCTGACTCTTGATTTAAGTGGAGGTCAGGATCTCACCTTCGTGGGGGTAGAGCCACACATCAGGCTCTATGCTGGCCATGAAGCCATTTGGGATTCTCTCTCTCCCTCTGCCCCTACCCCCACCTCACGCTCTCTCTTTCTCACTCGCTCTTTAAAAAAGCTATCAACATTTGCAATGAATTAATAGTCTAGAAACCTGCAGTCACTGGAGAGACTATACCTATCAAGAATTTATAGGAAACTGCAGTGAGCTAAAAACACCTAACTTCGTAGGCTACCATGTACTTTGTAATCTTTCTACTCTCACCTTGCTCTTGTGTTTTCTGTTAATTTAATATCTTACAGAGTTTTGTCTCACAGAACATGTACAATAAGGTACATGTGCAAGAAAGAAAGACCCAAAGACTACATCTTTTTTTTTTCCCTTAAAGAAATATTGGAGAGATAACATAGAATACTGATTTTTAAATCAAATTTTTGCAGGGTCTTGGTGCAATAAGCTTACAGTTTACTTGGTATGGGAGTGCAAGCCTTGTATTTTCAAGAAGGGTAGAAATACCTTATCTTTTGCATATGTTTTCTCACCTCTGGAGCTTTTCTGCATGGACCTCCCTCTCTAGTTCTTTCTTCATATTCCAGAGGTTTCTGAGATAACTGAATGAGGCAACAGGATATAACTGACCTCGAGAGAGCTCTTCTACATTTTCTTTAATTAATTCATTATCTTTTTCTTTTCTTTTTCGTGTGTGTGTGTATGTGTGTGTAAAATCGTATTTACTCCCTAATGATTTTAGGAGCCCCAATAAACTCCCATTCTATATCTTCAGATGCCATAAATCCAGAGTCCCCCCCTACTACATGGACAAGGATCTGAGCTTTCTCCCAGAGGGAGGAGAAAGAGGCAAGAAGGTAGGAGAGAAAAAGGGGAGGAGGAAGGACTAGAGATCAGAAGACTGTCATCATGGTGAGATAGGTCCTTAACTCAGATCTCTCACACAAGGGAACCCCTGATTTATTTCTCAGGCCCCACTACCCACTGACCTTTCTCCAACACTCTCTCTCTTCTTTAAAGTAAAACAGCCTTTCCCTTTCTCAACACACTCTTTTGACTCTCCATTATTCCTTTCACATCTGCTCTAGAAATTCATTTGAACTTGATTTTTTTTTTCTGTTTACAGACATTTGGCTGTGGTGTGCTCGTGTCCTACTGATATCAGTGGGGTCTGGTCTTGTGGCTCATACTACCTGAAAAGGTCTAGCCCCAAATACAATCAGCCACATTAGGAAAAATCTGGGTCTTGCTGTGCAAAATAATTAAGTACCTCAAAATTTGCTTCTTGCTTAAACAACTTCGCTCTGTAACATTGTTTACTCACTAATTATTTTCACCATTTCTTCTTTCCATCCTTGCTACCCTTTGTTTCTCAGTTCTGGTCTGTGCCTGTCCTAGGCCTTTCTCTCACTGTCTCTCAGTCCTCAGGAATAGAGGGAGGTACATATTTGGGGATGGGAAAGGTCATTGGAATCTTTATCCAAAATTAAAAATTAATTTTCCTTTCTAATAATCAGGGGTCACAATACATCTTTTTAAATGTAGAAAGTGATTGCTTTCCCCATTTGGGAGACAGGCGAACAAACAAATCTTCATCTCACTAAAAATTTCCAGAAATCTGTAACTAGCACACTCTTACTACCTGTTACTGTTATAGGGTCATCTGATATATAAAACCTGTTATAAATAGTATTATCTATTTCAGGACATTTTATCCACTCTTACTCGCTCTATTTGAGATGTGCTAACTTTTCCAAGTGAATATAGGTTTCTCCTGGGAAGACACAGCAATTTTGTAAAATAAGAAAATATTGTTGGAATAAATTAGAGGTTAAAAATTGAATTTTTAAACATTGTTTATCCTATGAAGTTTTTAAAATTCCTGAAGTGAAGGAGTAGATGTAAGATACTTCTTCCCCCCTCTGGAATATTGTAAATTATTTATTAGTTCTCTTTAGCTTTGTTTCTTTTCTCTAAAAACTGATTTTTTACCCCCAGGAGCTTATCTTGAGGTCCCTGGTTGAGAAAACATGCCAGAAAGCTAGTTTCTTGCCCTTATTTTCTGTCAGCAATTGATGTCAGTGCTTTATTATTTTTGAGTAGAAGTTTTAGAACTGTGATATTCCTTTCAAAGCTGTTACATAATTTCCCTAAATAAGACGAAAGTAAATGCTAGCTTTGATTTTTCTTTTTAAACAAATTATTATAAAATTTGGGAAGCAAAAGTCTTGATCACATTTTGGTGGGAATCATTGCTCAAGGTTATGACATCAGTTCCTTTATTTTTCAACCTCTGCCTCATGTTCTTCTATCCCAGGTTCATTGTCCTTCATGCGTACTGTGACCTTTTGTACACACCTGAGCTTCAGATAGTTTAAGCAGGCTGCTCCATGACTATGAAAAGGCAGCAGTTTGTGAGGATCTCCCAGCATAGAAAAGCAAACAGAACTGGGAATCCATGCTTTCAAAAGTAAAGAAAGAGGTAGTGGAATGTGCAGGGATATACTCTGCATTTCAGTGGTAGCTGATGATCTGTTCTTTATCATCTTGCCATGGGTCCCTGGGGGGTAAACACACCTGTTTTTCACTGTGGAGGAGCATGGGGCCTCCTCAGTATTCACCCCGCACTTTGCAAGCCCACCTTCTGATTCAGACTCCTCAGAATTATGTCTTGAAAGGTCTGAATGACTCAGCAAATGCCTACTGTTCCCCTCTTTTCCATCCAAACAGGGATTATTTCCCCAAAATTGTTAGTTAAATCTTTATGTAATGTTGTTCCTGGGCTATAGATATAGAATTTTTATATTTTATATACTTAGTCACTTACTGTTTCCAGGTGCACACAAGTGTGTGTGTGTGTGTATGTGTGTATGTAGGGAGAAGGAGCTTGGAATATTAAGAAACCAGAGGAGCTACAAAGAACAACTGACTTCAGTGATCCTATTTGAGTCATGTTCCTTTTTTTAAGTCCAAGAAATCATAGTTTTATGTTAAGTTTGGAATTTAAGTTGCTTTTCTCTCTGCCTGGGTGAGTCCCACTCAACCATGGAGGCTTAGCCAAAAGCCCAGCCGTAGGCAAGTGGGGATGAGCATCCCTGGTGCTTGCCTCCTCTCTCGTGAAGCTAATATTATTGTCATTTATAAAAAGATAGTATTTTGTGTCCTTGTGTCCAAAGTCCTTCAGGGCTGTGTCTTTCTCATTCCTTTCTTCTTTCTCCTCTTAAGGGAAGTGGTGGCTCACGGTAAACAGGTACAGAGATTTGAAGGCAGCTCTGACACATTCAAGCTTGTCTCCTGGGGCACATTATCTCTGAGGCTTGATAGCTGGCAGGTAGTTACAAGGAATCAGTGAAGTGGTCCGAGGTATTTGGGACCTTCGATGGTCTGTAAATAGGTAATACTCTCCTCCTGTCTGTTAGAGCACCTATGCTTGGGCTGGCACGTAACAGATAGGAAGCAAATGTTATATTGAGCGAATTACCGGCTAACATAGTAGAATTCCAGTATATAACACATGATTAATACATATGATTCATTGTGTTGAAACATGCTTGCCACCATGCCTATGGAATCCCCAAACCATCTGTATTTTAGCAATGTTTTATTGTTTCTGAATACAAAATCGTCCTTTCTTTTGTTTGGTTTCAAATAACCTAAGATGTGGTTTGACCTTTATTGCATTTATGCCAAGACTTAAACAGATGGTTTCTGAATTTTACCCCCAGTCACCCATAGCTTCTTCCCTGGTTGTCTTCTGTTCTGGTCCCATTCTCCATTAGGCTCTAGCTCTTTTGATGATTACCTTGGCAATCTTCCAATGGAGCCATCTATTTTTAGAGTCAAAATGCTGGGAGAACAAACCACAGAGGTGCATTGAAATATGCACAGTATGGGTACAGAAACATTTCTAAGAGTTATAATAAGAAAAGTCTTTAACCTAAAGCTGTTGTTTGAAAACTTAGCATATTTCCTTTGCTTTTCCTTTGTCTAGTCTCAGAATACTACCTTGTTTGTCCAACATCACACTGGGATGTGAAAACTAAAAATATTTTATCAGAACATCTATTTTCCAAGAGTACTGTGTATCTCTCATACATTTTGTTAAAAAAATATTAAATAACACAGTTTAGTTGATAAAAACAAAGGTTATTTAACACTTCACGAAATGGACAGTCTCCTTTTTACAAAATGGAGTGGGAGGCAGGAAAGTTTTATACGATAAAGAATAAAGAACAAGGAAAAGACAAATAGAAAATATTGGCTGGGGCCACATTATCAACCTTGTTTAGAGTGAAAAGAAACAAGAAAATAGTAAGTTTAGAGCCCAGACGTGGCTTGGCATTGGCCAACTGAAGCAATGGGTGTTTCTGGTCAAGTGGAACATTTACAGGGACGTGAAAGCTATCTGAGTGTCTGATATAGCCCGCAGAGCCGGGGTGCCTTCTTCTTGGACCTAGAAAGTTCTTTCAACAACTTATATATCATATAAGACTTTAAATATTATTTTGAACTCAAAACAAACCTTTGTTTCTGTTATATAATACAAAACACTTTTTGCATTTTATAATTCAATTAGTTTAATAAGGAGACTTAATTTTATTTATTTATTTACTTACTTACTTATTTACTTATTTATTAAAAGAGCTCAGAAACTTCACTATTCTTGGAGTCCAAACTCTTTAGGCCGAAATTATGCCTGTCTTATTATAGGTAGGTCACTTTGGAGTTGTAGAGACCTGATTTTAAATACAAATTCTGGCCCTTGGTAGTCATCTATCCTTGATCAAGTAGAAAAATATTTATTTTCTGTATCCTGTAGCTGCAGTAAAATAGGAAAAAAAAAAAGAATAGAGAGATTGTCCAATGTAGATTCTCTAAGTAGATTTTTATAGAGAAAATAATTTTTTCAACAAAGATTTAAAATCTAAAATGTAGGTCACCGCTGATTTATTTGTAGGTTTCATTTGTGAGAGCCCTCACTTACTGGGGTCATCTTGGTTTTCAAGATAAAAGTGAAATTGGTCCTAATCCTTTCCCAACATTCTAGGAATCCTTGGAGGGAGGAATGGGGGAGGCAGAAGAGGTGGAGGCTTGTATATCATGTAGCTTTCTCTTGACTCCTGGCTTTTGCCTTTGCTGATTTCTCATTTCCCTCTCTCTTTTGCTTTCTGCATGTTTTGCCCCTTCTTGGTATTGCATTGCCTCACTGGACATCACAAGATTTCTATTTCCCTAAGTGTTAACTTAAGGCAATGTTTTAGAAAACTTTTCAAAATATTAAAAATATGGAACAAGGAAAGAGAAAAACATGTCGTAGCCAGAAACAACTTAAAATTGAGTATTGACATCAAGTTGAATATTCCGTTCTTAAAAGTCTTATCTGTCTTGGGGTGCCTGGGTGGTCCAGATGGTTAAGCATCTGCCTTCAGCTCAGGTCATGATCCCAGGATCCTGGGATACAGTCCCACGTCAGGCTCCCTGCTCAGTGGGGAGCCTGCTTCTGTCTCTCCTTCTGCTGCTCCCCCTGCTTGTGCTCTCTCGCTCTCTCTGTCAAATAAATAAATAAAATCTAAAGAAAAAAAATAAGTCTTATCTGCCATTGCTCTAAAGAATTTTCCTTGGCCTCCTATTGGGTAACCAGTTAGGTGCTGTGTAACTGGGTCCCTTCTCTTCTCTCAGGTCTCTAAGCTTGTCTTACTTACCTTGAAGATTCCAGCAATTCCAAGTTCCTTCTCACTTCCTGTACAGTGCCAGGGACTCTCCCTTTGTCTCACCAAGGACATTCAGACTGTGTCATCTGATGCTCATCTCACTTTTGAGTTCTAAGATAGACGTGGGAACAAACATGGAAACGCCAATGTGGTTTGTGCACTAGTGGACAAATAGGTGAAACAGGACCTGCTTTCAGGATTTCTTTTCTGTGTCTGCTTTACTTTGCTTTCAAGGGCTTTTCCTTTCAGTACAATGTGTTCTCTACTTGTCCTTTTGTTTGGCACGCAAGAAATTTTTATACTGCAGGGAAAATGCCCCAGTGTGAATATCAAGATGACTGGGAGGCAAATTATAAAGTGAGGAAAAGTTGATTACATTAGGGAGGTGGGGAAAGAGAACTGAACCACAGTTTTTCCCCACATAGACCGATTTTTAAAAAGAGTAAATAGGGAAGTATCAGAAAATTGGTTTCCTTAACATTACTGTGTCCATGTGTCCCCTGTTTATGAATGTGATTTAGAGGCCATTATAGTACAGTATTTTTTTTGAAGATTTTATTTATTTATTTGACAGAGAGAGAGAGACAAGCAGAGGAAGCGGCAGACAGAGGGAAAGGGAGAAGCAGGCTCTCCACTGAGCAGGGAACTTGATGTGGGACTCAGTGCCAGGACCGTGGGATCATGACCTGAGCTGAAGGCAGACGCTTAACCGACTGAGGCACCCAGGCACCCCAGTATATTTTAAACAAAGACATTTCTTTTCCTAAGAGACAGTTTATATTTTCTGTGCAAAATAGCTATAGATTACAGGATTATTCAGATTCTGTGCTAACCATTGTCCAGTTGACTTAGTTATATAAAAGATATGTGTAATAGAGATCACAGAGAATTTATAGTACTAGAATTAAATCTGGACTTCTGAGCAAAAGGAAGTACAATGAGGAGCACACCAGCATGTTAGTCAGGAATTGATGCCTGTTAGTCAGGAATTGGCAAGCTTTTTCTATATTATTCCATATACTAATTCTTTCAGGCTCTATGGAACATAAGGTCTCTGGCACCACTACTCCACTCTGCCATTATAATGTGAAAACAGCCCTAGACGATATATAAACAAATGAGTGTTGCTGTCTTCCAATAAAACTTTATTTGCAAAAATAGATGGCAAGATGCATTTGGCCTGGCCAGCCTGTGCCTTTGGCTGTGGCCTTATATAAGGGAGAAGAGAAACAGAACATGAATATATGGCTATGTGTAAGCTCAAGTCAATGACCTCCAGAAGGTGCATTGGCATTTTTGCTAAGACGAAGATAGCATCTTTGTAGCAATTAAAATGATAAAATTTTGGACCGTTTCTGAAATATGGGCCAATTAAAAGTTTGGTCAGAGTTAATTATCACATTATTTAGTTTTAGGGTTCATAATAAATAAAACTCCTTTGCCATCTTGTACTTTGACATTAATAAAAGCTAGTGACTTTTGGTGTCAATACAGTTGACCCTTAAGCAACATTGGCTTGAACTGTACATGAGTTTTTTTTTAAATAAATATATTGGACAATGTTGATATAGGTACTGACAGACGGATGATTTACCTTATAAACAGATGATGTAAACTTATGGTATTCATAAATACGCTACAATATTGTCAATGTATTCTCTCTTCCTTATGATTTCCTTAATAACATTTCCTTTTCTCTGGCTTACATTGTTCTAAGAATATAGTATAGTATATATATAATATATAAAATACATGTTAATCAACGGTTTATGTTATCAATAAGGCTTCCAGTCAATAGAAAGCTATTGGGGGGCTGGTTGACTCAGTTAAGTGTCCAACTCTTCATTTCGGCTGGGATCATGGTCTCCAGGTTGTGAGATCAAGCCCCATGTTGGGCTCCACACTCAATGTGGATTCTGCTTGGGATTCTCTCTCTTCCTCTCTCTTTGCCCCTCCCTCATCTCGTGTACATGTGTGCTCAGGTGCTCTCTCTCTGTCTTGAAAATGAACGGATGAATCTTTAGAAAAAAAAATAGTAGGTTATTAGTAATTAAATTGTTGGTGAGTCAAAAGTTATTACATGGATTTTTGACTGGAGAGTAGGCAGTCAGTATCCCTAACCCCTGCATTGGTCAAGAGTCAACTGTGTATCCACTCAGAATTTCTGACTTAAATCTTATTTTTTGCCCACTAAGTAGATTTCCCTCCATTGTATTAAAGAGATCATTTAAAAACTGGTAATAAAAACTATTTTAAACCCAGATTATTTAATAAAATTTGAGCGTTTCTTCTACTTCTTTCAGTCTAGGACAATGGTTCTTAAAGTATGGTTGCTGGGCCAGCAGCCTCCATAGCACCTGAGAACTTGCCAGAAATGCAGATTCTTAGGCCCCACTTCAGACTTACTGAATCAAAAACTTTGAGGGTAGGACCTTGTGAGCTGTGTTTTAATAAGCCTCCCAGGAAATGCTGAGGCATGCTGAGGGATGCTTAATGCTTGAGAACCACTGGTCTAGCATATACCAAGTTCTCAGTAAATTCTTATATATTTGAAGATTCTCACATTCTCTCTGAGAAATGTCTCAAAATTTGACTTCTCTGCATCCCTGCCATTGTTGTTTCACAAAATAAAGACTTCTTAATTGATTTCTCCCTCCACTATTTTAGACATTTATCTATTTACTCATTCAATAAAAATATATCAAGTGCCTACCATGTGCCAGTGTGCTAGATACTAGGGATACATCAAAAAATAGAAAGAACAAGATTGTGAAAAACATGGACTCATATCCAACAGTCAACAATAAGCCAAATTATTTCCTATATTAACAGGAGCCCTAAAGGAAGCAAATGGCATGCTAGTGATTTGGAAGACATTAGCTGGTAAGGGAAGGGCTTCCTGGGGAGGAAATATTTTAGCAGAGGTCTGAAGGATAAGAAGGAGCTAGCCTTTCAAACAGTTGGAATAAGACAGAAGAAATAATAATAATGATGACAGTAGCATTTACTGAGTTTTGGCCACGTGCCAGTCTTAGCTGTAAGAGCTTTACTCACAACAACCATGTAGGCAGATACTTTAATTATTCCTATTTTGTAGGTGAGAAAACTGAGGCACGAAGAGGTTGGATCACTTATAAAGGTCACACAGCCCCCAGGATTCAGTGCAAGATGAGAGGGTTAGATGGGGTCTCATTTGCCAAAGTAAGAACTTTGGATTTGATTCTAAATAGCATTGAAGCCCTTAATGGGATCTGCACAGGGTATTGACTTGGTCTGATTTGCATAAGGATTATAGCAGAGCCAGGTGGGAGCAGGGAGAGTGATGGTGGCTATCACCTGGGGCAGCAGAGAAATGATGGTGCCTTTGGACAAGACTGGTAGCTCTGGAGATGGAGTGATGTGAATGGCAGTAGGATCCATTTTGTGGATAGAAACAAGAGGTTTTGGTGATTAAGTAAATGGGAGTAAAAGGGGAAGAGATGAATTATGGATGACTCCCAGGTGTTAGATGTGAGCAACTAGACAAATTTTGCTACCATTTTCAGTGATAGCAAGACCAAGGGAGGAAAAGCTTTATTTCAGTGGAGAAAATGAAGAGTTCTGTATTGACCAAAGCATGCTTCAAGATGTCTTTTAGACCTGTAAGCAGCGCTATCAAGAAGCCAACTGGATAAAAATAAGATGGAATTCAGGAAGGTGATCATAGGCGGAAGGTAAAATTCTTGATATAACCAGCCCATTGATGGTATTTTATAGAAGATATTTATTTGAATCCCCAAGAGAAAGAATCTGCCTAGACGAGAGAAGAAAGCCCAGAAATGAAACTGGGGCACATCCAGGTCACACTCAGAGGTTGGATAAAGGAGCCACCTGTCCCTAGCTCTGACTTCAGCTGGTATGGGCAGCCTGGGACTTCAGTGCAGCGCTGAAGTCACTTGGTCTAATGACTTCCTGCCCTGAACTCTGTTCTAGCCAGCTGAATTCCTCTTCTGTGAACATGTGCTTTGTTTTGGCATAGTCAGTCCTTTGTTCTGGTTTTACTTCTTCTGAGAAACCTCTCTGATCTCTCCTTTGCAACCACCCCTCCCCACCAACCCCAGACTGGTCACTGTCACCACTGTGTCCCACAGCCCATTGCACGCTTCAGTGCAGTGACACTTACCCCATGTTTACTACTTTTAGTTCTTTGCCTTCTTTATCAGACTATGAACTCCTTAAGAGCCAGGGCTCTTCCATCCGTCTTCATCCTCAGCACTTGGACACTGCTCAGAGGTTCTCACTAACTATCTGCTGGGTGAGTGATGGAAAGACTTCCTCAGATGTGGTGTCTGGTTAGTACTGGATAAATTCTCAGACTGTAGCTTCTCTCCCAACTGAGGTTTCAGGGAAAAGAATCACTTTATCGGCTATGGAGCAAAAGTGAATCTGCTAGAGAGTCATTACTAAATTCACACTAATAATAATGGTAACAGCAATAGATACCAACTTGTATTGAACACTTAACACATGTTAGACAGTGCTCTAAATTTGTGTGTCGTTTATAAACTCATTAACTAGAACCTCAGAATTCCTCATTTTAACACTGTCTGGGGAAAGCATTTACCTTTCTTCTTCTTTAGTTTGAGAATGTATTGTCTTTTTATTGTCTTCAAACTTAAATTTCTCATATCCCTGTGATGCTTAGTTAACATTTTGCTCTCTACTCAATGCCAAATAAATATTTGTTCATTTGATTGAATAGTGATATCTCTGGCCTATGCAACAACCTCAGTCCTTTTTTCAAATGAAGAATTTCTCATTCCACGCATAGATTTTCTAGATTATTTTTTCTGAATTAGCTTAAAATGTACAGGGATACTTTAAGAAAAGTATGAAGAAGTAAAATTTTGGTGCCATTAGCTTTCCATGGCATAGCAAGATAGTTTTCTGATGGTAATAATTCCTTTGGCTCGCGGTAACTGTTTGTTAGGGAATTTGGCCACAGGCACGCCCAGGCATATGGTATGTGCTGCTAATGCTCAAATGAAAACCAGGGTTGGTTTGTTTTTTTTTTTTTGTTTTGTTTTGTTTTTGAAGGATTGTCTTAGAGAGGACCCATAGCCATTACATTATAAAGTTAATGATCTTTTGTGTCCTCGTTAAATGGCTATTGATGATGCTTGTATAGTAATGGGAGTTTTAAAAAGTTTGGGAATGTTAGCATAAATAGCAGTCTCTACTATGGGATTTCTCAAAACCTATAATACGCTAATGTGTTCAGTGAATCACCCGTAGACTGTTAGCATTTCCTGGTATTTGGTGGGCCATAAAACCTTTTTTCTGCTTTAAACATTTAACATCTTGCACATGTTCTTTCATAGAACACAATTTGGAAAAACTGTTATATTTAGGTTGTGAAGATGCAGAAAGCATGCCTATTATTTTTCCAATCCTTGTTATGGAAAAACAAAAGCAACAGTTTTGTGAGACACTATCTGTGAAGGTTAAACAAGAAGTCCGGGAGGTCATTTGTCTCTTTTTAGTATTAGGTCACTTAGTTCTGAGCAAATGAGCACAAGGAAGTTCAAATTCTGTTCAAATAAAGAACAGTGCTGTGGGGGTGCCTGGGTGTTGGTTGAGTGTCCAGCTCTTCATTTCAGCTCAGGTCATGATCTCAGGGTTGTGAGATCAAGCCCTGTGTCGGGCTCTGCGCTCAGTGAAGAGTCTGCTTGGGACAACCTCTCCCTTTCCCTTTGCCTCTTCTTGCCACTTTCTCTCTGTCTCTCTGTCTCTGTCTCTGTCTCTGTCTCTCTCAAATAAATAAATAAATCTTAGAGGGGGAAAAAAAAAAGGACAATGCTGTGTATCACTGTTTCATTGTGAAGTTTTCATCCTTTCTTGGCCCAAGACAGGAAGTCCTGAAATTTCCTGGTCTCCACATCTTCCAGAATGGCATTGAAGATGGTCTGTAATGGCCTCAGTGGACCTGTCACTGTTCCATCACATTTACCTCACCTTTTAGGCCCTCTACAGGCATTGCCATTTTCTGAACATATCCAAGCTTTCCACAGTGTTCCTTTTACTCTTCCTCTTTTCTTTGCCTAGAATAGCCACTCATTCATCTTCCCATGTTGAAGTTGGACCATTTGTTAACTCGATATTTATTTACTAAGGTCTACTCTCTGCAAAGAACTAATAGTTGTAGCTTTAGAGGAAGATACTCAGAGAGTTTTTTGCTTTTCCTTTAGTTGGACATGAACCTCCCTGCTTTTATATTATAACAAAATATTGGAATATTTTACACATCACAGAACAGTTTCCTTGCTTGCATGGTATACCAGTTAACTGTGGGCTTGTCTCTTACCTCCCAGTAGACTAAGTGTATTGCAAGAATGCCTTAAGTGTTGTAACCCTAGTAAAGCCTAACTCAACTCCTGGTCCTGATTCAGTGCTCAAGAATGTGTCAAGTTGAATGGAATGTATAGATGCCCCTATGGGTACTCATAGAACTATAGCTCAAAAAGCCTTGTTCCCAGATTCCACCAACCAAAGACATTTGCTTCTGACTACTCAGGAGTTCTGTATGTACTGACAGATGAGATTTCCCAGGCAGCACCCACCTCGACCTCTCCTGCAGGTTGGGCTTGCTTTAGAACTAGCCTTATCCAGAGTCTAAGAGAGACATGGCTGGAGATCTTACATTCCACTCTTACCCATTCATTCCCAATATAGCTGGGAAGCAAATGTGAAAGTTGACTTAACTAAACGGACAATGTTGTTGAATTTTGTAAAGCAAATGCCATCAAAAGTAAATTGAAAGCTGAGTTGTTTTAAATAATTTTCAAAATGTAAACATTTTATTTGAAATACCATTAACTGAAATATCTAATTGGGCTGAAAGACCCTAACCATATTTTGGGTCATAAAAAGATGATTCACCCCAAGGGACGCCTGGGTAGCTCATTTGTTAAACATCTGTCTTCAGCTCAGGTCTGCACAGCGGGAAGCCTGCTTCTCCCTCTCCCACTCCCCCTGCTTGTGTTCCTTCTCCGGCTTTGTCTCTCTCTGTCAAATAAATAAGTAAAATCTTAGAAAAAAGAAAAGAAAAGAAAAAAGATTCACCCCAATCCTTTTATAGGTGACTTCAATCTAAACATAAGCTGAGGTATGCATATTACATTAGAGTGTTTGATGCACTTATGTTTAGAGGGAGAGCTCATCATTCCAGATGCAATGCATGTGCCTCATTGTCCCTTTCCTCATGTTCTTTTGGAGACTTCTGAAATGTCTGGTTGAAAAATCAAAGACAAAACCAAAAATGAATCCTCAGGGAAGAGGTAGAAGTAGTAAGGGAGATGGCTTCTCAGATTTTTTACTTTATGCTTCTGATGCCAATCTTTTATTGCTATTTCCTTAAGTAGAAGAAGAATTTGGACAAGAAAGAATGAAAGGAGTGAAAATTGAGCACCTCTCTGATGGACCTTATCTTAATCATTTGATAGCCATAAGAAGGTGAAGACCAAAGTTGGATCCCAGTCCATCACCTTGAAGTAATCAATGGGTTAATTGGGGGGGCCCATACATTTGATCTTGGTAAGAGGAAAACAATAAAAAGAGGCACTCAGTTACTAAACTTGGTATGCAAAAAGTAATGGCAATGCTAACAGTTGTGGTCAGAGGCAGGTTCTAACCTGTGTTGATGAGCTTCCATGAAATCACTTTCTGGTTTTTTTAAGTCCACCTTTTAAAATTTTTTTTGAAATTCTCTTTACAGGTAAAGATAAGATGAAAGTATCTGAGGATGACTTGAAGAAACTTCCACTAATCAAGTGGTGTATTTTAGAAGCCATTCGTTTAAGAGCCCCTGGTGTCATTACCAGAAAAGTGCTGAAGCCGGTTAAAATTTTGGTGAGCTTTGCTTTGGTTTTAAGAACAAGCACTGGGTATTGTATAAGACTGATGAATCACTGAACTCTACCTCTGAAGCCAATAATACATTATATGTTAATTAATTGAATTTAAGTTTTAAAAATCAATCAAAAGAGAAAAAAGTAATCAACTTTCTAAGGAAAAAAATACATATAATGCCCATATATTACTAGATAACTCCTTAAGTTCCACGTAGCACTAATGATGTTAGCATAGGTTACTAATAAGAGTTGTGCAGCAGCATCTATTAATATGGCTATTTATCTGTAGACAACTATTTTGGCTAAAATATAACCCTTTAATAATCATTCTGGTTATGTAATTTCGTATCAGAATTAGTATAATCCTATAGAAATCAAACAAATCAAACAGGTAGACTAGATAGTCTGCTGAATCAACTAATAAGTAATCCTGAGCAACAGGAGGTTGAGGAATTGAGGGTATAAAGAAAGTTCTTTTGGATATTGGATGGTAGTTTCGGACCACAGATAACAGCTCTGGAAACAGAGAGCAGGAAAGCTGCGGATAATAGCAACTGATATTAGCAATCAGTGTGGAGTGAGGAGAGAGATCCTTTCTCCAAGCAAGGTAGGAGAAAATTCTCAAGTGCTCCATGAAAGATATGTGCATGTGGCTGACTTTCAATTTAATATTTGGCAAATCAGGCAGAACAAAATATTTTTTTCAGATTGGCTTGATATAGGGCCTGCATTATCCAGATAGATGACATTTACTCAGCCCTCAACTCGTACTAACTTTTTTACACACAGTTTGAGAGTGCTTGGATTCAAATCAAGAAACATTTTCAGTGGTAGAACACAAAAGAGACAAAAAAATCCAATTTTTATAAAAACTGCAACTTGCTACATCTAAAGGAGACTTTATTTAACAGATCTTACATAAATCACAGCATTTAGTTTTAGTGGGATTTTAACAATTTTTGTTTTTAAATAATATATAAAATACTTTAAAATATGAGTATAAAAAGGGGTGCCTGGGTGGCACAGTCGGTTAAGCATCTGACTCTTGATTTCAACCCCATTCAAGATTTCAGGGTCTTGGGATCAAGCTGCACATTGGGCTTCTCACTCAGAGGGGAGTGTACTGGAGATTCTTTCTCTCCTTCTCTTTCTGTCCCTCCCAACACCTGCCCTAGCTTATACTCTCTCATAAATAAATGTCTTTTTAAAAAAATATGGGTATGAAAGGATATGCTTTGAGAAGATATGGTCCAACAACTGGGTGCAATTTAGTCAAGGAATGTGTTTATTACTCTGAATAATACTATAATTTTTATTAAACTTTTTATTAAACTTTCATTAAGTTTTATTTATATAAGCTTTATTTATATCCTGGCTAACAGATAATTAGCTAAATTATAGATGTTATTTATCTATAAATAACACGTATAAGTATGTGTCTTGGTTGTTATTTTAAGTATACAGATCCTATACATGCTTTGTTATATTTATACCAAAATATTTCAATTATTTTGGAGCTTTTTGTAAAGAGTATTTTTAAAAATTTTGATTCTCAATTGTACATTACCTGTTTGTAGAAATGCAACTGATTTTTAAGTGTACACCTTGTATCTGCAACTTTGCAAAACTCAATGTACTTATTAGTCCTACAACTGTTGTTATAGATTCCTTGAGAGTTTCTATGTAGAGAATATTTTTCTTCTGTTATTTCTTTTTCTTGCCTTATTACACTGGCTCTAAAGTCCAAAGCAAGGACATCTGTTGTCCTCTGTTATCATTCAACATATGTTCCTGATCTGAGAGGTGAATCTTTCACTATTAGGCTAGATGTTAACTATAGGTTTTTGGTGGATACTTCTTTTTTTTTTTTTTTAAGATTTTATTTATTTATTTGACAGACAGAGATCACAAGTAGGCAGAGAGGCAGGCAGAGAGAGAGGGGGAAGCAGGCTTCCTGCTGAGCAGAGAGCACAATGTGGGGCTCCATCATAGGATCCTGAGACCATGACCTGAGCGGAAGGCAGAGGCTTTAACCCACTGAGCCACCCAGGCGCCCCGGTAGATACTTCTTATCAAGTTGAGGAAATATCCCTCTATTTCTAATTTGCTGAGAATTTCAATTATGAATGGGTATTAGATTCTGTCTAGCACTTTTTCTGCATCAGTAGATATAATCATATGCTTTTTCTTTTTAACATGTTGTGATGGATTACATTTATTAATTTTTTAATATTGAGTCAGCCTTTCATCCCTGGAATAAATCTCATTTTATCATGATGTATAATTCTTTTTATACATTGTTAAATTTGTTTTTACTAATATTTTGTTAAGGATATTTTTGCATCTCAGTTCATGATAGATACTGGCCTATAGTTTTCTTTCCTTTCCTTTCCTTCCCTTTCCTTTCCTTTCCTTTCCTTTCCTTCTTTTGCAGTGTTTTCTCTGGTTCCTATATCACGACAATCTCTTAAAAAATATTTTGTGCTTGTCTTGCCCCCTTTCTCGTGAACACTCAGATTCCTTTCTTTACTTCTTTTTTTCTCCTCTACCCTCCCTACTTTCTTTCTCTTTCTCCTTCCTTCCTTCCTTCATTCCGTTCTTCTATCCTTCCATCATTCCTTCTTTTGTTTTCTTTATTTTTCTTTGTGTGTAGTGTGTGTGTGTGTGTGTGTGTGTGTGTGTGTGTGAAAAACTGGAAAGAGAAAAATCAGCAGTATGTTTTTCCTCTTCTTCCCTAACTTTTTTCTCTTTGTCTCATTTCCTCTTTTTGATCTCAGGTTACAAATTTGTTGTGGCCATTAACATCTCATATTTTCTTAAAGGTAATTTTACTCATTCGAGAACTTTACCAAAAGAAACACCCAACCTCAAACCCAGGCACACACATATACACTCATGCCCGTACAACCCCAGTGATCATTTATCTGACATGCTCTTTGTTTGACATCAATACAGAAACCTATGTTTCATCATAGTATAAATCTTTGATTTAAACATTTTTTAAACATTATTATACTTTTCATGCATCCAGAGTCTTAATATTTATTTCAATGGCCTTATAATAGGCCATTGAACTGATAGCTTAAATATTTAATTATTGCCTAACTCTTGAGAATTTAGATTGTTTTCCTTTGTGGTTATTTTAATGTGGTATTTATTTGCATCTCTGTGCATAGTAAATTTTTTTAATGATTATTCTTGAAATGTGTTTTAGTAGTGGAGGCAACAAGCCATTTATGATTCACTGCATATAATTCTCTTATACAACTGAACTGTTTTATAATTCCAACATTATGGATTCCCAATAAAAAATTTTAATTAAAAGTAATTGATGTCTGAAACAATTAGAAAAGTTATAAAAAGATCATAGTCTCTTACCTCCACTTCCTCACACTCACAGTTTCTTCCTAGAGGACATGAGGCCCAGATGGATCCAGGCTCACTCCAAGCCCTAGTGATGGCTCTCTTAGTGAATGGGCAACCCAGAGACATGTGTTCAGGATGCCATCTTCCAAGAATACTCCAGAACTTCCTTTCCTTATTTTTCAAAATAACTTTTTAATATTTGTAAAAGGTACAGCAGGGTCTTTTATACTTACTATTTCTTTTATAAATAAAATAAATAACAACTTTCCTCCAAGGAAACGTACACTAATCCCTGTGAATATCTCCCCTGCAGAGTTGAGGCTTTAACTTTGAAAATGACAACCTGCACAGCTTTTTAAAAATTATTACATAAATAAATTATGGTAATTATTTTTTTTTTTAATTTTATTTATTTGACAGACAGATCACAAGTAGGCAGAGAGGCAAGCAGAGAGAGAAGGGAGGAAGCAGGCTCCCTGCTGAGCAGAGAGCCCGATGCGGGGCTCGATCCCAGGACGCTGGGATCATGACCTGAGCCGAAGGCAGCGGCTTTAACCCACTGAGCCACCCAGGCGCCCCTATGGTAATTATTTTTAAGAAGGAAACCATTTTTAAAAAAAGGTAAAAGAAGGATATAAAGATTGCTTAAAATTTTAGTCTGATAACCACTGAGAACATTTGGTATTCTTATAATTTCAGATTTTCCCCCTGTAGTTTCTACATTTTAAAAATTCAGTTGGGGCCATATTATGCTAATTTTCTCATAATCTGCTTTTATATTAATAGTAGTTCACCAAAGTTTTCTGTTTCAATAAAAGACATCTACACCACTTTGAATTATAGCATAATAATGTAATCATGGACATAGTATTGATTTTTAAATCAGTTCCCTATTCCTAAATGTGTATGGCTTCCAGTTGTTTATAAACAGTGCAAAGATAGGCATCTGTATAGTCAAATCCTGGTACACATTAATAATTAATTCCTTAGTATAAATTCATACAACATGGTCCTTTTAACCTTCATAAATTTTCTAAAACAGGTGGAATGTCTGTTGAACATATTAATGGGTTCCCAGAAATTTGGATTATAAAAACATTTCAAATGAGGTCATCTGTGTCAAGCATTGGCACAGGTTCATGTTTTCTCCCCCATTGGACAACTGGTCAGAGTTTCTTGCTGTGAATGCTGCAAGCACTCTCTTCCTGCTCTTTCTTGATATTGTCTGAACATGGTCTCATTGTTTATTTTTGCTTCTGTACTTATTCTTTTCTATATTTTTGGAACAAATTAAAATGGACAAATACTACCTACTTTCTTTTACTTATTCTATTCCTTCTTTTTCTTTATTATATTGTCTTTTCAAAACTTTTAAACTACTACCAGTATTCTCTTTTCAAGGTGTTGTACTTTTGGTACACAGTTAATCTGCAAGAATGCCCAGAAAAGAATAAACAAGGAAGTGTTGGAAAATATGAATGATTAAAGACTATTAATTATCTTCTCAAGGTATTAAAACATGTTATAAAACTACAATAATTGAAATGGTATGAAACAAAATAAAATGGTATGATATTGGTATCAGACTAGATGATCAGTATCAGTATAACTCACAGTATAATGGGCTGGATAGATAACAGAGAAGGAAACCCTTTTGTACATAAGAACATAATGTAGGATAAATGAATCATTATAAGTCAATTAAGGGGGAAGAGATTAATATGTGTTTTGGGATTACTGGCTAAAAATTGGCATTTTTGTTTTCAACATTGCTTTGTACACTTAGAATTGAGAATCCCAAAGAGTTTTATCTATGTGAATCATATCTACTGAGATTAACTTCATTAGAAACTAAAGCTGAGAAATTATTATAATATTTCTTTGGTAAATAAAAGAATAACAAGGAACTTATTACATGTTAAAATAATAGCATGGTTCTATGAAACATAACTATAGTTTCCAAAACATAAAAAATGTAGAAGAATAGCATCATTTTAAGTTTTCGCAAATCTGTCTAATGCCTTGCTAATAGAGGACATCTGGGTTCCCATAAACGTGCCTGGAGTCAATCTGTTGTGATATATCATTTCCGTTCATGGAAATGAAGAAAATCCAGCCTCACACAGACATGTCACTGGAAAAGGAATTGATATTACAATAGATTTTCAGATATGGCTGTTTTCCCATACCTCACTGAAACTCAACAGTGGGACTTTCTCTCTCTTTTTTTAAAGATTGAATTTATTTGTTTGAGAAAGAGAGCTAGAGAGAAAGAGCACGAGCAGGGGGAGGGGCAGAGGGAGAGCGAGAATCAGACTCCCCACTGAGCCAAGAGCCCAACATGGGGCTCCATTCCAGGACCCTGGGATGATGACCTGAGCTGAAGGAAGACACCTAACCAACTGAGCCACCCAGGCGCCCACTCCCAACAGTGAGAGTGTCTTAAAAGTTTATTGCAATCTGAAATATCAGTGAATTTTTTGTACTCAGTTACATGAAAATCCTTTGGTTTGTCCTATACTTTGAATGAGTCTTTTACCCAAGAATGACTTTTGATCTCGTAGAGCCTCTGAAAAGGTCTTGAGAACTCCTAGAAGTTTCTAGACCGCCTTTGAGAGCCACTATGTTAAAGAGAAAAGGGCTTAGGATTCATCAATGAAACCACAAAGATGAACAGATTTGAATGTATCATATTAAAATTTAACATGTATTTTTTTAAGGTATAATCCAAGTTAAATGTAAGCCAAAAATTATGAACAAATGTTAATATAAGTACAACACAAGTGTAAATAGTTTTAATATTTAAAGAACTCGCAGATCAATAAGTAAAGCATGAATCTCACATACATTAATGAGGACAGGACATAAACACAAGAGTTCACAGGAGAAAATAACTTCACATGGAAATATCCTCAACAGAAACAGAAAAATGTTTGCAGCAACCAAAAATTAGCTATTAAAAATGTCAGACTAGCAGAGAAGAGGGCAGAGAAATTGACATTCATATATTATAGGTAGAAACATACTTAGGCACAAGATTTGAGGAACATTTGCGCAAAAGGAATTAACAGCATTGAAAATATCCATGCCCTTTATCTTTTGCACATCTTTGTTAAAAGATTTTATATGAAAAATGCTTTGTGGAAGAAGATGCTTTGGATGGCATTATTTATTATAGAAAAAAACCCTAGGGAATGATTAAAATTATTTATGGTTTAATCTACCCAGTAAAAGATTAAACAGACATTGGAGATAAAACTTCACAATGTGTCTAAAATGCAAAGGAAAAAATACTTCGGCTATAAAATTAGGTGAACCAAGTAAGATTCAAAAAGTAACTATTCAGCATGATAAAAATACATTTAACAACAATAACAACAAAACACTAAACTGTTAAGTAAAAATACTACAGGCAAGTCTAGCCAGTAGATGATTGTTTTTTGTTGTTAGCAATCTGGTTGTTTTCTAGCTTTTTCTATTTTTCTGAATTTCCTAAAATTTTGATGAGCATTTCTTATGCAAAACTGTATATTCTACATTTTTTTCAAGATTTTATTCATTTTGAAAGAGAGCACACATGAACAGGGGGAAGGGCAGAAGGAGAGGGAGAGAGAGAATCTCAAGCCAATTCCACGCTGAGCGTGGAGCCCAACTTGGGGCTCTATCTCAGACCCTTTATGCCAGTCATCACCCTGGTAGTTGCTGCTGTGACGGGAACTTCTTTCTGGTCTCCTTCATGTGCCTAGTGTTAATTCTGTTACTGAGATCCCATTTGAAGGATTTTACTAGCCTGTGTTGTAGGCTGTGGCAGCCAGCAGTCTCCAAGTTGTAATTATGGGTCAATAGCCACTAAAGGGGACTATTTGGTATGGAAGGGAAGGGCCCGCATTGGCCTGCCTGCAGCTCTGTCCAACACACATCTGGGCCCTCAGCAGCTGGTCTGAGTCAGCCACGAGCTCTCTAACCTCAGTTCCACCAGTGGTAAAAGAAACAGGCTTGGGATCTCACAAGTCTTCTTCTACTTCAAAAATGGAAGGACGGCACCAGCATAATCCTCGCTCTCTTCCCAGTTTGAGAGCTCTCTCCAGTGCTCCTGGGACTGCAATTGCCAAACCTCAAGCAATATTCAGCCCCCACAGGAGTCAACGGGGATTCTCTTTTGTTGAAAAATTATTACCCCTGGGTGCCTGGGTGGCTCAGTTGTTTAAGTGTCCAGCTCTTGGTTTTGCCTCAGGTCATGATCTCAGGGTTATAAGATGGAGCCCCATGTCAGGCTCTATGGTGGGCATGGAGCCTGCTTAATTAAGATTCTCTTTCCTTCCTCCCCTCCCCCACCTCTAATAATAAAAAAAATGGTGACCCTTTCCCATACACCACTTACTGATACCATAAAAAGACATATTTTTATTTGTAAGGTGCTCATACTCTAGTTTCATAAGGTAAGTGATTTGCAATTATCTTGAGGACTTTTCAAAATTCTCCAGATTTAAATAGATACATGGCTTCCAATAAATGGCTGTGGGAGTTACTAATAAAATGTCTCTGTCTCAGTAAAGTTGATAGCCATCTAGTGGTTACACGCCATGGGAGAGCTCTTTGTCCTATGGTTCCTGAACGTGATGATGTAAGGGTGATTTATATATCATGAAAACCTCCAATAACATAAATGGGGAAAGACAATGCAGACTCTCCTGCTTGAGGAAACACACTGCTTAGCCTGAGTCCCACAGCCACAGTGATCCCAAACACAAAATCAACCAAAGAAATGCACAACACTTGCTTTGCCCTATGTCTTCCTAACCAGTTGTCTTCATATTCTTTCTGCACTAACAGTTGCTTCAGGAGTGAGGAAAAAAAGAGAGAGAGATTGAGAAAATCCACTCCCTCTCCCCGGACCCTATCATGAGTGTCACTGGGACAGAACACCCATTGCCCTATTCTCAGTGCTACTGTGGCCAATGTCCTGTTTCAGATTTTTCTGTTCCATAACCACAACCTGGGGGTCCGCTGGGGCTCCCATCACCAAAAGCACTTGCCGTAAACCCCAATTTCGAATATCAAAAGCTGCACCACAGCAGGCATATACTAGTTTCTAAACTTTTCTCATTTATCTCATTTATCTAATATTTTTCCCCTGTGTAACCAAATTTATGACACATGTAACTAATCATCAGAATTAGAACACAGTCATTGCCTAAACTGGAAAATAGAAATGATCTTTCTGGAATTAGATTTTCTTACCATTGATTATAAAATGTATGTGTCTTCTCTACAATATAGTTGGAGCATTATTTTTAATGACCCAAACTCTCTTGAAAGCAGATTTCAAAAAATAACTCGAAACTGATTTTTCTATCATAGAATTACACTGTTCCTTCCGGTGACTTGTTGATGTTGTCTCCATTTTGGCTGCATAGAAATCCGAAATATTTTCCTGAACCTGAATTGTTCAAACCTGTAAGTTATCTCTTTCAATATACATTGTCCTTTGATTTTAATTTCTTTTATGCCAGGAGTATGAATTCATAGATTAACTATCACTCTATCATTAAACAGCCCTATTCTCTGGTAACTAACAACCAAGTTGACTATAAAGGAAAAATTAGACTTATAATATGGGTGGTATAACACAAATGAGATAGAAAAGTTTTTGGAATAAAATTCACCAATTTTAAATAAATGATCTGAAAGCAGCAAAGTACATTAAAGTAAATATGTCCGGTTCTGATAGAAGACATATTCATCAGACCGTTGCTCCTGTTGTTGGTTTCCAAGGAGTATAACAAAAGAAAAACAAGGCAAATTAAAACTGCTTTACTGTTGCTTAAAACTGGGGAGTTACAGGGCTGAGCAGAATCTTAAGAGTTCATTTAATCCATCCTCTGCCTTTAGGTAAAACTTTTTAAAAAATGGCATCCAGATGTATTCATTCCACATCCCAAGTTCCCTCCACTAAGCAGGGCTGCCAGTAACTTACTGAATTTATTACCGAGGGCAATTCTGTGATGGGGACTGAGACCTGATTATAAATAGTCTTCCTTTTCTGAGGTCAATTCCGCGGTTGATGTACCTTATCATTTACATTTACCACTTAACAGAATTCTTTTTAAATCTTTTTATTTATTGGTTCACATTCCAAAAACACAATTGTGTCTGATATTAATAACAGGTTGGAAAAAAATTACCAACAGCCCTGCAACTTTATATGCAAGGATTAGCTGTACAAAGTCATTTTTAGCCTAGAGAAATAAAGTTAAGCTTATTTATATAAGGCTGATTTGGAAAAAAAAATGCTTTCTTCCCACAGGAACGTTGGAAAAAGGCAAATTTAGAGAAGCTTGCTTTCTTGGACTGGTTCGTGGCATTTGGAAGCGGGAAGTACCAATGTCCTGGAAGGTCAGTGAGACAGCTGAGCCACGTTTATCCAGAAAGTCTAAGAAAGATGATGGCTCTGAGGGGGAAAACTTTGGCTTAATCCCCCTTTTCTTTATTATCAAACTACAGGGAGATCCAGGAGTCCACGTTTCGTTTGGTTGGTCAGTTGTATTGTGTGATGTCTTTGTGGGAATGTCTACCATGGCTTCTGATGGGATACCTCATGAGAACAAAATATTATGATTGCTGCTGTATGATGACGACAGGGTCATTAAAAGTTTTTTATAGAATGGATTAGAGTGGGGCATGCCTTAGGTTATATAATCATGCTTATATTCCATGTGAGAGACATGGGGTGGTAAGATCTACCAGATTTGGAAAATAATTAGAAATGGGATTGATTAAAGGGAAGGATTTGTGGAGGACTGTGACTTGAAGGTAGGTGGCTGGAAGATATGGAAATAGAGAAATCAGGGGCAAGAGAAAGTGGACAAGGTGTTACGTTTTTCCTCTGATAACTGCTTAGTCTGAGATGTGGCAAAATATGAATCCTATAACCAAATTCTATAGGTCAAATCTGAAGGTTGAATAAACGTAACAATAAATAAAACCTCCATAGTCTAGTTTTTCTATTGTTTCTGCTTTTAAAAGTCCTTAACTTTTCTATTGTTAATTTTAAGTAGCCACCCATGAAAACATTGTTCCTAAAGACAGACAAAGCAGAATTTTTCAGGAAAGCGAAGGACTCCATTTGGGCAGTGTTCTAGCAAGATGGATCTTTTCACTAGAAATTTAATCCCACAGATCTTTAGTATAATCCTCAGAAAATTGCACCCATTCTAAATTTGTCTACTAAGAGCCAATTTATTTTCTCATCTACCAAACACTTAGTGAGTCAGAGAAAATTGCCTTTAAAGTAGCTGACAATCAAAGTTCATCATGAAGGCATAGTCTTGTGGCTTTGCAGCTGTCACCCCTTGGAGTTCAGGCCACTGAGGCACTATGAGGACCCCTCTCATTAATGAACACAGAAGGTTTTGCTGAATTTAGTAAATAAGTATTCAGTGCTGCTATCAGCTGCCAACCAAAAATCAGAATGGAAGAATATTGCTCTTGCTCTGAATAATGGGAATTCTGGAAATATGTTTTGGAGGAAGAACCCCTTGCTAGGTACTTCCCCATTGCTGGGAAGCCCTTGGATACAGGAAGGAAGGGAACTCTTCCCAGTAATTCTATTGCCGGACAAGTCCAGTAGTTTTGCAGAAAAACGCGAAAAAGCAGCAAGAGCTAGCAGATTTAGTCAGCAATGGTAGCAAGCAGAATAAGGAGTTGCCTTGCAGTGGACATTCTCCTCTTAAACTGTGAATTTAGATGAAGGACTACAATGGGATTTCCAGTGTTGAGTGGGTATGTGAGAGTTGATGATCTCAGCACAAAGGAATGTGCTTGCTCTATTGCAAACCCGCCTCCCCCACCTCACCAGCCAACAGCCTTAATTTCCCTTGCTTCCCATCCCTGCAAGAGGATGCCGGTTGACTGTCTCACTTGGTCATCGATATGGGTTACATTCCAGTGTAAAACAATAGCCCTGATCTTTGGCAAGATACCTCACTTACAAAAGCTTGCTTGGATAAGAAGAGGGTGTAGTAAGAGCTTGAGAGGTGGAAATGAATCGTGGATTCCTCAGGAATAGAAAGTGTGATCTCAACATTTTTTGTGGGCCTTTGGGTCCTTGGGGTCCTTCTTATATCCTAGGGCAGTACTAGTACAAGTCATGGTCTTGTCTTGAATTACTAATGAAAATCACCCAGCAATGGGAAAATTAGTTCAAACATAGGTCCAGCTGATAGTAGATCAGTAGTAGTAGTATTCAACCTGACAGGTATCTCTGAAGGACCTAATATTAGTATGTTTATTCTTTCAGTCAGTAAATATTTATTGAGAGTATGCTCTCTGGCAGGATAGGGTTCTAGGAGTTACCTTGGAAAACAAAATAAGGGATGAAGTGCCTTCCCCCAAGGAAGTTTTAGTCTTAAGTCACTTCAGGAACCACTGGGGAAATTCAAAGACACATAACATTCTTGAGTGGCTTATAATGTAGCTGGGGAGATGAGACAGAGCAACATGAGAAACAAGCTCTTCTTTTTTTTTTTTTTAAGATTTTATTTATTTATTTGACAGAGATCACAAGTAGGCAGAGAGGAGGCAGAGAGAGAAGAGGAAGCAGGCTCCCTGCCAAGCAGAGAGCCAGATGCAGGACTTGATCCTAGGACCCTGAGATCGTGACCTGAGCTGAAGGCAGAGGCTTAACCCACTGAGCCACCCAGGTGCCCCGAGAGAAACAAGCTCTACTTAACGGCACAAGCTGACCCGTGAGAAATGCCAGATGACATATATACATAATAACCACCTTCGGAGTTTTGAGGAAGGAGATTAGAAAAGGCTTTAGGGACTAGATGGGAATCATCAATAAGCAGCCAGAGGAAAGCATACCTCCCGAGGGGCAGGGGCGAGGGGCGATGATAACAAAGTCTTTGGGGAGGAAGAAAAGTAAGCACTCACAGGAATGGAATGGAATGCAATGTACTCGTATGTTGGGGTTTGTGTACCGTTGCTTCTACTTGTGCATATGAACGATAATACAATCTTAATAACTGTGCCTAATTCAGTAAAATAGCCTTGCAGTACTTTGAGAAGTACTTGTATACTTAGAAATTGCTGATTGCTTTTGAGGAGGGAGCACACTCAGTCTCTATGGATTTCATGAGAAGTTGCAAATTCAGTTTACTCTGAGGAATTTGTTACATAAACAAACGCATCCCCTGGACTCTGGTTGTTAAGTAGACTTGAACAAACTGTATTTATATATCTAATTGTTTCCTAACATTTTCACTGTGCTCTGCACATGTCCTGGAGGGCCTATAAAAAAGGGTTAGGAGTGAGGGTGGGAGGGGGTAGATGTGGTTAATTCCAAGACGGAGTCAGGCGGCCAGAACCCTTTATGAATTTTTAGCCCTGCTTCTCTCTCTTAAGGCTTTACTGAGGAGCAGTGACTTACTGGAAGGAGCTCAGAAACCATGGGCAAAATTGCAATCATTCCTTTCCCAGCCATTTCTTTTTGACACTTCATTATCAGGCTAAGATTTAAGTGTGTCAAGAACAGAAGAAGCAATTCAAGACTCACTTTTGATACTTGGGCCAAAGTGCTTCTAAAATAAAATGTGTTCGTTTCTGAGCAGAACATGTCAGAGAAGACCCTCTTTTCCTTCTGTTTACAAACTGGATCTCCAGCTCCTCCGTGGAACACAGAATAGCAGGACGGGGTTTGTATCTGTGGAGAGGAAGAAAGGGCACTCTTGCCCCGGCGGGGTGGGTGTGTGTGTGGGGGGGTCTTCTACTGCTCTCCCCTCTTTTTTTTTTTTTTTTTTTGATGGGCTTTCTCCCCTCATCCAACTCAGTGACTGCCTTTGAACCAGTTAGAAGCCACCTGATCAGAAAGAGGGTTTAATTCCTAGGAAATGAGGACGGAATTAAAACTTTAAGGTGTTGCCATACTGCCCGTGGGCTATTGTCTCCGCATCATCTAATGCCTTCTCTTCCCTTCCTAATAGCCCTTTCTTTCATTTGGGCATCCATGGGGTTTGGGGGTGCTGATTCCACCCCCAACTCCATAGGACTGGAGCCCTGTTCCCTAAGCCCATCCACAAATCCCATCCCTGTCCCTGCCCTCCTTTCCCACAGTGATTTGCTTCAGTGTCGGTGTATGTTTTAAGCAGTGCAATTAACTACCAAGCTTTCTGTTGAGACTTGTGGGTCAAACATAATCATTCCTTATGGGATGTGAATAAAGAAGCACTTGGCCCCCAAAACTGTTGGCAGCTACTTTGAGACGATAAAAGCAGGCAGTGTTAGGATGCGGTTGGTACCGTAGAACAGGGTAGCAGAGGCAAACTGCCTCCCTGGGAACATCGCTGAGCTGCTGGAGTGATCTCTGCCCAAGGCCAGCGTCAGCTCTCAGTTTTCAGGTACATAAAGCAGTGCATTCCCTTCAATATAGGAACCAGTCAGATGTGAGTTTTCTGTCACTTGCAACCAAAAACATCCTAAGTCATATAATTTTCCTCAAAAGCGAAAGTGTTCTTTCAAGGTTTATTGAATTCCACGAAATACTGTGTTAACACGCTTAGCCATATCCATGAATTGCTTTTCTAAATAGCTTGCCCTTTGCAGAGGGGCTGAGTTTCCTTCACTGTGGGTGTATCACAAAACAAAAGTAAATGTCACATCTTAAATTTTTTTCTGGAATCTGGAATTTGAAATATACCGTGAGATCATTTCTATTTGGTGAGTACTTAACCTCGCTGAAGTCAGTACTGTTCTTTTGCCCTTTGCTTGAATAGGAAACTTGAAACACTGTATCTAACCTCCTAGCTCATAGTTCATCTGTTCTGGAGCTTCGCCTCTAGAAGGGGTAGTGGGAGGATCTCCAGTAGCAACTCTGAAAAAGGGATCTTGAGAAAGTGCCCTCCTGCTTTGACGAAACAGAGAACAATGTCCCAAGTCCAGGACAGAGGTGCTCCCCTCCTTCCCTCTTTGTCTTCTTACCTGCTTTCTCACCTCTGTCCCCTCCTGTATAGTTCCCATTCTCCTCTCTTTTCCACGGGCTTTCTTCTTGTCCTTCTCTTCCACTTACCTTTATCCCTTTCTCCCCTCCCTTCCTTATTCTGGGAGTCCCCCCCTTATTCAGTGTATGCTTCTGCCTGTTCACTCTACAGATTACGTCCTCACCATCCTCCCCAATTAAAAGTGTTTCATGTATAGCTGAGACAGTCTTTATCATTGTGAATTTTGTACTGAAACTAAAAAAGTTGATAAACTACATATTTTAACATATTTCTTTTTTCCCTTTCTCCTTGTCAACGTCTTCTAGATCAGTGCTTCTTAAAGTGTGATTCCCCAGACCACCAATAGTTAACACTACCTGGAAACTTGCAAAAAATGCAAATTCTTTGGCCCTTCCCCAGACCTACCGAATCAGAAACCTTGGGAGCAGGTCACAGCGATGGGTGTTTTAACGAGCCTTCCGGGGGACTCTGACACAGGTGAAAGTTTGATAACCCCTGGGCCAGAATACTTTGTGTCCTGCCACCAAGCTGATTTCATTTTCCTAAAAGATTTCAAAGACGGATGAGGTTGTGGGGAAAATACTTCCCCTTTAAGCGGACTAGCCAGGCTTCCATGAAGGATGCCTGTGAAAGTATGTCTGTCTGCTGCCTTCTCTGAATTCCAGGGCGAGATCATTCTATTTTCATAAGCCGCAGCTGGTAGCAACTAGGAATATACTTCAGAGCCCCTGCTCCTGGCAACCGCGGCAGTTTTCCAGTCCATGCTAGCATTGCCCGCAATGACTTCTGTGGGGGGGGGGGATTTTCTTTTCAAATGCAAGAGAGGGAACAATCTCAAAATCAAGACGTTAAACTAAAATCATTCGTTTCCTGTAATCTTATCATTCCTTTAGTACCCCCTGCTTCTTTCAGATGGAGCCCTGCTCTGGACCCTCTACTCATCCCTCTCTTTGGCTGTCCATGACATCCCACAGCCTAAACTAGGTCTTCATGTACCACCATCAGGTGACATTAAGGCTTCCCAAGCCTTCTCCCACGCCCTGTTGTCTCTTCATTCAATCCATCTTGCTCACCACACACAGATTAATTGTCCTCAAATAATCAACTCAGACTGTCACTCTCATTAAGACTCTGGCACCACTGTCTACAGGCCAAGCTCATCAGCCTAGAACTCCAGACTCTCCATGATCTGATGCTGATTGTACCTTTCTGAGCATAGGGAGGCACCGCCCCAGAGGGTCAACCAGCTGCCCCCGACGACGTGTCTGCTCCTTCGCTTGCTCGTGCTCTCTACTGTGTGTCAAATGCCCACCCTCAACATGTCTACTTAGTTAAGGCCCACTTCCTTCCATCAAGGTCTAGCTCAGGTGCTCCAGATCACAGCACTCTCTCCAGACTCCAAACCTCCACAGCTCTTTTGTTTCTGCCTTTACTCATAGTGTCACGCTTTCTGTCTCTCCATGTGCATTACGAGTGTGAGGTCTGTTTCGTCAGACTCTGTGCTCTCGAGGCCTGTGTGGTAGTGCTCCCTGAACATGTATCTACAAACAGGGAAAACACACAAGTATGAAGTATTTAAGGAATTTTCAAAATGTTTATATTTTAATGAGCTTTATTTGTAGATGTGTAATGTTGTCCTTGTAAGTGTAAAAAATAAATCTGTTGTAAATAATATGTCTCATTATTTTCACTGTTTTGACATAAGAGCATTAAGAAAACATTCCTAACATGAACATAGCTCAGCGTGCTTGTGTAAAAATACAAATTTATGAAGCCCATTTTCTTTGACATAAAAAGCTCTTAATGTCACAGATATGTATATGTTAGTATCTGATATTTTAGGTACCCAACTAAACTCAATAACATGGTAAAGGCTGGAAAACACTTTTTTGCAAGTGTAGAAAAAAAAATGACTAGTGAATAATTGAGGTAATTTTGCTACAATATTCAAATATTTGGATTTGGAGAAAAATGCCATTTTTAGTACATATTATTTATTATCTGTATTATTATTAATTCACCTTAGCTTTCCTTTAAGTAGGATATCAATCAAAATATCTAGAGCTAATATGAAATATGTTAACTTTATGCTCTTTTAATAATTAATACTAACTTAATTACTAAACTAACCTAACACTCAAAGATAAAAGAAGAAAAATATTAAAGCCTCTCTAATACACAGTATGCAGTGGTCAAAACCTCCATTATCATTTTCCTGAATGGGAAGTGGAATTTTATAATTTTAAAGAACATTGCAGGGACTCGAGTTAGTTAAGGAAATGCCTTAGGGACTGTAGTGGGAAGTTCTTTTAATGAATTGATAAATATATTTTCTAATTATCTCTAATCAAAACAAATATAGTATTGCTAACATGTTTACTCTTAAATAGCTTGTGAACATCGGTCTTGTTTCCTTTCTCCTTCTGCGTGATAGACGAACTCTATGTCGAGACCCTTCTATGTGTCATAATGCTTAAAGAGACGGTGTTTCCACACAGGTAAAACTTTTCAATAAGCACAATTTATTCACTAGGTCTGCAGCACATTCAGGATCAAAGACCCAACCTTGTCACTCAAACCCTCCACGAACAGGGTCCCCTTGCTCTGCCAGCTTCGTCACCTTACCTCCTGGAGGGCAGGGTGTGAAGCCCTCACTGACCCCTTGATGTTCTGGGGCCACTTATGAGACTGTGCCTAGGAACAGATTGTCCCTCTGCCCTGAGAGCCTTCTTTCCTGGAGCTGCCACCACCCTGCCCTCCAGAGTGTTTACTGTCCTTAGGCTGCCACCGTGCCTCTGCTCTAAGGACTGGACAGAGTGCTAACGGCCCTCTATGCCAGCGGGCCCGGCTCACAGCACTGCACTGTTCTCTAGCAGACTGGTGTCAGAGAAGGGCTAAAGCCAGAGTGGCAAGAAAACAGGATTTGTTTGGATCGAGTGGAACCTGTAAAACTAATGTGTAATTCACAAATGCAGAATTAGCCAGTATTTCTTCAGGGCTGCCGGGTAAGCGTTGAATATTGGGAAGTCCCAGCTTACTCTCCTGACCCAAATCGTCAGCTCGGTTATCTGAGGAAGGTATCTCATCTAATTTACTTCCAGGAAGGGAGCTAAGTACTGAGAATTGGTCATTTTAGTCATTGGGAACTTTGATGTTAAATTTCATATGTTGGTGCTCACCACGTTTTCCATTTGCTACAGGGGCTTCATGGGGCTTTAGAGATACCACTCTCTTTTTGTTATTCTACTACTTTGGCTACTCCTTCCCAGTGTGCTTTGTTCATCTTTCTCACCTTCCTGATCTCCATATTTTGGAGTGTCCCAGAATTCTCTTGTCAGATTTCTATTTTTTTGTGTTTTGTTTTTTTTCCTTTTTTCTATTTAACTTACTCCCTAAGTGAGCTCTCTGGTCCCATGGCTGTAAATAATCCTCTGAATAATGATGACCCTTTATTTATATCTCGTACTTCTCTCGTCCTGATTGAATCCCTCCTAAACATCAGGCCCATTTACCCAGCCTCCCCTCAGCGTCTGCACTGCATGTCTGGACAGCAAGCTATGCTTAACAGGTCCAAAACTGAGCTCCAGAAGATAGCTCCTCAACCTGCTCTTCCTTCCGTCCCCACTATTGCTGAGGTAAAGAGCAACTGTATCTTTACATTTCTTCAGGTCCAAAATTCATCCTCAGGTCAAAAGTCATTCTTGACTCTGTGTCTTTCATGTCTATAAGGCAAAGCCCATCATCCAGAGGATATCCAGTCTCTCACTCTGACTCATGGCTATGTCTACCATCCTGGTCCATTCACCACTTTCTATTGTGTGAAAAATTTGTAAAGTCTTCCTAATCAGTTTTGTGGCTTTTCTACATCACCTTATGTTTCATTTTCAATGTAGCAGACAGAATAATTCTTTGGAAACCTAAGTCATATTTGCTCAAAACTATCCAATGGCTTCCCATCTCACTGAATAAACTGTGGTCTTCAGCATGCCCCATGGGCTCTCTACTTGCCAGGGGTATTTCTCTGAGCACCCCCGCCCCCCGCTTCTTGCTCATCTTTGGCAATACTAACCTCCTCGTTGTTCCTCATTCTTCTTCCTCTGGATTTGTGCACCTTCTACTGCCTCTGCATGGAATTCTGTACCCAGATATTCATATGGCACATTCTCGTCCTTCATTCCAATGTCTGCTGAAATGTCACCTCTTCCTGGAGAACTTCTTCACCTGAGACATTGTAGCCCATGCCATCATTCCTTTTTCCCTTATCTTGTCTTACTTATTATTTTATACGTTATTCTTGAACCTCATATATGCATTCCTTGTTTATTTATTTGCTGCCTACTCTAAGACTAGACTTTTAGCATTTTAATGAAAGCACAAGTGGGTTTTTGTTTGTTTGTTTGTTTATGGAAATAGCTTTTGTTAACTTCAGCACTTAGAAGAGCATAAAGCATGGAAAGACAATAAATATTGAATGGTTAAATGAATGGAGATCTCATTTTATCATAAGAACTCTTAGTACATAACGTAAGTGAGAGTTCACTGTTCCCATAACTGTCACTGTTCCAGGAGGGGTAAGGAAGAAGGGTCTATGACTTATATCCACACCCTTGGTTGTCTCCTCCAAATTTAACCCTTAGTGTTCTGTGATGTTTGCTCCAGTCCCAGCTCCTCATGAAGACGAGGTGTTGTTTCCTTCACACTGTTTCCAGCAGAGAGAGGAAAGTGAGGCTCTTCACACTTCCTATTATTTTATTATCTCTTTATTCTTCAAGACATTGTCTCACAGGACCATGTAAGTGCATCACTCTTGACAGCACATTTAAAAAATTATACAGGCTTGATTTCAAACCATCACAACAAAGCAATTAGAGTGCTTCAAATGAAATCTGTGGTTTCCCAGTGCACATAAAAGTCATGTTTACGCTACACTGTGGTTCATTAAGTGTGCAATAGCATTATGTCTAAAAAATGCACATACCTGACTTTAAAAATACTTTATGGCTGGAAAATGCTAACTATAAACTAAGCTGAACTTTTGGCAAGTAGTAATCACTGGTCACAGATCACCATAACAAGTGTAATAATAATGAAGTCTGAGATATTGTGGAAATTACCAAAATGTGAGAGGTGGAAGGTGAGCACATGCTGTTGGAAACATGGCAGCAATAGACTTGCTCAGTGCAGGGTTGCCACAAACCTTCCATTTGTAAAAGAAGCAGTGTCTGTGAAAGATGATAAAATGAGGTATGCTTGTGGTATAGTCAGGAAAATATAAAAATTGCACATGGGGGGGGGGCTCCTGGGTGGCTCAGTGGGTTAAAGCCTCTGCCTTTGCCTCGGGTCATGATCCCAGAGTCTTGGGATCAAGCCCCACATCGGGCTCTCTGCTCAGCAGGGAGCCTGCTTCCCCTCCTCTCTCTGTGTCTGCCTCTCTGCCTACTTGTGATCTCTGCTGTCAAATAAATAAATAAAATATTTTTTTAAAAATTGCACATGGGGCACATGGGTGGCTTAGTTGGTTAAGCATCCAACTTGTGATTTCAACTCAAGTCATGATCTCCTGCGTCGTAAGATTGAGCCCACATCGGGCTCTGTGCTCAGCCAGGAGTCTGCTTGAGATTCTCTCTCCCTTCCTCTGCTCCTCCCCCTCCACTCATGCTCTCTCTCTCTCTCTCTCAAATAAATAACTAATTTTTTTTAATTGTACATAAAATATTTATTTTACTAGGGCGCCTGGGTGGCTCAGTCAGTTAAGTGTCTGACTCTTGATTTGGCTTGGGTCATGATCTCAGGGTTGTGGGATTGAGCCCCAAGTTCCCCAAGGTCTCATAACCCCCAAGTTGGACTCTGTGCTCAACACAGAGTCAGCTGCAGACTCTCTCTCTCCCTCTTTTTCTGCCCCTCCTACTCATTCTCTCTCTCTCAAATAAATAAAATCTTTTAAAAATATATATTTCTTTTACCATAGCCCAAGAGAAAAGCACTTCACAGGAAGTCCCCTGTCTCTACCATTGTCTCCTGTAACAGGGCTGTGCTTGTCTGTTGCAAAATAGCCACAGAGCAGTCACCCTCCTTTTCACTTCATCCCTTCCCCAAGGACTTGCTTTCACTCCAATATCCATTGCCTTCCTCCACTAGTGCATTTCTCCAAGTCTGAGTGTAGACCAACACTGGGGTCTTTCGGCATGACCATCCACCATTGTCCATCGGACTTGAGTTCTTCGAAACAGTCCTTCATGGGCATGGCACACCATCTCCCCTCTCTTAAGATATGTTCAAAATGTGTATTCTTCAAATTCTCTACTGAATAACTGACGGCCATTTCAACACTCTCTTTCTCTCTTTCATGTAGCCCCCAAAGGCAATCATCTTTTTTTCCTATGAGATGTTATGCTCCATATCTATAAAGAGGAAATTAAATATTTACCCCCAAATTATCAAGGCTGGTCTCCCTCATGATAGAATTAGTGTTATTATTATAAAAAACAATTTTTACTTTTTTTTCTTTCAAATCTTCAAAGATGTGTTTCTGTTGTCTTCTGGCTTTCATAATTTCTGATGAGAAATCTGTCATCATTTTAATTAATTAATTAACTTGCTTATTTATTTATTTTGTCTCCCTCCTCCCTCACTGCTTTTAAGATTTTTTTCTTTGTCCCATTTTTTTAATAATTTGATTATGATTTGCCTTGCAATAGTTTTCTTTATGTTTCTTTTGCTTTGGGTTCCTTCTGCTTCTTAGCTCTGTAAATTAATAGTTTTAACAAATTTTAAATGTTTCAGCTATTATTTCTTCAAATATTTTTCTTATCTACCTATCTGCATCACCAAATTACATGTATGGTAGAGTCCTTGATATTATTTTATAGGTTACTTATACTCTGTTTATTTCTTTTTTTAGTCTTTTTAATCTATGTACTTCATTTTGGATATTTTCCATTGTTCCATTAAGTACCATGATCTTTTCTTTTGCAGTATCCTATCTTCTGTTAATCCCATCCAGTGTATTTTCATCGAAGAGACTATATTCTTCATTGCTTTAAGTTCAGTCTGATTTTTTTTAATTTTCCCATTTCTTTCTTCATTGTGCTTCTTCCTTTTTGACCATCTGAATTATATCTAACTAGCTATCTCTAATATCTGTCATTTCAGCATCTATTTCTTTTGAATGGTTTTTCTCTTACTTACGTGCCATATTTCCCTGTTTCTTCTAGGCATGATAATTTTTTGAATAAATTCAAGACATAGATGTTAAGTGTCACGGATACTAGATTTTATTGTATTCCTTTAGTTTTAGGCCTTACTGTGGCGTGTAGTTAGTTGTTCAGAAAAACAAGTTTTGAAGACTTGTTATTAAGCTTTGTTAAGGTAAAGCAGGAGTGACACTTAATTTTAAGATAAAATAATACCACTTCCAAGGCCATAACCTTTTAAAGACCTAATCAATTGTCTTTGTTACAGGATCTTCCCACTCTTGCATGTGGGAACACAAGCTTCCATAACTTGAGGGAGCCCTGGGCATTACTCAGCTTATGGCTCCTTAGCTTTCTTTTTCATCTTTCATCTCCACCTCAGTAGCTTTCTCTTACTTGCTGAGATCAGTACTCAGCCAAATACCCAAGGAGACTCCCATGTAGTTCTCGGAAGCACTCTCGCTGCCTCTGTGAAACTTTCTCCTCTCTTTTATTCTTTCTTCCAAATTCTTCCCAGAACTTTGATCTCTGTCTTTTTAATGTGGTGAGACCCTCAGGTGTGTGTGGGCTTTTCCCTCCTTGCCCTGCGACCTGGAATCTGCCATGGATGGTGAGTTGGAGATTGCAGAACTTACCTCATTTATTTCTTTTCTCTTGGAAATTTCCATCCTACACTGTAAGTCTTGCTCAGTTTTTTTTTTTTTTCTTTCTTACTCAGTTTTTGAGTTATTTAGGGCAGGACATGGCCAGAAGTGGAAGTTCCATTTTGTTAGGAGTTTGACAGAAATTTAGTTGTGAGAAATCCTGAGCCTGCACACAAATTAGCAGACTTGCTTTTTCTTAGAATTGCTTTCTGATTCGAATGAGTAAATATTGTATATATTTTACTTTAACAGACATTGATAGTCTCTTAGAATAAATTGTTTTTAGCCCATATAAGTAAGTAGGGTCAAATTCACATCATAAATATTTGTGAAGAAGTGATGTGTTATCCAAGTGGGTTTTAACAATAGCTGGAGTACTCAGGATTTCATTTGAAGTAAAATATAGTCAAGATGTTTCAAGAATACCAGTAGGCAACAAATGTAATTATCTGAGATGAATATAAGATCACTCATAATCATTCAGTCAATCAATCATTCAATAAATATTGAGGATTCAATGGAACAGTGGTTCCCACCATTTGTGAATACAATAGTTTGTAAGGGGATAGGGCGTGCAAATAATTAACTATAATATTGTAGGATATAGTCAGATTGTAAGTAAGGACATTGGTGGAAGACTATGTAAAGTGCCACTGAAGCACAGAGAAAGAAAGCTGGAAGGGACCGGAAATTGAATTTGTTTTATGGAAGGTATCTGTTTCTATCATCTATTCATTCATTCATTCTTCCATTACATTACATTCAGAACATGATTAGGCACCAGTACAGTACTCTGCACTAATAAGTCCCAACAATACATTTCCTCCTCTAGGAGAGAAATGGCTAATAAGCAATTGCAATTCAGTGCAATAGATGCTATGGCTGAGGTGTGCACATGGAACCACAGAAATTGAGAGGAAGAGTACCTCGTCATTGAAGCAAGTGATCAGAGAATGCCTCCAGAGGAGACTGAGCTGCAACAGAGAGTGTCACCATTCGGGAGATGTTAGGTATACAGGGTGGCTGGAGCATGGGTTTCAAAGAGGAGTCAGTGGGGAGGAAGTTGGGGAGATAGAGAGGCGGCATATTTTCAGAGGCTGTCTGTGTTCTCCTATGGCATTTGGAAGAAAATAGGAAGCATTGACAGATTATGTCTGTGACTGTGTCAAATGAGGATAGTTTTAGATTTATGTTTTAGGAAGCTCACTCCAGTGGTAGAGTGAAGGATAAAATAGAATGAAGTGAAACTGGAAACAGGAAGATTAGTCTGGAAGCTGAGATAATTTAGTAATCCAGGAGACCAATCATGAAGAAGCACACTGAGGCAGTAGTGGAGAGATTAGAGATAAGGAGAGAGATCAGGTAGTATTGAGAAGATAAAACAAAAGGACCCAGTGCCTAACTGGATATAGAGAGTGAAGCAGAGGATTGAGTCTCTGATGACTTAAAATTTTCTGACCTGTTGGACCAATTGTGTTCATCAAGAGCTAGGACCCCTACAAGGCATTGGCTACCCCAAGGAGAGCTCAAAACAACCCACTGAGATGCAAAAAAAATTAGCAGAATTCCACTTATACTCTTCTCTATATTTTTAGTTTCTCTTTGTGTATGTCTGCGTCTTGCAAAGTATATCGTAAACTAATACAGTAGTATGTGTATATACTGTATAAGTAAACGAGTATCAGTATGTTGTCGGGTGTGCTCAAATATTTCATTATCAGGGTGTATGATCAAAAAGTTTGGAGACATCTGAGTGAAGGGTTACAAAGGGAATAATAAATGTGATAGTTACGGGAAATTTGGTAGTGATGGGGTAGTTATGGGTAGTTATTTGCCTATGAACATTTAGGCAGTAATTTCTAATGGGCAGTGGGAGTCTAGATCAGACAAGTGTCCAATAGAACTTCATGTGATCATGCAAAATGTTCTAAAGATATACTGTCCAGTATGGAGATCAGTAGCCACATACAGCTATTGAGTACTTAAAATATGGCTAGTACAACTGAAGAACTGAAATTTTTCATTTGGTTTAATTTTAATTTATTTAAGTTTAAATAGCCACACTTAGCTAGTGGCTACCATGATGGGAAGCACTGATATGAAACTTTGAAGAGAGACCTGGAAGCACTGATATGAAACTTTGAAGAGAGACCTGGACTCTCATTTGTTAGTGCTTCCACTGGCTAAGCATTTTACATACATTTTTAAGCAATTTAATTATCCCAGCTACCCTCTGGAGTAGACAGTATTATAAAAGGAAAGAATAAGTTCTTCCTTATTCTGTCCTTTTAATGGTAAAAGTTCATATAGTGAAAAAGAGCATCTTTGCTCTGAAATATGCATGCTTTCTAGATATTCTCTCTTGGTAGATATTTATGCATCTTTCACAACCAAGTGATAATTTCATATTTTCTTTTCAGGTGGTTTGCTCTGTTACAGATTCAAATATGTATTATTTTAATACTTTACAAGTATGACTGTAGTCTTCTGGATCCATTACCAAAACAGGTAAGTGTTTTCAGGATTTTAAATATCACGGTTTTTAATTTTGGTATAAATTCTAACACCTTGGTTTTAATTACTAGAGATAAGCTGCTGATTTCCTTATGTAGGCTTGATCTTAACAGGTGTCTTACATGGAACCAGACTGAGAAGATACTTAATTCCCTTACTTCTGGATCTGATCTATATGCCATGAAACCACAAGACCAGGACCAAATAGCGGTGTTCCCACCACTTACAGTGTTAAGGAGGTCCCCAGTGAATTCACCAATTTTTGACATTGTTTCTTGTGCTAAATTGACATGGCCTTGATTTTGGGCTTATTTCCCTAAAGAGGTGTGTCTATGGGTCCCAAACTGAACCATCAGTTTTTGAGGCAAGTCATAGCCCTTAGTCCATTTGGGAAGCAACGGCATGGAAGAAAAAAGCAGACAGTGAGCAACAGTAAAGACAGTAAGCAAGAATGAAAAGGCTGTGACCTTCCTCCTACCACTGATCATTGAATTGTCTAATCATTGAACTCCTCTGTGTTCCTATAGGTCTGTTCTCCTAGACTAATGTCTTTCAAACACGTGCAAACATCAGAATGACCTGGAATCAGAACACTGGACCCCACCCCTTGAGTGCCTGATCTAGGGACATATAGGGAGGGGCAATAATTTGCATTTTTATCCAGTTCCCAGTGCTGTTGATGCTGCTGGTCTGAATAATACTCTTTGAGGACCACTGTCCTAGGCAACAGGGAAAGTTTAATTGAATTCCAGATGTTTGGAAGTCATTTTGAAGACTCTGGATAAAATGTGCTGTTTCAACTGAGGGTAAAGATCAGAAATTAAGCATTGCAATTTCAGGGCTATTCCCATAGCCTGCTGTGCTTTGATTTACTCTTGATATAATAAGGCTAATGTATGGAGGGATAAATAAAACTCTTGGGTGACATTTCAATAGAAATTATGTAAGTGCCTAAGTGACACAGACAATATTATATTACTCATAAATATGCACATTTCAGCACTTTCTCCTGATTTCTTTTGCACTTCTATTTTTGAGTACACTAACTACCAGCAATGAAGAGCCCTCAAAATCCTACCATGAAAGGGAAACCAAAAAACCCTTCACAAAGGTTCTCAGCAAGTATAGTTTTATTATCAAAACGAAGATCAGGACCAGGGATATACTCACAAAATACCAGTCCCTAGTCCATTGAGTTGGATGTCACAATTTTGCCCAGGACTGATTCCCCATCCAAATATTTTCCCACCGGTGAAGGGACACAGAAATGCCTTACCAGATTAGAAGGATGACATTTGTCAAAACCATGTAAACCTAACTCCAGCAATCAGTAATTTTGACCAGTTTCTTAGGCAAGATTTTGCCCAGTTCTCTCTTCCTACCTAAGAATTCTATTAGTTATATTTATTATACTGAGCTACACACATTCTGTTTCTGTTTTGACATACTAAGAACATATTTTTTAAAGATATTATTTATTTATTTGACAGATAGAGATCACAAGTAGACAGAGAGGCAGGCAGAGAGAGAGGAGGAAACAGGCTCTCCGAGGAGCAGAGAGCCCGAGGCGGGGCTCGGTCCCAGGACCCTGGGATCATGACCCGAGCAGAAGGCAGAGGCCTTAACCCACTGAGCCACCCAGGTGCCCCACTAAGAACATTTTTAAAGAAATATCTCAAAAAAGGGGAAAAAAGAAATATTATTTTTTGTAAAAAGTAATTTTGTAAAAATTTTGTAAAAAGTATGTCTAAATGAATTCTCATGATCTCAAAGGGCATTTCATTTCATAATTCTTATTCTAGAAAGAGATAAATTAAAATTATGCAATTATTGGACTTGTTTTAATAAGGTCAAATGAGGTGATCAAAAAATACAGGGAATGACCTTCAAATTACCAGGCTCTTGTATAAGACAGGAGGGGATGGTCTGCTAAGGCATGTTCTGAACTCTCTTGTCAAGCATGGGGGCATCTCTGGGCTTGGAAATCAGCTTTCCCAAAGAAATATACTTGTCATAGTAGCAAAAATCAAATTCTAGAACCCCCAATTTTAATTTTTCTGGAGCCCAGTGTTTTATTTTATCTCAAAGGGTCTTAGTAAATTAATTTTAACTCTCATTAAGAACCAAGCACTAAACAAATACTATAAAGCTTTCCAAGATCCACAACTAGGCAGCAGTGTCCAGATGCTAGCAATGGGGGCTGTTCATTTTGAGCATTTATAAGACCAACTTCAATTCTTCTGCAAAAGCAAGCACATTTTTGCTAATACAGTGAAGTTTTGTTTGTTTGATTGGCTTTGTTCTGTTTTGTCTTTTGGGGGGTCATGAGTCCTTAGATAATCTCACGAAAACTATGGATCCCTTTTTTAGAAAAATATGTAACTTTTCATACCCACAAATTTGCGGTTGCAATTTCAAGGAGTCCATGACAGCCCTGCACCTCATTCTGTCAACTCTCCTAGGAATCTCCGTGTTAAGAAGCCCATTCTGTGTCCTGTTGCATTCAAACCTGACGATAGACTGATGACTTAAATCGGACTGATTGTCTTTTCCCTGTTCTTGATTTCCCCCCACCCTCAAGGCTGATAGAACAGGTTGCAGATGTCCATTCCTTCAATGGAAGGCTAAAATTGATTCTTGACATTATAAGACACATAAAGACCGACACACGTCTTCTAGAAGTGTTTAGAAGACACACGTCTTCTAAACCTAGACTTTGTACTTTTAGAGATAATTACACTTGAATAAACCTTTGGTCTAAAACCTTATGTCTCTTAATTTCTATATTTCTCCTACATTTCTGCTTTTAGAGTCCTCTCCATTTGGTGGGTGTCCAACAGCCAGAAGGACAATGCCGAATTGAATTTAAACAAAGAAAATGACATCTGTTGGGTCTAAAGAGGGCCGGAGCCTTCTGGAAGAGTTGATTGTCCCCATCCACTAGCCTGGCAGCATCTAGACCTGAGCTCTGCTAAAAAACACTGCTTAACTTTGTTTTAGGATTTCGTTCAAGAGCGTGTCTAAATGGTAGGTGTGTTTGGTAACTTAAGAGTAGACCAAGAATCTGACATCACTCTCACCGATACGAGGTCTGAATACATGGATTATAGAAGATGTTTAAATGATTTTTAAAAGATGCATTTCCCCAGGAGTTGCAATTTGGTTTCATGCATAACTGTATTAAACTTTAAATAGAAATAGTGCCACTTGAATGAAAATCTTAGTAAACTATGAAGGCCACATACTTAAATTTCTATTTTGAAAAAGGCTAAAAGTCTTAGATTCTAAGAAAATATTAAAACAGTAGTTTCTGGAAGCTCTTTCAGTTTTCTCAATATGATTCTCAACTGGCAATTGCAATTCTTAAGTTCTATTAATTTAATTTTTTATGGTAGACAAGACTAGTGCTGAAACAATGAATAAAATGATAGCTTTCTAAGACCTGTGAAGATGGGGAGCATGTCTTACACTCTTTCTGTGCTCAACTACACCAGGACAACACCTTCTGTATAAGGTTTATTCAGTAAAGGTATACTGATTGATATACTGATTTGTATTTTAATGAAGGTGAAAGTACTCTTGATTCAAGACGTTAGTAATTCTAGGTGAAGAGGTAATATTTTTGTGGGTAGAAACAGAAGTAAAGTGAAGTCAAGGCAAATAAAAGCATTTGAATGTATTACTTAGGACTTCTGTCTGAAATATTTACTGTGAAACCACGAAAAGAAAACCTGCCATGCCCCAGGAAAAACATACGACACTAGTAACAGTGATCAGTGATGTCATGATTTGTCCTCTAATATTCAGTAAAATGCTGCTTGCCTCCTTTATTTCACAATAAATAAGCTTTGTGTGCATGTTGTCCTCTGGATTATTTGCTCCCCTATGCTAGAATTATCCTGCAGAGTTGATAATGATTGCTTAGTCATCTATTTCCTACCAATGAGCAGATGACTCCCTAGGAGAAAATTAAGTACCCTGGAGTGCATTAACTCTTCCAGGCTAATACAGTGATTCTGAAGCTTAGCTACCAGCTTACAGCTTAGTTTTGCAGGTTTGGGGTCTAGAGATGGAAGGCGCTGAAGGAAGCAGCTTAGAAGACCTGGCCGGGTCTGCTAAATATGGCGGGAGTGTTCTTCGGGCAGACATGTCTTCCTGAACAGCTGAGGCCCACAATGAAACACAATATTTGCCTAGAATATGCATTTCAGCTGAATTTGCAGCCACTCAGGGCTAGTGTTTATCTCCATATTCTTGCTTGGTAAGGATAAATGTTAGCTGACAAGTTGGTATACTTTAAAAAAGAATGCAGACGCAGGAGATCCACTGACCTTTGATAAAAATGGTAAAAATAAAACAATGGTAAGAGAAATATACTTGGAGGTCCCTTTCCAATTTTTTCCCTAGCCTAGGATTTTATATTATGTATCTAAATCACTGCTATGTCCACGCTAAAGAGTTCAAAGTGGCTGTCTCTCTCCGTTGGCCATGGTGGAGTAAGAACTCTGTATTGCCTCTTCTGGTAGGTCAGGCATTCAGCTGGGGCCATGGCTGTGTCAGCTTTGGGAAGAGCCTCCATCTTGTCAGCCATTGTCCAAATTTCGTTTCAGGCCTTGATCAACCAACCAAACCTCTTGCCATTGCCCAAGAGTCTATGTACATTCTTACCTCAGACTATTTCTCCCTCCATACAAAGGACATGGCCAACTATACTGCTCAAAACTCTGCCCGGTGGGAGAATTTCCCCTCACCACTGTCCTTTGGGGGCTCTCCTGAATGTGGCTGAGCACAGGAGATGTCGGTTTGCTCCCTCATATCAAGCCAACCAGGATGTCATCTGGGCCCAAGATGTTTTCTCTCCTCTGTCAGCTAGTCCTACCCAGTGGGCCAAAGGTGTGAATTGAGAGAGCTGCATCAGCCTAACTGAGGTAAGTGATGACCTGTTTATGTAACTGACTTCTGGTGATGACTCATTTATGTAACTGACTGTAACTCAAACTGGATCCCAAATGTACGATATTCATTGTATAATGGATTGCTGCTGAGCCGTCCTGATAATATACTTGATAAATGTAATAATACCCAGTTCATGATGTGTGGCTCTGGTCAAATATTCACTTGGCATGTTCAGGCATTGGAGGCTGAGAAGTATGTCAGGAGCTGCTTTTCAAATGATAAATAGTTTTTAGCTGCAGAAGGCATGATCTTGCTCTGGAATCCTAGGGATCTGTCCATCTATCTATTGGCCCATCACCACAGTAGTGGCAGTGCTTGAAAGGCAATCAGAGCTTGAAGACACCACTGGTGATCTGACAGTGGAAGTGGGAGTAATCTCTCCCACAGCTGATGAGCTGGAAGGCATGCCCTTCCATGCAAGCACAAGATGGCCAAGTCCTTATCCTTTCCATAGACCTTCAGAAAGTACTCTGATGTCAAGTGCTTGTCAAGATCTGGGTAGATTGTTGAACTTGTAGCCCAATCTTAGGGGACAGGTTATCAAAATCATAGTGGGTCTTGTTGTACGTTTTCTAGCTGAACCCCATGTAAACACAGTCGGAGAATAGACTTGCCGTGGCACAAGCCGTATGCTGAAGAAGGTGCGGAAGGAGAGAAACAGGCACACACATAATGTGGAAGGGGTTTCCTGTGAAGGGGAGAAAAGGAAGAGTGGTGTTTGGAAGGGGACATGACAGGAGTTCCCTCCCTCCCTCCACCCTTCCCTCCCTCTCTCCCTCCTTACCTCCCTCCACCCCTTCCTTCCTTCCTTCCTCTTCTCTCTCTCTCCCTTCCTCCCTTTCTTTTATACATGGGAGACACTAGCATGTTTCAGTGCTTATGGAAAGAAGCCTGTAGAGAGAAATACATTGAAATAACAGGGAATAGAGAAGACAGTTTTTTGTGCAAGACCTCTGAGATGGGAGGAACTGGGATGGAGATCCTACACACAGGAATTAGCTCTAGACAGGAGGCAGGAAGGTGACATATTTCACTCTGAAAGAAGCAAGGAGGAAGGACTCAGGGTAGGGGCAGTAGCTGGAAATTGAGCAAATTCTCATTTGAGAGATTTTATTTTCCCTGTAGAGTAGAAGGTGAGTTATTTCTTGAGTGAGGTAATGGAGAAGTGGGAGCAGGATCGAGGGGAGGGGAGATATTTTCATGATGAAATGCCATGGCAGTTCTGTGTTTGAGCTCTTGAGGAACTTCCATTAGCCTGCAAGACAGCTGGAAAAAAATAGAATTAATACAAATTGGGACTTTGGCCATTGGAAGAATGTGTGACAGGAGAGGTAAGTGTGGTTGACAGTAACCTAAGGAGCATCAGGTGGATAGGGAAGGAAGAGGAGGCATAAGAAGGCTGAAAAGAAGAAACAGCTGGGAAACTGGGCTTCCTGTGAAGTTGAAGAACCAGTGTAGTGGGAACAAATAGAGACCAGTGAGGGCAGAAGGCTGTAGCCAGAGGACAGACTGTTTCATTTAAAATTTCAGAGAACAAGCAGTTAGGGGTGGCATGACAGGGCTCGAGGGGAAGCTGACATGGTGGTCGGGTGAGGAGAATGGAGTTCAGAATGTAAGCTGTGATGGTATTTTGCATAGCCACCACCTTCCAGCTGTGTCCGCATATCGTGGAAGGGTAAGGAATGTCTGTGGGCTCTCTTCTAGAATAGTAACTCCATTCATGAGGATTACTCATGACCTAATCACCTCCCAAAGGCCTCACTCCTAATGCCATCGACTTTGGACACTAACATTGCACCATATGAATTTGTTGGGGACACAAACATGTAGACCATGGCAGGAAAGAACCCCCACAGTTGCTTACCTTTTTAAGTGGAGCTCTGCCTACAGATTTTGCTCTGATGGAGGATGCTGGGCAGCACTCAGAAATGCTGCTCTGAGAATAAACAGGTGGTTATCAGAGGGGAGGGCTGGGGAGATGGGAGAATGGGTGAAGGGGAGTGGGAGATACAGGCTTTCAGTTATGGAAGGGATACGTCATGGGGAAGAAAGGCACAGTATAGGGACCACAGTCAATGATACCGTAAGAGTGATGTAACGGGATGGGTTAACTAATACTGGTGGTGAGTACCACATAACATACAGACCCTCGAATCACTATGTTGTACGCTTAAAACTAAGGTAATGTTGTGTGTCAGTTATACTCAAATAAAAAAAGGAAGACCCTTCCCCACAAATGCTGCTCTGGGTCCCATGCCCCTTGATGTAGCAGTCCAGGAGCTGGTGGTCGCCTCTGCTAGCCCCACGAGAGTGGACCACGGCGCCCAACTTCCATCAGCGCAGTATCTTTTGTTTTAGGTAAGATTTTAGAATAAACATCTGCATAGTTCTCCAGGTCAGTCAGTGGCTAAAGGGTGTTACTGACTCAGGTACAACTTGTATAAACTACCTGTTTTTTTTTTACAAAATGCCTATTACTTTCTAGAAACCAACAGTAAGACCTTTTGTCACCTGAGCTGTTATAATATGCTGCTCACTTGGCTAAGCTCACCACTCCATCCATTGACTTTAGTCTCAAAAACACATTTAGTCCAATGTGTTCAGTTTGTTTCTATTATCATTCCTATTTTACAAATGAAAGAAATGGAGCTTGGAGAGACTGAGTGACTAACTCCAGATCACATGGCCAGTAAGTGTTGGAGGCATGGTTTGAACCCAGGGCTTCTGGCTGCAACTTATGGCCTCATAACACCGAACAGCATTGTATCCTTCCATAAGACAAAATGTGACCCACAAGCAACAGAATTTTGACCTTGGTCATCATAACCCACACTCTGGGTCCTCTCTTAGCTCCCAGGGAGGATGCGGCTAACTTGTGGTGTAGCCTAGATTTCCAGTAGAGGAAGAAGAGGACTCTTGTGTGCCAGCTTCCCTCCTCCTCGGCTTCCTTCTCCACCCCCACCCCAACACTCATGAGAACCTCCAAATTAACTGGCCTAGAGTGAGACCCCCACAGATGGGGGAGGGGACCATTCATTGTTTTGAGGGAAAAAAAAATCTGATAAAATTGCATCTTTTGGTAGGGGAATATAAATGCAAATATTGAAAAAAATATCCTAAGTTCCAATAATACATCATGCATTGTCTATTGAGACAGCAACTGGCTTTTTCTTTTTCTTTTTTTTTTTTTTTTTTAGCATTTTCTACCTCCTTCCTTGACAAAAATAGACCTTGACAGAAATATTGGTCTTTAGGGACCCAATAGACCATAGGGTAAGGATGATATATGGATTTCTTTTCTTCTGGCAGAGGCAGGTACTAGCTAAATACTAAACAGTCTTAGTTTAAGATTTGTCTTCAGGTGATTTGGAACTATGGGAAGAATTCTATAGAAGTGACCTAAAGGAAGGGCTGTGGTGTTTGCTTCACAATGCATATAAACTCTTTTTTTATTTGTACTGTTGTTGTTACCGAAAATAAACATGTGTAGGATACACAATTCAAGATATCAGCCTAACATCTGGTTTTACTGCTTAAGAAGCTAAAATCCAAGCTGGAGAATGTTATGTGCCCTTGTAGGATGTTTGGTGTCTGGGGACAACCCTCTGGGCGAGATGGTTTAAGGGAGCGATTCTCTGCGGACAGAAAAATGGAACAGATAAGTAAATTTCCAACTTCTTTAGGCAGCAAAACTTTTCATTGCTCAACACATTGATTTGCAGATCTCCCAATAAAAAAGCAGATGAAAGCTGATAAATCCAACTCAGCGTTAGCTGACTATATATACTTCATTGTCGAACCCATTATACGTGCACCTCTGCAGAGCCACAGGGATCAAAACAGCACACACTGAAAAACGCTGGCCGAGATGAGCTCTGTGTGGCAGAGACATTTAATGCCTGCTGGATGGCCGATGCTTCCCCAAATTTCCCAGGACCTGGACAGTTACGCAGGGTCATATGATTAGTTTGGGTCAATGGTCCCTAAGTAGACATGATGGGTGTCAATTCCAAGTTGAAATATGGACATAGAGATATAGATTGTCTTTAGTATTCTCTTTCTCTGATATTGTGATGGGGGAGCTAGCAGCAAAAAGTATCAGCCTGGGTCAGTAAGGTCAATGAGTGTCAATGAGGAGGAAAGAACCCTTTCCCCCAAATTTGCATGAGACAAATTTACACGTGTGAGCAGGAAACACTGACACTTGCCACAACAGCACAAACCAGACTGCCTGAGCAATCTCAGAAATGAAATCTAGCTCATTCTCTTGTTCATGCCTGTAGTCCTCTGCTCTCCAATCTAAAAAGCAATGAAATACTGGTAAATGCTACAACATGGATGAATCTGGAAAACATTATGTCAAGTGAAGATGCCAGATAGAAAAGGCTACGTACTGCATGATTCCATTTATACGAAATACCCAGAAAGGCAACCCTGAAAAGAGAGAAAGCAGATTAATGACTGTCTAGGGCTTGGGGTTGGGGGAGGGGAAGGGTGAGACGCTTGAATGAGTGACAGCTAAGCGACATAGGGTTTCTTTCGAAGGTCATAAAAATGTTTCAAATTGGTCGTGGTGATGGTCGTACATCTCTGTGGGTATATGAAAAGCCATTGACTCTTCCACTTTAAATGGGTGAATTGTGTGGTATGTCAATTATATCTCAATGAAGCTGTGAAGAATAAGCAATGCGGTGTGACTCTTGGAACACAAGACAGATGTGCAAAAATACAACTCTTTTCTTTTTAAGATTTATTTATTTATTTGAGAGAGAGAGTGCCTGCAAGCGGGGAGGGGCGGAGGGATTAGGAGAGAGCAAATCTCAAGCCAGCCGCCCCCTGAGCGTGGAGTCAGACCAGGGCTCAATCTCAGGAGCGAGGAGCCTGAAATGAGGCTGATCTCACGACCCCTGAGATCATGACCCGAGCCGAAATCAAGAGTCCGATGCTTACTGGACTGAGCCACCCAGGTGCCCCCCTGCCAAAACCACAACTTACTTAATACTCTATACAGCATCAGAGTTCCAGATTCTGAGGTCCTGTTCTTTGGGGCCAGCTGCAAATTCTATGTAAACAATTAATTGTGAAGACCCTTTATCCCCAGAATCACAGTGAAATTAGGGATGTCCCCAGGTGCGTAGAAAAAGGGTCAAGTGCCGCCTAGTCACCAGTGTTTCTGGTCTGCTGCGGGCATCACAGCCGCCCACTAAAGTCCCATGACCTCTTCCGGCCTCTGTGCCTCCCTGGGCACAGCTAGAACCCGTGAGCTCTCACATCTCCATCAAACTCTTCAGGACTTAGCTGTCCCAGACTCAGCTCTATCTCCCAGCTTGCCAGGACAGAGGGAGATCTTTCTAGTTAAGAATACTTCTCTTTGCTTCTCCAAACTGCTCTGTGGTGTCCCTGACCCTCAGTTCTCCCTGTCTTTAAGAGTTGGCCTTGAAGCCTCATAAAACCCACAAATAGCTAAGCTTTAAGGACAGACGGTGGTATGGTACTATATTAGCAGGTGCCCACTACAGACAGAATTTGTGGGGAAATAAGTCCCAGCTACAGGTTTTTCTGCATAATTTGTCACAAAAGGAGGAAAGGCAAGGCAACTTCGAGCAGAGGAAGGAACTGAGTTTAGCCTCAAACCCCTACATCCCAGCCCTGGCTCGTGCATTTCCTACTTGGTCTCTCTCAGCAACCGTTTCCCAGCAGGCTAATTACAGTAGCCACCTCACCCTAGAGCTTAGACTGAATCACTTTGTGAACTCTGCTACCTATCCAGTGCTGTATGGCGATAAGACGCTGCAATGATTAAAATGTTTCTGGATCTACTTCTTGGCCCCGTACCCTCCCCTGCAAATTGAAGTCAATATTCACTGCAGCCCTTGGCACTGCTAGAACTGGGAAATTTTAGCTGTTATATTTTCAGGAACCCCTCTGTGTTTTTCTCCAGGAGCTGTAAGCCTTGTCACTCCGTTCTTCCTGTCACAAATGTCCTCTCACTTCTGTTTTAGACAAACAGACTTCGCGTCTGAACCCCACGTCCTTCGCATTTGCCCTGGCCAGCTTGCTGGGACCAGTTTCAGCTCTTCTCCGACTGAATGTCTCCCCCTCTGCTTTCTCCTGGGGAAGAGGCCACAGTGAATCCCGCAATGGCCTCTCCCGTGAACTTGTTCTTTTCGGGTGAGGTGAAGACCGATACCAAACACAAAGGACAAAAAGACTTGTCTAGCCCCCCAGTTGCATTTCCAGCATTCTTTTCCCAAACTGTGCTAATTTGTCATCCGCCCAAAAGGAAAAACAAGCACAAAAATCAAATAAAAACAAGGAATTATCCCCTATACATCAGGGTCTGAAACATAAATGGACTGTACTTCATAAAAATGTTTCTAGATGAGCCCCCAACCACAATCCAATGTGTAAGACTATACACATTGACATTTTGCTGAGGTTTTCCAATGTCATAATGTCATTCAAGAAAGTACCTTTGAGGATATTCATTCATTCATTCACCTAAAATAAGCCAACAGAGTGTCTGGCACTGGGTAAAAAGAGAGCAAGATAGAAGGAGAGAGAACACATTCTGCTCTCAAGAATGCCCATTATTTATTTATTTATTTATTTATTTATTTTTAAAGATTTTATTTATTTGAGAGAGAGAGAAAGAGCATGAGAGGGGAGAAGGTCAGAGGGAGAAGCAAACTCCCTGCAGAGCTGGAGCTGGATGAGGGACTCGATCCCAGGACTCTGGGATCACAACCTGAGCCAAAGGCAGTGGCTTAACCAACTGAGCCACCCAGGTACCCCAAGAATGTTCATTTTAATAGAGGACTCAGACTATCTCCCTCCCAAGAGCCCTTCTAACATCACATACACATTATAACTCTGTGATCTATGATATAGGTACTAACACTCTTCCCGTTTTCAAAAGAGGAAACTGAGGCACGGCAGGGTTGAGTAACCTTCCCAAGTCACACAGGCAGTGGTGGTAAGCCAGGTTGCAATCTAGGCATTTTGGCTCTAGGATGTGTGCTAGCTTCCACTTTGCTTTCTTTTCTAATGGCTGTCCACACTTTACCCCCAAAGGAGTGAGTCACACAGATGATTCAGATACTGTGTTGAAGCCTTTCAAAGTCCCACACCTCTAAACCCTACATAGGCAATCAGTTCTTCTGGCAATTTATAAGCCCAAACATTTATTTAAGTATTGGGGAGCAGTTCTGTTCATCAGGTGGTTGATTTAGTGCATTTTTAGTTCTTACTTTAAAAAAAAAAAAATCTGTTTTCCTTAAATCTTTGGGAGGAGTAACATATAATCGTTATATGTTATATGTTATAAGCCCAAACATTTATTTAAGTATTGGGGAGCAGTTCTGTTCATCAGGTGGTTGATTTAGTGCATTTTTAGTTCTTACTTTAAAAAAAAAAATCTGTTTTCCTTAAATCTTTGGGAGGAGTAACATATAATCGGAGAAAGGAGACTTGGACCGTAGTGAAAAGGATTCACTTTGTCTAGCTTGCTAGCTATGTTATCAAGACGCTTCAGGGATTTTACTGTGCAAATATCTAGCAAATTCCATCGACATTCCACTAACCCACAGGACCCATCTCCAGAATCTATGTGCCATAGATGTCAAATGCGGTAGACAGAATTTAGGATTCATTTCCAACAAAACAGCCACTAGTAGGGAATAACTAGCATTTATAGTGCTGCATAATGTAGGTGGGGGAGAAAGTCCATTCAACCTTCTACCAGTTCCCCCAGGCGGTTCGTTTCTATGAAACGTTGCCCTGACTGCTGGATCTCAGCTCCCCGTCTGCTTCCCTTCTCAACAGCCATCCATTATCAACACCCCCAGCACACGCGTGCACGCACACACACACGCACCTGCGCGTGTGGATACACCACATATTCCTGGGACTTTGTGAAATACGGGGCATGCTTCCTTATCACAAGATTATATGAATACATTTCAATATAGAACAAGAACACAGAGCATCTTTAAACACAGTGGAAGCAGAATGAACCACTGTTATCAAATCCCTTCATAGTGACTGAAGGACTTGTGTCACCTCCCAGCGGGGGGCATCCTAGCCGCACCTTCCAGAGTCCAGAGGAGGCTCTCCTGTCGTGATCCCCATCTTCCATGTGGACAGACAAAAGTCAAATTGCAGACCCCTTGCTTTGTGCCCTTTCCCTTCATACAGTGCCACCAGCTCCCGTTTCCCATTTTCCTTCACTGACCCGGGAGGCTTTTCCCATCTTCCCTGAGATGCCAGACACTTTTCTACCAAACTGTTTCTCCTTTCCTCCGGGAGACGAGGCATTACATTTCCCAGCCTCCCCTGCACTTTGGTGTGGCCATGTAACTGAGTTCTGAGCAGTGGAATTTGGACCTGAGTGGTAGACTTGTAGGCCAGGCCTAGTAAAATCCTTCCACGTACCGCTCTCTTCTCTTCCTGTATCTGGGTTTCGTGAATGGCTCTAAGGCCCCACATGGACAGAAGTTGGGGGCCCTGAATGACTGTGTGGAGAAGGGTCACCCCCACCCCAGCCCGACCCACACCGAAATGTAAAGAGAGTACTTGATAAACGTTTACAGTGTTAAGCCACTAAAATTTGGGGATAGTTAGTCCCAGCAGATATCCAACCCCATGCGTTTACATAAGACTTGTGTAATACGATTTAAATGCTGTGCTGTCCTCTGAATCAGATTTAAATAAACTTCAGCATCACTTGAAAATCATTTCTGATACCATGCCATGAGGAAAACTAAACTGAGTTTTCTTAGTTTGGAGTGCAAGAACCATAAAATGAAATGAAACAAAATTAATTTAAACCAGATTAAAATTTTATCTGATTTGATGTACTGCCTTTCATCCATCAATAAATGGAATGTGGTGAAATATCTTTATATATCCTTCAAATGTTTATGTTCTATTTATACGGCTCTTCAAGGGCTATGTCCCAACGAGCTTGTTTTTGTAATTCTGAACTCCTTCAGAAAGTAGTTTTATATTTAATGCAGCATGTTTGATTGTTGCTAAGCATCCGTTTGGTGCAAATTAATAAAAACACAGCACTAGCTTCAAAAGCCAAAAACAGAATGGGGTTGGAGAGGAGGCACTAGAATTATTTCTCTCTGATTTGGAAAAACAAGATTTCACATGTGAAACCCTACCGGGTTGTGGTTTTTTGTTTTTTCTTTTCTTTTCTTTTCTTTTTGTTCTTTTTCTTTTTCTTTGCTTTGTTTTTTCTTTCCTCCTTTGCCAGAGGCTTCTCTCTAGTTCAGAGGAGAGCTTAAGTGCAAAACTATGATCGTTACGTGCTTAGAAGCTGGCTAACTCCTCTCAAATTCTTCAGCTAGGGAGAAACCTCATTGGCAGCCGGGAAGTACAGGTGGAGAAGGCTGGCCCAGCCAGGACCAGACCAGCCGCAGGTATGAAAGGACAAGAACTGACCCCGTGTGGCCATTCCAGGCAGTGGAAGCCGCGAAGGAAACCAAGGATGTTATTGCAGGAGCGACACTTGAAGGCACAGGAACCTGAAGACAGCTATTAAGCCAGAAAATTGGAGATGCAAGTCCAAGTTCAACGAAGATAGACATGATTGCACTGCAGTTTAGGGAGACTCTCAGGCTGCATGTGGCTAGTCCCCCCAAGTCCCAGGTCTGGAGGCTTCCCCTTGGCCATTCAGTCCCTGTCTATAAGCTTGGTGGGCTCCATGGGGTTTATGAGAGCTTTGAGCAGTGGACCTGCTGCCAGGGGGGAATAGGGTAGGGGATTCTCCACACACGGCAAGTCAGACTGGGCTGAAGCAAAGACGCAGGGCTCAGACCAGGATCATCCTCATCGTTGACAAATAGTCATCGTGCTGATTGGTGCTAAGGACAGTCTTCATCCTATGCCGGCAGGAAGGAAAGGTAGTGAGGCCCTTGAGTCCAGGAGATGCACAGGGCTCCCAAGGTGGGAATGTAGGACACCAGGTTGGCTCCTCTTTGGCCCCTGGCTGTGGCTTATGCATGGTGTTGATAGAGAAGAGGCCAGGCCATCTTCGGACCCTGAGCCAGTTCCCTTCAGATCGTGCCCATTACCCTCTCTATTTTCCCTGTGACCTCTCTTGCTTATTTCCCTTTCATCTTCTTTCCTTCTGCCAGGGGATCTTTTTCTAATCCAGGGACTGTGGTAAACAGAAACCTTTCTTTTTCCCAAGTTTTATTTTGCTCCCATTTCACTGGCCACAGCATATCCTATGCCCTCGCTGAATATCCGTGTGGCGAGCACTGGTGGGCGAGCAGTGGGGTTAGTATCCTCTTCAGGGAATGGCCATCATCCGGCGACGGCTCCTTTAACAAGTCGGCTGTGGACACGACTGGATGCATAGACACATGAGGGAACCAACTTATTCCACATTGCGGCATCAAGGAGGCAGAAGGAAGGGCGTTTGACCTTGAAGCTTGAAAGAACTGTTGAAAGTCAAACACCAACTCCAGATAGATTTTTGGCCTCAGTGAGGAAAGAGTAAACCTTGGCAGAATACTAGGATTAATGAGCAGTAATTGATAAAATTTAGCTAATGAATGAACTATGTGTTTGGTTAAATTAAGTTGAAAGAGAAAAATGTTAACTAGTTTATTATATGCAATAGGAACTTTGAATCTTGGTTTTATGGGTTTTCGTGGGAATGGCTGCGGAACACAATAATGAGATTTTGGGGAAAAATTGTATTCGATGAGCCAGGAGACCTCCAAAGATACTCAGAGTTTGAAAAATATTACTTAAATGTCGAATGAAGAGTTTCAGTCTATATAGGGAAGGAAACTTTTTCTAGTTTTGTTTGCTGCTGTTCTTCTTGTTCTTGTAGTTCCTCTTCCCTTGCTCCCCCACCCCCCCTCCTCCTTCTCCTTTCTTCCTCCCTTTTTCTTCTCCCTTTCCTCATCACTATTTCCATCACCACTTTTTGACTTCTTTGAGTGTTTGGTAAAGTCTCGTGGAGTTCTTCAAATTGTACTTTTTTTAATACTAACAATGTACACCATGGGGCGCCTGGGTGGCTCAGTCAGTGAAATGTCTGCCTCCTGCTCAGGTCATGATCCCAGGGTCCTGGGATCAAGCCTCCATTTGGGGTCCCCGCTCAGAAGGGAGTTTGCTTCTCCCTCTCCCATTGCCCCTCCCCCTGCTAGTGCTCTCTCTCTCTCTCTCAGATAAATACATAAAATCTAAAAAAAAAAAAAAATGTACACCAATTGTCTCAATTAGCATTATATAAGGAAAATTATATAAGGAAAAATATAAGGAAAATTCCAAAATAACAATGATGTAAACATACAAGAGCTCATTACGTCCCATTAAGGACATCCGAGGTCATCAGTCCAGGACGGGCTTGACATTCCAGAGTGTCACCAGCCTGACACAGAGAAGGACAAAGAGACCTGATAAGGCCACACATCAAGTTAGTGGCAGAACTTGGACCGCTGGAACACAAGACGAATTCCATAACTTGAACAATGAAACTCCAAATGATTTCTAAATTTAGCTCATTTTTTTTTTAAAGATTTTATTTATTTATTCGACAGACAGAGATCACAAGTAGGCAGAGAGGCAGGCAGAGAGAGGAGGAAGCAGGCTCCCCGCGGAGCAGAGAGCCCGATGCGGGGCTCAATCCCAGGACCCCGGGATCATGACCTGAGCCGAAAGCAGAGGCTTTAACCCACTGAGCCACCCAGGCGCCCATAAATTTAGCTCATTTTGAGCTTGCCTTTTATTTCTCCTAACCTCCCTCTTTTCTGTGAGTTCCTTCAGCTCCTTTGTTGGTTTTATCTTCCCCTTGCAGCATCCCTATAATGAAACGCACTGCTCGGTCTTACTCACCAGGGAAACAGGAGGTGTCAGAAACACAGAAGTCACCGCCTCTGAGGTGACACAGGCTACCTCCTTACGGTTCTGACAGGATCTTTGGGAGGTAAGAAGTAACACTGCCCAGAGCTCAGAAACGGAACATAAGTGCAAAAAATAAAAATCAGAGAGACTTCACCTGCTTACAAAATGGGACACAAAGTCCTATTGACTTAGTCATTTTGGGTGCTTTTGGACTTTTCCCCTATGAATAACAGTTGGGCTATACTAATATTGTAAGAAGGCAGTAGGTGTGGTAAGAAAAGGAGGTGGGCTTTAATTTCAGAGCCTCTGTGCTTATATTCAGATACTATCTATCTCCTAATTAAATGTCTTGGGTAATTATTTCCATAACCTCAATTTCCTCATGTGTCAAATAGAGGTAATAGTTTCCACTAGTAGTAATAGTTTCCACCTCCACAAGAGGAAATGAGGTAATATAAATAGACATTTTGACCCCTACTTTCTTTCTCCTTCCTTCCTCCCTTCCTTCCTTCCTTTCTCCCTCTCCTCCTCCTCTTTCTTCTTTTTCTTCTTTAGAGAGAGAAAGGGAGCAGGGGAGGAGCAGAAGGAGAGAATCTTAAGCAGACTCTACACCCAGCCTGGGGCTCGTTCCACCACCCAGAGATAATGACTTGAGCTGAAATCAAGAGTCGGATGCTTTAACCAACTGAACCACCCAGGCACCCCATTGGCTCTTCAACTTTCAACAAATGACAACAAACTGCAAAGAAAACAAGTCATGTGGAAATTCATTTTCACAGAATTAGGTATATTAGTTACTGATAATTTGAATTTTTAAATAATAATTACATTGGCTTAAAATATTCTATTCCCAAAGGAAGCGCAGTCATATAATTTTTGAAAAATATCCAATATACAAACAATTCAAGGTACAAACTGACATCGGTTTTATTGTGTCCAGACTGGAAAAGTTTGGGGTACATGATAAGTATTTAGTAAATATTTGTTGAATGAATATATACACGAATGAATGAGACAACTTTAATTTATTCTCTATAAACTCGGCACTATGGTAGTTTCTGGAAACATACACAAGTCTCAATTTTCAAGAATCTAATTCTAAGTATGGACAAACCGGCAAGATAACTTCAGATAAAGATTAAGTGCTTTGAGGAAAGTTAAACAGGATGATATGACATAAATTGACTCAAGAAATGTGAGGAGGTGAAAAGAGCTTTAGATAGGATAGTCAGAGAAGTCCTGAGTCATAAAGGAACACCAGTCACAGGACAATATAGTTGTATTATTAAAGATTTCTTCAACAAGCACCATATACACATTTTTTTACTTAAATTAACAGAACTCTAGTTTGTTTTGGAAGTGTTTCTCCAGGTATTCATCACAAGGTTTCTCGTCATAGATATCGCTCTCTTCCTAAGTATTGCAAAACTTGAAAATCCTGAGACTTTAGGATCTCCAGGGGACAACTTCAAAATCGTTATATTGGGCAGTGTTTTCTAAAATATGTCCTCATAAAACACAAGATAGTCATAGATGTCTGACAATAGAGTAACATGTATTACATACATCCTAATGTTTTCCCATCTTTCTTTTTTTTTGGAGAGAGAGAGAATGTGCACAAGTAGGGGGGAGGGGCAGAAGGAGAGGAAGAGAAAATCCCAAGCAGGCTCCACACCCAGCACAGAGCCCAACATAGGACTTGATCTCATGACCCTGAGATCATGACCTGAGCTGAAATCAAGAGTCAGATGCTTAACCAGTTGAGCCACCCAGATACCTATCTCATCTTACTTTTAAAATTTTATTTTATTTTTTTGAGATTTATGCATTTATTTGGGAGAGAGAGAGTGTGTGTGTACACATATGTGAGCAGGAGGAGGGGCAGAGGGCGAGGGAAAGAAAGAATCCTCAAGCAGACTCCCCAGTGAGCACGGAGTGTGTCACAGGGGCTTGATTCCAGGACCCTGAGAGCATGACCTGAGTTGAAATCGAGAGTCAGCTGCTTAATCGACTGAGTCACCCAAGCCACCCAAATTTTATTTTAAATTTATTTTTTCCCTCTCTCTGTTCACATATTAACATCAAAGTACAGTTTGGGAAATACTGTTATTGTGTGAAAGATGAAGTTTTGGTTCAAACAGAAAGGGAAGAAGTTGGTCCTCTGCCCATAAGCCTTGCAATTCTTAAATGGGATATTTACACATAGTTATCAGAAACTTAAAATAAGCTCTAGATATCATATTTACATACATTACCCACTTTGGCTGAACCCACCAAACTGAGAAGAGTTACTCATGTTTAGTTTTTGGTTACTGGAGGTTTTTAAAAGTAGTCCTGATGTGAAAGGGGCCTGTACTTGGGTTCCCTTTATCTTCGCTTCATGAGTGTTAATGACATTCGAGCAGATTTGTCTTTGGTTTGGTTGGGGTGGATTGGGTTAGGTTGGCTTTAGCATAAGACAAGCAGTGAAATATGGCAGAAACTTCATGAGGTTTTTGGTTTTGTTTTTTTTAAGATTTTATTTATTTGAGAGAGAGAGTGAGCAAGAGAGAGTATTGGGGGGGGGGTTGGAGGGGCAGAGGAACAAGAAGACTACCCGTTGAGCAGGGAGCCTGGTGTGGGGCTCCATCCCAGGACCCCAGGATCACCACCCGAGTGGAGGTCAGATGCTTAACTGACTGAGCCCCTGGTTGCCCTATTCATGAGCTTTTACATGTGAACACCACACTCAAGTCCTTTGCTCCATCACTCACTAGAGGGGATTTAAGACAAATGACTCCCTCTCCCAAAGCTTCACTTTTCTCATCGGAAAATAGGGACAGTAATCCCCATATCCTGCTTTTTGGAAGAGGAGTGAAGCTGATTAAAAAGATCTGGAGGAGACTGTCATTCTAGCCTCTTTCAGAAATGTTAGCACGGGGACTGTCTATTCTCCCTCTAGATCTCTTTTCAACCCCCCACTGGAAATTCAAAGGGAAAAGCAGAATGTTTGCTGTTTGTTCCTGCAATGATGACTCACATAGTGCTGATTTATTGAATCAATTAGTGAAGAAGTAAAATTAGTGTCCTATTTTATAGGTGTGAAATGAGCTATTCAGCAAATACCTTGTAGGATATACAACATACTAAGCCGGAACTTTCCTAGATACTTTACTTTGCTGTTTCATCCAAACCAAGCTAACAGGAGTTCAAACTAACAGAGGAGTTCCTGGCTAATCAAATAATTACTCCTTAGCTGCCTAAAATTTTCTAAAAATGTAGAAAATCTCAGTAAGTAATGACTGAATTCCTCACATTGGCTGTCTAATAATAACCATGAGCTCTCCAACTGTTCCCACCACAGCAACACGGAGAAAAGTCAGATTGCCTACGTCTTGGATGACTACACCATTTCCAGCAGACCACACGCAACCAAATGCAACAACAATTTAACTTTGATAAGAACTGATTAAGTTAACAGCACCATTTTAGAAGATTGTTTAACAAAACATATTTTTAGGCCTTAGAGAATGTCCATGAAGGGTTTCAAGCCCACTCGTCCAGAGCGCTACCATAGCACACAATGTTTTCAGTTCTCTGGAATTGCTTCATGAGTCATTCCTAATATTAACCCGAAGTTGACTAGTGGTATGTTCCTTCACTTGGATTATTTAGCTTTAATCTAAATGTTGATTTCGGAACTGTGGAATATAAAAGTAGAATCATACTAACTGGCATGGAGAAAGAGAAGCAGTGTATCATGGAAATGAGGGGAGCTGGAACATTCCACCACATACTCTTCCTTCTTCTAGGATGCATTACCTCCTGATGGAGAGTGGCTACAGTTACTGAGTGCATCCTGTTTCATCAGAATACCGTAGGAAAAAATAAATCATGACCAGAGTAGGAAACATCCTGAACTGAAGAGGCAAACCAGTCTCTAAGTTTTACTTTACTTTACTTTCATAAATTATTTCTAAGAAATCTCCCAGTTTTCTGCTTCTATCATGGTCCAAAATCCATACGTAACTTTTCTTTTTTTTCTGATTTCTCAAGGCATCCAGATACCTTCCATGTTCCTTCTTTACAGCTTGCTTTCTGTTAAGTCTTTAACAAGTAGCCAAGTTAGTCTCGTCTCCCCTGGAGACACCTGCTGGATTATTGGGAGAAACGCTAAGTAGTGTTTGTGATGGTGGAGACAGATTCCCTTTTCCTGAAACAGAAAATCATGAAGTTGAACCTTGAATTCTACTTGTTGGTCTTTAACTATACCTGCTACAGATGAAATTGATCATTAATAGGTGACTCTTTCGTCAATCAAAAAATATCTTTTACCATCTTCTGTGACATGAATGATGTGTCAGGAATTACTGGAATAGTAAGAAAAGTTAAGGGCTTTGTCTTTATTACTGAGGTCTTTAAATCCCAACAAGAGTGAAAAGGCTTGTGTAAATAAGTAGTTGATACCATAGACCAAAAGGTAGCATGTGTTAAATTGTGTGGTATTGGCAGTAAGTGCATAGAAACTCCTTTACAAGGTTTTTTTGTTTTGTTTTGTTTTTATTTTTTTCTTTTTTGTGAGGAAAATAATTGGGGTAATGCTTCATGGAGAAAAATGAATGCTAAACCTTAAGAGTGGGAAGAATTAGGACAGAGTTGGCAGACATCATAACAATTGAGAAAGTTTAAGGAAAAGGATATGAAAAGGTGTTGGGTAGGGGCACTGATTTCCCATTATCTTCTCATCTTGTCAACTAGACCTTGCCAAATAGTGGCTCCAAAGACAAAGCACATTCTGCCTGGCAAACATCCAAGGATGAAGAACTTTCCTGAAACAAAAGGGAAAGGGGATGCATGCAAGAAGGTATAATGCTGTCTGCAATTAGAAAATCCAGTGATTAACTTGAGTTTCCCCTGGCAATTGCAATAGTTGAGTTAATCCCAGGGCCTAAGTAACTCCCAGGTTTTAAGAAAGATCCTGCTGGCTCTCCTTGCTTCATTAAGGTTACCTCTCTTAGATATTTTGTCTTTTTCTGGGCATGTTGGTGAGGATCAGAACATTCCTTAGGCATTGAGGTAGAAAGGTGGCGGGAGTTAATTCATCAAGTCCCAAGACTATTGAGAAATGTGGCAGTCATAGTAATTTTTTTCAAGCTAAAAAAGGACACTTAAGATTATTGAGCTTTTCATTTATATATGGGAGAATAATGTCCAGAAGTTTAGGTGACTTATCCAAAGTTGTCACAACTGTTTTTCTATGAGAACGATTTGGTTATAATTTCACTATAATGTTCTTCTTGTAGTGAAAAATATTTATATTATTTTTCCCATCTCTCTGTTATAATGATAAAATCCCTTTCTGATTCTGTCCCAAGCATAACCATTTTTTAACATCACATGTGTACCCACATTCTTTTTGTCCTTGGACACTAGTTTGAAGAAAAATTGCACAAGGGATACATATTTCTTGTGGAAAATTTAAAAACATAAGTAAGTACAAAAGGGAAAATTAAAACAATCTGCAATTCTGTCCCTAAAGAAAACCATGGCTATATATTCCGTATATCTTTTCTGTGTTTTATATACATATTTTTATTCTAAAAAATGAGATTTTACTGTTTTAATGGTGTGTTATTTTCCCATCAATATTTGTAAGCAAGTTTTAATGGGAATGCATATACTTCTAAGCCTCATTTTTGACCCTACATAAAAAAAAAAGGAGTTGTAGTCATCCCCGGTAAATTGCTTCAATATATTCCATGAAATGCAAAGTTTCTTCAAAACTACTCACCTTGCTTGAAAAGATATGCATTTGGGCATAGATATACAGAAATGTGAAGCTCTTTCCCTTTTAAAATCAGATGATATTATCAACTTCTATTTTAAACTTGTTTATGGAACTAGAGTAATACTGGACATAGATATATAAAGGTGATTACAGCAGTGGAAGTTTGACCTTTGAAAAATTCTTCTTTGTATAAACAAAATCCGGAATGTTTTAAAACCTCTAAGCCAGTTGGTTTCTTTTTTTATTTATCACAAACCTGGATCAACATAGAATGTCCTCTTTATTTAGAGTATGGAATGAAAATGCCTCTGTTCCCTAACCATACATGAAGGAGGGGTCTTTGGACACCACGTGTTCATTGCCCCAAACCCACCTGGCTCTGCTGGGCAATCAGGGCCCTGCAAACCAGGCCTCACCCTGCAGCCCTACCTGACTTCCCTGAATTAGTGGACCTGCTTATTTGGTTTTGCTTGGGTTTTTCCTCTCTGTCCCACACCCAATACTGTTCTTGCTCCCACCTCCATATCTATACTGATAAGGCTTCCCAAGGAATATCCACCCTTATTCCAACCCAACCTTTCTTTACATTACTTCCTTTACTTTAGATCATTTGGTATCCTGTGGGTGCCAAGCTTCTCCAAAATCACTTAAGACAAGAAATTTCCAAATCCTATGGTAAGTCTTCTAACGTCCTCTTAATGTCATGCCACATTATCTCCATGGAGTACATTCTCCTTTATTGCAGTGAGCATAATTCAGCATGTTTATAGCGGTCTTTGGCTGGAGGACATTGACACCAAAGATTCCTTGAGCTATTAGAATCATAGTCCATCATCTTGATTTTATTTCTTTCAGAGAATGTGTGTGTTTTTTTGTTTCCTCTCATGTAAAGTCTCTAGACCAACAATGAATGAATGGAATGTGAAATTAAAAAAAAAAAATTTATATCAGTACCCCCTAATGAAATATTTAGGTATAAATTTAACTGAATATATATATATATATATATATATATATATATATATATGTGTGTGTGTGTGTGTGTGTGTGCGCACACACACACACACACACACACACACACATATATATGTATATATATAAAATATCCAATGAGTAAAGCTACAGAACTGTGATAAAAGAAATCCTAGAAAAACTAGATAAATGAAGAGATATTCCATGTTCATGGATAAGAAGACTCAATATGGTCAAGATGTCAGTCCTTCCCAACTTGACCTACAGATTCAATGTACTCTCAATCAGAATTCTGGCAAATTATTTTGTAGGTATTGACAAACTTATTCTAAAGTTTATATGGAGAGGCAAAGACCCATAATGATCAGCACAATATTGAAGGAGGAAAAAGAAAAGTTGAAGGAGTGATGCCACCTGACTTTTAGATATATATAAAACTACGGTAATAAGAATGATGTGGTATTGGTGAAAGAATAGATCAATAAATCAATGCAACAGAATAGAGAGCCCAGAAGTAAACTCACATAATTATGTCAACTAATCTTGGACAAAGAAGCAATAGCAATAGAATTGAGCAAAGACAGTCTCTTCAGCAAATCCTCACAACAATATTTATAATGTTGTAGTAGCTTTATTCATAATTTGTGAAGCATCTTTGAAAACTGCTAATGAATTGTTGAACACTATATCAAAAACTAAAAATGTGCTATATGTTGGCTAACTGAACATAGTAAAAACAAAAAAACAAAATCTGCAATACCCAATAAGCAAAAAACCCCAGGTGTTCTCATAACCTGCTAGTGAGTGTCCATTGTTAAGAATTTTGAAGAGGCAATTTGGCAACATGTATTAAAATCTACAATAATAAACATAAATCTGACTTCTAGAGATTATTTTAACAAAATCATAGATTATGAAATGATTTGTAATCAAGCTAGTTCATTATATTATTTATAATAACAAAAAAATCAGAAGCAATTAAATATACAACAGAATGAGGTTGAAAAAATAAATTAGTTTTATATCCAAATAATGAAATACCATTATGCAATTAACATTCAGATTGTTGTAAAAAGAAAAAAAAAAGCAAGAACCATGAATGCGAAAAAATATCTATAGATTATTAAATAAAATAGCAGGTTATAAAAAAATGTATAATGTAATCTCACTTTGTTTTTATGAGAGTGTCATGTTCTTACAACTTGCTTATATGTTTGAAATTATTTCCAAAGAAATTTAAAAAGAAAGTATGTTAGTAGGTAGATCAATATAAAAACAGATAAAGGATAATGGAAAGAAATATTGATATAGAGATAGATGGACACATAATCAGATAGGAAACACAAAGCGGGGGAGGCTTATTCTTTCTTAAGGAAATTGTAAGCTAAATATTCTAGATAGATAGGAATAGACTGTCTCATCAGCATTAAATCAAGGACTGTTAGGAGAGGAAGGACTGGAAATAAATACACTAACACATTGCAGTGGATATCTTCAAATGATGAGGTTGTGCTGATCTTTGTCCTAGTGCTTCCTCTCCCTCCTTTGACCCCTGAAGCACCCACATTTGGAACGTTGCATCTGCTGATCTGTGATATTAGTTTTCTATTTGTATCTGAGCGTTCTGCTTCTCAGAGATACCACAATCTAAATATTCAGGAAGTATAAGTGGACAGCCTGACCAACATTAAGTCAAGGCTGGTTCCAGTTCATAAGACTTTAAATGAAAAAACGAAACGGAGAGCATAGGGACCATTTCCTGTGGGAGTCTAATGAAAGCACACATGGTTTAGTTGGGAGACTTACCGCTTCAGTGAGTCCAGACCCGAAGTGGTTCAGAGTACAGGTCTGAAGCCTGGCTGTCTGGCCCTATGCAAGTGCCCTCTGCCCCAGATTCCTCATAGGTAATTTGGGAATATTAACACTGTCCCCTGCAAAGAGATGATGTGAGAATTACAACAAATTAAAACTTGGAAAGCACCTAGGTTAGTGTCTGGCACTCAAATGTTAGTTCTTAGTATAAAGAATAATGTGTTTCTTTTCTCATTGTAAACATAATGCAGAAAATTCAGAAAGTAGGCATAAAGAAAAATAAAGAATTATCCACCTTCCATAATGTCAATGCTCAGATATAAAGTTCTCTGATAAAATTACTCTTAATAGTCTGATACACACTTTTTCAATTTGTTTCTCTTTGTGTTTATGTATTCATACATATTTTAACTCTTTTTACAAAAATGGAATCATACCATGGAGAACTTTATAAACTTGTCTTTGTATTTACAATATGGGTAATGTTTTTCATGTAATTGAATATTTATAGGAATATTTTAAGATGTTCTAGTGTTATTTGAGAAACAACTAAACCAATAAAGGCAGATTTGGCAATTGGAAGTATCAGATATCTTTCACATGAGTCAACAAAGAGAATGAAAATGTAAGAAAAATGTAATTTTCTACTCTAAATATTCAAACAATAAAATTAGGAAATGTCAAGTGATTGTATTTTTAAAATGCTTTTAAACGTTAAAAATAGTATGAAGGACATTTATAAATCTAGCCATGTTCTCCTTTAGGAGGAATTTGATTACTTAATTTTATAAAATAAAGTATTAAATTATTTTCCCTTATTTTTTATTTCATGGATATTTATAGAAAAAGAAATAGTTGTACTTTATTCCAAGAACAAGGAGATTTGAGCTAGTTCTTTGAATGCCTTTACAAATATAGCCGTGATCTGACAAAAGCAAATACGTTCCTCCAGCTGTAGTTAAGAGTCTCATTCCAACTCCAGTGCTGGTGTGTTCTCACCAGGTAGGAGAGGGATGGTCACCCAGTCACAGAGAAAGTGCTTTGGTGTGGTGTTTGCTGGGGGAGGACAGCATGGTATAGATGATCTATAGGGGCTAGAAGGGATGGGGAGGGGGAGGTGGCAGCTGGAGCACCAATGGCGTGGATTTGGGCTCTGTACATGGCTCAGGAGCCAAATGCATGAGATCTAACCCTGCTACTTCAGCAATTCTGCAACCTCAGACAAGTCATTAACCTCTGGGTGCCTCATTTGCTCCTGGTTGTACCTTTCTCATAGAGCTCTAGGGAAGACCACATGGAAAGTTCTCCTAACAGAGTCTAGCGTACACAGACTGTGCACCCAATAAGGGTTGATGCTAGCATCATCATCATTATTATTACTCTTTTCAGGATTTTCCAAGGCTTAGACCTCCATGCTCTGCTGTGGATATCCCTGGATGAAAAGAGAAATCAGAAAGTGGAGAGGTCCTGGACCATCCCTGCATGTGTGTGTGTCAGGGAAGGGACCTGAGGAAGAGCAGTTTGCACTGGCCTCTTCCATGCTACGCCCTGCCTTCTGGCCAACCATGGAAAAGAACTTACATAAACTAAAGAACATTCCAAATGGCAAAAAACCAAAACAACAACAACAACAACAAAAAAAACAGAACATCAGAGACTGTCAGTGTATAAACTTGCTGGGGATCAGGGGGTCTGACATACCTTGAACATGTGAAGGGCGATGGGTTGACTCTCAAGCTGTAGAGGTGAAGCCCAGGTTTATATTCATACCAAGCGCTAAAGCCTCTTCTCACCAGTACCTCCCTGAGCCACGGTCCAGCAGTCTGGAGTTTTGGAAATTCCCCCTGCATTTTCTGTACCCTGGGGTCGAGTGGAAGGGAAATTTTCAGCTGAGGTGGCGGGTATGAGGCAGATACAGGGCAAGAGATCCAACATCAATTATGAAAGACAATTTCCACGACATAACCTTCCCTTCTCCCATATTGACATAATGCTACTTTCTGTGCCATTCACCCTGCAAGATGGTTTTCTTTCCTCCTTCATCTAAACTCTCCCTCTAAGATCCCCTTCTCACCCTTGGCTTCCAAATGTCCTTTCTGCGTGGAACCCCAGAATCAGCTTTGAAAAGTAGATTCATTCCTCTGGTCTGAGTCTCTGCCCTGGGAACACCTCCACTTGAGTATCTGCATAAAACCAGGAGTTCAAAACCTTGTAGAATCAGAACCATCCCCTCCAATTCAAATCAATTCAATTCTGAAAATAAAAGAATGAATGGATGGATGAGTGAATGAATGAATGAAGAAAATGATACAAAGATGAGTGTACGCTGTCCCTGCTCTCCTCAGAGTCTCATTTCTGTTTAAGAACACAGAACAGGCCGCAACAATGTTATATGGAAGCACACAGGAGGAGAATGAGGAGAAGGGAGAGAATAAGTTCCATGAATGAGCTGATGCTAAAGAGGGGAGATTTGGTCTTCAAAATTCTGGTAAGATCTTCCTCAAATCACACATGACTGTCAGTGACACCGTTGAGATGCTACTGCAAGTAACATGCTACCCTCACACTCTCACCTGGACATTCTTTTTTTTTTTTTTTTTAAGATTTTATTTATTTATTTGACAGACAGGGATCACAAGTAGGCAGAGAAGCAGGCAGAGAGAGAGGAGGAAGCAGGCTCCCCACTGAGCAGAGAGCCCGATGCAGGGCTCGATCCCGGGACACTGGGATCATGACCTGAGCTGAAGGCAGAGGCTTTAACCCACTGAGCCACCCAGGCGCCCCTCACCTGGACATTCTAGAAATGATAGAGTACTTAGAAGTTGTTTGGGCCCATTCCCCCCTTGAGCATACTAATCTTGCCTATAACATACTGGTTAGGTGATTATGGAATTTCATGCCAGATTATAGTTCACAGTTCCAGATCTGGGATTACAGATTGAGGCCACCCAGGCGATAATGATCATCTGTCTCTCTTCCTTAGGGAGGGAGCATTACTCAATCCTTGCCCTTCAAATCCAGATGATTTCCAAGATTTTTTTTTAACTTGAAAAGCCTGATACAGTTGTTTCGTATAGCAGATTAGGTGCCTGTGCCTTTGAAAGAATGATGATGAATACTTTGCTAGAACTGAAATGAATACTTTATATATCTAATTTCTAATCCTCACTACAACTCTACGAAGTATGTATTTTTATATCAGTTAGGACCCTTTGTGGAAAATGACACAAAATCCAGTTCCAACTGTTTTAAACAAAAAAGAGAGAATTTGTTGGCTTATCCCGCAAAAAGCTCAGCTTGTGGATTGAAGGCATGGCTGTATCCAGGAGTCCAAACAAGTTCTTTGACGTCTTTTCTCTTCATTTTTCTGGTCCTGCTTTGTTTCTTTGTGGCTACTCTCAGGCAGTTTCTCTCTACATCGTGATCTCCAAGAGCTCTATTCTTACATCTGTACAACTCCAAGTTTAGGGCAAAAAAGAATCCCTCAGTTCATGGACCCAAATCTTAGCCAGTATCTCATTGGCCCCAGTTGGGTCATGAGATCACCCTAGAACTAATCATCATTATGTTCTTATTGGCTGATCTTGATTATAAGCTCAATCAAATGCTCAAACATCACTGTGGAAGAAGTGTTCCTCCCTCCAACAGTTAGGATAATGAATAAGAGAGCAGAGACTCAGGCAACAAATGCTCATAACAGGTTTGCTCTTAATTTCACAAATGAGGTAAGTGAGAATAAAAATAATTAAAGTTACACATCCAGAGAGCAGCTGTACCAGCCAGGATCTGATAAGAAACAGAATCAAGTTCAAGGGGTTAGAGACCAATAGGCTGCTGAGGTCCTGGGAACCCATGCATGACAGAACCACTTTGAGTTCTGAGGGGTAAGACCTGGATCCCAAGAGGGGAGGCCGCCTGATAGTAGCGGTAGCAATGGAGGGACACCACTGCCAAAAATGCAAAGTAGAGAGGGAGCACGACTTATTTCTCCTACACCCTAATCTTCTTCCCAGTAGGTCCCACTGGGAACTAGGAACCAGCCAGTTTGGGATGTAGCCAGAGCACAGAGCCATGAAGAGAAGGACTGGGATGGATAGAGAAGGAAAGACGAAGAATAACTAAGCCTGAACCCAGGCTTATGTCAATTTCTGAACCCAGCTCCTAGTGCTCCAAAGGTTTGCCTACTTCCTTACCCACCTTTGATACTTAGGAGGGGTATGTGTGGTCGGGACCTCTAGGTAAGATCTTCAGGTAACAAATCTCTAGGTAAGATGCTGGTCCTCTGCAAACTTACCTGACCACTCTCCTTTAGCAGCTGACTCTCACATATCTTGAATCTGTAGCTTTAGGTGTTTGTTCCTGTGGTAAACTTCCTCATGGCAATACTCATCTCCTCATCCTGGCACTAAGATTCAGAATATTTTTATTTTTTCAGTTTTTCACCAGAAAATTGCTTACTCTGGAAGGAGGGCTAGCAGGGACTTCTCAGATAGGACCCACTTCTTTCCATCTAAAAGAGAATGCATTGATTATCCTTCAAGGAACCTCTGACATCTGCCCTTGAGTTAGTATAGACCGCTGGACTAAAGGGCTCAGCATCTTAAAAATATAAGACTCCAGGGTTTAGGTTAAATAAGGAAATGAAATGAGAATTCTGACCATTGAAGCAAATGCCCAGTGCCATCTAAACCTGGGGACTATTTTTTCTGGCAGTTCTGACACTATACCCTCTAACCTAACACAGTGTGAACTCTCAGAGCCCTTCTCCCATAGGTGTGTCTAGAATATTTCTATGTTTTGACACAAATAGATCTGATATACCTTGTACTTACTTTGCATTCCAGAAAATGCACTGGGTTCCACCTCACAAAAGATGTTGCTTTTGGGAAACCGAGGCAGTTTAGCCATTGGCAGTCCTGCTTCTTGTCGTCCTGAAGGCTGAATGGCATCCCCTCTTCTAGCCACCATCCCAGGGGGCTGCGCAGTTGTGAACAGCCCTGCACCCCGTCAGAGGAATAGTGGGCCCTGGATCTGAAGGGTGCATTGAGGCTGTCTCTATCAAAGTTTCACCTAAAATAGGCTGCCACATGGTCTCTGCCTGAAGATTTCAAGGCACCTGCCCTTTGCCTAAAGTTGTGTTTAAAAAATCCCTGTTTTGTGGTAAAATGGAATCCCTTTTCTATCATTCTCTCTGGTGCTTTCCCTGCCTTGGACATTGATGGTGAATAAGCAAACATTGTCTTGACCACATTTCATCTTTCCAAATCCTGAAGATAGCAATCACATGTCTCTTTGGTTTTTCTACAGAAACTCAAGCTAAAAATGTCTATTTTCTCCTAACCACTCATCACATGATTTGACTTCTAAACTCCTTCTATCTTGGTTTCCCAGCAGCAAACACTTTCTAGTTTATCGTTTCTCCAATAAAATGTGACTTATATTCCCAATGAGGCCTGACCCATGCCGAGCACCATGAGGCCATGGCTTCCAATAATCCATTAGGGTTTTGTTTTGTTTTGTTTTGTTTTCTTGCTGCTGTGTCATGAACTTGGCTCACATTGAGCCTGACTTCAATAAAACCCTTGGATCTTTTCACAGGGACTCCTGCCAAGCCACAGCTCCTCCCTCAATATTTGTGGAATTGATAGCTTTAAAAAAAAAAGTGTACATTTTCTTTTATTATAAAAGCAACACACAATAATTAAAGGGAATTTAGAAAATACAGTTAGGTAATACGCTGATTTTTTTAAAAAAAATCAGCAACCATCACACTATCCGGTGATATTTGCAGCTAATACTTTGGTGCTTGTCAAGGGTAGCAAAGTAAAATGCCAGCAGGGCTCAGGCCAATATTGTAAATTCGTGAAATAGTCTGGGAGTGAAGTGGTAGGGCATGGGTGTGCTTGTTGCTGGTTCAAGATGGCAGTTATTACTCAACTTGGGTCACCCAGTACTCTCTAGAGGTGAGAGCTCCAAAAATGCAGAACCTGGTATTATGATTTTCTTTTCCTTAGGAGACACTGTAAATGCAGAATTTTATGAGAAATTTGCTCATTGAGGGTTGGAAATCAATTTATTTTTATCGAAGTAGTCATGTCTTCGGACTCTCTTGGGTCTTTGAAATGCTAGTTTTATGACTTCTCTGGTGCCTATCCTTCCACCTTGCTTTCTTTCTTCTCTCAACCTCGTCCACTCTACATAACTGACAACAGCTTGTGATCACCTCATTTAACTCTAGCTATCTTGGCCTTGGCCAACTATCTTCATGGGCTCCCTTCCCAACATCGCTCTTCTCTTCTTGGGTGCCTTTCAAATCCCATCATCCACACATCTTTCTCATCCCCTCCTCAGAGCCTGTACTCTGTTATATCCCTCCAGAGCTTCATTCCCTTTCAGAGCTCTCACTCCAATCTCAGTATTTCAATACTGAACAAGATTTGGTCCAAAAACTACCCTTTTTTTTTTTTTTTTTTTTTTTTTGCAGTACTCACCACTTTCATGCTGTGGAAAATTTCAGTGCTTCCAGACCAAATGACCCAGGTTCAAACCCAGAACTGCACTTGACTGTGGAAAACTGCTCTGATGTCTCTGAAACTTGGTGTCCTTAGGTGTATGATGTTGGAAATAATAATGTGTACCCTGAAAAACAGCTTGGAGGGTAAATAACATATATAGAGCATCTTAGGAAATCATAGCTGTTGTGATACCATTATACTTTATTTAACCCAAGTGTAATTAACATTCAGTGTTATATTGATTTCAGCTGTACAACATAGTGATTCAACAATTCTATACATTTCTCCGTGTTCATCAAGGTAAGTGTACCCTTTTTTTTTTAAGATTTTATTTATTTATTTGTCAGAGAGAGTGAGCAAAGGCAGACAGAGTGGCAGGCAGAGGCAGAGGGAGAAGCAGGCTCCCCACTGAGCAAGGAGCCCGATGTGGGACTCGATCCCAGGACGCTGGGATCATGACCTGAGCCGAAGGCAGCCGCTTAACCAACTGAGCCACCCAGGCGTCCCAAGGTAGGTGTACCCTTAATGCCCTTTATCTATACTTGGTTTTATACTTGGTTTTAATCATCATCATATGCTATAAGTACTTACATTAACTATCCTCTCCCAACTTGATTAGGAAATTGTAGCTACTTTAAAATATTCATTGACTAAGTGATTAATAAAAGAATGAGTAAGTGAAGCAAAAAGCTACAAGCAGGCTGAAGGATTCAAGTTATTCTAAAATATAGAGATACAGGGAAGCACTCCAAAGTGAGAAAGGAAAAAAAGAGCTCTCACTGTTCTTTCTTATCTGATTCTATCTTTTTATGTTCCCAAGAATTGTTGGCATCAAACCAAGTATCTCATCAGACTGGTATTAGTGGTAACAATTAGTTATTAAATAGTTTGTGGATTCTGCGATTTTTCAAGTATGTGGGAAACAAAATTCTAAATTCGTACCTTTTGGAAATAGTTTATTTTACTAGAGACTTGTCCTTCAGTTATCCAGTAGCAGACTTTTGCCTGAGCATTTTATAAAGGCCAAGGAACACATATATGGCGGCGGCAGTCTCTGGACACCTGCTCACCCCGCTCTGTCCACTGGAAGCTCCACCCTAGCACTGAATCCAGAAAATGCCACAGGCTCTATAAGGGTGTCTTGTCGACTTAATAAATATTTTTTTGAGTAAATTAATGGACCAAGAAAAAGTTCAATGGAGAAAGATAAACATATACTTTATTCATTCCATTCTCACTCCCTGCATTGGTGGTTCAGTGGTAGAATTCTCGCCTCCCTCCCATTCTCACTCCCTGCTCTTTACTAACTGTGATACCCTGGAGAAAGTTACTTTAATCTCTCTGAAACTTAGCTTCCTTGTCCCTAATATCAGGAATCATGATGCCTGTCTCTCACTGTCTGTGACCTCCAAATTAGGTTGCTTTGGGTTGCAGGTAAAAGAAAACCTGGCTCAAAAGGCTTAAACAGTGGGGACATTTATCATCTTCCTTACCAAGATGCCTGAAGATAAATGGTTTGGAAGTTCTGGGAGGCCTGGGCCCTGAGATAACCTGTCTGTGGTTCCCCTGGTTCTTGTTATGGCTGTACTATGGCCGCCATCACATCCCCTCATGACAGCACTCAACATAGGAGGCAAAAAGTAAAATAAAATAAAATTTAAAAATTCCTAGAAGCTACCAGCAGAGTTCCCCTTAGGTTGCCTGGTCAGACTTCAGCCACATTCTCATACTTAAAGAGGGGAAGGGATTATTATGATCGGCTTATACCAATCGTGGTTCAACCCCTCGGGCTGGAGTAGAGAGCACTTCTTCCCCGAGTATCTTGCATCCCTATATCTGAGGAAAATGGGGTGTTGAATATCTAAGAAAAGGAATGAATGCTTATTGAAATATAACACTTAATAGTTAGAGCTATGTGCCAAGTTAGCTATGCGTCCAGCACTGTTCTAGAGACTTGACGTATGTGGATTCTTCATAACCTATCTTTGTGAGGTAGGTGCTATTATCCGCACTTTACAGATAGGGAATCAGAGGCATTGAGAAGTTGAGTTGGTCTCCCATAGGCACGCAGGTAGCAAGCTGATAATGGGCTGATTGGCTCAGACGCCCATGTGATTAACCCTTAATCCCTGAGGCTTCTCCCATCGGGTCTCCATTCGGCAAAACAGTTCTGGACTCTCCAAAGTGAGGTCTTAGAAAAGTGAAATGAGTACCTGACAATTGAATAAGTACTTGAGTGTGGCTGCCAGGGCCCATGACTTGTGGATAATTTCTAACAATAGCAATAATTATAAGACCTACCTATTGTAGGCCAGGGGTCCTTATGATATTATCTCGTTTGATCATTTCATTGACAGCAATGTCATTCTTCTTTCACCCATTGTGCAGTGGAAAATGAGGTCGATGAACTTGCCCAAGGAGGTGAGAGCTGGGTTTGACCTCAGTTTTGCTTGATTATAAGGTCTGTGCACTCCTGCACTCCACAACTTCTTAAAAAAATAATGAATCAGAGGCATCTCCAGCGTGGAGGGAATTTTACCACTGAAAAACTGACCAAGCAGAGTCACCATTCAGGGAGGCAGGAATTGTAAAGTTGTGCTAATTGACCAGCCAGTGGATTTGATCATGGACAACAAGGGTATTTATGAAGCTGGTCCTTAATATCAGGCTGACAAGAGTTTTTTTTCCACTTCTATTAAGATATTTATTACATTCCAGTCAATTTATAGTAAACTCATTGCTGTCCTATTCTCAAAATTAGACTGTAAGTTCTTGGAAGACAAAGTCACATTTTCCTTATCTCTTGATCTTTCCCTCAATTTTCTCTTCCCTAAGTTTTCCTGATATTAGCATTTTACATAAGCTGCATTATCTTTGATACCAAACTAACTAAGCTGTCGACTTTATTCAGATATCACTAGTTTTTCCAGTAGTGTCCTTTTCTGTTCCAGGATCCACTCTAGGATATCACATTGCGCTTAGTATGAGTAGTATTTTATTTTGAAGATCTTTTATTATTTTGAATGTCTAAATGTGGTAGGAAAGGAACAATATAAGTCCATACAGTTTCTGTGTTGTAATAATAACCTTAAAAATAGCCAGCATTCACGACGCTTTTACTAGGTGCCTGCTGGTTCTAAGAGTATACAATCTCCTTTTTTCCTTGCAAAAGCTCTGCGAGGTGCATACCATTATTAACTCCATTTTATGGATAGGAAACTAAGGCAGGGGGTCATCATGTCACTTAGTTACTAAGAGCCACCACTAAAACCCAGACAGTCAGACTCCCAAGTTAGATATAAATGTAACACGTGAGAATAATTTGCAAAGATGTGAAAGAATGATTAAGCAGGCTTGTTTCACTATTCTGTTGTAGTGAGAGGTAAGACTGAAACAGTTTCTGTTCCTTCCAGACTTGTTTTCCATGTCTTCTATTTTTCCATTCACCTCTTGTGAATGAAAGAAGGGCAGCATGCTGGGACCCTGTGACTTTTGAGAACAGAACTGAAGGTCCTGACACGGAGTCTGAAACTCCCTTCCTGTCTTATGCACCAGAGTGTCGTGGCCAAGCCTGGGATATAAATGATAAATGAATGTGGTTGGTCATCACTTTTTCCCATCATAAACCTGTGCCCAAGGGCTATCGTGCTGGAAGGGCAGAGGTGTTGAAAGAAAGAATGGAGGTGAACTGGCAGAATACCATGGAGAGGCTCAAATGGCAGGCTGGCATCTGCTAGACACAGAATGTTCTAAATGTGTCTTAGTTACAGTGACTCAAGTTCCATTTAATTTACAATGGGAAGACTAATAAAACATCAGAAATGGAAAACAAATCCAAAAAATGCAAAACCAAACGATTGTTCTTTAAACTCGCAAGTTTTCTTTTTCTTCTTCTCATTCAACACAGGAGTCTGTAAAATCACTCTTCATTGGAAATGTCCTATTGGGAACATAGAAATTCATTGTGTAGGTTTACAGTTGAGGTTGGTGGTTGATAAACAAGACTTTATGTATATGTTTTTTTCTATTAATGATGGCCATGGGACCAGGGAGTTAAGGGGCTGCATAGCTGCTGGCAAAAAAGCAGATTGTAACAAGATTCACGCATCCATTCATTATTCGTTCAACAAACACGATTGAGTCCGTACATGTGTCAGACATGGGGCCACACCCTCTTTCTCTAAAAGAGGTGAGAGACGTGAGACTAAATCACTGAGTAGTGCAGTTCCTCTGAAAGAAATAGCTCAGCACAGCATTTTACAAATTGTCAGTTATGACCCTTATAGCATGCCAACCCGTGAAATACAACAGATGAGTGTTGGAAATATTGGAGTCCATTGCACAGAGTAAATAAAGGTATTCTTTCATATACCTTTCATTTCAGCAATATACAGGTAGTATAGAGTGTGTGTGTGAGCACATGTGTGTGTGTGTGTGTGTGTGTATGTGTGTATGTTGAGGTGTGTCTATAAAATATGTTTCTTGTCATGGCTTGCAGTCAAAGAAGTCCCAGCGGCATCGATCTAATCTTTAGTGGGGAAACAGAGGTGGAAGTGGCTGAATTCTCTCTTGGAATAGAAGGTAAGGCAGACAGAAAGAGTCCCCCTAATGCTTGAGTTGCATCTTAAAGAACGGTTTTCCCGAGGTGGATTATCAGACGAAGGACCTTCTGAGCTAATGAGAGCAGAATAGCAAAGGCAGATGGGGGCCCAGCAGCCTGACATATCGTGGACACCATAAGTTCTGCATTTCTCCTGAGATGTGAGCCCTGAGGAGTCTCCAAGAAATGTGCCATTGGAGGGCCAGGGAAGAACCCTGTGGGCGCCAGAGGGCAGAGCTTCCCAAATTCAGCACGCACCCAAGTCACTGGAAGATCTGGTTAAAATATACAACCTGGGGTGAGCCCTGACCCTCTGCGTCTCTAACCAACTCCCAGGTGACGGTGATGCTTCTGGTCCACGGACCACACTTTGAGAATCAAGGCTTATTTTTAGAGAGAAAGAATGAATTGTTTTCAGTGTTCTGATTTTGGACCTGGGCTATATATAATCCCTGTGATCTACCCGGGCATAGGCAAGTGTCTGGTGTGTGGAAACACAGGGTGTTGCTGGACTAGGTAAAAATACTAATAGTCATGGAGTATTACCATCCAGCAGGGGCTGTGGTGAGGCCGCTGTGTATAGGTTCTCAGTGGAAACCTATAGCAAGCATGACAGGTACACACGATACTCTTCCCATTTTATGTGTAAGGAAATTGAATAACTTCCTCGAAGTCATAGGGCATGGTAGAGCAAAGATTCAGATCTCAAGCTCATGGAGTCCTGGGCTAGGTGAATGGCTAGGATTGACGAAACAGGAAGCCCTGTCGTTTTTCTGGGCCATTTGCTCATCCTCATTCAATTTTTTTTTCTTCTATGAACTGGAATATAAATGCTTAGGAAGCAAAGTGGAAATAGCACATACTTCACCAGGTTGTCTGAAGGGTCGAATTAAATAATGCATATCAAACACTCAGCATAGTGTCTGACACACAGTAGAAGCCCTATAAAATATTATTATTTAGATTTAAGCACTAGGTCTGAGGTTCTAGAAACAGAATTGCTTGCTCTCCCCACCCCCAACAGTTCCCCAGGATTCGTAGACAGCTGGCTAGGAAGATGGTGGGGGTTAGGGAATTTTTGTTGTGTATTATTTGGGATCATTTTTGCATTTTTTTTTTGTTGGTTTTGTTGGTGGTGTGTGTGTGTGTGTGTGTGTGTGTGTGTGTGTGTTTAGGGAGTGAAAAGGGCAGAAGGTTTTGTTCTTAACCTGGTCAGATAACTGAATCTCATTAAAGATAAAGGGCAGTGGAAACTGATTGGATTTCCTTGCAGTTCCCAATGCCAATTTCAGGTACGTCCTTAGCCTATCGTAGGGGCAACCTGAACTCAGATTCTATTAGATGTCACCACCAAGGGACGGCGCCATAGCTCAGGGGTTAGAGCACTGGTCTTGTATTAGATGTCACCAATCCCAAATCCAAGCTGGGTGATGATAACCACATTTCCGCACTTTTCTTCGTCTAGGTAGAGGGGTACTCTATCAAAAAAACAATATATTTTTGTTCTGGGTTAAATTCCAGTCTCTGAAGGCACATGTTAAAATTAAATGTATTGATACCTTTTAAAGGTTTGTTTTTTCTGAAATAACTCCAAATTCCCTTGAATTTTTGAATTATTTTCCTCTTTTTTACATTGCATGTGAAAATTCTGATAAATATTACTTTACCACTTCAATCCTTAATTTGGTATGTGTTGAGAAATGTCTCACGGAGTACAGGGCTTAAACCCAAAGAGCTATTATCGTCCAAGTGAAATTTGGCTGTGGGCAAGTGAGAATTAAATGAAATAACATTAATTTAATAAGAGCGAAGTGAAACTGTAACTTCTCAGTCTTGGTTCCTTTTGGTGCATCTTGGGGGCCTGAGATGAGATGAGGTTTCAGTATTTCGCGGCCAAGTATGGAAAATGTAGGAGAAGAGTTGGCAGACCGGCAAATCTTTTCATAGGGAAGTTGAGGAAACTATTTTTATTGAATTCTGGAATATTAGATCTAGAAAGAACTAACAGATTGTATAAACCACTCCCCTTCCCCAACATTTTACAAATGAGGACAGGAAGGCCCAGAGAACTTAGCTTGATGTCACACGGCTATTTCATCACAGGCAAAGGAAAAGTTAGACATTTGATTCTCTTTTCTGCTTTTTGGCAGCAGTTTGATTTATTTACTTATTCTATATCCCTCCCCAAACTATTATTATTCTAGGTGTGATGGGGAGGTGAATGCAGTTACCCTGAAGTTGAAATTATAGGTTGTAAAATGTTTCCAAAATGTTAAGGGGCTATCAGAGCTTAGTATGGGCACTGCTGGTCTGGAGAGCTCTAAGCTAAGGTCTGGGCCAGCTCCTGACCACACGAGTGGAGGGAGTAGGGTTTCATTGGATCCCAAGTAGTCTTCCTGGAATGATAACTTTTTGTATCAGGTGCCTAGTAGCCGACAAATGTGTTTCTGTGTGTGTGTTGTGTATATTGTGTGTGTGTGTGTTGAGGGAGGGAGGAGAACCAAGGCATGTCTCTGATACTGTCACAGCCCAGTCTCACCCAGAAGTCATCGTGCTCCCACAATCCCTAGTTCCTAGTTGGTTGGGTCCCAGCCACATTTCCCATGGACGTCCGTGTAGCCCATCTGAACTGCTATTTCAGACAGAGTGTTCTAAATCAGGTTTTGTGTTTTGGCAGAGGAATGGAACCCTTTTTCTAATATTACTTCTGTGGGAAAGTGTTTTCTGAGTTCCAAACAACTCAACTTACAAATACATTTTTGGAATATGACCCATTTATATATATATGCTGAGGACTGCCTGTTCTGGGGGTTAAAAACAACCTTACCATGTACAGCTCAGTGGTACCAAATACAGGTGTTTCTTATATGATCTTATTCAAGGAATATTATGCAATGTGCTTAAAATCCAAAGCATGTTTAGGCTTTCTTGCAGGAAGGGTTGGCTACAGGGTTAGCAACTTCCCATGGGATAGGATTTAAGGATCCAAAGAGCCCCCCTTTCCCCATTCATGCCCTCAACTTGGTCTTACCAAACTATCTGAAATTGTCAGTGCCAATTAAGGCTGCAGGTCCATATGTACTGAATCAGTTTGTTGGGAGAAACTTTTTCTTAAACCCACGTTCTTTGGGTTTGACTTTTTACATTTCAGATATCCAGGCTCCTCTCCTGGAGACTCTGATTAAGTCGGTGAGGGATGAGATTCTGGAAAGTATTTTTTCTTTTTTAAAGCTTTCTGAAAAGTACTGGTCAAGTTACTTCTGAGTCAAAACATTTATTCATTCCTTCATCATATATTGAAGTTTGCTCATTGCAATGTACATGTTGGATACTGGGGATAGAATGACAAGAAAATCACGAGTATCACAAGAGAAGTAAGTGTCGTGAGTACTATTGATGTTGTCTTGTGAGATTTGGGAGATTGAAATCATAAGAGGCTTTGTAGAAGCATTGATCCAAAGGGTAACATAGTTGAGAAGTAGACCAACCACATTCTTGAGCCAGATTGCCTGGATTCAAAGCTCAGCTTTACCACTTACCAGCTTATGACCTCTGTCAAGTTGCTTAAACTTTCTGTGCCTCAGTTTCCTCATCTGTAAAATGGGGGCAATCTTAGTACCTCCCTCAGAGGGTTGTTGTGAAAATCGAATGAGCCAATGTAGGACAGACGCTTAGAACACTTGTTTTGAGCTTTAGTGTGTGTCAGAATACCCTGGAAGCCTTGTTAAACACAGGTTTCTGGATTTCACCGTAAGTTTCTGAGTCAATAGATCTGAGAAATTTGCATTTCTCACAATTTCTGCAGTGATGCCCATGCCACTGGTCCTGGGACAACTCTTTGAGAATCAATGTCTTAAAATATAGTATGTGGCATTTGTTGGTATTCTTTTCAGTTAACCATTGATGGAGGAATTTGAGCTTGCCCAGCAAAGGCACCCAGGCAGGGGAACTGCTAGTGCATAGTCTGGAAGGCTGAAAGCAAAGGGCATGCTCAGGAACAGGGACAAACAGACTGGTGAAAAGACAGGATGAGTTGTGGCCATCAGCCTCCAAAGAAGTCATTTAAGTATGGATGTTTTCTGAGAGTAACCGGAGAGTCTATTATCAGCCATTGTCACCTTAGCACAAATTAATTCATCAGAGTAATCTATCACCTTGTCACATCCTGGAGGAATCTGATTAAAGCCTGGCAAATAGGGATGCCTATGGGTGCCCCTTCTTTGGAAAATCAACCCAGACTAGTGAGTCACAGGTGTCCTTGAGGGTGATCAGTCGTCCATACCCCTGTGGGAGGACTCACCTCACTCTGGGACTTAGGGATCTGTTATCACATCTGGAATCAGCCCATTGACATCTATCTGCACACTCATACTCCTGATTCCCAAAGCATTTGCTTTTCTTTGCAGACTTAAAAAAAGTGCAATAACAGGAGAGAACTTCTTGTATCCATATATGTATGAGTATTTTCCGCACTACGGACCATGGAAGACTTTTTTATGTATACATTTTCCACTCTGTGGACTGTCAAAGGAGCACTAAAACCAAAACACAATCTATCTATCTTTTGGTTTTTCTCTTTGTAGGGTTTTCTTTCCTTTTTGGGAAAACCAAACCATTCTTGAGTTTCAGTTTAACAGGCAATTCCCGTATTGTAGCCTCTTGCACATTCTTGTTTCTGGGAAGGCAGCTCAGATCAGCCTAGCTGCCCTGTGGCTGTTCTTGTGCATGTCTTTCTACCAACGCTTTCACTGCACAACTTTATATACTCCACGTGCATGCTCCAAAACCAAGTAAAGATCCAACCTGGGCAATAATGGCTTTTATCCTGATATGCTGAACCTAGAGTCACGGCGAAAGCAGACTAGATTATTTTGGGGCATAGCATGCTGAAATGAATAGGAAAAGAGAAATCTGAGCAATAATACTGATGTGTCATACAAAAATGAAGGAGTCAGATGGAGGGAAAGTGCTCTTACTGCTGCATCAAAATGGGAGGAGGAGGAGGTTGTGGGCGTAGAGAAATCATTTATAGGAGAAAATGCTCTGGTAGGCAGAAAGAAAGAAAACCCACATCTAAGTTTGCAGTTGACTGCCTGTACATTGCTCTTCAGTTATAGGTGTTTTTGTGAGTGTAGTGTGTATGCACGTGTGCGTGCGCATGTGTGTGTGAGAGACACAAGGCTGTGCAGAGAGGCTCTGTGCTTGCTTTAATGCTCTGCTGTCATCAGCTTGAAATTCTTAATCCTTTCTGATCAAAGGGCCCTGTATTTTCATTTTGTGCTGGGTCTCCCAAATTATGTACCTTGTCCTAGAGAGGGAATTAGTTCCATCGATCTGAGATGACTGGAATATGGCGTATAATTTTAATTCTTAATTTTTAACACTGTTTAAAAAGTATGTGTACCTCAAGTCACTTGTTCAACCTTTTCTTACTACTTTCTGTACTTATCTCTGTGCTTTTTTTTTTTACGTGAAAGTCCTGTGCGAACACAACCATGGTCATTTGATCTTTTTCTTGCCGTAGAGTAGAATTCTGCCTTTTTTTTTTTTTTTTCCAGAGGAGGAGATAGCAAGTATTTTCAGCTTTGCCGGTCTAGAAGTCTCTATCACAACTACTCAACTGCTGTTGTAGGAGAAGCAGCCATAGACAATACATAAATGAATGAATGTGACTGTGTTCCAATAGAACCTTATTCACAAAGGCACGTTGGGGCTGGTTTGGCCTCGGGACCCTAATTTGGGGACCTCTATCTTAGAGCATTCTCTTCCTTTTGGTGATGATGATGCAATAATGAATCTGTTCCAATAATGAAACAGATGATAGTGATGATGATGGTATGGTATGGTGATGGTAATGATGACGGTTATGATGGCTAAATTTTACTGAGGCCGGACACTGGGTCAAATGCTTTATAAACATTATAGTATAATTTTCATAACAAGGTATGAAATGGTTACCATGCTCCTGACTTCAAAGATGAGTAAACTCAGGTTTAGAGTAGTAATATATTTATTCAAGGACATCCAGCTAGTAAATAGCAGAATTGAGATGAAAACCTCAGACTTGCCTTGGGCCCCAGTATTTTCAGTCCTTCACTTCTTATACCCTTGCCTACAGTTCAGCTCCATCCTCGGCTCTGGAATTGATCCAAACTTTAGTCGAGAGGGATGTTGTAAGGATCTCCAGCCTCAATGATACAATCAAGCTATCCTTAGAGCCTCTTGAGCCTCTTGATATCCAAGAACCAGTCCCCATCCTAGGATCTTGGTAATGGAGTCTCTCTCTTGTTCTTTCTCCAAGCTTCTTGTTTGTCAAGATGAGCCAGTGTTTCTATGGGCGACTTCTTGATGACAACAATGTGCTTAGACAGTTATTTTTGTCTTCTATGGTGTTATTTGGGAATAACAGTGAGTCTTTTGGACTGGGTTTGGCCCAGTGCTAGACCAATTTCCTCTCCCTCTGTCTCCATCTATTCTCCATTTCCATGCTTATCCAGCCTTAAAGCTGAGTCTTGTCCTGGCTGCTGCCCCTCCTGTCTGTTCCATGTTATAGTAAAGTTAACAAGGCCACAGATACTCTTCTCCAGGGTTAGTGTGGCTCTTGAAAGGTACACTACCTTATTTTCCTCTCCAAAGGTAATTCATTTTTGAAGACTAGCCCAAATCCTGGCCTCTCTATAGCATCTTCCTGCACTGTTCTATACTCACAGAACTGTCCTTTCTTTCTTTTTTTTTTTTTTTAACAATTTTTTTAAAGATTTTTATTTATTTATTTGACAGACAGAGATCACAAGTAGGCAGAGAGGCAGGCAGAGAGAGAGGAAGGGAAGCGGCTTCCCGCTGAGCAGAGAGCCCCATGTGGGGCTTGATCCCAGGACCCTGGGATCATGACCTGAGCTGAAGGCAGAGGCTTTAACCCACTGAGCCACCCAGGTGCCCCAGAACTGTCCTTTCTTTTGTTGCCCATCACACAGCCCAATCTTTTGTGTTTCCCTAGCTGTCTTGGGAGACTTATGCTTATTCATTTCTCTTACAAAATTCCTGTGAAAGTACACATATTACTTGTTTATTTTGTTTTACTTGCAGAAAGTGTGGTGGACATTAGATACTAGGTGTTACTGATTATTATTAAGGATTATTGATGGGCTAGTAAGTTATGTGAGATTGCCAAGGTGAGGGAAAGCTTATCTCTCACAGTGATGATATGCCACTAGTGAGAAAGAAAAATTGTCTGAACAGCTATGATCTGCCAGGCATGAGCAACTTGGCTTTGGTGTTCTCCTCTTGAACACAAACAGTTTCACAAAATATCCTAGGATCATGAGAAATCAAGACAAAAGCAAGAGCTACTGCAACCACATATAAACAGAGACAAAAATGCATCCAAACCAGAAAAAGTGATCAAACATTCCACTATCCTGGCTAATATGGAAAGTCTTTTCTTTACCAATTATAGCTGTAGACTTGCTTCATTTCTCCTGTCTTATAGATAAGATTTTTTAATATATATGTAAGCAAATTAGTATTCCTCCTTTCTAAGAGCATCCAATCTAGAGCAAAGCATTGCTTCCTCAAACCCTCTTCAAAATCACTTAAAAAAGTCTAAGTCCTATTGGAAGTCTTCTAATGTTCTCTCTCTCTCTCTCTCTTTTTTTTTTAAAGACAATCAAAGTTCTTGGCTTGAGATATCTTTTTCTTTCTTTCTTTCTTTATTTATTTGACAGACAGAGATCACAAGTAGGCAGAGAGGCAGGCAGAGAGAGAGGGGAGAGCAGGCTCCCCACCAAGCAGGGAGCCCGATGCGGGGCTCAATCCCAGGACCCTGGGATCATGACCTGAGCCGAAGGCAGAGGCTTTAACCCACTGAGCCACACAGGCGCCCCATCTTCTAATGTTCTCTTAATGCCATGCCACATTATTTCCATGGGGCACATTCTTTTTTATTGAAGTGAGCATAAATTCAGCTTATTTAAATATAGGTGTGTTTATGGTCGTCTTTGGTTGGAGAATGTTGACACCAGAGATTCCTTGAGCTGTTAGAATCATAGTGCATTATCTTGACTTTCTTTCTTTCAGAGAATGTGTGTGTTCTTTTGTTTCCTCCCATGTAAAGTCTCTAGACCATATACCAACAATGAGTGAATGAAATGTGAAATTAAAAACATAATTCCATTTACATCAGTACCCCCAATGAAATATTTAGGTATAAATTTAACAGAATATAGATAAAGCTCTATGAGTAAAGTTGCAGAACTCTGATAAAAGAAATCCAACAAAAACTAGATAAATGAAGAGATATTCCATGTTCTTGGATAAGAAGACTCAGTATGGTCAAGATGTCAATTTTTCCCAACCTGACCTAGATTCAATGTACTTTCTGTCAAAATTCTGGCAAATTATTTTATAGATATTTATAGATATAGATATAGATAATTATTTTATAGATATTGACAAACTGATTCTAAAGTTTATATGGAGAGGCAAAAGATCCAGAATAGCCAACACAATAGTAAAGAAGAACAAAATCAGAGGACTGATTCAACGACCTCAAGACTTACTATAAATCTACAGTGATTAAAAGAGTGTGATATTTGTGAAAGAATAGATCAATAGATCAATAGAACAGAATAGAGAGTCCATAAATAGAGGCACATAAATATAGTTAACTGGTCTTTGATGAAGGAGAAAAAGCAATACAATGGAGAAAAGAGAGTCTTTTCAAGACATTGTGCTGAAACAACTGGACATCCACATGTGAAAAAAATATGTTATATACACAGACACAGACCTTACATCCTTCATAAAAATTAACTCAAAATGCGGGACGCCTGGGTGGCTTAGTGGGTTAAAGCCACTGCCTTCAGCTAAGGTCATGATCTCAGGGTCCTGGGATCAAGACCCGCATTGGGCTCTCTGCTCAGTGGGGAGCCTCTTTCCCTTCCTCTCTGCCTGCCTCTCTGCCTATTTGTGATCTCTGTTTGTCAAATAAATAAATAAAATCTTTTTAAAAAATTAACTCAAAATTACATACATAAATATAAAATGCTACAAAACTATAAAACTCCTAGGAGATAAAATAGGACAAAATCCAGATGACCTTGGGAATTATGAAAACTTTTTAGATAAAGCACTAAAGGCAAAATCCATGAAATAAATCATTGATGAACTGGAACACAATAAAATTAAGAACTTCTGTTCTGTAAAAGACACTGTTAAGAGAATGAGAAGTCCAGTCACAGAGTTGGAGAAATTATTTATAAAATACATATCTGATAAACAACTGTTATTCAAACTATAAGAGAATTCTTAAAACAATAATGACAAGAAACAATAAGAACAACAAGAAAGTGAACAACCAAATTAAGAAATGGGCAAAAAATCTGAACAGGCATCTCACCAAAGAAGAGATATAGTTGGCAAATAAGCATGTGAAAAATGTTCAACATCATTAGGGAACTGTAATTAAAACAACAATTAGATTCTGCTACACACCTATAATAATGGTGAAATTTCAAAACATTGACATTGACAAATGCTGCTGAGGATGTGGAGCAACAGGATAATTTCACTCATTTCTGGAGGTGAAGCAAACTGGTACAGCCATTTTGGAAGACAGTTTGATGTTTTCTTACATAGCATAGTTTTACAGTATGATCCAGAAATTGTACTACCCAAAGTGGTTGAAAATATGTTTTTATAAAAACCTGCAGACAGATGTTTATAGCAGCTTTATTCATAATTGCTAAAAATTGGAAACATCCAAGATGCTCTTCAGTAGGAGAATAGATAAAGAAACTGTGACCCATCCAGAATATGGACTATTCCTCAGAGTTAAAAAGAAATGCATTCTCAAACCATGAAAACACATAAATGCATATTATTAAAAAGAGAAAAAAGAAAGAAATCAATCTGAAAAGACTACACACTGTGTAAGTTTGACTCTGTGACATTCCGGAAAAGGCAGAACTTACAGAGACAGTGAAAACATCAGTGATTCTCAGAGGTTAGGAGGGAGGGAAGGAGGAACACAGAGGATTTTGAGAGCAGTAAAACTCTCCTGCATATGACTATAATAGGGGATATGTCATATACTTGTTAAATCTCAAAGAATGTACAACACTCAAAGTGAACCCTAATGTAAACTCTAGTATCAACTAACTCTATGGTTGATACTGATGTGTCAAAGGAAGTCCATCAATTGTAAAAAATGTACCAGTTTGGGATGCCTGGGTGGCTCAGTTGGTTGAGCGGCTACCTTAGGCTCAGGTCATGATCCCCGAGTCCTGGGATCAAGTCCCACATCGGGCTCCCTGCACAGCGGGGAGCCTGCTTCTCCCTCTGCCTCTCTGCCTGCCACTCTGCCTGCCTGTGTGCTCTCTCTCTGACAAATAAATAAAAATAAAATCTTAAAAAAAAAAAATGTACCAGTTTGGTGGAGGATATCGATAATGAGAGAGGCTATGTCTTTGTGGGTATAGAGAGTATATGGGATATACCCATACCTTCCACTCAATTTTGTGGTGAGCCTTAAATTTAAAAAATAAAGTCTATTAAAATATAAGAATACCCTCTTGCATTGTTGGTAGAAATGAAGACTGGTGCAGCCATTCTAGAAAACAGTATGGAGGTGCCTCAGAAAGTTAAAAATAGAACTACCCTATAATCTAGCAATTGCACTTCTAGGTATTTATCCAAAGGATATCGAAATAGAGCCTCAAAGGGGTACATGCACCTGGATGTCTATAGTAGCATTACCAATAATGGTCAAACTATGGAAAGAGCCCAACTATCCATCAGCTGATGAATGGATAAAGAAGATGTGGTGTATCGATACAATGGAATATTACTCGGCCATCAAAAAGAATGAAATCTTGCCATTTGCAATGATATGGATGGAGCCAGATTGTCTTATGTTATGTGACATTAATCAAAGAAAGACAAATACCATATGATTTCACTTATATGTGGAATTTAAGAAACAAAACAGATGAACATTTGGGAGGGGGGGAAAAGAGAGACAGGAAAACAAACCAAAGGAGACTCTTAAGGACAGAGAACAAATTGGAGGTTGATGGAGGGGGTTGGGCAGGGGATGGGCTAGATGAGTGATGCATATTAAGGAGGGCTTTTGTGATGCACTGAGCATTGTACCTAAGTGATGAACCATTCAGTTCTACTCCTGAAACCAATATTGCACCGAATGTTAACTAACTAGAATTTAAATAAAAATTTGAAACAAACAGGGACACCTGGGTGGCTCAGTGGGTTAACCCTCTGCCTTCAGCTCAGGTCATGATCTCAGGGTCCTGGAATCAAGTCCGGCATCAGGCTCTCTGCTAAGCAGGCAGCCTGCTTCCCCTCTCCCCCGCCCCCTCTTTGCTTGCCTCTCTGCCTACTTGTGATCTCTGCCTGTCAAATAAATAAAGAAAATCTTTAAAAAATTTTTTTGAAACAAACAAAAAGAGAATACTGTATCTTAGTGGGAGGAAAATGACTATGTTCATTTTTTATAACAGCTAAGATACATTGAATGTTACAATATATTACTTTATCTTCACATTGAATCTTATGTTTTTCAAAGTTTCTGCAATAAACATATTACTTCCATCATCATAAAATTTTCTTTGTATTTACAAAGAAATATATATTTATATATTTACAGAATAGATGCTATTAAGATCAAAGTCCGCAGGTTGGTCATGATTCTAGGAACTACTTACTGCAAATGAGATGTTGTTTGGAGGATTAAGGATGTTTTACAGGGGAGTCTTGGAGTGAGTGAGACATGGTGACTATCTTTACATATTTGAAACACAGTCAGTTGGAAAAGGAGTTGCTCTTGTCCCATGGCTTCAAAAAGTGAATTAGAACCAATGAGTGAGAATCCCAGGAAGGCAAGTTTGGGCTCAGGATATGAATGCCTTTCAGATGATTCTTTCTTTCTTTTTTTTTTTTTTTCTTTTAAAGATTCATTCATCAATTTTAGAGAGAGTGGGGGGTGTGGGAAGGGGTAGAGAGAGTGGGAGAGAAGCCAACTCCCTGCTGAGCTTGAAGCCCACCCAGGGCTCCATCCCTGGAGCCTGAGATCATGACCTGAGAGGAAATCAAGAATCCTTTGTTTAACTGGCTGAGCCACCCAGGAATCTCAGCAACCACAAAATTCTATTAAAAATGTAATTCATCTATATCAGTGGATATTTATGAATTTATGCATGCAGAAGCTTGGAAGAGTAGGAATCTAAGGCCATTTTTAACTCCGAAATTCTGTCTTTATTTATATTACTGCAGATTAATCAGCGTGACAAGCTAAGGCTTACCCTTTTGGTTTTGTTGTTTCTTGCTTTTGTTTAAGATGAAATTTTACATCAACCTTGGAAAGCACAAGGTGGTATGTGGCTGAGGGAAGAGTAATTGTGAAACTTATCCACGGCTTCAGTGCAATTTTAATATTGTTATCAGTAAACAGAAAGGCATAAAAAGCAAAAGGAAAAAATGCGTATTTATACAGCAATTAGAAAGATAACAGAAGATAAAACTGATTTGAATATTATTTATTCCCTCTTCGACTTGGTCCGCACTCCTACCCCGACCCGGCCCTTAGTCCTTCAATTTTCTCCACTTTCCCTGTTCTGGTCTTGTACACGACTGACTTTCTCTTGCCATCGGCCCTTGGGACCCATGAGCCACAGGCTTCCTCTGGCTCAGAATTGCTTTATTTTGTAAAGCAGAGACGTCTACCTTAAGTTTGTTGAGCAACAGATCTAGCCTACAATCTGATTCACATTCAGCCGTTCACTGTATGATAGCAGCCTCTCACTTGTCACCGGCTCTCACACAATAGGAGTCCTTGAAGCCCTCTGTCCCCAGGTCTGGTGGCAGCGAATCCTGGCAGAGCCTAGGAGCCCGCGCAGGGCACCTTGAGCGCGTGGGCGGGGCGGACGCAGGTCTCCAGCCAGAGGGCGCCGCACCCACCCGGCGCAGACGCCCCGCGGACCGTCCGGGGGCTTCCCGACCTTTCCTCGACCGGAGCCGGGGGCTCTGTCTGTGTGTAAGAAAAGTCTCTCTTCCAGTACTCCTCACCCACAGTTTGCTTCTCCGCCAGTTTCTTCTGGGCTGTCGCTGCCTAGTCATCCCTAGCTTCACAATCAGCCCCCTGCCCACTCCGACCCCCTAGGAAGCCCCCTCCCGGCGGTGACCCCGGGGAGCCCCTCCCCGCTGGGGCCGGGACTCCTGAGCACTGGCATCTGCGCTGGGGTCCAGAGGAGCTTCTCCGCTTCCTGGGCACCCCGAGTGGAAAGCGGGGTGTGTGTTGGGGGGGCGGTACTGAGGGCAGGGGGCAGCCCCGGGAGCAGAGCGGGTGCTGGCTCGGGAAGGGCGCCGGGTCAGGGGGGAGGGGAGGAGAGGAGGCCACACAGGGGCTTTCGGTTTCCTGGGGTCTGATTGGAGGTTGGCCCGATGAGTCGGAGCTGGGGGCGCGCCCATCTCCGCTGGCTCCTGCGAGAGCCGCCGGCTCGGCCCCTCCCCGGAGCCGCTTTGTCCCGGCTGAAGGCGGCCGAGGTTGCGGGGAGGAGCGGGCGGGAGGCAGAGAGCCGGGGACACACGGACCTCGAGACCGGGAGGCGGGGCGCGCCGCGCACGGCCCCACGCCCAGGCCCGCGGGCACCGCGCCCGCCCCCACGCGCTCGCACCGGCCGGCAGGTGAGCAGGCAGCGCCGCGCCTGCAGTCGCCGGCCCCGCTGACTCCCGAGCCGCCGCCTCAGCCTCTGCCGGCGCATCGCGGACGCCCAGCAGGTCGGTTATGTAACCGCACTGGCCCGCTCGCCCCTGCGCCCTGTCCTGTCGGGGCTGCGCGCTGCGCCCGGGCCGTGCGGGAGGACGCGGCAGGAGGTGGGCGGGCGAGCGCGGTGGGATTCCGGGGCTGGGCAGGGCGGGGGGGGGGTGGCAGCGGCGGAGGAAGGGACGGTGGTTTGCTCCAGCTGTCAGCTCCCGCGGCGGCCTGCTGTGTGTTGTGCGGGGGAGGGTCTCCCTTGAAGAGGGCACGGGTCTCAGAGAGCCCCTGCCCCATTCCTAGTGGCTCAAGGATTCGCCTTTCCATTAGCAGCAGCAGGTGCATAAGTAGAACAGCGAGGATGACGCCTGTGGCCCCCGGGACTGAGGTTTGGAGAGGGGGAAAGGGCAGGTGGACTACACTCTGAGGGGGGAAAAAAGAAAACGGAGAAACTCCTTTCCCAGTGCTTGAAAAGAGGTGGCGGGGAGGAGGAAGGTACTTTGAGGCGCAGCGGGCTGGGAATTGTCCTGCCTGGGATTAGCGGGCATGGGTCATCTAAAAATAACTTCGAGTTTGAAAAGTGAAATAGAAGGGAGTGCAGTGTGCCGAGTTTGTCTGCCTGTGGGATGCTTCGCTCTGGAAGTCACCCGAGGGAACAGGCAAATCCCGGCCGCCTGGCCTCACTGGTTTCCAGGGTGTCTCGGTTTGACTTTTAGTTAATGATTTATTCTCCAAGGCACTGCTGTCTTTTTCTTACCCCAGAATGAATTATAGCAGAGTGCATGTTTTGAATCGTCCTCTTTCCTACATTGGTATAGAAGTGTTACATAGACATCCAATTTAGAGTTTGCTGCCCAAGCTTTTTTTTTTTTTTTTTTTTTTTTTTTAAATATATCATTTTAGTAAAAACAAAAGTTTCTGGGCTCCCTTTAACATACAGTTTCACAACTGAAGGTGAAAAAATGCTACAGCATTCCAGTCCATACTTCTTCCCCCCTTCAGCTAGAACCCCACTTAACCTGTCACACATAGGCTTTAGGAAAAGTAGGACATTTTAAAAAATGCCACTCAACTTTCTCACATATTACATCAACAGCAAAACACAGGGCAAATATATCACAGGTACAGGGCAACACTTGCTAACTGGCCCCTTCCATTCTGGGGAAGCAGTGAAGTTGGAAAATCTCAGAAGCTGGAAAGGATCAAGAAGCAGGTCAGCATTGACTGTGGAACAAGGCAGGGGAGTGAGCATTTGGCTGCTTTTCAGTCTGACCATTGATTTTCTTTAGCCTTAGAGCTATTATCTTAAGTACAGTCATTGCATTGAATTAGTCTAAAATGTGAGTTGCACTTTGCTTTCAAATCTACTGCAAATCCAATCAGCATTTATTGAGCACCTACTACCCGAGTCCAGTCCACGGAATTTTGTGAGGGAAAAGTGTCCTCAAATAAAGGTTCAGGATTGCAAGAGCTTTCAGAATGCCTTGTGTGTGCAGGTCCTGCAGGACCGGGCTAAATCTGGGAGGATGTGGTGCTCTCTCTCCATTGATGAACATTTAAAACAAGCCTAAATGGGAACTTGAGAGCTTTGCCATTTGCAAGTTCATATCACACTCTTGAAAACTACTTACATAATCGTTTGCAGTTAGTTATATGTAACAGAAACTAGCTTTAATTGAGATCAACTTTGATAGTCACTGAGGTCTCATTTTATTATTCCTTTTACTTTGGGTACCGCCCACTCGGTTTTTTGAGCAGTATTTTGTTCTGCCTATACTGTGTGTTATGTAGGTCCTGTGGTAGAGGATAAATGAATGGGGCCCATGCCATTCAGGAATCAATCTAGCAGAAAAGAAGGATAAGAAAATAGGTGATAGTGATCAACACGGCGAATGGTAAATGGTGATAGGAAGGAGTTCTTTGGAAGTCCAGAGAAGGAAAGGTGGAGGGAAGCTGGAAGAGCTCGCAGAAAGGTTTATGTTTGGACTGCATTGCAGGAGGCAGTGCAGTTTTCTAGAGAAGGAGCTAAGTAGGTGTTCCGCATGGAAGGAAAGTTTGTGTTGAAAGAACATCTGGGTGCTCTGAAGTGAGGGAGTGGCAGGAGAGTTTGGGTGTGTGTGGGGGTGTGTGTGTGTTTCAGTGAGCCCAGGATGTGAATATACCCTATGGAAGAGGAAAAATTATACAGCTCTTATGGGAGAAATGATTTGATCCGATTTGTATTTTGCACAAGTGACGTTGGAGGTGATAAGTAGGTGGGGTTGCAGGGGAAGGCGCTGAGAGTTTCGACCACTGGAGTGATCCAAGCAAAAATAAATAAATAAATAACATGCATTGTGCCTGAACCAGGTAGAATGGAAAAAGAGAAGAGAGATCTTCAGAGAGCTCTTTCAGGAGGAAAATCAGTGGCACTAGGCCACCAAGTGGGTAGTGATGTAGAAGGAGTTGATGGCTAGATGGATGGTCAGGTTTTTAACTGAGTTGGGAGTTAAGTGAGAAAGATTAGGTTTGAAAAAGATGGGAAATTTTAACTGAAATCGTTTCCTTTAAGATCAGCAGCAAGACAAGGATGCTCACTCTTGACACACAGTTCTGGAAGTCTTAAATACAGAGCAATTAAGCCTGAAAAATAAATAAATGAAAGGCACAGAGTAAGAAGGGAAGAAGTAAAACTGTCTCTATTTGCAGATGACATATACATAGAAAACTCTAAAGACTGCAGTAAAAAAATCTTTTAGAACTAATAAACAAATTCAATAAAGTTGCAGAATATAAAATCAATGTGAAAAAATAAGTTGCATTTCCATACACTAATAATGAGCTATCAGAAAGAGTAAGTAAAGAAAGAATCCCATTTATGATTATATCAACAAGAACAAAATACCTGGGAATAAATTTATCAAAGGCAGTAAAAAGACTTGTACACTGCAAACTATGATATTGATTAAAGAAATTGAAGAAGACACAAATAAATAGAGAGATATTCCATGCTCATGGATTGGAAGAATTAATATTGTTAAAATGTCCATACTACTCAAAGCAATCTACAGATTCACTGCAATACCAATGGCATTTTTCACAGAAATAGAACAAACAATCCTAAAATTTGTATGGAACCATGAGGACACCAAATAGCCAAACCAATCTCAAGAAAGAACAAACTGAGGGTTGCTGGGGGGAGGGAAGAAGCGGAGAGGGTGATTGGGTTATGGACATCGGGGAGGTGTGTGCTATGGTGAGTGCTGTGAAGTGTGTAAGCCTGACGATTCACAGACCTGTACCCCTGGGGCAAATAATACATTATATGTTAATAAAAATAATTAATAATTAAAAAAAAAGAATAAAGCAGGAGACATCAGACTTTCTGATTTTAAACTATGTTGCAAAATTATGGTATCCGGAACAACATGACATAAAAACAAATACATAAATCAATGGAGCAGAATAGAGCAAAGTATACCCACAATGTATGGTCAATTATTTTATGACAAAGAGTCAAGTATGTACAATGAGGAAAGAATAGTCTCTTCAGTAATTGTGTTGGGACAACTGGACAGCCATATACAACTGAAGAAAACTGGACCACTGTCTTGCACCATATACAAAAATTAATTCAAAATGGATGAAAGACTTGAATGTAAATTTGAAGCCATGAAATTTCTATGAGAAAACATGGAGGGTCATGTCCTCGACACTGGTCTTGGCAATGATGTCTTGGATTTGTTAACAAAGCAGTTGAAAACAAAAGCAGAAATAAACAAATGGGACTACATCAAACTAAAAATCTTCTTCAAAACAAAGACCCGTCAGCAAAAGGAAAAGGAAACCCATGGAATGGGAAAAGCTTTGCAAATCATTTATCCAAAGTATGTAAAAAACACATATAACTCAATAGCAAAAAAATCCAAACCATCCAATTAAAAAATGAAGACAAAGGATCTGAATAGACTCTTTTTTTTTTTCAAAGAGGACATACACATGACCAATAAGAGCATAAAAAAGTGCTCAACGTCACTAACCATCAGGGCAGTGGACATCAAAACCACAATGAGATATCACCTGACACCTATTAGAATGACTATTATCAAAATAAAACAAAACAAAACAAAAAACAAGGGATAAGTGTTAGCAGGGATGTGGGAAAAAGGGAATCCCTGTGCACTGTTGGTGGGAATATAAATTGGTGTGGATACTATGGAGAACAGCATGGAAATACTGCACCATCTCACTTGTATGTGGAATTTAAAGAAACCAAGCTCATAGATCAGGGAACAAATTTGTGGTTGCCAGAGAGTGGGGGATGGGAGGTGGAAAAAAATGGGAGAAGGGGGTCAAAGGGTACAAACTGCTAGTTATAAGATAAATAAGCCCTGGGATGTAATGTATAGCATGGTGATTATAGTTAATAATCCTGTACTGTATATTTGAAAGTGGTGTGGAAAGTAGTTCTTAAAAGTTGTCATCATAAGAAAAGAAATGTGTAACTGCGTGAGGTGATGGATGTTTACTAAACTTACTGTGGCAGTCACTTTGCAATACATACAAACACCAAATAATTATGAGATACACCTAAAATAAATACAAAGTTATATATTAATTATATCTCAATAAAACTGAGGGAAAAGGGAAGTTACTGAGAAAGAGTAGGTTTGAGAAAAATGGGGAATTTTGACTTTCAACCTCAAATGAAAATGCTCAGTAGGCAATTTTATTTTCAAAGGTAATTTATTTCTGATGCTAACCTTCTACTCATCTTACCGCCATTCCAGAGACTGTTAGGGCTGCCTTTAGAGAATATGGAGATGAATTTGATAGCAGGAAGTTGTTTCTACCTGCTACCCCAAAGGTGAAAAAATGAACTGTCAATTATGTACACTAGTATTTGTAGTACAGTAAAAATAATTTTAATGATAATATCAATATAACATTCATTCATTGTTTATGCCGAGCACAAAGAAGTTAGAGCTCCGTGAATTATCATGTTTGACCCGCACGATAACAGAATAAGGCTATTGTTATACACATATAATTGATAAGAAATCCAAAGCAAAGAGAGGGTATGTTATCTAGGCCACACAGTAAAAAGAGGTGCACTTGGGCCTGACCATTGTGAATTAATATCATTGGAGAAAGTCCTACGAGTCTGGAATGTGTTTTTTACCCTATGCTTGAATATTTGTGGCTGATGCTGTAAAAGAGAACAGCCCTGAGTCAGGAGTCCAGGCTCTCATCTGGGCTCTACACCTGATTTGTTGTATGACCTCTGCAAAGTCACAGCCCTTCTTGGGCTTTAGTTGTTGTGTATTAGTGGGAGAAGCAGTTGACTAGATATCTCTAGAGTCTTGACATTTTGAAATCCTGCCATCATGTCTCAAATTTTGCTAAAGAGCCACTGACTTAGATTAAAATCATGCCTGGTCATTTTTAGTTTATTCTTATTTAATTTAAATTAATTTAATTAATTTATTTGGGAGGGGGGAAGGGACAGAGGGAGAGGGAAAGAGAATCTTAAGCACATTCCACGCAGAGAGGGGCTCAGTCTCACAATCCTGAGATCATGACCTGAGCTGAAATCAGAAGTCACACGCCCAACTGACGGAACCACCCAGGTATCCCCTGCCTGCTTACTTTTAGAATAGGAATGCTAGGAATACTACTACTACTCTTTTTACTACCTCTTTTTCCTCTTTTTTTCTCCTCCTGCTCCTTCTTCTTAACAATATATTGGTTCAAGGGTTCTGTACATTACTCAGTGCTCATGGATAAGTGTACTCTTACTCCCCTTTATTTCACCTACCTTCCAGTCACCCCCTCTGGCAACCATGTTTGCTCTCTGTATTTGAGAGTTTGGCTTTTGTCTTCTGTTCGTTTGTTTTGTTTTGTTTCTTAAATTCCACACAGGAATGAAATATTAGGGTATTTGTCCTTCTCTGACGGACATAGTTCCCTTAGCATCATACCCTTTAGATCCATTCCCGTTGTTGCAAATGGCAAGATCTCATTCTTTTTTTATGGCTGAGTAATATTCCATTGTATATATACCACATCTTCTTTATCAGTTCATTTGTGGATGGACACTTGGGCTGCTTCCCTGTCTTGGCTCTTATAGAAAAATGCTACAGTAAACAGAAAGGTGCACTTATCTTTTTGAATTAGTGTTTTTGTTTCCTTTGGGTAAATACCCAGTAGTGGAATTCCTAAATCATATGGTATTTCTATTTTTAGTGTTTTGAGGAACCTCCATACTGTTTTCCACCAACAGTACTGGGCATGGAGCCTGCCTGAGGTTCTCTCTTTCTCTCTCTTTGTCCCTACCCCACTTGCAGCCTCTCTCTTTCTAAAATAAATAAATGAATCTTACAAAATTTAACAAATGAAAAAGACTAACTCAAATGAGGGCCTGTCCTTAACAGTTTGATGTGAACTAGTCTATGGTGCAGGTACTAACAGGGGTGTCTGACGTTGGGGGAGCCCAGTTCAGCGAGGGGAAACCCTAATGGGCACTGAAGTGGAGGACTGATCAGTTTCTTTATTTTAGGTGTGTCACTCAAATTCCATGAGACTTAAGTTCCTCATCTCTGAATAATTGGGGTGATTAATGCTCATGTTGCAAAGCTGCTGTAAGGAGTGACACAGATGACAGAAAGAAGGCACAGTGCACCAGAGTGCCTCATTGAATGGGCTCAGTAACTGGGCGTCCCCACCTCTCACCCCCAGCAGAATAGACAAAGGGAGGTAGAGCGTTTCTTAAGAAAGCCTTCTCCTGGGGCTCCTGGGTGGCTCAGTGGGTTAAAGCCGCTGCCTTCGGCTCAGGTCATGATCCCAGGGTCCTGGGATCGAGCCCCGCATCGGGCTCTCTGCTCAGCAGGGAGCCTGCTTCCTCCTCTCTCTCTGCCTGCCTCTCTCCCTACTTGTAATCTCTGTCTGTCAAATAAATAAATAAAAAATCTTAAAAAAAAAAAAAAAAGCCTTCTCCTACTTCATAGTTCTGCTCAGGGCCACCCCTTAAAAGCATCATTTCTCTGCCTTAGAAAGTCGTAGATATTGGGAATATAAAAACACATGGGAAGTTAAAACCTTCCAAGATCGGAATCTCAAAGTATCCATTAGTAAATTACCCTTTTCCATGTAAAGAAGCTGCAACATTCCGTATAACACAAAGTTTTAGGCTCTTCTTTTGTCTTGTCCTAAATAGGTCAAGATTACTGTAAAGAAATAGTATGCCTAGGGTTGGCAATCCTGGATCCCATTATTATGGGATTATTACTATGGCAGCAAATAAATGTCCACAGAGTGACTTCCTACTCTGTTTGTGTGTATGCTGCCTTTGCCTTTAATGTGTTCCCTGTACTTGTGTTACCAGCTGCCAGGTGTCATGTGTTGTAGGCTAAATGAATTAATCAAGTTTAAGATTTTTTTTAAGAAGCAGCCTTGACCTCAACCGAAGCTGTTTTTAAGTCCCTTAAAAATGTGTATGACCGGGGCACCTGGATGGTTCAGTGGGTTAAGCCTCTGCTTTCGGCTCAGGTCATGATCTCAGGGTCCTGGGATCAAGTCCCGCATAGCATCAGGCTCTCTCTGCTTGGCAGGAAGCCTTCCTCCCCCTCTGCCTGCCTCTCTGACTACTTGTGATCTCTCTCTGTCAAATAAATAAATAAAATCTTAAAAAAAAAAAGAAAAGCGTACGATCATGAATGGTACTTTCTGGAAGCTAACAAAAAGTTTCCAAAAATAGCTCAAACTTCCTCAAGTTCAGAATGCCCACAGAAAATATTTTCTATTATTAGTATGGAAAAGAGACTTATTTTCTTATCTGATTTCCCCATACACAACTCACTTGACACAGGGATGAAACTTGCATTTCCTAAGCTTTGGAACGAATGCATAAGAAGATACCTAACACTTAACAGTTGCTGTTGGACCAAAGAATTGTATAATTTGGGAGCCATATCCTAGCTTTTATTCCTTTTGCCTTGGTTCTTTGTGGGAATGACTGCTTTGTTGTTTCATGTACTTGGGATGTGCCTACTACAAAATATGACAAGTTTTTTTTGAGGGCATGGGCCATACCCTAATACTCTTCTTATGGAGCTGGGGATAAAGTAGAAAAAGGGTAAACTTGGCATGAAAAGTCCTGGATTCTCATCTTGGCGCTGTCACTTTCCAGCTTTGTAACCTTGAGCTTCCCATTGGCCTCACAGTTACAGGAGCTGGCATTTGCTGAATGCTGTCCTTGTTCCAGACACCGTGCTCAGCACCCTGCGTGCGTTATCTCATGTAATCCTTACAACAACTCCACCATGCGGGTCTTATCATCACTATTTACAGATCAGAACACACTGAGGATCAGGGGGAACAAGCCACTCAGAGCCCATTCTCTGAATTGCGATTTTTCTTAGCTCTAAAAATTAGGAAAAGAATACTTGATCTTCCCACCTTTCAGAGTCGTGAGGATAAAATGCCGTGAGTCTGTGAATGTGCAGTGAAAAACGCAGTGCCCTGCATGGATGTTGACGATGATTGCCACCATGCGGACCTCCCAAGAGATTGGTTATAGTTGGACCTGCGATAGCCCCAGGTCTGTTTGGGGAGGCTTTTATAGAATGCATTATGAAAACTGTATTTCCTGGCCCTGTTTACTGTAGGTTATTCATGATGCCTGTTTTTTTCAAGGGTAACTTACTTGTTGTCAATACCAAGACTTGACCAGACTGGGCCAGGAGGAACCTGACCAGGGCAGAGAATTGGGTCCTGTTGGTGAAGGGGGAGTGGACAACATGATTTACAGACAAGAGGTAACTGCCAGAAGGGTGTTTTAGTACAAACAGAGAAGGCTGAAAGCCAAAGCCAAGGTCGAGAAAGACATAGGTGTGATGTGGGGTGTAAGAAATCATCACCAGAGCTTAAGTGTGAGAGACGGGTGGGACATGGAATCTGCTCAGGAAGCCTAGAAATATTCCCCAGTGGCTGCTGAGGCCTTTATACTTAGCAGGAAAACTAGAGACCCTTTGGCCTGATTTTATAATGGTTTCTTTTTCTTGGACTTGCGTGCTTTCTGTAAAATTTTAAAAAAGTGAAAGCAGAAGAGTATGACGAGAAAATTAAAATCACATGTATCACCATGAGCAAACGATAATTAACACAATTAACATTTGTTGTATGTCCTTTTGGGCTTTTTTTTTTTTTTTAAAGATTTTATTTATTTATTTGACAGACAGATCACAAGTAGGCAGAGAGGCGGGCAGAGAGAGAAGGGAGGAAGCAGGCTCCCCGCTGAGCAGAGAGCCCAATGCGGGGCTCGATCCCAGGACGCTGGGATCATGACCTGAGCCAAAGGCAGCGGCTTTAACCCACTGAGCCACCCAGGCGCCCCATTTCGGGCTTTTTATATGCCCTCCCAATGTAGAATTGGGATCGAACTGTGTGCAGAATTTTGCACTCTGTGCATTTCACCAAACATTTTACATCACTTTTCACGTAAAGTCAAAATATTTGTGAACTTTGTTTTCAGTATCTGCATATCATTCCCCTGTATGATTTTACCAGATTCATTTACCTTCCCCCCATTGTTGAACATTTAGATAATTCTCAATTAACCAAGTTACCAAATTACTTTAACTCCAATAGATGGACCTTCTTAAGGTTTTCTCCGTATGTTGACGTTGCGTTTAATTGTTTTTCCAGGAGGTTGTTGTAATTAACATCTCCGAGAGCAGTGCATCATAACATAGGTCTCACATCTGTCCTGCTTACAAGCAGTTTCTTGGTGGAAGTGAGGGGTGGTTGATGTTAGTGCTTTCCAGAGATAACCTTTACTCTGGAAATGTACCTGTTTAACCATTGCTTCAGGGAGGTTGGTGCTTTCTTTTGTGGGAGTTGAGAATGTGTGAGTGGAGGGATCTGGTAGCTTTTACATGCGTGAGTGTTTGTAGGAGAGTTGACTATAGTGGATTCACTTTTCTCCCAGTGGTTCTGTTATCTGGGGCTTGGCATGTGATGCCAGGGCCATGTGGAGCCGGAACCCTCGCAGCTGCCATTGCAGCCTCTTGAGCTACTAAAGCTGACTTAAACTAAGTAGAATAAGCAACTTCTGTTTAAGGGAACACTGGTTCAGTTTGCCTTTAAATCCCGAAAAATATGCACAACAAATTTGCATCCTTATTTGCTTGAGTTGGGTTTCACCGGTTCCCTTCCTTGGCTGTCAGGGCCTTTGTGGGGAAAGCCTCGGACAGGCATGTCTTTTTCACCTTCCAGGAAATGAAACAATGCAGAGGACACTATTTCGGATAAATAACTAGGATTTTTCCATTGGAATCTTAAAAATCACTTAAACAGTTATTCTAGAATTTTATTTTGATGGTTAATCAGGTTAGTTTTTCACCAAAAGTCTCTGCATTCACTCTTAGGCTATCATCCACCATGTTGGCTATATTGACCAATTTATTGAGATAAACTGCCAACTTGTATCATTTTCCTCCCATGAAATTTTCAGCAAGACAGGCTAAGTGAATGTAATTTATTTTTTAATTTTGACTTCTGTAGCCATTAAAGATAAAAGTCTAGTAATGGGGTCTCACCAGGACAAATCAAAGTCCAATTTATACATATCTCTTGACGTTTAAAAATTTGTCCAGAAAGAAATTATTTATTTGATTATCAGTATCATATGAATTTTGAAATAGAGGATGGTAAATTCAGATAAATTGATGGTAGTTCAAACAAAAATTTATATGCTCAAGAGCCAAGTCTCAACTTTGACAAGTGAAAGCAAAGTATTAATTCATGAATATGTTAATTTTTTCCTGCTGTGTTGCATAAATGATACTCATTTGATCTTTTATGATGTACGAACAACCGTTTATAAAAAAGGTTAAATTTTGGTCAGACAGGATATTCAGCAACTGATCTATCATAAATGTGTTTATTTGGTGTCCTTTACTTTCTTATTTTTCTGTCTCGGTGATTTCTTTGTCACTCACAGCTGTTGTTGAGCATTAAACTTCAAAATCTGATAAGGTGACATCTAGGTGAAGCTCTGAATTGAAACGCTTGCTTAGTCAGGTTTTCAAGGCGGACCTTCTGACCTTGCGTCTAAGCGCCATAGTTCATGGAGACCCCAAGGGGATTCTTGGTTCACATCTTGGTTGTTGGCTTGGTTTCTGCCTCCTGGGATCTCATGGGTAGGGAGAGGGGATTCCTCCTTTTGGTCTGCAACTACACTGGGAGGGCTGGTGTCCTTCTGGAGGGCCAGGGAGGTTGGCATGGCCCACCACCCGTGTGAGGACCCATTTGGAAATGTCTCCGGGTAGAGGTGAGATAAACGGTAAACCTGGAGAGCTCGCCTCTCTTCCCTGACATGCAGGTTACTCTGATTCAAACATTCCTTCAGGCTGTGTGAAAACTGTCCAGACCATTAAACTAGAAACTGAGGACGTTAAGAAGTTTAGCCTGACTCTACATAGGCTCAATTGTGTATTAGTGAAATTATTAATAGCTCAGTAATTAATTATGTGGACATGGGACAGTCCATAGTGGTCCTTTGGGAAGACCCAGATGTGTGGTTTTGCCTGTGTGGTGCTCTGCTTTTTTCATGCTTCTTTTTATTAACCTAAACAGCTCCTGGGAGGCCACAAAGCAGGCACTGTAGGGATGACCCTGTTATTCATGAAAAGGCCTTCAGGGTCTCCAAATGTGGAAATCTCCAAATGTAGTGGCTTCTCATGAGGCTTCTAGTTTTATTCTTTAAAACCGCTTTTTAAAAATCCCACATTTAGGTATGATTCTACTTTTTGCAAAGGCTCTTGTCTTGAGTGAGAAGGCCCAGTTGTATACCATGCCTTCAGTGTTTCTTCTCAAATTGAAAGAACCTCTTCCTCAAAGGACACCTGGGTGGCCATGTCCGTTAAGCATCTGCCTTCGGCTCAGGTTATGATCGCAGAGTCCTGGGATCAAGCTCTGCATGGGGGTTCCCTGCTCAGTGGGGAGTTTGCTTCTCCTTCTGCCTGCTGCTCCCCCTGCTTGTGCTCTGTCCCTCTCTCTGACAAATAAATAAATACAATCTTAAAAAAAAAAAAAAAAGAGCCTCTTCCTGTTGGCCCAGCTATCATGATGCTCTCACAGCCATGCCTGGCTATTGTCTTACACCTCAATCCAAGGTGTGATATTATGAGAAGGTTATTTTACCTGAACAAAATTAGAAATACGTTAATGGATATGCATGAAAACCAATCCTAGGTATTTTTATGACAGTATAAATTTCAAGGGCATATCGTTAAGTAAGAAGATCCAAAGAATAATAAAGATGAGAGACATTTACCAACTGGTGTGTGTGGGCTGTTTCCAGTGTTTCTGGGAGCCTGATGTGGTGGATTTCCCAAGAGATCCCAACAGCACCGTTCTGCCCCACCTCCCATCGACCATGAGTTCTCTTTGAGTTATTCTTTTTCTAGAAGGCTGATTCTAGGTCATGACAGAGTCCTCCCTTTGACTTTGTTCAGAGACTTTCCCTTTAGGATCTGTCACCCACATTCTTCTTCTCAGGGCCCCTCATCTCAGTGATCCTAAGGCTTTGAAAAGCTGAAGTAATAACTTCTTCCTTCTAAAAGACTGGGTAAGCAAATAAAGATATAGATAATCTTCCTGAAGGGGGGGAAAAAAAAGAAGTGATGTTCTGATGGTAGAATATAAACACTTAGCTAAAGGATATTTTTTTAGTGTAAAAAGAGAAACTTGTAGTCATTTGAAATCATCTAAATTTAAGAACATCTAGTAGAAATGGGTCATTATCTAGTTTGGCGACAGGTCCTCCCTGAGACAGTTGTTTTCTTTGGCCAGATGTTTTTTTATTCAGTTTTAATTATTCTTTTTTGATCAGACCAGTCCTTTCAGTAATTTTCCAAGATTATGTCTCTTTTTGCTTTTGGGTTCCTACTATTGAGATGGTTTTTTTTTTTTTTAAGATTTTATTTATTTATTTGAAAGAGAATGAACAGAGGGGAGGGACAGAAGGAGAGGGAGGAGCAGACTCCTCACTGGGCAAGGAGCCCGACACTGGACTGGACCCTGGGATCATGACCTGAGCAGAAGGCAGATACTTAGCCAACTGAACCACCCAGGCGCCCCTGAGATACTGGTATGCAGTCTTCATAGTATCCTACTCATTGCTTAGGCCATTCATATACCTCTTTTCTTATCCTAGGGTTGGTGGTGGCTTATTTTTAATATACTAATACCATTACGAGGTTATTCCTCATATGCTGCAGAGCTTCTGTCAGTCTTGTCTGCTGTCAATCATGTCAATGTGAATGCTGCCAAATATGTACATTCCTTTTCCTAATTACAAATTGACTTTTTTTTATGGCTGCTTATTAGTGGACCCCAGGAGACCAATAATAATCATTGAGACAGGGCTGCTAGAGACCAGATATTATTTGTTCAGTTTCCTAGTCTAATAAATAATGAACCACTAAGTTGTTTATAAATAAATCAAAAGTCCTTATAATAAATAGCAAAGAAGCAGTTGCATACAATTTGTAATATAGAATGTTATAGAAAGGCTACACATAATAATAATCAGGATAAGAACCGTTTTACTAATGAGAACTAATTTAGAGCACATTGCAAACTGTATAAAATTATAGGGGGACATTCTCCTGTTTCTGCTTCTTAAAATTGTCTTCCTTCAGGTTCCTTCATTTCTGGATTTCCCCAAACACTGAGCTCTCCTCAAAGGAGCCACTGGTTTTTTTTTGGAACCTGTATTTATGGCACATACATGGGCTAATCTTTATATCTCACTCACTCATATATTCATTCATTCATTCATTCCCTCATATATTCATTCATTCGCTCACACCTACTATGCACCAGGTCTGTGTCTACTGGGGGATGAAAGCCAGTAGGGCAGAGTCCTTGTCTTCAGTGACGTTAGAGTCCGATAGACTCGCAGCTTACTTGTTTACCTACATCTCCACTGGACACTCAGTACCCGGAGGCTGAACTGCCTCAACTCCTTAGTGCTGTGACCCCCCGCTGTCCTCCTCACCACAGTGTGCCTGTGGTGGGCACTCAGTCAGTGGTAAAATGAACCGGTCATTAAATCCATCCTAAATAGTTCAGAAGCACAAGATTAATGATTCCAGCACCTTCCAGAGTCTTTAAAGCCTTTGTTCTCCTCACATAATTGCTAACTATTAAAAAAAAGGAACTCCAAAGATAAGTGTGTCTGCTTTCACTTGGTGTCTCAAAAGGCCTCTTCTCAGAAAGTGGTCTGGGGTTGCGCCCCACTTCCATCCCAAAGCCCAGGGATGGCCGGTAGGGTGTCTGGACCTCCCACAGGCAGACCTTCATAAGGGCTTCTGTCTTGAATTATTTTGAAATGCTTCTGTTGTGGTAAGACAGTGTGTTCTTCCCCCACCCCCCTTTTCTTTGTGAGGCTGGGATGTGTGACTAAACAGAAATAATTGTGGCTATTGAGTACCTGTTAAGCAGCAGGCATGGGGCTAAGCACTTTCCACAAGTTATCTCTTCACAGCCCTGAGAGCTAGGCTCTGTTTTTATCCCTATTTTATTCAGATGAGGGGACTGAGGCTCAGGAGGGGACTGAGGCTTGGGAAGTGGACTACCATGCCTAAGGGCTTGCAGGTAAACCCATGCTGGCTCCAGGCTTCACCAGGGGCCCTTACACCTCTGCGGCCCATCACTGCTTGTCACAGTGGGGCCTGTGGAGGCATTCGTGGGGGAGGGGCATAGGCCTTCTGCGTGGGAATGTTTAAATTTTGGGGGGTGTTATATTTCTCTGATAATCTGAAAGAAGGTTAGCCTATTTTGGATCATCCAGGAGACCATCTTTTAATGAGTAATAGTGACATATGATTTTGGTGCCTGAATTTATGTTGTTATGTCCAGTCACGTTGGTGTCAATACCATTTCAGTTGCTGTGGGCTTATAGGAATGAACTGGTGGGCTTCTGCCATTTGCCTTATGGGAAGGCACGTGATGGTGTGGAGGGCACATGATGGTGTGGAGCACTAGTTAGTTTTGCGGGAAATGAAGAAACGTGGGAGGAGAGTCCTACTTCAGGGTGGGTGGTGGGAGCATTCAGAACTCCAGATCATCCTCTTCACCATCCTTAGTACAGGTCACAGTGAGGGTGGAGGGTTATCTTAGCAAAACAACGGGTCACCTAAATATCACATCAATGTTGTTCATTTGAACTGGATTTTTTTTTTAAGTTTCCTTTGTATTTGGTTAGAACATTTAGTTGGAATGTGATGAATTCAGAGGAATTGAAACCGTAAGAACTCAGTTTTCTGTTTGGACACATTTAGGTATTGTCACAATAAGAATGGTTTCGGTCAAAATTGGGACGGAGGCAGTATATATATTTTGTCCTATAAAAAGTCGTTTGTACATTTGTCGGATCTGAACAGACTTAACTCCTCTGCACTCCATGGTGAAAACTTCCTAAAACAATGCTCGTCCACCCACCAGGGGTCTGGCCTTTGGTGGGGAGGCAGAGGAAATTGGTATTTCCTTTCAACCTGTTCGTGGTATCTGGGAAGGTTAAGGTCTGACCTTAGAAGAAATTCTCCCTTACTGTGGTCCTCCTCTGACCTGCCCTATCACTCAAGGTGCCTTTATGTTCTGTGTTACTCTTTGTCCTGACTCGGATAACTGACAGCGGTATCTGCCCATCACCTCTGGTTACCTTTTCACAGCACCTCCGTAGCTTGCTTGAATGCAAGCTACGAAATAGTATCAGCCCCACCTAAGCAGAGACGATAAGGACAGCAAGTTGAGATTTAAAAGGCTTTTGGTTTGAAAGGTCTTTCATTCTGTCCAAAATTATTACATTCGTTGCTTTTTTGGGTAAAGGAAAGGAAAGCCCTGTTAAATGACACTCAGAGAGGCGGTCACATGTGACAGTGTGTTTATCCTGAGCTCTTTAGTGTTGCTCCCAATGAATCCCTGCTAAGATTTTTGGAGCCCTGAAACGGGCCGGTAGGTTGTGATGCCAAGAGAGGAGAGGTTAATTTTATAGCATGAGGGCGTGCAGCACGGCTTGTGGGCTGAGGTCTGGGAAGCTGGGCAGTAAATGCTGACACAAGAGCAAAGCCAACCTTGGGGAGATTTGGGGACCCTTTAAAGGAGAGGGCATTTTTTTTTCCATATTCAATTTATTGCCTTTCTCTTATGTAAAATTTTAATACAGTTTCCCTATTTTAATAAAATGTGTAGAAAAGTGTCAGACACCTTGAAGTGCCCAGTCAGTATTTGTGTCTACTATTACCACACTTCTTTATTATACCCTGACAGCCTGCATGGCACAGAGAGAGCATTGCAAGGTGCAGAGTGAGGAAATCAGAGGGGCTGGGCTTTTTGTCCTGGGTGGGCTGTGGTTTCCCCATGAGAGATGGGGCCTTCCCTTCCCCACTTTGGCCTTGGATATCTAGTTTATACCATGAAGGAGTTTACAACCAAAGTTGTAAAAAGTTTGGTTTACAACCAAAGTTTAGTTTACAACCAAAGTTTAGTTTACAAATAAAGTTTAGTTTACAACCAAAGTTCCTGCCAGCTCTTTCATCATTTGTATATTCTTGTCCTGGCAACAGATTATTACAGTGTCCTTAGAACCTGCATTTCATTAATGAGAATGGCCATTTGTTACTTTTTTTTTTTTTTTTTTTAAACTCATCTTCAAATGCAGGGCTCTTCTTAGGCAGGGGCTATGGAAATTCTTACTTTGGTTATCCCTAACGATAAAGGCATTCAGTAGCTTTCCAGGGCATCATTAGCAAGAACTTGAACGAAAAGTTCATCAAATATTTCCACATGTTTGGAGTTAACCATTAAATGGTAGGAGCTGTGGCCACCCTTTCTCCAATGTTATTTTTAACTGTACTACCTTCTGCAAAGGTACTTTCATTATAAAGATGGCAAGATGGAGGGATCCTAAATCTTAGCCAAGTCTTCAGCTGACCCTGGGGAGAAAAGGATAGCACTGATTTTGTAGGTATCCTTAACTTTACCTTCTTTTTATACCTTGCATCTCTTTTCAGTAGATAATATTTATGTTACTAGGTAACACCTGTCTAGCTTTTATTATGTGCAATGTGTTAAGACTTTTACCTGTAACATGACTTTGATCATTTCAATATCTCTATCCATTTTGGACAGATGAAGAAACTGAGGCCTGCGGAGGTTGACTAACTTCCCCAAAGTCACACAGCTGATCAGTGGCTCAGCTGGGATTCAAAGCCAAGCAGTGGTGCACCAGCATCTGTGGTTTTAACACTATTTGACACTCGCTTTTATATGTATTACACAAAAATGTCATGGACTCAATTTTACTGTTTCTATGAGTTGAGCCTTAACGAGCTTACTAGCAACTTTATCCTAAGAAGGATCAGAATTTTTGCCTCTGCTTTCCCATTTTTGACTTCTTATGCTAGTAAGTAAGCTATTTGGAACCCAAAGAGTTCTTACAACATTCAGTTCTGGGGTTGTAGAGGGGAGAAAGGAGGACTCTGTGGAAGTAGAGATGCTACTGAGCACTTACTGTAGCTAACACTTTCTTTTGCTTTCTTCCTGCTTAATACTTTCATGACTTCAGTGGCACAGAGGCCTGACCAATCACTCAATACAGTTGAACTGGAGATCAAGCCAAAGGACCTTGCCACCTCCAGGAGCCTTACAACCTATGAGGGCTGCTGCCTTGTTCTATGACTCACCATTGTGTCTACTATGCCTGAGCACCTTGCACTTAAGAAGCCCTCCTGAAATACTGTTGAATGTTTTGGATCATTAGATGACATTGTAATTACATTACTATCAGTATTCACTGTATTGTTTTTTACCTAATCATCAACAGAAATCTTTCATAAGCTTTATGGATTATTTCTTTTAGTTCCATGCCATGTACGTGGCCATGCATGAAATGTATGTATATATATTTGTATTTTTTAAATTTATTTTTATTTCTTTTCTCATTATATTAAGATTTGAGAGATCTTCATTCTAGTCCTGATTCTACTATTCTAGCTATGAGACATTGGGCAAGCCATTTAACCACTCTGAGCCTGAGTTTGCTACTCTGTAAAATATGAATTGTGTTAACTGCCCTGTGATCTCATGAGGACAGATAGGTTTGGGGGTGACAGATGAAAAACATTAGTATTTTCAGCATCACCCACCAGTGCTTCCTCATTATCTAGTCCTGACTTCCTGACTTCTTAATGGTGTCACCTTGCCCATCTGCTTATTTTTTCTTTGGTTCCAAATTTTTAAAAAGGAGCCCATGAGCACACCTGTTAGACTAACATTGAAAAAGTAAGAGAGAAAGAAGACTTTTTGGTGACTGAGGACATCCCCACTGGACTCTGAAAGCTAGGACAGCACAGATCTTGGTTGTTCATTTTGCTTTGTTGTGTTCCTCAAGAGCCCGGTAGACCTTCAGTTTCGTTTGTTGAATGAATAAGCATAAACCTGCACCTCCCTGTGTTGGCTCACGGAATCAAACAGCCAACCTGCTCTGTACCAGAGCAGAAACAGCAATCAGCAGCAGACGCTGGCGAGTATAGCATTTCAGCAACTCTTTTTGCATAATTGAGAAACTAACCAGAGTGGAGGGAGAGAAGTGATCCTAACAAAATCAATATTAAGTAAATAAGTAAATAAAGAAATAAGTCAAGATTGAATTCCCGTTGTTTTTCCTGTTTGTAGAGAAGGGAAGCCTTGAAAATCATCCTTAACTTCCCTTCAAGTAGATTGACCCTGGAGAAATAAAGTGGGAATAGCAACCTGCTCTCATCTCCTATCCATAAATAAATAAATAAATAAATAAAAGAAAATCACCCCCACCCAACCTCCACGGACTTAGCAATTCGCTACCTGCCTGCGGTTAAAGATAAGCCGCCCATGTTTACTGGGAAGGAGTTAGCCTGGGCTGACAATGACTTTTAAACTACCAGAAGTATGCTCCAATGAGTGTTTTTTGAAAAATGGCCAAGAGATGCTTCTATGACATCCTGTCCATGCTTGCTCCTGATTTCTGTAGAATTAGTAGAAGATAAAATGCAACTGTTACAGGGTTTCCTCTTAACTAATAACCATAGAGTCCTAAAATAGGGTCCTCCGTTATGTGCAGAATGTCTTACCTCCAACCTGATTTCCAGGTGATCAGTTATTACCAAGTGCTTATTGACCTCCCTCTAGGACACGTGCTAGCTGCGGAGAGTGAAATGTGGGTCCAAGTTATGTTCTTTCCATGGTCAGAAGGGGCCTCTTCCTGTTGGAATGTGAAGTGAAGCGGAGGTAAAAGAACTTTTTCGATCTAAGCTGGTTGGGGGTTAATGATGCCAGGGCCAAGGAGGAAATGCTCAAGTCAAGAATGATACTGTATTCTTAGGCAGGTTTTGATGTTACTCAACCCTGAACAACACTGATTCCTGTCAGGGCTTTCTGGGGATTCTTTTAAAATTGCTATAACATCAGCTTCAATGAAAGAAAGGATTTTCGGGTCTTTACCTGGGTCAAGAGGAAACATTTCCAAAGCTTCTGGGAGATTCTTATGCAGAGAAACAGGAAAGTCATTTTAATCTGGTTATTTGTCAGCAATTGAATAAAACACCTAAACAAATCCTTGGAAATCCCCACCAGTTCCTGAAAGAAAACCCTGCTTTACAGAAAAAAAGAAAAAAAAAAAAACAACATTCAAACCATAAAACAGATATGTTCCCCTAGAGAAAAACAAGCCTGGACTTTCTCCTAAGGTTACAGTGGGACTTTGGCATATCATATCCGGAAAGAAAATTCTATACCTTTTGCTGCCTGTTTTCCTTTCCCAGCTACTCCACTTCTTTGTCTTGTACAATTTATTTTCTGTTCCTCTTTTTTGTAGCTGTCCTTTTAAAGGTCACGGAACCCCTAATCTGGAAACCAAGGTCACTTCTTGGTCTTTGGCTTCCCCTTGTGTGTAGCATGAATGGCACTGACCATTCTTCCTTCCCGAAACTCATCCCTTTGCTTCTGTGAGGTTTTTTAAAAAAAGGTTTCCGGATTCCTCACCTTATCCATCTGCATCCATTTCTCTTTTCAAACCTACTATCGCTTACTGTCGTAGTCAGCTCCGGCTGCCAAAACAAAATACCGTAGACTGAGTGGCTTAAACAATGGAAATTTATTTCTCACGGTTTCGGAGGCTGAGAAGTCCGAGGTGAAGGTGCTGGCTGGGTCCGTTCCTGGTTGAGAGCTCTCTTGCTGGCCTGCCGACAGCTGCCTTCTCCCTGTGTCCTTCCGGGGCCTCTTCTTTGTAGCTCTGTGGAGAGAAAGAGAGAGAAATCTTCCTCTTCCTCTTCCTATAAAGTTACCAGTCCTATCAGATTAGGGCCTCATCCTTATGACCCTGATTAACTTTAATTTTCTTCTAAAGAGCCCTTTTACAAATATAGTCACGTATTGGGGGTTAGGCTTCAATATGGAGGGGGAGACACAATTCATTCCATGGCATTCTGCTCCTGGTCCCCAAAATCCATGTTCCTCTCACATGCAGACTACATTCACTCCACCCCAGTAGCCCCCAAAGGCTTAACTAACTCATTTGAGCATCAACTCTAAAGTCTAAAATCCAAAGTCTCATCTAAATCAGATATGGGTGAGACTGGAGCTCGAGTCATCTTGAGGCAGAATTCCTCACCAGCTGCAAGCTTGTGAAATTAGACAAGTTATGTGTTTTTAAAGTATAGTGGTAGGACAGGCATAGGTTAAACATTCCCATCTCAAAAGGGAGAAACCGGAAGAAAGACGATGGGTCCCAAGCAAGTTAAAACATAACAAGGCCAACTCCATGAGATCTTAAGGCTCAAGAATGATCGTCTTTGGTTCTGCCCTGCAGGCATCAACCCCCCTGCGAGGCCTCCCTCATGGGGCTCTGGGCCCAGGTCTAGCCCTCTGAAGCCAAGGAGGAAGCAGCCCTGTCCTTGGGCCACAGGTGGGACTGGCAGCCCTATGATCTTGGAATCATCTTTGAATCTTTCTTCCCTTTTCTTGAAGGATAAAGTACGTTCATTCCATTCATGACTGTTTATATATTCTCTACAAAGCTTGGGGCGCCTGGGTGGCTCCAGTCATTAAGCCTTGCCTCCGACTCAGGCCGTGATCCCAGGGTCCTGAGATCGAGCCCCACATTGGGCTCCCTGCTCAGCGGGGAACCTGCTTCTCCCTCTCCCACTCCCCCTGCTTGTGTTCCCTCCTTCTCTGTCTGTCTGTCTCTCTCTGTCAAATAAATAAAATCTTAAAAACAAAACAAAATAAAAAACAAAGGTGGAAGCTTTCTTTCTAGCTATCCTCTTCTCTTTCGGAGCTATCACTGAAATCGCCTTTAACACCCACATTTCTACCAGGAGTCCTTTCTTGGCAGTCACGCTTTTCCTACCATGCACCTTAAAACTTTTCCAGCCCTCATGCAGGACCCAGTTTAAGGTATTTGTTACAGCAGCACTCCATTCTGAGTCCCTGAATCTGTAGTAGTCTGAGTGGGCTGCCGTAACAAAATACCATGGTCTGAGCAGCTTAAACAAGAGAGATGTATTTCTCTGCTTGCTGGAGGAAGCCCAAGACCAAGGTGTCAGTCAGTTGGGTGCCTGGTGCGGACTCCCTTCCTACCTTGCAGACAGCTGCCTTCTTGTTGTGTTTCTATGATCCCTGCTCTGTGTGTGCTCTTACTCTTCTCATAAAGCCAGGAATCCTATCAGATGGGGGCCCCACCCTTATGACTTCTTTTACCCTTGATTGCCTCCTAAAGGCCCCATCTCCAAATAGAGCGGAAGTGGGGTCTAGGGCTTAACATATGAATTTGGAGAACAGGGAGCCCCATTTAGTCCTGGACACTTCTTGCAGAACCCTATTGATAGCTGCTTCGGGCCACTTCCAGCCATATACCCCTCTCACCCTTAGCTGAGTTCTTGGGAATTGTGTTCATTCAGAGGAGTATCTCATATAGTACTCTGCTGCTTCAACAACATTCCCCACCTCTGGCTTTTACCAATCAGCAGGATGCAGATTTTATGTTTGCAATGTACATGACAAGATGGCCTCACCCCTATCTCTCTCCCATGCCTCAGGCTAGACTCCTGTAATTTTCTGAATACTCCTGGAGCTCTCCTTCTCCCAGGCATTTGCTCAAGATTTTCCTTCAGCCTAGAGTGTTCTCTGCCTCTTCCCACTCTCCTTCCCCTGCCCTTTCCCTAAATGTCTACTGCCTTCTCACTCTCTATTCCCTAATACTAACTGCTTCTAAATCATTTTTGGATTCTCCCCTCCGTCTGGATCCCTGCCCCCTTTGAAACCCAGAGCACTGGCTGCTCACTCCTGTCTTCTGATACCCACCTTACCCTCATTGCTCCTGTCTTCTGATACTCACCTTACCCTCATTGCTCCTTCCATCCCGGGTCTGCGTGTCTGTGTGGTATCAAGGTGCCTCTCCTTTCCACCTGCTCATGAGTGAGTCTTTCTGTCCAACTCCAAATCATCTAAGAGATCTTTGTGCACAGTAGGTTCTCAATACATAGTCTTAAAGGAGGCATACAAGGTTATATGTAATAGCCAAAAGTTAAAATAGTATCTGTTTTATAAATTCGTTCTCATTCTTTTCATGAGGAGTTATGTAAACAGTGCTCATAAAGATGGAATTACAGCAGAAAATGGTTTACCTCCCTTGGATATCTTAAATAAATTATTCAGACCTGAGTGGTAACCAGCAGTCTTTCATTATCTACTGTAAAAATATTTCAGTGATTGATCTGACAATTATCGGGTGAAAAAAAAAATCCCATGTTAGTTTTATTAGCACCACGTTCTAACCAACTGAGCCAACCGGCCAGCTCCCATGTTAGTTTTAGATAACTTGTGGTTTCATGTTGAAAATATTACTGAGGCCATACCCGGGCTGAGCCTATAGGGCACTAGCCCTGTCAGTGATGGGCATGATATTGTCCTGTGATTACTATAGGTTCCTGGTGGTCACATGGATGAATCCAGATCATTAGAATTCTGAGATCTGATTGGTGACTTGTAAATTATAGTTTGTCATTAAAAATAATAAAGAGAGGGGCACCTGGGTGGTTCATTCGCCTGGGTGTCTGCCTTTGGCTCAGGTCATGATTCCAGGGTCCTGGGATCAAGCCCAGCATAGAGCTCCCTGCTCACTGGGGAGTCTGTTTCTCCCTCTGCCTGCTACTTCCCCTGCTTATTCTCTATCTCTCTCGTGTGTGCGTGCGTGTGTGTGTGCGTGTGTGTGCGTGCACATGTTCTCTCTCTGTCAAGTGAATAAGATCTTAAAAAAAGAGAATAAAGAGAAGAAAAAAATAGCAGAGGCAGCCAGTTAATTCAGTTCACAAGACATTGAGTGTCTATTGTATGCTGGGTATTGAGATTTAGGACTCTGTGTGTGTATGTGTGTGTAACATAATCCTTGCCATTGAGAAGCTATAGAGTAGGATCATAATTGATCTTGGTGAATCAAACTGTACCATAAGGTGTTGCTTATAGGAGAAGAAAGGAGAAGCCTGGGTATACTTTAGGAATTTCCACATTAATGGGAGAAGATATAAATGTATATGTACATTTAAATATGGTTTATAGCAACAGAACGCATGCATGCATGTAATCAAATTGTCCTAAAGCATGATGGCTGATTGTTCAGAACTTGAAGCCTAGGGAAATCATATTGTCATTTAAGCAAAAACTACAGACGTGAAGCTTGATACTCTTAGGCAGCCCTGATGCTAGTCCTGTGAATACTTTCCTTCTCTCTGGGCTGCTAAAAGCCACACGTGGTAGTTCTACGCTGGGTATAAATATCCATATCTGATTACATCAGAAGAATGGTCCTCCTGTACCTTCCTTCTCACATTGATTTGGGTAATTCATTTGGAAGAGTCCTCTGGATTCCTTCTTCTTTCAAGGAGGCCTGTGTGTCTTCGAGTGGGCTAACACGAGGTTAAGTTTTGATTTCCCCATTCATTCGAGAGATTCTAGTGATTCCCAGCTAGGTTTTATAGATACAGCCCAGCATTTGCAGACTTCATTGGAAAGAAGGCAGTTAAATAGTTACAGGACTTGGGGCACCTGGGTGGCTCCGTGGGTTAAAGCCTCTACCTTCGGCTCAGGTCATGATCCCAGGTCCTGGGATCGAGCCCCACTCAGCAGGGAGCCTGCTTCCTCCTCTCTCTCTGCCTGCTTCTCTGCCTACTTGTGATCTCTGTCTGTCAAATGAATAAATACAATCTTTAAAAAAATTAAAAAAAAACAGTTACAGGACAGCTAGATTGGGGCTTTGATGGAGAAATACAGTATGACAGGGAATTCATCTTGGAGTTAAAAATTTTCAGTGACCTCTTTGTTGCCTGGGTGAGTACGGGGGGCAGGGGAGTGAGGAGAGACAAGGATTAAACTAAGACAGGAGCTACAAAGGGGCTATCTTTGGACTTTGTTAGTTGCTGTTGGGTATCTAAAATATAGCTATAGGTCACAGAATGTTGCTGTGAAAAGAAGGTGCCCATATATCCACTTTTAGAATTTATATGATGCTTTTATGTTAGGAGGCACTTACCACCTTTTAAAATGTAGGTTTCTATTGGGTTGTTTGGAATTTGAAAAGTATTTTCTTGGAGGAATGTCAGAAATGATGACCAGGTCCCCCAGGCTGGCTAGTCCAAAAGGCTATTGTGTGCATGATGTATTTGATTAAAAAATACCAGATTTTTGGTTTTTAGAAACTTAAACTGTCTATGTTGTGGCAGGAAAATGTTCAGAATTCCATGTTGGAATGCAAGCAAGAGAGTTTTTTTCCTCTAGCCTTCATGGGGACAAGATTTCCTTTTTCCCACTCCCCTTGTTACTATGCAACTTGAGGAGGAATTCTACTAGGTCCAGGGCCGAGGGACTTGGGATTGGTGCTCTAGTAGAGGTAGAGGCTGGCCGGTGGGGAAAAGTGTATATGATTATTGATTGTTGAAGGAGGTTCTCAGCAGTATTTTAAGTGCTTTACATGTATTATCTCATCAAATTGTTGCAACACACCCAGGAGATGCTACCATTGTGATTCCTGTAAGATGCTGGTGTGTTCCAGGACTCAGACCTTGGGCTTCCTCTCTCTCTAACCCCCCTTGTCCAGTCCTATGGCTTTAAGTATCATGTATGCTATCCCCCTCCCCACTGAATTCTAGACTCAGCACTAACTGCTCATCCCTGGGATGAATGATAGGAATCTTCTCCTTAAAAGTCCCAATGTGAACTTCCATAGTCTTCTCCATCTTCGTAAATCTCAGCTTCATGCTTCTAGGTGCTCAGGTCAACACTGTGGCTTTATCCTTAAATCTTCCCCTGCTCCATATCCAGTCCATCAGCAAATAATGCTAGTGCATTAAGACTATCTGGAATCCTATTGCCTCTCGCTATTTCAACTACTAGCTGTCTGGTGTCTACCACCGTTATCCCCTGTCTGAATTCCTGGCAGTAGATTCCTGATTGTCCTTGCTCTCTTGGTCTACTCTCCGAAGAGCAGCCAGAGAAATTATTTGTAAACATAAGTCAATTCATGAACTCCTTTATTCAAAATCCCTGGAGTAAAAAGCCAAGTCCTCTCCAAGGCCTTGTACTACCAAGAGTAGCACATGTCCTGGCCTCCTGCTTTCCCTCTGGACTCATTTCCTGCCACCCTCCCTTCCTCACCATACTTCAACCACAGAAGCCTCCCACTTGTTCCCCAAACACACCCAGTCCTCCAGCTGTGGGCCTTTTCCCCTCCGGCTGGCCTCTTTTACCTGATTGGTCCTTCTTCTAGATACCAACATGGCCCACCCATTTCCATCTTCCTCAGAGACAGAGAGTCCTGACATCTCTGCGTAAAATATATGAAATAACAGGGGGTCTGTACTAATCTGCTACCCAGGTTTTAATAGACTGGGGAGTCCTCTGAAAAGTATCTGTGTCTGATGGTGTGGAGGGTGACGGCACCAGGAGGGAGGGGAACAAAGACTGAGCTGTGCATGTTGCAGCCAAACTTTACTCTCCCCCTGTCCATGTCAAGGGCGAGCCATCTTTAAGTGATCATTACACTAGTTTTCTTTTCCCCTCATGTGATGTACGTCGTCTACGTCCTTTTTAAAAATACCCATTCACTGGGTAAATTTTTATTTTATTTTATTTTATTTTTATTTTTATTTTTATCTTATTTTAAGAGAGAGAAAGAGAGCACGCACACAGGTATGCATGAACCGCGGGGGAAGGGCGGAGAAAGGGAGAGAGAGAATCTCAAGTGGGATCCGCACCCAGCAGGGAGCCCAGCACAGGCCCGATCCCATGACCCCGAGATCATGACCTGAGCCAAAATCAACCGTCAGATGCTTAACCGACTGAGCCACCCAGACGTCCCCACTGAGTACATTTTTAGTGCTTTATGTTTAGTGTTTGAGGCAATTGTATGTTAGAAGTAAAAAAAAAAAAATCAAGGTTCTGTTTGGAAGAAGGGAAAACCCAGTTCTAAGAAATGGAGGAGAGAAGAAAGTACGTGAACTGGTGGAGAGAAGGAAAATGAAGGATTGTCTGGGTTGGGGGAACAAATATTTTTGGGCATCTGCTCTGTGACAGACACTGTCACCAAAAAGGCAGAACTTTTAGGTAGCTATAAAAAGAGACAAACAGCAACGGTTTCTCAAAAAGCCACACTAGCCTAAAATAATGTCTCTCATCTTTCCTACTTCCCCTGTACTGAGTTAGGCTGTAGGGATCCAGTGGGGTCTTTGACCATCTTAATAAGAAGCTTTGACATCTTAATGAGAAGCTTCAAATTTGTTGGCTGTTTTCCAGTTAAACCTGTGGAGTGGTCCTGGGATTGGCTAGAAGAGCAGGAAGTTGAAGGGGCCCTAGTGTTCTACCCTGACATAGACAGCTTCCAAAGCCATGCTGGAATGCTTGGCAGGCCCCTCGGACTGTTGTAGTCGTACTTGTCTGGAGTCCGCAGGCTACAGTGGTGAAGCTGCCATTTATTTTCCTGATGGCTGCCATGATGATTTCCGGTCATTAAAGGTACAAGACTTTCTGTCTGCTCTTTTGGACAAGTAGAGAGATGATGTTCATCCTCCTCCCACTTCATTTCTTATTTTCCTTTTTGTACTTTCAAGTTTTTATTTGAATTCCAGTTAGTTCCCACTTCATTTCAAGCATGGCCTTTGGCATAGGGCCCCGTAGAGGCCTTACAGTGTAGAGCAAAGATGGCCACCAGTTCTTAAAAGGTATGTCGAGTGATTAATCCATGACCTGTGTCTTCCATGGATTCAGTGTCTCTCCCTAAACCTTCTGTTGGTCTCCACCAGAGACCTTCCTGCCAAGACAGGTTCTGTCCTGTATCCTCTGTGAGCCCGGCCCCCGATCGGTTGTTGGCAGAGTGAGAGACGGGGTGAGCCGGCCCCTCAAAGTAACTGGTCCCAGTTGCAGCAGGCCAGAAAGGACTTTAATGAAGGTTTGGGTTTGTTTTTTTCCTAAGCTAGAATCTGGGTCAGCTCTGTCTTGTCAACAACACATGGCACCAGAAGTGGGGGACTAATTTTGGATCCTCCTGAATTGTGAGTTTCTGACAATGTGGAGGACACTGACCAGCCTGTGTTGGCTTCTCCAGTTGGGGCCCTGGATTGAACAGGCCGAGGGCAGGCCGCTGCATCTAGAAAGGAGAAGATATTTTCTGCTGTGCAATGCAGCGGTCCCGTCAGGATTAGCTCCTGTAGGAACCTAATAGATACTGCGCTTGTACGCTTGGAAGAGGGAGAGGGGAGAGGGAGGAAGAACGAACATTTTCAACCAAAAAGGTATAAAAAGGGAAGGATTTTAAAAGTGACCCGAAGCTGTTAGGGCTGCGACTTACCTTCAGATCAGGACTGAATTGGTAAATGTGCCAGCAGTGAATGGTAAGGAAGGAACGGTGGGAACACACAACCTGAATTGAGTGTGGCAGGAGACCATGAACACCTGAGACTCAGGAAGTCCCTCAGTTGAGAAAGTGGCAATCAAAGGTGAACAAAGCCCTGGGACATCTATTAGGACAGGGAGGTGGGGGGCAGGGGGAGGGGCCGAATGATCGGGAGAATAGCGTAGCCATAGCTCTGGGTGGAGGCTGGGGTGTTTTATTCCATTCGTCTTGCCAGCGAGACAGTGGATCAGGAGCCATGCTGGGTGCCAGCCATTACAGGAAGAAGCAAGCATGCTCAGCATATGGGAGGAGATGTAAAAACGTCAATAAATGGGCTCCCTTTGCCAAATGTTGTAAATAACAACGCATGTGCAGAGAGGCAAGCAGGGCAAGCGGAGAGGAGGCGCTGGGCAGCTGTCCCAGGGTGCATGGCTGGTGTTGGGGGGCCTCCAGCAGGCGGGGGAGAACTTCTCTGTGAAGTACTCTGGAGCCTGGTTGAGCACTGGTGGCATTTTTAGCTGAGTTGGAGAAGGGTGCTGAAGGGAAATAGAATGGCAAGTGACACTTTTCAGTCTGCAGCAGGGAACATGTATTAGCAAGCTAAATACACGGGCTGAGAAATTCCAGCAAAGTCCTAATTCTTGCTCTTAAAGTTGTTTCAGACCCTGGGTCTAACACAAAGTGTGCCTTCCTTGGAAAGTAAGCAATTATCTGAGAACAGGTAAGCAGTTAAGGTTGCAGCCAACCATTAATACGATTAACAAGTGCAAGCCAGTGGTTGTAGCAAATGCTGGCGTTTCCTGAGTGATGATAGTGGCTGTCTCTGGCCTAGTTTCTTCACCGGCATGATCTCACTTGAACCTCTCAATAGCCTTCTCTCCCGCCCCCCCCCCCCAAAGAGAGAGAGAGACAAACTGAGAAACAGACTCTTAGTTATAGAGAACAAACTGATGGTTACCAGAGAGGAGGTGGGTGGGCAGATGGGAGAAATAGGGGTTGGGGGTTATGGAGTGCACTTACTATAATGAAAAAAATAATTGAAAAAAAAAAAGAAACTTTTTTTTAAAAAAAGATTTTATTTACTTATTTGACAGACAGAGATCACAAGTAGGCAGAGAGGCAGGCAGAGAGGAGGAAGCAGGCTCTCTGCTGAGCAGAGAGCCCGATGCGGGGCTGGATCCCAGGACCCTGAGATCATGACCTGAACTGAAGGCAGCGGCTTAACCCACTGAGCCACCCAGGTGCCCCAAAAAAGAAGCTCTTCATAGTCCCGATTTATAGCTCTGAAACTGAAGCTTCATGAGTGAAACCAGCTTGCCTAAAATCACGAAGTAAAATGGCTGTGGAAGGAGGATTCAGACCGAGACCCCAGAGCCCACCCACCACCACCAGTCAGCAGTGGGTGGAGAGCTGGGGTTTGAACCCGGGTCTGTCTGACTTCTGAGTTCTTGGATTTCTTACCATAGAAGCACAGCCTCTTCTAAAGACCTGAAAACAATAGAATACTCACCCAAAATTTGGGTATTTGGGAGTGGAGGAAGGGTGTGTTTAGTCCCTATAATAACCCTATGAAGTTGGTGCTCTTACGGTCCCTGTACTGCATACACTGCCCAGAGATGTTCAATAACATGCCCCAAGGTCACACAGTGAGAAAGTAGCAGTGCCGGGATTCAGACCTGACAGACCAACTCCAAAGCCCACCCTTTGCTTTCCTCTATACTCTGTGCCTTTCTGTGTGAAAAGACTGATGACTCTAGGAAGGAGAAGATGACGTCATGTGAGAGACAGTTAAGGAGTTGCTCTGTTGAGGACTAAAGTGGCCAATACTAAAAACTGTTAACATTTCTTGAGCCCTCACAGTGTGTCCCAGTCATTGTTCTAAATGCTTTATTTGTGTTAGCTAGGAAATCCTCGAACTGGCACCCTAACGGATACCATCCTGTTCCTCACTGTTAAAGCAGAATAATTCAACTAAGTAAATTTGAAGATCTAATTGGCTTTATTAAGCGATTCATGCATTGGGCAGCCTCCCATCTAACAAGTAGAGGAGAGCTCCAAAGAGTTGTACAACATGGTGGGTATTTATGGGAAGGAGGGTGGGACAAGAAGGTTATTAGCCATGGAACGGATAGGATTGTTTCAGGCAAGATCACCTTCCTCTTCCTGGGTGGCCATATCTTCCGTTGGGGTGGTGGGGTTTGGAGAGGGCACGTGGGACAGATTACCATGGGTGCTGATCAGAAAATTCCTGACTAACTGGTTAAGACCTCATCTGGGGGGGGAGGTTGAAACTACAATTAGCATTGTATTAAGCCCACATTTGTTGACTTGGCCTTGGCGTAAGGGATGCCAGTTTGGGCACCTTGGTTTTCTTTTTTTTTTTTTTTAAGATTTTATTTATTTATTTGACAGAGAGAGATCACAAGTAGGCAGAGAGGCAGGCAGAGAGAAGGTGGTGGGGGCGGGGGGCGGGGGAGAAGCAGGCTCCCTGCTGAGCAGAGAGCCTGATGCGGGACTTGATCCCAGGACCCTGAGATCATGACCTGAGCTGAAGGCAGCGGCTTAACCCACTGAGCCACCCAGGCGCCCACCTTGGTTTTCTTTTTAACGCTACTTTATGGATAAGGAAACTGAACCCAGAGACACGAAGTTACTTTCCAAGGACAGGCAGCTAGTATGTTGGGAAGCTGAGAATCACATTCAGAACTTGAACTCCATTCAGTTCAAGAAAGACGACCTTCCAAGGATGGTGTCCTGTTTAGCAGCTCCTGGGGTTATCGAGGTGGGGAAGACCCAGCCATAGCCCCTGCCCTCAACAGTGAGGGGGAAGTAAGAATAAGAAAATCGCAAGGAGCAGCAAGGCAAAGGAAGTGTCTCAAGAGGTGGGACAAACACAAGACAATGGGGTCTGTCAGGCATGATCTCATCTCGTGCACTGGGCCTCAGAGTGGGGTCTGAAGGCAGCAGCCCCAGAAATGACTTCAGCCTGAGTGACATGGTGCTGGGTGTGGCTGGGGGCTGGCAGGAGCAAAGCTGAGAAGTGAGGAAAGCTCAAGGAAGTTGTTGAGGGCCACCCAGCAAAGGAGCCGTCAATAATTGATGCCGTTGTGGTCATTACTGATAGAGCTGGAACTTGGTGCTGAGACTAGGACTTTCCTTCTCCGTGCTAGGGAGAGAGTAGGTACATTTGGACAGGAAGGCTGTCGTCTTCTTGTGGGGGTCCTGGTTTGCTGGGCCAAAGAATGGTTTTTATTGAATTTGATAGATCTCAGGGAGTTACGGAAGGTTTTTAACCTGGAAGTGCCATGGGCATTTAGCTGTATTTGAGGGGGGAAAATAGCAGATTGTGTGCTGGGCACAGAAATAAAGATATTTGTCTCTCTCTTCCTCATTCTTTGTCCTTTAGCATTAAAAAGAGCTTACAATCAAGCTGATTATCCTCTGCTAATCTTATCAGAGAGAGTGCTACCTGTCTCCTTGGCCTCCTAATGAGTTCCGAGCAGCTCTTCATCCCTCCCCCCGCCCCTCTGAGCAGCCTTCCAGTCTGCCTTTTCTTTCTCACTTAGAAGGTCTGCACAGCTCTGACCCTTCTTGGCTGGATTTTCTCGGAGGCAGGGCGCCCCATCTCTCCATCTCTGCTCTAGATCCTTCTCACTCTGTGTCTCCCCAGTGCTCTGAAAGCAGAAGGTGAAAGATGACAGGATAAATCTGACTTCTTAGCTACCATAGCAACCTTCACCTGCTTTGCTGCTCACTTTTGAAGTGTTATCCTCCTGTGAAAAGTTATTTTGCATATAATTGCTAGGCTCATCGAGAGGCTTGGGGCTTTCTTTAAGCTTCTTCTGACAGCAATAATGAAAGGGCTGTTTGCTGCCTCCACACGGGGCTCAAGAATATGTAGTCCACAATGGTGCACACATATTGTTGCTCATTCCCCTTTCACTCTTCCTCTTCTTAAAAAAAAACAAAACACAGTGGTGAATACGGTAAGAAATGGTACATATGGTAAGAAAGAGTAAATATGTGGCTGCATCATGCAGGCTGATTTGACCTGTTATTTACAAATGCCTCAGGTTTAAATGCTTAAATCACGTTCTATTGAAGTTAACCTATGAAATGTTTAGATGACTACCCAGTTACGAAGACTGGGCTTGATCTCTTCACTTGATCCCAGGAACCTCTCTCTCCATGGCTTCCTGTTGTGTACTGTGCTCCCGATGGCTGAGCCATGTACTCCCCACTATAGTTCCCTTGCCCTCTGGTTTGCAGTTGGGTTTGGCCAATGGAAGGTGCCAGCAGGTCATAGAAAGAGAGCAGGATGGGGATAGTGATCCCTCTGTTTCCCTCTTTGTGGTGCCACTGTGGATTGGCTATACCCCTCAACCAAAGATGTGTCAGGGCTCGACTGCTTGTGTTCCCTGGTGTGTCCCCATTCTGAAAACCCCTCCTCGCTTCCCACCTCTTGAGGTCTAGGGATAATGCTAACCCAGGGTTTCGAAATACCTTTTGTGGTTTCCTTATATCCCGCCTGCACTTCTGCAAACAGCTGCTTTATTAAACTCTTTTCAAATGATCCCAATTTGAGCATGCCATCTGTTTCCTACTGGGACCTTGACTAATACAATGACCAAAGCTCTTCTCTTTTGGGTGGTATGGTCTAATTATTGCTTATTTTCTTTAATAAATTTATGGTTCATTGTAGGTCATTATTTGTACAAATAGATTTTCCCGTCGTTAAGAACAGCCCCCTCAATCCTCCAACCTTTCATAAAAGGTGGTGTTTTCTCTACTTACCTCTTCTCCCGCAACAAGCCTATTTGAAACCCATTTTCTTGATGATCTCAGTTATTGCTGTGGAAGAGGAATAAAAATTCCTCATCTCCTTATTCCATCTGGCCCTGAGTAAATTTGAGATTCTTCTTTCCCTTTTTATTTTGTCCATTGGAAGAATACTCAGGATGTGCACATCTTCCTGGCAGACCACAGGCATTAAAACCCTGCATGCACATTATTCTTGTCAAGTCTGTAGACCCATTACTCCTGTAGAATCCAGTACAAAAGGAGATGATGGAAACAACTCCCCCTCCTCTCCAATTTCATGAAGATTCATAAGAAGCTGCTTCTTTGGGGAACTGAGTTAATTGAATTATTTTCCTGTTGGAGCTTAAGGTAGAACAGCGGTGCCAGAACGTGTCCTAGAGGGAGCCATGACTGAGGAATGTAGATAATTTCCTTTGAAAACCGTGAGTGGAAACTGCGTGTTCCTGATTCTTTCAAGACTGATCCCAAATGGTATCAAGAATAGCATGAAGTTCATGCAACTCAGCAGGTATGAAAATTCTGTCGCTGAATTAAATAGGTCCCATTATATTTCAGAAAGTGCTCTAATGGATTTCTATGGAGCAGAGCCTAAGAATATCATGTCTGTCCTTTGTATGGCAGGATGGCTGGGATGGTTTGTTGTTACTAATATTATACTTCAGTCTCCCTTTAAGATGGACAAAAATGAACAAAAGGCCTGGTGTATCCCCAAGAGGGTCTAGATATTAAAATACCAAAACGGCATCAAAAAGACTTTACCCATTTGGCCAGGCCAAAAATGATAGCTGAGGATAAGATTTAATTTAAAATGATTATTGTTTTTCATATAAAAGTTTTCTTCTAATAAGCTTATTTTTGTCCAGTTATCGTCAAAGAATCAATTTTAGAGCTGAAGGGATTTTAAACACTGTAGAACGTTGAGTCTTCTATTCTTTAAAAATCTGAACTGGATTCATTTAACCTTATAGTCAACTTAAAAAAGGGTAGCCGTAGACATTTCTTCTCTATTAACACAACTTTGGATTCTTAGTTGTTATCCTTAGTCCGCTCGGCATTGTCATTCTTCAGGTCCTCCCAACCAACAAAACTCCCATAATCCTTTGACTTGTTTTTCAATCAAAATTGAACTTAAAGTCAAAGTGAATTATTCATTAATCATTTCCAGCTATTCTCTTTCCTTATTTATCCTGCTCAGCCGGCCATAACACGGTATTGAGGCATTTCTTCCCCCTGTTTATTGCTCTTATTGCAAAAAGTCTTACTTACTTACTTCATTTAAAAAACAGACAAGTTAAATCTTTAACATTCTTTTGTCTAAGGAAAAATAAACCCAATGTAAGTTGCTTCTTTTTTTTTTTTTTAAGTCTAGCTCATTTTTTCCCCTTTGTAAGTCATTATTTACTATTTAAAAAATTCTCACTTTCTGGTTTGAATAACCTGGAACATGAAAAACATAGGGAGATATGAGTATCTAATTAAAGGTTTTAACACCGGAGAAGACTTTTGTTAAAGGTTATAAATTTCCCTTTCTTGAGCATCATTAAACCCAGAGATAAATAGTTTCCTCTTCTGTGTATTTTCTTCGAATCGTCAAAAGATAAAAATTTCCAGGTGAGAAGAGACCATAACAGAAATGCAGCCAGCCAGCCCCCTGGTCCTTGGATTCCCTCTGACATCCCACCGCATGTTTGTCCCTTGCTCTCTGGAACTGACTCATTGGCTGTCACTCATACAAGTTGCTCACTAAGACACGAGGCAGGAGGACATTTTGGTTTCAGCCCGAATTGTTGAGAGATCCATGGCACCTTTCATGAAGATGAATTCTTTCTCCCTGCTTTGACTTCTTTCTTAGCACCTTACACTAAAATTCTGTTTCCTCTTTCAGAAGTTGATGGCAACTGTGACTTCACTCCAAACTCCTTTTCCTATGCTTTACGAGGCTATGTCTTCCCATGCCCCTGCTTTTCAGATGACATGACTTTTGGCCCTTGGATGACCCTAAATAATGTCCTGAGAAAGACTTCTAGTTTTTCTGTAATGAGTCGTACTCAGAATTGGCTGTGATGTTTTCTCCATGTTGAGGGGACTCAAGATGAGATTATTACCACCCTAGCCCTTCCAAGGGCTGATTTTACTTGATAGTGAAGCTAGTATGAATATGAGCATCTCCATGGAGGTTTAAAATCTGTTTTTTTGTTTTTTGTTTTTTGTTTTTGTTTTTTGCCTTGGCTCTCTGCTATTCTCATGGGATTATTTGGAATTACCCCTCCTTTTATATCCAGACTTATATAAGACTTTTTTTTTTTTAAGATTTTATTTATTAGAAAGAGAGAGAGAGCACGCACAAGCAAGGGGAGGGGCAGAGGGAGAGCAGGCTCCCCAATGAGCAGGGAGCCTGACGTGGGGCTCGATCATGACCTGAGATGAAAGCAGCCACTCAACTGGTTGAGCCACTCAGGCACCCCGAGACTTATATAAGACTTTCTAGACCAGAAATCCTATGAGCAAACACATGGCTCTCCATTTGCATGAGATATGCCCTATTCCCAGAAAGGTGGAATTTTTCTGGAATTCTGAATTCAGAAATCTGACTCTCATGCATGTTGATAACACTGTGACAGTAATGATATCCAGCAGAGTCAGCTGCCTTTATGAAATCCCTTCTCCTGGGTTCAGGTGTACCGAGTAAGTGTTTGCAGGGAATGAAAAGTAGGGGTTTTGGAAAACTTCATTCCTTGTGTAGAAACCTGGCAATACATTATTCTTGTTTACTGAGGGAGAATTTATTCCCTTATTTGCACAACAAACATTTATTCATTTGCTAAATCTTTGATACTGAATGGGCATCTTTAAGTTTCAGGGGATTACTCTTCATAGAAGGAGCTGTACCGTCTTCATTTCAAGTCTTTAAATGTTTAATTAGTAAGTGCTATAAGGTTATCTGGGGATCTCAGATAAAATCATTTTCACATTGTAGCAAAATAGTGAAATAGTTGAAAATCTTCCTGTCTTCATGCTTCCTCCTTCATTAAAATGAGTCAAATTCAAGCATTTATTATTCTCATTGCTAATAACTCTCTAGGATTATAACCATTATTGTGTTGTTAGTGCTGTTTGGCGGGGAGGGGGACAGCATTGCTTTTTTTCTATTTTCATTGCTCTCTCTTGTATTATGGTCATTATTCCCTTCTTCTGGAGTCACCAGCCACACTCAAACCAAATACTGGAGCAGCATCTCTATTGATTTCTCATTTTAATGATATGGGCTTAGCCCTCATAGACATTCACGTGTCCCTACACTTAACAGTAGTGGATGGCAGGCACCTCAGTAGGGCCAGGTTCCTCTGCCATCACCTTGCTCTGGATGAGCTGAGAAGGAGTAAAAAATAGCTTTAATTCACAGATTATTTTGAGGCTTTGAAAGAAGTTCATGTGCTTCATCTCATTGGACGTTCACGGTAGACCATAAAATAGACAAAGTCACATTCTTTCTCCATTTTGCTGATGTGAAAACCACAGTCCAGAAAGCACGCAACATTAAGAAGGGGTGGAACCCAAGTGTGCCCCTTCCAGCATGTTATAAAGATGTGTCTTCTCTGCATGTGAAGAAGTTTTCAGGTTCTTCCAGGAGACCATTTATATTTTTAATAGTGGATAGTGGGTTTCTAGATGCACGTGATGATAGAAATTTATGCTTTCTAAATGTCAAATAACAGAAGAATGGTTAAATAAATTATGACCAATCTATACACTGGGATACTATGTGTCCGTTAAAATTAGTGTTTTCAAAGAATATATAATGTTACAGGGAATTGCTCTTGATTATATCAATGTTTTGAAAAAGAAGTGGGATACAAAACAGTAGGATCCCAATTTTGTTTAGAAATTACACATGTGAAAAAGCACTAGAACTAAATGTACCAAACTCTTAATACAATTTTCTCTAGATAGTAGAATTATGGTTTGCTTTTATTTTCTTTGTAAAGTAACTTTCTGAATTTTTCACTTTTTTTCCTTCAGTGAACTTGTATAATTAAAAAAATAAATATTATTTTAATTATTCCCTGCACTTTTTTCATTTTAGCTAGAGGAATCCTTTGAGTGGTTCTTGCTATCTTCCATTTATAAAATTCCATCTTATAAATCTCACCTTAACATGGAACTCAGCAGGTTGTTTTCAGTGTTAGTGGATACATGCGAAGTAAATATTATTTGTTTATATATTTTAAGACCACTAGAACTCATTGGTTTGTCTGTTATTTTTTGAAGATGACTCTTTTTTACATGATTCCTTAATTCTGTTAGACATCCTTGTGAGGCCTTTCTAGATGAACCGGGCTGAAGACACACGGATGAAGACAGGTCAGTCTCTCTTCTCAAGAGGCTCCCAGTCTGGTTTGAGATGTGGGCTAGTAAAGCAGTAAGCAGGTGCAGGGTGACCCCTGGGAGAAGGCTGTGTGGGGTGCTCAGCACGTGCAGAGGAAGGAGGTCATGTTCACAGGCTGTGGGGGAGGTTGGGAAACCCTCCCACGGAGGTATCTGGACTTGAAAGCAGCTCTTTTTTGGATGACCAACCTCGGGGTTAGAAATGAGGATGATACATGTAAAGCTTCTTATGCTATGCAGACAGCTGTTGCTTTGAAGTTGTTTTACAGTAGTTCAGGGTTTTGAAATGAGTTTAAAGATAAACTAGTTCTTCTGGGCTGTATCAGACCTTGACATTTCTTTTTAGGAGTTCTTTTGGTGTTGAGGGCTTCCCTTTATTTCTGTTTGCTTGCGTTTGCTAAAGGTTAGTGGTAATACCAAAGAATAACAGTCTTGCCCTGAGATTATCGTGATGTCGTGTTTTAACCCTACTTTATATTACTTAGCCTTTTATGTAGTGGTGAATGCTGCTGTTGATCAGTTCTTCCATTTCTCTTTCATTGCCCTGCCTCTTCCTCCTCTGCAGAGGAAGGGAGGCAGAGAGATGTTTTTGTTCTCCTTTTATAAAGACAAACTGAGTCATCGAATGATTGATGGACTTCTCCAGGTTATTACCTGACTCAGTAATGGGACTGGAAAGAGAAATCAGGGTTCCTTTGTTCAAAGCTCTGACTTCTAAAATATTTCTCCATATAAGTAGAATAGGTTGTTTGCCAAAAATGCATTCACCTTTTAAATCTTTACTGAAAGTAATGAGCTTAAAATAAAGTCTCTTGAAGATAATCGTATTGTTACAGCTTAGAACAGAAGTTAAGGCTATTTGAGTAGATTAAAATGAGCCCCGAGTAAGGCTTAATATTCCGTCTATTTAATTAATTTGTTCAGCAATGGATTTTTATTTCTTTCAGAAAAAGAGTAATTGAAACATTCTCGGAAAACATTTAGGAACATTTTGGGATCAATTTTGATTAATTTAAAAATTTTAAATAAGAGGGACGGGATTAAAAATAGAATCAGGGGGCGCCTGGGTGGCTCAGCCAGTTAAGCCACTGCCTTCGGCTCAGGTCATGATCCCGGGGTCCTGGGATCCAGTCCCGCATTGGGCTCTCTGCTCAGCAGGGAGCCTCCTTCCTCCTCTCTCTGCCTGCTTCTCTGCCTACTTGTGATCTCTGTCTGTCAAATAAATAAATAAAATAAATAAATAAATAAATAAATAAAATCAGTATTGACACATAATAGCTATACTTCATGCTACTGGATGATTCTGACTTCATTATTAAGAGGTTTCTTATAATCCATTGATGAAAATAATACTATTTTAATGCTTTTAGTAATTATTCTTAGTATTAAACTAATTAGTACTCTAATAATAAATGATGGTTATTATGCATATTACAGTAAATATTGGAAGCAGTGGTATAAATATTAACATGAAGAAAAACAAATACATATATAAGTACTGTGTAATTACAAATATTCATTATCTTGGATTAATTATAGAATAAAACAAAGCTTGAAAGCTGTACTATAGTTTAATTTAAAATATATTGGGGCACCTGGTGGTTCAGTTGATTAAGCATCTGCCTTCTACTCAGGTCATGATCCCAGGGTCCTGGGATCAAGCCCTGCATCAGGCTGCCTGCTCAGTGGGGAGCCTGCTTCCCCCTCTCCCTCTGCCGTTTCTCCTGCTTGTGCTCTGTCAAATAAATAAGTAAAATCCTAAAAAATAATTATAATAAAATAAAATAAATACTTTGTTGGGGCACCTGGGTGGCTCAGTCGGTTAAGCATCTGCCTTCTGCTCAGGTCATGATTCCAGGGTCATGGGATCGAGCCCCACCTCGGGCTTCTGAGGGGAACCTGCTTCTCCCTCTGCCTGCAGCTCCCCCTGCTTGTGCTCTCTCTCTCTCTCTCTCTGTCAAATAAATAAAGAAAATCTTAAAAAAAAAATAGTTCGTTGACTTAAATACAGCAAATGTATTAATTAGAGTTTTAAGAACTTTAAAATATGGGAATGGTTCTACTGGATGTTATATGGAATAACAATTTGTATTTACCACAGTTACATTGATCTGCTTTTAGAGTTATTATCTCAAATTTTTAAATTTTTGGCTTTTGTCCCAAGATTTTATATGTAATGCATTATTTATATTGCCATCAAGTGATGCCGATCAGGTTCCCACTTGGGCTTTGTTTCTAGGAAAAATAGAAACAAAAACATAACCTCATCACCTGATTGATACATTCAGAGCATACAGGAACATACATACATACATACATACGGGAACCCCTACCGGTCTGGGCATCAGAATTTGTGTCCAGCAAACTCATAAGGGCAGGCGGATATTCTGTGAGTCCCACCCATCTGTCCTGTACTTGGCCATGCTGAAGCTGGGGAAAGGGAACTTACTGAAGATGGCCCAGCAGCCACATTAGAGGTGTCTTGTCGGCCTTACTTGTATGCTCACAGACAAATTATTTCACCTTCAGGGCTTCAAATTACTCAACATGACAGGCATGAAAATGGATACTAAGGAGAAATGTAGCTACTGTCCTCAAAATATGTGGGGAGGCTGATAAAATCTATTACAAGGTGTCAATATAAAAAAATATGAGAAACCTCTCCAACTGGTTGCAGCTGGGTAGAATTTTGAAATGCTGGAGTTAGGAAATAATAGAATGATTGAACCTAGCTAGGTAAGATGAATACTAGAAAGTTCTGTGATGGGGGCTGTGAGGAAAGGGAATCTGTATCTAGATCCTGTGGATTAACCATAATAGTACTTATTTTCAAAATCCAGGATTCACAAATTACTTAGAGTAACAATCCCAGGCAGAAGGTAAGGGTGAGTGTGTGTGTGTGTGTGTGTGTGTGTGTGTGCATGCGCATGTGTGTGTGTCTTCATTATGGATACTCCATTAACTGCTAGAGTTACCACGTCAGGATTCGGGTGGTGATGAAGTAGATTGTTCTTCCTTAAATACGAACTTGCACTGATTTTGACCTGTTCCATTTCCATGGTACAGGAAAGTGAGCTCTGGTGCCAGATTCCCTGGGTTTGAATTCTAGTCCTGCCGTTTTATCACTGACAGAGTAAAAGTTACTTCCTTGCTTTGTTCTTCAGTTTTTACATCTGTAAAATGGGGATAACATTGGTACCAATCTCATAGACTGTTGCAAAGATTTAATAGGTTAGTTGATGCGTGTCAATCATTTAGAACAGTTCCTGGAACTCAGTAAAAGATAGGCATCAGTAGTGTTGGTGGCAGTGGCGGTGGTATTACAGAATTCATTATCTAACTTGTCAAAGCCCTCCCTCTTTCTATTTGATTTTCATACGGTAGCGAAGGCCGGGAGAGATTACATCTTTTCCAGGTCCTATATCTAGTCAACGCTGGGCAGCTGGGCTACAGCGCCCAATCTCCAACTTATATTTTGGTTAAGTGGGGTTTTTTGATCATAGAGCTGACTGGGTTGTTGCCTGGAGGCAGAGCTGGATGGGAAATAGTGACTCAAGAGACCAAGGGGGGTAATGTGAACTTTCTGGGTCTTCCTCCTCCTCCTAGTCCCTGCTTCTCATCACACTCCCCTGCTCTGCCCCACACAATCTAGAACCATGGGCTTAGAACCAAGTGTGAAGGCATCAGTGTCTACTCTAATGTGTGTCCGTCTTTGTGTCCTCAGGAATGAGGGGAGAATCCTACTTCATTGGAATGAGGAGCCTGGGGCAGCAGGGGCACATCCCAGAGGATGGAGGACTTCTCTTGCTCTGCTGCATAGACAGAGACTGGGCCGTAACTCGGTGTTTTGCAGAGGAAGCCTTTCAAGCAATCACTGACTTCAACGACCTCCCCAACTCACTGTTTGCGTGCAACGTTCACCAGTCAGTGTTTGAAGGAGAAGAGAGCAAGGTAATGAGCCTTTTCTACTTGGGAATCATGGGGAGATGTGGCATTATCCCAAAGTATTTCCATGGCTTATTTGTGATTGATGGTTTGAAGTTTTGGAAAATGTGTGGTTGTCTCTGTTCTTGGCATGCAGAGCAGGAGGAGAAAAGCCTATTCTGTTATCAACTAACTGTGACAAGATTGTGGATGTTGAATCAGCTCTCATCCTCGGAGACTCACGGGCCTGTCTAACAGAGCAAGTGGTGTTAGGAATAGCAGATTGCAGGAGACACCCCTTGGGCTAGGAAAGAGATGTTGCTTTAAAAAAGTTTTATTTTTTCCTATTCTGCCAAATGGCACAAGCTCTCTTGTACCCCTACCCCTGCTGTAGTTGGTGAATGTTCCAAGCCTAGCTGTGAGCTGAATCCCGCAGGTGTTATTAGAAAGGTCAGTTGGCTGATCGTCTGAGTCTTGTTTTGCTGAGTGGTATCACACAGGGTGGAATTGTTAAGTGTGTGGTAAGAATTTGAGGAAAAGTGGTTGATTTGAAGTGATTGGGGAATGAGGTTGTCTGTATACAAGTATTTTCCAGATAATGGAGTTTCCCATCTTAAGAAACAAAACCGATTCAGTGTAAGTATTCTTGGAAATTGGAGTTAAGTATTCTGCTTGGAGATCTTTTTAAAGCTCATTTTAGATTTCTCTGATCTTCTTAGTGGGGTGTCTGAATAGATCAAACCTTTCCTGTCGATGTAGATTTCTTTTTTTTTTTTTTAATGCAGATTTCTAATTGCAAACATGTACTATAATAGTATGTTATAAAACATAGGCAACACTTTTTGAGTGGAAGGGCCTTTTTTCCTAAACTAAATTATAAGCCTCTGTGTGAGATGTAAGAGTAGGATTTATGATTGCCGTTTCACAGACTTGGGCTGATTTTGCCAATTGCTGAACTCCAAACTCTTTTGCCTGAAAACAATTACTGGAAGTCTTTTTTTTTTTTTAATTGCATTTTATTGGTTTTGTAAACAATTCTGATAGCCTGGAGGATTAGGAATTATAAAGATAGTTTTATATTGATAATACTTTGGAGTTGAACATCGACATGATAGGCTAAAAATAGCTTGAAATCCGAGGCCTTTAATGTGATTAGAACCTCCAGTGTTGTAATCCCTTGACTGTTTGAAGTAAGAAAATTGCACGTGATCTCTTTGAAAGAAACTAGGAATTTTGCTCTTGGATTATAACCAGTTTATAATACAGATTAGAATTTACTCAGACACAGTAATTTCCCCCCTGAAATCTGCCTGACATTATGAAACAAGATGTTTTCTCATTCTGTCATCTGTTTATCTAAATGAATCAACAATTAGAAGGATTTTCCTTAGAGACCAAAAGAGGATTTTGATTCTTTCCTGATTAAATACTTCCTGGTAGATTGAAACAGTAGGACCTAGGAAGGAGCTTATTCCATTCTGGAGTGCTGCTCAAGCATGACTGATCTACTGATCAGGATTGGTTATACAGGAAGACAGAAGCTTGGGCAGAGTTCCCACATCTGTTCTGATACTCTGCTCTGTGATTGAATCATGGATTACAAAACACTCTCTTTTAATTTGTATACAAAGTTGGTACACTGCAGCTTGACCAAAAGTATTTGGTTTTTAAATGACCTCGATAAAATATTGAGTTGAAATCAACAAGATGTAGTTCAGGGGAGCCAGTTTCAAATTATTTAGACCACATTTTTATAGTCAAGGAGGTGAATTTTATAATTGGCCAAAGTCTACATAATTGGACTTATTAAATCAGATGGAAATTCTTCTACTTTGGGTGGTTTTCTAGCCCCCACTTGAGCAAAGTCTACAGGATATCAAATAATCTGATCTAGATTCAGTTTTGATTTAAGTATACTAATTATGTATCCATGGTTACAGATGACAAAGCAAGATGATCGGATACCAAATGAGTTGACAGTAGCAAGGAGGCACGACCGTGGGACACTGGAAAAATATATTTGGGGAGCCTTGGGGATCCTCATTGTCCCTGCCACATCCTTCTCTTTAAGTCCCCGACCTTTATGGTCTTCCTTTGACCTCCATCGATTTTCACCATCTTAACAGAACTGACTTGTTTTGTATGCCAGCCTCCCAGGAAATTCCACAGTGCTCAAGGTTCAGGAATCGAAGTCACCTAAGTCTGAAAATCATTATCTTTCCCAAAGGGTGGACATTTTAGGCACTGTGCTAAGTTGATAAGGGGATATTTTTAGGTGGAGGGAAAAGGAACAGGAAGCATTTCTAGCCCTCCTGCATTTGCCTGTGGGCAAAGCTGGCCGTGGGGATGTTCTAAAATACTTGGCCTTGGGAAGATGCGTTTAGCAGCCTGGAGTTATATCAGGGAGACAAGACATTGGAAATGATGCTTAGTATTCATTTCAGAGGTCCAGGTGGGTAGGTGGCAACACATGGAACTTGTCCTTTCTTTCTTGGCACAGTCTGCTTCTGGTTCATTGTTCCTTGATATTGATGGACTATAGTTTAGATTGTTTTTTGCAGGTATTATAAAGCATACATTTCAACTTCCTTGGCTGGGGAGGAATTACAGCTTTTGCTCTCTGACTATCCTGAATGAGCCTTGCACCAGTCTCTTCTCTGTCTTTCCACCTGTCTGAGATGATTTTTCTAAGCTCTTTTCCTTTTTGAACTACTTTGGAAGTCCCTACATTGGACTGTTAATATAGGTAACACCACAGGATCTGATCTTCCTGTTATGCTAGTTTTTCTTCATCAGAGTACTTATGAGAAGTTCTGTTAGGGTACGGAGTCGACCACCCCTCAATTAGACAGAGAACACCCTCGATAATGCAAGTCACACAGCGAGATTTATTTCCAGCTAGCTGGGGTCCAAGTATCTGCCCGGCGCAGCGGGTTTCAACAAGGACCCCGAGCACATCAAAGCCAAGGGTTTATATAGCATTTTCAAGGCACTTTTTCATAGCTACATACATATCTTGCGTCCCACTTTGACAGTTTAACTTTGTTTAACTTTTTGCCACCCCGGCGTCACCCTGGCGGTTAGGTGAGATTTAGGTTTAGAAGAAATTTAACTTTATTTACATTTCCTTCTGCCTCAGCTTCCTTCAGTTTTATGGTGGGGAGGGCGACCTTAGGCCTTGAGGAACTGAGCCATTTGTCTCTGGAAATTGGGCCATTGAAAAGATAGCCTTTTTGTTGTAAATCACCAGGACATTTGCAAACCTAGGGAGACTCCAGTCTTGCAGGATTGTGATCTCTGCAAGTTAACTATTTGTTTTTCTTTAACATCTGGTCCCTGTGGCGCCACCGCCTAACCGCCTTGGTGGTAAACGATTAAGGTGTTTTTTAGGTTTTAGCTAGTTTCTCTTATCTCAAGTCACCTACGCAGTGTGGGCTGGTTAGGGACCCTCAGTAAAATGGCTTCCTGGCCTTCAGGATGGCCATTCTTATGCTAACCCACTCTTACAGTTCCTTTCTGCTATCCCGTCTATCCTATTCTGACACCTAAAGAACATTTTAAAAACAGCTTTGTGAAAATTGTTCACTCCGATTTTCTGTTAGGCAGAATTCTGTGAGATTATATTTTGATTTGATGCTTTTTGCAAGGAGTGAGCACATACTTCAGAGTGGCTTGTTGTGGTCCAGATGGTTGAGATTTGTTTATATAACACAGAAGAGAACCGGAGCTGGAGGAAATTGGCATCTGCAACCAATAAATGCAGATTGCTGTTTGCATGCTACAGCTTGAAACATAAATATTTTTGTATGAAGCACATTTAGAACTGGGATCTTCACAGCTTGCAACACCTAAAAGTTACTAGGGTTCATTTCCCTTTGGCATGCTCCCCTGGGTTTGCCTTTCTGGATCCAGCTGGGCTACAGAGACTCATCTTGAGACAGGTGAGGCTGGAGGGATATCCTGGGGGCTGCCCTGTGTCTGTTCTGAAGATAGGTGAGTGTTTGCTCAATGGGACATTGGCATTCATTGGTAGCTAAAGGAGAACAGGGAAACAACCATCACAAAACATTTAGCCAAATGCAATTGAGTAAGGAGAAACCTGACTTGATAGTGGCCTCTAAAAATGATGAATTTATTCAGTTTAAAAATAATAGTGATTAGGAATAATAGCAGCAAGTACTTATATAGCATACAGCAAGGTGCCAAGTGCTCTTCCAAATGGCTTTATAAACATTAACGCCTTTAATTGTCATGACAGTCCTATAAGGGGGGTGTCTTTCTGCTTGTCTCCTCCCGAGTGTATATCACAGTTGTGTTCCGTGGACCCCTCTGGCTAGTTCTGCCCAGTGTGTAAGCAGAAACGACCTGTCACTTCCAGTTCAAGCATTTCATTATGGATGTTTGACCCTGAAGAATGTTCTTTTCACACTGCTGGGGCAACTGGCATTGGGCCAGGTGGTGCCTACTCAGGTAGTTTGGGTTGTGGGGTAAGGAGAGTGATGACACAGAGTTCTGGCCAACCCATGAGGAACATGTAACATGACAAGGAAAAAAAAAGCCTTTGTTGCTTTAAACCACTGGGATTAGGGAGTTTGTTCTTAAGAGTGTAACTTAGTCTATCTAGGTTGATACAGTAAGCACAAGTCCTCTCAACGTTCAATTCTGATTCATTACCCACCGTACCTCACCATCTCTAAACTCGACCATGGAAAACAGGTTCTAGAAATAAACTTGGCTTTCCACCACTTGCACAGTCAAGTAGAAGAATGTAAAGCAGAGAACTCGGGCAATTCAATAGCAAGACTCAAGCTAAATGTAAATGCATTGAGTCCAAATCAGTTCAGTTGTAAATGTGTAGCAAAGGATAAACAAGAAGGTGATTTACTGTAGTTTAAATGCCGCTGAAGGTAGGTGGAAAAAATAAGAAGTGAAGTAGACTGTGGTGGCCTGAGGGTGGGAAAATGATAACTGAGCATTTGTTTTAAATACAAAAGCAGTTAACAGTTAAATTAGATACCAGATATTTAACAATACGAGAGAGTTGTGCTGTTTTTCTTGTGCTGTTCCTCCCGGATAGGTGAAAGTGACATTTACAAATAGGTTTGTTGCTTTAAAGAAGGTCTGAATTGTGAAAAAGACAGTGGGTATCATTGTACTCAGTTAAGTTATTCCCATTTTGTCTTTTCTCTGGACAATGGCTGGGAACCATAATTAGTCCCCGCTAATCACTTGGGGGCACCTGCCAGATGAGAGGCCCAGCGTGGGGCAGATTTGAAAGCTGCTGTAGGACATTCCCTGGAACCTTAACCTTTCTTAAAGTGACTGAAATATTCCAGAGGCATATTTAGTGTCTTGCTTCTCCACAGAACTGAGTGACCCCCTGGGGCTTGAGCATCTGACAAGCCACTCTAAATGCCCCACTTAACTACCTGCAAATAATTGAGGCAGTGGAAAGAATTAAGCCTGATGCATACAGAGTTGAGAGTATTTGGTTTCTGTGCCAAAGAGCAGGTGAGTGTATATTCCTGATGGCACCTGGGGAAAAACGGCTGCCATGTTCCAGTGAGTCCAGGATAATATTAAAGAGGTACAGGAGGCTTTTTCCCTTCTTGGAAAGATGAAGGTACATGGAAACCATTTCAGATGGTGTCCAGCAGAGCTGCTGCTGGCCTATACAGTGACGCCGTGAATTATGAGAAGGTGCTCCCATGGGCTGAAGCAGCCTTAGGACATACTGTCTGGGCCAGGATGGTGAATTTGAAAATGTGGTGCCCTTCTCCCTCAGCTGAAGGGGTGGATGCAGCCCAGGGCAGTTGTGAGTGGCCTGACAGGTGGAGGGCAGGCTGGATTTCATTCTCTGCTCTCTTCCCAGGCCAGGAGCCCCCAAGAGTACAAGCAAGGCACAACCATCACAGTGGTCCTCGTCATAATGGATAACTTTCAATTATTTCAAATTTAAAAGGTTGTATAAATTCAAGGATAACTCTTGAGTTGTGTCTCCTAACAACGTTCTTTCTTTAAGAGGCAATTTTAGAGAGGGAGCACCGGGGAAGGGTCGGGGAAGGAGGTTTATTATTATTCTCCCTTGCTCCTACCAGCTGAAAATGTCATTGGCCTCACGCTGTCTTTCTGGACTTCATTGATTCTCTTCTTAGGTCAGTGGTCTGAAATTCTGGACCTGTTCAGAGATAACCAAAGAAAGTCAGAGAGCTTGGACATGAACTTTAAAGCAATACCAAGGTATCTTTCACAGTGTTATGCCCCAATAACAGGTCCGTGATTAAAGGAGCGAGACTGATACAAAGCAAAGGTCAAGCAAAGCTTTATTTCGCGCCAAGCATCAAGAATCTAACCGAACGTTCGGGGCCGCACCTCTTACAAGAGAGGGCGACCCTTGTCTGTTTCACAGTCTAGCTTTTAAGGGCAAAGACCATGCGGTCGGGCCTGGCCACGCACAGGTGGCCAATGAGATTGTAACACACACACAGGAAACTCCACAGTGATGCTAGGTGACCAATTGAATTATAATTTACCCTAGTAGACATTTGAATCAGCCTATTACGCCTTGATTAGGATTGGTGCCAAAAGGGTTCCCAAAGGGCGGGGGCCCATGCTCCTTGGTAGCTAGGGAGACAGTATGCAACCCCCTACTGATCGGATGTCTCCACCTGGCCTGACCCATCTTTGTATCTGGGCATTGTTACCTGGAGCTGGTTTCCGGACCCGCCTTTAAGTGAATCCCCTGGGGGAAGGGGAGCAAGGACAGTTCAAGGGCTAAACAACAAGTTTTTGTTTAACCTCAATGAAAGCCTTTTGACAAAATATAAACATAAAATAGGTCCTTACACACAGCAGGCCTGACATTTAGCTCTGTGGATGAGATCAGTGTGGTACGGATGAGCTGAGAGCCGATCGCATTAATATCATGTGATATTTGCTGCATGAGAGTGGGGTTATTAGGACACTACATATACTTCACTATTACCTACTCATTTATAACTATCTACCCACTTATAATTTTGCATACAGTGTTCAATCATACTCTCCTGCCTTTTAAGAAGGATGGGTATATAGAACATAATCTGTGTAGGGTTTTTTTTTTTTTTTTTAAGTTTGATCAGTTTCTGGTGATATTTTGGTAATATTTTTTTGCTGGGGATGTTTTATTTTACAGCATAACCATTGTTTTAACTATAAACACTGTAATCTCCCATCCGTGTTTTAAGGTGGAGACCCATTGATCAGATACATGACATGGGTAAGATTTTTCTGCATATAGGCTGAAATATCATATCTTGTGCTTTGTTCAAACCTTACACTTTCCCCCTTTATTTGCAGCTGTTACTAACTCCAGGTCATTTAGTATATTATTTATGCATAGAAAACACTGCCTCATATGATGGTCTGGTCTTACATTCCAGCTGGATGAATCCAAACGTCTTGATGGCAATAGAGAAAGCTCATGGTTCTTCTGCATCCTCATCTCCCCCGTCCCCCCAGTCCTTGATATAACGTGGGTACTTAGAGAGAGAGACAGAAGGGCCCTGTGCAAGGACTTTGGATCTAGAAGAACCTGGGTCCAGATCCTTCCTCTACTGCGGACTCGTTACGTGCTCTTGGCCAACTTCTCTGAATCTCCATTCTCTCTTTTATAAAATGGGGTTGACCATACCTTCTCTGTACGTTTGTTATGTGATGAAATGAGGTGAAATGGGTAAGAGGAGGTGACACAATGCTAGGTCTCCTTGGTAAACTCTGGTTCCCTTCCTCGTTCTCTTTTATCCCCCTCCTCACTACCCAGCCCGTGACTCTCTGTCTCTGGTTCCCGAAAGGAGAGCCCAGATGGCCCCTGTGCTGTGGAGGTAAGAAGAAAGGCTGGATTTAGCCACTCCTTGTAGAATCCTAAGGAAGTTGTGCTTTGATAGGAGAGCTTTGGGTTTCAAGAAAGTTTAATTTCAGCCTTTGCCACATGTGAACTGTTTCTGTGTTTGTTCTAGGATACATGTTGTTCAGGCTTCTGCAAATAAGGTTCATGTGTTATGTTTCTTTCGGAACATAGTACCGAGAAAACCTTGTTTACTTTGGGGAACTGGTTTTTTTTTTTTTTCACTAGGAAGATTATGTAACTTACATTTTTTTTTCTTAGCTTCCAGGAAGTTCAAATTTAAAATTAATACTCAGTCATGGCTACTGTATTTATTCTTAGTGGTCTTGATATTCTGTTTCTTTTGTAGCAACCTAATCATGCATAGGTATAATGCAAGAACATTTTCTGAATTACCTCATCAAACTACTCATATCCTTAGCAGAACTTTAACAATTGTCTTTAAATATGTAAGGAGGCTGGCCAGGAGTCACTAAGGGTATATTTTGCAGATGTTTAAAATTCCATTATGAATAGAAAAAAAATCACCTTCATTAGGAGGTTATATATTTTTAGAATAATATATACATATTTTTGCTGCAATTCATATTGTTTGGAAGAATGGTTTTAACATACCTTCAGGGGAAAAATGTAACGTGGCAATCACAGTTAACACTTTCCACTGCACATGTGGGCTGCTTGTGTTTAGAGAAGCACCTGGTCACATAACTAGAGCTTTAGTTTGACTCTTAAATCTGATTGTTATTTCTAATACTTAATTGGTGAGAAGATGAACACATAAGCCATTTGAGGTTACATGGATTTAAGTTTGAGATTCTAACGTGTCAGTCTAATTTTGACTCCTAGAGGCCGAGAGCCAAATTATTTCATGGGAAGGTGCTGTGGTTTCAATGCCTGCTCCTTGAGGATTGTATTCTTTCCTTCGAAGAGATTATATTCCTCCTTGGTACTACATTCTTTCCAGTTGTAAGACTTGCACCAGAAGTGCATTTTAAATTTATCACTATGTGGGTGAAGTTCAAGGCTTTGCAAGGAGCGTAGAAGAAGAAAAGAGTTTAGCTTCAAATAGCTTCTTTCAAAATTTTCAGAGGAATGAGTCTTCAGTGTGAGAAATTTGGCACCAGTAACTAGCTTTGGCTCAATCTGCTTCCCACCCCTAGCCCTGCTCTAAATGTGGGAGTCAGCAGGGTGGGGTCATCATGATTTAGAAAGGGGATAAGGTGGGTGTGCATTGGTTTTCTTAGCTCTGCTCTTCCCTACTTCCTGTTGACTACTGGGTTCTCAGCTCCACTGGGGTTGTCTTTCCTCTAAAGAAACTTCTTTAAATTTGCATATCTAAGCAACTATGGTCTCTTTCAAAAGGACTCCTCTTTGGGCCTCATTGAGAGCACTTTCTTTGCAATGTTTTGAGTGATTTGCAAAGCCTTGGTTTTTAGGGTGGATTTGAAGTTGTGGAAACAAAGTTAATGCTTGGTGATTCAGGTGGGAAACCCAGCCTAGTAAAATAATTTTTATTTAAAAGCAACATACTCAAAACACCAGAAGGAGAATTGCTACAAAATAATAGGAATGGTTTTCTTTTGGAGATTAGGACCTGACTTTGGGGAATTCCAGAAATGCACAATGAAAGTATTACTGCAACGAGGTCACCTTTTTGAAAAAGAAACAGTGGTACATGTAAGACCTAGTGTATTAAATAGGATGCAGGAGTTTTTTTTGTTTTTGTCTTTGTTTTGTTTTTTGGGGTTTTTTTGGTATCTATTTATAATGCATCCAGCCTTGACTCTCAAAACCCCTGTCCCTGGCTTTGTTTCCCGCTGAACAGAGCAAGCCTCAAGAACAGATTCATTGGCTCTGTGGTGTGGGGAACAACCTGTTTCTGAGTATCTCTTACAGGGCTCTATAATCTTTTGGACTTGGAGATTTTTTTCCATTTTTTAAAAAATTCAGTTGTCCAACATATGGTGCATCATTAGTTTCAGATGTACAGAGTTCAGTAATCCCTCAGTTGCATACAACACCCGGTGCTCATTCCATCACGTGCCCTCTTTAATGCCCATCATCCAGTTACCTCCCCCGCAGCAACCCTAAGTCTTTTCCCTAGAATTAAGACTCTCTTATGGTTTATCTCCCTCTCTGATGACTTGCCATCAGTTTTACCTCCCTTCCTCTGTGATCCTCTGTGCTGTTTCTTATATCCTACATGTGAGTGATAATTGTCTTTCTCTGATTGGCTTATTTCACTCAGCATAATACCCTCCAGTTCTATCTACGTCTGTGTAGGCGGTAAGTATTCACGCTTTCTGATGACTGAATAATATTCCATTGTGTGTGTGTGTGTGTGTGTGTGTGTGTGTGTGTGTGTGTATACATAACACATCTTCTTTGTACATTCATCTGTCGATAGACATCTTGGCTCTTTCCATAGTGTAGCTGTTGTGGACATTGCTGCTGTAAACTTTGGGATTCAGATTCCCCGTATCTTTGAAGATTATTTTCTGATCAAGAATTCCCTTTTTAGTGAACCTACTCCTAGAAGATATTATATCCTAGGATATACTTAAGACATATCCTAAGATATACAGTCTACATACCCAGGGAAGGGCAGTGAGTCATAGAATGCTGACAAGGAGAGAGTACTGCATTAACTGAGAAACAAAGGCAGAAGGAAAATTATTAAATTTCTGTACTCTTACAGCCCATGGACAAGTCCTTGAAACAGGCAGAGTGACATTCCTCTAGGAACTCAGCTGCCTAGATGTTAATACTTCGCTAAGGGCAAAAGGCAATCTCAGGCCCAGTATCCTCTAAGTCTACTTTAACCTATAAAAATTCCTTTGGAAACATCCTTTATCTCAACCCCCATCCCCAACATACATGTTGGCAATCATCCTCCGAGCACATGACCCATCAATATACATCTGAAGGGTCTCATGACTGAGGGTTTACTAAACAATAATAAATGACATTTTCCTAAAAATTGTTAGCCCCCTCGGGATCCTGGAAACATTGTTTCCAAAATACGTGGGAGGCTCACACTATCCCTAACCCCCTCCCAACTTGGAAGTATAGAACGGGCCACTCCTCGTACCCCAGTGCAGCTCTTTCTGCTGTGGGTTGAGTCCTGTCCCCGTGTTTTCATAAAACCACCTTTTTGCACCAAGGATGTCTCAAGAATTCTTTCTTGGCCATCAGCTTCGAACACTAACATCTTTCCTGCATCATTCATCAGTCTCCTCGATCCAGCCATCAAATTTTAAACAATTATTGACTATCTACCATGTCCCAAACATTACTCTTGGCGACTGAGAGTATAAAAATGAATGAGGTTCGGTCCCTTGTGAAGCTTACTGTTCCCTGGGGTCTGATAATGAGAGTACAAGTCAGGTGAAGTGAGTCATGGCGGTGGATAGAACCTATATAGGAGCCCACCTAAGAGGGGAGGGAGAAGCCTCTGGCATATGTTTTTGTTTCTTGTTTGGAGCTCCTGCCTTGCCCCTGTACAACAGTCTGGACCCAAAGCGACCCATCCTTTGCGATGCAGTGTGCTGACTGTGGTGACCCAAGGACAGATTTTTCAGCCTGCTTCTTGTGTAATCAGCATGGCTGTCCTGCCTCACAGGCCCTGCTTTGAAAGGACAACTGATGCGTGTGGGTGGCAGAGGGAAAGGACGGACTCCGACTCTGGCAGGGGCTTCCTCCACGAGCGAACCAGGCCACCATGACACGCGATGCATGGATGGAACATTGTATGTGTGACCCACGTGTCCTAATGTTCTCCTTCGGTGTGTGAAATTTTTGCTTTCCTCAGAAAGTGAGCTGTGAGCGTGCTTATTTTAAAAGCTGCAGCCTGTGAGGAGAGAGGGTGTTCTTTGACAACATTACATCATTGAAGCCTCTAGGTGTTGAGTCATCATTATTTTTAGGCAGCTCCATGCTTTTTTTGGTTGTTCTAAGAATAGCCCTTGTGTCTGGACTCTACAGAAAGTCACCTCAGTAAGATCCTGTCACCACTCCACAGCTGGAATGGAATGCTTTCTTAATCGCCAGATTCAGGGCACCGTCATTAGAATCTTACCTCCCCAACCTTCTGCATTTTTAGGTTTTCTGCAGTCAACATGATGACTTTGTCAGGAGCTATCACTTGAATTTTTTCAGTCCTTTGTCAAACTTACGTATTGTTGTAAACAACACCACGAACACCAAAATAAAAAGACTTCATTCCTGAAGGGCTGGCTCCTTTGTGTCTTTACTCAGTGCCCGTTTCGGTTTGCAAATTCCTTCATCAGTGAATTTACGGAGTTTTGAAACATTTCAAGGCATATTTCCATGCCTTTGTGTTTTATGGATTAAGCAACTCTAGATTCCTCACATGAGGAGCAGGGTAGAGGGCGCTACTGTTGGCATCTATGCAGGATCAACGAAAAGCAGCCAAAATAAATGTTATTATAGCCTGTTAAACGAAATAAGCATATAAATTGTAAACTGTATTAGAACTTGATGACAGGGCAATAAAAAGGACTGAGCAAGCTTGGAAATGGAACTCTGTGGGTCAATACAGAGGCTGGTTTTCCCATTCCCTATTCAGAGCATATGCCCAAATATGATCAATTTATTTTATGTGGCACTTTTAAGCCCACAGGAGTGCTAATGGCTTGTGAGCATAGCCAACTGCTATTCTAACCGAAGCTTAAAGGAAAGCAGCTGCTTGGAATAAAAGGAACCAGTTGTTTAATATCATAGGATAATATACCTTTTGTGTCCGAAGGTGACGGAAGGGCAGTCCCTTGATCTGCATTTGTGTGTGGCTGGAAGCACCAGCATTAGTGTGATGGGCTTTCTGGGAAGACAGCTTTGTTTTGGGTCACTGACAGGGTTCATTCTTCATTAATACCCTCCTGCCTCAAAACTCTCCCCACACAGGCCATCCCGTCTCTAGAGAAATGGTGTGGCCACAGTGATTAAGAGAGAGGGGCTCTAGAACCTGTTAGCCCGGTCTAAAGCCTGGTTCCACTGCTTGTCACTTGTGTGACTGTGGGCGGTCTACTGAACATTTCCAACCTCAGTGTCTTCACTGTAAAGTGAAGTCCTTACCTCATAGTGTTGTGGTGAAGATGTAAGTGGCATAATCCATGAAGGCTAGTAGTAATAATGTCTGCCCATCTGTCTGATCTTTTGCACTTGGCATCATGTAAAAATCATAGGAACTTTTTGCTTTCCTTGTCTTATGCTTGTTGCATAACTCATCAAGAAGCGGTGGTTGGCCTGCGTTGTCTATTTCCTTTGCCTCCAGAAGAACTTCTAAATCAAGGTCAGGGGTAAATGAGATGACTCTCTTTTGGAATCTGAACAAATAACCAGTGTATTCACAAGAACCAGCCCAGAGGACTTTCCCCTACACACAGTGTCTTGAAGAACAGCCATACATGACTGCCAATCTGGAATTGCCCTTCTCCTACCCAGTACTAGAAAGCTTCATTTTCTTTTATGCTGAGTGTCAAGTTGAAAAGACTAGCTGTAGTCATTTGGCCATTCCATTTATATACTTCGATGAGAAGCCTGATGCATGTTGGACTTTATGCTACAGTCTGAACAATGTCCTTAGAAGTTTCTTGAAAAGACCAGTGAGTTTCGCCATCATGATTTTCTTCCTGTTTGGGCTATCTTTTCATCAGTTTCCAGAGAAAGCTGGATTGGTCAACCAAGCCTTCTTTGTGAGTAATTACAGTCATTTCAGATTTTAATTTCAGGAAACAGAAGTCTACTGAATACAAGATCCTTGTCTTTGCTGGTGTCTCATCCTTACTTGTAGCCAATTTTGAGTATGTGTTAATTGCGGTTGGCAATGTAAGTGGGCCCAATTACTTTAGAAGGGATTAACATTTACATTAGAAAGAGAAGGTAAATGAGAAAAGCAGAGTATGATTTTTTTTTCATATTCATTAAGTGCTTTAAGAGTTTTGCTTGGAAGATTCTTCCCTTAATCCAAGCATATTTTTCTGAGGAAAATAGTACAGGAAACATCATAACAAAATAGATGAATGAAAAGTGGCATTTCTCTGGAGGAAAAACATCATTATAAAGAAGATTTAAAAGTGTATGAATGACGTTGTTACACTTAAAGAAGTGACTTAAAAAATAATTCTCTAGAAAATCCTATACAGTTCATGTAGACAGAACGGTAGTTCATGCCATTTATGGTACCTTTTGAAATTTCCTTTGGCACAGGTTGTTATTGCTGTAATACTAATTATTGCTTGGCACAAACAAGGTGTTAGGATTTATATTCTGATCTATACAGAAATCGCATCTTTAATTAATAATGCATTGCCACAACCTATTTCACTGTCAGAGATTTTGTTGCCAGGAATAGACGTAATATGGGAGGCATAGAGCCTTGGGCTGATCTGGTTCAGGGTTTCTCCACTTTGTTGCTACTGACCTTCTGAACTGATCATTCTTTGTGTGGCGCTGCCCGGTGCATTGTAGGATGTTCCCTGCATCCCTCTCTGTACCCTCTGTACCCCCACCCACCCACCATGCTTTGACAGCCAAAAATGTCCCCAGACCTTGCCAAAGGTCCCCTGGGGGACAGAATCACTCTGGGTTTGTGACACACTGGTCTAGTTGATGGTTTCAAATCACAGATTAGAGGAACTGCCTGGGCATTTCTTCATACCAGTTCTAGGACCTCGTCTCACTGGGTCAGAATCTCCTGGGGTGAGTTTCTAGAAGCAGCACTAAAAGAAAAACTTGTAATCTAATTGTTGAGATCTCATTCTGAGTTCCTTTCTTTCCTCCATTCCAAGTGAGGAGGCTGAAATTCTTGCAGTTTTCTCTTTGTAAACCTCCTTTGGAGAGTGACTGGCTTAGTGACATGGAGGCAGGCCTCTGAGAGGTCCTTCCTTCATTCGCAAAAAGCTCTTTTGGAAGATCGCACAAGAGTGTGTCTCCTCAGACCACAGGAGACACTGAAGCCTCCCCTTCAGCTGTGGCCATGACTGCCCCCCACACCCAGGATGCCAGAAATGGTGGCATCCGGGCCAGTGAGGATTTTTGAGAGAATTCGTTGAGTCATCGTTGATTGGTATCACTGGTATCATGGGTAGCAAGTCCTCATGTGGTGGGACTCAGCACTTTTATAATTTTGGCATATATTTGGTGTGCCAGGAAGAGCAGCTGTCTTTGTCAGACGTGTGGGTCAGGCATGTGATGTGAGTGGGGCTTGAAGAAAGGTGGCGTTGGGATAATGCTAATCAGCCCATTCACCAGCTGAAGGAAATTTTAAAGTACTGAAGATAAATTAATGACGCTATGACAATCACACAGAAGTCTTGGATCAGGGTTTTACAGGTATCCTCTGTTATTAGTGCCGTTTTATGGTTATACCCAGTGGTACGGAAGTGAGTTCTTACCAGCTTAGCAGACTGTGAGCAGCAGCTTACAGCATGGCTTAAAATTGGCCACGGGAGAATTTACAGTATGGAAATGAGCAAGCTCTGTAAATCGGATTTGTTTTCCTACAGTATTAGCGCCCTGTTGCTGCTTTAACAAATGACCACAAATGCATACTTTTCAGCATTCTGAAAAGGAACACTGAGATTTGATAGTACATCCTTGATGATTATTATTGTTAACCTCAATTTATATGGCACGTAGAGATGAAGAAGTTAGTTACTTCTCCAAGCCACCTGGAGAATGCTCATAATTTAGGACTTTCTTAATTGGTGAGCCAAGATTGGTTGTTTCCCTGCCTTCCCCGAAAGTAAAATAACAAGTATACTTAAAATCCAGGGATAATGTTTAATATGTTACAGAGAGCATACCCGTGTCCTCTGGTTTATACTAACTTAACTTTTTGACTCTTAACAGAGCAGAATGACATATATATCCCACTTTCTCACGCATGAGTGGTGAACTGACCCAATTAAACGAGTCTCCTCGACTAAATTATTTGTTATCACAGTTTTAAGATTTTCGTGTTGCTAATACCTTCAGTGCTTTATCAGTTGCCTACTTGTGGTGCTAGTTGAGTTAATGAACACATTGGCCAAGTTTGCTGCTAATGGGTTATCTTTAAGTTTCCTCTGCTGCATTGTTTTAAAAGACATGGATGGCTTTTGATGAAGCATGTAAAATAAGTAGAATCAGAAGATGAAATTAACACGCAAATTCATTATTATGGTGAATTAGCTTTCCTAAGCTGACACAAAATGTAGTTAAAATTTTAAGTATAGCTTATAAACTGTCTTGAAGAACAGTGTGCAATTCACTGGTAGGGAAGAGGAGTAACAAACAGAGAATTTCCTATAAGCCTTCTACCTTAGTCACATGTTTGGGCATCTATCTAATTTTGAACAGAATTGCCCCGATTTTGATGTATTAATGTGCAGATGTAGCTTGTGATACAAACTAAAAAAATTCCAGGGCTTTCTCTTTCCTGTTTTAATTAGAAATTACATAAACTTATTCTGATACTGTGAACGTAGAAATTCGTTCTAGTACTAATGACCCTTTAAAATGTTAGATAGAGCATTGGCCTGGCTGAATCAGTGGACACTCTAGGGCATTTTTCCCCCCCTTTTATCTCTAACTTTTAAATCAATGTCAGGTTGAAATGAAAAGAGGCCGGTAAATAAACGGCTTGCTGCTGTCTTACTTATGTGGTCCCTAGGAACAAATATCTCTAGTTCTTCTAATACTTGAGAGCACCACGAAGGCACAAGAATCACCACCAGCATTTCACTGTTGTTGAGTCCTGACCAGGACAAGGAGTTGACTTTTTAAGGTTGTTTTTCTCCGAGTGAATTTATTGAGGACTGACATGTATTAAATAATATCTTTGGTATAATGTTATTTTTTTTCTCTAGAGGTTTTCATTAACATTTAAAAGCGAGTCATTTTTCTTTTTAAATAAGGATCTGCCATGATATCTAAAATTCGAACAGGAAAATACAAGTGTGTATATATATATGTGTGTGTGTGTGTATGTTTGTATGTCTGTATCACCTATGTATTGATAATTATAGATATAGATGTGTATATATATGTATAGATGTATAGAGATATATAGAGATACACATACACACACACACACACGATTCTGGGAAGATAGTTAATGAGAAGAAAATCATTTAGCCGTTGCTTGAACTTTCCAGCAAAAATTCCTCCAAGAGCACCTCTGTTTCTGCCTTCATTCATTCATTATTTATGCCAGCCATATTCTTCTCTGCCAGAGATCACTTTCCTGATTGATGGCATCTGGAGTCCTCTCCACAAAGGTATTTTAAAGACTGTATAAGGAAAGATGACTTTTTCTTTTTCCTCGTCCCTCAATATTTAATAACTCTTAGACCCTACAGCTAATAGCCTCCCCTGGTTCCCTTCTCTTTTGTTTCCCATCTCATCCAAATGTGCTGGGCATTTGCTATTGCCCATCTCTTTAAAGAAAGCAACCTTTTATTTCTCAGTCAGAATAAATCAAAGGGAAACCACACCTGGTAGGTGATGATAGGGAGTCGCAAATACAAATTGCCCATGAGAAGGCCAGTTTTAAACCACATTAGGGAGACTCGGTGGATTCCATTTAAGTATAAATGTGAGTGGATATGTTGCTTTTGTCTCTCTCTTTATTCTGCTGAGCAGTTTCCTTCAAGCCTTTAATTGCCCCCTACACCCTAATTAATACCTGCCCCAAATCTTCCTTGTCCTAAACCACCTTCCTGAGCCGGGTGACCAATAGCTGTTCTTGACACTTAGCATGTTCTAAAGTAAACTCTTGCTCTTTTCTTGCCCACCAGGTTTCCTTCCACTGTTCCCTGTGTTACTGACCTGAATGTCCCTTCTCCCAGTTCTTCAGATGAGCAACTCTCCTGTCCCTCATCCTCACCATCAACAGCCAGTCCTGATGATTCCATCTCCTAAACTCCTGTCCAGTTTGACCATTTTCTTTTAAGCCTGGTCCAAGTGTCTTCCATGTGGACTATGGTGGTTGTCTCTTTCCTGATCTCTGACTAGCTCCCTCTTGCTGCCCTTTAATACATTTCTCTGTGTACATGGAATCTTTGTTTTGTTGTTACTGTTTCAAATCTCAAGTGTGATGTGTCTGATACTCACCACAGGCTTCCCATTCCCTTGAGGAAAAAGAAATGATCCTTTAAATCACAGTATTCTTGGTTTGGTCATCCAGGCACACCCACCTCATAGCTTTCCCCTCACATCCTCACATCCCTTGGGCTCTCTGCCTTCTTTCAGTTTTCAGGAGTTGTCATGTCCCCAGGGCCTTTGCATGTGCTGCTATGTCTGCCAGCATCTGTCTTATGCACCCCCATCCCTACCCCTCCGGTGCCAGTCCCAGACCTCATTAATTCCTGTTACGGATTTTCATGGTGTGTTTTTTCTTTCCTTCAGAGTGCTCAGCTCACCGTGAATGATCCCTCTATTTATAGGATTGTTAACGAAACTCTAGGGTCCGTGAGAGAAACATGTACGCCTTACTTGACATTTTCCAGCACTTACCACAGGTGTACACATTTGTTGAGGAAATGAATGTGTAATGCTTTTAATATTTTCTATACAAAATTGTTAATTTCTATATATTTTGATGTACTTAGATATCAGTCCTTCCAGTGCTGCCTGTACGGATGGAGACATCTCACATGGAACCAGTATATTTCTTCCAGAAATTAAAACTGATTACTCTAAAGATAGTTTTTTTCCTTCTTCAGTATAATAACTAAGATAACTCTGAAGAGTTGGCTGCCATCTACAAAGGACTTCCCCTGAGTTACTTCATTTGAAATAACAGAAAAGATGTGATATAGAAGACATGGTGTGCTGTAGTCATTTGCTGGTGTTCACAGACATGTGGCATAATCCAGCCTTGAACCTTGTCTTTTGGTCCAAGACCAGATGCCTCTTTGTGCAAAGTTGCCTCTTAAATGGCACGTTCCAGGTACACCCCTCTAGACCTGTTTCTGTGATTCTGTTATTCATGCGTATTTTGTATGCTGTGTTCCCCTATATTGAATGGAATGCTTTAGGTGCAGTTACATAATGATTTTTATAATCTTAGGTCATCATAGTTTCTGCCTATTTCTCACATTGTGGTTTGCTTTTTAAAAATAATTATAAATCTAATTTATATTGTATTATAAGCATTTACTCAATTGATTGCCTGGCACTGTTTCTGAGGCTGAGGTCATCTGCCTTTATCTTCTGAATATTTATGTTATTTACATTTAAAGGTGACGCCTTAACAGTATGAATTTATCTCCTCTCATTCTTGATAGTAAAAATGTGTTGGTTTCTCCTATTTCTCTTAAAAAACCAGAGCCCATTGTCAATCATATACCAATGCAGATATATTGCTTTGAAGGTCATGTGACTCTGAGAGCAGGTTAAGGAAGTAGGATGTTAATAAGCATTTACAACGTGCATTGTTATAGTCACCTGATAGGAATGTCAGCATTTATTTATTCAGTACAGATATTTATCCAGTCCTGACATGCATCAAGTCCTTGGGGAAAAATAATTGGTAGTATTTATTGAGCTCTTACTGTATGCCTAGCACTGTTTTAATTATTTTATAGGTGTGAACTCATTTAGCCTTAATAACAATGCAAGCCGAAGGTACCACTATTTCTGCTGACTTACCAATGAGGAACTGAAGCACAGGTTCAGCAACTAGTTCAAAGTCAAGTAGGGATGTGGATCTAGAAACTCTTGCTCTAAAGCATGTGCATACAACCATTAAGCTGGGCTACCAAGAGGAATCAGTAGCAATTCTTATGGGGGATCAAATGAACATAGTAATAAAGGACAGTGTGGTTTTTAAAAAAGGAATTGACTACAATTTTTTGTGATTATTTATTTAATTGCCTTGAGATTTTGGCATACGTGGTTCATCTAGTCAGTCCTTAAATAATGTGTAAGCATTAATCAAGATTTCTTATTTTTAGGACTTCTCAATTCAAGTTATTCAAAAAAGTTTTAATTATTTTTGGGTTCAGGAAACCATCCCAGTGATAGTCCCCCTACTTCATCCCCCTTGATAAGGTGATCCTCCCTTCCATCCTACTCCCTGTGACCCATCCTACATGGAAGGGGTATTGTCATTACCATTCTGTTCAGGAGAGTGAAGGCAATTTCCTGTGGTCACATAGCTACTAAGCGGTAACAAAATGTTTGCAGACTCAGACCTTCTGCTCTGTTTGTTACAAGTCTCCCACAGTTCAAATCCTTTCCCTGCCACTTCCTAACGGTGCCCTGAGGCTAGGGATTTAATATTTGTGTGCTTCAGTTTCCTCATTTGTAAAATGAATGTAAGAATAACTAAGGGTGAAAATTAAATTAGATAATTTGTTTAAAGCGCACAGAACATGGCCTGTTTTGCAGTAATTGTTCAATAAAAATACCTCCTCGGCGACCTACAGACCTGTTTGTTTTTCTTTTCCCTGCTGGTATGCTAGGTGGGTTTTGAAGAGGAATTTTGCTTTTTCATTCTAAGCTTTAGGGCTCATTCATTTACCTTTATATTTTTGCATTAGCCAGCTGCTCCTTTTCTTCAAGACTGTTATAAACTACAGTGTTTAGCTACCTGCTCTTTTCCCATGTAGACTGATTAAACTGGTTAGTACTAAAAGTAATAATATTGGATGCCTTTTTCAAAACTGCTTGAGGATGAAAAGATTACCATTGCAGAAATCCCCTGTTGTTTTTAGAAACAATTATTTCATAGGAACACTGAAAGTAAAACTTAGAGAAGGACTTTAAGTATAGTGAAACACAGTTGTGAAACCATTTTAACTATGTGCAGAAACATTCAGAAGAAAATAGCAATTAAATAATAACATAATTTCTTTGGGAAGGAGTATGACACACGTTTAAAAGAAGTCATCAGTTTCTCTCTGAACCAGTTCTGAGAGTTAAAGCTATTGCTAAGTGAACCACTGAGAATTGTTTCATATATAATCTTTTTAAAAAATTTTTAAAACATATTTTATTTATTTATTTGTCAGAGAGAGAGAAAGAGAGAGAGAGCAAATGCAGGCAGAGGTAGAGAGAGAAGCAGGCTCCCCGCTGAACAAGGAACCTGATGCAGGACTCGATCCCAGAACTCTGGGATCATGACCTGAGCCAAAGGCAGCAGCTTAACCAACTGAGCCACCCAGGCATCCCTCATATATAATCTTTAGTAGGGAAGTAGATTCTATTTCATAAGGTTGGCTGTGCTTCTGAAGATCAAGAAATAAGGTTTTGATATTTGCTTGTTTTATTTTTTTAAGGTGAATAGGCACTTAAGTATATAATTCAAGAAACAAATTGTAGGTCCCTGTACTTCATGTAGTTCAAATTGTAATTTAAAATTTTCAGCCTCTGATTGTAGAAAAATAAGCAAGAAGACATCCATACAGATAGAAAAGTAAATTCAAATATCTTTTTTTGAGGGGGAGCTCTTGGGTGGCTCAGTCAGTTGATTATCCAACTCTTGATTATAGCTCAGGTCATGATCTCAGGGTTGTGGGATTGAGCCCTGTGTCAGGCTTTGTGCTCAGTGGGGTGGGGGATTGCAGTGCAGAAGGAGAGTCTGTTTGAGGATTTTCTCTCTCCCTCTCCCCTCACTGGCTTTCTCCCTCTATCATAAAATCTTTAAAAATAAATGTCTTTTTTTTTTTTTTTAAAGCTGGTATCAGGTCTAAATATGTTTTCATTAGAATCACAGTTGTTCAAATATAGTCTGAAGACCCCTGGCGGTTCCAAGACCCTTTCAGAGGTCTGTGAAGTAACCACAATGCCAAGACATTTGGTCTTTTTCACTCTCCTTCCCTCACAGGTGCATGGTGGAACTTTCTAGAGGCTTCATGATGTGTGATGATGTCATCACTCCAACAGCTAATGTGAGGTGCTCTGTGCATTGTCGTGTTCTGAAATGACCTGTCTGAATTTTTATTGTGCGAGATATTTACTGATGTAACCCAAACACACGCTCTTTGGGATCCTCAATAATTTTTCCAAAGCATCACAGTGCCCTGAGACCAAAATATTTGAGAACCTCTGCTTTAGAAAAATAACTTCAGACAGAGGAGGCAGTCATCTTGCAGGTGCTGCTGGTGTCCAGCCAGTTGAAGATAGGGAACTACACACATGGTGGTAGACATTTCATTTTCATTGCCCATTGCATTACTGGATATGTGTCTTGTAACCACTGGCTCCCAGGTTTTGTGTCAGTCTCCCCCACAAGGACACCAGCCCCGTGAGTGTGAGGGCTCTGCTGCTTGGTCCAGGGCCACCTCTCCAGTGCTTACAACAGTATCCACGAGCCCTCCCCCTTCACAGCATGTCTTATTGAAGGAATGGATTTTAAACCGCAACATTGAAATCTGTATGACGATGTGCTAATTGCAGGATGCGTGTCCATTCTGTCCCATTCTGCCAAAGTGGGGTTCCTTGCCCAGGCCACGTAGCTAGTCCCCGGCAGCTCAAGGACTGACACGGTCTGTGGATCTCACTGCCTGCCCTCTGCCTGAACAACTCTCTCGTGGCTCCTGGCTCAGGTCAGGTAAGTCACAAGAGTGGCAGGCACCCCAAAGGGAAGGAATTCAGTCTAGAGAGTTCCAGGGGAAGGTGGCAGGCAGGATCTTGTGTCAAGTTTGGGCCCGAAAAGAGGCCCTGGAGGTGGCTGGGTAGACTGACTCTGTGACAGAGGCAGGCCACTTCCTGGCTGGTTTCATGCTTTTTGCTTGTGGGGCAGGACTCTGCAGTTTGAGAAGGGAGAGGGCTCCAGAGCTGGGCAGCTCAGATGGGAGTCCCGGTTCTTTCAACTGCTGGCTGGGTAACCTTTGGCAAGTTGCTCAGGCTTCCCCATGTTCTGTATAAAGTGAGTGCAGTGATAATATTTCATCTGCCTCATAGGATTGTTTGAGATTGATTGAACTAAAGAGATAGCGTAACCAGACAGTGCGTGGTACTAGCAAATGCTACGTATGTTCATGGAAACGCGAGCTGTTTTTTCACTGGTGACTGTCTGGGACTCATCAGTGTTGACTGAGAGCAAAAGAGGTGAATCCAGTTTCCAACAGAGTCTGAGGCTGGGTTGTTAGGACGGTGTGGCTGAGCGGCTAGCCCACAGGCTCAGGAAGCAGACTTTGTCTACTTACTTGCTGTATAATCTTGAATTATTGCCTCTTTGTGCCTTAGCTTCCTTCTCTGGGAGACAGAGAAGAGTGCTCACCTCCATGAATGACAGAAAACGGTGAGTTAATGAATATAAACTGTTTAGAGGAGTGTCTGGACCACAGTAAGTAACTTGACATAGTTCATGCTGTGTAATCGAATTATGTCTTCAGTGATTGGAGAATATAAGTTCAGTCCAATTTCGAAAATCAATCAAAGAAGCGGCAAAATTGTAATTATTTGAGACAGTAAGATTTTAAATAGGTTAATTCAATTACAGTAAAAATAATGAACGAATGGGGCTCCCACAGTTTGTACAGAAGTGGATAGAAAATTTATAAAGAGGGCAAAACCCTGTGCATGGGTTCGTGGGAGGAAGGGTCAGTCTTCTTTTTTTTACCGCATGGCTCCATAGTGCATGAGGGAGTGAGAAGGGCTGGGCCAGAGCTGCGGCCAAAAGGTCTGATGTTGATAGGTAGGAAGCTCTCACCCTGTCTCTTTTCCTTTCTTTTCTCCTTCTTTTCTTCCCCCTAAATTCCTCAACGTTGAAGAGTGTAAATGAGAAACACCGTAGGACTGGCAGTCTGGAAACCAGAGTCTGCTGTAACGAACAGGGTGACCCTAGACAAACCACTTGAACTCCTGGATTCTGGTCTCCTCATTTGGAAAGAGAAAGGGCAAATTGAATTAAATTGAATTAAAATTGGAAATTTTAATTAAAATTAAATTGAATTAAAATCCCTTCGTAGGCTTGCTCCGGGAATTCACTTAAGCTATCCAGAAATACTGGGACTTCCTGGACTGAAATTGGGAATTCAGGTGGTCTAACACACATGCTTGGGCCCACCCCCTCAGAGGGCTCTGGATATCCCAAATGCAACATCTGGAGATCCCCAGGAACAAAGGTCCTCCTGACCCGGTGGCCTGGCAGCCCCGGGAGGACAGCCTGAGGAGAGTCTGTGAGCTGTGTCCTAAAGCAACGCGGACTTAACAAAGTAGGTCCTTGTCTTAACACAGGCATCACTCCCTGTGAACAATGCCCTTCAGAGCTTCGTCTGTCCTCTTGGCCTCCTCATCCAGACCTCATCAGGACACCTGTGCTCATGGTCCCGTCATTCATCATGTTTTAAAATTATCGTCTTAATCCTTTGGCTATTTTCAACTTTCTGCCTTGAGATATGCACCCCCCTGGACGTAGGTTTGCGTACCATTTGTGAAGCATCATGGCAGACAGAGACCCCCTCCCTATCCTTGCCCTCTCAGTTAATGAGGGATATTTCCTCCTTGTTTCTTATTTTTGTTCTTGGTGAAATAAACCAGAATTTCCTCAAATAAGTTTGGCTTTGAAACTCAGTGGCGCGTTCCTTATCTTCATTCACTAAGATGTCCGTACCATTTGCTGCCTCTCTGCCTGGAGTATGTCGTCTGTTGTGAGCGATGGCGCCCTTTCTCCGTGAGGCTGTGACTCCGTTTCTTTTCCTTCCACTTCCTTCCTTCTTGACTGCCTCCCTTTGTCCTGTCCGTAGCTCTTACTTTTTCTTTCGAAATACTCTTCCTCGTGTTGAAAAACAAAATCCAAACACGTGGATCGAAAGATCGGACTGGCTTTATTCAGCCATGTTGTGAGGGTCCGTTTAGCAAGGAGAAAGGAGCTCCAAGGGGCTGGACAACATGGAAGGTTTTGTAGGAAGGAGGGTGAGGTAAGAAAGTTATTAGCAAAATTAAAGATTGGTTCAGGCAAGGTCACCTTCCTTGAGAGGGGGGAAGGTGAGGGGGTCTTAAAAGGTAGATTACCTCATCTTCAGGGGATGGAGAGCGTCCATATGACAAATATCCTCACCAGTCCTGATCAGAAAGTTCCTGACGGACAGGTGAAGACTGTATTGTAGAAGGTGGGGGGGTGATGGCGTGGTTGGAACTGCAATTGATTAGTTATTAAGTCCAGATTTGGTGACCTGGCTTAAGTGAAATTGTTTGAGCCTATAGGTTTCTTTTTGACACTTGGAAATTGTGTCTATGAATAGCTTCATCCCCCTTAAGCAGATGACTTCCAAATCCTAGATTTTGATATTTAGATTTTTTGTTTCTCTCGGTTAGTTATGTAATCATTCACTAGATATTTATTGCCTACCTGGGGCAGTGTACCATGTTGGTGCTAAGAATATGAAGAAAGGTAAATTTCTCTAATTTCAGCAGTTCTAATGGATTCGAATTGAAGTGACAGACACCCACTCTGATAAAACCAACCCAAAAAGACGGCGCTAGAGTATTTTAAAAACTACTTTTGGAATATGGGGGACTAAATAAATCTCCAAGGGCTATCAAAGAAAGGCTTCCCAGACAAGAGGTCATGGGAGGTGGGTCTTGGAGGTTGAGTAGGAGTTTATGAGCTATGACATCCCCAGACTTCCTTCCGTTGTGTTTTTCTGATGTGCTCCTGTCACCTCAAGCTCAACATATCACATTCTCCCATCTTTCTCCCTAAATTATATCACCCACTTGACTTTGCTATTTAATTCTTCCCCTGAGTCATTCAGGGAATACACTGTAGGCATTTTAGGGTCTTTTCTCTTTATTGCTCTATAGTCACACAGAGTCATCCCCATTCTTCGTTTGGCTCTTCCTTCAATCATGCCCACTGCCCCGGTCAGCTCATACACTGTCACTTGCTGTCTGGGTTATGGCAGTGGACTCCTAGCTGGCCGGTCTGTTGGAGGTCACCTTCCCCATTTAATCTGTCTTTGGAGTCATTGCCATATCAATCTATAAATACATTTTATTTTGTCACTCATCTATTCAAAAATAATGGCACCCTGACATTTGTTCAGTGCTTAGTTCATAAAGTGCCTTTCTTTATTTTTTATAAAAGATTTTATTTATTCATTTGACAGAGAGAGAGAGTGCGAGCACACAAGCAGGCAGAGAGGCAGGCAGAAGGAGAGGGAGAAGTAGGCTCCCCGAGGAGCAGGGAACCCTATGAGAGGCTTAATCCCAGGACCCTGGGATCATGACCTGAGCCAAAGGCAGAAGCTTAATGGACTCAGCCATCTAGGTGCCCCTAAAGTGCGTTTCTTTGTTTGCTTGATTTACTTCACTCAGCATAATCCCCTCCAGTTCCAACCATGTTAATGCACATGGTGGGTATTCAAAGCAATAGCATGGTGGACCTTAGCGGAAGGGAGGGAAATCTAAATAGGGAGAAATCAAAGAGGGAGCCAAGCCACGAGAGACTGTGGACTCCGGGGAACAAACTGAGGGTTTCAGAGGGGATGCGGTAACCGGGTGATGGGTATTAATGAGGGCACGGGATGAGCACTGGGTGTTATATGCAACTAATGAATCACTGAACACTACATCAAAAACTAATGATTTACTAACTGCACATAATACAAAAAAAGAATTTACATTTTATAATCATCACATTTTTTGCTGTGGGATTAAAAGTTATTTGAAACATTTTTAAAAAGTGCATTTCTTTAAACGATCTCATTTAATTATGAAAACAATCTTGTGAAGAAAATACTATACTTGCCTGTAAATCTCTTAAATTTACGATCTGGTAGTCTGTGAGCTCCTGGAGGCAGAGAGGACATTTTGTTCATCTTTGCATCCTCCGTACGTAGTACTTGGTACCAGAAATGATGTCCAGTAAATGTTGTGCTGTGTATTTCTTTCTCCCTACTATCTGCACATCACATGTGCCCCCAAACTATTGTGATCATAAGTCATTGAGATTAAGTCATAAAAAGGGCAGTTTTCCTCCTGTTTCAGTGCTGATGCTGTTTGTCCGTGCACTGTCTGTGCACTACTCAGCAATCAGTCACCGCCTTAAGCCAGGACAGTCACTGTTGCTGGACCGCCCTGGAACCTCAGGGTCCCTAGTGGGCTCTGAATGTCCAGTGCTGTCTAGACTCAGAATGACTCCTTGTGATTTGCTTTCCTTAATTAGGCAATCAAAGACCTTTGGCTTTTTATATCATTCTTTTTTTTTTTTAATTTATTTATTTGAAAGGGAGAGTGTGTGAGCTGGAGGAGGGGCAGAAAGAGAAGGGAGTGGGAGAAAACCTCAAGCAGACTCTCCATTGAGGTCATTGTCGTGACCTAAAGGTCATGACACCCTTAGGTCATGACACTGAGCCAAAACTGAGATTCGGACACTTATGCAACTCAGCCACCCAGGCACCCCTTTTGTATCATTCTTAATATCAGACTCAATTTACTTGCCTTGAGTGGTTTTCAGTGATGCTACATGATAGTATGGACCTAGAGAGTCTAAATGCTCTAGTTTTGCATGTGTAAAAATGTGGGGTTACTAATGTGGCTTATAATTTGTTCTCTTTATTTCCAGATCTTATTTCCTGAATTTATAAGAAAACTGGTTGTAGAAGTGATAATATTAAAAAAAAAAAAATTAGGGGAGCCTGGGTGGCTCAGTTGATAAGCATCTGCCTTCTGCTCAGGTCATGATCCCAGGGTCCTGGGATCTAGCCCTGCATCAGGCTCCCTTCTCAGACAGGAGTCTGCTAGTCTCTCTCCCTCTCTCTCTCCCCCTGCTTGTGTTTGTTCCTTTGCTGTGTCTGTCAAAAAATTCAATAAAATGTTAAAAAAAATTTTTTAAAAACGTCAGTGGAGTAGGACAGTTTGGATCTGAATCTGTAAGAATTTGAAATTTTGCAACCTGGCAACACAGAGCAGCCAGAAACTGTACTCCTGTCTGATAGGGACCAATTTGCATAAAAAGAGTAAATAGCTTTTTTGGTCGGTATTTGCCTTAGGAAACCATAGAACATAATCTATCTTGCATTTTATTTTTTTCTTCATAATCTATCTTGTATTTTAAGAGGCAGTTTGCTGACATGAAGAATATGATGAACCAGCAAATGACTTGGAAATGTGCTTGACTTTGCAATAACAATTGAAGTTTGTTCTTAGTCAAAATAAAAAGCTTTTGGACACGTCAGGCTTTCTTTCCAAGAGCCACTGCTGCCATCTGCTGGTCTGCATTCAGCAGCAAACTTCTAAATGGAGGATGACAGGGTTCAAGAAGATGTTCCTTTGAGGGGGAAAAAATCATCATCTTCTAATTTAATTATGTTTTAAAAATAGAAGTAAACACTAAAGTGAGATGAGGTTACAAATACATCACTTAGAAAAAATAACTTTTTCTAGATCTTGGACAAAAATAGAAGATAAAGCAGGGATTTGCCCTGGGTCCCGGGAAAAGTCATACCTTTTTCTGTAGAGGAAAAGTATCAGAAGTGTGGGAAACATACTTCCATGGATGAAGTCAGGTTGTGTGAAGCAGGGATAGATTTGAAGTGTGGCAAGTTCCAAACCTAAGCACTGTGCGTGTGGATGAGGGCAAACTGGACTGGGTAGTGGTAGAGGAAGGGCCCTGGGGGACCAGAGATGGGCAGGAAAGGCCTTCTCAGCCAGTGCCGCTCAAACATGAGCTGCATCAGAATCCCCCAGAAGGCTTGATCAGATGAAGATAGTTGGGCCTTATCCAGTGATCGAACTGAGAGATGTTTAACAGCTGGCTCTTTGGGAAAAAGACTTTGATTTGTAGCTGATACCCACAGCGTAAGTTCTCCGATTGCAGCTGATTTCAGGCTACCCACCGGACACCACTAAATGCCGCGTCAGGAGGAGATGCGCTGTAATATACCAGCATACAGGTTTCTGCTGTCCACTTGCGCTAGGTGCAAATAACCTCCGGGGCAGAGCTAACAGTAAAAGGTCATGACTGTATCAGGAAGCACTGAATTTCGAATATTTTTTGTTCCCATTCCAAATGCAATCCATCTGCTTGAAAGCTTTGATAGCTTGGTATTTAGCCGTGGTTGTCTTTAACAATCAGCTGGTAGAATTCTGGAAATTTCACAGTCCGGTCTCCAGTGTGGGTGGGAGCTGTCTCCAGCGCACAACGGAGTCCATCTCCAGAGTGGCCGGAGTAGATTTCCGGAGTCTGGGGTGGGGTCCAAGATTTGCCTCTGCCCCATTCCCAGATGATGCCAGGGCAGCTCTCCAGGGCCCATCCGAAGCGCTACGCTAGAATGGAACCCTGGAAAGTGACGTGACAGGTGTTGAGTTTGGGTGGGGAAGGGAGGTTCTCTGAGAGGGGAACATTTGAACAGAGCCCTGAACCACGGGACAGCTCCAGTCTTGGAAAAGCTGGGATCAAAGGCACCATGCAGGACTTGCCTTGCATGATGGGAGCAGGTTCAGCTCCTCCATTGTAATGGAGGTGGGCAGTTATTATGGGACTGTGAAGCGAGGCAGTCGGGCCCTGTGGGATTGCTGCCTTTCTCTCCCGGGGGGAGGGCAGGCTCCTCAGCAGGAGGTGGGGAAGGGTGTTGTGTATTTGATATGCAAAATAGCCATTCTGGAGTGGGAGAGAAACAGATCCTTCCAAGGCAGTCTATTTAGAATTCGACAAATGTTAAGTGGCCTTTGGAGATTTTTGGTTATGAATGTAAAGTGAGATCAATTGGCAAGGCATGTCATTTTCTCTAGTAATACTGAGTTGCCAGGACGCTGGTGCACAAGAGGCGGGTCATGGAGGAGCCGGAGCTTGGTCAGATGGGAATGATGGAGGAAGGGATCTATGCAGTGATTAAGGGCGCTGGTGAGGCATCTGAGTTATGTGAGGAATTAAGAACGTAGGGGACCTCGATGCCCGAATGGTGGGAAAGTGGGAGCCTCACTCATCTGAGGGCTGAGAGAAGTGCAGGAATTGTTGGAAAGGTCAGAGAGATGGATGCTTGAAGTGTTTTCTTTAAACACTCAAGTTTTTTTTTCTTCTTCTCTGCTCTCATCATAATAATACACTTTAGCCCAACACAGTATTTAAGATACTTTGTGAGATCCTGGGAAACTGCTGTATTATAATAATTTTCTTTGCTTGAAGTTCAAATAAGTTAATAGTGATAATGATACTAACTTGTCCCCCAGATTATTAATGCCAAATGACATACCAAATAGGAGGGGGATTTGTGTGAGAGCACAGCGGTGTTAGCACCCAGCAGCCGGACAGGAGTTTCACATCACTTTATAGCTGTGTGGCTCAGGCCACAACACAGTAGCTCTGAGCCTCAGTTTTCTCGTCAGAGAAGTGGGTCTGATAGTTTCCCCCATGCCGTGTTGTAAGAGTTAATAATGTATGTAAATCATGGCACAGTGCCTGGCTCTTGGGAAATGGCAGCTTTATTCTTATTCCAGTATCATTAGACCTTGAATACAAATACTTAGGGGAGAGTTTTAGCTTCTTTCTCTGAAATACACCACCCCAAGGGAAATCGAGTATGTTGGATCATATCAATGAGATGTGTATGAAGACGGTGAGAAAATTGGTGACTCAGTATTTTGCCCCAGCTCCTGTGATTGTTTGGGGAAAAACAGGGACTTCAGAACACGACCAGAAAGATTAATAGCAACCGAATGGGAGAGAGATTCTTTTCCTACAGTACTCGGTTACCATAAATGAAGAGCTCCTTTCTCTTTGTCCAAATTGATATGTCCCTCTGTTGGTTTTATAGAACTAAATTTTAATCTGTGTTCATTTTCATAATCTTTTTTCATCAGTTTGTTTCTCTCTGTTGCCTTTTTAATCAGGAAGCTTAGAAACAAATCACAGATCTTGAAGGAGAATCTTATTTGAGAGCTCTTTGAGCTAAGATATGCAAATTAAACCAACAGTGAGATAATGGTTTTTATGTCTGGAATAGGCAAAGTGAGTGAAAAGAAAATGATAATACTCAGTAGGGGAGAACGTGCAGTGAATCCCTGCTTGAAGGATTGTAAATTGGTACCATCTTCCTGAAAATCTGTTTGGTAATACAGCAAGTCATAAAAATGCCCATGTATTTTGATGCAGCAATTCTACATTTAAGAATATATTCTAAGGAAATAGTTAAATGGTATTGGATAAGGATTTAGGAATAAATATATTCATTACAATGGAAATAGCAAAATAAATAAAGGGGAGATAAACCAATGTCTAGCCGTAGGAGAATGATTTTAAAATGATGACACGTCCATATGATGGCAAATGTTGTGAGATTGAATTTTTTTTCTCAAACTGGATAAAAAACAGAATGTTTCTCATGATTTCAAGTCTATAAATAATAAGCACAGAAAAATGTATCGAAATAAATCCATCATAACATGAACCATTGTTATTCTAGTACAGTAGAAAATTAGATGATTCTCCCTTTTTAAAGCCCCTCTACATTTTCCAAATACTTCACAGTAACGATGTATTGTTTTTGTTTTAAAGATACAACATTAGAGATGTTGAACTTATTGATTAGAAGGTAGAAGACTAGATTCTTCCACTTTTCAATGCCCATTTTGCTTTCAACAGTTGGATTCCTGCCATCCCTTCTCTCCTGGAACTGCTCCACTTTTTTTAAAGCATCTATCTATCCATCCGACAGAAAGAGAGAGAGTACAAGCAGGGGGAGCAGCACAGGGAGAGGGAGAAGCAGGCTCTCTGCTAGATCCCAGGATCCCAAGATCATGACCTGAGCCGGAGGCCAATGCTTAACTGACTAAGTCACCAGGCGCCCCGGGAATTGCTCTTTTAGAGGTTGTTTCTTCGTCCCTCCAGCTCCACTGCCCCCAGTCTCCCTAATTTCTCTTCATCATCTTACACCATCGGTTATCCCTTTATTCCTTGTTAATACCGGCTTTATTTAGACATAATTCACATACAATAAAATTCACCCTTTTAACATGTGCAGGCACTCCTTTATTAAAATACCCATCTTTTTAAATTTCTATGGGCACTATCCTAGTTTGTTTGTTTGTTTGTTTGAGTCACTGCGTATCACCCATCTGCCAGGCACCTGTTCTCCTAACTTTACTCTGTCTGCCGTTCCTCTTCAGTCCACTTTGCTGGGTCCTCTTCCTTTGCCCAGCCCTCAAACATCAGCATCTGTGAAGCCCTTTTCTCTCTCTCAGCCTTGTGCCGGTAGCTGGTCCAGTAGATGCTCTCAGCTCACCTCAGCCCAGTGTATCTCCCGAGTCCCTTCACCCACACACACCACGAAGGCCTGCGAGCTTGCAGGTCCACGGCTAAACTTGCCTTTCCGTGTTCCCAGCCTGACATTTTCATTCCCATGCCTCTTTCTGTATTTCAAACCTGATTAATGCTGTCGCAGTCCTACAAGTCAGTCACAATAGTTCTAGCACACGTGATTATGATTGTTTTTCCTTTACTTTCCTATTTAATGTATCTTGTTGCTATCACTTTCAAGCCGCGCCTATAACCAGTGCCTTGGTTTTGCCCTTGTTACCTTGGCGTCTCTCAGATGGGCAAAGCAGTCATCTTTGGGGAGCCTGTCTCTATTTGCCACACAGATGCCAGAGTCATTCTCCTGATGATAGTCCTGGTTATATTGCTTTTCTGCTCCCAAACAAGTCTATCAAAATAAAGTTCCAGCTTCCTGGCTCAGGAGACATACCAGACATATATGATCTGATCCCAGACTACTTTTTCAGGCTGGCATACACCATAGCATCCTGGAACTCAACTGCTCTCCAGCCCAGTTTGAGAATTCATGATCCCTGGGCACACCGCCTTCACTTACCCATCACAATGCACTACTTTCTACCATCCACTTTCTCCTCCGTCTCTACTCATTAAAATATGGCCCATTTTCCAAGACGAGTTCAAAGGATCCACCTTCTAGGAAGTCCTTTGTCATTTCCCTAACCATGAGTAACCTTTCCCACCTTTCATTCCCATGGCTATTTGTCTAGAAGCTTCTAGCACTTGCCGGACTCTACAAGGCCTTTGCAATTTTGCCATTTGTGTTGATTTCCCTCTTACGCTAATGGAGCCACTGTGCCTTATTTCTCTTTGTATGATTCATGATATTGGCACAGGGTGCTTCGCAAAACGAACGCTTAATATATATTTGGCATCAAAAGGGAACTCAACATACTGGTATTTTCATCTTTAATTTGATTTCTAATGCACAGTGTTCAGAGCCCCCTGAATTGTCAGATTACCCCACCGCCTTGCCACCTTCCAATATCTGGAAGTTTTGAAATAGTAACAAGCACCTAATTACTCTTTTTGAGGGCCAAGTGGCTGGCTTCATGGTCTTGTCACCAGAACCAAACTGATGGGAAAACACTCTAGGACTGGTCACCTAGCTTTGTCTGGGCTCCACTCTTTGCCCCAACCCACCAGTGATACCAGATAACACTTCTCCCTCATTCAAGGAAGCCACATTTCCCCTATGCCAGGGGTTGGTCTGGCCAGTTTGGTGAGCAGAAGTAGTTTGAAACCGGGTGCTCCGCTCTGCAACCATGAAGAGAATTCATTTCCCAGAATCTTCACCTGTTAGGATCCTCAGCAGGTGGCAAAGAGAAAAGACAGGAAAGGGGCATTTGGTGCTCACTACCGGAGTCAACTTGGACCTAAAATATCCATCAACATATGCTCTTGAAGGTTTTTTTTACAGCCCTCCAATTAAAAACAAAAACAACACTCTTAGATATCAAATTGCACTCAACACTGTTGTTCCATTGTAATGATTTCCTTCAGTGGTTTCTTCCAATTAAACCAATCCACAAGTTGTAAGAGGACTTTTAACCGCCCTACAGAACTGAAGGGAATTTTCCACCTAATCTAAGCAGGAAACCTATCTCAATTTCCTAATTTAATTAACCTAATTAATGTATGTAAGTACTGACTATTAATGTGTTTCCAGGATGTAATTTGTTCTTTAAAAGACGCACACACTTCTGTTCTTGTTTTATTTTCATTCATTCATTCATTTATTTCATTCATTTCATTCAGTTTGTCTCTGAGAAGCAGGCTCCCTGCTGAGCAGGGAGTCCAATGTGGGGCTCAATCCCAGGACCCTGGGATCATGACCTGAGCCGAAGGCAGAGGCTTTAACCCACTGAGCCACCCAGGCACCCCTCTCTGAGAATCTTTTGACTCAATGCTACCTCTTTCCTCCTGGGAATTTTTAAAATACATATAATGAAGTTTTTTTTTAAGATTTTATTTTTTATTTGACAAAGAGAGAGAGACAGTGAGAGTGGAAATACAAGCAGGGGGCGTAGGAGAGTAGGCTTTCCGCTGAGCAGGGGGCCTGATGTGGGGCTGGATCCCAGGACCCTGGGATCACAACACGAGCCAAAGGCAGATATCCAACAATTAAGCCACCCAGGCACCCCTATAGTGAAATTTTGTTTCTCTTTATTTACTTATATAATCTACTCGTATCAGTGAAAGTGCTTTTCTTTAGTAAAAGTTAAATCTTTGATACTACCCGATGTATTCATTACACCTTACTAGAACAGCAATTCTGGCTAAAGAGAAAAGACATTTTTAACATGAAGAAAAGGGATTATATATAAGAACACAAAATTAAGGAATTTCTTTATAATTTATTCTTGGCTCATTTGGTTCTAAGTTATTTAGAAATTTGAAACATGTGCAATAGTACATAGAATGGACAACTTCATTAATTCCTCTTGATAACTGTATAGGCCAAATTTGAATCAAGGGAATGAATTGTAGCATCGGCTATAGGAGGTGAAGGGTCAGTAATGGACTAGACACAGCCCAAGTCTCTTTCCCCTTCTATGAGCTCTTAAGCTGCCATTGATGATGTACGAATAACCATGAGTATGCCCAATAGGCAGGCAGGACTGAGCACCTGCCTTGTGGGAAGTGTTTACATATGTTACCTCTCACCTTCAAAGTAATAGGGATGGTTGACTAGCTCTATTTTATGGATAAGAGCTCAGAGAAGTTACATGACTTGCCCAAGGGCATCCAGAAAGTAAGCAGAGTAGCCACGTTCAATCTCATAGGGTTTAGAACTGGGGTGACACTAAGAAGTGTTGGTAGAATAAATCATTCCCTGATGAGAAGATGTCCTAAGTTTAACTATTTGACTCCAAGCATCCCACGTTGTATCCTTTATTTACATACACATTTCTCCTCTAGCCATTCTTGAGTGCCTCGAGTCCTCGAGGACGCACCTCCAGTCGATCCCTTTCATGACTTTACTACCTCCTGACCAGCTTGAAGGTTTTGCCCTATCACTATCTCACTATCACGGCTTCCTTCAAATGCCCTCAGTATTTTTGCTACCTTTATTATATTCTTGTGATGAAGCCTTCATCCTAGCTCACCTCCGTTCATGAGTCTGCTTCTGCACAGCTGCTGGAGACGCTTCTGACTTCATATACAGTATAGGAAACCACAACTGGATATTTAATCCCGCTGGTGCTTGTAGCGTAGACGTTCCCTTTTCCAGTCTCTCAGATGGCTGTTTCACGCCTTCACCTTTCCTCCAGAGCCAGCCTCAGAAGATGATGGTGGGTCACATTGCATTGAGAAATAGGAGAAATAGGAGCGCCCCACCCTCATCTTCCTGCCTCTTGGTCTGCCAGCCTGATTCCATATTAACTCATGCTTGTCTCCTTTTGCACGGGTAGGGATAGCTCTGCTCCTAGCGAGGGCCCAACCTTTTCTCACTGTGCTCAGAGTCCCAGCCTATCTTGCCTCCCACACATTTTGTGCCTACAGTGAGCCGTCACCCCCACATGATGAATTGCTTTCTACTAGATTATTCCTAGCGGCGTCTAGAGGTATCTCCTCTCCTTGAAACAAAACAGTCTCCTCTCTGCCCTGTGTTTTTTTTCAACTATTTCTTTTGCCCCCTTCACAGAAAATCTTTTTTCTATAATCACTGTCTCCCTACCTCATATGGATTCCTCAGCCTGCTTCCAATCGGGCATCTCTCCCTGTTAATCCACTAAGAAGCTGTCATCAAAGTGATAACGACCTTTCTGTTGCCAAACCCAATAGTTATCTTTTTCCATATCATTCTTTTTTTTCAAATTAACACATATGTAGTATTTGTTTCAGGGGTATATAGGTCTGTGATGCATCAGTCTTACACACTTCACAGCACTCACCATAGCACATACCCTCCCCAGTGTCCATCCCCAGCCACTCTATCCCTCCCTCCTTCCACCCCAGCAGCCCTCGTTTGCTTCCTGAGATTAAGAGTCTCTTATGGTTTGTCTCCCTGTCTGGTTTTATCTTGTTGCATTTTTCCTTCCCTTCCCCTGTGATCCTCTGCCTTGTTTCTCAAATTCCTCATATCAGGAAGATTATATGACAGTTGTCTTTCTCTGACTTATTTCACTTAGCATAATACCTTCTAGTTCCATCCATGTCGTTACAAATGGCAAGATTTCAGGGTTTTTGATGGCTGCATAGTATTCCAGTGTGTGTGTGTGTGTGTGTGTGTGTGTGTGTGTGTGTGTGTGTGTGTGTGTGTTTGTGTGTACCACTTTTTCTTTATCCATTCACCTGTTGATGGGCATCTAGGCTCTTTCCATAGTTTGGCTATTGTGAACATTGCTGCTATAAACATTGGGGTGCACGTGCCCCTTCGGGTCATTACGTTTGTATCTTTAGGGTGAATACCCAGTAGTACAATTGCAGGGTCATAGGGTAGCTCTAGTCTCAATTTTTTGAGGAACCTCCATATTGTTTTCCAGCGTGGCTGCACCAGCTTGCATTCTCACCAACAGGGGAATTTGTTATATCATTCTTGACCTCTCAAGAACATTTGACAAAATTGACCATTACTTCCTCTTCAAAATTCTTTTGTCCTTCATAACACTCTAATCTCCATTTCTCTTTCCTTACTGACTGCTTCTCAGGGTCCTGTTCTCCTTTCCCTCATCTGAACTTGAAGTGCCCCTTAGGTAAGTTATTGGCAACCTTTTATTTTTTATTTGTATACTCTCCATAGGTGGTCTCATTCAGCCATTTCAATGCCAGTGACACCTTCACTGCCCACGTCTAGCCTTGTCTATGCTTCAGAACTCCAGACTCAAAGATTCAGTTGTCCACTGGACATTTCCATGTAAGTTGAAACTTCTCCTCAGACTTAATGTGGGTAAAACAGAACTTTTGTTTACCTCTCAGGAAGCCTGTTTGTCCCACTACATCTCTATAAACACCTTTACCACCCCCCTCAAGTGATTCAGGTCAAATGTCCGGGAGACATTCATCTTCCTTTTCCTCTCCTTAACATATAAGCTATATGCAAGTCCTAGAAGATCTAAGTCTTAAAAAGTCCTGGATCAGACTTCCTCACTCTGTCTTTACCACTGTCTTTTCAGATTAAGGCACCGTTCTCTCTTGCCTATAATAGTCTCCTGGCTGGTCCTCCTACTTCTGCTATTGGACTCTCTGCAGTCCAGGCTCCTCCCAGAGATACCTTTACAAGGTGCAAATAGGATGATTATGTCACTTCTTTATTTGAAGCCCTCTAATCACTTCCCGTCATACTTAGAATAAAGTTCAGAACTCCTTACTCTGATTATGCCCTGCTAACCTTTCAAATATTATCTCCTCCATTCACCTCACCCATTCTGTTTCTGCCACACATTCTCTCCCCCCGCCCTTTCTTGAACCAGCTCTTCCTTCTCCTGCAGTCTTCTTCTTGATCATGATAGGATGGGATGCTCCTTTTCATTCAGAACTCAACTCCAGTGTCTTATCCTTAAAGAGAAGACGTACTCTCATTTCCCTTTTTCATTCTCGACTTGAAAATGATCTGATAAAAAATGGCTTATTTTATGATTTGCTGGGTGGTTGGTTGGTTAGTTAGTTCATTCCTCTCTCTCCCAACTAGCTCCATGAGAGAAGGACCTTGTGTGAACCCCTTTCTGCTCTTTTCTCCATGCCCGTATCCATTTTGTTGATGAAGGAGTGAATGGACCAGTATGCCAAAAAGAAAATACACTCACAAGTCTTGTTTCGGGGATAATAATGGACAGTGAAAAGAATGGTTTGGTACAAGAAGCAATGAAACTATGTTTGTCTTAAGTGTTAGTTTGAGGAACTTGAAATGTGGAAATAAAAACAGTAATAAACCGTTCAGAACTATTGAAGATTGGGGAGGGGTCCATATGCCAAAAACCACCCTGAAGTAGCTGTGTATTCTGTTGTTTTCTTTTTTTTCTTTGTTTGTTTGTTTGTTTGGCATTTTCAATACAATTTAATTTTATTTCCCTGTCATGGTGGAAGGACCAAAAAACAATGACATGACACAGCAGAAAAAAAAAGCAACATTAACTCAAGTAATTCACAGATGAAATTACCAGCCCTCAAATCCTTGAGAACTTACTACATTTTTTAAAACATTACGTATAACTTTGCTATCTTTTGCCATCTGCGGATCAGCTGAGTAGGTTGGGCAGCTGTGAGGACCTGAGTAGAGCTTCTTACCCAAACTGTGCCTCTCCCAGGGTGTCCAGGGGGATGCTCCTGTCCTACAGGAGGAGCAGGGTCCACTATTGATGGTCCATTGCTTCTGTGCCCTTATTGTCTAAGGGCAGACCTGCTATTGTGCTCTGGTTGATCAGTTCACTTACATGTTTACTGAGCACTTGCATGTACCAGGCACTGTGCTGGGCCCAGGGAGGCTGCTGTTGCCTTCCCTTCCTCCTCAGTTGCTTCATCTCCTTCAGGTCTCCCGCATACTGCCACCTGTCACACCACTTTGTCCCTGAGCACAGGCATTAGTAGGAAATATTTTTCTAGCATTAAAATATTCCCAAGGCAGAGACTATGACTTTTTTTCATTGAACGGTTATGGAGGTGACTGCCCCTGATTAGTATTGATCAGTATTTTCTTGTAACAGTCTTTTAATTTAGTTGTGTGGAGTCCTTTGGTTAATGGGTTGATTCCAGCATTTCCTTAGTTTCAGCACTGAACTAGATGCATGGATGCAGAAAGCAAAAGGACCCTGTCTTTGCTCTCTGAAATTAAATCTGGTGAGGAAAACTGTGTTTTCCTCTAACCATGTAGTTTTTTTTGAAATACAGAAGAATGACCTCTAAAGACCCAGGGCCCATCCAGTATATAATTGCAAAGGCTTCAGAGACCGGTTGAAAACCCAGCTCTGCCACTTACTAACTGTGGCCTTGCAGAAGTTCCTTAATATCTCTGACCCTTGGTCCTTCATATGTCAAATGTCAGGAGAGTTAGAATGTAGGAAAAGCACACAGAGTAAGTGTTCATAAATAGTAGCTATAATTATAATAAGAAATAAATGTTATTTGACCCTCTTATTTAAATATTAAAAAGTCACCAAGGGTTCCTTTAAACAGAAAATATGATACATAGATGAGCAACATTCTAACAGACCCTTTTTAATATTTTTGTTTGTTGAGTTGTTTTCTGGGGGTGGGGGCAACAACAATCGTGTCTCTAATTCAGGCCTTCTGAGGTTTTTGCTTATTCTGTAGAGAACCATAGTACCCTGTAGTGAAATTTTTGAGGAGCTTCTTGTGAGTAAGGGACTTGACTGAATACCCCATCCAACCCTTTGGTGCTTTGCTAAAGGCAGGTTTTGGCTACCTTCTGTAAGTGCCGCACGTACACTGTCCCCCCTTCCCTCCACTCTGGTTTTCCACCACCTTCCAGTCCTTCTATCACCAGCCTTTGCAAGGAGCAACACAGATTTAGGACTTTCCTGACACACCAAGTGGGATACCCAAACTCTACTCAGGGACCTGGGCTTTTCATGAAATCTGGTCTGGTTTATTAGTATGGATGATTTAAGATCTTCTAGTCCTAATCTGTGACTAAGTGACAATTATAGGACTCTATTTTATAGCATGAGCCATCTCCTGGACTCCGCCAATGGCATTGCCTTTGAAAACTTGAGTTTATATATGGTGGAGGGAGGCGCTAGCCACTAGATCGTAGAATGGTGTTTGTCGTGTTTCCTTATGGGTCAGAGCCTTGGTGCTGGATATGATTTCTTATATTAAAAGCGTATCTCAGCTGGGGCACCTGGGTGGCTCAGTCGTTGGGCACTTCGGCTCAGGTCATGATCCCAGGGTCCTGAGATCGAGCCCTGCGTTGGGCTCCCTGCTCAGCCGGAAGCCTGCTGCTCCCTCTCCCTCTGCCCCTGCTTGTGTTCCCTCTCTTGCTGTCTCTCTCTCTGTCAAATAAATAATTAAAATCTTTAAAAAAAAAAAAAAAAGCCTATCTCACCTGTAGTGAAACAAGCAATGGAAGACACGTTCTTTTCAAATTCACCAGAAAGTTTAAAACTTGCCTTTAGTGGGCTTGACCCCTGTGTTCCTTGATAGCATATCCTACAGCGGTGTGCAAGCTGTTAAACTGTTTCTAAACATTAAACATCCCCGTGGACATACACACCTCAGTTAGTCTGGGGGAGAGGTCTGGAAACTTGCTTTGCCACAGAGGATAGCGTCAAAGCCCTCGGCTTCGTCTCATTGATTCTTAAAGGATCAGTGGCAGCAATGCAGCTGGAGAGGAGAGCTCTTAGAGCTTCTAGGAGCTCCTGTTCACCTGCCACTTAACTGTGGGTCAGGTTTCTCCTGAATTTTGTGCCTCTGTTAAATACACATAACACAAAATTTACCATTTTAACCATTTGTAAGTGTCTACCTCGGGGGCATGAAGTGCTCTCCCACTGTTGTGCAACCTTCCCTGCCACCCATCTCTTGGAATTTTTCCACCTTGTAGAACTGAAACTCTAGAGCCGTTAAACAAATTCCCCATTCCTCCCTCTCCCCAACCCCTGGTAACCTTGTTTCTCCTTTATGTCAATGTTTGTCTTTTTGCCTTTGGCTTATTTCATTTAGTGGAATGTCCTGGAGATTCACTGATGTTGCAATGTGCACCAGACTGTCTTTCCTTTTTAAGACGGAATAATATTTCACTGTATGTATGTATGGTAGTCTCCACTTATCCACAGAGGATTTGTTCCAAGTTCCCCAGCAGATGCCTGAAACCACAAATAGTACTGAACCTTGTAGGTACAATATGTTTTTCTGTACCTACATACCTACAGTAAGGTTTAATTTATAACTGAGACACCAGAGGACATTAATAATGACTAATAATAAAATAGAACAATTAGGCAGTGTACTCTAATAAAAGTTGTGTGAATGTGATCTCTATCCTTCTCTCAAAATATTTGATCATGAACTCGCCTTTCTTGTGTTGGTGTGAGATACAAAAATGCCCGTGTGATGAGATGAAGGGAGGGGAATGACGTGGGTACTGTGACGTAGCATCAGGCTATTGTTGACCTTCTGAGCCTCTGCTTCCAGGCCTCAGTTGACTGCAGGTAACCGAAACTGTGGAAAGCAAATATGTGGGTCAAGGGGAGGACTACTGTACCTTATTGTTCATTCATCTGTCCCTGGGTGCTCTGTGTACTTTTAAATACGGTATAGTCTATGTGATCTTCCCAGCCACCATAGGCTCTCCTTACTCTTTGATATTTAAAGTAAGTATCTTCAAAAGTTCCAGGTATTTGTTCATGGGTGCAGGCTAAAAAGTGGGGTTGTTGATAGGCAAACCTATCCCTGCTGAGCTACAAAGCCCGTGAGTCCCCTCCCCCTCCCAGCTTCCTGGGTGCACCAGCCACTTCTCCAAAGGTAAGGGTGACCAACATGGTGCATGCAAAAGGACTTTGAAAGTCACAGATTGACAAATAGCTTAAGATTATATTATTCTTGTCAACATTGAATATTTTCCTAATAACACTGTTAGTTTATGTGCTTTTGAACTATTCAAAGAAGATTTGCTCTACAAAGTTGAATTTTTCACAGAATAAGAAAATCCTGTTTTCTCCAAGCTATCCTTAAGAGCCTGCTTCTTATCTGGAACCATAACCCAGACTAGGTGCTCAGAAAATATTTGAACACTGCAGTAACCAGCAAGGGGTTGCACTGGTAAAAAACAGGCCCTGTCCCAGAACCGGTTGACTTTTTGCCAGGCATGCCTTTCTGCTTTGTGGCCAGAAGGTGGAGCCATACCATTTCAAATACTCTAAGTGTGGTTTACACTTCAGCCTTATTAGCATGTCCTAATGGATTTCAAATAGAATGGGACCCATTCTTGATATATCTCACATCACCTGCTATTTCAAACCTTCAGTCCAAAATACTTTATGAATGTTTACATAGAGAAAAATTTGTAAGAGAGAGGGGTGCATGGGTGGCCCAATGGGTTAAGAATTCAAGAGAGAGTAAAAAATTAATGTAGGCTCCTTTTACATAGTGAAAGAATAAAGGAATGAACGATTGATTCATTTGAAAGCCTATTATAGAAAGTGAGATTGGAGAAAATGGCCCAGTACTTTCATGGATGCAAACCACAGCCCCCATTTTTTTGGCCTTTCCTCTCTTAACATTGTAGAGTGAAAGTCAGGGGTCTAGTTATAAACATCTATACTACATGTTTTAGAAATGCAAAGCCACAGAAGTCAGTTGAATATGGGAAGTGGACTGTAGCCAGAGTTGACGGAGTGGTATTCGAAGCCCATAAAGGAGTTAAGGTAACTTTGAAAGATGAAGAATAATAATGTAAGAACAAAGTGTGTTATATTATTTTCGGTTTTATTATATAACTTTTCTATATCCTACTAAATGTGATTTTTAGTACTGCATTCTTATTTGCTCAATTCTTTTTTTTTTTAAGATTTAATTTATTTATTTGACAGACAAATCACAAGTAGGCAGAGAGGCAGGCAGAGAGAGAGGAGGAAGCAGGCTCCCTGCTGAGCAGAGAGCCCGATGTGGGGCTCGATCCCAGGACCCTGAGATCATGACCTGAGCCGAAGGCAGAGGCTTTAACCCACTGAGCCACCCAGGCGCCTTTATTTGCTCAATTCTATGAGCAAATTAATCTGTAGGATTCTGGGAATGGATGAGAATGTTGAAAATCATTTTAGACTATTCCTTTTCTTTACTATGCCTAATATTTATGAACTACGTTCCTAAAAACTCCAAGATAATGTCAAATAAATCAGCATAAAGGAATCGATTCTATTAGGATAATTTGAAAGACATCTTAATGGCATGTGATCTTGGTTTGGATTTTTGTGGCTTGATATAACCCTATGAAATTCATGAGCCTTGGAGCATCTCCCAAGTCCCAGGATTTTAGGAGATGGCTGGCCCTTTCTTCGCTCCTCTTGACTTTCCGACATTAAAAAAGCAATGTGCAGGAGCAAACGTGATGCTAGCCATCCCTACGAGGGTGGCATTTTTCTTGGCCAAACTCCTTCCAGTTGGAAAAAAGCAAAAACAACAAACCAGGTAGAAATGTCCTTCCCTTGCCAAGCTTGCCAACCAGTCTGTTTCATATTCTTTACTATCAGGATACTCAAAGTGACTGAATAACTCGGTCACCTAGAGCACCGAGATAGAGAGGGCAAGGAGATGAGTTCCTTCTCTGCATAGCTGGCAGCTTTGCTCCATTTGGCTGGCAGCAAGGAGCTCTACCCTAACCTTGGTGCCTGCACCGGGAGTCCTAGTGGTAGCCTTGGGCATCAATCTGTCACCATCACCGGAAATAGGAACAGTGCTGGAAGTATTCAAATGACTCGTGCCTCCCTCCTCGCAGAATCTTCAGCACATGAGAGGCAGCCCAAACTGCTCTGCTTTTCTAATAGACGGAGGCCGGGTTAACATGCGAGCTCATTAGCCACCATCTTCCGTAGCAGGACAAAGAGAGCCCGAGCTGCTATCTGAGCAGCTCACCAGCTGGTACCGTCTGTGGCAGGTTGCCACCAAGAGCCTGCAGACATCACAGCTGTTCCGCCCCGTACCGGTTGGCTCTAAACTTGTAAACAGGTACGCCGGCTAGGTAATGCACAGCAGCACCGTGGGAGCTGCCCGTAGGGGAGTAATGGGAACATCGTCCTGAAAGCGATCTCTTCCAGGTATCTGACAGAGGCTGCCTAGGAAACAAAACGCTTGTGATTCCAGAAGGACTCCAAATAGAAAAGCCTCAGAAGTTGTTTTAGAAACAGCTTCCCTCCTCCCGGAATAATCATGGATTTTGGAAATCTCAATCCCAGCGGACTGATGACTTTGAAAAACCAAAGCTACTTCTTTACAGGTGGGCCGTTTCAGGGCCGCCTAGTACCATTCCGTTTTAATCTCTGATTTCTTCTTATGCTTCTTGGGACACACTCAGGTTTTAATTTTTGTACAGTCCTCCATCAGTATTCTTCTTCTTCTTCTTCTTCCCTCTCTCTCCCTTTAGAGGCATGCTTCTGAGCATCTGGCCCTCTGTAAGGTCGGGTCAGCTCACCTTTCTTTTCGTTGAGTACTGTTAAACCACCCAGCCATTGCAAGTTCCTGGAATTGCCAGAGGAGACACCTTGGGGACTCTGGCCATTCTCTGGAGACCGGTGTTCCTCCAGACCGGAGCCGAGTCCCACTCAGGGAGCTTCTAGTTGAAAGCTGCAAGCCCCGCTCTTCGGGACTCGGCTTCAGCAGGTCCGCCGGGTTCCCAGGAGCTGCTGCTTTTGATGCCGCTGGCTCAGGGACCGTACTCGGAGAACCACAGCTGTAGGTCAACATGCGGGTTTCCAGACTTGGTGGAACATAAAATCACCTAACAACTTATGACAAATGCATATATCCTGACCCTGTCACCAAATAGAATACTAACACCTACAAAATAAAATGATATACAATTATCAATCTTTTATTTATTTATTTTTTAAGGATTTTATTTGTTTATTTGATAGCGATCACAAGCAGGCAGAGAGGCAGGCAGACAGAGAGAAGAGGAAGCAGGCTCCCCGCTGAGCAGAGAGCCGGATTCGGATTCGGGACTCACAATCCCAAGACCCTGGGATCATGACCTGAGCCAAAGGCAGAGTCTTTAAGACACTGAGCCACCCAGGTGCCCTCCTTTTTTTTTTTTTTTAAACAATTATCAATCTTGAAGTAGATTTCTCTCCCCGCAAACCCCATGGATATTTTTAAAAATCTTTATCCTTCAAGGGACACGTGGGTGGCTCAGTCAGTAAAGCCTCTGACTCTTGATCTCAGCTCAGGTCTTGCTCTCAAGGTCACGAGTTCAAGCCCCATGTTGGGCTCCAACATGGGGCTTGAACTCCACTGGGTGTGGAACCGACCTAAGAAAGAAAAAAAAATCGTTTATATTCAAGGTGTAGTGCTCTGTCCATGAAGCAGTTCCTGGCAGCAAGAATGCTTTCCTTCTTCTCAACAATCAAATTGTTGTATTTTCCTGTTCTTACTACTGTTTGAATGTGGACTTTTTAAAGATGGGAGTTATGCCTGAGAGTTCTTGGAATTCTTTGGGGATTTAGATAAAGCGACTGTTAATTTTTTATTATTTTTAAAGATTTTGTTTATTTATTTGAGAGAGAAAGACAGAGAGAGCGAGCACAAGCAGCGGGAAGAGCAGAGAGAGGAGAAGCAGACTCCCTGCTGAGCAGGGAGCCCAATGTGGGGCTCGATCCTAGAATCTTGGGATCAGGACCTGAGCCGAAAGCATACGCTTAACCGACTGAGCCACCCACGTGTCCTGATAAAGCAACTGTTTAAAAAGTTTTAAATCATCACTTTCTTTGTTTCTCATGAAAAATCCAAGTTTCATTTCCACTGAGATCTTTGTATTTGAGTGCTTGCTACCTGAATAAGGAAAGATGTAGTTAAAAAAAAAAAAAAAGTAAGTGTATACTGCCATTAACTCCTGACTGCATGAGCTTTGGGCCTGGTTTCATGTAAATCTGGTTATGCTGAGGGTGCTCAGAGGGAGCTCTCACCGTGTTGTTTCTGCATGGTGGCTTTTCTCTCCCTCAGTGCCTCTGCCGGTGTCCCCACCCCCGTGGGAGTTTATGAGTACTTTTCCAAACAGTCCACTGATAAGACCTGATGAGGAAAAGAACCACTGAATGTTTTTCTGACCCTGGGACACGGTACAATCTCAGTCCCATGCTCCAGGAGCTCAGACTTCAGGATTTTAGGGTCCGTTCTAGAGGTTTCTGTTACCTTTATTAGACAGCAAAGGATATTTGTTACTGAATCCCCCAGTAGCTGATTGTATATCTAGTTTTCAAAAGAAATACTGTGATTTTTACTTCAGAGAAATCATCAGCTACTTGCCTGGTTTTTTGAAACATAGGATGATGAGCATGAAGCATAAAGTGGAAGGAATTAAAGTGCTATTATTTACACGGAAAGTTCTCTGATAATTTATAGCCAACCCATTCAAGGAAGTAGCCTCTAAAACTGTAAAATGTGTCTTTTAAAGTGTTCACAAACGACTTATGTTAAAGCAAAGGGGTTACTAAAAGCGGAGCACTAAGACCTGTTTCTCTCTTGAGTCATTTGTAAACATTAACAAAAAGAGGGCACAGAAAATCTTCCCTAACATTGCTATAAACCTCAAACAGCTGTCCCCGGTCTCCCATCATAATCCTTAATGCCTGTGAGGGCTGAGTGGTCAATGAGGACTGGACTAAAGGGTTATGCCTTCAAGAAGCACATTTGAAGCCTAAGAAAGAAAGGAGAATGGTCCAAGAAAAATCTGCCAGAATTTAATGACCTCTGGAGCAATGGTTTTATCTGAGAAAACTGGATAATGTATCTTTTTTTTTTACACATCGAGTATATGTGGAGACCCTTACATCCACATTTGCCAAGCCTGTTGCAAGATGGTAGTGTGACTCTTGGCAGATTAAATGTATTGGTATGCCATCTTACATCGCAAAATCGTTGGCATCCACTTACTTGATTTTGACAATACATTCATGAGATTTTAACTGGTTTTCTTTAGAACAGAGAACTGCTTAGAATTTAGGGAAGTGCTTTTATCCTGGCATGTAGAAACATAAATGAGAGCTGTGGTACAGTCTTAGAAAGGTTATATAGGCTTTTTTCTACAGCTTTCTATGGGGAAGCGGATACGGCAATCGTAAACAGTCTGCCTAGTGCCATATAATTCAGATTTCCTAGACCCTGCCTTCCATGTAACTACCTTCCATTTGTGCTACATTTAACCTCTAACAATTTGTTTGTATTACGTTTGGAAAGGAATTGGTAGATTCAAAATCGATGTATTTGATGTGTACCAAAGAACTACTTTTTTTTTTTTTAATTTAACTTCAATTAGCCAACATGTAGTACATCATTAGTTTTTGGATGAAATGTTCAATGATTCATTAGTTGCATAGAACACCCCGAGCTCATCTCACTACATGCCCTCCTTAATGCCCATTACCCAGTTATCGCAATGTATTAAAAGTATACTAATTTTTTCTGAACTACATTAAAAGTATACTTATGTTGTGGATTGTACTCAACTTGTGGAATAATTTATTCCAACCCACATTTAAGAATCAAATATACAGCTAGTATGTACTCCAGACCTGGCCGGAGGGTGAACGTTGACAAGAGTAGGGTTTCAAGGACAGCTTGAATAAGCAGATCCCAAAAAACATAAAAACATGCTTAAGTACTAACTTCATAACAAATTACCTTTATATAGCACCCTAGATATAGATACTTAGTGGTTATGAAAGTCTAAAGATTGATATTTCAAGCAACATGGTCTGTGACCAGAAGAGAAATCACATCGCTCTGGCAAATCACCTGCTCGAAGCTTATACCTCCCCCACCACCCCAAAACACGAATGCCAAGTGGCCAGTCCCCACCTCAGAGGCCCAGAACACTTGCTCTCTGCTCATGATCTTGGGAGTTTTGGGTAAACTTTTTGTGCATGCCAGACTTTTGCTACTGTTAATAACTCACTTCGTGTGAAACTCTGTTTTAAATAGTGTAGGAGCAGGTAAAGGTAGATGGGAGTGAAAAATATATTCTAGGTTCTGCTCTTTGATGGCACATCCCAGTAACCCGAATCTAGCCAGCAGGCCTTGGAAAAGCTAAACGTCCAAGGTCGAGAACTACCCAGCAGCCAGGCCTTGCAGAATTATTTTTTTATCACGGCACACACACACACATCTAGACATACAACACACATGTAAAATATTTTTTCCCACATAATAAATGCTTGGTAACCACATGCTTATTGGTGAGCTAAATCTAGCCCTTTGGGGTTTTGTACTCAAACTTCTGCTACTTGAGCTCCTCAGGTAGCATTCACTCCTAACAGGCTAGTGGCCACATTACCTATTTTCCCAAATAACAAGCACTGTTTTTAAGAGCTTTCTTCTACATGTGTGTATTTATACGTGCCTCTGTACATAGGCTCAGACACGCTGTGCGGTTGCTGCTGCCGCCTGGACTGTCTGGGCAGCCAGCTCTGCCTTCCGCCCCGCTCACCAAGCCCTGCCGCCCGGCCTCTGCTCTGCCTTTCGGAAGCTTCGGAGTCTAGGGGCTTGATGGGGAAATGCTTGTCGCCATCTCATGATAAGGGTGAAAGCTCATGTGTCTTACCTCTCCGGGGCTCTCCTGGGAGTGGAAGAAAGACCTCTGATTTCACTGTTAGAATTTTCATTGACCAATGAATTCCTGTATTTATATTGACAGTGAAAGCAGTTTGCCACGTAACTGAAGATGTGTTAACGGTTGCGGCGGATTCGGAAAGTTTACGGGAAACATTAGGGTAGAAATGAAATTGACACCAACTGCTTGTGCTTGCACAGTTCACGAGTGACTTTGAAACTCACCTGATCCCACTGAGACGGAGGCAGCCCAGGCCAGCCTCCTGCGCAACGCAAGTCAGACTCAAGCAGGCACATGCCCTCCTGGGGAAAGGTCTGGGGGGGGGTCTCTTGCTGTGCTCTTTTCTCTCCGCACTTCTTAATACCTTGGACAAGGAGAGCTCGTGGGGAAAGGCACCCAAATCTCTACCTCCTTTCCAGAGTTCAGACTGTCAGGAGACACTTGGGAGCACTGAAAATGGCCCAGTAGTAGGGATGGGAGACAGTCCCCAAACAGGAAGCAGAAAGAGAGCAGACGGTGTGCCGGCTCCTGCCCAGATGGGAAGAATGGAGGAAAGAAAAGTGATTCTGGAGCCCTGAGGGTCTGATGCGAACCTATGGACACTGTCATGCTGCAGGCAGGGCTCGGTGAGGGAACAGCTTTGTCTGATTTAATGCCGGGAAGCATGGCTGTGCTGTGTACTTGTGATTGTGCTGGGAGGTGGTTCTCAGAATCTAAAGTATGGGAGAACCACTAGGAAACTTGCTAAAAAACAGAGTTCTGGGTCCATTCCCAGAGGTTCTGTTATAGTGGCCTGGAATTGGGCTTAGAAAAGTGCGTGTTTAACCACTATCAAGGTTGTTTCTCATTCGGGTGGTCCGTGGAGGAGGTATGTCTATATCTGTAGATATAGATAGGCATCTCTAATCAATTATTTTTTATTTTTAATAATTTTAATTTTAATAATTAAATTAACTTACAATTTATAATTTAGTAATTTTTATTTTATTATATATAATTTATTTAAATTCAATCATCCAACATATAATCCATCATTAGTTTTTGATGTGATGTCCAATGATTCATTAGTTGCATATAACACCAGTGCTTATCACATCAGATGTGCTCCTTAATCCCCATAACCCAGTTACCCCATCCCCCCACCCACCACCCCTTCTGCAAACCCTCAGTTTGTTTCCTGGAGTCCATAGTCTCTCATGGCTTGTCTCCCTCTCTTACTTCTTCCCCTTCAGTTTTCCCTCCATTTCCCCCATGGTCCTCTGTGCTGTTCCTTATGTTCCACATATGAGTGAAACCATATGATAATTGTCTTTTTCTGATTGACCTATTTCATTTAGTCTACACCCGGGGGGCTCAGTCGATTGAGTGGACGGTATATTTTAAGAAGCACTGTCTGCTGTAGAGAACAGGGTCCAAGGCAGAAGGAAACCTTTCTTTTCTTACAAATATTGGTCATTTTTTTTCTTGAGTATGGCTAGCACCACCTTGTCCCCCACTGCTATGGGATAGTAGACCTGGGAGCCCTAGCCTAGGTCTCCCCTACCTGTGGTGGGGCATGGAAAATGCCCTGGGATTTCTAGACCACAGAAGTAGATGCTAATGTGAGGGCAGGGGCAAGAGAAAGAAGCAGTGAAAAGCCAAAACTGTCAGGAACTAATGAGAGATACTGACTCCCAGGCAGGGGGCCAGGCTGCCTTCACCTCTAAGAACAACCGGTCATGTCTCCGCAGTGTTAACATTCTGGTCCAAGATAAATGGTAGTTGAGGATGAGAGGGAGCGGGGAATGAGCTTCCCAGGAGGCCTGGACTCAGTGGGTTTTAGTAAATGCTAAGGAGAGTGGAAGACCGTGCCAGGTAGAGACATCAGTGAAAGCCAGGCAGGCCTCCCAGCAGAGGTGATCATATAAATGGGCAAGGAAAAAGGGAAACTCCAGTTTAGGCAGAATACAGAAACACGGAAAACCAAAGACTAGAGGTGGAATCCAGAGACTGGAGGAAACTTCCAGATGCAGGATGTTTGTTTTGGCTAGGAGATAATTGGTGGGGTAGAGGATTGCCGAGTTGCCTCGGTATTCCATGACGGAGAAAGTTCACTTTGCAGTTGCCCTTGTGTACTGGTTTGAACTGTGCCCCTCCCCCAAAGATAAGTCCCTCCAGCACCTGTGAATGGGACTTTATTTGGTAAAAAGGTCTTTGCAAATATAATTAAGTTGAAGATCTCAAGGTAAGATCATCCTTGACTAAAGTAAGCACCAAGTCCGATGACAAGTGTCCTGAGAAGAGGAGAGGAGAGGCGAGGGGAGGGGAGGGGGAGAAGCTTGGTGGCAGGCATCGGAGTGCTGTGTCTACCAGCCAAGACACACCAAGGATGGCCAGCAGTCCCAGGAGCTAGGAGAGAGGCATAGAAGGGGACTGTCCCCTGGAACCTCCAGAGAGAACAAACCCAGCCAACACCTTGACTTCTGGCCCCTGGCTTTCAGAGCTGTGAGAGAATGTGTTTCTATTGTCTTAAACCACAGAGTTTGTGGTAGTTGTCAACCCTAGGAAACGAATGCATCTTTTTCTCCGTGTTGCAGATTTGGCAGCCGGGCTCTCCGCTTTGAAAATGCAGATATCTTAGAGCGTGAAGGGTTTATTAGCCATTTTGAAGCAATTTTTGTTAATTAAACATTTTTTCCCTCCTAAGGATCTAGGAAAGAAAAATAGTTGTGAGTTGTTACCAGAGATCGGAGGAGAAAACTCTGGGTGTTGGAGTCAAACACTTATACTTCAGGCCTACTTTGTTTCTAGCTGTTTGACCACAGGAATGCTACCCGACCTCTCTGAAACTGAGTTTTGCTCTCCACAAAATGACAATTTTAATGCTTATTTATCAGGCTGCTGTGATATGAGGAGTCAGGAAGACAGGCCATGTGAAGCTATTTGTAAACTTGTGAGCGATTCTGTGTATGAGAGTACTTGTTTTGGAGCAGGGAGTATTTTTAGAGGAAGAGTTGCTAGATTTGGGGAAGAGGTAGTGCTAGAATGAAGCAGAAGATAAGGACAGGTAGCCCCAAACCTCTGCTATAAAATGTTTCCTGGCCTAATAAAAAAGGAAAGGAAAACTTGTCTTTTAAAATGGACCCCAGGACACATCATTCTTTCTGGCCCAGGAGCATTTTATATTAAAGGGGCTTTGGTCGGGCACCTGGGTGGCTCAGTCGGTTAAGCATCAACCTTTTGCTTCAGGTCGTGATCCCAAGGTCCCGGGATCGAGTCCCACGTCGGGCTCCTTGCTCAGCAGGGAGTCTGCTTCTCCCTCTAACTCTGCCCCTCCCTCTAACTCTGCCCCCTGCTCATAATCTCTGTCTCTCTCTCTCCTGTTCTCTCTCTTTCTCTCTCTCTCAAAGAAATAAAATCATTAAATAATAAATAAAAGGACTTTGGTCAACTACTCTGGCATCCCAACATGGTTTTTAATGTAATTTCTGTGAGTAAGAAGAATGTATTTGAGGTTCCAAATAATACAGCCACCAGCTTGTGAACTGGATCCCTTTCTCTGTGACATGCTGTTAGGAGCATCAGTGCATGAGATGAAGGGACCTCTCAGTGTCCTGAGTTTATGTTGCTTCTAAAGCTACTGCGTTCGTGCGTGGGGAGCCTTTTTGGTTCTAGAACAGTGCTTCTCAAACCTGGACAGTGTGCAGGCACTTCTAAAAAGAACAAGATTTTCTTGACTTCAGTTTAATATTTTTCACAATATGGTCCTTAAGTGAATACAGCACAAAACTCGATAGGCAACAGGATCTCATTGAGCTACGTGCTAGCTCTCCGGATTGCTGTTTTCTTTGCAAGCTGAGCAGGGCCCACATGGAAGAAACTACCTCTCAGGGACCTGTAGCTGGCATTGATCTTGGCACCAAGATTGTGTGGGTGTCTTCCAGCACGGGAAAGTGGAAATAATTGCCAGCAATCAGGGAAACTGCACACTGCAAGTTCCGTCGTCTTTACTACCACCAAACCATTGATCAGCACTGCAGAGAATCAAGTTGCCGTGAACCCCACCAACACAGTTTCTGATGTCAGATGCCTGATTAGACACAGATTCAATGCTGCTGCTGTCCAATCTGATCTGAAGCATTGGCCCTTCATGGTAGTGAATGATGCTGGCAGGCCTAAGGTCTAAGGGAAAGAAGAGGTGTCCTCTGTGGTTTTGACAAAGATAAAGAAAATCACAGGAGCTTCGACAAGTTGGAGCTGAAAGGAATGTGCTCATCTTTGACTTAGAAGGTGGCACTTTTGATGTCTCAATCCCTGCCATTGAAGATGGGATCTCTGAGGTCAAATCGACAGCGGGAGACACCCACTTAGGTGGAGAAGACTTTGGCAACCGGATGGCCAACCATTTTATTGCAAAGTTCAAGTGCAAACATAGGAAGACCATCCACAAGAATGAGCGGGGGTCTGTCACCCCAGGACTGCTGGCGAGTGTGCTAAGCATTCGTTGTCTTCCGGCACCCAGGCCAGTATTAGATTGATTCTCTGTATGAAGGACTTGACCTCCATGCCTCTATGATGTGTCCCTGGTTTGAAAAATTAAATGCTGACCTGTTCCGTGGCACCCTGGACCCTGTAGAGAAAGCCCTTTGGGATGCCAACCTTGACAAGTGTCAAAACAATGATATTGTCTTGATGGGTGGTTCTACCCATGTCCCCAAGATTCAGAAACTTCTGCAAGACTTCTTCAATGGAAAGGACTTCTTTCAATGGAAAGGAACTGAATAAGAGTATCATCTCTGATGAGGCTGTTGCTTATGGTGCAGCTGTCCAGACCACCATCCTGTCTGGAGGCAGATCTGAAAGTGTTCAGGATTCCCTGCTGTTGCATGTCACTCCTCTTTCTCTTGGCTTTGAAACCGTTGGAAAAGTCATGAATGTCTTCATCAATAGATGAGGACCTTCCCTACCTACTCTGACAACCAGCCTGGTGTGCTGGTTCAAGTTTATGAATGGGAATGTGCCCTAACTGTGGACAACGACCTAGCTGGCAAGTTTGAACTCACAGGCATACCTCCCGGCCCCCGTGATGCTCCCTCTGTTGGAGTCACTTTTGATATTAATGCTAATGGCATCCTTAGTGTCTGCTGTGGATAAGAGTTCAGGAAAAGAGGACGAGATTACTAGCACTAGTGGCAAAGGCTGCTTCAGCAAGGAAGGCGTTGAGCACACGGTTCAGGGAGCTAAGAAGTACAAAGCAGAAGAGGACAAGCAGTGGGACAAGGTGTCTTCCAAGAATGGCCTTGAATCTTATCCAGTTAACATGAAAGCAACTGTCGAAGATGAAAACTTCAGGGTAAAGTCAACAATGAGGACAGACAGAAGATTCTTGATAAATGGAGTCTCCAACTGCCTTGATAAGAGCCAGACTGCAGAGAAGGTAGAATCTTTTTTTTTTTTTTAAGATTTTATTTATTGATTAGACAGACAGAGATCACAAGTAGGCAGAGAGGCAGGCAGAGAGAGAGAGCGGGGAAGGAAGCTCTCCACGGAGCAGAGAGCCTGATGCGGGGCTCGATCCCAGGACCCTGGGATCATGACCCGAGCCTAAGGCAGAGGCTTTAACCCACTGAGCCACCCAGGTGCCCCGAGAGGGAAGAATCTTAATGTCAGCAGAAAGAGCTGGAGAAAGTGTGCATCCCATCCTAACCAAGCTGTACCAGAGTGCAGGGCATGCCAGGAGGAATGCCTGTGGGCTTCCTGAGGGTAGAGCCCCTCCCTCTGGTGCTGCCTCCCTCCCCTGGGCCCACCATTGAAGAGGTTGGGTAAGCCAACCTGAGAAGAGGTCTAGCATTGCTCCATTTGAACAATGTTAGGACCCAAATTTGTAGCAATTTCCATGGCCGTTTTAAAGTTGAGCTGCTATAGCAAATAAACTGGGCATTCTTCATTCTTAAATATGTAATATGTGTGCAGGGAAAGGAAATAAACATTTCACTTTATAAGCACTGTGTTGTAAGTGGAAAATGCAATGTCTTAAATAAAACTGTATTTAAAATTGGCACCAGAAAATCAAACAAATAGGCACAAGATCCCTATGCTTATTGCTTTCACATAGGCGAAAGCATCAAATACAATAAAAAACTAGAAACAAGCGCTATAAAACACTGGTTAATTTAGTGTGACTGATGATACTCTTTGCTACAGTTTAATCACTGATCACATTGTGAATGGGGTATTGAATGCTGACACAAGTTCTTTCAAGTTTGGCATGCCTGGTATTCTCTAGGACTTTCTCTATTGGAAATTCTGCAAACCCTAATTTGTGCAGTGGGCCGTGGCCTTTACTAGCTGCAAATACATTGCCTGTTACATCTGACTCTGTTTCTTTTCTCGTTAATCTGTGAGAATTAGAGCAGTAGCATTTGTCAATGTTGCAGACATAAAAATAAATGCAAAATGGGCACTGGTCATCTCTAATACACCATGATCATTCAGACTATCCAAAATATGTCTATATCATAGGTTAAGTTTGACATCTTAATGAAAACAGCACACTGAAAATTTTCATAGTCGTAAGTCACGGACCACTTGGAATACATCTTTAGAATTCTAGCCACTCACCACAGTTGAAAAACACTAGTCTATACTGAACTGGGTTTAGTATATGCATTATTTTTTTTCATTTTACATTTGTTACAAATGTAATAAATATTCACTGTAGACATTTTAGAAAATTGAAGTAATTCAAAAAAGTAAAAGAACCATTGTAATGCCATCACAAAGAGAAAAATCACCATTAACATTTAAATATCTCTTGTTTCCCTCTGCAAATACATTGTATACATACTGTTCTTACCCTGTTTAAGGACTTTTTTTCACTTAGCCAAACATTGAGGGCAGCTTTCCAGATTACTAAGTATTCTTCTACAATAACATTTTGATTGCCTTCAGTCTGTCAATTCTGGTTGTCTGTCAGAATGTTCTTAATTGAATATTTATATTATTTCCAGGTTTCTGCCGTCATAAACTATGCTGTGGTAAATGTACTTATTCCTAAGTTTTGTTGCGTGTAAATAATGAGCGTATTTACTCGTAGGATATTTTCCTAGTATGAGACCTTCTATATGAAAGAGAATGCAAAAAAATTTTTTTTTAAGATTTTATTTATTTATTTGACAGAGAGAGAGAGAGATCACAAGCAGGCAGGCAGAGAGAGGAGGAAGCGAGTTCCCTGCGGAGCGGAGAGCCTGATGTGGGGCTCGATCCCAGGACCCCGGGACCACGACCCGAGCCGAAGGCAGAGGCTCTAACCCACTGAGCCACCCAGGCGCCCTGAGAACGCAAAATTTAAAAGATTTGTGCACATACTAATTTTATGAATCAAATATGTTATATAAAGATATGACATTGATAACTCATAGCTAGATAAGGATGCATGGCTTAGGTGATCACCAAAAATTACTTGTTTATTATTGGTACTTTGGGACAGAAGGGTTGACTTAAAATGGAAACTTTTAAATATCATAGGACATCAATTTGTTTACATATAAAGGGTCTATTATTATTGTCTCAAATGAATGAATGAATGAATATGTGATTTTTCTCTTACTTTTTTTGGAAATAATTATAGACTCCTAAGAAGTTGCAGGAATAGTACTGAGAAATCCCACGTACCCTTTCTCTAGCTTTCCCCAAAGGTAACATTGTACTTAACTAGGGTGTATTATTAAAACCGGGAAATTGACACTGGTACTATACTAGATTACAGAGGTTACTCAGCTCTCACCAATTTTACATATATTCAGTGTATGTGTGTGTGTGTGTGTGTGTGTGTGTGTTTCTATGAAATGTTCTCACTTGTAGAGATTTGTGTACCCACCACAATCTCTGTAGAGAACTGTCCCATCACCAGACGAGAGTTCCCGTGGGTGATCCTTTCTGGCCTCCCCTGACCCCCAACCCTTGTCAACCACTGATCTGTTTCCCATCTCTATAATTTTGTCAGTTTTAGAATGTGACATAAGTGTACTTATATAAGTCATACTTGGGCATTTTTTGTTAAACAGAGTAACTTCACAAGCCTGGGAAGTGTATCCAACATTACTGTTTACTTTGGCAGCCCAGGTTGCTGTAACTGAGATTGGAAGGGAGAGCTGTCTCTTGGAAATCATTAAAACAAACAAAAATCCCTCAAAGACAGAAATGTATCCTATTCACTTTAATACCTCTAGCATCGGGGATCGTACTGTCCATGTAACAGCCCGTGAGGAACAATGACTGACCAATCAGAATAGACACAGCTGTAATGGACCAGCTCAGCCATGCCCGTGGAAGCCACCGCATCTTAGTCCTGCCTGGCGCCCAGCCCAGTGCCAAGCAGATGGCAGGTTGTCTTAGCTCAGGCTGCGAGGACAAAAGACCACAGACTGGATGGCTTAACCAACCAACAAGTTCTGGAGGCTGGGAAGTCCCAGATCAAGGCGCTGGCACATCCAGTGTCTGGCGAGGATCCCCTTCTTGATTTGCAGATGGTCGTACTCTTACTGTGTGCTCACATGGGGGAGAGCAGAGATGGAGCAAATTCTTGGGTCTCTCCTTAAAAGGACACTAATCCCATTCATGAGGGCTCCACCCTCTTGACCTGATTACTTCTCAAAGACCCCATCTCCTAATACCATCCCCTTGGGGGTATGGTTTCAGAATATGAATTTTGGGGGAGCACAGGCATTGACTCCATGCCAAGGTGCCAAGTAAATGTCTTTTGAACGCATGAGGCGTTATGGACTGTCCTTTATGGTTCCTTTAGCCCACATCTCTGGGTCCATAGCTCTTTTGTGTGGTGTCCTCACAGCTAACTCAGGGTAAGCTGTGCCTCCTTTATGGTTCCGAGCCCCATTTTAACAAACCCCGTGGCAGTAACCCTCAGTGTTATGTGGTGGAATAAAGAAATCCAATCTGCGCTTGGTTCTAATGCTCCCAGCAGACCCTCAATTTAATCTTCTCCTGTTAATAAAAGTGATTCTAGAGCTATGGCCAAGATCCAGACGAGAAGAACAGGGAGAGCATGTGGAATTCAATCAGGGAACAAAGACATTTGGTGAATCTAATTGAGGTGGGGAGAAGAAACTGGCTGCCACTTGGTTAGAAGTGCAAAATTTCTTCTACCTAAATTAGGGGATAAAACGTTGAAGTAAGCTTATGATTAAAAAAAAATGGTTTAAGGCATAACTAGAAATATATTCTAGGAAATGTATGAAACGAACTCTAGCTGGAAGAACTGGGCATAGGGACCCTGCTGACATAGCACACAGAAGAAAACAATTAGAAAGGAACCGTCTTGTTCATCTGGAATCTGGGCAGAATGGGCTTTGAAATACAGTGCTCAGATCCCACATCTTGCTACTAAATTTGACAGATCAAGAAGTGTGTCACAGTCCTGAGTCTTTGACCCAGGGAATGTGGCATCCCCAGTAAGGGAAGTGTTTCTTCCTCAATTGAAAAAATGACTGTGCAACCCACAGAAGATGCTAAAGGAAGCAGAGATGTGATGAGAGAAGTCCGTCTCTGTAGCCTTAGGGATGCGTCTTGTCATCGATTTCATTTGTAGTTATGTGTTATTAAAGGTGTTTGAAATAGTCCGGCATAGGGGTATTGAAGAATTAGCCTTGAGATTTTGATTTGAAATGTGTAATTAATATTAGATGTATTTTATTTTGAGGGGAGTAAAAGAATTTGATTCCATATATAATTTTTTTTTCATGTATTTAAGAGCTTAGCCTTTAACACAGCTGATCCTTCCTTGTTGCAATATTTTCTCCATCTGGTTTTTGGGATTCTACTTTACTTGAGGCCTGAGCTTGCTCCTTTGCTGAGTTTTCTTCCTTTCCTCAACCTCAAGCAGAAGTGCTCAGGACTCAGCCTTGGATCTACCTTTCTTCTCTCCCAAGCCCCATCCCTTCCCACGGTGTATGGACCATGGACACGGTGATGGCCTTCAGATCCATGGGTCTGACCTGTCTCTCTGCTCCGAGATCCCATCTTGGATCTTTATTTGATCCTCGGTGTCCCTACTTATGTCAAAGCCTCTCAGAGTTTACCTATCTGAAGTCAAGTTCATGACCCATTTTTACCACCACCCTATCACCACCCCTGGCAACTTATTTCTCTCAGATGTTCCCCATCTCAGGAAAGAGCGACTCTTCCTTCTAGTTGTTCAGGCCCAAAGTCTTGGAGTCATCCATGACTCTTCCCTTTTTCTTGCAAAGCACAACCAGTCTATCAGGGAATTCATTTATTCCTTTTTTTTTTTTTTTTGAAGATTTATTTATTCATCTGAGAGATAGAGCAAACATGTGTGGGGTGGGGTGGGAGGGATAGAGGGAGAGGGAAAAAGAGAATCATAAGCAAACTCTGCACTGAGCATGGAACCCGTCACGGGGCTTGATCCCACAACTCTAAGATCATGACCTAAGCCAAAAATCAAGAGCCCGACGCCTAACCGACTGAGACACCCAGGAGCCCCCATTGACTGCGCCTTCAAAAGAAATGATTCCTACCATTTTCACCATCTTCACTGCTTCTGCCCTGGTAGATCATGCCACCATCATCCCTTACCCGGATTATTGCCATTGCCTGTTAAATAGTCTTCCTTTTCTGCTCTGATCCCCACACAAGAATGAGAGAGGTCCTGTTTACAAGGTAAGGCAGATCCTCTCTCCTCTTTGCTCACAGCACTCCACTGGCTCCCGTCTCACTAAGGATAAAAGCAAAAGGTCTTACAGTATCCCACAAGGTCCCATGTGACCTACTTTTTATAGAGAAAATTTAAAAGAGTAAGAAAAATAACCTCTAACAGTATCTCAGGCAGGGAGGAACTTCCACTTACCTATTAAGATCCCGAAGAATCAGGTCTACATAACCCATGTCTATAGTAAGAAATCTGAGCATGATTCTGAATGTCTTAACTTTGGGACCAGTTTTTTGTTCATTGGACTGTGTTCAAGAATTATACCGCACCACGCTTCTCTCCTTCTAGTGTGCCCAGCTGCCTTTTGAACTAATAAGTCATGAATGTGGACCTGGCATAGGCACTAATGAAAAGTAATGCAGGACTTATTCAGCACATTTTAATTTACGCAAATGCCAAATCATGGATGCTCCGCTGACGTCTGTCGGTTAAGACCTGTGTATGAAGACCTCATTTTGGCACTCTTTTGTCTAGATTGACTGCTGCTGCTGACGAACTGAGTTCTTGAATTCTAGGGTGCTCAGCACCTGTCAAGGACTTAAATCTGATCACTGTTTATAACAACACAGTGTCACTTCCTTACCAAACAAGAGAAGCATTAGCTATTGTTAGAACAATGTATCCTTTTGCATAGACACTGCAAGGTATTGTCACAAAGCATGAGCCTTGGAGGGCTGACTGGTGGCTCAGCTTTCAGACATAAGTATCTTGCCATGTCACTTAGCTTTCGGACTTGAACTCGAAAGCCTAAGAACCTGCATTTCCTCAGCGTTCAGACATGTTCCGTTGCCTATCAGAGAAAGGGAGCAAGAGTTGTTGCTTTGCTTTGGAAGCTTGCTAACCATGTTGGCCACACTGCGGGTGGCAGCAGGCAGACCAGAGAAGAGCTGAGGGGCAGCCATACCGCTGATAGATGGGGGAGAAAACAGGCAGGTGGAAGAGAGAATGTAGGAGGCTCCACCAACCACCACAAACTCGACAAATAAAGACAAGCTAAAATAAAGCAGAAAAAGAAAAAAAAAAGAAAGAATATGGAAGAGGCTCCAAGAGGCAAGAAACAAAGTAGTAAGGGGTCAGGCATTCACTGGAGAAGCCAGTAAGTGCCAGAGAAGGTAGGCAACAGAAGGCAGAGGTGGGAGCTCAGGGAAATGAATAACGTGGAGGAGGAAGAGAAAACCATCCTTTTAGGAACTAGCTGTGATGCTTGTGTGGTTCCCTGGCAATAGGGGGCAGGGTTTCAAGTATACATGCTAAAGAAGGCGATTTCTTTCTTTCTCTCTCTCTCTCTCTCTCTCTCTTTCTTTCTCTCTCTCTCTCTCTTTTTCTTCCTTCCTTCTTTCCTTCCTTCCTTCCTTCAAGAGAGACAGAATGTGCATGCACAAGTAGGGGTGAGCGGTGGGAGGAGGGGGGCAGAGGGAGAGGGAGAATTCGAAGCAGCCTCCATGCCCAGCACGGAGCCAGCCCTGGGGCTCGATCTCACGATCTTGAGTTCATAACCTGAGCTGAAACCAAGAGTCAGATGCTCAACCACTGAGCCACCAAGGCACCACAAGGCGATCTATTTCTTCATGCCAAATTCAAGTACTTAGAAAATGCTGTGTACTGACCCCATTATCCCTAAGAAATGCCCCTTACCTCACCATTTGCGACACAAGATCTGACAAAAAGAGGCAGTTGCTATGTTTTTATTGAACAATTACTGTGTTCCATTTGCGGCCTTGAGTGCTCTGTTTGCATTATCTCAGTGGATTTTTAAAAAATTTTATTTATTTACTTATGAGAGACAGAGAGCGAGTGAGTGAGAAAGCATCAACAGGCAGAGGGAGAGGGAGAGCAGGCTCCCTGCTGAGCAAGGAGCCCCAAGAGGGACTCGATCCCAGGACCTTGGGATCATGACCTGAGCCGCGGTCAGACACTCAGTCGACTAAGCCACCCGGGTGCCCCTCAGTGAATTCTTACAGCACAAGTCAGTAATGTTATTATCCCTATTGTCACAGGAGTCGAAATTGAAAGTTTAATAGCTTTCCTATAGCTCGTTTGAGCCATGGCCTTAAATTCAGACATCAGCTCCAAAACCCCACGCTTAAACAAATGTACTAAATTGTGGTAGTGCATAATCATTGGAAAACTATTAGGAAGAATTTCAAGGTCATCTGGTTCTGTTTTCAAATTCCAGGCTCTGGACTATTTCAGGCTGACGATGAGATTTTTGATGGTCTGTTGCAAAATTAGAAAAGTAAGGCCAATGTTATGAAATTTTAATATAACCAAATTTACTTAGAGAACTTTTTATTCTGATATTGTGTCATTCTCTCTTTGTAAGTCCTTAAAAAAATGACCTTTTTTAAATGAGAAGGCATTAACAATAGGAGGGTTTCTATTAATGTACTTAGGAATATAAAAACTGGATGATTCTGTGTTCCCACCTGCCATGTTTTCAGTTGTACTGGTCTAGGAAATCCAAAGTTCTTGGGACCACTGATCCATTTTTAACTCATACTCAGCAGTTCCCCACAACAGCCCTAAAAGATAGCCGCATAGGTTTTGTTTTTCATGTTTCCAATGATAGAATTTACTAGTTTTTGACAGAGTCCATTCTCTATTGGGAGAAATTTCTTCCTCTTATTGAACTACAGTCTATCTTTATCTCATTAACAGAACCACGAAGAAGCAGCGTATCCTACTAGACTTGAAGGCAAATGTATGAGGCACACATCACATACACTTGGATCCTTCCAGAAATTATTCTCTGTTGACCTGCGCATTGGCTGTCTTTCCCATTATGCATTCCATGCCCGCTTCATGAAGGCAGAGACCCTTGCCCATCTAGGCATCTAGGACAGTGCCTGGCACAGAAGCGGTGAGCAGTCCCTATTTGTCTGATGAGTACTTTGTACATAGAGACATTCAATATGTACGTGCTCCGTTTAATAAGAAAGCTGATTCATCGTCTGCTTGATGGCACTTCAAATTTTAAATAGTCCAAGTCAGCTCTCATGCTCCTAAGTCTTCTTTCTTTTTCCAGATGAAGAATGATCAGTCCGCTGAGTTGCTTCCGCTGTGGTAGAGTTTCCAGACTCTCACAGTGTTCTGCACCAGCCAGAGCACCAGTGGGCCTCCTGTTCGGAGCATTGTCCAAACACGGAAGAAGGCAGGACTCCATGAGCTTGGCCCTGGCTAGGTCCGGGGGTCTGTCTCCTCTCTGACCTTCCTAACATGTCTCAAGTCTATACTGTGTAGGTCACATCACATGACTATTAAGCTTGTTGTCCTTGAGACATCTCCTGATTCTTTGTTGCATTTATTTCTATGAGGTAAAATGTCTGCCATTTGGCAAAGCTTGACATGTATCCCCTTTCTACTGCCTCTAGATTTTTGACCTATAATTTACCCTATTGAAAACTTCCTAAATCTTGATTTTTCGTTCATTTGTTCACGCAGCCAATGAATCTACACTGCATCGGGACCCTCTTCCGTGCCCACCTCCTCTCTGCCTGTGCTCTCGGCAAGCATAATAAACACTGTATTGTCATCTCCCTGACCTGCTGCAGTCCTCTGAGTTGACATCTTCCAATAATCAATACTCTTGTGATTGGTAGTTTAATGAGCTGTGAATCCCCGAGCTTCTCCTTCCATCTCGCCCCTGCTCTGCTTAGGACAGAATGAGAGCCTTGTCCGTAGCTCTTGCTCTCAAGATTCGAGATGTGTCCCTGGGAGCAGAGCGGATTGCCCCTGAAGAAGGAGAGAGGTGGCAGTGTACTCTGCTACTCATGTCAACCTCATAAGCAAAGACCTCCCCCTCCCCACCCTTTGCACACACAGCTTCTAACAGAGCCAGGTACCATAACTCTTCCCGAACATTCTGGGCTGAGAACATCAACGCTCTTACACCACCTGCCCTTCCTGCCCATCAGCTGCCATCGAGCAGCTACATCTCTGGGGACTCCTTGTGGGCCAGGCACTTTCCTTTTGTGACCCGAATCATTCCCTCCAACCCCTGGTGAAGCGCAGGTACTGTTATTAACGCCATGTCACAAACAAGGAAATGGAGGCACAGGGCGGTTGTGAAACTTGCCCAAGTCTGGGTGTTGGAGAAATGGAGCTGGGGTGTGTCAGGCTGCCTGTGCCCCCAGAACCCACCTCCCCCCTCTGACACAGGAGCTGTGGTTTGGGGGCCTGGCTGGCCTTTGCCTCAACTTCCTTTGCTCAGGGCTGTCCCCAGAGACTCTCATTCTCCCCACCATTCATATGGCTGCCATGAGATCCCAAAACCCTGCTGTCCATTTCGCATACATTTTCTCACTCAACTACACCGAAGGGGGCTGTAGTTATTACTGTTTTATGGGTCAGGACACAGAAAGAGAAAGTCGCTTTCTCGGGATCAGTTTGCTTCCAGGAGTCTCACTGCTCCTGGGCCCAACTTGCTCTGCTTCCGTCTACCTACTTCTTGGGCCTCTAGCTGAAGTTATCCCCAGCACCCCACTGGCACCGATCCCCGAGAGTCTCGCCCTCTTAACAGAAACGAGGTTAACATGACTCAGCTGGACTTCTGCCAAGCAGTGGACGTTCACGGCAATCACAGTTTTTTGTTTTGGTTTGATTTTTAATGATAACAGGCCAATAAGTAAACATAAATGCATTTTGTAAAAAGCCTCAAAAGAAGGTAGGAGAGTTCCAAATGTCACATCCCATGGAGAACCTCCCTATAGTTGTGTTTTATGCAAAGCAAAGTAAAAAAAGGATGGATTTTCTGTTTAGAAGCCTCAGCCCTAGGGTTTGAATCGGTGTTCTAGAAGGACCACAGGTACGGTGGGAACATTGTCCTGCTCGTACAGAATATTTGGTGCTCCGTTTGTCTGTGATTTAAAGAATAGTCTACAGGGGTGCCTGGGTGGCTCAGTGGGTTAAAGCCTCTGCCTTCGGCTCAGGTCATGGTCTCGGGGTCCTGGGATCGAGCCCCGCGTCAGGCTCTCTGCTCAGCGGGCAGCCTGCTTCCCTTCCTCTCTCTCTCTGCCTGCCTCTCTGCCTACTTGTGATCTCTGTCAAATAAATGAGGAAAATGTTAAAAAAAATAAAAAAAATAAAGAATAGTCTATAGTTTGGAACAAAGGTGTCAGGTGGGACAATTTCACATCCTCACAGTCAGGGGCACAGAATTTGTGTTCTCTCTGTGCCCTGAGTTCTCTTCAAGATGCTTCCACTTCAATAAGATCATTCTCTGACATCAGCTGCCTTGAAAACCTCCTCCCTCTGGGTCTCCTGTGATCGTATTTTCAACGGTTTTGCTTGTAACATCAAGCAGATACTTAAAACTTAAATATTCTAACCAGAATTCGTTCAAAGAGAGTGGTCTGGTCAGTTTTTCAGTTTTACCTGGTCTCGAATAATGACGGCATTTCTCTTTATCCTTGTCATTTCATAAGCTAAAGGATCACTGAGGAGGATGTTTGACAAAAGCACTTTTTTATTATGGGACAGGGGAATGTCACTATCATTCCTTTAGCTTCCATCCCTAAAATCGTCTGACCAGCTAGTGACAGACTCTACCCACTGGAAATACCACTCCGTCAGAACGTGGCAAACTAATCGGAGGCATGACTTTCCTCCTCAGTGGAGACAGGAGGTGGAGGACATTGGTGAATCCCGAGCAACCTCGGGAAGGCTATCAACCCACTGCCTCGTTTTCTTGGCATTCACCAGCCACACAGAATAACCAACTCCAGAACAGCCCTGTAAGACTACAGCAAACACTCACTGTGCACCTGCAGAGTCCGAAGCCCCGAAAGCGGTCCTGCAAGTAGAGAGATGCATAGCCCAGGATGGGGCCGTGGGGGAGCGGAGGATGGACTCGTGGGGAGGCTGGTACCCGAGCAGATCATGTCACTGTCACCAGCACCATGGGAGCATGGCGGGGGCTGGGGGGGGGGACACCGGTTCGGGGGACCCTTCCCAAGGGAAGTAGTTGCTAAGCTGAGTCTGAACGAATGAATAGAAAGAGAAGAAGGCTATTCCAGTGAGAGGGACCAGCAAGAGGGAAACGAAGGAGGCCTGGCACAGCAGGAGGAGTGCAGATAGCTACAGAAACGTTGCTATCAACAGCATGCAGAGAAGGAGCCTGGAGGGACGGGAGATGAAGCTGCTCCGCCAGTTCGCACACAATCTGGCTTGCCTTCCTCCTGCGGCGTCCAGACCGCATCCTGTCGTCACAGGGAACCTTTGTCATTTTTCTGTTCTTTTAAATAATTACTGTTTGCCTGATCGTCATCTTCTGGCTCTTTGTGTTTGTTTTGTTTTGTTTTGGTGGTTGTTCCGTTTTTTTGGTTTGTTTTTTTTTCATGTTCCTCCAAAGTGGCTCACAATGTTTTCGGCTTCTAGAATTTTGACTCCTTTGCACGTTTTCATATGTTTTGCATTTCTCCTTGCTTCTAGCAATCGTGCTCGGCTCTTTCCAGCCTGAATATTATTTATGGTGATAGAAATGGTGCAAACGTGGAGTAGGGCCGTGGTGCCTCTTCTATTGAAAGCAGTTCCTCGGCATGTTGTAGGAAGCTGTGGCTTCTCTCATTGGCTGCCCTTTTCCCCTTCTTGTGGGTTTGTACCCCTCGTTGGTATTTCCCTTGGGTGAAAATCGTCCTCCCGTGTCTGAGTGTCCTGCAAAAGGTTTTGGTGTGAAGTGCTTGGTAGGAAAAGCTTGAGCCTTAAAGCCAGAGAAACCTAGAGATTCTTTTGATGGTTTTTAATGATGTTTTATTATGGACTATTTCAAACATGTATAATGAGCCCCGTCACCCAGCTTCTGCGGTTCCAAGTACTCTGCCTTTCTTCTTGGATCCGTGATTCTGCTCACTCCTCATGCTTCTTGAGATTGGTTGTTTTCAGGGTTTTATTTGTGATATAAAAATATTTATTTAAATATTTCATTTATTCCAGTTTAAAATTTATTTACAAATTTGTACAGGCACCGTAATGTGAAATTTTAACTGTACAGTTTGGACAAATGTCTATACAGCTGTGTGTCCCTCCCCCTTTCACCACAGAGACCACTTCTCCAGAAAGCTCCCTTGCATCACTTCCCAGTTCATCTCCCCATCACCGAGAGGCAAACACTGTTTGACTTATTTCACCCTTGATAGGCTTTGCCCATCCTAGAAGTTCATATGAGCAGAGTCACATAGTATATATTATTTTTGTGCAGGACCTCATTTGTTCAGCGTCAAAGTGACAGACTTGTCTTTGAATATCGCTTTTTTGTATCTGTATGTCATCAGATGAGTTATGTAGCCTCTTTGAGACTTGGTACCCTTCTCTACAAAATAGAATAAGGGCAATAAAAATTAACAAATTAAATGGACTTTAGGATAATAGATATGTCCTCTGTAAGGCTAACTAATACTAATCATGGTGCACCAAGATGTGGGAATGTGGTCACCTTCAGGATTTACTTCTTGTCTGCAAAGACAGTCCATATTTGCCAGTTTTCCACTGATAACTGCTTGTCTTCAAATGTGGTATCTGGATAGGCATAATAGATTGGTCAGCGTCCAGACAGGAAAACAGACCTCAGACCAGATGGTTCAACAGAAGGAATTTAATACTGGGAACTAGTTGAAAGGTGTGAAGCGCTGAGGAACCAAACAGGAAGCCACGAGGCAAACTGAAATTAACAAAGCAGGAAGCTAGACGCACTGCCAGAGCCGAAGGGCCATGGGGAAGCTGTGATGTCCCCAGGGTCCACCAGTAGAGCCACCAGCAGGTCCTGGAACCTCATAAGGGGCTGCTGGGAATATGGAAAAATGCAGTCATTGCCAGGGATGCCTCCCAAAGCCTAGAAGGGGGAGTGTGTGGAGGTGGATCTTCCCCTTCCTCCCACACCCAGACTCCTGCTAAGGTATCCAGTGTCTAGGGAGCCTGGGAAGGAGTGCCAAGAGCCAGTGACCCACACTGAATCTACAGCAGACTAGGGAAGTGAGGGAGCAACAAGAAAATGATCAGCACATTCAGGCAAAAAAAAAAAAAAAAGAAAAAAAGATTGAGGGAAGAAACCATAAAACATATATAGAGATAGTTAGGAAAACTGTACTCAGTAATTATTAACATTTGAGATAATTCTTACCTTCTAGGTAGCACTGACCCATAGAATTTTCTGTGATGATGGAAACGTTCTGTATCTGCGCTGTCCCATAAGGTAGCCACTAGCCACGTGTGGTAACTGAGCTCTGAAGAAGTGGCTAGTGCAACGGAGGAACTGACTTTTTCAATTTTATGTCACTTTAATTAATTTAAATGTGAATAAATGGCTAGTGGCCACCATATTGAACACCCATTCATTAACTCATACGTGTATTCAGTAAGCTTGTGTCGAGTAGCGGGATCCAGGCATCATACTGGGAATGAAGAACACCCAGCAGACTAGAACTGTGCTTCTGCACTTGGACTCAAACTTTCCTCATCCAACAGGAAAGATTTAAGAAGTGGTGCCAAAGAGTTATTTCCTTTGGAAGGTGTGAGGGCTGGGGAAGAGAAAGCCGCGAAGTGGCTGGCTCCCTCTCAGCCTTTGTCTAGGCTGTGTCTAACTCCCAGGCAGCCCTTCTTCCCCTCCCCTCCCCTCTCAGTCTCCTCTTCCCAACTCTTCTGTCTTTGAGGCACACTTCCAGTGCCTCCTCCTCCACTAAGCCTTCCCTGGTTGCTTCTCCAGGTGTTTAAAATAAACTCCTCTGGTGTTTTGTCTCTACTTTCACCACTTCTGTTACTTACTACTTTGTGTTCAAGTTCTTGATCTAGCTTTGTCTCTCTCTCTCTCTGACCAGACTATGAGAGGATTTAGGCTGGTTCTGTCCTTTCCCGACATAGCATTTAGCACCAAATATTGCATATCGGAGGTGCTTTGTACTGTTTGAACATTGGTTGGGAACCAAGCCTTCCCTTTCTGGCCCTGTAGCTGTTGAGTGGTGAACAAATTACCCCGCAGACCCAAGTCTGCCACCTACAGGTTGTAGGAAGTAACTTCACCCCGAGCCTGTCAAGGAGAGAGGTTTATTTTTCTTAGGCTGTTTTTTTTTCTTTTTTTCTTTCTTTTCCTTTCCTTTCTTTTCTTTTCTTTCCTTCCTTCCTTCCTTCCTTCCTTCCTTCCTTTCTTTCTCTCTCTTTTTTTTTTTTGCTTACATGTTTCCAGAAATCAATTGTAATGGAAAATCTGCTTTCCATTTCCATATACAGAGCATTCTGTTCATCTACAATTAGAATTTATTTTGACATAATAGTCTAGACTCCTTTCTCTGTGGTATTTTTTTTGCCTAAGAAACACAGAAATCTTAGGAAAACACAAGATGACTCCAGCAGCATTTAAACGGAATTGTGCATCAGAGCACTTTTATTAATAGAACCGCCCAAGATCAGGCAGTGTGATATCTCTAAACTCACCTGGATCTTGTCTTGCTGGTTTTGCATCGTTTGCACACGTGCCTCTGAATTAGCTTGAGTTCAGGAGAGTACGAATGGAACTGTTTTCATTCTTCTGGGAATGGTGAGCTTTGGGCCAAGGTGGGGAAGGTTGCTGTCTCACCGTGGCTTATGGAGGACTCCAGGACGTCGTAGAAGGTAGTTTCCATGACTGAAGCTGGAGAACAGTTAGAAGACAAACATCGCATTTTGCATCAGGAGCTCTTGCTGTGTGAGGCATCGGTTCCAGGTAGTGGTCTAGATTTTTAACGAAGAGTGGAATTTAATGTTCCCGGTCACATTGTGAGAAAGGGACTGCTAGTATTCCCAGTTTACAAATGTGTAAATCATAGCCTGGAGAAGTTAAATGAATTAACCAAGGTGTAAATTAACTATTGGGAGGCAGTCTGATGCCCAACGGACCCTGTCCTTCACTACCTCACTGTATTTCCTCCCACACGAGCATGTAAAAACTAGAAAGCATGAGTTAGAGAATATTTACTGTGTATTTACTGTGGGCTATTTACTGTGTAGGGTAGTTGTTGAAGCTATTTACTGTGTAGGGTAGTTGTTGAAGCCAAGAAAGCCCTTGAAGACACGACTTTGCCAGATGAGAGACAAAGCGCCAAAGAGTTTGGATTGGACAGCTGGATGCTGTTACCCCCGATCCAAGGTCAGTAGGTCAGAACAGGTGCAGTAACCTTGGCTGAAGTTGTATCATTGGACTGTGACCACAGAAAAGAAGGGAATTCCTGTATGGACTGAGCTTTCCTTTGTGATACTTTTTGTTCCATAGTATCAATAGCCATTATGGGAGAGCCACTGCAAATAAAAATCTTTGCGTGTAAGGTGGAGCCCTGATCTATAGTAGGATTACTAAAGAAAGGCTCAATATCCCGAGACCCAGTTCAGCTTGTATTTCTGCTTCCTCCCTGGGTTTATGGAATGGGAGACAACTCATCTCATGTTCATTCTCACCGGATTCCTGCATTTTCCTTTTTCTTTCTTTCTTTCTAGAAGGTGAGAGAAAGTGGGAAGGGATAGAGGGAGGGGGAGAGAGAGACTCTCAGGCAGGCTCCACACCCAACATGGAGCCCGACGCAGGGCTCTATCTTAGAACCCTGAGATCACGACCTGAGCTGAAACCAAGATACAGACACTTAACCGACTAAGCCTCCCAGGCACCCCAAGATTCCTGTGTTTTCACCCTTGCCCTCAGTTTGTAGAGTTTAATTCCAGGAACTGGAGGGGGGAAAAAAGCAGCAGTTAAGACACCTGAACTAGAAAAGCAGTGTTCAGAGCTGGGAGGTGATGCCCAGAGAGAACAGAGGGACTTGCCCAAGGTCACCCCGTTCACTGGTGGCAGAGCTGGGATTGGAAGTCAGGTTTCCTGACTCTGGCTCTTTCCGTTACTTTATCTGCCTCTGGGGATTGTTCTCTTCACTCCAAACAGCAGAACGTCACCTATCTTTCAAACTTGTCTCAAGTCTTTTCTGGAATGATTTGGGGTAGGGCATATGAAAATGCATTTGCATGCATACTTCATTGAATATTTCAGTCTCTTTGCACATTGTCATGTCATATTGTGAACTGAGTGAGAACATGGCTCGGGGTCTCCCAGAATAGGAATATATTGTGAGAGCATTTTTCTTATGTCATTTTTCCAGGCACGTAAGTGCCATTTTCCACATTTAACTTACTTACTTTCTCTTACTATGTATCCTCGACTTGCTAGTTTACTTCTGTTCCACTTAATACTGGTGTTATTTTATTCTTATTTTTAAATTTTATTAACATATAATGTATTATTTGCCTCAGGGGTACAGGTCTGTGATTCATCAGTCTTACACAATTTACAGCACTCACCATAGCACATACCTTCCCCAATGTCCATCACCCAGCCACCCCATCCCTCCTACCCACCCCCCAGCAACCCTCAGTTTGTTTCCTGAGATTAAGAGTCTCTTATGGTTCTTATTTAAATAACTATAGTATATACATAGTACCTTATAGTTTATAAGGTCTTTTTACATGCAGTGTCTCTTTACCTATTCATAACAACCCTGCCAAACAAAAAGGAGAGGTAGACTTAGCCCCCACTTGACAGGTGGGAAATTGATTTCCTTAAAAGTTCTGTGTCACAGCTAGTTAACCAGGACTCTGTTCTCTTTACTCCTAGACCAGTGTTTATGCTGAACCTTTCCAGCAATGGTTCTTGCCCCGAGGTGGGTTTCAGAATCCCCCAGAAGACTTATTAAACACACATTGGTGGGCCGCAACTCCAGAGTTTCTGATCTAGTAAGTCACTGGCGTGGGATCTGAGAATTCCCATTTCTAACCCATTCCCAGGAGATGCTAACACCACGTGTGTAGGGACCACACTTTGAGAACCGCCGCTCTGCTGCTGGGCCATAACACTGGTGAACGTTTGGCGGGTCATCCATTCCTCATCAGCTCAGTACTGAGATCCGGAAAGCTCTGAATCCTGAACGTTTTCCCGTGGTAGGTTGGCACCGTCTCACTTGGCAGCCAATCCCGACCTGCACTGAGGTGGGACTGCGTCGTCTTTCTTTACCCCTTGGTGTGACCATTCATACAGTTTACTGTGGAAACCTTACTCTGTTAGATCCCAGGGGATGTCCCACACCTTTCTGGGGTGAGGGGTGGTCTATAGCACACCCCTCATAATTCCTTTTAGAATCTGGAAGACTCTGGAATCCAAAATGCATCTCGTGCCAAAAATTTCAGATAAGAGGCCAAAGATGTGTACTAACCTGATACAAGGGGTCACGTTCTTTGCTTTTGATGCCGCAAAAGTGCCATTTTGGGAGAGCCTCAGAAGCAGACGCATTTGAACTCAATATATACCTTTTGAGACATCTTTTTGGAGGAATTTTTTCAAAGGCTTCTGTCTTTCAGCTTCAGAAATGTTGCTGCCCACTGAACTGTGAGAAAAAGTGTTGAGCAGTCCTTCCCCCCAGATACCTGCGCAAGTCCCAGGGACATGGTGATCTGGAATGAGTATTTCCTGCAGCTTAATTACATTTAATAGGGACACTGTCAATAACAACATTCACGCTTATGATCCTACTTCCTCTAAAGCTTTGATTTTCTACCTGGGAACGAGACGCCATTAAGGCCGCAGATCAGGGTGAGGAGGAAGGAGAGGAGAGCTTAGTATTTTGATTTAATAATGAGTCAGGCTTAAATCATGAGACAATTATTCAAATCCCCCAAACATCATTTCATTTCCACGAGAATGCTCCTTAGACCTATTATAAAACCATAAAAAGCACATTCATCAGGAAACATGAGCACATATTGTAACTGGATTACATGAGATTGCCTGAGCTAAAATGAGTTACAGGGAAAAAATATTTTAAACCCTCACGATTCATTTATCTGGAGCTTATAATTTTATGTTCTATTCCCAGGATCATTGGGGTTCACTGTCACTGAGCTGATGTAGCTGTGGTTCCTCGCCATGCTTTCCAGAAGCTTCTGTCTCTTGAATGGCGCTCTGGAGACCCAGAGCAGTGTAATCATTTTCAGAGACTGGTGTCTCCTGTCTGGAGAGCGTGGTGGCGGGAAGCATCAGCTTCTCCTCCCCAGCAGCAAGGAGGCTCTTCATTGTCTAGTTTCTAGCCCGTGTTTCACATACCCCAAACGAGCAAACTCCCGTCTGCCCTTGTGGAGACTTCTTTCTTCTTCCTCGCTTTGTGATACTCCCTCCCCTGCCTTCTGTTTCATAGATCTTTGTGCACTCTCAGCTAGGGTCAGAACACATTTGCTTGAGTAACCATATGACACTCACAAAGCTCTTTGGGTCCCTATTCACCTACCAGACCCTGGGAGGCCTATTTCATGTGTCAGGCCACTGTTACTAGTCAAATTATTTGATTCAATGTGTACTTGAGGTTCAGAACCCTGTAGATAGACCCAAAGTATAATCAATCCTATTTTCTAAAAGCAATAACTCTCTGTCCCCACGATAAGCCAACTTATAATCAAGCATCTCTTCAAAATGGATACCAGTTGTGAGTTTTCATTTTATAGTTCCAGAAAGATTTTTTAAATTTATTTTTTATTATGTTCAGCAAGCCACTGTATAATACATCACTAGTTTTGATGTAATGGTCAATGATTCATCAGTTGCCTATAACACCCTGTGCTCATCACCACACATGCCCTCCTTAATGCCCATCACCCAGTTACCCCATCCCACACCCCCTCCCTTCTCTAACCCTCAGTTTGTTTCCCAGAGTCCACAGTGTCTCCTGGTTTGTCTCCCTCTCTGATTTCTTCCCATTCAGTTTTCCCTCCCTTCCCCTGTGGTCCTCTGCTCTATTCCTTATGTTCCATGTATGAGTGAAACCATATGGTAATTGTCTTTCTCTGCTTGACTTATTTTGACTTAATTGACTTTCTCTGCTTGACTCAGCATAATCCCCTCCAGTTCCATCCATGTCGATGCAAATGGTGGGTATTCATCCTTTCTGATGGCTGAGTAATATTCCATTGTATATATGGACCTCATCTTCTTTATCCATTCATCTGTTGAAGGGCATCTCAGCTCCTTCCACAGTTTGGCTATTGTGGACATTGCTGCTTTGAACATTGGGGTGCGGGGGCACCTTCTTTTCACTGCATCTGTATCTTTGGGTTAATACCTAGTAGTGCAATTGCTGGGTCATAGGGTACCAATTGTATTCTTAAGAAACTTCTCTTCTGGGTTCAATGTCTTCAACAAGAGCAAGGTTTTGTAGTTGAGCACTGTTTATCAGGGCTGCTGCTGCATTGATTTGTACACTCCATAACCCTCAGGGCCTCCTGATTCATGTGACTGGTGCCTGGAAGCTCGTGCAGTGTGCAACCTGCAGAACCAAATATGGCATCTTTTGTTAGCCTCATCCTTTATAAATAAATATTCCAAGAATATGGACTCACTGAACCATCCTCAAGTCTACATCCCAGTATCTATGGTATTTATATAAATCCCAAGTGGGTTAATATTCCTATAAACCCTGCATTTCTATCTGGGCAGGATCATTATACCGGAAGACCGGGTTTTAAGCCTAAGCCATAGAATGACGGTCATAATCAGACCTACCACTTTTTTGAGTGGCTTAGGCCTGGGGCCAGGTATCTGCTAGCTTCGCTGAGCAGCCTGTATCTCCAGCTGTCAATGCTGAGTAATGTTTGTTAAGTTGTCTTTCATCACATTCCATTCCCTCTCTCGTGTTTACTCACTCATAAGAAGCAGTTTATAAATGACAGGGCTTGACTATAAACAAATCATGAAACTCATGGCATCTGTGAGGCCAATCTCAGCCTCTCTGAATGGGCACCATGATTTGTAGAGGCGGGAATGGAGGTACAGAGCAGATAAAGTAAGCCAAGGTCATATAATTAATAAGTGGTCACACAGGGATTTGAACCCAGGCCTTGCTGGCTCCCCACTTTGTGCTCTGAACTACTACGCTCTACTATTCTTTCCTCCCTGACCTCCCAGGCTGGCCAAAAGGTAGCCTCCATCTTTGTAACTTGTTCCCCAACAGGCTGATACAATTTTAGATAGAGTGAATGCAAATGCTTTATTAACAAGCAGGAAGTAAGATCCTTATTTATGCCAACTAAGCTGTATTGATAGCACAAGTCGGGAGTGACCTCAAGAGGCACTCTGCCCCATTAGCTAACTTCTGCCAGAAAGAGACAGCTGGGCTCTTGGCTCTGATGGTCTTCTTCAGTGAGTTAATCATAAATAACTCTGCACACCAAGTCCCTTGTTCTTTCACTTGGAACTACACTTCACAGCTGACTCACCCTGCCTCTTCCACCGGGAGTTATGCTACTCTGATCTAGTCATGTTTAAAAAGCATATGGAAGTGTTCCTCCTGCCAGGATGGGACATTGCCCCTTCTGAATATTTTCCAAGCTAGAGTCGTCTCCACAAGGCTCTTTGGAGAAGATCTCTGGGGTCTTAATTAAATCCTTGAACCAGCAGGGAAGGAGCATTCAGGCTTCACCTTCGAGCCTGCCAGTGACTTTGTGGGTAGGCTCCCCTGGGCCTCTGCCTGGGGCACAGTGTATCCCTGCCCCTCCAAATGCCAGTTCTACCTTTCCTCTCATTTGGATGCTATCCCTTGCCAGAGATCTAGCCTGGGACCTCCAACCTATCAACTGTGGGTCTCCGACCTTGAAGAAGAACCATTGAGGAAGATGGGCTGCAGGATGGGGGTCCCCGAGTCCACTTTGAGTATGTGCTCAGTTCTGTGGTTTCAAATCAGAGCTCCAGAAAGCAGCATCTAGGGACCTTTTCTCCTCATGGGATTGCCTTTGCATTTCCCAAGGTGTTCTGAGAGACAGCCATATAAAAATCCCCCCTCCCCCCCTTTTTTTTGCTGTGTTGTCATGCAGGACGGTACCTTCCCTGTCACCAAATACCCTACGCAAACTTCCACGTGAACAAATGCTTTTAAAACCTAATGCCGGGGGAAAATGTCACAAAACTTTGCTTCTGTTGATGTGGTCTCTTTCCTCCTTTCTGATGAGACCTTGTAACTGTCACCTTTGCCTTTCAGCAAGGTGGCCCACAGCCCAGCCTCAGTGGTGGCATCAGACTTTATGATGTGCTCAGCCCAGCTTGTGTGGTCTCAGCACTCTGGTTTGACTTCATTATCAGTTCTCTAGGTAGGATTTGGAAAGAGACAAGGAATTGATTTTTTTTTTTTTTAATATTTTTATTTATTTATTTGACAGAGAGAGAGAGATCACAAGTAGGCAGAGAGGCAGGCAGAGACAGAGAGAGGGAGAAGCAGGCTCCCTGCTGAGCAGAGAGCCCGATGTGGGGCTCGATCCCAGGACCCTGGGATCATGACCTGAGCCGAAAGCAGAGGCTTTAACCCACTGAGCCACCCAGGCACCCCCAAGGAATTGATTTTTATAATTAAATAAGCATTTACTGAGTGGTGATTCTGTGTTATATATATCCCTAGTATGTGTGTGTGTGTGTGTGTGTGTGTGTGTGTGTGTGTGTGTGTGTGCATACATTTATATGTATGCTTTGTGGAACAAGATACTAAAATATTATTCTGTTGAAGAGCTGGAGCAATGTGTATGATATGTTAAAATAATAGTACCAGATAGATCATAGAAATGCAGAGAAAGAAGCAATTGGAGAGACCTAGGAAAGTGAAAGGATTTGTTAAGCATGAAAAACCAGGGTAAGGTATTCTGGTAGAGGGCATAGCAGGTGAAAAATAAAAGTTTTGATGTAATAGGTACTGGGAGACCCAGAGCAGGTTTGGGCGCTGGTACATGTAGCCAGTCGTTTCATAAATGTGTTCTATATACTAAGCACGGTGCTACACTATGGGGAGATCAAGATGAGTAGGACATGGTCCCTGCCTTAAGGAGCTTACAGTCTGCCAGGGGGAACAATTAAATAATGATAATCGATGTTGAGTTCTATGATGTAGGCAGCATTACAAGCCACGCCCCCAGATTGGCACGGTGGAAGAGAAGTTTAGGGATGTTTCCGTGATGGCATCTGTTGGCTGGAACATCAGGGGATAGACTTCCCCTGAGTATCCAGGATAGGTCTGGGACTGGTCCTAAGGTTAGGGGAGAGCAGAGAAGGGGATAGTGGGTGAGGGTGGGCTGAGGTCAGGGGTGGAGGGAGAGAAAGACAGACAGAGGTGGACTCATCTTCTCTTTTCTCATACAGCAAGGGTCTGGGACCACAAGTTCTGCACTCAGGCTGTGTTTGCTACTGTTCTTAGGTGCCCAAGTCTCTCTTATTTTTGTCTTACTATATTAGTAAAACACCATATCATCATCTTCCTTGAATAATTATATGAAGATAAGGAAACGTGTGAGGACAAATGTAGTGATACATTTTCCTCTGTGTAAGCACTAGTTGGTTCTTACCGTGTGAAAATAAAATACCAACCTGATAAAAGCAGAAGATTCTCAGGTTTTATGTCTCTTGACCCTGTAACTTAACTTTAGTTTACCTGCCAACAAGTGAACTGCATATCAATCAACAAAAATTAATTAATAGTAATTTCTTTTAAACTCAAAGAACGCAATCTTCATGAAACAACACTAAATTGTCCAGTGACCTCAGCGTAGCTTCCTGCTAGGGTATGTTCAAGACTGGTGTCACAGCAAGTGAACACCAGCCCAACAGTAGGAGACCTGGAGCTCCCCTATTTACTAGGAGTGTGGTAAGACACTAGGGACTCCCTTTCTCTGGGACTCATTTTCCTTTGGTCCCAGGATCTTTCCTGTCTCTTCCAGATCCAGAATACTGTTTTGTTTTTATTTTCTTAAAAGCTCATTTACCTTGTAGTATCCTTGGGGCAAGTGTTCTTTTCATTGTTTTACAAATGGAAAGATCTAGACTTCTGATAGTAAAAGGACCCAGTAGGACCTGAGCTGAGAAATACAAAGGTCTTCTTTTGACAGCTAGCCATTGGATGGCTTTTTTTGTTTTTTAATTAGTTTCAGAGGTAGAATTTAGTGATTCATCAGTTGCATGTAACACCCAGTGCTCATCACATCAGGTGCCCTCCTTCATGCCCATCACCCAGTTACCCCATTCCCCTCACCTCCCCTCCAGCAACCCTCAGTTTTTTCCTAGGGCTCAGCATCTCCTATGGTTTGCCTCTTTCTCAATTTTCATCTTATTTTATTTTTCCTTCCCTTCCTCTGTTTCCATTTGTTTTATTTCTTAAATTCAACAGATGAGTGGAATCATATGATATTTGTCTTTCTCTGACTTATTTCACTTAGCTTAATACCCTCTAGTTCCATCAGTGTCATTGTAAATGGTAAGATTTCATTCTCTTTGATGGCTGAATAATATTCCATTGTCTCTATATGTATCTTATTTATCCATTCATCTCTTGGTGGATAGCTGGGCTCCTTCCATATTTTGGCTACTGTGGACATTGCTGTTGGCATGTTTGAGGAGCCATGAGGAGACATGGCTTTTTGTTTTCTTGGTTGGAAAATGACCTGGGAAAGTCTTGGGCTGGCTTTGCTGCCAAGCTGGAAGGACTCCACTGTAGGTGTGACTGACCAAATCCTTTTCCTCATTTTGCAGTATCCAAAAACAATTGACAAGGACGCCCTCTGGGTGATCATATCTGAAATAATGTTGGCCACTTAGGAATTCATATAATGCAGGAAGCCTAGAGATTTTGCTTAGGAAAAGGAATCTTTTAGAATTTCTGACTTTACAGCACTATTGGAGAAGAAGAAAAGAAGAGTCCCTTGGTTAATGTCCACGACTCTCAGTTTGGGGACTGCCAAGTGACAAACTTGGATTTACAGGTAATCTTGGGCAACAGGCTTCACCTCCAAGTTTCAATGTCCTGATTTGTAAATTGATGAAATAATACTTCGCTCATAGAGTTGTTGCAGTGTTTAAATTAAATAATAAAATGTAATGAATGTCAAGCACACTGCTTGGTGCAGACAAAGTGCTCAAAACATGGTAGTTGCTGCTGTTGAGGTCATGACACCTTTATTCTACCTCGACCATTTTGTGTCTCTAGTCCCAGTTGACTGCTAGGAAATACGATTATTGCAGTCAGGTACAATTCTTCAGCAGTATGTTTTCCACAGGTAATGAGAAACTCCCTGGGCATGGTGCCCTGGAAAGAATTCTTCCTTTGGTAATATTCCATATAGTTCTCATACATTAATTTTGAATTAGAGTTGGAAGTGGTATGTGTGGTTACCTTGTCTAACCCTGGTTTTAGGTGACACATGTGATGGTTCAGTGTATTTGGTTTCTATTTAATAGAAATGTTTATTGAACATTGTGCTCTGCTGCCTACTTATGAGATCTGATTGATCCAAACTAAATTTCAGTGATAGACCAAGATGTTATTTTTACAGAGACATGCAGTCATAAAAGGAGGAACAACTTTAAATGTGACAACTGTATTGAACATTGTTGGTGTCCCACCATCAACTCTCCTTTTCTTCTTAGAGAACCCCATTTTTTTTTCAGGTACATCCCCTGTCCCCACATTCAGCCCATATGCATCAGGGGAAGCTGACCCTATCTTGATCTCCACCATAAGCCTGATGAGTCCAAGAGTAATCTGGTCCCATTTGTCAGGCACTGGCACACCAGTGAGGATCCAGGCTTCAAGTTAGGTAAACGAGACAATCTACATGTTGTCTAAATGGATTTGAGTTGGGTTTTCTGTTATTTGAGGTCAAAAATATTCTAACTGATACACCCATTTAGCACGAATCAATTCTGTGTATGAATGATGCTTTTTGACCTGTTTATCCCTCTTGCAAGTTGCCCTTGATATTGGGTGGCAAATGGCAATGAAGTACAGCTGGCCTGGAGATGCCAGGAGATGGAATGACTAATACGTAGTCTCAGGCAAGGCCAGCAGACCTGAGCTTATATTAATAAGGTGTCACATGACAATATTAAGTAGTGTAATTTAGAATTTTATATAATTTTAGAGCAAAGAGTAGGAAAAAATACATAGTTTATTAGTAGGGAATTCTTCTGCCCCTCTGAACCATTCTACTTACTCACTCCTGAGAAGGTGGAGGGACACATTTAGTTGATAAATTTGGGGAAAACAATTGGAAATGTTTAGCTTAGCTCATCGTTTTATTCTTCTTTTTGGGCTCGGGCCTGCCTAAGGGGAGCAGGGATTGTCTTCTACCCTCCATGTTGTAAATCCTACCTGGACAAACCCATTGTGGAAAAGTCTGCCCTGACCCAGCTTTGGGCTGTGACTGGATGAGTAAGTCTGGCGAGGCCCATTTGGCTTTTACTAGGCTACTTAGCTCACCCTACACTTGCCTCTGGGATTAAGAAGAGTGATATTTTGGCTACCATCTTTACTTGCTTAATTTATTCCTCCAGTTGCTTAGAACTAGGTTATTTTTCTGACACTCAGCAGGGCGGATTCTCATTATAAATAAGGAATTGTCAGAATTCACTGCCTAGGGTAAAAACACTGTAAAAATCATGCTCCACTAGTTAAAATAGGAGAACAGATCCCCTCTTGCGTATCTTCCTTTCCATCTTTAGTTAAAATTAATTCTTCACCATTTGGGTCATCAGTCTTTTGAAAAGTTGATGAAAAAGTCAGAATTCTCCCCAGAAAAATACACAAACACACAATTTTTTATACAGTGCTGGAATATGCTTGTATTACTCTCCAGAGCTCCCCTTGTAACCCTTATAGCTCCACATATCCCAGGTTAAGACCCCTGAGGTAAATCCTCAGGATAGTTAGTTCACTGAGCAGTGCATATAGATTGAAGAAGAAAGAAGCCTGCAAAAGACAAGGCTGTGATGCTGAAGGTGACTCCTGGGAAAGCACACCCAATATGGAGAGGGATGTACATATTGGAGCTGGGCACTGACTGAGTTCTGGGAGTACTACAAAGGTGAAAGTTCATAATTCTGTCAGGAAACAGAATCACTCAGAAGCTTTAAACAGAGACTTTAATGAGACTACCTATTGAAATGTAGGTAGTGTTATAATAAGTAAGCTGGGTAGTGAGGCATTCTGGGCAGCAACAGTAGAGAAGTGTAACCTTCAGGGCCAAAGGAGCAAGGAGGAGAAATAGTATTACTAGGCCTTGTCAGGATTTGGACAGTTTGCCTAGAGGGAGCTGTAGTCACACAAGATTGCAAACGTGCCCCCTGCATTTTCTCTCCCTGCCCTCAGAGCTCTTGCTGGGGCCTCCCCATTGGCTGTCCTCAACCAGGAGATAAGGGAGCTAGTGGGATGCATTCCGTATGGGGGGCAGCTTCCTGGGGCCCAGAATAGGGTAGAGAAGAGTAAAGAATGAATGTAGGATATAAACAGAGAACAGCCAGGATAGAGGATGAGGTAAAACTAAAGAAAAAGATAAGGTTAAAAGTCTGAATGGTACGTACAGGTGCCAAGAAGGCACTAGCAGCGGCTTGTCAGTGTGTATGGACTAGAGGTGTGAGCTGAGGACCAAGTCCTGAAGAAAGGTAATCTGAATGTGAAACAAAAAGCCTAAGAGCCCTTTCCAGTTAAAAAATTGCCCACCTCTGCCCTAGACTAAAAGATAAGTAGTTCTTAAATTATATATCTGGGTACTATAAGCAATTTAGAGCAGAGAGTAAAGAAAAGTTTGTTGGAAGCAATTGAATTTGAAGAGAAATTTAGGAGAAGGCAAGCCAAGATACCTTTGTTTTTAATGGTCTTTTGCTCGTATGTGCATTTCAAAATGCTAGAATTAATTTCCAGCTATGTAAACGAAAAATGGAAATTACAACGTACACAGAAAAGGAGAAACACATTTCAACTACATGTAGTTTGTTTTTGTGATCTTATAATCTGAGATTATACCAATCTCAAGAGTAAGAAAAATTAAGTCAGCAAGAAAAATCCCATAGTTTAAAAGATGATGTGCAAAGTTGATCTCCTTTTACTGATGATAAAAAAAAACCCACCGTATGAAAAAAAAGAAAAAGGAAGAATGACTCTCCATCTTGACTGAAAATAATGGGTGAGAATAATTAAATGATTTAGCTTAATCTTGAACTGACATTTCAAATTCATCTCAACCTGCCAAACCTTTGAAGCTCCACAGTGCCATAATTTTAATACTAGGGCTTTCAAGAGCTTTCTAAATAGGTCAGCATTCCATGTAATCTTCAGACTGTCACTAGATATTTTGGATATTTTTTTTTTTTTGTAAGAACAGGTGTTCTTTTGAACCTTCTCCTTTAAAAAAATACAGTAATTCTATCTGATAGCATGATTTATAAGCCAGAATTATCAATGGCTTGTGAAGAAAAACAACCAAATAAAATGCATGCCTGATAGCACATTCAGTCAACTTTTCCATTGCCAAAACCATTCCTTAAACTAGACCAGTAATAATTTACATTTGAGATGGTTGCCTCTCTACCTTGAGCCCCCTGATGTTATAAACAGAATTCCCCTTTTATGTTCCATTTACATTTGCATGTGTTACAAAATGATTAAAGAAGACAATGTAGGTGTTACAAACAAGTTTTAACACTTTGTGATGCAGTCTGTATTTAGAGATCTAGAAAATGGGACAGAAGGCAGGAAGCTAGTATAGGATAAAGAATAAGGAACAAGGGGCACCTGGGTGGCTCAGTGGGTTAAAGCCTCTGCCTTCGGCTCAGGTCATAATCTCAGGGTCCTGGGATCGAGCTCCACATCGGGCTCTCTGCTCAGCAGGGAGCCTGCTTCCCCCTCTTTCTCTGCCTGCCTCTCTGCCTACTTGTGATCTCTCTGTCTGTCAAATAAATAAATAAAATCTTAAAAAAAAAAAAAAAGAATAAGGAACAAGGAAGTAAGTATAGAGCCTAGAGTTGGTTGGCGTTTAGAGATTGGCTGACTGGATAATACTCTGTTTCTGGTAAAGCTGAGCATTTACAGGGACACAAAAGCTATCTGTTTCCATTTGCTGATGTGGCACTTTGGGCAGGAGTGGCTCCATTTTGGCCTTAGGAAGTTAAGCCTATGTAATTCTATAAAGGTCGAACCATCAGCCAAGATAGATATGTCCAAGATAATTAAAAATGAAAGAAAATAGAGAAATGCTTATGGGAGGCGGGGAACTGGGGAGGTGGGCTGGAGAGAAGAAATCTAAAGGAAAAGTGGGAGTTAGAGGATGGCCAGTGATCACTGGGATTTTTGCCAGGAGGGGCCCAAGAGAAATGGCTTCTTCTGAGTGTTGCTGAAAGATGTCTGGATACTTTAGGCATCCTGACTCTTGGGATTTTTGCCTGGAGAACCATTTTGAAAGGTCTTGACTTTCTCCAGAAGATATAAAATGGGATTTATCTCAAGCTGAGAATGAGAGATAAGGTCACAGGAAAGGGAACCAGGTTTCTTAGGGCAGCAGCCAAAGAAGTTGAGCAGGAAACAACTGTGTTGATTCTGGGTGATTGCTGTAGCTATAGGAAAGAGTAGTTATAATCCCAGGTTCTAGAATCAAGTTCAAATCCTGGCCTGATCCATCCAGCTGCATAATACTGAACGAATTACCTAAGCCTCCTTGTATCTCATTTCCCCATCTATAAACTGAGGGTAGTAAAAATACTTACCTAATAGGGTTGTTCTAAAAGTTAAGTCACATAATGCAGGCAGAGCACCTACCATAATGCCTGACACACAAAGTCACCAATGATGTTACCTAGTATTGTCTAAAATGTGCTTATAGATAGTTTGTATGCTAGAATTCCTTAAACTGTATTATTTTCTCATCAAATAACTAGCTAAGTGAGCTATATCTGATGATAGTTGATGTTAGGGGAGAAAAAAATTTTCTTCTACTCCTCTAGGTTCTTTGGCTGGTCTAATGATCAAATTAACACAAAACATTAAGAGGAGAAAAACAAATTTAATTATGCATGTATGGAAGCCCCATAAGAGTATAAGACCCAGGGACAAGCTGGGGCAGTTGAGGATTGTATGCCATCTTGGGCTAAAGAATGGGATATGGGCCTGCCTGGGGCTTCAGAGGGGAGGAGGGTGATTCACAGGATGATAGAAGAGCATGTGTTTGGTAATTAGATATTTGTCCTGCCATACAGATAGGTCATACTTTAAAAAGTAAAAAAGTTATGTCTTGATAATAGCTCTTTTTCTGGGCCAGGTCTCCTATCTAAATTCTTTTAGGTAGTTTAAGGGAGCAGTAAAGTTTTTCTTAAGCCTGCTGGGTCTCAATTGCCTTCAGCTCAAATTAATCCATGTCCCAAAGTGGCATATTTGAGGAGACTTGTTTTGAACCCCTTCAGTGATTAAGGAAGAGAAATGAAGAATAAATATATGGAGCTTAAAGTAGATCCTTTAAATCTATAAACTGAGATTTTATTTTTTTAAATTTTATTGTTTTATTTATTTTTTTATTTTTTTAGATTTTATTTATTTATTTGACAGACAGAGATCCCAAGTAGGCAGAGAGGCAGGCAGAGAGAGAGGAAGGGAAGTAGGCTCCCGGCCGAGCAGAGAGCCTGATGCAGGGCTCAATCCCGGTACCCTGGGATCATGACCTGAGCGGAAGGCAGAGGCTTTAACCCACTGAGCCACCCAGGTGCCCCTATAAATTGAGATTTTAAATTCTTAGGTAAGTCTGGAAGAGGTCATCAGGAGGGCTTGGCCTCCAGTTGTCCTGCAAGCTGGACCTGGTAAATCAGTTTCCTTACATTGTCTCTGTCCTTGGAATGTATGTTCTGGCCACCATTCTCACAGTAGAATGCAGCCTTGAGAGATCAATGTCTTGTTGAGACCATCTGGACTGAATTTGCGACCCACCCAGTTAAGACCTCTATATAAACTTCTGAGATTCTTGTTAGCTGATACAGAGATCTACTCATCTTGCAGCCACCCAAGACAGAACTCATATGTAAGTTCCGCGCTCATTAAACCTACCAACCAATCTAGAGTGGTCTGCTTCTTTTTTCAGTCTCTTCTTGCCATCTGTGTATGGGGGCCAGTTTCCCATTTCAGCCAGGGAACTTCCAAGGTTGGGAACTGACAATAAGGAAGTAGAAGCAAGATCACTGAAGAAATTCACAGTTCCTTATTGACAGCCACCGGTATTTTGTAATATGCTTTATAGTAAAAATGAAAGAAATGCTCAAAATTCTTACCTGTATTTAGATAAACCATTAAGATTGGTCTTGTGGGTTGGCGGGTAGGACAAGCAACCTGACAGCAAAAATTTGTATAAGGTTATCTGTACAGGGGGTAGGTTCCTTCTGGGAAGAGATAGGGAGGGTGGTCTGCCTGTCATAGCTATCAGCCACCCCTCTGTACCAGCGATTCAGCTATAGACACTGAAGAAGCTTTTGTTATGGTCAGTGTTATATTAACACACACACACACACACACACACACACACACACACACACACACGGGCAGTTCTTAGGAAGAGGGACTTTCTCATTTCATTCAACATTTAACCAGTACTTACCTGAGCACCTGTTACATGCTCAGCATTGTGCTGGACATGCAGTAGTGAACAAAATAGATAAGAAAAAACTTCTGCTTTTATGTATATTCCATGGTGATGGAGGAAGTCAGTATGGGGAGAAAAAATAATTTTCCCTCTATCCTTCCAAGTTCTTGGCTGAGACCGCTGTAATTAAAAGGCAGATTAACAAGAGAAAAACACTTGAAACAAGAGGAAAATAAATAAAAGTTTAATATCTCATGTGTACTTGAGAGATACCCAGGAAAAATGATAAACTTCCCCAAGGTGGCCCAAGCTACCATCTTACATACCATCTTCTGCTAAAGACTAAGAAAAGAAAGTTGTGTGTGTGTGTGTGTGTGTGTGTGTGTGTGTGTGTAGGGAGGGAGTTATGGGGGGTTGCCAGGGAAAGTACAGTAAACAAGGATAAGGTTGTTATACAGATTTAAGTCAGTGTCTTCTTCATTGATTAGATTTTCTTGTGACTTACAGTCATGCTTCTCTTCCTGGTATGGAGAGGAAGACACTTACAAATGGAGATTTCCTTAATTTATGTAAATTTCTTTTATAAAACCTTATAGACTGTTTTCAGAGATTCTCCTGTGTCTGCTGTTTCTCAAAAATGACCAGCTCAAAATAACTCCACACTAAAGACATGTATTTTGGGATAGGAGACTCTGCTCCCCTTTATCAGACAAGAAGTAAGACAAGTAAAAATATGTACTATATTGGACTTAGGTAACTGAAAAGAAAATAAGCAAATAAGCAGAGCAAAATGATGGGAAGTGTCAGGGTAGGATAAGGTTTGTACTTTTAGGAAGAATGGCCAGAAAGGCTTCAGTAAAATGGTGACATTTGAGTGAAGACCTGAAGGAGACTTGGGAATGGTTCATGTTGATACCTGGAGAAAGAACAGTCTGGATCAAGGGAAGAGGCTGGTGTGTGCCCACTGGGTTCAAAGAATAGTAAGGAAGCTGTTGTGGCTGTAGCAGTGAGCCAGGGGGAGAACTGTATGAGATAAGGTCATTTCTTCCCAGAATGTTGGCCCACTAAGAACTCCAGGGAACATGGGGCCTCCCTGGCTGCTGAGAGATAGTAGTTAGGGGATTTACTTGCTATAAGTGCTCCTGGCAGGGGCATCAGAATTCCCAGGGTGGGCATCAGCATCAGGGGCCGCAGTGAGGAATTCTCAAGCAGCTTCTCAAACAGCAGGTACCCTCCCCTTGGCCAGAGAAAACATGCATCATGTTGCAGAGATTAAGGGACAGGTTTGGGAGACAGTCTCTAAGGTCTCAAGCCAAATTGGGTGAAACTAATCAGACAGGTCAAGTCTTACACAGTCTTTGGAAACAAGAGTCTATGGTGTTTTCATTACCAACAAGCTTGTGAGTATTGGACAACGTCGAGTTGCATCAGTTTGTCTAGTTTACGCCTAACCTAGATTAGTTTAAAAAATCAGTTTACATTTCCAAGCTTTTGCCATTTGCTTATGTTTCTGTTCTTGGAGGTGATGTTGAAAGGGCCAGGACAGTTGTGGGTTTTTATCTAATTACAAAAAAATTTTAAAATAAAGAATTTAAAAATTCAGGGAGGAAATTTACCTTGTGGAAGTATGATCTGTGTTGGGAAGGACACATTTTACTCTACCTTTCAAGATTCTTTTGGCTGGTCTTGGAATTAAATTGACATGAGGCAGATTAACAGGAGAAAATAAAATTAACAGGAGAATCCACATAAACATGAGAGATTCCAAAAACAGTCAGACAAATGAGATATATGTGTCATTCTGGACTAAAAAGGGGTAGGGCTCTAGGACTTTGAAGGGAAGGAAAGCAATTCACAGAAAGTTGAAAAAGAGTAAATGTTTTCTGGCTGAGCAAATGTTTGCTGGGCCATGTAGAAAAAACAGGACATAGAGAGGAATTTTAACAAACAGATTTTGCTGGGTTCTTCCCTATCATTCTAGTTCATATTATACTAAAGTTATCTATAGCAATAATTCCCTTCCCAATACAAGTCCTCCATCTAAATTCTTTTAGGCAGTTAGGGGGAGCCTCTGTTTCTTCTCGAGACCCTGTTTCTTAAAAATAATCAACTTAAAATAATCCACATGCCAAAGAGACACATTTTGGGGTGACAAGTTTTGTTCCCCTATGTCTGTTTTTGCATGTCACACCTTTGTTCTCCTTCATCCTGCTTTCTTTAGTTCTTTTTAAAGTTCTTTGTAAACCAATATAAAGAGAACAAATTTATGGAATAAGTCAGTATACTATAGGGGAAAATTATTAAAGACTTTGAAATGAAACAAAAAGATGACTGAGTGTCATCAATGAGAACTAGGCGTTTTCTAATATATCCTTCCTGGCTATCTGATTGCATAGGGTCTCTGAGTCTTTCACTGTCTTTGAACTATTTAAGACCTAAATTGTAGGTGACAGACAGCAATGCAAATGTTCTTGTGCACAGACATGCAAATGATTTTTTCTAGTGGAAGTTCAATTTATTTACCTCCCTCACTGGGAGAAGTTGGTTTTGTATCTGTTAAAAAACAAAATGCAACTGAATAAATTTTAAAGATCTTATTGCCTTTATTCAGCAGCTCATGAATTGGGCAGCATCCAATCTAGTAGATAGAAAGGATCTCAAAATAGCTATACTAGGCTAAGGGATTTTATACCTTATACCAAACTAGCTATACTGGGCAGAAGGGAGCAGGAAAAAAAGCAGGTTGGTTATTGCCTATAGAGGCTGGAAGGGGTCTAGCAGGCAGATACCTAACAGTGATCAGGTGATTCCTGATGGACTGGTTTAAGATTCCATTTGTGGCAGAGCTGAGAGTGTAATTATTTTTTTTCTTTTTCTTTTTTTTTTTTTTTAGATTTTATTTATTTATTGACAGATAGAGATCCCAAGTAGGCAGAGAGGCAGGCGGGGGGGGGGGGGGGGGGGAAGCAGGCTTCCCGCCGAGCAGAGAGCGCAATGAGGGGCTTGATCCCAGGACCCTGAGATCATGACCTGAGCCGAAGGCATAGGCTTTAACCCATTGAGCCACCCAGGCGCCCCGAGGGTAATTCTTTTTTTAAAAGATTTATTTATTTATTTTGAGAGAGAGAAAGAGAGAGAGCGAGAGTGCAAACATAGGGGAGGGGCAGAGGGAGAGAGAGCCTTAAGCATACTCTTGATCTCACAAGAAACCAACAGTAGGCCACTAAAACCAACTGCACCACGCAGGTGCCCCCGACACTGTAATTAAATCTCTGTTTGGGGACACCTGGATGGCTCAGTCGGTTAAGCTGCCTTCGGCTCAGGTCATGATTCCAGGATCCTGGGATCAAGCCCCATGTCGGGATTCCTGCTGAGCGAGACCCTGCTTCTCCCTCTCCATCTGCCTGCCACTTTACCTACTTGTGCTCTCTCTATCTCTCTGTCAAATAAATAAATAAAATCTTTTAAAAAAAATCTCTGTTTGGTTACTGAGAACTAGCATAAGTGACTCCATTTTAGGCCTATTGTTTTATTTTTAACATATCTATTAACCAAATTCATTTCAATATTCCTAAAATATCTATGTGTTTATACTTTGGATTCTTTTTTAACCTGGTTTTAACATCTTAGTAGTTCCCTTGTTAATGAGTTAAGCAAAACTTTTTATCTTGTATATATTTATACATATACAGATTTGTGCATATACATACTTCTTACATGTTTGTAAATAACCACTTAAAATCACTTGTTTGTTTTTTTTTCCATCATGGGGAGGGAGTCATGAGGAAGGGGTCATGGGAAGGTGGTTGGTAGGAGAGGGTCGAGGGGAATGGGGTCAGTGGAGAGGGTTATGAGAATAGAGGGTCAGAGTTGGGGGGTCATGGGGAGTGGAGGCTCGACAGGAGGGGGCAGCCAATAGCATGGCTTGGTGACCACCCATGGTGTTACTCTGGGTTCCATGGCCTCATATTAGGGGTGCTGGTTCTGGGGGATGGGAGTAGTGCAGGGGCCTGCTTACTGCCCATCCTGCACCCAGTGTCCTTAGGTTCCCCAGAAGTGTGGATGTGAAGGTCAAGGGGAAGACTGCCACCTTCCCTTGTCCCTCTTCCCAGTTGGTCCACTTCCCCCCAAGGGGGTTTCTTCCCTGTGTGCCCCTGAACAACCCCACTGTACCTTCTCTGGGGCCTTGATTTATTTATCCCTCTTCCTGAATTTATTTTTTGGAAAATATATTTTCCCAGAGTCTGTCCATATGAGGTACTGTTCAAGAAGCTGAGAATATGTCATGAAAGGTCTGATGATCGGAGACAAGAGAGGATAAAGTGAGACAGCCTGTCGCATGGATGTGAGTGTGAGGAAGCAGGTCCAAAGTGGGGAAGGGGAGTGCCAGGAAGGTTCCACAAGAGGGTTATTTGAGTCAGGCTTGGATCAGAGAGAGCAGGGATTGGTGATAGCCAGGCCAAGCATGATCAGAGTAGAAGGGGGGAAAATGTCCTGTGAGATTCCTGGGGGGATGATGTCTACAACGAGGCCAGTAAGGGCAGAGGCACAGATGCCATCAGTCAGGAAAAAGACCTCAGTGTTGGGGCAAGGGCCCAAAGGGGATTGTATCAACTTCACATTTTCCAGTGAGCTATGGAAAACTATCAGCTGGCTGGTGGAGAAGAGCGAAATATATGTTATACATTATATAGTGAGTTAAATAAAACCTTTCATTTTATATGTGGAAGAGAGTCATGTTTTTACCTTTTTTAAACAGTTTTTTAAATAAAATTTTAATTTTAATTTAATTTTTTAAAATTAAATTAAAATTTTAATTTAATTTAATGTTCAGAGACCAACATTGTCTTTGCCAATAGTTTACTTAACACAAGTTCACCGTGGGAATATAATAATTTCACAAACCAGAATCATACAGGATAGTGTCTCTTAATAAACTACTAAAGAAGGGGCACCTGGGTGGCTCAGTGGGTTAAAGCCTCTGCCTTCAGCTCAGGTCATGATCCCAGGGTCCTGGGATCGAGCCCCGCATCGGGTTCTCTGCTCAGCAGGGAGCCTGCTTCCTCCTCTCTCTGCCTGCCTCTCTGCCTACTTGTAATCTCTGTCTGTCAAATAAAAGAAATAAAATCTTAAAAAAAACTACTAAAGAAATAACCTACTCCAAATCAATAATAGATTAATCACACTATTGTTCCAGGTGAGGGGAGGTGAAAGGAACAACATCCAAATGTAGTTGAGGTGTATACCCTTATGTAAGTGGGTACTCAGGAGAGATAGCTTAACTAACAAGAACTGAAGTCCAGTTGCTAGTGCAAAAAGTAGAAGTCCCTTGTTGCTAGGGCATGTTGCTAGGGAACGATGGTACTGGGGTTGATGGGCAAGATGATCTTCTTGGGAGACTACTCTGATGCCATTGCTGATAAGAGAGTCACCTTTACCATGTCAGGAGCTAATTGCCCCAAGGTCTTCAGAGAACTATTTTATTTTTCAATTTTTTAAGTTTTTTAAAAATAGTTGAAGTATAGTTAACATACAATGCTATATTAGTTTTAGGTGTACAACAGAGTGATTGGACAATTCTATATATTAATACTCACTACAGTAAGTGTAGTTACCATTTGTAACTGTACAAAGTTATTAAAAAATATTATTGACTCTATTCCCTATGCTATACTTTTCATCACCGTGACTTGTTTATTTTATAACTGGAAGTTAGTACCTCTTTTTTTTTTTAAATCTTTTATTTATTTTCAGCGTAACAGTATTCATTGTTTTTTCACCACACCCAGAGCTCCATGCAATATAGAAGTTAGTACCTCTTAATTAGGGTGTATCTTCATCTGTTCCCGAACTCACCCCTCTGGCAACCACCAGTTTGTTCTCTGCCTTTAAGGATCTGTTGTTTTATTTGTTTATTCATTCATTTATTTTGGCTTTTAGATTCCACCTATAAGTGATATCATATGGTATTTGTGTTTCTCTATCCAACTTATTTCATTTAGCATAATACCCTCTAGGTTCATCCGTGTTGTCATCTCACACTGGTCAGAGTGACAGGTATCGGAGACTAGAAATATTAAGTGCTGATGAGGATGCAGAGAAACGGGAACCCTCCTGCCTGGTTTTTGAGAATGCAAATTGGTACAACCACTGTGGAAATGAGTATGGAGATGCTTCAAAAAACTAAAAGTAAGAATACCTTATGAACTAGGAATTTCAGTATGGGGTGTTTTGCTTAAAGAAAATGAAAACACTAATTCAAAAAGATCTATGTATCCCAATTGCATCATTATTTACAGTAGCCAAGATATGCAAGCAACCCAAGTATCCATTGATAGATGAATGGATAAAGAAAATGTGTTATGTATATACAATGGACTATTGCTCTGCCATAAAAAAGATGAAATCTTGCCATTTCAGAGAGCTATTTTAGATCAACAGAGTTGTCTCATTCAGACTGAACTGAGCACTCTCAGACAGTCCTCACAAACTCTTGGTATTTATAGTCTAAATGTCCTTTGCCATAGCTGCTGTTTCATATGTTTTTATCGATAAGCCACCCAAGGGGCCCCTCAGCAGCTAAGCTATTGAGTTCGTATCAGTGAGAACAGATGAGATGACATCCTGACACAATTTACTACATTCTTATATAAAAATGACTCTTTTTTTTTTTTTTGGTCTTGGTCATAAGTAAATTAAAACAGCTTCATTTCAGTCATAAACAAGTGGATTTGAAATGATATCAAACCAATACACATCTTTTAACCATACATTATAGTTACACCTCTGTAAAATAAGTAGTAAAGGAAGTTCCCAAAGATAACAAGCAAGTGCCAAAATTAAAGTCAGTTAATTTCCTTCTATGCTAGTTCATTCATTTCTCTGTGTGTGTGTGTTTTTTTAAAGATTTTATTTATTTACTTGACAGAGAGAGAGAGATCACAAGTAGGCAGAGAGACAGAAAGAGAGAGGGGGAAGCAGGCTCCCCACCTTGCAGAGAGCCCAACGTGGGGCTCGATCCCAGGACCGTGAGATCATGACCTGAGCCAAAGGCAGACGCTCAACCAACTGAGCCACCCAGGCGCCCCTCATTTCTGTGGTTTTGAGGGTAAGCTCCTTGATGCATGCCTAAGTAAGAAGAGGAAATAAATCATGGACCTTACTTATCCTTCAGCTAGATTCCTATTTATAGATCTTCAGAATCTTCTTCTTGCTTCTCACTGTTGTTTTAACTGAATGTCCTAGTTTCTTATTTTGGGTATGATTTAGCTTTTGTTTTGTTTTGTTTTTAAAGAATGATGTACTTCTAAGTTGGAATTCAATAAGTTGGAAAATTGTAAGATTAGAGATAATGTGTTTCTTTCCAAATTCCTGAAATACCTACTACTCATTATACTGCAGCCTGTGCTCAGCTCAATTATACAATGTGGCAGAACCTCCAAATCTGATCTAGGATACACACAAGAAAAGAAAGTCAAATGAAACAGCACATTCAGACCCTGGTAGTGTTCTTCACGATTTGAAACGAAAAAGAGGTGGTAGTTTTCATAGAAATCTGAATTTCCTATTAATTTCCCCTTTGTACTCCTGGATTATTTTTGTTGGAGAGTAAGTCTGATTTTTTTTAAAAAATCAGTTTCTGTTTATGCAAAGTTTCTGTTATTAAAGTTAGTTTAATAATTTCGGCATCACACAGTGCAAATACCATGGATAGTGAATGACAGTTCAAAATCTGTGTTAGCAGTGCTTTATACCCTGAGGGTAAGAATGAGCTAAAGTAGGCTTCACTGAGTTTTCCATGGGGAGGCATGAGAGCAGAAGGCTGAGGATACATTTTGGCATGAAGAAATGTATTTATTCCACTAACAATGGAAGGGCATAAAAGGGAGTAAATTACTGCAAGTACCTTGTCTTCTCACTGTGATCATGATGAACACATCAGCTGGGTCCATACCTATCATCATCCTGCCTTTCCTTAGGTTATTTGGACTTCCTCTCTGAAGCCAAGTTACAGTCAGGGGGAAAAATTCAAAATGAAAATACAGAACCATGACATAATCACATTTCTAGCATAATGCACGCTTTAATAGAGGAAAGTGTCAGCCTCCTGTATGATGTTTGTGGCAATATAGACTATCACCTCTTCAAGGATTTATTCGGTTTGTCACCCCATTGATCAACGTTTCCTCATGGTGAGTGTATGGCTTACCATATAATGAAGGGGGAATCCTACAGCATTTATGATTTGCAGAAAATCCTGGCTGGTCCATTCATTTTCTCTAAATAAATCCATGTTGCGTAGGTTCACTCCTCTTGAGCAGAAGATAAGTTATTAGTACATTTTCCCATTTAAATATAAAGCCTTTGATCATGTATGGACCCAAAATGGGTGACACATTCATGGCAGAAGTATTGTCACTATCCTAAATTCGGTCGATGACAAACATCACATCTTGGTGCTGTCTAATACTAGACCTCAGAATCCTTCTCAACACGCGAGTCCATATGAATTGATCGGAGTTGGTTTGTGAGATGAGCCATATTTTGAAGTCCAAGACTTTAGTAAAGGTTTACATTTCAAATCCCTGTTTTATTGATGTTTTCTGTCTCCTAAAATTTCATCTCTGCTGAAATTCTCAAACCATGATGATATGTGTTTGAAAAGTTCAGATAAAATATGTAAGCTCTCATTGTTTCATCTATCTAAAGAAGAAGAGCCACGGATTAGAATTCCCCTGAACCCCTGCTTAGGTATCAGCAACATCTCCAGTCTTTCTGATCTCTGAAATAAAACCTTTAGTAGCAGGAACTGTATAAAGACAACCTCTTGGCATCATTTCTGCTAAGAAAATTTAAACTAATCCATAGGTCAACAAACCTAGGTGTCATGTCACCCCAAGAAAAATTGGTACCCCAGTTCGTGAGTAAAGCACACTATAAAAAAGTGTTAGTTTTCCAAATTTACAAGGTATCTCTTTCTTTCACGAGGCAGACATGTTATTTTATTCAACTATAATCTCAATTTACTTACAAGTTCCTTGGTAAACTCAAGAGGCCAAGGCAACATCAATGTGACTTATAAATAGCTTGTTCAGTCATTATTTCAGATCATAACAGTAGTTAAACTTGTTTTCTGCTAAAAAAAATTTTAAAAATAAAAATAGGTGATTGATTGGATTTTTTCCTCCGGAACTTGTAGAATTATGGAAATCCAGTGTGAATTGAAAGTGCAGAAGTGTAGCTGAAGCCTGTACACCTCTCTCTTTCTTAGTTTAAAACCTGGCTCTTGTCAAAGTGTTTCCTGTTCCTGTATATTCCTAGCGCTTCTGGCAGTGTCACTCCCTCTTACTTCCCGTCCCCAGAGATTTCAGCTTCTTTTACTTTGACTTCCAGTCTCATTCCAGGCGGCTCAACTTTCTCTCACCCTCCCCCCCAGGACAATGTTCTTGGTGTCGCTTCTCATACTCTGGGCTGGCTGTGCAGCCAAATCGATTTTCTTTTTAGCATGTCAGGGCTGCCATCCATAGAGAAATTCTGGAAGCACAGAAATGTTCGAAAAATACTGGCATTGGTTTGGAACAAGGTCTAGCCTAAAACCACGTTGTGATGGAAAGAGCATCCAGATGTTTTGACATAAATCACTATCGCTGTGTATGGTTGAGTTATTTTTCTTAAAGACCCGAGTCAAGTTTTACACATATGTGGGACTAAAGGGACGACCTGCCAATATATCATCTCTCTGCATCCACTGCTGTACAAACGTAACGACCACTTAAAAACATGCATTGGAACCACACACAGGAGAGCTTCTATCTCTTGTATCAACAGGTAAGTCACTCTTTCAGATTCTTCCCTGCTGTTGTCATGCAGAAGTTCATTGGATTGAACCCAATACAGATAGGGTTCATTTTGCCAATCTGGCACCAAACGGATGGTTGATTGACCATTTACAATTAAAATGTAACCAGCTGTTTTTGTATTTTGTAAGCCCTGCCCCCGCTCCATTTCTTTATCAGCCTCCATTTCTTAAGCCAATGCCATCTCCTTCGAAGTCATTCTTTTGGAAATGTGTTGTTGCCTTTTCTCACTTACATAGAGCTGTCTTTCCACCCAGGTCTCCTGAAACCTTGATACTTGTGGAACTTGAACTTGTGGCAGTCATCTGCATCACCCGGGAGCTGATTTGAAAATGCAGAATCGTAGGGCCCCCCCCCCCATAGAATCTGCATTTTTAACAAGATTCCTCAGGGATTATCATTATATGAGTGTTCGAGACACCCTAGATTAGAAAAGCCAGTGATTTTTTTCCAGAGCCTCTGAGTAGGTGACACAAAGGAACAGGGTATGAGTGGAGGGAGGGATGAGAGAGAGAGCGGTGGAATGTGCCTGGGCTTTGGGGTCAGACTCACCCAGATTCACACCTTGGTTCTTGTTCCTGTGAGCTCTAGAAGCTTAGACTAATAATTGGTGATCTCTGACCCTTGACTCTAGTATCTGTACATTGTAACTCCTGTTATGAAACTATTTTTGATGAGAGATAAACAAGATATAGTCACACTAACCCACAACTGATGCTTAACACTTGTCAGTCTCCTCACCCAGCCTCTGCCATATACATTCTCCCCTCATCTGTCCTCTGCCATATACCTTTTACCCATTTTTGATGGTTCTGTCTTTTGAGCATCCCAAATCATTCAGAGCAATGATTATGCACTTTTTATGTGTTCAGACATAGCTTGAATATATCCAAATATATATGTCCAGAAAACTATCATAAATAACCCAATTCATAAAACATGAATAGTTGGAAGATTATAAACAGATTCACTGGAGAGTTCTGACAGAATTGGAATGAAGTTATTGATGAAATCGACACAGGCTCTGACATTTTTACCTTCTGTGATTTGAGTGGCAAATAGCTCCAGGCTTGAGGCCCAGTGTGGGCAGAGATGGAGTGTGTCTTTGCTATCTTCTCACTTCTCATCTACTTTGCATTTGCGTACCCAGTGGCTCTATGTCCCACTTTAACTGTCCAGATTGCCTGTGGGGCTGATCCTTGGCAGCCCTGTGTAATTGTTTTTCTCAATTATTTGTCTCTAAAAAAATGACTTGTCCTGGGTTCTGTTCTCAATGCTGTTGAAGCCCGGTAATCACTGTGCCTTAGAGCTGTGGTCTCCACAATGTGACCTTTGGGGTGGCAGTAGCATCCCTTGAAAACTTGGTTAGAAATGCAAGTTCTTGTGTCCTTATCCTAGAATTAATGAGTCAGAACATCTGGGGCTGGTGCCTAGAAGGTTGTGTTTTTACGAGCTCTCCATGTGATTCTGGTATGGTCGTGTTTGGGAACCAACTGCATTAGAAGGAACCACAGAGTACCAGATATGGACGGGTGGGACTGCAAGATTTTTTTTTTTTTTTTAATTAGAAAGGGAGGGAGCGCACAAGCAGGGGGAGCAGCAGGCAGAGAGAGAAGGAGAAGCAGGCTCCCCGCTGAACAGGGGGCCTCACTCAGGGCTCGGTCCCTGGACCCTGGAATCATGACCCGAGCTGAAGGCAGACACCCAACCCACTGGGCCACCCAGGCACCCCCCTCCCCAACCCCCCTGTAAGACTCCTACAGGATTCTCCTGCTGTCAGGTGCCCCTCGCCGTCACCTAACCTGGTGATTTTTTGCTCTGGCCACATACTGGTATCGCCTGGCAGCTTTAAACAATACTGATTCTTGGACTTACTCCTGAGGATTCAGATTTCATGGGCCAAGAGTGTAGCCTGGGCACTGGGATTTTTCCTAATTTCTCGGGTGGTTCTAATATATAGCCTTTGGAGGCTATATATGGAGACCACTGATGGAGACCACCATGGGCAGCACATTCAAGTCACCTGGGCCTCTAACAACTCATGTGGCTGGGCTCTACTCCCAACCAACTGAAACCAAGTGTCATGGAGCCTGGGCATGGGGGAGGTTGAAAATCACCCATTAAGTTTAACAGATGAGAAAGTATGAAAACTCTCCAAAAGTTCCTGTTCAGGGATCAGGAGCTGCTAATATTCCCGCTACAGGGGGCACTCACATTTTAACCAGGGATGTGTCAGTTAAGACTAGAGAAGATCAAGGGTGGGAGAATCCCAGGTCCTTTGACCAGCACTTGGAGATACCTGGGGGCCTGAGCCCTTCCTCCATTCGGTGGGGGGGCCTTCCCTTCTTCCGTCACCATCTCTGCTTCAAATCAGCTGCCCTGAGAAGTCCTTCTGAAGTGTTATGGCAGTTAGTGGGCAGGAGGCCCCAAACACACACTATGGCCATTATTTTAGTGTATTTTTTATTGACTTGATAAATTCTGTCTTACCCCACAGGATTTACAAAAGTAGAAGAAGGGATTTCTGCAGCAGGGTCTAATGCGGTTTTAAAATGCCACAACCACCATTCCTAGGACCATAAAAGTGCTTTTGCCTAGATAAATGTCATCCTAGACCTAGGGCACCACCAGGATTATAACGTTATTGAATTTTCCGTCTGTACCTCTGATTTGCATGTTGTAAAAATAAACTAAAGATTTTGTCCATAAATTAGTTCTGAGGTGACCGGATAGATTTTTCCAGTTCACATTAAGCCTATGCGTCCTCTGGTGAGGAGAAGGAAAGATAATATCTTGGCTGGAAGTCGGGAGTGACTCCAAGACATTCCGAGTCTCTTTCTGCCCTGGACAAGGTGAATACTGAACTACTTCAAACATTTGTCCTGGTCCTAGCCTCTTCTTTACGTGGTCTGCCTTTTCCAGGCTGTTTGCAATTCCTCTTGCTAACACCTGCCAGAGGGTTGGTATCCAAGTTAAGAAATCCTTATGAACAATTAAAACCATCGTCGCTCAACACTTACTAGCTATGTGACCTTGAACATGTCAACCTCTCTGGGCTTCTGCAACCCTATCTCTAGCACAGGAAGCACACTAGGGCCTCTCTCACACAGTTCCTGAGGGAATTAGATGGTTATTATGGGTTTTAAAGCACTCAATGCCTGGCATCCAATAAACAATATATGAATGTTTTATGTTTTATTACCATGATATATTTACAATCATTACCTAAATGTTGCTAACCAATACCTCACTCCCATACTAAGGCCTGGTTTCCGTGCCATAAATTATCCTTGTGATAATTATGAACCATTTTTTATGAACCACTTCACATTTCCACCTGAATTTTAAAAACACAGCCAGATATGGATACTTTTCTAGGGCCTAATGTCTCCTCTAATGGGAGGCCCTGGGCTCAGCCTTCTGAACTCACATTTAGTTGCCCTGAGGTTTGTCTTCGGCTGGGATGACCAACCATCCTGGTTTTCCCAAGGCTGAGAGGGTTTCCAGAATGCAGGACTTCGAGTGTCAATCCTGAGGCAGACTCAAGCACAATGGGATGAGTTTCCCACTCTGTCTTCAGCCTGTGGCCAGTGGTCCCTCAGGTCTTGGAGAGTGGTGGCTTGGTGTGACAACCTGCCCCACTTATTCCTTACTAGTGAGATAGCCTAATCCCTGGCAATACCTGGTCTGCATAGCGGGGGGAGTGGGGGTCACTTTCATCACAACAAAATTATAAGGAGAACTGAATGAACCAAGACTGGCCTCAGAAAGTAAATAGTGAGAAAACGAGAGAGTTCTATTTCATTTTCTAACCATTAAACTTGGCCAGGGCCCTTAACCTCTCTCAGTTTCAGTTCTCCTATTTGGTAAAATGGGTATAATACAATGTTCATGTCACAAAGGGATTGAAATAGCTGGTTTGGACAATGTATGGGGAAGTAATGTCTGTATCCCTTTGTAAGTGTTCATTGCAGAGAAACAGTATGCTGATGTGTGAAAAGCCAGGCCCTGAGTTAGAATTCCTTTTCTCCCTCTTACTCATTATAGTACTTTGGCAAGTTTCCCTCCCTCTGAGTCTCAATTTTCTCCTCGATGACGTTGAGAATGCCAGCATCCCCCTTGCAGAGCTTTTCCAATCCACCAGAGCACAGACCTGCGCAGGTGCCCAGATCCCTCCGTGCCTCTTCCCTGACCACATGGAGTGCGTCTCTCTCTGAGAGGAGTGGTTCCCCCCAGGAAAGCACAGGTGGGCTGGAAAAGAGGTTCTCAACCTTGGACGCACATTAGAGTCACTTGAGAAAACTTAAAAACAAACAAACAAACAAAAAAACCCACCCTCTGGGCTTCATTCCAGACAAGTAAAATCCGAGTCTCAGGGAGTGTGGCTCTGGAACCACTGAGCTAGAGAAAGGGCACACGGAGAACAGCACAAGAAAGGACAGCTACTTCATGGATCCCAGGTTTGCACAAGAAGATCAGAGGAGAAGTATGACTCAGAATTGGCCTTTATATTTGTTAGTTCAGTATACCGAGCTGGCAGGAGTGGGAATGGGACCGTGAATTTTGATCCTTGGTGCCATCCGTCCTTTTTCACTTAGTCACTGACTAGCTGACTCAGTTTCCAAAAGAGCCTTGTGAAGTAGGCCCATCATGTGAACCTTTCCTGGCCCTCAGGATGACTCATGTCTGTGTCTTCACGGCAGATGTTCTAATCCAAGACGACTCCGCGAACTTCCCTCTCCTGAGTCAGCCTTTGGCGGTGGCAGGTCGGAAATTTAGCCCGCCCGGGCAGTAAGAAAGGACTTGGCCAGTCCGGATGGAGCAATACACCGGCCCTTAGGCCACTCAGGCCCATCGTGGAAATACATGATTCCCCCACTTTGATTTTTGAGCACTTCAACCGAAGGGCTTTCTTAGGGTCCTTGGATCAGCCTCTGAAGGTCACCCCAAGCTTTATCTGAGTTATGAGTTATGGCTCAATATCTTCTCATTTCTCTGCTTTCCTTGGAACTCTTGAAGGTAAATGATGAGTTTCTTAGGTTACCCAGTGAGCAATGGAAATGGTAGTACCAAGGATTTCTCAAGCTGAGTTCATGACTAGCTACCTTGTGACCCTGGGCTTTGTGTGATGTATGAACTACCCAGAGAATCAGTGATTTTTAAAAGTATTTTAAGCTGTAACATCTGAACTGAGTGAGGTTGGGTTTAATCATGACCTCCTAGAGAGAATAGAGTCTTAGCCCCCATTGCTTCTTAACTTACAGAAGAGGAGGCCGGAGGCTGGCTTAGGGATGCCACTAGCCCTGTGTCCAGCCTGGTTGACTGAGGATCCAGAGCCATCCCCCGCCTCCCCTGAATCCAGAATAGCTTCTGTTAAATCCTACAGCCTCCATAACAGGGCTTCTGGAACTTTCTGAGAGTCTGTGAACCACTTGCTTTTGCATCGTCCTATTGAAGCAGAAAGTTCCTGGATTCCATCTTATTCTCAAAGTGGTCTTTGATCTGGAATAAATAACCAGTGGTCTAGCACTTTTCCATGTAAGTTTACCCTTTCAAATGTCTTTCATAATAGTTATGAGACATATTTGTGGCATACCAGAGAGATAATAATTATATTACTCTGCCAGTCCTACAAGTCATAAAAAGTTGCCTTTTCTTTATTTTGGGCCAGAAATAGGATCTCTCATCCTAAAGCACTAAGACACATAAGAAATCGAAGCACAGAATTCTGTGAAAACTTCAAGAAGATTTTGAATAATCCATAATTTTAGATTCCTGTTTCTAATTATATTTTTAACAAGGATACAGTTCTTAATTTGGCACCCAGAGGAAATGAAACATATCTAAAGTTATTTAAAGACAGAAAGAACCTGGGCTAGCTTCATCATCTTCTCTCCTGCCACGCTGTGGTATAATTCCTGATGCCACTGACACAAAGACACTGTCTGTGAGAGTGGATGTGATGAGAGAGTTGAGCGGGACCACAGCCTTCTCCTGGTCACTCTTATAATATGGTAACATGACATAGACTGCTGGCTGCCTGCACCGAGATGGACTTGGAGTAGCAGGGGTCACTGTCTCCAGGAGTTGTTAGGAATGTGGAATCCCAGTTCTACTCCAGACCTTGTGACCCGGATTCTGTGTTTTTTATGAGACCCTCAGGTGAATCTGGGCACAGTAAAATCTGAGAAGCATTACTGTATATGGTCGAAGATCTCAGTTACAAATAACAAGCCTATGGGGACTACAGTTAACAACACTGTATTGTCTACTTGAGGGTTGTTAAGAGAGTAGATCTTAAAAGTTCTCATCACTTTAAAGCAGTATTATCTACAGTAGCCCAATTAGAGAAGCAGGCTAAGTGTCTGTTGGCTGATGAATGGATAAGGAGGATGTGGTATAAATATACAGTGGAATATTACTCAGCCATAAAAGAGGATGAAATCTTGCTCTTTGTAATGAAAATAGGTGGAGCTGGAGAGTAGGATGACTCATGTCTGTCATGAGGCTAAGCAAAGTCAGTCAGTCAGGGAAAGAGAAATACCAGATGATTTCACTCCCGTGTGGAATTTAAGGAACAAAACAAATGAGCAAAAGGGAAAAATAGAGAGGCAAACCAAGAAACAGACTCAGCTCTAGAGAAAAAGCTGATGGTTACCAGGGGAAGGTTAAACAGGAGATGAGGGTTAAGAAGTGCACTTGCGGTGAGCACCGGCTGTTGTATGAAAGTGTAGAATCACTGTATTGTATACCTGAAACTAATATTACACTGTATGTGTAATACTAACTGGAATATAAATAAAAACTTTTAAAGAAAGTTCTCATCACAAGAAAATAATTGTAGCTGTGTGTGGTGATGAGTGTTAAGTAGACTTATTGTGATCATTGTGCAATATACACAGATATCAAATCATTATGTTGTACACCTGAAACTAACATAATGTTATATGTCAATTGTATATCAACTAAAAAATTGGGGCAGCTGGGTGGCTCAGTTGGTTAAGTGTCAGGCTCTTGGTTTTGGCTCAGATTGTGATCTCAGGGTAATGGAATGAGTCCGCTATCCCTTTCCCTCCTCCCCTCCGCACTTGAAGATTCTCTCTCTTTCCTCTCTCTCTGCCCCTTCCCCCACTCTCATGTACACACACACTCTCTCTCAAAGAAATAAAGAAATCTTTAAAAAATTGAAAAGACAAACAATTATATACTCCCCTCTTTACCTGTTCACCACAGACCCCATAATGTGGGTGTTTTCCATGTTTTTCAGCCTATTTCATTTTGTGCTTGGTCCCCACAGATGTTGCTTATGATCATGGGCCTGGAAGATTTGGCTGCCCCTTGAGTTGTGTGGTAACTAGAAAAAGAGATCAGATCTAAAATTGGGCTAAGAAGTTATGAATATAGTTGAAATCAATCAATTTAATACACCTTTGAAATGATGTACCGTGTCTGCTTCTCTTTGTCCTAAATTTGCCTTCCTGAGAACTTGTAATAAAAATACTACTTGCTCTTAAAAAAAATAGCAAGCCCTATTCCCATGGTGATCTAACAGAGTCACTGTCCTTAGGTTTGTTTGGTGACTATGGCAATGTAGGCGATGCGTTAAGATCAAGTAAATGATCAGCTATTAGTTTTCTTTTCTATCACTTACCTGTCCGATTATATATGCGGACATGTAGGTAGTAGCTGTTATTGTGGAAAAAGAATCTCTCTTCTTTTTTTGTTTCCATTTTTCACTGTATTCCTCTGGAGCAGTCTTACCTCCCATAGTATTGTACAATCTCATGTGGAGGTCATGTGCAGAACCCTATTAGACACATATTTTTAGCCAGTGGTGAATGGGAGCTATGTGACCAATTTAGTCTCATAAGAAACCTCTGTGGGTTTCCTGACCATGGAAGCCTTCTGTGTTTGAAATATGCTCTGTTTTGCCAATGAAGGAAGAAATGGCCTAGTGATAAACTTCCCTCACTTTGCAGTTTTCCTTTTTTTTTTTTTTTTCAATACTCCTTCTCAGTCTGCATGCATATGGATATATGGAGAGGATTTTCTTTCTTTTTTTTTTTTTTAAAAAAGATTTAATTTATTTACTTGACACAGAGAGAGAGATCACAAGTAGGCAGAGAGGCAGGCAGAGAGAGGGAGAAGCAGGCTCCCTGCTGAGCAGAAAGCCCGATGCAGGGCTCGATCCCAGGACCCTGAAATCATGACCCGAGCTGAAGGCAGAGGCTTAACCCACTGAGCCACCCAGGTGCCCTTGGAGAGGATTTTCTGAGAGTCTTTCAATAACTAACATCACAGGGCTGATACACAGTAGTCAAAACTAGAGCTGTAGAATTTTAGATTGAGAAATAAATGTATTGCAAATTCACCTTCACCTCAGGCTGATATCTAAGTAAGGTCTTTTGCCTTTATTTATTATTTGGGGAGACAAATTCTGGTTGTGAATTGCAAAAGTTTTGAAGCTCAAGAGGTATCTATTAAGCAACAAATAGAATATTCTTTTATTTTTATTCTTTTTATTTTGTCATTGTGGGGAAAGTGTGTCTATATTTTTCTTTACAGTGGTAATTATTTAAGTCTCTAGGCCATAATAACATGTTCATTCCTGCCTCTGTGAACAATTGCTGGGAAACCCTTAAGGTGAACGAATGTCTATTCAAATACAATTTAGGAATTATTTACAAAGTTAACTAAGCATTCTGCCTAAAACATATACATATTTCCTAGAATATTAGTGAGTTCATAATAAATATTTTGTTCAGTAATTGAAATGTGCTTTATTACTATTAAATGATAAGCAACATGCGAGGAGATTGTGAAATATGTAGACATCAGGTACCTAGATGGAAAAGATCAGTGATTCTACATTGGCCTCACTTTGTGATCACCTGGGGTGGGGTGGGGTGGGACTTTAAGAAAGACCGATTCCAGGGTCTCCCCAAGAACTTCTCATTTAATTGGTCTAGCCTCTGGCCTGTGCTTCAGGATGTTCTGAAATAATTATAGGCTCTTAGGAAGTTGCAAAGATCTTGTAGAGAAGTCTCTTGTACCCTCCCACAGCTTTTCCCAGTGGCAACATCAAAGCCAAGAAACTGACACTGGAACCATAATGGTAACTAGAGGACCACAACCCATGTTTGGATGTCACTAGTTTGATGATCAGGACTTTTTTTTTTTTTTTTTAAAGATTTTATTTATTTATTTGACAGGGAGAGATCACAAGTAGGCAGAAAGGCAGGCAGAGAGAGAGGGAGAAGCAGGCTCCCCGCTGAGCAGAGAGCCTGACGCGGGGCTCAATCCCAGGACCCCAAGATCATGACCTGAGCCGAAGGTAGAGGCTTTAACCCACTGAGCCACCCAGGTGCCCCTGATCAGGACTTTTAAAAGGTCCCCAGGTGATTCAGCTAAGTAGCTGGGGTTGCAAACCTCTGCTCTGAGTGCAGTCTAAGGTCACTTCCACCCGTAAGACCGTGAATCTACACACAAACAGACCATATGCATAGATACATGTGGGCAGATGTGGACCATGCTCACACGGCCACACCCTAAACCCTGAAAACTTTTAATAACAGACTGCAGGATAAAAGTGACTGACATTTAGAAGCAAACCTAACTGCTGGAAAACTGCCCTCCGCAACTGTACCAAATATGTCTTGGTTTAGATCCTACATCAAACAAAAATGTCTACACGCCTGAGAAAGTAAACTAGGGGTTATGACTCCCAGAGTTAAAGTCCGTATGAGGAATGAGAAGAAAATTCCGAGGGTCTTGAAAATGTCATTTATAGACAATTCAAGTTTGAAAGTCTGGTAACATGGAAAAAGACTTCTTGTGTCTGTAATTATGTATATGAAATTCCCATTTATCGTGCTCCAAAGTCATGTAAGCAATTGCTGTTCTCTTTAAATAAATCAGTGTTTCCTTCTTTGCCACCTGGGAAATTAAACATGGTCCTGGGCAAGCTTCCATATTTTTCTCTCTAAAAAAGGTTGAAATACGTATTAATCAGTTAAGCTTGGGAAGTAATGAATAAACCCCACCTCTCACCCTAGTGTCTACTCCAGGTATTAACTGTGAGGTTAAATAGGGACGTTTATAATCATAACAAGTTCTTAAGCCGAACCTGGGTCAGAGCACCAAACTTGCCCTTACTTTATACAAAAAGGAGATTTCCTCTTCTTTGAGGTGCAGTTCTTATTAAGTTAATTATTAAGTTAATTATTAAGTTAACTTAATTATTAAGTTAATAGAGAACCTTGCTCTAGTGACTGAGGTTCATTTCCTACGGGTGGTCTGGGCAGGACCCATATCAGCCTCCACTTGCTCCCACCTATAGCTGGGCTGGTCTGGAGGTCTTCCAGAATGCCCCCTCCAAGAACAGATCACGGCTGAAGGGTTCAGATGGAGAATGGGTGACTCTCGTCTTAGAGGTCTCTTCCTCGTCAGTGACAGAGCTCCACTTTTTCTCGGATCCCTCCAAGGTACTCTGTGTCCCCAGGTTACCCACAGGACTTCCTGTGCCTGGCCTGGAGCCTGGATCTCCCAGGGGAATTTTACTTGGATGAGTTCCACAAAGCTATAGAGCATAATGAATGTTTGAGTCAGAGTTTTGAGAATATTTTTTCTATCTGATATTCTAGGGGAGGATTCAGGCTTGGAATGGTATTTATTGGCACTCAGGGAGGCCTGCTGAAGACCGTCCTATGCTTCAGCCTGGGGGAAGAGGCTGATGGAGCCTGTTCATCCAGATGATCCAGATGATGTAATTTTCCTGTTCTGGGCCTAGGCCCCTGAAATCAGTCCTTGGAGGAGAAAGATGGGCTCGGATGGAGGGAAATGGGCCATTTTTAGAGATTTGGGTACAAATAAATCATTCCCTCCTCTTTATCCCATCGATTAACCCATCATTTTTTACTTAAAGCTGTGAATTTATAGCACCCTGGTTAAAGTCATTGGAAAATATTATAGATCAGCTGGATTAAGACAACAATGTTTTGGATGTTCATAGTTCAAGCCTTCCCTATGAACAGAGATGACAATGATTGTCTAGTTGCTGTGGTTTCAGAGATCTTAGTAGGGGCCTACTCTAGAATTTCCTTCTTCCACTGGGGAGTACCCTAACGGTACACTTTAATGTACCCATTTATACCCATGGCTTATGCTTAGTGGGGGGTCTGTTGAAATCCAATTATAATCTGAAACGGGTAACATTATTTTAAAGATAAAAGTCATTTAGTTAACAGTATAATCACTAGTGTCTGACTCTTTCTAGAAGCCAGCATTAAACGGGAAGTGGAGGGGTGTCTGGGTGGTGCAGCCAACTCTTGGTTTCAGCTTAGGTCCTGATCTCGGGATCATGAGAGAGAATCCCACACTGGGCTTTGGGCTCAGCATGGAGTCTGCTGGACATTCTTTCTCTCCCTCTGCCCCTCACACTCGTGTGCACTCTTTCTCTCAAATAAGGAAATAAATCTTCTTTAAAAAGAATAACGGGGAGCACAGATAAAGCGCAAAGAACATTCCAAATACACTGAGTTCCTGAGGACATAGGAAGGGAAGTCTAGAAAGTGGATTGCCACAGAGCAATGTCGTTCCTCTCAATTTCCTGGCTTCCTACCCACCCACCCTGACTGTAAAAATAAACAAACACAATCTGCACCATCAACTCCCTGAGCCGTCTACGACTGAACACAGTTGTATTTTGTTTTGTTCATCCATCATCGTCCACGGTATTCATTCTGTGGGTCCCTCCGAAGCACTTATTTTCCTGTCTGTGAGGTACCCTATTTTGCCAGCTCGGCGGTGTGTGCTGTTTACTAGAGGAGCTATTAAATTTCCCTCCTGTGTATCTTATGAGAGCTGCAGCTAGAAGATAAAGCCTCTTCGAGTGTGGAGCATTGGTATGCGAGAGACGTCCTTCCTTCAGATCCCTGCGAAGGCACCTCAGAATAGAATCAAAATGAAATGTCCACGCTAGCTGCCCTTACGGAGTCAGCACTCCACCATAACAAGATATGTTCCAGGCTTGACACATTTTGACTAGAATGCTAGATAATTAACAGGTTCTACATGCAGAATTAGATCTATGTGCAGATATCACCAGAAAGACAAAAAGCCTGACAGGAAACAGAAAGCTGTGACTGAGAATTGTCAAATACCAGAAGGATTCCGGCAGTGAAATCAACTGACCAGAGCTAACAAGAGTATAAGAATAAAAGCTTTGGGGCCAAACATAGCTGGGCTACAATCCTGGCCCTACTTACCAGCAAGGTGACTCTGGGAAAGCTATTTAACATCTGTATTTGATCCAGTAATTCCACTGCTAGGAACTGATTCTGCAGATACAATGACAATAAGTAGGGTTCTTACTGTGTGCCGGGCCCTTTTCTGGGCACTTTCCATGTGTTAACCCACTGAAGCCTCATGACAACCCTAAGAGGTAATACTGTTGTTATTCTCAGGAGACTGAGGCCCAGAGAGGAGGACCTGCCCAAGGTCGAGTGGGTCAGCACTCTTCGTGGGAGGCAGCATGGCGCATGGTTAACTGGGTGGCCTCTGGGGCCAGACTTCTTGAGTTCCACTCCCAGCTTTGCTGTTAACTAGCTGTGTAAAGGGCCAGCATCATGCCTGTTACATAAGAATTCCCATATAGTACTTTACTCTGAGGGAGATAGAATTTTCCCGTATGTCACTGATGCATGCAGTGTCGGCTGATTTCAGAGTAATTCCTCTTTGCAAAAACAAGAGCCATGGGAACTCAGTTCCTTAAGGGGCAGTGATTTCTGTGGATCCTGTTCACTGGTTTGGTTCATCCCACAGCTGATCAATTTTAATACTCTGATACTTGGGATATAGATCCATTTGCCCAGAAGCTATGTAATTTATACCAAATGACTCTTTTTAGATGCTCTGTCTCTGGGATCCCTCACCCCCCCCACCCCCCCCAACTGTGTAGCTGGTGGGTTTGCATGCTCCAGACCCAGGAGGACCTGCCTTCCACGTGAGACGGACATACCTTGGTCTAGGCTGCTTACCTCTCAAACCGAGCAAAATCTTTTAACATCAACCGTGACCCTGGCATATGATCTAAAAGTGGGAACACACACTATAATATGATGTTCTGGGTGTTCAGTATCAGGTTTTTCTCCAATTTCTAGCTGTCTCCTATGTTCATTCATTCACTCATTCATTCATCTGTTGAACAAGCATTTACTGATGAGCTCTCCTGTGTGCCTCCCACCCACTATTACAGATGCGGGGTCTTCAACGTTCCTGCCCTCAGAAATCTTACGTTCTAATGGAGAAACCAGTAAAAAAGTAAATAAATAAATATATGATGTGGTAGGTGGTAATATAATAAGTGCAATTGGGAAGAATAAAGCAGGGTAAAGTGTTAGGGAATGGGCAGGTGCTGTTGTAGACAGGATCGTAAGGAAAGGCCACCCTGAATAGGTGACATCCGAAGACATGCCTGCGTGAAGTGAAGGAGTTATGTGATGGTCTGGAGGAAGAGCAGTCCATGCAAAGCTATCAACAGAACAAGGGCCCTGGGGCAAGGAGTATGGTTGGTGGGTTAAAGCAACAGCAAGAATATCTTAATGGTGGAACAAAGTAAAGAAGAAGCAGAGGGGCACCTGGGTGGCTCAGTGGTTTACCTCTGCCTTCTGCTCAGGTCATGATCTCAGGATCCTGGGATCGAGGCCCACAGGGGGCTCTCTGGTCAGCAGGGAGCCTGCTTCCCCCCCCTCTCTCTGCCTGTCTCTGTGCCTACTTGTGATCTCTCTCTGTCAAATAAATAAATAAAATCTTAAAAAAAGAAGAAGAAGAAGAAGCAGAGTAGTGGAAAATGAGGTCCAGTGGAGGCCAGGACCAGAAGAGGAAAGTTCTTTAGACCATGATGAAGAGTTTGGATCTTGTTCCCAGTGTAATGGGAAGTCATGGGGAGGTGAGAACAGGGAATGGCATGGATTGATTGACTTCTGTAAAGGTGTGTGTTTCTGGCTTCTGTGTGGAGTAGACTGTATTGGAACCAGAGGGGAAGCCAGGAGACTAGTGAGGAGGCTCAGACATTAGTCCAAGTGAGAGAAGATAATGGTTTGAACCAGGGTGGGAGGAGTGGAAGAGGCAAGAATGGTCAGAGCTGAGACAGACTTCGAAGGTTCCGTCAAGAGGAGTTGGATATGGGTTGGATGTGGATGAGAGAGAAAGAGAAGAAGCAAGGAGGACTCCAGGGTGAAGAGTGCTGTCTTCCTCTGGGATGGGCATCTGTGTGTTGACCTCTGTTATCTGTGCATATGTTCTTGGCTTACTAGATTTAAAACTTCTTGAGACCGGGAATCTGGGTAAAAGCACCATAAAAGCTATAAAACAAGTAAGTAGGATGCATAAGATGTTTATTAGTGAATAAATGTTCCTAAATTTCAGTATTTGTTCCGGATTTGCTGGATGGTTTAAAGAAAATGGCTCACTTTCTGGCTGAATTTTCTTATTATGAAGTAGGGTTCACAATACTTGCCTTAATAATGTAAATGCAACATCAGTATGCCTAATGGTGGGTAGTGAACAACATGGGGATATGGGATAGAGAGTCTTCCTTTATCTGTAGTAAGGGAGGAACAATAGTGGAAATAATTTGGGGAAAATGTCTTACTGAGGTGTCACTCAACACGATGCATTTCAGACTAGGAGGTTTTATTGTCACAGCTCTCTCCTACGTCACGGACAGATATTGCTGATTGAATGTTCTTTTGTGGGAGCTCTGGAAACAGCCTCAGAATCGTTCTCAAAAGGGCACACCGCGTGGCTATCCCTGCCTCACGCAACCCACTCATCCGACAGTTGAGGAAATGGAAACCCAGAGGTTGTAAATGACTTTCCCCATTCCAGCCAAGCAGAGGAGGCAAAACCAGAGCCTGAACCTAGGATGTGTTTTTAAGCCTGAACCAATGTGCTTTTAAGTAGATGTTGATTAAATGATAAAGGCTTGTACACACAAGGTCAGATGTGGCACGAAGAAGCTTTATGTGTATGTGAAGCAATGTGTGAAGAGCAGTGAGTGCGGCTTCAGAATCGATGGGAGGCAGAGAAGCCCCTCAAAACAGGCTTGGAATAGGACCCAGAACCCATTGCCCCAACAGATGTTCCCTGCATCTCAGAGGAAAGCCGGCTGTCACCTAGGATTCTCATTTCACTTGATGACTGTTTAAGGACAAAAGATATATACATTATCCTCTTTTAGCCAATCAGTTCACGGAGAATGTGATCTGACATACTAATCCTGCCATTGTGGATTTTTTTTCTCCTTTTATTAAATTCTTAAAGAATTAAAAAGCATTCTGTCATTGAATTCTACTGAAACCGGGTTCAGTCACCTTAGATCCACTACAAATTGCCTGTTTAATTTCCTCAACACAGAAAGTGATACAGACATTTTGTTCAGCTTTACTAGACGTGCTGTTTGTGGAAATCTAGTCTTTATGGTTGAAAATGACGGCTGCTTTGATTTCAGTCACAATATAGGATTCTGCTGAGGTCTGACAAATAGCCAAGCTGTCCCTTCAGATTTTGAACAGTGAAGGGGTCTTGATTATTCATTCTCACACAGACTCAATTTACTCATGCATATGCCAAAAAAAAAAAAAAAAGAAATACATACCTTCTGATCTTTAGAAGAGTTTCTATTAAACAGATATCTCTTAGTGAGTCAGTCCAGGTTCTGGTTGCAGGAATGATCTTTAAGTTGAACCTTTCATTGAGTGGAACCTGGACACTTTGAACAGTGACGGATTTTCTTTTCTTTTTTTGTGGCAGAATTCTTTGATAAACTGTGCAGCTTTTTTGTGCAGTTGACAATTCTACTTGTGATGGGTTATCTTAATTTGCGATTTTAGTGAATTGGAATATTTTAGGTGATAGGGAAAAATATTATTAAAATTTAGGTAGGAGAACCCATTCTCTTATAAAATATATAAAGGTTACTTATCCCTTGTATTTGTGTTGAGATGGTTAAATGGGCGGAAGACATGAACAGACACTTCTCCAAAGAAGACATACAAATGGCTAACAGACACATGAAAAAATGTTCATCATCATTAGCCATCAGGGAGATTCAAATCAAAACCACAGTGAGATACCACCTTACACCAGTTAGAATGGCCAAAATTAACAAGACAGTAAACAACAAATGTTGGAAAGGATGTGTAGAAAGGGGAACCCTCTTACACTGTTGGTGGGAATGCAAGTTGGTGCAACCACTTTGGAAAACAGTGTAGAGATTCCTTAAGAAATTGAAAATAGAGCTACCGTATGACCCTGCAATTGCACTACTGGGTATTTACCCCAAAGATACAAATGTAGTTGAAAGAAGGGCCATCTGTACCCCAATGTTCATAGCAGCAATGGCCACAGTCGCCAAACTGGAAAGAGCCAAGATGCCCTTCAACAGATGAATGGATAAAGAAGATATGGCTCATATATACAATGGAATATTATGCCTCCATCAGAAAGGATGAATACCCAACTTTTGTATCAATGTGGATGGGATTGGAGGAGATAATGCCGAGTGAAATAAGTCAAGCAGAGAGAGTCAATTATCATACGGTTTCACTTACTTGTGGAGCATAAGGAATAACTTTGGACTTTGGGAGAAGGAGAGGAGAAGGGATTTGGGGGAAATCAGAGGGGAAGACAAACCATGAGAGACTGTGGACTCTGAGAAACTGAGGGTTTGGGAGGGGAAGAGGGTGGGGGGTTGGTTGAGCCTGGTGGTGGGTATTAAGGAGGGCATGTATTGCATGGAGCACAGGGTGTGATGCATAAATAATGAATCTTGGAACACTGAAAAAATAAAATAAAGTTAAGAAAACAAAACAGAAACAAAAATAAATATTGATAAGCATAAGTTTAAGTACTTTACATTTGAACTTATGGCTTAAACCAGAATCAATCTTCTGGTGTCAAAGGCCAAAGACCAGTGATTACATCAGAAGAATTTTTGTACACCTGACCACAATGTCATTTTCCTCACTTTTTGCCCTTAAGTCAAAGGCATGGTATTAGGAGGAGGGAGATCCTGATTCTGGACTTATCTATCACTAACTCTATGCATGACCTGATGCACAAGTTACATATGTCTACCCAGGAGGGGGAACTCGATTTCTCTGTCTATATAAGCAGGTTTAGAGCTGATTAATTTCAAAGGTTCTTCAGAGAAATACCATTCTGTGAATTATGGTGATGCATTTTCCAAATTTTTGTTTAAACAACTGATGGATTTTTTTTCTATTATTAAAGTGGCACACTTATGTCATAGATGATTTGGAAAATACAGCAAAATAAAAGATGAAAACAAAATTACTAACAATCCCTCCAACCCAGAGTTAAGCATTGCTAATGTTTTGGTGCATTTCTTCCCATGATTTTTCTATGTAGGTATTTATAATATAGTAATGGGATCGGACTACATTTTTTTTTTTTACTTATGTCTTTTCCCATGTCATCAGTTCCTTTGAGAACATACTATTAATAGATGCATAATGTCTCACCCTATAGATTTGTCATAATTTATTTAAATGGTCCCTAATGGTTGGGCATATATTTTTACTCTTATAATTCTTGTACATAAATATTTATAAGAGATTTCTAAACATATTACCTGTATAAGATTATGCATATTTATTTTAATGTCTTGAACAACATTTGGCATCAGCATGATGCTGCCCTCATAAAATGAGTTGGCCAGTGTTCCTTCCTGCTCTATTTTCTCAAAGATCTTGTGCAAAATTGGTGCTTGGTTTATTAATTGTACTGTTCTTTTCAAGATAGGCACTTAAAGCTATGTATTTCCCCCTAAGCACTGCTTTAGCTATATCCCACAAATTTTGCTCTATTGTATCATTATCATTTGGTTTAAATTTTTTTTTTAAATTTCCCATTAGGTTTCTTCTTTGATTGAATGATTATTCATAAGACTGTTATCTTATCTTCAAATACCTAGGAGTTTTTATGTGTCTTATTATATTGAGTTATAACTTAATTTCATTGTGTAGAGGGAATATATTCCATATCAAGAGCTCTAAAAAATTTTGGTATTACCATCTTTACACTCCTAAAAATTATTGAAGACCCTGAAGAACTTTCATTTTTGTGTGTTATGTCTATTTATTATTTTAAAGATTTTATTTATTTATTTGACAGAGAGAGAGAGATCACAAGTAGGCAGAGAGGCAGGCAGAGAGAGAGGGGGAAGCAGGCTCCCTGCTGAGCAGAGAGCCCCATGCGGGCCTTGATCCCAGGACCCCAGGATCATGACCTGAGCCGAAGGCAGAGGCTTTAGCCCACTGAGCCACCCAGGCGCCCCAAGTTAAGCTATTTAAAGACAGAGACAAAAAAAAACTTTATATTCTCTTGATTTTAAAATTGTAAACTATCTATTCTTATCTCCTTATCTCTGGTAGTTCTCTTTATATTCAAGTCTACTTTGTGTGATACAAATATAGACACACCAAGTTCCTTATGCTTACTATTTGCATAGTTTATATTTTTCTAATCTTTAATTTTAAGTAGTATGTCTCTTTAGTTTTAAAATGTGTTTTGTATACACATGTTTGTGGATATAGATATAGATGAAGATATTCTTGCTTTTTTGCTTTTTTAATCCAGTGTGATATTTTTTGCCTTTTAATTCAAGTGTTTACAATCTGTTCACATTTAAAGTAATGATCAATAATGGGTGTGTTTAAGGCCACCGTCTTGGCATTTGTTCTCTGTTTCTTCCATTTGGTTTATGTTACTCTAGTTCTCCTTTACTGCTGTCTCTTGGATAAATCAATTATATTTTTAGTATTCCATTTGATCCCTTTCTGTGGACTTTTTAGCTAGTCATCCTTGTGTTATTTTTGGTCATTGTTCATAGTGTAAAGACTACAATATGCATCTTTAACATATCACTGTCTACTTTCAATAACATTGTATTACTTCACAAAGTAAGAATATCACAGTATAATTCCTTTCTCACCTACCCAATCTTTGTGCCCTTGTCATAGAATTAACTTCTGAATATGTTATAAACGCTACCATTCGTTATTGTTAAAATACTTTAAATAATGAATCATCTTTTAAAGAATTTTAAAATAAATATAATATGAAGGTCTTATATATTTACCCATAAATTTACCCCTCTAAGGCTCTTCATCCCTTCCTGTCAATCTGAGTTCCCCCCAGGGATTACTTCTCTTCAGTAGAAAGAATATTCTTTATCATTTCTAGTAGTTCAGATAAGTAGTAAATGAGTTCTCTGTCCTTTTCTTATTGTTGAATATGTTCTTTAAATTTTGTCTTCATATTGTTTAACAACTTTATTGAGGCATAAATTACATACCATAAAACCCACCCATTTTAAGTGTTTAATTCAATGATGATTAATAAGCTTTTAGGGTTGTACAAGCATCAACAGACCAGTTTTAGAATATTCTCATTCCCCCAAAAAGTTTGTTCATGCCCACAGCTGCAGGCAATCATTTATCTCATTTATCTATTTTTATAAATATTTCACATAAATGAAATCATACAACATGTGATCTTTTGCTTCTTTTCATTTAGCAAATGTTTGTGAGGCTTAATGATGTTACAGCATGTCAGTAGTTTATTCATTCCTTTCTATTGATGGATAGTATTTTATTGTATGAATGTACTACATTTGGATCATCCATCACCAGTTCATAGACACTTGTCTTATTTCCAATTTTTGGCTATTATAATAATGCTACCATGAATATTGACATACACATCTTTGTGTCAACCTATGTGTTCATTTCTCTTGGGTAAATACCTACTAGTAGAACTTCTGGGTCATATTTAAACTAATGTTTAACTTTCTAAGGAAATCCCAAACTGTTTTCCAAAGGGGTTGTACTAGCCTACATTTATTTTCACGAGCAACAGTGTTTGCCTTTATATTTGAAAGTAATTTTTTGTTGGATATATAAATCTTGGTTGATGGTTAATTATTTTGTGTCTTTACTTAAAATATGTTTTCCCATTGCATTATGGCCACCACTGTTTCTCTGAGAAGTCAGTTGTCATTTTTATTGTTGTCCCCCTGTATGTGTTATGTCTTTTTCTTGCTCCTGCTTTTAATATTTCTCTTTAATTTTGAATTTTAGGAGTTCAACTATAATGTGTCTAGATCTGTTCATCTTGAGGTTTAATAAGCTTCTTGGATATATGCATTGACATCCTTAATCAATTTAGAGAAAATCTTGGCCATTATCTTTTCAATATTTCTTCTACATGATTTTCTCTTCTATTTTTGAGACTTATGGTTTAATACTTTATAGTGTCCCACACATCTCTTTTTCTTTATTTTAGTTTTGGTCTCAATAAACTATTGGCGTTACAAACATGCTCTTCATCTCGGACTCTGTGGGATTCAAATCCATTATTCCAGCCCACGTGAAACCATAAAAGTTTCTGAGGAGTTTACCTCATCTCTCCTAATACCTGTCTCTGATGAATTCTTCTTTCTCCCACTATTACATGAAAGATGAAAGCATATGTTTGTTTCTTCTCCTATAAGGAGGGCTCATTACTTTATGGAATTTCGTTCACTTAGGTTTTTTTTTTTTTTTCATTAACTCTCTTATGGGGTGTTGAAATATCTATGATTGCATAGTTCATGTGGCTTATTTTTTTTTTTTTGACAGAGTGAAACAATGGTTTCTTACAACTTTCTGTATTTAACAGGAAACAGAAATTTCTGTGTGCTTTATTTATTTATAGATTTTTAAAATTTATTAGAGAGAGCACGAGGTGGGGGGATGGGCGGTGGGAGAGAGAGAAGCGGGATCTCTGCTGAGCAAAGGAGCCTGATGCAGGGCTTGATCCCAGGACTCAGATCTTTTTTTCTCTATTTTTGGTACCCAATTCTATGAAAACACTCAAAAGACATATCTCAGTCAAAGAAAGAATGTGATTTCTCCAAGTTTTAGAAATTTCCAAAAGTATTGCCATGTCCAGCAGATATCCCCAACTCAAATCCCAGTCTAGGTGTTATGAATGTGTATAATCAACCTGACATCTGATACCAGAAACTTCTCTTCTGTGCATTCCATGTGGCTTCTCACCTCTCCCTCTTCACCTTTCTCTATTCTAGCTTTATTATTTACCACACCAAAAAAAGGGAAAGTAACATGAAAGAAGATATGGGTTATGAAACAAGATTGACTTTTTTAGATGCCTTCCTCCTTAGGCTGACCCTAGAATGTTTAGAAATACAGAGCAAGTCATTTGATGTCCCTACCTGACATTTTAGGCAGATGGAATCTTCTTAAAGTGTGAGGTATTAACAGTCTGAAGCTTGACAAGGTGCAGTGACAGAATCATGATGTATTTCTCATTATTTCTAAGTTATGTTTCTTATACATAATCCAATGATTTATTTATTTATTTGAAATCTAACCAATCACAATCAGTGTTTACTTCTACTTTAGTTGTTTAAAAAATTGTGAACTTCATCAGGAAATCTTTTCTGGTCTGATTCATTTTATCTTTTTTGCTTTCCAGCTCTTTTCTCAAGCTCCATTTTTTTCCTGGGTCTCTGTCATGACACATACTGGCCATTATACATCAAATAACATTATGAGTACCTGTTTACTTGCTAATTTAAGACATTCAAATTAAATTTTGAAAACTTTTCCACATTCAAGGATTAGTCTTTTCTTTTGTTTTTTAAAGGATTTTATTTATTTATTTGAGAGAGAGAGCAAGAAAGAGAGAGAGATCACAAGCAGGGGGAGTACTAGAGGGAAAAGCAGACTGCCTGCTGAGCAGAGAGCCCGATGCGGGACTCAATCCCACGACTCTGAGATCATGACCTGAGCTGAAGGCAGAGGCTTAACCAACTGAGCCACACAGGTGCCTCCAGAGAAGAGGTTTATTTTCCACTCATGTAAAACCACGTTGGCAGTGTGTAGAGGAGGAGGATGAAAGGAACAGCAATGTGCTCCATTCAGAGCACCTAGGCTGTCATAGGCTCTACAGTCTTCAAAACTGGCTCCAAAGATCAGTTTGAAGAAGAGAAATGAGGGTCCTGCTGTCGGTTCTTATAGGCGAGGACTGAAAGTGGCATACATTAATTCTATTTTGACTCTACTGGACAGAACAATCACAGGCCCATGTTTGGACTGAGAACTGTAGCCCTGAGGGAAGCTACAGTTCTGTACTATCGAAGGAGCACAAGCCTTTGGTGGACTTTCAGCCACTTTTCTTTATACACGTAAATGTATCTGAGGCTTCATGGCTATGCTTCTTAGTTCCTCCAGTGTAAACCTCTGGGGCTCTCAAAGCTTGAGGAGTTAAAGATGGGGTGGTGGGGCAGGGGACTTAGTGCTGAGCGCCAAAGTCTAAAGCAAATAGAGCTGTTCCTACAGTAGAATAGCTCAGAACTAATCTATCTAGTGAGGATGGCATTAGCTTGTTTTGTCTTTCACTTATGCATTCTTTTACCCATTTATCAGACATTATCTTGGTTACTTGCTATATGCTTTATGCTTAGCAACATGCTGAGTGCTGAGTATACGATAAAACATTTAAATCATTCAATGAGGTAAGAGCTATAATGGATTTGTGTACATTATGTATATGGAAGTAATGTGCATTATTTTAGTGGTGGAGGCTGACCTTCCAATAAGACAGCATGAGAAATTTCCAGCACAAGTCTTAAGGGCCTATTTGTCTGTTGGGTTTTTAATATTTCCTTACTGTATTCTTTTGCATATCTGTAGCCCTGGTTCCAAGTTTGCCCTCCACTCTGAAGGACACTAATATGATTATATTTCCTTAGTAGAAAGATCTATCTGGCCACACATTGTTTGCAAGATAGATACAATAGCAATAAAATTAGAGGCAGGGAGAGTCAAGGGGCTACTATTACAGCCTTCATTGGTTCTCTGTGTGTGTGTGTGGAACAAAATTGAAATTCCTATCTATAACTCACGAAACTCTTCATGATTAGGCCCTTGCCTGACAGTCTCGGTGCATTTTCCATGGCTCTCTACCCCTATTCTCTGACTCCACCTGGGAATTTCTGCAATACTAGTCTACTCATCGTTTCTCTTACTACACTACATCATGCTGTGCTTCTGATGATACCTAAGAGTCACCTCCCTACTTGCCCTCCCATCTGGGGTATTAGCAAATGACTTAACTTTCAAAGTTTAGCAAAATGTTCCTTTCTTAGGGAAACCTTCTCTAAATGCCCCCTCTCTGTGGTAGACTTAGCTACTTCTTATCTTATGCTCATACTATACTTTGTACCAACATCATTTGTAGAAAATATAACTTAGGTTCCATAATATTCTATTCTGTCCTAGCCTGTCTTATCATATTGTAATTCCTTACCACCCTTCCCTCCTTGAAGAAGGAGATGGTGACTTGTTATCTTTCTATGGCCAAGTGCCTTGCTGTGGACTGGGTCATAGTGTGTTCATCAAATAACCATTGAATGGAATGGGTGAGTGAATGAATGAATTGCAATGATAGGAAATAAATGCAAAGCAGAGTACTTTTAATAATATGCCGTATTATTAAACATGCCGCAGTTCATTTGGAAAATAGGATGTGTGCAGAGCAGTACTTAGAAACAAATGGTTGGAGAAGTAGGTTGATGTCACTCTATTAAAAAAAAATAAAACCCTTGATTCTACCATCAGTAGGAAAACAATGAAGACAGTGAGCCAGGGGAGTGATATGACCAGAACTAGTTCCAGATGAATCTGGTGATGTTAAATAAAACGAGTTCCAGATGAATCCGGTGGTATTAAATAAAAATTAAATAAAAAGATAAGTGGGCAGGGAAGCATAGTGGGTAGGAGGCTGATAGTAGACCCTTGTTATTTTTGAATTGTCCAGCATCCCACCCCTGTTCTATGTTGGGGAAGTCTACCCTCTATGACCCTTGGTGGGGCTACCACCTGTTACTGAGAGGCCATGGGAACCAAAATTTCCCTAACTAGATATCCTGGCAGTTGGGCTTGGGGCACATGACTCAGGCGTGACCAGCTGGACACCACACTCAGAGAGTATTACACTAAGTCACAGGAACAGTTAGATATCACTCAGGGCAGCAGAAAAGAAGTGATGAGTCTGATGGCTGTGGGTTCCAGGGGTAGCATCCTATTTCATTTTTTCCTACAGCATCATCTCAGAGGTTATCTTCTGTAGTTCAGACCCTCTTCAGTCCAACCTAGTTTCTGAAGCTGTTTCTCAGACTTGTTAATTCTGTAAGAGCTTCCTGCCAACATCCTTATATGCTGCTATTCTGTTCATTAGCCCAGAGCAGTTTCTATCATTTAAAACAGTGGTAGACATTGGTGGATGCGCACCCAGCATCCATCCCTCTCCTAACCCAGATACTTGCTTTCACGTCCATCCATTCTTATACAAGTCTACTTCAAGGAAAACCAACACCGCTTCTTACTGGAAGAGTAGGTCTAAGTTGTCTTAAGCCAGTTGGCATATTCCTTACCTCTCCAGCCACCGTCATGTTCAGAGGTGACCAGGTGACCGAAGTGGGCCAGTTGTGGAATGAAACAGAAGCAGTGCTTGCTCCTGGGAGTCAACTTTAGAATAACATTGACCTTCAGAGAGAGAGAGGGCCCTTTGACAACCTCACTGAGCCTCTAGATCAGCCAGGCCTGCTGGGCTGCCAGAGGAAGGAATCAAAGGTGACTGGGTTTAGGATGTAAAATGACTGGGTGGAAGGTGTTGTCAGAGTTGAGAGAGGGAGCACAGGACAAGTAGCAGACCTGGTTAGATTAGAAGTTCAGGTCCAAAAATGGCACGTTTTCTTTTCCGGAAGTATTTTGCATTTCTTACGTTGTTAGTTTCAAGTAAAGAGTTAGACTTATCTAATATTTCCATGTATTTACATGTCTAACTGAAGCGTTAGCCTTTTCAAGGAGAGTAGAGATAGTTGTAGAGAATGACCACTGTTCATAGGTTTGCATGTCATTTTTTCCCATGTCTTAGGTTTTAACATGGGAAGGAGAATGGGCTGAGGTGGGGGCATGTTTCTAGGGTTTTAACTAGTCAGCACTCTAACAGTTTTGCAATAATGTCCATACCTGATTAATATCTCTTACCTATTACCACTACAAGTCATAATCTCAGGTTTTACCCTTGCCCTTCTTTTTTTGATTTTGTTGTTGTTGTTATTAATGTAAAGATTAGTGATATTAGCTGAAGACTGAAATGAACAACTGTGAATGTGTATCTGTCATGGATATATAAAACTGATCACATTTTAACATACCTAAGTTATTTCAGATAAGGTTTACACTCTTGACCCGGACTTGGAACCTTAGAATCTCCTTCTCTCCCTGCCTCCCCTCATCCTTTTCCTGGTATCTCCAACCCACCTCCCTCCTCATGATACTTCCCACCCCCCGACTATTACATTGGCAGCCAATTAATTGTTAAATCCTAAACATTCTATCTATCTCCACGGTGTTTCTCATATCCACCCTTTTCCTTACATTACTATTCCATCTCCATAATCCAGCCCCTCAGTGCCCTCTGACAAAAGTCTACAGTTATGAAAATTCATAGTCCTTCTTCACTCCAATTCAACCTAGTGCACAGATCTTCTCATAATCTTTTGAAAGATCCCATACATTACTGAGTGAAATATTATCACTCTTTGCCCTGTTACTCAAAGTCCTCACCTATGTGACCATGACCTCTGTTTATTTTATTTTTTTAAAGATTTTATTTATTTATTTGACACACAGAGAGAGATCACAAGTAGGCAGAGAGGCAGGCAGAGAGAGGAGGGGGAAGCAGGCTCCCTGCTGAGCAGAGAGCCCGATGTGGGGCTCGATCCCAGGACCCTGAGATCATGACCTGAGCCGAAGGCAGAGGCTCAACCCACTGAGCCACCCAGGTGCCCCCATTTTTTTTTTATTAATTTGATAGACAGAGATCACAAGTAGGCAGAGAGGCAGGCAGAAAGAGGGGGAAGCAGGCTCCCTGCTGAGCAGAGAGCCCGATGTGGGACTTGATCCCAGGATGCTGGGATCATGACCTGGGCTGAAGGCAAAGGCTTTAACCCACTGAGCCACCCAGGCGCCCTCCATGACCTCCCTTTAGATCTTATAACTCACTATGGCCCTCTTCACTGTTCCCATTCCAACTAAATGCCTGTACCCTGGTCTTGAAACCCCTAATCTTTCTCACAGACCTGGATCCATCTTAGTTCTACCCAGTATCCATATCAAATGCCCTCCTCTTTCATGAAGGCTTTCTTGATTTTTATTAAAGACTGGCTGATTCAGAGAGAGAGACAGAAAACACAGAGGGGAGGGGCACAGGAAGAAGAAGAGAGAGTCCCAAGCAAACTCCATGCTAAGCATGGAGCCCAACACAGGGCTTGACACAGGGCTCAATCCCATGACCCTGAGATCACAACCTGAGCCAAAACCAAAGAGTCAGTTGCTTAACCAACTATATCACCCAGGCGCCCCAGGACTTTCTTGATTTTGCTGGTAGAGGAAATCTTTCGTGTCTATAAGAAACCCACTCTTGTCACTGGCACCATCTCCTTGAAGATGAGACTTTGATACTTTCCAATCCAGACTTCACATCACTGCTACAATGTTTTCAAAAGTACAGAAGTGTTCATGTTCTGGCCCCCAGAAAGTTAAAGTTTATGTAGCAGAGAAGTTAAGAGTTCACACTTTGAAGATAAGTGGTTTGGATTTAACCTAGCCCTACCACTTTCTACTGTTTGATCTCGGGCAAATGACTTCCTCGTTCTCTAAATGGGGCCTATTGTGAAGTCCAAATAATGCAGTGCTAATGAATTAGGTTAGCCCTAATGAAATGATGTATGACAGGATGATAAATTCCAAGTTGCAGCTGAGACACAATAAAATAGTAAATGTGACAGTCCAATAGAGGTAGGTATCAGACCAATATGCAGATTTTCAAAGCAGGTGACCAAATGCTAGTTAGATAACTCCAAAACCTCAGAAGGGAATTAGCAGGCAAAGCCATGGGAGATGGGAGGATGATTCTATAAGGAGGTTGTCTTTGAGAGACCCATCCTGGGACTCCTGCTGGTACTTCTGGAGGGCTTTAGGATGGCGCCAGCTCCCTCACCCCTAATGTAAATAGGAGGATGGGTAGTTTCAATGAGACCATTGGAAAACCTGATGAATGATTCCCACTTTGTCATCCCCTTTGTCCCCGGTTATTTAATCTAGGGCTGTGTGTGTGTGTGTGTGTGTGTGTGTGTGCGCGCGCGCACGTGCACATGTATGTGAGTTAGCTAGGACTTTTTTGGTTGTCAGTGACAGAAATAGTATCTGAATTAGCTTGCAGAATGAGGGAGGCATTGGTTGGAATAATACTAGAATATTATGGATATCCTCCTGACCCAGTTTTGGTTTGGAAAATCCTCACAAGAACTCTGACTGGCTTGGTCTGATTAGGGCCATCTCAGATGAATCCAGGATGGAAGGAGGAGGAGCAGTTCCCAGAGAACTGCATGTGCAAAAACAGGAGGGCTAAGCAAACATTGCCTATTTGTTTTTCATCCCTGTCATTTTTCAAGTACGTCAGCTTCTTAGGCATAGTATTGCCTCTTGTAAAAATGCACTGTCGGATTCAGATGGGGAGGTTAGAAAGGGGAAATATGTCTTCTTAAAGGAGGGGTCAAGGCAGGGATAAGGCCCTGGGAACTGGGGAAGAGGGCAAGGGAAAGAAGAATGATGGTGGCTTCCTGAGCGCGCCAGTTGGGATTAGCTGCCAGGAATTTGTTGGGCCTCAGTAGGTGCTAACTGGGCAGTGGTGGAATGGCTGTCCTTGAGTCCGAACGAGGGCATTGCAGCTGCCTAATGGCATGGGGCTGGCTGCTGCAGCCTGGGGACATTGGGTTTTGTGTCCCTCCTTCTTCCCTTTCAGTGTCCCTCTCACTTCTTATGGACCTCCCCTACCCCCACCTCACCATCCTCACTGCCCAGTGACCTGAGGCACCTTCATTGGCCTCACTCTTCCTTCTTAGGCTCATTCTCCTTCACAGAGACCCATTTTATATACTCACGTCCTGTCCACATCCCCGGCAGCACTTGCCCTCAGTTGCCTCTCAGAGCAAAAGGATTTCACTTACTCAGTTATCATTCACCCAGCCTACGTTCATTGAGCTCTCATTGTGCACCAGGCCCCGTCATAGGTGTGTAGGGAAACCACAGTGAACAAGGTAGGGGAGCCCTGCCCTCATGGAGCTTGCATTCCCCTGGGAGAGGTATAACAAAACTACGCAAATAAATGTAGACCATCAGTTAGTGATAAGTGCTTTGAAGAGAAATAAAACAAAGGAAGAAAACACTGAGAGGATGCTCCTTAGTGAGAGACAGATGAGGACAGACTTCTCTGACGTGGGCCATTGAGAAGAAACTGCCTTCTGTGGAGGAGGGAGCCCTGCTAAGATGGGGGACATGGCATTCAAGGCAAGGGATGCCACCTGCAAGAGACCTGGGGTGAGAATGTTTTTGACCTGTGATGACCAGACCTAAGTGAGGTATCACAGAATAAGAAGAAATGCAAGTGGCTCTTAACCACAGGAGAAAATGCTCCACGTTGCTCGTAAGAGTCCTGCCAACAAAGCTCATTGAGGCCTGTTGGTGTGTGTTTAGGATGTTTTGCTTGCTCAGGTGAGAAACAGAACCTGAATTAGCTAGAGAAGAGATGGGGGAGGGGGGGAGATTGACTATAACAATGCTGGACTAGTACACTTACAGAAAGATCCGTAAACGTGCCCATCATAAAATAAGTTCAAACCAAGCCTCCACACTAGACTATCTGCGTCTTGCTCACCAGATGGGCAAATGTCCAGTACATTCCACAATACATGCTGCGGGGAATTGCTGGCAGGGAAGCAAAAATGGCACAGCCCCTATGGAGGAGAGGTTGACTGGATCTAGCAAAAATCACACGCACATTTGCCTTTTAACCCAGCAATTCCACTTCTAGAGTCTGTCCCAAAGCATGAAAAGGCATGAGCGAAGTCTATCCATGGCTGCACTATTTAGTAGCAAAAAACTGGAAACAATCCTATGTCTATCAACAGGGGCCTAGTTTCACAAACTTCTTAAAGCCACATGGTGGAATACTATACAGCTATAAAAAAAGAACAGGACTATTTCTATATATTACTATGGAATGCTCTCTAGGGTCACATGTTTTAGACATGACAAAGTGCAAATGTGCTCTCATTTGTCTAAGAAGGAGGGGGAAAATAATATACATCTATATTTGCTAGTCTTGCTGTCTTTTGTAACAAAAGAATGGGTAAACAATAAAGATGAAATAGCGGTGACTTGTATGGAAGGGAGGGAGGGGATGGGGTGGAGGAGACAAAGATAGAAGCTCAATTTCTTTGTAGATTTGTAGTTTTGATTTTGTGAACCGTGCAATATTTTTTATAATTGTAAAACAAAATTAAGTTTAATGGAAATGATAATCCTTATGAATTCAAAAATGTTACTTTGGGAAAAAAGCAAACAAATTTGGAGACATTTTAGAGACAAATGAAGCTTACAAAGTAAATGTTTCTAAAAGTAAAAATTTTTGAAACCAATGAACCTAACATGTTATCCAGTTGGTGGGACAGTGGACCTATTCCAAATGACTGTAAGACACAGTAACTTGTATCTCCTTTATGGGATATATCCAAAGGACAAAAAGAACTGGGAAAAAAAACTTAAATTGTTCTTTGTAGTATTAATAATGTGATTCCAAGGCTGCTGTACGGATAGAGTAGGATAAGTCAAATGAATAATTATATTTTTGGTAATGACCAAGATATTTGGTGTAGAAGAAAGGGGATACAGATATAAGACTGATGTATCTCAGCAAAAACACTGTAGTCTTGGGTTTGAAATCATCAGTCTGAACACATATGCTATCTTTTAAATATATTTATATGATTCCTAGCTCTGTCCACTGAGATGCTTATAAATAATAACCAACCCAGAGCAAAGAACACCTCTCTATAAGTATATCATGATCTGGAAATATGTTAAAATACTTGTTAAATGGAACTGAGGCTCCTTGGAGAAATTGTTGATTCTTTATCTGAAACAGGAAATGGACAAGATGAGCCTGGAATATCTTGTCATGCCAGAAGGAGAGGTAGCCCTCGAAGACACTGGGATTGTGTCAAAAGGACACAAAAACCAACCTGATTAGACTCTCACCAGCCAAAATGGGCAATTGAAACATCAATAAAATAAAACTACAGTGGATTTAAACCCACTATTGGACTCTCACCAGCCAAAGATGGTCCACTGAAGCATCAATAAAATAAAACTACTCTGTATTTAAACTCACTAAATATATTTAATTCTTGAGTTCATAATGATAATTAAAAAAAAAAACCCAATGATCTTCTTTGAAGGATAATAAGGGAACATTATTTTTAAAAGCTAGCTAATAAAGGAAAAGAGTAAAGTGTGTATTTTGCCCGTCTTACACAAATGTAGACGAGTAGTTCCTCTTCGTGGAATTAGTCCATGAACACATGAAGAAGGAGTACCATTATTTTGCAAATCCTAAAGAAAGAATGAGTCTAAACATCTGCATGAAAGGAGAGACAGCCTGGTGTTACCTACCCCCTAATAGAAGAATACAGCATCTAGGAAGGAGTCTTGCCACACCTGAATCCATCAAGCTTCTGGATCTAACTAACAGGACCTACAGGTAACAGAGGAACCAATTAAATAACACTATGTGGAGCTCATCATGAAAACCTGACAAGGGGAAACTCTAACGGACAAATAATATGGTTTCATCATCAACAACAAACTGAAAGGAAGGAAAAAAAAGGGAGGGGGATGTGGGAGAATTCTATAGATTAAAAGAGAGATGAAAGACACCAGAGCTTGGATCCCAGTTTAGACCAACAAACTTAACAAATGAAAGAAGGAAGGAAGGGGACAGAGGGATGAGACTGGGGAGGAAGCAGAGAGAGGATGAGAAGAAAGAGAACATTGGTAGTTTGGAGCAACGTGCACACTGGCAGGGTATTTGATGATATACTGAGGAAGTAGTCTTTGTTTTGGGTTGTGTGATGATAGATATTGTGATTTCCAAAGAGGAACCCTTATCTTTTTGAGAGATACACTGAAATATTTACAGATGAAATGAACGATGTCAGATATGTACTTCTAAATAACTGGGAGGGAGTGAGGACATGCAGCAGTGATCCTCAGACTTGGCCTTGCACTGGAATCACCTGGAGGGCTTATTAAAATGCAGATACCAGGCACGCCTGGGTGGCGCAGTTGGTTAAGCGGCTGCCTTCGGCTCAGGTCAGGATCCCAGCGTCCTGGGATCGAGTCCCACATCGGGCTCCTTGCTCGGCGGGGAGCCTGCTTCTCCCTCTGCCTCTGCCTGCCACTCTGTCTGCCTGTGCTCGCTCCCCCCCCCTCTCTCTCTCTGACAAATAAATAAAATATATAAAAAAAAATTCCTTCTAAAATGCAGATACCAGCCTCACCTCCAGAGATTCTGATTCGGTCTTGGGTGCGACTCAAGAATTTGCCTTTCTAGCAAGTTTCCAGATGATGCTAATGCTGTTGGTCAGGACCACACTCTGAGACCCACTGGCAGAAAGGAAGCAAGATTGGCCCCCCAAATTATTCTTGCATCTGGCTGGTGGGGATGTGAAGGCTTATTATTATATTCTCTCTAGTTCTGAATATGTTTGAAATTTTGTGTAATAAATATTTAAAACAAGTGATACCAAAAGACACATAGTGAGACAAAGCCTTTGACATCCGACAGCTTTCCTGGGAGTATCTGTGCTCATTAGCAATGCAGATTTGGCTGCTTCTTCTGGATTGAAAGGTACACATCTCCTCCTGCCTGCTTAGAGGCGACTGTAAAAGTTGCATGGCCAGAGAGGCAGGAAAGTGATCTTTGTCTAAAGGGTCCGCATCATGTTGCATCCTTTTTTTAATGTGGTCAGTCATTGGAAGAGCAGTGGTTTGGATGAATCCTGTGATTTATGGCCACTTCAGCTAGGAAGGGTGCTGCTGAGCAGAGCTGTGCCAGGGTTCAGCTCTCAGGATTGGGGGCAATCACTGAACTTCTGTACCCATATACCTTCCTGCAAGGACCTTTCTGTAACTCCTAGATCAGAAGGCACCTCTTTCCGGTTGAGCCCCTCTACTCGTCTTTGAAGATGCGTTCATTCATTTACTTATCTGTTCATGCATCAGATACTTAATAGAACACCTCCTAAGTGTCAGGCGCTCTTCTAGCCCTTGAGAAGAAGCCAGAACAGAATAGGCAGAAACCTCTGCTTTTGTGGAGATTAAATTCTAGTTGGAGGAACAAACAAACAATACATAAGTGAACAGTAATTTCAGAGAGTGAAAAGTGTTATGAATAAAATTAAAACGAAGATGCTGGGCTGGGGATTGATTCTGTGTGTGTGCACGTGCATGAGCGTGTATGTGTACACATTTTATTTTAGGTCATCAGGGAGAGTTTCTCCAAGGAGATGGTATGTGAGCTGGGAGATGGATCCTAGGAAGGATCCAGCTACGAAGGAGATCTGGATATGTTCAGACAAAGACAACAGCAAGTACAGAGGCTCTGAGATGAGAAAGAGCTTGGCATTTTGGAATGCCAAGAAAACTAGTGGGTCTAGGACATGGAGAGCCCAGGGGAAGATGGTATGAGATGAGGTGGGTGAGTAGGTAGGAGCCAGGATATGTACGGCCTTACAGTCATCAGCCTCGGTATTTATATATCCTAGACACCTCCAAGCCCGTCAGTCATCTCCCAGCTATAAAAAATACACTCTGTCTACAGAAACAGGACACTGTTTTTAAAAGGAAGCCTCCTAGGGGCTCTGTCTATAGGAAAATGACTGCTTTTGTAAAGGCAATTGATATCCAATTTTTTGAACCAATCTATTTTAAAAACCCAATACTTTTATTTTAGAATCGCCATATGCTCTCAATGCATATAATTCCACTCTAAAACACTATTTACTCAACTTAATATTTGGTCCCCTTGTTAAAATACTGATTCCTCGGTGATGGGTAAGACCCTGAGTTATCGGTCATTTCATGCTAATACAAACGAGTTGACAGCTGTATGCTTGAAAAGGAGTTTTACAAGAGGAAAGCATAAAGTTAGTGGCTTCTGGAGCACGGGGAGGAGTCTCCAGGACAGAAACAAACCAGAAGGGAGAAACTGAGGATGCGTCAGAAAAAAAGACTTCTTTTAGAATTTTGAGTGGGTCTCTGCCTCCTGAATAGACTAATGTCCTCCTGCCAAGACTCGTCATAGCAGGGCTTTTTTTCTTGAAATAACCTCTGTGAATCCTTTCTAGCTCTTTCCTACATAGAAAGTGTGAAAGAATGCACAGATGCCGATGATTACAATGCATCGCTCTTACTGTCCTACTGTTTCCTGATGGGCTCTGGACATACACGCTGGACCTAATCTCTGCAGATGAAATGTTTTCAGGACTGAAACGGTGGTCTCCTGGAGGTCGCTCAGTCAGCTGATGGGAACAGCCATAGGCATCGCTTCCCAACTTTGCATTTGAGTGACTTCATTATCAGTTGCTTGAAATCAGCCCTGATGAGAATATTTACACCACAGGGGCGCCTGGGTGGCTCAGTGGGTTAAGCCTCTGCCTTCAGCTCAGGTCATGATCTCAGGGTCCTGGGATCGAGCCCTGCATCTGGCTCTCTGCTCAGCAGGGAGCCTGCTTCCCCCTCTCTCTGCCTGCCTCACTGCCTACTTGTGATCTCTGTCTGTCAAATAAATAAATAAAATCTTTTTTAAAAATTAAAAAAAAAGAATATTTACACCACAGAAATCAGCAAACATGACACATTGGGCTTTTCTTTTCAGAGAGTCCATTGTTAGATACTTACCAGCATGCCACTGGTATGAAATTTTTTAAAAGTCAATTTTAGCATACGCATGGCATATGCAAAGAGTAGCTATGTCTTTGTTTTGCCTCTTGAACAGATGTCAACAGTATTCCAAATTATATTCATCTTTCTATATACTTTACATTTTAGCTGTATTTATGTATATGTAAGTTCCATTTACGTTCTCAAAAACTTCTTGCATTCCATGGTCAACTAGGTAGGCACTAAGGGTCCTGCAAGGCTTTGAGTGATCTGACTCTTCTCCTTTGTCTACTCCTGGATCTAGTCAAATTTAAGTTTTGGTGTGCCTTGCCCCTCAAATAACCTATTCTTTTTTTGGTCTGAGCATTTCTAGTGTACTCCCCTTGTCTGGTGGGCTCCCCTCCCCTACTCTGTCTACCGCTTCTCTGTCTACCGTAGCCTTACCCATGTTTCAGGATCAGAGCAGAGGCCATGCCCTCCTTCTTGATGCTCACCTGCCACAGCTGCTTTCGTGATCCATTACTCTTCCTCCAGAGCTGCCACTAAATGCTGCCACCATCGCGACCGCCACTGCTGCATTGTATAGATGTTTGTCTCCATGTCTTATCTCCTTTGCTGGATTTTAAGCCCCATGAGGTTAGTGAATTTTGCTTATTCATCATTTTATCCTCAAGAGCATCTGGGGCAGCACTTTGCATACAGTCATCACTCAATAAATGTTAGTTAAATGATCTGCATATATGACTTCCTATTGCCCATAGTGCTCTGGACAACATAGTAGGTGCCACACAGACACACACAAATACACACACACACACGCACACAAAATTTCATCAGTCCAAGTATTTGAATTTGTGGACTGCTTTCATTTAGCACGGAAAATCTCTTATTGAAGGGGAGCGTCAGGTCCCAATGTAGTCCAGCGAGATCCAACCACAAAACTTGTACTGAAGTCCGAAAAGTCACCTTTGTCATCTGCGTGCAAAATCGGAACGCTTTGTCCAATCTTGTGTTAGGAAGTCGCCCATCTGTTGCAAATCATGATGCTCTGATGGCCACCAAAGCTGCCACTGCACTCCTACGGGGAATGAATCCTACTAGAATGTTCTACTGGGACTTTCACAGCTAATGATAAAAATAAGAACTAATCTGATATTTTTCTCTTTGCTCACCCCTGCTGTCAAAAAAGGCTGTGCCTGTTTAGTTGATTCATTCATTAAACAGTTATTGCCTTCTCTTTCTACTCTGCTCAAGTCTCAGATACAAAGGTGAATTATCCATGGCCCTGCCTCTCTGAGATTCACAATCAAGAAAGAGGGATCGAAAAAAGCAACCAGACATGTTCAAAGTCTCAGGCGAAATAGAGTCCCGAGGCTCTGACAATGACCCACATCAGTGCATTTGCCCATTAGACTCTGCCATCTGTCCCCACATGAGACGTTGGCTGTAACTCCTTTTCCACGATTGCTTTTGGTTTGAATGACCTTGGAGATAGTCTGAAATCTCGTGCTTGGAAGGGTGCCTTTAGAGTTACTGGTCTGCACTTCTGTGCTTCAAATAGAATTTCACAAACCTCTAATTATCTTCTCCTACCAGGCCGCCTAAATGACTGACGACCGGCTCCTTAGTCACTCCAGGAATGGATTTCTATTCAGCCCGTGCCTGGGATGCATTAGGGTGCCCGGAACATGTGTGGCTGTTCCAAGCGGCTCAGGGCAAATTAACAGAAGCCAAGCAATTTGCAAAATGCCTCAACTTCCTGCTCATCTCCGAGGCAGAAAACTGTCACACCTTAACCTCAGGAGGTTCATCTGCAGAATTATTTACACACCCTCCTGAGGCAGAGCCTCTCGTGTCAGATTCTCCCCCCTTGCTTTTTGCAAACATAAGCACTCGGCTGAAACGACAGCTATGACTCAGTTCCTAACTAACGCTGCCTGAATTGATTTAGTCTGAGTTCAGATTTAGCACATAATCGTGTTCAGTTTGCTCCACTGCACTGCCTAGAGATAAAAGGCTTGGGGGAAAAAAATCGCTTCAGCTTGTGTCAGTCTTTGTGGTGATGTCATTGCCATGAGAGAGCTGGGCCGTTCATTACTCCGCTGTGCTGTGCAGACTCAGACGCGGGCTGCGTGCGTGCAGAGGGAGCGGGCTCCAGGTGCCGAGCGCCGGCCATCCCCAGGGCGAGGCGGCACCCGGGGCCGGCCACAGCGACATCCACCTGGAGGCTCTTCCCATCGCGCACAGCTCTGAGGTCTCCTAGCTCTTGACTGAAAAATCGGGAGGGGGAATGCCAGCCCCTAGCATGGACTGTGATGTTTCCACTCTGGTTGCCTGTGTGGTGGATGTCGAGGTCTTTACCAATCAGGAGGTTAAGGTATGCACCTGCAATCTTTCTTTTCATTGTTGCTGTTAGTGAAGCTGCTTGGCAGAGCCTTTTTAGCTTTCGGAGGCAGGACTTTGGGTTATAGTTTTCAGCTCACAGTCTGCGCTAGGAATGCAAGTGGTGAGTGCATGCCTCTATTAATTAGAATAAGTTAGAAGAGGAACCGGCATATGGATTTCCAATGTGATAAGGTCAACCACTGTCTGTTTTGTTATTTTTTTTCCTTATCTTTTTTGTTAGGTGATCCCCAGGGATCCCTTTCTCAGTAGACATGTTTTCGTAGTCTCCTATCTGTGTGTCAGTAAGGACACTGTGCCAGTCCTTAAATGTTGAGAGGGGTACCGAGCATGGATTAAATGAAGAAAACACACGTAATAATAAACGTCGCACCCAGGACACCCTGAGAGTGGGACAGTAACCCCTTCAGGGCACGTCACTGAACTATGCCATGATGTGGACTTCCAAGGGAAGAAAAGCTGTTCTACAGATGACAGTTTCAATCTCTAGCTCTCTGGAAATCAAAGTTGGAGAGCAGCCGCCAAAATTTTCTTTGTCAGGCAAAGGAAGCAAGTCATTTTCCCTCAGCAGCTGTCCGTCAAAGAAAGTTCAGGCACAAATCAATTTTGCATCTTAAGATGTAGAATTCCAGCCCATGGGTCCCCACAGATTGTCTGCAGCAGTCGTTTAACTGACTAGGTAACTGTCCCCTGATGATAGCTGGTCTTTTTTATTCCCCCCTCCCCGTCTGGTTTTATATTATGAGGAAGATTCCATGCTTGTAAAATGGGGATTTTGATTTCTTCTCTTGTATTGCGAAGAAGAGCCAACAGAAGCCTCTTACTTGAACAGTTCACACACAGAGAAAGGACAGTTACTCATTGTGTAACAGGAGGAAGCAAAGGGGAATTACACTGCGTAATCATTTTCCATCCTCCCCTTAGTCTGTACTTAAAGGAAGACTCTGCTTTCTGCATTATTGAGCGTGTGTAGGTGACACTCCGGGGGCTTCCCAGGTGGGGATTTATGCGATCACTAGCATAACACTTGGCTCTGTCATTCGGGACTGCGGTTTCGAACCCTCTCTTGACATGAGTTCAAGAATCCCGATTTGTTGTTCCTGCATATTTCAGATGTGTGGGTCCGTGTTTGCCAGTTCTGCCGGTGGTGTGCCTGTGTCTCCCACCTGTCATATTGAGGTTCAGAGAATTAGAAGATCACGGTTTGGCACTGCCTCTGCGTGTGTCCGGGATGGAAACACGCATGCAGGGACTGCCTGTCCGGCAGGTCAGACCTGCCGTGAGCACTCCGGGAGAGAGAGAGCAGCCATGAAAGCCCCTCCAGTTTAAAGCCAACTTCACGTCCGGTGCGGGTAGCTGGACAGAGAGACATTTCCCAGAAACTGCTGGAACAGAATGACATGCCTGTCAAGTCAAACTTCGTTGTTCCCCTCTGTCCTTAACAGTTCTCTGTCGATTACACGCATGCTCTGCCAACATCTTCAGATAATCTGGACTTTTTTTAGTCCGAGAAGCGATAGTGAGAACACATTTATTCGGGATCTGCAATATGCCAGGCATTGTGTTTATTCAGGAAGGAGCTTACAATAGGCTTATATGATGGATGGGTCAGTGATAAAGACACACAGTATTTCTTAAACACAGAGTGTCTTGTGGAATTAAGGGGACACAGGATTCTTACAGCTGCTTGTCGTTAGGTGGCTGGGATGGCTTTGTGGAGAGAGTGATCCTTGAACTTGAAGGTGGGTAGATTTTGATGCAGAAGAGGGGAGGCATGGGGATGGAAAGCATTCCATTTTGCAGTCGAGTGAGCGGATGCATTTGACTGCAGTAGGCTCTCTGGGAGGGATTGGAGGGGAAAACCGGGGAGTGAGTCACGGCCAGATTATAAAGCAGCTGACACTGTTCATCAGAAATTTATGGGGTTTTCTGGCACGGCTCTCTCCAGAAAGATGTGTTAGATGTCTTTACTGCTAAACACCATTGAATCGCAATGGATTTGTCTCTTTGGGGCAAGTTACCTGATCTTTCTTGTGCCTTATTCTCTCACCGGTAACGTAGATATAACAGTAGTTTCTACCTCATTGGCTTAGTAGGAAGATTAAAGAAAATTATAAATGTGAGATAATTAACCCAGTACCTGGCACATATTTAGTGTTCAAGAACTGTTAGCTCTAGCCATAACTGTCCCGATCATATTTTTAGACATCCTCTAAAGGTGATAGGTTCCTTTTGCTAGTTAACTGGAATGTCGTAACTCCAGGTGAGTTTACAGTGACAATCCAAGACACAGAACCTGTTTTCCCTCCCAAATCTCCAAACACACACACATGCATGCGCACACACGTGCACACACACGCACACACACGCTAGCAACTTAGAAAACACAGCTCTTCCTTTTAGACATTTAATCATTTACTGTACAACGGTGACATTATTATCGAGCAAAGATCTACTTTGCGCTTCTTTTTTTTTTATTATTATTTTTTTTTACTTTGTGCTTCTTAAAAAGGAGAAAAAATGCATAAACTAAGGGAGGCCCAAAGAGGTTTGTTGAGAAAAACCAAATGTTCCTTGTTTAAAAGTGAGCATTGCTTGTTGTCAGGAAGAGACATTCAAATGTAAAATTCTGGCACCAGTTTCTCCAAAGGTAAATTTCATTAATCACTGATTTCCAATACACAGTGGAGCCAGAAGTTCCTTTCTTCAAAGTCTTTAATATTTATGGTTAGAGAAAAGGGAGGCATCGGGGCGGTGGCGGGGTGGGGGTGGGGGAGGCTGATTGTCTCACGTGCCTGTATCCAGGTTGCTTGATCTCAGGCTTTCTTGCGTTTTACAGACTCTCCCTTTATGTATGTAGTGCCCTTGGGAAAGCGACCATACCAGGGTGATGCAACCAGCAGGCACTCTTCACAAATGCAGTGGTTTATTTGAAATGAGTGGAGACATACGCAAATGTAATATCCTATTGCTACTGAGAAAACCTTATCCTCAATAGGGGATCTCAGCTGGTTGCCTTGAGGGCCCTTTGGGCTCCAGTGTCCCAAATTCCATCAAAACTGCTAGAGGAATAATACCAAAAGAGGAGGAAATCAGCCAGATAGAGTTCTGCCCTATTTGTCTTTCTCCAGAAACTCCATTGGTGCTGCTATGAACTTAGCTGTCTGTTTTATGGCGTAAGAATGCTCAGAAAGATAAAGAAATTTTAAGTCCTCCAATAGAAGGAAATTGATACGATGAAAGGTAGATTGTGTGTGTGTCTAAGTGTGTAGGGTTGGTTTTGTACAGTATTCTTCCCATATTTCGGAAAATGGTCTTCCTCCTCCACAAGGAGCCAAATCCTTGGGAAAATGAAAGGGCTCCAAATACGTGTAATGAAATTTATATTTCACTAGTCCGGTGGTTCTTAAACCTGCTTGCTCATTGGGATCCCCTGGAGAACTTTGAAAAAATACTGATGATTAGGCACCTGGGTGGCTCAGTTGGTTGGGTGACTGCCTTCAGCTCAGGTCATGATCCTGGAGTCCTGGGATTGAGTCCTGCATCAGGCTCCCTGCTCGGCGGAGAGTCTGCTTCTCCTGCTGACCTCTCTCCTCTCATGCTCTCTCTCTCTCTCTCTCAAATAAATAAATAAAATCTTAAAAAAAAAAAAAAAAAAAAAAACGAAGCCCAAGCCCAAGCCTAGAACTTGGCTGATGTGAATAGAGCCCAGACACGGATTATCCTGTAAAGTCAGGATCTTGCCTCTTCTAGGCTCAGATGGGTGCAGGTAGGGTCAGTCAAGAAGTCCCTAGAGTAAACCTCTGCTTAAACACTATGATCCGTATCCCCCAAATGAAGCTTTGACATATGCAGTTTTAGAGGCAGTGTCTCTAAGCGATCAGCAATGTTGAGCTCACCCAACACATTTTGACCAGTTCCCCTCACCTACAGTTCCTCCACCTGGTTCCCAGCCAATGATAAACACTCTTGTCCACTGCCGGCCACTGTGGGTGCCTTCCCAGAGCTGCAGAGGCAGCCTGCAAAAGAATGTCCCCTTCCCCTTGGGGAAAGCCAAGCTTGGGGCCATCCCTTCTCTGCTTCTCTGCAATGGAAGCTTCCCCTACAGAAAAGAGGTGAATGCCTCCTCTCTGGGCTAGAGGGCTTCTTCTGTTTCATATTCCATGGATCCAGTCCTTTCTCCATGCACAATCATATGGGGGACAAAGGGCTCTCAAAGCTCCTTTCTGCTCATGAGGAAACAGGCAGAAGGCATGACAGGTCTTATTAGAAGAACAAAAGTTTCAAAGACTCTTGGAGCTAGACATTTGTTCATTCCTTCAAAAACATATGTGTGATGCACGGAACTATTTGCCAGGCAATGCTTCAGGCACGGGGAGGTGGTCAAGACCGACATCCCTGCCCCCACAGACTGTATATTCTAGCAGGGGAGGTAGACAATCAGCCAGTAAACAGATAAATGTATTCTGTAATTTCAGGTATGATAAGGGCTATGAGGAAAAATGAAACAGTGAGAGGATAAATTGTTGGAGGAGGGGTTGCTTTGGAGGGGGGAGGTCCTTTGAGCTCTGATTTCCTCAATTTTCCCAAAGCTGCTAGAGCAATAGTACCAAAAAGAGGACAAAATCAGGCAAATAGAGTTCTGCCGTATTTGTCTTTCTCCAGAAATTCCACTGACCACTTTTTGAATGGATGGCCAGTGGAACCACTTCTGGGAAGTGACAGTTTATTAAATGTCATTGTTCTGATGTCACTCAGAGATCTAAATGAAGTGAGTGAGAGAGCCATGCATAGATCTGAGGGCAGAACATTCCAGTAGAGGGAACAGTAGGTGCAAAGAGAGGCCATCTTATTTGAAGTTCTTCTATTTTACTCAGCCCCTCACTTAACCTATTTCTACCATTCATTCATTCAGGGACCTACTGAGGCTGCTACTATCTTATGCCACTATGTAGATTTTTTAAAGATGCTCCTTTCTAGAAACTGTGTTTATGCTGATTTCCTCATGCTACATTTTAAGTGTGTTGGTTCTCTGGGGTGAGGAAGGTACTATAAGCAGAAACTTGTTCTCTGCATAATAATTCTTTCTCTGCTTGGAATCTTGGGGTTACTATAGGACTTCCCTTCACCCCCCATTTCTGAAAGGCCAGGGCCTTTTAAGGTAACTCATAACTCCTATTTTCTCTCCTCTGCTTTTGAAAATGTCCCAGTATCCTTCCAACACGTGTAACCTTGGGCAAGTCTCTTAACTTTTCTGGACACATGATAATCATGCTGAGAAAAATGTTCAGTGCTTTGGGTATTTTGTTTTCCTTTTCACACAATAGTATGAGGCGACTGACTCATGGTCTGTGTCATGTTGTTTGTGAGTTATGTAAGAAACCAGCACATCGAGGCCACTTAATATAAAGAAACCTCTTTGTCATTTGGAACCACTGGAAATTTCAAATTACTTGCTTTGTTTGGCGGGAGTCGTGGGAGGAGAAGAATGGAGCAGAGCTGGGGCGACACACTTTGTACTCTACCTTGAGGAGAGACAAGTGACACAAGTGAATGCGTGGTTAATGGGTATTGCAGATTGATTCGGAAGAAATGCTGTGAGTATTTGTCGGGAGAACTGGTCAAGCCTCACGCCTGTTTCTCATGCTTCTTGCAGTTGCAGTGCTGGGTAGAGGGTCTGGCCACAGCCATGACGTTATGGCTCTGCAGAGCTCTACAGCTCTTTCAGAGTCTTCAGAAACCATTGCGCTCCCTTGGTAACTTAGGTGACTTTGAACTGCACATGATTTAATTTCAAAAATTGGAACCTTCTAGAATATTCATGGTAACATGGAATAACCAAAATGTTAACAGAAGCTCTCCTACTGTCTTTGGTGGCTATAATATTAAACAGGATTCGTTTCATATATCTGCCCACCTTTAGTTTCTGAAGACCAAAAGGGAGTGTATGGGAGAGTGGGTGGGGTGGCATGTTCATAACAGATCAAAAACTTGCTCTTTCTCAGAGCGCTTGGGTGGCTCAGTCAGTTAAGCTTCTGCGTTTGGCTCAAGTCATGATCTCAGGGTCCTGGGATCAAACCCCCCGTCAGGCTCCCTGCTCAGCGGGTTGTCTGCTTCTCCCTCTCCCTACCCCTCCTCCCCACTTGTGTATGTGCACTCGTCTCTCTCCCTCTCTGTCTCTCAAAGAAATAAAATCTAGGGGTGCCTGGGTGGCTCAGTGGGTTAAGCATCTGCCTTCAGCTCAGGTCGTGGTCTCAGGGTCCTGGGATTGAGCCCTGCATCGGGCTCCCTGCTCACTAGGGAGCCTGCTTCCCCCCTGCCTCTGCCTGCAGCTCCCCCTGCTTGTACTTGTGCGCTCTCTCAGTCTGTCAAGTAAATGAAGAAAACCTTTAAAATAAATAAAATCTTCTTAAAAAATCTTACTCTTTCTCTGATAATAAAATGGACTGAAACTGAGACCATTTTTGAAAATAAATGAATTAATGCAAAGCTGAACGTTAGCAATTAACCCTAAAAATACTTTAAGAAACTTAACATTCTTAAAGGGGCCATATCGAATATTTTCTGAAAAAAGTAGCAAACATCTTTCACAGAGTGAGAAGAAGTGATTTTATGCAAGTGGCAGATGCTCCTTGAGAAGGTTAGCAGACAGATTTCTCAGCCACCTGTCATGTTAGGAGATGCCAAGGTACATATTCAACTAATGACATTGTCAAGCAGGAAAGTCAACTAAACACTTTCTTATCTGTTTAAAGAGTCTTTTCACTGTTGGAAAGTAACTGAGACACTAACAGTCTCTACCTCTAACCTAAGTGTCAGGTTCATTGAGCAACATCAAGGATGACACGACATCCTCGTTAACCTCATTCTCCTAAAGCAATAGATTTAAGTGAAAAACTCAGGGAGTACCATTTGCATCTGGTTCTGTTCAAGTACAACTATCCATAATTTATAATAGCCCATTATAGTACTTTCTGAGGAAGCTTAGAATTGATGATAGGAAAGAAAATGATACCTGAAACATTTGTTATCACTTGTTCTGTTGAGGTTGTAAGCTTGACAGGCGTCATGACTTTGTGGTGAACACCCCGGCTTTCCAGGGAGGTCGTAAACTCGCCAACCCACGCCTGGCCTAGAATCTCTTTATGCAAAGGGATGTATCCCTTCCGAGCTCTAAGTCTAAACTCATTCTAAATACAACTTTTAAAAAATGCAGTATCATTTAATGAGGATTTTTAAAATTTAAATTGAATTAGTGAAAGTATAGTACATCATTTGTTTTTGATATAATGTTCAATGATTCATCAGTTCAGTATAACATCTGGTGCTTTTATTTATTTATTATTTGAGAACAAGAGACAGCACACAAGCAGGAGGGAGGGGCAGAGGGAAAGGGAGAAGCAGATTCCCTGTGGAGCAGGGAGCCTGACACGGGGTTCATTCCCGGGACCCCAAAATCATGACCTGAGCTGAAGGCAGAGGCTTAACCAACTAAGCCACCCAGATGCCCCATAATGAGTATTTCAAGTGGGTAAAATTTCCATCCTTTCCACTCTGTCTAGAATGGAGAATTTAAAAGTAGTTGAGAGTCAATTATCTACCGAGTTAGACATTCCCTAGAAAATATTCACTATATGTGATTTCATATTCTTCTTTTGACTAAGTGTATCTAGGTGGAAAACACGCACATACACATACACACAAACGTATGACAGTGTATTGCATGTATATACTATATGTTTTTCTTTCTTTCTTTTCCCCATCCGTGACCATGGAACATTTCTTCTGTAGTACTCTGGCCTATGTAACCAGCTCTTAGGCTTGTCAGGGCATTAAAAGTCCAGAGACATGGACACCAGGTGTTATACACAGCTGATGAATCGTTGAACTCTGCATCAAAAACTACCGATGTCCTATATGTTGGCTAACTGAACATAAAAAAAAAAAAAAAAAAAAAGTCCAGAGAAGGTTCCTGGCAAAAAAGAGCTGAACAGAGTCTGAACAATTCCTGCAGGTAGAGGAAACACGAAGAAACCCATGGCCTTTTCTCTTATTATTGTAGATCAAAGGGATGTGTACACTCTTACAGTCTAGTAGTGCAGTCACTTTCTCCAGAATCCAATATGCCAGCACTGAACTGTGAACCTTTTTTTTAAAGGTTTTTCAAAAAGATCTTGACCCTTCAGCTTCCAGAAAGATGATGTGCGTGAATTTGTCCTTCTCTGTTAGAACAGACCATGGGCCAGATTTCATCCCCCCAAATGGCACCTTCCTTAATATTCTACTTGTCTCAACAGTAGGGTCATTTGCTGCTTAATTGTAAGATTCTTTTTTCCCCGTCTCTGGTGGTTCTAAAGGAATCAGTGGGCATGGTTCCTGCTGTGCATGAAAGAGTTGATTTGGGGGAGTCGTTTAATAAGTTGATCATTAACCATGATGAGAAATGTAAACCCAAGAGATTTTCATCTCCATAAACAATATTGTTTATTATCAAGATAAGCAAATTAGAAATTCTAATAGGGCACCTGGGTGGCTCAGTCAGTTGGGCGTCTGCTTTGGCTCAGATGATGATCTCAAGGTCCTGGAATCTTATCCTGCTTCAGGCTTCTCCCTCTGCCTCTCTCTCTCTCTCTCTCTCTCTCCCTCCCTCTCTCTGGCTCTGTCTCTCATGAATAAATAAATAAAATCTTTAAAAAAAAAAAAAAGAAATTTTAACAGCTCCTCCCATTCACTGAGTACTTCTAAAGGCCAGGCACAAGGTGCACACAAGATATTCCTTGACATCCCCATAAGAGGCCAAGGCATCTCTCTTCATGCCCCATTAGATACAGGTTCCTGATCAAAGAAACAAAACTTTTGCACTAGGTCACACAGCAAGGGCTTGGAAGACCTGGGACTCAAACTTCAGTCTGCTTCATTCTTTCCACTACTAAAATATTCCTAAGGATTAATTAACAAGCCATTAATTAGTTATTGGGAACAAAGATGTAAGTCTTAGAGGATCAGACATTGAACTCATCTGCAATATTTCTAACAGTGTCCAAAACCACTCTTTGGTTTGTATTTCTTATTAGAGGCAGGAGTACTACTATTATAGAAATCGTTAGTTGAGATCATTTTACTTTTCTTGATAAATCTAACACTGTGACAATCCTAGGCAGAGCATCTGTTCTGGATTTCATTTTAAAATTTGTTTCAAAATCTAATAATGCCAATTTGTCAGGGAGAAAAAAAAATAAAGTCTTCTGGAAAACCCAGGGGCTCGCCAACAGGCTGATAACACCTGGCATGACAGCCCTTCTGCCCCTTTCCCGGTGTCACCGAACATTTTCCATTGACAGGAGAGGGGTGATCTGTGAAGCATGGAGCAGCATTGGTGAGAGTGTTCATCACTAAAATAGTGTTTGACTTGTTGACTGTGTTCTCTGAATTATGCAAACTCCACTTTCTCACAGGACATCTCCAAGGTAAATAAGATCGCACAATGCATAAGCGGAAGCTGGGACTGGGATTTTGTTCACGATGCAGGATCTCACAGGGGTATCATTATAGCCTGATCAATAGTACATCTAAAAGAATTGATTTCCTCTTCTGTGACTTCCCTGTGCTTTTAGGTATTGACTAAGACAATCTTCTCAGGCCACCTTTCCTAGAACAGGAAAGTCAAGCAATGAGCACACTTAATAATAGCAACAATGTATCGAGTACTTATTATTTTTCAGGCACTGTGCAAAGGGCTTTCATTCATTCATTCATTCATCAAATATGTATTTGATGCCTTCCTTGTTCAAGGCCTCACACTAGACTCCAGAGACATTGGGTACAGAATCCAGTGCTCTGTCATGAGGCAGTGTTGGCCTTTATTCCAATCCATTTCATTTTTCCCAAAAAGGACCATGCTGTTGCGACCTCTAAAGAAGCCTCTTTCGCTGACAAAGGGCAAGTGAGAAGGAAGCCAGCCCGGCCTCCGAGTCAGACACCCTACTGGGAATTCTCTGTTTGGCTTCTCGGACACTTACTGACTGTATGACCTTGAGCAAGGAGACTTACACTGTGCCTCAAGTTTCCTCAACTGCACAAGGAAGGAAATGCTAGTACCTCCCTCATCAGTTGGCAATGAGGAGCACATGCATTTGAGTATATTAAAAAAAAACTTAACCCAGTGGCTAGCACACAGAACAGGCACCAGTAAAGTGGGCCTTCATCACCACCTCCATCATCATCGCGCTCAATAGTAGTGGACTTCTTAGGCAGTTTTGGGTTATCTAGCCGGGGCACTTGACATGCGCCTCGTTATGTCAGACTCTGGCCCTGCATTTTCCTCTCCGTTTTGCACGGGAGCAGCAGTGCGCTTCCACCGTGACACTCTGAGGTCACAGAACGGGAGTGGGAAGCCACTGACTCAGTGAAGGAGCGAGGAGCCACAGACCCAGACAGGCAGCAGGGATGCTGTGTTTGTCAGGCTGGGTCTCTTGGCTGCTTTGTGACTCTTATTGTCTCCTCCAGATGTCCCTAGGTGAGTGCCCCCTTGAGAGCAGGAGGCAGCAGGAAATGGGGTGTCTGGACAAACAGGAGCCACCTGGGGGCGGGGGGAGAGCAGGGAAGCCATGCGGAAGTTGCTGAGGTAACGGAGTTAATGGAAAGGGAAGAAGTCTGGAAACTCCCCATCCCCACTTGGCCCAAATTCAGAGGCTCAGTGGTTCCCTTCTCAGAACAAAGCCCAAGTCCTTGCTGGGGTCCTCAAGGTTCATCGGACCTTGCCCCAACTGCGTTGTCCATCTCCATCTCTTCCATGTATTTCTTCCTCTCATTTGACTCGAACTACCTTGCTCCCTGCACATGCCAAGCAACACCTTTAATTTGTGTTTGCTGTCGCCCTCTGCTCTGAACGCTCTTCCTCCTGGCAGTCCACCTGGCTTGCTCCTCGGTAACCGAGCCACCCCTTGCCCTCCTTGCTTTCTATCACGGTACAATCAAAAGGCGACATTCTGTGAGCTTATTTATGGGTCATTGTCTATAGCCATCCCCTCCTACCAAATGCAAGCTTCGCGAGGGCAGGGGCTTTTTCCTTTGCCACTGCTGTGTTCCTAGAGACTGCCACGCGGTAACATTGAGAAAATGTGTGTTAACAAAGGAATGATAGGTTCCAATTCTCAGTATCCTTGACCATGTAGTTAGACCACCTCCTTTGAAAGGGAAGGGAGATCCAGGTTTCCAGATAAAAGGCCAGGTTTAATACGCAGTCAGAGAGCAGGGTGTATGGCAGAACACAGGGGTTTAAGGCAAGATGCCAATTAACATAAAGAGAGGTTGAACACAGAACCTATTTTTTCAAAATATATTTAAACACCTCTCTCTGAGCAGGAATTTTAAATGGGTCTATAGACTATTTTCACCGCGGTAATGCTTAACTATAATTGCAATTCTTTCAATATTGACCTTCACTTCTCATTTCTATTTTAAAACTGCGGAGATAGGTGGAAATTAGATTAATTACCCAAGCTGAGCTCAATTTCTCTTTTGCTTAATAGGCTTCTTGCCCTAAAAACTCTGTGTCCTGCCATGTGCTCCTTCCTCTGACTGCTTATTAACTTTTGTCAAAAAACTAGCAAACAATTCTGTGATACTAAAAAAAAACAAACAAACTCCAAAAAACAAACAAGAACTGAACTAAAAGTGCTACTATTCATTGCCTGAATCAAGAAGCAGTAGATCTGAATTATTAATGAGCAGGTTAGTGGATGGTCTGTTTTATAGTCTCACATTGTAAAGAAAGTGCTCCATACATTATAATGCTCAGCAAAATAATATTCTATATTTAAATAACACTTACCTATTATTAACAACAGTCAACATTTACGTAAGCCCCAGAGGACTGAACCCTCTTTCATTGAATGCTTGTTCATGCCAACCCTTTGATGCGGATGGGAAGTATTCTGTTAGTGAGGAATTCAGGTTAGAAATGTCCCCCCCCCCCCAAAAAAAAGAAATGTTGCCCCAGATTATGTGCCCAATCAATAGAGACTTTTTAAAGTTTGCTCATTTTTCTTTCACATTCTCATTGCATAGTTCTTGGAGGTGGAACCAAGAAGTAACTTAGGATAATGGTTTAGTAGAAAGCAACTTTTTTGGAAGCAAAAAGACCTGAATTCATGCTACATCTTATTTATGGATTTTCTTATTTGTGTAAGAAAAGAAAAGATACAGATTGAAGTTAAGGGCTGTTGGAATATAGGTGATCAGTACATTATTACTGATGTCTATGAGACATCACATCCATTCCTCCCCCATTTATCAAACACAATGGAACACTTATTAGGTAATAAGCACTGCTCTGTACTTGGGAATTCAGGAATGGAAACATGCCTGTGGCCCTCGAGATGCTCACAGGTTGTTGGAGGAAGAGTTTAGAAAATGCTATGGTTTGGGTAAGCCTGGTTTGGGAATCTGTAAGAGGGTGGTCTGGGATGATGAGAAAAGGCTTCCTCAAGGAGATGACTCTTGAATTCCAGCTTCATAGGTTAAGTAGGTGTTCCGTAGGTGAAGGGAAGAGGGAAGTAGTAGTAGGGGGTAATTCTGGGGCTGGAAGGGGCCTGTAACAGAGCAAAAATGCCAGGGAGAGTGGTGATGCTACAGAGAGGTAGCCCTGGGTGGGTTCTGGCTTATATAGAGGCCAGGCCTGCATTGCAGAGGAGCTGGACCTTATGCTCGAGTGCAGTTGCACTGGGCCATGGAGAGCATTGTAAACAGAGGAGTTACTTATCCTCCTGCTCTGGTAGAAAGTCCTCTCTGCTTGTAGCATGACCGTGGCCACCCCAAGGCTGATGCTGCAGAGCAATCAAAGAGGAGGGAGCCACCTCATCTCATCCCAGCCAGACAGGAAGAGGGCCTGCAAACTCAGGGCAGAGTCCCAGCATCTCCAAATCGCCTTGTTAGTTGACTTTGGAAACCCCTCTGTCTTTCTTTTTTAAAGAGGAAAGATGTCCAAATAGTAAGGTGACCATCTAGAGGATGTCATTGGATTGCCATTCATCAAGGGTGTTCTTGGGGAAAAGAAGGCGTATTTGTTCACACCACACCTAGGGTATCCAGGAAGTGCACTCCCTTCAGCAGGCATGTATTGATTGTCTTCTAGAGCCAGGAATCTAAAATCAGGAATCTGAGTCCTAGTCCCTGCCCTGGGGAGTCACTTCGTCGGTGGGCGAAGGAGACAAATGAACAGGCACAGGCAGATGTCCTTTATTCAAAAAGTCTGCCCTGATGCCTCTTCAGATTTTTAATAGCTTGGAAATAGAAATTCAGCGATGTTAAATGCAGGACCTAGAGTGTTCTGCCCCCACCCCCAAAAGCAAATAAACATGCAGAACAAACACACAAACAAAAATAACTTAATATTCTATTATTGCTAAAATATGTTCATGGGGGCTAAGATTCCCTGAGGGTAGCATACATGAAGCAAAGAGAAAGAAACATTTGCCGCCATGTCCTTGTATTTAACTGTTGCCATCATGCCAGCAGTCCCGCCTAGGTGCAATAGTCAACATTTAATAGATGCTGAATAAAAGTGAGATGGGACCATGAATTAATAGTGCCTGCGTTTGTGTGTGGTCTTGTTTTAAGCAGCAGGCTGGAGGAACAGGGAGGGCGGGGAGCCTCTCTGCCTGTCAGGGCAGACTCCAAAAGTTGCACTCATCCGTATCACTGAATCCCGGATTCAGCTGGAAAACACGGGTGCATGGACATACCTGGATTCAGGAGAGGCTGAGAATGTTCCTGGTGGCCCTGTGCCCAACTAAAACTCAGGATTATAAACAGAAGAGGAGGGTGGCTATTGAGGGATGAGTGGCAATTTGTAATGCAGGTGACAACATACCCTTTAAATAAACGACTGGAGGTGGGGGAACGGTGCCTGGGTGGCTTGGTGGGTTAAAGCCTCTGCCTTTGGCTCAGGTCATGATCTCAGGGTCCTGGGGTCAAGCCCCACCTCAGTCTCTCTGCTCAGCGGGGAGCCTGCTTCCCCCTCTCTATCTGCCTGCCTCTCTGCCTACTTGTGATCTCTGTCAAATAAATAAATAAAAATTAAAAAATATATATATCTTAAACGACTTGGGAACTCAGGTCACAAAATTCACATATATTGAATGTTAGCACGGAAGGAGTTAATGAATCCTCCAACTACACAGTCTTAGAAATTTGTCCAGTTTCATAGACAAGGAAGCTTTGATCTGGGGTTTGAAAAGCATGGCTGGTACTAGGCGCTGTCCAATGTAGCTGCTTCCCTTTGGATCAGCTGGTGAAATGAGAGCCCAGCAGACAGCTTCTCTAGTCCCATCTCAATGCCATGACACTCGCCATGTGTCCATGCTGACTGGGTGTCCTGCACACTTACCCTACTTCATGGACTGCTGCTATCCTCTTGGATAGTTATGTCTGCTTGCAGATAGATCTTTATTAACAGATGTCAACTGATCTCTAATTGGATCCAGAGTATCGTTCAGATCCTTTGAAGTCATTGGATAGGGCTAGAATAATGTTGCATAAGCCAGCAAATCTCTGCCCCCATGGCTACTGAGATGTCTTTAGCCTTCCTCTGCCTTTCAGAGATGCAACAAAGCCCGTTACACACCGGGAGCCCATGGTGCCCCAGGAGACAGAAAGGGCTGAACCAGGAGCAAGTAGTTTAATTTTCCTGATAGTCCATGGGAATGCAAGACCCCCAGTTGAGCAGAGGGTAGCCTGCAGAGGGAATGGGTTTCACAGTCAGACCAGCCTGGGATGGAAACATGACCCTAACAGTTACCAGTTTTGTAGTCTTGGGAAGTTTTCATTATCTCTGAGTCAGTTTTCTCATTTGTAAAGTAGAGATAATCATGCTGTACTTGGTGTTGTAAATGGAATAAGAATGTACTTAAAGCACACAGCCACTCCGTAAATGGCTATTATTTTTTTCTTGCCTCTTTCCTCTCTAAACTTTGATGATACAAATACTTTAAATTCAACTGAGTCCAATCATGAGATTTAGCTCTGTTAAAGACACAGCAGTTTTTTTCTATTTCAGATCACATATTAGCTCCACCCACAAAAATTATATGTCATTTTTCTGTAATCCACACAACTTTCTGAGTAACATTTCTGCATAGGGCATCAACCATTTTAGTGAAAAATATAATAAAATAAAAAATCCATCAAGTCTTTGAAGACTGCAAAAATGATAACACAGACAAATTCTCCCATGAGGTTGCTAATATTGATGATACCAGTTGCTTCCTTTGGTTCAACACTGTAGCAAAAATTGAAAATTGTTAAGAGCAGCTATTTATTTGCCAATACTAAGGTGAGATAAGCAAGCAGCAATCTTGTGTTAGGTCAACTAAGAGATTTCTCTGGAAGAATGATGAGTTGTCTTTATTCTTTTTCACAGATATCAGGAAACAAAGTTTCCCCACTGAGTATGTTGGAACAGGACAGTATGTGCCCTCATTCAGTCCTCCTTCTAATCTGTGTTATAGAATAGACACTCTAAGCACAAAAATTTTATAAGGACTTCCTGTTGGTGTTCTAGCTCCAGATTCTTTCTTGTACATGGAAGTAAAATAAACCCCAAAGTACTTTAAGCTCTTGAGTCTGAATGAGTATAATACAAAGTGCTGAATGTCTCACCTTCCCCTTGAACCTTCTGCTTGATCCACCTACACAGTTTTTCCAGGCAATTATTGTCATTACCCAGGCTTGGAGTCTGGAACCTTTCTCACCAGCCTCTTCTATTGACTTCAAACGTAAGCAAAACCAAATCCTTTCAAGTCTTTTTCTACTGAATCCGAGTTCACAAATTGTTCCTAAGTACCTCATCTGAATGGAGCCTCATGTTAATCCTCAAAGGCTAGAAAACTTGTTTCCCCAAAATCATAGAGTCTAGCAGGGCTGACTAGTGTAAGTGCCCTGAGAAAGGTGCACATTTAGCAACATGGGGCTTCCAGGAATCATGGCTGCCTTCAAGTTGGGCAAATGAAGAAGACCAGCTTCATCTAAAAGGCACATCCTTAGATCAGAAGTTGGACAGGGCCACCTGTGAACCAAACGTATAGGTTGGTTTTATTTGTCCTGTACCATGTTGTTTTATTAAATTCAATGTATTGTTAGCCTTTAAAAATCAGGGAAATCTTACACTAAATGTCTACATCCTATTTTCTCTTAAAGGACCAGTAGAACTAGCATCCCTGAGTCTCTTTTCCCATAGGCTACCACTGACTTCCCAGAATTATGGTGAGAATTAAACAAAACATTTTGGACAGTCTTCAAGGACTGTATTGTCATTACCTCCTGATTCTGTTTCTTGGCTCAAGATGAGTTAATTCTGTTGTTTTCAACAAAGCAAGCATCCTGTGATCCCCACCACTCTCTATTGTCCTGCCCCTATCCTACTGCAGTATAGGCAGAGTAGGGGAAGATACTGCTGTAGACGGAGGAGTGAAGATGGGGAATGTTGTGGATGACCTTGAGCAGCAACCAAAGCATTGTTATTAATCCCATGAGCCATAGGAATCATGAGACTGTTAAGAGCCATAATTTAGGAAGATCACAGGACCCCAGGAGTCCAGCCTAAATATGAGAAAGGAGAAAACTTGAGGAGGGGGAGGGGAGAGGTAGGGAAATCAGTAAGGATGCTGGTTACACCCAGATCTCCATTTTGATCATTCTTTCATAATCCTACGTAGAGATCGTGTAGAGTGAACTGGAAGGAATGGTGGATTAGAAGTTAGAAAACTGGGCTCAAGTTACAGGTCTGCCCCTGCTAGTGGAATGCATATGGGCAAGACCTATGGTGAACCTTGAGCAGCAAAACAGTATTTGGGGCAGTCTTCATGGACTGTATTATCCTCACCTACACACACACACACACACACACACACACACACAATCCTCCTTATGAGCAGGTTCGCCTCCGTCTCTTATCTAGTGATCAGCTTTGAGTTTATTCAAATTCTTTCTAAGCTTGGAACCCTCTAGGGCTTCTCATTATTTTTTGCCTCCTTTATTGAGGCTTTTAAGTCAGAACTTCGGGATTGGGAAGAACTTGAGAGACAATGATGCCATCTCCCCTCCAGTATTCCAGCCTTTCCTTGAACCCTGCAGTAATAGAGCCCTCTCTCATGCCTTGGTGTGACTGTTTTCGTGATTCTTTTTTTTTTCTCTGCAACCCTATAACTTCAACCCCATTTGTCCTCTTAGTGGTAGTATGTTCTGTGGGTAAGCAGAGCAGGTTTGCTCTTTCTTTGCCAGAAAAATGCTTTTGTTCTTTCCTTTTTGTTGTTGTTCATTTGTTTTTTAAGGAGGCTCCTCACCCAGTGTGGGCCTTGAACTCATGACCCTGAGATCAAGAGTCATGTACTCCACTGACTGAGCCAGCGGGGTGCCCCAGCTTTTGTCCTTTGAAGACAGTTACTCTGTCCTCCTTTGCGCATCCAGAACTTCTTTCCAGACTAGATGTGAAGTTTGTTCAGCTTATTGTTCACACGATGTGGCTGTACATTCCCCGCTCCCGTCCTGTAGGTCTGCCCAGCTTCCACCATACTTCACGCTGCCAGTGGCGGTTCTTCCCCTCTGCCCCTCGCTCAGCAGTTCTGGGCTCAGTCAGCTGCTTTGGTCTCACTCCACTCCATCTCAGACTCTGCCAAAAAGACACCCTCAGCCCCACCCAACCCAACATTGGCCTCGCCTCTCCCTTTGTTGAGATTTCTCACATTTTGTGCTGCTAAGAGGCCAGTTGGTCTAGGAGTTGGTCTAGGCCTAGTTCTCTAGGGTCATTGAGGAAGCCATATTTGGCTGTACTAATAACGTTTGACAGTGATGAGTGTGTGCTACTTGCCAGTCCCTCTCCTCTGGTGTGTTTCCATAGCATCTCACTGATTCTCCACACTCCCATGGAAAGTAAGTACTGTTGTCGCCATTTCTCTTTCACAGCGGGGAGAGTAAGGCTTAATACCATAGGCAGGTCACCACCCTCTGCAAGAAGATTTCTGATGGAGCATATTAGGAGGCAATCCAGAGGAGTGGGTGTATTTGAACGCTGAGCATTGCAGTGCTTATCCTCCTCTCTCTATCTCTCTTCACCCCCCCTCCCTTGCTCTGTTTTCGTTTGTAGCCCTTATTTTATAATATATTATATAATGCACCTATTTATTCTATTAGCTTTCTCTTCTCACTATAACATAAACTCCATGAGGGCATGAATGTTTGTCTTCTTTTCTTCACTGCTGCATCCCCACCTTGGCACAGAATAGAAACATAGCAAATATATATGCTGAATGAATGACACAATAAGAAAACAATTTTATCACCTTTTGAAAATAAACTTTTGAGCTTTGGGGTTCATTGGTCTCAACTACCACCATGACCCCCCGCCTTCCTCTCTCTATCCTCACATATACTCTCTAGTTAATATCTAGTCAGCCTGGAAACTCAGCTCTCCAGGGCTTTGATTTCTGCCAGAGCCCTAGTTGATCTTTAAGGCATACATGCTGTCCTCTATGTTTCCTTAATGCCCTGTGTTTGTCTCTATCATCATATGTGCTACATTGTATTAATCATAGCCCACGCTTGTAGATGTCCCATCACGAACTCTAAGCTCATTGAAGGCAGGGACCCTATCCTCCATGACTTGTTCCTGTTGGCTTCTCCAACACCCAGCACAGTGCCTGGCACAGAGTCAGTGCTCAATAAATAGTTAATTTTTTAAAAAATACTGTTTTTCTAAATGGAGATTTAGAAGCACAAGGGGAGGCATAAACTAGCTCTGAGTGGGTTTAAAAACAGAAATTGCCATTTGGGGATGGTAGTTCTTTATTCAGTTGGAATTTACTGAGTGCCCGTTATATGCCAGGTCCTATTCTAGATATAAGGAGATGTCAGCCAACAAAATGACTACCATGGAACATTCTAGCAGGAAGAGAGAGATGATAAGGAAAATAATAAATAAGTTGCCTAGTATGCTGGAAGTGATTTGTGCTAAAGAGAAAAGGTAAAAACAATGTCAGAATGGAGGGTATTGTGAGTTGGGGCAGCAGGTGAAATTTTTAATAGGGTGGCAAGAATACTCTCATTGAGAAGATACCATTTGAGAAAGCCTTCAGAAGCCTTCCAGAAACATTTGCTGAGTTACTGTAATGAGCAAGGCATGGTGTGAAAGCCTAAGAATTCCAAAATAGAGCTCTCACACTAGTGAGAAGACTGTCAAGTCAAACAGAATATGATAAATGTGAGGGCAGCCGAAATAAAACGGGATGCCAGTGGGCTGTGCGAACAGAGAGAACTGACTTCCAGAAGCCACATGAATGTCACCATCACCATCCTCATCCTCATCTCTATTTAACTCTCCCCTGCTCTTTTCTCCATTGTCTCGTGGCCTTTAATTGCCCACAGCATGGGGAGGGTTACTCCAGAACATCGCACATTTTCTGGAAGAGTTGCAAAGCGTAGCTCTGTGGGATTGTAGGAACCTTGAGGGAATCGGGTGGTGACCGTGGGTCTGGAAGTGTCAGTGTGCTTTTTCCATTTGGTGATGAACAGCTTTGCGTTTGCCCTGGGATTCCTGCAGGAGAAGTGCACTGAGCAGGCCAGGGAGAAAGTGATTTCAATTGAACCATCTGCTGACAACCCTTACTGTTTGGCTCTTTAGACATGAAAACAAGCCAGTCTGGGAGCCACGCAGCCCCTTCAGATGGATGTCACACTGTTATTGACATGCTGCTACTTCTTACTGCATTCCTTTATGTCAGGTGGCATTTTGTACTGCACAGCTCCATTCTGTAGCATCCTGGCTCTATACATAGCCCACGTTCACTACTGCCTTCGCAGTGCCTAGAAAGGCTTCCTCTCGACCATCTCTGCAACATGTTCTGAGCACCTTGGCTTACCAGGAGTGGTGCCAGGCATACAAGATGGTGATCATGACCAAAAATGCCTCCAGTGGAGAAGAGGACTATGCCTTGGTCGTGAAAGCCAATAACGAGTTCACTTTTCCTGGACAGTCAGTCAGTTTCTTACTACATGTCTCACATACCGAATTGGTTTAACTGGGTTCAATGCCTTGATTATCTCATGAACCGACATACATTTTATTCCTGGTCTTGGACCCTCTCCAACAGCTGTCTACAGAGAAATATTTTCAGCTCTGTAGCTAACAGTGAATCATGTTGATTCTTGAATAAATTATCCTTGTAGTGATGTATCTAGCTGATTGGTCAGATTTTATTCATAATGATTTCTTCCCTATAAAAGGTATGCGTCTTCCTTTGAAGCTATAAAAGTGTGAAATTGATCCTCATTTGAAATCTAATGGAGTCAAATGAATCAAGCAGAAATCATACCTAGTGCTCTCTTAGCCTGGGTGCCCAGAAAACAGAGCCTGAGATAAAAGCTGGAATGCAAGTGTTTTCCTGGTGAGTGGGAGCTCCAGACCAGGGATGGAGGCCACATAGTGGGAAGCAGGGAAGGAAGTGGAGCCAGTGCAAGGATAATGGGTAGAGGAATGGGCCACTGCTATGGTGACTGGTTCCCGGATTCCATGGAAAGCCTAAGCTGTATGAAATATGGTACAGAACCTTCTGTCCAAGGAAAGGAACAGGGAATCTTTTATTCATTGGCTCTAAGCCACCATGGGCCCAAGTTTGTTCCCACATATCATAACTCCCCTGCCCTTCAGAGTTGTGTGCATGAATACCAAGTATGTTCTTGGGGTACCTGGCTCTGTCTCGGCAGAGAAGCCTGGGATGGAAAGAAACAGGCCCTGAGGTAGAACAAGACCCTCAGATTGCAACTGTGTGAAGCTGATCAGAACCCACACAGAACTGGTTACTGCGGCAGTGGTTGGAGTAGGATATGGGTGGGGCCAAGGGAATATGAAGTGATGCACTAGAAATATCCAGTACAAACACTGGTTACTTGTGACTCTTTATTTATTTATAGTCCACTTTGTTCTAAGAAAGGCGGAAGGTTGTTTGTACACCTACTGTTTGTGCAGCATTCTGCTGGCAGGACCCTGTTTGAAACCTGGTCAGGAAATTACAGCAACTGCTGTGTGAGGTGTTGACTGCCGTCTTTATCAAAAGCGTGGGGGTGGTCACACTTTGTCAAATCTGGGTCAGATTGGTCTGATGGTTGCTACTGTTATTTTCTCTCAAGAAAGAAAGTCTCCCCACCAACTCCAGTTATAAGTCCTTGATTTCTGCCTTCCCCTTGTGTACCACCAAAGCATCCCATACGTTGCCATCTGCTTGGGCACCACTGTGCTTCTTCCCTGCTGATCTCCCAATATCTTTCTTCTCGTATGCCTAAAAAGGCTTGATTGTCAGCTTTTTCCAAACTGGTCGAATACGCACAACTTCTAAATGGTTCCTGAGCTTCCTGAGTTTAAAGAGGCAATATTTAGGGCAGGCAAAGATTTCTTAAACAAGACACAAAGAGCACTAACCATAAGAAGAAGATGGGCAGATTGGCCTTTATTAAAAATTAAGAACTCGTACTCATCAAAAGGTACCACTCAGAGAATAAAAAGGCAAGCCACAGACTGAGAGAAGATATTCACAAAACATGCATACGACAAAGGACTCGCCTCCAGAATTATCAAGAAATCCTAAACATCGCTAAGAGGAAGACACATAATCCAACTGAAAATCAGCAAAGTACTTGAACAGACATTTCAAAAAAGAAGATATCCAAATGGCCAAAACCATTATTCATCAGGGAAATGCAAATTAAAACCACAGTGAGATACCATTACACAGCCAACAGAGTGGTAAAAGCAAAAAGACAGGCAATGCCAAGGGTTGGCAAGACTGTGGAACAACTGGACCTCTCATTTATTGCTGGTAGGAGGGAAAATTATTACACTTTGGAAAACTACAGTGTCTTTAGAACTAAATATGTATCTACACCGTGCTCTAGTAATTCTATTTCCCTAGACAAACGAGTGTATATGTTCACTAGGCAATGTGCATGGAATGTTGATAGCAACCTTGTTCTTAATAGTCCTAAAGGGGAAAATATCCAAATGCCTGTCACCAGGAGAATGGATGAATAAGTCTGCCTATATTTATGTGATGGAACGCTACACAGCAATATATAGGAATAGGCCACTATAGGCAACATGAATGGATCTCATAATTATAATGTAGAGTAAAAGAAGACAGATTTTAGAAGTAAATATTTATTCCATTTGAATAAAATTTAGGAACAGAAAAACTAATCTATGGCTATAGACTTCAGGATAGTGGTTATCTCAGGGAATGGGGAAGGTGGTTCTTGTCTGGAAAGGAGCAGAATGGAGCCATCTAAGGTGCTGGAAAGATTTTATATCTGGAACTAGGAGTAGTTACATTGATGGTGATGATACTGCAAAAATTCATTGACATAGATGCTTAAGATTATGCATTTTATATATGTATATTAAATCTCAATAAAAATAAATTAAGATGGAGCAAGGTGAGGACAGGAAGTTGATGACCCATCCTATCAGGAAGGGCTCCAAGACCTCATTGTCAAGTAGGAGAGGAGATAGCACCACAATAAAATTGGAAATTTTTGAATTAGACATCGACTCAAGAAACCTGATCTTTAAACTTTAACTCTGTGCTAATTAGCCATGTAATCCTGGAAAGTAGCCTATTTAGACCCAGTTTCCCAGCCTGTAAAATGGCTGACTGCTGAAGATACCTTGTGTCCTTCTGAATCACAAGATCCCAGTGAAGTGCCTTCCTACCCAAGGCCAATATGAAGATGTGGGTCTCGTGTTGCTTCTGCTCTGCTGACTGACACTGAGGAGCGCGGGGTCCCAAGTTGAAGCAGGGATAGAGCTTGGAACTCTACACATTCTATTTAGAGTCCTACCATAGCAGATGGTATAATAGCTGGTGCAGTGAATGCCCCCCGTAGGCTGCTGCAGTTCCCATACCACCACCACATGGATCATGAATTTTCTTTCGGATTCTCACTGAGTCATCTCTAGTCATGGCAGGGAAAACCTGCTCCAGACACTGCAGAGCAGTGGTAACTGATGTGTATTTTGGGGGTCAATGTGATCTGGCCTTGAAACCCAGCCCTAACACTGTTTGTGACTTTAGACAGGTCACGTAAGACCCTGAGCCTCAATTTTCTCATCTGCAAAATGGGATAGTCACCACCAGTTCAGAATTGTTTCTGTAAGGATTAAATTGAATAAAGTATGCCAAAGCCCTTAGTACATGGGTCCTTCATCGCTTGTACTCAACAAAAAGTAGTCATTATTCATTATTTTTAGTGTAGCCAGTACCTCCTATGGCCATCATCAATGACCTAAGATGACACCAAATTTAGTTATAAAATGGCTTTTTAGGTCATAAGGCAGTAAAGTAAGAAAGCACCTTGGAAATGATCTTTGTAACAACAAAAATTTGTCAAGGTCCTTTTGGGTGGCCAGCAATAGACAGTGAAAAGCTAAAAAGGGCAGTTGATTGAAAGGATGCAGGAGCATCTTATGCAGTCACAGGAAAAGCTAAACAGCAGGACTATAGAATGGCAGGAACCAGGACTCCCTGAGGACAGCAGGATTTGCAGATCCTACCTGGACATCCCCATGAATGCGACTCAGCTCTGATGTCTCCAGAACTATGACCCAACATGTCACTCAGTGTCTAATCCAGCATTCCTGTGTAACCTGGCAAATCAGAATCCTGGGATTCCCCTCCCCACCCCCCAAACCTGCTCCTCTCACAGACCTCCCCATTTCAGGAAACTGTACTGTCAGCCACCCAGTCACTCAGACCATAAGCAGAGCAGTCTTCCCTGACTGTATTCTTTCCCATGTCCCCATGTCAGCAAATCCTATTGATTTCACCTCCAAAGTTCAGTTCTTACACACCGTCTCCCCACTGTAACTGTAGTCACATCACCTTCCTTCTGGACACTGAAATTGTCTCCTGACAGTTATCTTGCTTTCTCCTTGCTCTTCTATAACCCAGTCTCTACCCCTGCCTTTGGATCACTCAGCCAGAGTGATCTTTTGAAACCACAAACTGGTTCATGTTACTCTATGACTGAAACTTCCAGTGGCTCTCGCTTGCACTGATGATAAAATCCAAACACATTACCATGTCCTATAAGGCCCTGTATGATTTGATCTGTTTGTCTAAACTCATCTCTACTTGCTCAGTCCCTAGTCTTGTGCTCCAGGCCCCATTGGCCTTCTCTCTGTTTCTGCCTGGAATGATTTCCCCTAAATTTCCTATGTGATTGACTCCTTGTCACCACCTCCCCAGAAATACTTTTCTCACCACCCAGTTTGAAGTAGCTGCTCTCTTACTCAGTCCCTCCTCATCACTTCTCCATTGTTGAACTTTCACCATTGCATAGGATCTAATATTTACTTGTTTGTTGCATGTATCTCCCAACAGAAGGTTAGGACTATAATATCTTTCTCAGTCTTATTCAGCAGAGGTTAGAACAGTGCCCTTAGTAGACACTCAATAGATAGTTGTTGAATGAATGAATAAGTGTGTTAACTTCTTTGTGAAATGGCAAATGCCAGAGAAAATCTGATTGTCCAGATGAGGGGCTACAATGACTTCCCCTGGGCTATTCACCTCTGGTCAAGGTCCCAGGGTCCCTGAGCACAGGCACAGCTATCTTGAGGCCCATCCCTCTGTATCTTTACAGTCCTAACAGCCATCCTAAGGGGTTTAGTCCTCACTTTACAGATACAGACACTGAGGCTCAGAGTGATTAAGGGACATTCTCAGATATTGAACCGTGTTATTTTCTGTTAACAGACTGTGCTTTATCTGTTCTTCTTGAAACATCTCCACATCTCTGTCTTTTAGAACCAATAGTGTTAACTGTATGTTGATAAATATTTTCCTTCATTTACACCTACTCTATGTTAACACTAGTGCTGGAATGCTCATTTCCTCCTACAAGAAAGAAATATGGCCCAGATTTTCCCTATGGGACAAGATGTTTCAGTTTACCCACGCCAGGTTTTTTTTTTTTTTTCCACTTCTGAGTTTTTAAAAATGATAATAGAGTCTTGCTGCCCCTTCAGTTGCTATAGTCTTACTTTAGAAAGCTATCTGTTTTGTTTTACTTTGTTTTAATTAAGGCCTACACTGCCTGGGGAATTCTGGAAATAGGATCCCATTTTTAGTTTCCTACTTTAGCTAAATGAAATCTTTAGAATGTGGTCATTTAATAGTGAAAGATGTGCCTAATCCATGACAGGAATTCAAATTTGTTTTCAGCTAGTTAGAATTCATAGACATGCTTCAATCTAATATTCCTGCTCCCTGATTATTCTATTTTATCTGAATTCCATACAAATGAATAAATGCCATTACATAGGCTTTCAGAAAATAAACTAAAGAGAAATTTGATGTGGTAGCTCTCAAGCATCTGAGACAAGGTATTAAGTAAGGTGAATTCAGTTTTATTTCCCAGTCTTATTTCTCAGGGATCTATGAATTCTTTAACAGGGAGACAATTAGAGATCAGAGATTTAAATACAGGCATGGTGATTGTATGTTTTAAATTTTCGTGTATTCATTTCTGTGGTAATTAAACTTTAATATAGCCCTGCCAGGTTTGTTGTTGTTGTTGCTAGTGTTTACATGTTATATCTTGTCCATTCTTTGACTTTAAACCTATGGATGACTTTGTATTTAAAGTGGACTTCTATGTCAGTGGCGTAGAGTTTGGTATTGCTTTTTTACCCAATCTGATAATCTTTGTCTTTTAATTCATCTGTTTAGATCATTTACATTTAATGTAATTACTGCTATGATTGGATTGAAGTCCATTACATTTCTAATTGTTTTCTATTTATTCCATCTGGTTTTATTCCCTTTTTTTTCTTTTTCTGCCTGCTTTTGCATTGAGTGTTTTTGATATTCCATTTTATTTCAACTATTGGGTTCTTTAAATATCTCTTTTAAAACTTTACTAGTTGTCCTAGACTTTACAATATACATACAATACGCACCTTTAATTGATTAGTCTATCTTCATGTATATGACAGAACTGAATATAATTAGATTCTGAATCATTGGTATGATCACCTTATTATTAATTGAGCTTTGAAGCTGTCTCTCAGTTCCCATGTTTATATTTTTCTTAATCCTTGTATTTATAATTACAATAAAACTATATAACAATGAGAAGCTTTTCCTTTGTGCCAAACACTACTGTAATTACTTTACTTTTATTGACTTACAAAATTGATCCTCACAATAATCCATGCGAGTAGGTCCTGTTTATATGTTTCCATTTTATAGGTGAAAAAGATGAGGCAGGGAGAAGTCAAATCACCACTGGTTTCGAGGCATTAGGTGGCAATATTACTTTCACTTTAGGAGAAAAGAACAGGGTAGGATTTATTCCATAAAAAGGGAAAGGAGGCTGAAGTTTATTGGTTGCTCAGGTTCCCATGCAAAAAAAGGAGGAAAAGTTATATTCTTAGGACAGTATGGTAGTGGTGAGCCACACTAGAACGTTCCTATGTGATAGGCCAGCACCCCATTATCACTGAGAGCCACTGCTAATTTGAAGTAGTACTGGTTTTGTAATTTGTATCGAGTTTGACTATGTGGGTGTTTAAAAAAATAATTTTATAAGCGCTTTAAGAATAAGATGATTATACCTAGTTCAGTGTTCATGCATATTTAAATAACATTAAAATAAAAATGATTTAAGTCAGCACTAGAGATCTTTGAGAATTTTTTCTGTATATGTGGTCTGTGGACCTTTTGGTTTGAGGACACACTGGCCTTCTAAATGTGATAGCATTGTCTCAGGTTCCCTAATTTTGCTCAGGTGTAGATGAGTGATTCAAATGCTTATCAGCTTTAAATTGTAAGCTTCATACAGGGATCCTTGAAAAGAATGATGAGTTGCTGACATCTATCCATAGTTTTGTTCAGGTAATTTTGCTTTACTAATTCCAGACATTGTGTAGAGTCCTACAAAGAGGCTTCTGGAGGTCTCTGTTTTCTAGGTGTGTAACAAGCCACACACCTTTTCTCTGAAGTTCACTTTTCTCATCTATTAAATAGGGATAAGACCTACGATGCAGTTATTGTGAAACTGAATGATATCATACAAATTGAATGTTTGATGCAGAGTAGGTACCCAAACGGTATCAGTGTTATTGTTACCAATAGCAATTCTGAGCAGGTTCTCTCTTATGAACTACAAGTCCTAAAAATGTTTGCATCGGAGGGGCCAGTAATGGTACTTTGGAGAACCATATGCATTGATGATATCACCCTAAGTAACCAGCCTTCAAAACTGCACTTATTGTGTTCAGATGGTGTTTTGATTTCTTCTATGGACTGAATGTTTGTGTCCCCCAAAATTCATATATTGAAACCTCATCCCCAGTGTGATGGTATTTGTTGGTGAGGACTTTGGAGGTGCTTAGGTCATGAGAGTGGAGCCCTCATGAATGAGATGAGTGCTCTTAAAAAAGTGAGCTTCCACTGAGCTCTCTTGCCTTCCACCCTGTAAGGACACAGCGAGAAGAGAGCCATCAGTGAACCAGTAAGCAGGCTCTCACTAGATACTGAATCTGCTAACACCATGAACTTGGACTTCCCAACCACCAGAACTGTGAGAGATAAATTTCTGCTGTTTACAATCCACTCTGACTACTGTACTTAGTTTTAGCAACCCAAATGAACTCGGGCAGTTTCTACTCTTGTAAGTTGGATAACTTTTTCAACAGAGAGTTTCCATATGTGATTAATTTGTATAGTGTTTACCAAACTGAGAGAGAATCTTTCTGCCTGTGAAAATATTAAGATTTAGCAAATTAAAAAAACTACATTGATTTAGCATAAGAACTAGTAGTATTGTATTGTAAAAATTGAGCCATTAGTAGAAAGTAAAGTTTAAAGCAAAGAAGCTTAAGTCAGACCTCAAAGAGTGTGGTTCCTGGTTTGCTAGCTATTTCCGTCACTGCTGCGCCCAGCCCAACATTATTTTTAATTAGTTGAACACTGTCATGATGCTACTGCCCAAAACCAAGCGACATTTATGACACCCCATAAAAAAATCAGTCTTATTTTTACAACTAGGAATGAATGTCATCTAACTTGGGAAAGCATTTACAGTATCTCACAGTAGTGAAAGAAGATTATTTTCTAAATTATTTTTAGGATTTTTATTCCCTTGTAAGCTGCTGAGGAGGTAATTGCATTTTGAAACCACAATATTAATACTGGACTCTGTCGTTAAGCATTAGAACAGGCTTTGCAATGCAATTTACATAAATCAACAACTGTCTTCTAATGTTTGTTGGACCTTCAGGACTTGACTAGAGCTTTCAAGCCAGTTTGACTTTGGCGGAATATTGAGCAGATAAAATTTATTTAAAGACGTTCCACTTCTACTTTTTCTCACTTTTCCCTCTTTGGGGGGGAAATTCTCACCGCAGACCATTAGTTTTTTCTCTGCTCATTCTCTCTATTAAAGATTTAATAGAACTAGAGTTAAGTGATTTTCACAGAAAAGTAGAATCAATGCCTTATTTTAACTACCTTTACCAGGAAGCATTCTGAAAATGTCTTAAGATACTTCTCTCTCTTCGTAAATAGTATAAATTTTAAAAGATGGAGTTTTCTTACCAGTTCAGAGAGGCTGAGTCTGGTAGTCGTCATTACCATTAGAATCATTGAATCCATTGTGATAAATATTTTAATTTTTTTTTAAAGATTTATTTATTTATTTTGGAGAAAGAGAGAGAGCAGGCATGCATGCAGGGAGGGACAGAGGGAGAGGGAGAGAGAAACTTTACCAGACTCCTCACTGAGCTGAGTCCAACCGGGGCCCCAATGTCAAGACACTGAGATCATGACCCGAGCTGAAACCAAGAGTTGGATCTCTAACTGACTGCACCGCCCCGGGGCCCCCATAGTGATAAATATTTTAGAATACATAGACAAATTCAAATTTAATTTGGTCCTTGAGGGATTCTGAAAAAAATATATATGTTCTGTGCTTCCACCTATGGAAAATCCTAGCACTTCTTAGCATCTCTCCTGCACATTATTTTATTTATTTACTTATTTTTGGCTGATTCTATCTGTTCAGACTTTGCGGTGGTTGTTATTTAAGTAAGAACTCAGACTTGGGGTTGGTTAGCGCTTCTTCTGCACCCTGTGGGAGGTAGAGGAGAGACATTGGTTGTTTACAAGGCTTCCACTGTTCCCCAGCTGGGGAGCTGTACTCTGATTACTCTCTTAAGGAGAAAGCGTAGCCTTACCCTCTCAAGTGATAAGAGGCTGCCTCTTCTCACCTCAGAGACCTGGCAGAGCTCTGCCAAGCCAATGGATGTCTGCAGATCCTTCCGCCCTGAAATCCTTTTTTTTGCAAAACGGGATGCCCCATCCCCCTAGGGTGTCTGCTGCAGTGAGAGTGTGCCCATGCTGCAGAGCTGGGCAAGTTCAAGACCAGCCCTTAAAACATAATAAAGGGATACTGCAAGTCAGATGGAGGCTTTAGCACAACGTTCTCTTGGGGAGAGTTCAGAAAAGAGAAAAAAAAATTTAGGACGGTTTTCACCGTAAGGAAAGGAAATGAGGAAAGGAACTTGGAGTATTTCGGGTACAATGGAAAGAGACAGGATTGGACTTCTTCAAGGCCTGGCTTTGAGTCTCCTCTGTGTGATGGGCTACCTAGGCAGCCACTGCATGAAAAAGGAGAAACTGGTAGTGGCAAAGATTTACAGGAGATACATTTATTAAATACTGCGTTAGAGGATGGTTTAGTATTGGAATGAATCTTGTCATTGGTGGTTGGTAGGTTGTTCTTTATGCCATTTATCTTTGCCTGGAGCTTTTCAGAACATCACAGGCCCTTGTTCAGGGAATATTTATGTACAAGTAAGAGGCCAGATGGTGGGTCAGATGGCCTCTGGGTGTCAGATAAGTTTATCCTATGCTGCTGTTCCTTCCTCCATTATGATTCAGGGTTTAGTAATTCACAGTGGAGAAAAATTGTTTTATATTTTAAAAATTTATAATGAAATATAAACTTCAATTGGAGATCATGAATAATGTATTAAGTAAAAGCAACCTTAAAGAAGGAAAGAGAAACCGAAGTATTCATTTGTTTATTAGGTATCTTCAAAGTCAGATGGGATCTACTGAGAATTATTTTAACTCTCTGCCTTGTGTCATTATTTTTAAGTAAGAGGGGAATGTATGATTCCCCAAATTTGCCATCAGAGGAAGCAACAGGTGGTATCCCCCACAACAATCCCTTGTGTTGTGGGAGTCTTTATTACATTCCAGCAAATAACCCTCCACTTTTGTGACTCAGAAAGCTGATAATTGTCAGTATTCCAAGAGTGGATCTACCTTTCTGGACCCCTTTGGTCCTCTTTGGACCACATGCAAACTCATAAGAATGACTGGTGTATAAACCAGGCCACTTCGTTAATATGCACTGAGAAATAGAACCACCAAAGTAACTGGGTATTCACATGCTCTAACTAGCTCTGCTTGTAGGGAGAGCAACATGGCAGGCCAAAGTTCATCCCAAAATTGCTTGATGATCATAGAACCGGAGCGAGGGCTGTGTGTTTAATGACTTAGCATTATTGCTCTTGTACTTGTTTGTTAGGGCCGTCATTACAATGTGCCATAGACTGACTGACTTAAAACAGAGAAATGTATTGTCTTACAGTTCTGGAGGCTAGAAGTCTGAGTTCAAGGTGTTGGCAGGGGTGGTTCCTTCTGAGGGCTCTGAGAGAGAATCTGCTCCATGAACCCAGCTGAGCTGCTGGTGATTTGCTGGCAATCTTCCACATTCCTTGGCTAGAAGAAATTTTCACACGGCATGAAGTGTGTCTGTTCGAATGTCTCTCAATTTCCCCTTCTTATAAGGACACCAGTTCCATTGGGTTCAGGCCTCCCCTCATGACCTCATTTCAACCTGATTATCTCTCTAACAAATTGTATCTTCCAAATAATGTCACAGTCTGAGGTATACGGGGAGTTAGAGTGTCAACATATATTTCGGGGGGAGACACAGTTCAACCCTTCACCTCTGTTATATATCTCCTTGTGCATTTGAGGTGGATCTGCTGGAGCCCAGCCTCTACAGAGTATAGGCGGTGCAGCAAACCCTTGCCAATTCCAGTGGGGCATGAAATCCAACCTCATTTTGAAAACCACAGCTTCAGATATATTCAAGGTTACGCGCAGGGTTCCAGATTACGGCACTTGTCAATTACATGTCTTATTGCTTGGTTAATAGGTGACTTCCCATAATTTCCTTAAAAGCTACCCTGATTTTTAAATTTTGGGGAAGACTTCGCTATCATCCTTGTATAATTCATTTAAACAGTCCTATCCTATTACACATTTAGGGGGCTTTCAGTATCTCACTATCATAGACAACACTGCAGTAATAATGAGTGCTTACTACTCTTAGGAATTCTATATTATTGGATCATTTATAATCCTCATGACAAGAGGCCAATTCAATATCATACTCATTTTTTCACAGATGGGAAAACTGAGACCCAGAGTGGCTCAGTGTGATAGAAGCAGGGTGGTCTAGCTCCAGAGTCCCTGGGCTTGAGCACTGAGTGATCCCAGCTCCCTGCTTCTTAGCCTCGTGATCTTAGGCAAATCTTTAACTGAGGCCAATAAACAAAAGTGGAAATAATAATAGAACTTACTTTATGAGATTGCCTTTTAGAACAATAGCTGCAGTATAGTACATGCTCAATAAGCATTAGCAAAAACAAGCCCTCTTCCCCTAGATCTCCCCCCCACCCCCATTCAAACCCAGACAGCCTGACTCCAGGGCATCCCTGGCCATTGCATAAGACTTGGCCGTATAGTCAATGAGTAGTGCTTTTGATAAGTTTACCTCTTCCCTCCTCCCTCCCTTCCAATATCACTGGAAGAAGTATTTCTTCTTTGGCCCAAGATATCACCCAGTTCTGGATTCTGTCTTCTGCGGCCTTCCTGGATTCATCACTATCCTTCTTACCCCTCGATCTTCAAATGCCCCATCTTCCCTGGCTCCTTTGTCTCCAGCTGCAGACTTGTACCCAGGTGTCCTCCATGCTAACAATGCCTGCCGTCTCCAAACCATGTTCTCTCCACCCACTTCCCATCTTTTTTCCTTCTCTTCGCCGTTCCAGGTCTTTAAACAGCAGAATGTCTTCCCGTGCTTTCTCGTCTCTCTTCAACTCACGGAAGTCCTGCCTTCATCTTCTGCCTAGGAAAACTGCCTTTGCTTACCCCCAATCCAATGGACATTTCTCAGTCTTGACCTTGTCCCCTCCTCCGCCTTTCACACAGGTCACCCCTCCCCACTTCCTGGCATGAATTTCTTCATAGGTTCCTGTTGTGGGCTTTTCTAATCTTCTCCGGCTACTTTTCATCTTCATTCTAATCTTCTCTTCTTCCATGTTTCCCATCAATGTTAGTCTCCCCAGGTTCTGTCTTTGGCCCATACTTCATCTTTATGTCACGCATCCCAAATTCTGAGTCCAGTTTCACATATGTCTTGATGACTTTCATGTCTGTCTCTCAGACCCAAGTCTGTCGCCTGAGGCCCCGATCTGAAAAGGGAGCTTTTTATTGGACATCTCCACGTGGATATTCCAAAGACACAGCTAATAAAAACATGTCCAAAGTGGAGTGTTTTTTTTCTTTATTCCTGCAAATCTGCTGCTCCCCAGGATCACCAGGAATCTGGGAGCCCCCCAGCTCCTCCTTCCTCCTGTGGCCCTAGCCCAAGCAATATGGATTCTTCTGAGGACTCTTCCTCCTTAATGTCCTTTAAGGCTTTCTTTTTTATTAATATTAATTATTTTTATTGACATATAATGTATTATTTGCCCCAGGAGTACAGGTCTATAAACAGTCAGGCTGACACACTTCACAACACTCACCATATCAGACACCCTCCCCAATGTCCATAACCCAACCACCCTATCCTTCCCTCCCCTACCCCCCAGCAACCCTCAGTTCGTTTTGTGAGACTTAGAGTCTCTTAGGGTTTGTCTCCCTCCCGATCCCATCTTGTTTCATTTCCTTTGAGGCTTTCTTTACTTCTCTATCATTCTACTACCACCTTGGCCCCAAGCCCCTACTTTTTCCCTTTCGGATTACTACAGCAGCCTCTGAGTGTGGGCTTCCTGTTTCAATTCTCTGTCACCCTCCAGTGCAGCCTACACATCACAGACAAATTAAAATTGCCCTTTTAAAAAATAACTTGAAAATATAAAAATGATATGTGTTCATACTATTTTTCTTAAAACTTGGGAAATGCTCTGTAAATATAGCAAAGAAAATGAAAGCTTTTCATTTTCTTAAAACTCAGATATAACCATTTGAAACATACAGATGCATTTCCTCCCAGCTTAAAAAAAAAATGAATGCTTAAAAAAATGAATGCATAGTTTTTTCTAATCACCACTGGGATCATGCTACATATGTCGGTTTATTGCTTGATATCTCCCCATAATGCATAATGCATTATCCCATATCATTAGAAATTATTTAAAAATATTATTTTAATGACTACCTCATAGTCTAGAAAATAAAACAAATAAACCATAATTTAATGACTCTTCCATTGTGGAGCATGTGGATTTCATCTATTTTTTTATTTTAATTAACAATAAGTGAACAACTCTGTGTTTGAATCTTTAACTCTTACCTCTCATTTCCTTGGGAGTAGCTAGAAGAGGAATTATTGGGTTAAAATGAGTATTTTTGAGGTTTTCCATATATTTTACTCAATTGCCTCCCAGAAAAAGAGTAACAAATTATTCTCTCTGTAATGTTCAAGACTGAATGTCTCACTCACTCTTGCCAGAATTATATGCTCACATTTAAGGAGTGTAATTTCTGGTTCAGTAATCGAAAAATGAAACCTTGGCACTTTCTAAATGAAGTTGGATGTGTTTTCATATGTTTATTAGCTATAGCTATTTCTTATTCTGTGAATTGCCTATTTATGTTTTCAATTTGTTTTTCTATTAAAGTATTATTATTATTATTATTATTATTATTATTGCTTTGTATGTGTGAGCAGTCATTCTGAAATCCAAATCCTTTGTTTTCCCTCTAACTCTCTGAGTAAGTGGAAATCCCCAAGTTTGGCACACGGTGCCCTCTATTATTTTGCCCTTGACCATCTGCCCTTGCTGTGCCAGGACACACACAAATACACCACAGGCTATTCTGAACTCTTTCCAGTTCTCAGAATAATGTATTTGCTATACATGACTCGCTTCTGAGCACCATGCTCTCTTTTTCTGCTCTGGGCACCACTTTGCACCTGCCCCCTGTTTTGGCTACCAAACTGCCAGTCACCTTCCAGCTCACTCAGGAGGTAGCTCCCTAAGGTGAGAACTCCTTTGACTCTTGGTCTGCATTATGTGTCTCTTTCCTCAGAGCTCTTACAGCATCTGGCAGGCCTCTTTCCCAGCCCTTATCACACTGCATTTTCTTTTCTATTCACAAAGAGGAGAAGTCTTGTTTCTGCTTTCCCAGGGCCGAACAATAGCTAACAGGTAGTAGATACACAATGAGGATTGAAGAAGAGAGGGAAGAATGAATGAAGCTGCATTCTCTGTATAAAAAGGGTTATTCTGGGAGTGCCCCAGTGGCTCAGTCGGTTAAGCATCTGACTTTTGATTTTGGCTCAGGTCATGATCTCAGGATCCTGAGTTCGAGCCCTGTGTCAGGCTCTGCACTCAGCCTGGAGTCTGCTTGGGATTCTCTCTCTCCTCTTCCTTTGTCCCTCTCCCTGCTCATGCTCTCTCTCCAAAATAAATAAATAAATACATGCATAAATACATAATTATCTTTAAAAAATGAAAAATTAAAATAAATAAAAATAAAAAGGGCTATATTTGCCCTGGGAATTTTATCCCAATTTGAATGTCCTATCGGGGTATTATAATAATATATACTGACTCTTCATCTGTCCAAGTAAGTAGAGCTCTAGTATTTTGCTTATTTATTAAAGCCCCTGTTATAGAATGGGATTGCCATACATGCAGTGTCCATACTTTATCGTGAAGTTACTGAAAAAGAATTCTTTGGCATGGATTTGATTACCTCCAGAACTCATTTACTATTAAGCGCAGAGAATTAGAAACTCCTGAGCTTAGTTATCATAGTATTTTATTTCCCAACTTAATTCTAAGGAGAACACAGTGAGATGTGAAGAACATAGAGAAGGGCAGGAGTGCAGGAGGGTGGATGGATGGATGGATAGAAACTATAGGTCACATTTACTTGTTAATTAGAAAACATGTTCATTTAGTCCATTCAGGCTTTTATAACAAAATACCATAAATTGGGCTACTTATAAACAACAATATTTATTTCTCATAGTGTAAGGTCATGTATGTATTGAAAACCAGCTTGTCTCAGTAACCTCACTTGGCAGAAGGACACTAGGGAACTCACCAGGGTCTCCTTTTTAAGGGCACTAATCTCACTCATGAGGGCTTCTCTTCAATGACTAAGCACCTCCCAAAGGCCCCACTTCTTTTTTTTTAATAAGTTGAAAATATTCTTTTTTTTTTTAATTTTTTAAAAAATTTATTTGACAGAGAGAGAGAGATCACAAGTAGGCAGGCGGTTGGCGGTGGGGGGAAGCAGGCTCCCCGCTGAGTAGAGAGCCCAATGCAGGGCTCGACTGCAGGACCCTGAGATCATGACCTGAGCCGAAGGCAGAGGCTTAACCCACTGAGCTACCCAGGTGTCCCAAGGCCCCACTTCTTAATATTATCACTTGGCATATGATCTTGACATACGAATTTTGGGATGGAGGACACAAATATTAAGACTATAGCACTCTGTTATCTAAGAATACATACAAAGATACATCTGTATCATTTTGGCAGACCATTTGAGTTTCAATTAAATTACACACTGAGATAAAAAATAATTAAAACTTGAAAAAGGGAAACTGACAAAATTTTGCTGTGCAATTAGAGCAAAACAAAATAAAAAGGTCTTTCCCAAGGACTTGTCAAACAGAGAATAATAAGAACATCCCAAATCAATTAATTATATTAGGAGGCCAAGATTCACTTTTTTAAAGTAGGATCCACACCCAACATGGGGCTCCAACTCACAACCCTGAGATCAAGAGTCTCATTCTCTACTAACTGAGCCAGCCAGGTGCCCTCTCCAAGATTCACTTTTGAAATACATTGTTTTGGAGAAAACTGAAATAATAATTGCATGCCTTTAATATATTTGATTGGTTTGCTTAATGATTTGGAGACCGACCAACCTCTCAAATACAGAATCAGCCAAGTTTGTTAATGTCTGTAGCCTTCTTCACTTTCTTAGCGCTACCATTTTATCTGCTTCTCTCTGTGGAACAGCAAAGAACTTAGATGGGCATTATACCAGTTGCCTGCCTGACTAATCACAATTCAGTGGAAGAACTTTTGCCGATGGGGCAATTTCAGGAGGTATTTGCATTCTCAGCCTTTGAATTCCAATTTTGGAGTGTTAAGAAATTTTAGGCATCAATAAGCAACCGGAAGGATCCGAGCTATTTGTGCTGGTTGCTGAATGCTGTCTGCTCATTCATGCCTCTGTGTCTTTGCAACTGCTGGTCTGTCTGCTTGAAACAAGCATTCATCACTTCAGATCCCTCCCTTACTGGCCAGTGGCTCTGAGCGGAGAAGTGTGTGTGCTGCCACCGTACAATAAAGGTTCCTTGTCAGGCATGCATCTGACGCAGCAAAACTGCATTTCAGGGACAGATGCATCCTTGAAAGACCCTGATGAAAGGAGTCCTCCCAAGTAAGCCTACAGAATCGCAAAACATTTGTGGTTGTGAAATGGAATGTTTTGTTCTAGAGGAAGGTGACCTTGTCTATGGGGGGACAGGGAATAGATGAGGAAAATAGGTGAGTATGTGTGCAAAATTCCTTTTTTGGTTCTCAAGAAAAAGACATGAGCTATCATCTAGTTTCCTTCCTAAAGCACTCTCAACTGTGAGCATTTACTCAAAGAGCTTGCGGTGCCTGGAAGGGGAGATCCCTGAAGGGAACAGTGTCTGATCCCACCTACCGGCTCTATGTCAGCCCCCCTGGCACTCCAGAGTCACCTCACTGCCCAACACTTGTTACTCAGCATCAGGAAGACTCGCTCGTTCCTTCTCATTTTCCTTCCCGGCCTCCCACCCTACTTGTTTTTATTTAAAAAGTAAAAATAACACCAGTGAAAACACTGCCTAATTATATTGAATGTCTTTCAGTTCAACTGGATTCAGCTCCATTGAATTCTTAAGATGTCAATAAAAGACCTCTGAGAAACAAGCCTGATGACATTTCTCCTTCTTATTTCACGATTGAAGCCTCTCTTGTCCTCTTCTACACTTTCCTAGACCTCGGGGAGCTGCCTTTCACGTCCCCTGGACCTGAACTCCTCCGCCTCTTGGAACTTTGTCTTACGTGTTAGGTGCTGGATGTAACTGGGCCCTTTACTGGGCAGTGCTTCGTGGACCAGCTCTGGTTATGCTTATTCTTAGTTTATTAGGTCAGAAATTGTGAGGAAGTAGCATAATATCAATTTTACTATTCCTCATGAGTTTTAATCAGGATTCTAAATCCTACCCTAAAATGTCATAATTTCCTCTAAGTAATTTTACTTCAACCCTATCATCATGATCTTGCTTCTGTTTCCTCAGACGCATGTTGACTGGAGGAGATATAATTCTTTCCTTCAGGCTTCCATCTTCCTGTGTTTAGTCATATATCTTTGACAAGTGCCTATGAACTTGACAGCGCCATATGAATGCTGCTCTAATGATTCATTTCCCTCTACACTTATCCTGGATTTGTGACATAGATATTTTTTCCCCTCTTTTTAAAAGAAAAAAATTATTTTAGGCACATGACTTACTGATACTTAAAGCTGTTCTGTAACAACAGTTCACAGAAAATGTAAGGGTGGCGTACTTAGCAGGGAAGGGGGAGGAAGGAGTTCAAATAAAGTTCCAGCAATGCCAAGTGTCATTTGTCACTGAACAGAGCCATAAACCGAGAACAGGTAAAGGGGCCCCCTATAAGCTTCACCCCCATCCGTCTTGCTATATGTTTCTCTTTCTCATAATTTAACATCTCAGCACTGAAGTATCATGATTACGGCACAAGAGATCATGATTTTTAATTCTATCTATACAATTGGAATTTCTTTCCTAATTTGCAGGAGTTCATGATTTTCTCTGTTTTTCCAGCATATTCCAAGCATGCTAGATGGATAAAATCCTATACTAGATACAGGTTAAGGCACTGTAGAAGGACAACTGAAGATGTAGTGCCTTACACGAGAGGGAAATGTATTTTTTGTGTGTAACAATTTGGGGGTAGTCGGTAGTGCATGGTGGGTCAGTAAGTCTGCTCCACCAGGTCGTCTGGGGATCCTGGCAACAAGCCCTGCCACGTTCCCGACATGCTCCACCTCTGGGTGCAAGGTGGCCAAGTGCTCCAGTTTTCTCCATTTCTCAGCCTAGAGGAAAGAAACATGTGAAGTAGAGGACAACCAGGGTTCTTTAAGAGCAAGACCGAGACTGGGCGTGCGTCACTTCCTCTTGGATTCCAATGGCTCAAACTTAGCATATGGCCATATTTGGCTGCGAAGGAGGTTGGGTAAAGATTCCTTATCTCTCAGTTAACTGGGCCTACAGGAACTATATCCAAAGTATTATGTTGATGGCAACCCACCCTCAAGGTAGGTGAGTATTGAGGACAAAGAAACAAAGTAGTTTTGATTAAAACCACACATGCATCTTGGGAGGGGAATCAGAAAACCAGGGTTTTTGGATGCTGTCCTAAAGTTCTTTCTAACCTGAAAAACCTGAGGGTTTTTTGAATACATTTAATATTTAGAGGAAAAGACAGTCTTGACGTGGAGCCAGAATTCTGCCTTTGCCCCTGAAATTGACTTTTGGGAAAGGGTGTGATGCTCTTTTTGCATTTGAAGGCCAGAAAGAGCCTCAAAGCGGTTCTCTGCCAAATTGATCTGTAGGCTTTGGTCCATCAATAACTCCCAGTGCGAGATTACAATGGCGCCCTCATTGCATCGTAAAGATGGATGGTTTTTTCCAGGCTCTAGCCCAGTGGTCCACAAAGCAGCCTTTGGTATCATGGTGCAATTTAGAAAGTGAACACAAGCATTTTCCATAGATGAAGATAGAGAGAGGACTTCTTCAGAGAGGAACTGAAGGATTAAGATCACATCATTTTCTCTTAACACATCAGATGACCTCTATTTGAGTTATCAGCAACCACAAGAATAGAGCAGTGACCTAATTGCATGTTGGCTATTTGAGTGGTTTCTTTTTGATAAGCATATTCAAATCACCAGGGGAAATGTGAATTATTTGTTCTAAAACACATATCTTGAATCTCTGTTTTATGCAATTAGGAAAAAACACATACACACACTATCGGGCTGCTCCAGCTCCAAAGGGCTTCCTTTGGAAAATGGAAGTTGACAAGACAGAAGCAGCCCCCGGCCTCAAGGGGCTTTTCAGTATATTAGTTACTCCGTGAAAGAAAGATATCGATTAAGGTGATAATGGGAGGCGGATTAGTAGAGTGGTTAATAATGTAGGCTCTGGGGAAATGCAGCTGCTTATTCACTCTGTAATCTTAGTCAGATTTGTTACTTAACCTCTCTGAGCCTTGGTCTCTTTATTTGTAAAGTGGACTTCCTACCCCCCCAAGCTTTAGTCAAGTACTTCTTTTAACCCTGCCTAGAGAATTCTAGATTGGAGTTGAAAGTCCCCTGGATTTTAGAGGTTACTTCTTACTGAGACCACCCACGATCAAATGGTTTGTGATCAACTCAAGTCTTTAGATAAAATAAGAAATGCTATGCCTTATAGTGTCTCTGGAAGGATCAATTATATATCATAAGTGTTAAGACATAAATTAACTCACTCATAAGAACAAACAAAGAAAAATGTGGGGGGAAAGGTCTAGCTTAGTTCTCTCTCTCTAGTGCCTTTTGGAGCACGTGCTAATTGAAAGCATATGAACTCTGTTACATTACATCTGGGTCTTCCCTCTTTCCGATTAAGTGATTCAGGTCTTCGTTTTCACTTGGTGTAGGGACATGCCATCTTTCTGAACCATTCGTATCTTCCTATTCTTTGAATACACTTTTGAGGAAGAGATCAAATCCTGTAGCTGCTCAAGCATCACTTGGGAAGCTTGTTTAAAACACGCATTCCCAGACAGCCCCTCCAGGAATGTGTGACTGGGAAAAGCAAACCGAGGGATTCTCATGCACAGACCAACTGCACACACAAGCTTGAGAAACTCTCCCTTTGAGAACCAGACTGGTGAACCTATGCCTATCAAATAAAGCTAGATGCCTTATACCGGACATCCATCCAGGGTTGGTATTAGCTGACACACACCTGTGAAAATATCAGGCTAACTCCCTATCACCATTCCTAAGTAGTTGCTGCCCAGAGTCCTGAGCACTCCTCTTTCCCCACTTATCCTCTCCCCTCCTACCGGACCCCTCCCCCCAGGACCCTCCCAAACAACCAGGAACAAAAGAGCCTAACAGGGCATGGGCCTCTGCCATTAGGGATATGGCTGAGGTCTGCTCTAGAACTGGACTATTGATACATAGCTTTGATGTTGACCTTGAAAAGGGACTATTGTAAGCAAAAGGTGACAACTCTGTTCCTGGATAAACACACACACACACACACACACATGCAGATACCACACCACATGCATAGCTGCCTGTGTGCCCACACACCCCACCAAGACACCTCCAGCTTGCTAACTACTTTACCAAGAGTCCTTCAGTATAATTAATATCCAGCTTCTTCACTGATGAGGAGAAAGAGCAGAATGAGAAAGGCTGCCAACCCACAGGATATGATGAATGAACTACTCTGGCCTATTATTTCCTAAGAAGCTACAGCCTCTTGACAGTAGGAGTAATTCTCCAATTCTGTGCAAGAACAGATAGAATCCCAGTTAAATACAGCTCTGTAGGGAGAGCAAGTCCCCTTAGTTCTTCACCTTATAACGTGTTTATTTCTTGCCTGGCGATGCCTGCTCTTTGGTGTAGTTTTTTTAGCCTGGAGTAGTCATATCCTCTATGTTCATCTGTCTGTTCTCATAGACCAAGGTTCTTTTAACAGTCAAGGGTTGACATCTTACAAGGGTCCGGGTCTGGTATGCCAGTTCTTCGCTTGAAGAGATTAAAGTGTTCCTGTTATTTTTCTGTTTCCTTTTTAAAAAATTATTTTCAGAGGATGGTACTTAAGGGATCCTGTGCCTTTAAACGCTCCCTTGAACAGCATTCATTCTGACTTCTCCAAGTCAGAATGATTAATCATCTCACCTGTACTGCCAAGTCCTGGCTATCACAGCACTGCCCAGAGCTCATCTAGCCAATAGTTTCATCTTTCCTGGAATTGTCCTTGATCTTTTAAAGCTCGGAGTGGGGTAAAGAGCATTTTGCTGGGAGTATTAAGGCATGGTCTCTGCTCCTAGTTCTGCCACGATGCACGTAATTGATCTTGACCAAGACTCTTGATCCCTCAGTGCCAGAATTTCTTCATCAGTGAGTATAATGACGATGACTGCTAATATCTACTGAAATCTTATCATGTGCCAGGCACTATTCTCATCGCTTTACAGGAACTATTTCATTAGGAAATCTTTTTTTGAGCAGATGTTATTGATCGCTTACATTTTATATGCTATCTCATTGAATTCTCGCAACAACCCTATGAAGGAACAATTATTATTCCCATTTCACAGATGAGAAGACAGAGTTGCAAATGCCACGCTCCTTGAACAAGGCTCTTCTACAGAACGTGGCAGAGCAAAACATTGAACCCAGTATAGTCTGATAACTAAGCTGCTGTTTATAACCACGTTTGTGTTATACTGGCCCTGTCCAGCTGGTCTTAAAGACAGGTGGAATTTAGACAGGTGAAGATGAATGTGAAGAGTAGTTTGATCAAAAGCCTAGAGGCAAGGACGTCTAGACCAGTGGTTCTCAACAGGGGGCCATTCCTTCCTCCCCAGCGCACATTCAATATCTGGAAATAATTTTTATTGTCACAATTAGGGGACACTACTTGAATTTATTGGATCAAAGCCAGCGCTGCCACTAAACATCCTGCAATGCACAGGACAGCCCCACACAATAAAAATTATCTGTCTGCAAATGTGCCCAGGTGATAGTGCCAAGGTTGGGAAAGCTCTTGCTCTGGAACAAGACCGTTCTGTTTGTGTATCTCCGAAGAAAGAGATGATTGGTGTTGTCTGATGATATAAAGTACCCGCATATGTTTATTAGGTAATACAGAATTTCAGCTATCAAGTGGTAGGGAACAGTGAGAACCAACAGATCTCCTTGTCAGCAAGCAAGACTTTGGCTCTTAATCAAGGTTAACGCAAGATGGGTTGGATGGAAAGCTCTTCCGATGATGGGAGTTTTCACATTTGCCAAGAAAATTTAACACCTGTTAAGAGGTAGAGGACAGGTTCAGAGTATATGTTCCTCCACATTTTAAATTTCTTATTCATGACCTGGGGCCCATCTATGCCTCCCTCTGGCAAAAAAATAGGTGGGGAAAAAAAAGAGTACAGGGATTGTTCCTTCTCTACAGACAATAAAATAGGAAATAAAACTAAAATCTACTTTCTAGAAAAAAAAAGTGAAGTAAATGAGCATTTCTGGACACAAACATCATTGTCTATTTGGGGGAAATGATTTTGTTAACTATCCTTGGTGATCCATAGATAGGGTGACCACACATCTGAATCTGCCCAGTACAGTCCCAGTAGGTACCAGTCCTCCCAGCAGAATTATCAATGCCTCCTTTGACACTCACAAGTGTCCCAGGTAGGATATTACCTTTTGCAGTCATCCCCTGAGGAAATAGCCATTTCTCTTCCTGCAGGGGAATGTTGTACACCAAAACCAAGGTTGGTATTTTATTCAGATCATTGGGCTTCATAGTAGAAAAATTAACCAGATCTCGATAGATCACCATGTGGAAATTGGAGCCCATTTGAGGGAAAACAGTGATGGATATACAGAAAGGAAACATGTGCTACAAATGAAACTTTGGAGACTTGAGAACAGAAAGTCAATTCAACAAGACAGTTTTCCTGATCTTTTTTTCTCCAACCACCATTCTAAATTATTTTTTGGAAGAATAAAGCTGTGTTTCCTCCTGCCCTTCTAGGCTGAGCCTTATATCCTCAGCCACTGTTTGTGTTCCAATTCCACAAAAGGGCCCAATACTACTGATGGTATCTGCCCAAGAACTTAACGAAACTCACATCAAGTTTCAGAGGAAGCCCTCCCAGGTGTTTGCTGGAGTTTGCAAAACATTTACTGCCTCTGAATCTTTCAGCCAGCTTCTGGCCCTGCCTTGCTCACAAAATGATGCCCACATTCATGGCTCTGTTCAACTCATCTGGGAAGCAAAGGCTCCATCAAGATGAAATAAATTGTAGCCTGTGCATAGCCAAGGGATGACTTAACACAGTGAGGAGAGTTTTCAGTGCAATTTCCACTCCTATGGTTGAGCACTGCAAAAGTGTGACTGCGGTTTAAATTATTTATGAGCGTATGGGATGACTTCTTTCAAACCCAAACAGCCTTCATGTTTAAAGTGTTCCCCAAAGCAGCATTTTGAGGGAAAGACTGTGTATATCTCCTAAGATCTGAGACAAGGACAGTTTGTTGTGACAAGATTGGAATTTAAACACCTGCTTCCTGTTTCAGCTGAGGGAGACCAACAGGTCTCATGGATCCCTCTTATGACAGAGGGACTAAAATCCTGGAGCTGCAGAACCCCTTGCTATGGCCACACGTTGCGAACTCCTGGACATGGCTGTCAGTCTTAGTGGCTTATCTCTCCTCAGTTGCGGCGTTGTGGCAAAATATGCCCCATGATGGGCGCTGCTGACTTCCAAAGCTGAAGGCAGACATGATAAGCTCTATCCTGACCCTTTAGAAAATCTTTTAACGGTATATGAAACATCCAGTAGAATTCTCCACATCAGACTTTGACCCCATATTTCTTTCTCTGGAACACTTCTCATTTGGGAAAAGAAACCAGCTCCCTGACATGCTGATGAATTCATAGTGGATGTTCCTCCATTATTGTTCCAGTTGTAGGTCATATCCCATGTTTTAAGAAACTTTCTCATCTGATTTTACAATATTTTATGTGTCATTTGTATGGATTGTCCCTGAGAAACTGACCAGGTTCTAAGACTAAATGGTGGGGAAGAGCCTGTGTTTCAGTAGCTATGCAGCAAAATGGGGTCTTAGTTCTATAGTTTGTCCACTGTGCTTTGTCATCACTGGCCTTAACATCCAAATAGCTTTTCTTTTTCAAGAATTAGAAAGTAAATGATGCTTATACCAACCTAACAAAAGCGCTCATTACTTTTAGTGACAAGCCACTAAAAAAAAAAAAGTAGAAGTGATTATGTGTGTCATCTGATGGCTTAGATGAGATCTGTGTTTGGGAAAAGATGGGAGCCAAGTCCCGTCTTGGCAAAATTGCCAATGGTATTGCATTGTAATGGCAATCTCATAGGGGGCTCTCAAGGTACAGACTTTATGGGCATAGACTCAGGAATATGAAAGCAATTATGTCCATTATTTTTGTTAGTCAAAATAATATCTGCTGTGAAACCCTAGTCTGCTGATTGTAAGTATCACTCTGGCTTTTCACATCATTGCTACCGGGTTCTCTCAGTCACTTTAGACCACATCCAAATGAAGGTTGAATATAAAACACTTACACGTTGTCACAGTGTTAAGCTAGAGTTGTTGGGGGCGAGGGTGACCTTATTTAAATGCAGCCAAACAAAATCCACTACTGTGTCCTCAGGCTGCTGCTCCCTGGTCATCTGCATCCATCTGTCCCAGCATGAAGTACCCATGATTCCATCTGCAACCTTGTGAAAAGACTGTGAGGTTACTCTCTATTTTTTTTTTAAGCTTTTATTTAATTTCCAGGTAGTTAACATACAGTGTAATTTTAGCTTCAGATGTACAATATAGTGATGCAACACTTCCGTACATGTCCCAGTGCTCATCACAGGTGCCCTCCTTCATCCCCATCACCTATTTCCCCCATCCTCCCACGCACCCCCCCTTTGGCAACCATCAGCTTGTTTTTCGTAGTTAGGAGTCTGTCTCTTTGTTGGCCTCTCTCTCTCTCTCTCTCCCTCCCCCCCACCCCCATGCTCATTTGTTTTAGGTCACTCTATTCTGTTCCGATTGCATTTCCTGGGTCTCTTGGCCTCCCCGTCCATATCTGCAGTCCTCTTGAAAGAACGCAAAAAAGTGTTTGGAGCTCTTCCATGACACTCTAGAGCTATGATAAATCCACTGGGGCTGCCTTGGGCACTCTTGACTTGGACATGCCACACAACCATGTCTACTCTCCTGTTCCTGTACAAGATCGTGTGTGTGTGGGTGTGCTGGGGATTGTTCTGGGGTACCTTACTGCTCTTCCGGCCCCCCGTCCTCTGAGGAAGTGAGGCACAGTGCTTTCTGTTATTCAATCTCCAAACTCATTTGGGGATTGCAGAATTCTACCTGCCCCTTTGAGGTTTTGGCTAAGTTTGGGGCAAGATATAGGGCCCCTACTGAGACCTATAACAAAACATAACTGTATTTCTCTCTTCCTCCAGCTTTCTCTCTAGTCTGGAGAATTTTATCCTTTTTGGTGGGAACAACTGACTCTGCAAATATTCTGAATATTTTACATTGGCAGCAGGACCTCCTCTTTTGAATCCCAAAGCTGAGAATCTGACCCCCTTGTTTTCTGCTTTCACAGTTGATGGAGTAGATGACCCATACTTAACTACCTGAATAGAGTAACAGGATTCAAAGAAAGAAATCATCAGTTAATACATCCCTCCACAAATACAACCAACCTTCCAAAAACAGAAGTTCAGCGAACACTTCGCTTGTGTTATCAAAGATTTGCAGGTTGAACCTGCAGATTCTCATCTGAATCAAACTCTGTGTTAATCTCTGAATCATAAACAGGAAAGCAGTTAAACTTCTGCTAGAAAGTGGGTGGTAAAGCAGTCACAGTCCAGGTTTTGCTGGCTGCATGATCCACAGGAAACTTCCATGCTGCACCCATTCAGCCAAAATTCTCGTCATCCTCTTCATCAGCATTTTATGCATCCAGCCTTTCAGAGAGCTGACTAAAGGCCAGCTTTGCCCTAAGACCCAAATACAATGGTTAGGCTTGTTCAGAAAAGAAACACACAAATCATGAGTTTCCCCCTTGGGCCACATTCTTTTGGCTGTGGGGGAGATGATCATGATTACCTCAATAGCCACAGTTCCATTTAGAGACAACACCCTTGCCATAGGGGGACCCAGCCACAGCTACGTCTATGTCCATATCCTTTCTGCACTGTGCAGGAAGGAAATGCATTCATGTTTGCAGATATGTTGGGTACCATTTACATCTGTTTACATATACCATCCAGGCATTTTTAAAATCCTGCACAAGTAGAATTTTTTAGGCCATCAAAGAAGTATGGTAATAATTTTCAGTTATTCTAACTAGAAGGAAGACATTGACTTCAGCAAAGGAAAATCACTCAAGCTCCTTAAGTCTTACTTGATCTGAAAAATTGTAATAGTAATAATGCTTCCCCTGGGGCACCTGGGTGGCTCAACTGGTTGAGCATCAGCCTTTTGATTTTGGCTCGGGTCGTGATCTCAGGATCACGGGATCCGTGCTCAGCATGGAGTCCGCTTAAGATCTCTCCCTCGCCCTCTGGCCCTCCCCCTGCTCGTGCACGCACACACGTGATTTCTCTCTCCTTCTCTCGCCCTCTGTAAAATGAATAAATAAATCTTTAAAGAAAATAATGTTTCCACTACATACCTCAGAGGGTTGTGAACATTAAGATATAATCTCTATCAAAGATTACATAGGTAAAAGCAATATATGAAGCTTGAAGTACAATAAAAACACCTGCTGTTCATGTTTTTATCATCATTAGTGTTAGGATATGACACGTTTTCATGGATGAAATAGAGAAAGAGAAATTCTGGAGCTCATGCCTTCATCTTCAGTGAAAGGAAAAACAAATTTTTGAAAGTCTATTGGCCCAATTGCTTCAGTGGCCAAAAGGACAGCATAATGTTGGTACCATCAGGAAGGGCATTAGGAAAAATGGTGTCAACATGAACCACCCACATCCAATATTTGGAATGCCAGCTCCCAAAATAAATAACAGCACAGCTCTGGTTATCATTCCTTCAGAAAAACATAGCCAAGGCCTGCCAGGGCATTAAATTAGGACAGGTAAAATATTCTAGAATATTTGAAAGCATGAGGTACCCTTAAACTCAAACAAAAAATGCTACATGAAAGATGCTTACCCAGGAGGTCTTCATAGGGTGACACAGCCCTTATTCATAACTTCTTAGTGTAGCAAAACCATTAGAAACTTACAAAAGCCAAACTCAGGACAAAAAAAAAAAAAAAAAAAAGAAAAGAAAAGAAAAAAAGATAGAATCTATGCTTTAACAGAAATAGCTACTAAATCTGGAACAAACATGGAACTAATTCTTTTAGGGGTGATGCAGGCTGAAAATATTCTAATTCAAAAATCTTGTTTCATCCTTAATAATGCTTATTTTTTTCTAATTACAGAAATAAGACATATCTATAGAAAAAGTGAAAAAAAATACCAAAAAAATAAAGAATATTAATACAGTTTCATAACAAAAACATTTTGATGTACTTCCTTCTAATTATTTTCCTTTTTGTGTTATTTATTTTGTAATATTTAATATAAATAATAGTGTTTACTTCAGTATATGTAAGCTGTGAAGCATAATAAAATAATTCGCTATAAACTTACCAGCTGACTTAGGATCAGGTCATTGTTCCCTGTCTCAAGAGGCTAATGCTATAGCTTCATCAGAGGTAGGACTATAAATTGGTGCAGCCACTGTGGGAACCAGTATGGAGGCTCCTCAAAAAATTAAAAATCGGAATACCATATGATCTACCAATTCCACTTCTAGGCCTATATCCAAAAGAAATGAAATTACCCTTGCCGAGATATCTGCCTCCCCATATCCACTGCAGCATTATTTACATTAGCCAAGACAAGGAAATAACCCAAGTGCCCACCAGTGGATGAAAGGGGAAGGAAAATGTGGTATTCATACAGAATGGAACACTGCTCAGTCATAAAAAGGAAGGAAATCCTGCCATTTATGACAACATGGATGGACCTAGAGGGCATGATGCTAAGCAAAATAGCTCAGAGAAAGAAAAATACTGTAGATCTCACTTATATATGGTATATAAAAAAAAACCCCAAAACTGGAAAATGGAAAACTAACTCATAGCCAGGGGCAAAAAGAGAGTGGGGAGTGGGGAGGTAGATACAGTAACAATACTGTACTATATATTTGAAAGTTGCTAAGAGAATCGATTCTCACTACCAAAATAAACTATAAAACTATAAAATAAAAATTGAGGTGAGGTCACAGATGATTAACTAACCCTAATGTGATCATCACTTTGAAGTCTATACATATGTCAAATAATTATGTTGGACATCTTAAACTTACATAATGATATATGTCAACTGTATCTCAAGTAAGCTAGGAAAGAAAAGAACCTCATTTAAAAAAAAAAAAAAAGTCAGAGGTGGCTGGGATAGTTTTACCAGGCTATGGGTGAGGGGATAGGGGCAAGTCGAGAGAGACCTTGTAAAGGATATTCTGCATTTAACTTCATTCTGAATGTTTAGATGATTGTTAAGATGGTAATATTTTCCTATGTCCATCTTTTTAGCAAACCAGCTCTTAGGGATAACAATGAGCAGCATGTTGTGAGCACTTGAAAAAGTCCTGCTATGCTGAAAAGGGCACAAGACAAACATTGGTGTTAAAACCCCAGATGCCCTGTCCCTAGCTGAGTAGCTTCTGGCAAGGTCTTTAACTTCTTGACAATAGTTTCATCTGTAAAAAGGGATGATCTCTGTTACAGTTTTAATGACATGAAGCTTCTGCCTAAAGAGCATTGAAGCTTGGCATTAACTGGCCCAGTCATCACAGTGTAGAGCCAGGTCCCCTACTTTGCTGTCCCTTGAGGCGATGTATGTGACACTCAACCCATTTTTTGGAGACACGGAATGCTTACCACCTGTCACCTTTGTGGAGGAAAGGCATTAAGAAAATACTAAGTATTTTCCTACGTAACAGAAAATACTAAGAAAGAGGAAGATAGGAGATACATAAAGTGGTAGAAATAACCGCTGGGAAGAACACACTGGTGGTTGCCAGGGGGGAGGAGAGTGGGGGGGATGGGCAAAATAGGTGAAGGGGATTAAGAGGTACAAGCTGCCAATTATGAAATAAATATGTCACAGAGATGAAAAGCACAGCACCGGGAGTATATTCAATAATATTATGACTATATTCTTTGAACTTTGGACTATATTCTTAGAACTTTGGTGACAGACGGTGACTACACCTCTCGTGATGAGCTTTGCATGATGTATATAAATGTCAAATCACTCTGTTGTATGCCTGAAAACTAATATGATATTGTATGCCAACGATACTTAAATAAGCCAGTCAGAATGTCTACTTGACAGTGTTGTTTCGGAATTAAATGAAATAACGGAGGAGAAAATGTCCAGCTCAGTGTTTGACACCACAAGCGGAGCTGAATTATACATTCTCTGCCTCGGAATTGGAGAATGAATGATTTTTTTTAAAAAGAAGAAGATACCCTTTTTTAAAAGTTGATGATTCTTTTTATTTCCCTAAAGAGAGTTAGGAAGCTATTCCTTGGTTTATCTGGTTTATTTTAGGCCCCGTGGACTCAGTGTTTGTGAGGTGGAGCCACGTGAAATGGCCAATACGGGATGGTTTTTTAACTCCATAAAAATGCAGTTCCGTGTGGCTCAACCTAATGTCATCTGGCAAGAAGTCCCTGGTGCGCTTCTGGCTCAAAATAGCAGGCGTAGAAAGGGTTTAACTGCTCTTTCGACTAAAACCTCTCTGAGATGTCAGGAGCAAAACAGAAGCAGCAGCATTGGAAGGAGCATCCGCGGCGTTGGAAGGAGGAGCTCACTGTGAGCAGATCCAAAGTCCTGGAAGACCACGGGCAGGTGGGAGGTGCCGTGCCGGGGCCGGAGCCGGCTGCCCCAGGGAGGGCCGCTGGTTGTCTGGGACCCCTGAGGATGGGCCAGCTCTCTCTGAGTGTCGTTCTGGCCACCCAGGCGGAGCAGGCCGGCGTTCCGCAGGGCAGGCCCCGTGGGGCTTCTCTGTGTTCACCCTCACAGCCTCAGCATTTGCTCCCAGGCTGAACCCTGTGGGGAAACAATCATGAAATAAAGTGGGGAGTCAGCCTTTGAGGTTTCTTGAAGAGTGTTGGAAATGCAGGAGAAAGCGCTGAGCCTGAGGGAATCTGAGTCTTTCAGCACTTTCAGCACAACTGTGAGGCAGAACGGCAGGCTCAGCCTCAGAGTGGCCCCAGAGTCAGGCCATCATGGCCGGCTGGCCCTGGGTGCCTGTACTCAGCAGACAGACTCCTCCCGGCCTCTGTGTTTGGAAGCCTGTCAGTACATCGCATCCATACACCGTCAGAGTCCTCCAGGCCGTCCCAGCATGCCTGAGGCGTGTATTCCCCAGTCTCAGAAGCATTGGCAGTGGAAGGTTCTCAGCTGAAGGGAACAGCTCTCAGCCCCTGGTGGGGAGGGAGGGCTTGCGGGGGTGGTGGTGGGAGGAGCACTTCACCATGGTCATGGCCCTTCTCTAGGGAGAGCTTTCATCCAGTGACTGGCCCAAGGAATGGAAGGTGCTGAACCAGAGACACCACAGGATTCTCTAAGGTCTTTGTGGGGACCGACCGTCTAATTCGGTGGCAGAATATGTACAGATTATTCAGTAGGGTGACTCAGAATGCCCACTCACTGTCATCTTTGTGGGGAAAAGCATCTACTCCAAGCTGCTTTCCCATGTAACAGAAAAATATTAATTCAAGAAAGAGAAAGATAGGAGATACATAAAATGGTAGAAATAACCCAAGACCGAAATGAAAAGGAATCCTGTCATGACTGAAGTACAACAGGCCTAAAATTGAACCAGTGGGATGCGGGCCTCAGCATTGCTGGGATCCTCTGGTGAGAGACTTCAAGAATCCATTGATATAAAATAAATTGCATAATTAGGAATCTGGACGTACAATTTTGCAGTGTTACTAATGAAATAAAAGCTCATCTCTCTTCTCTCAAAAACAGAAAGGCATTTAGAAATTCTAGGATGGAAAAATGAGACAGATGTGATTGTGTGATGAAACAAGTGAAAATATGTGCCCTTGATGAGATGAAACAGATATTGTTTTCCGAAACAACTAATCCAAACCCCCACATGTCAAGAAATTTAAAAGGGAGGACAATGAAGAGTGTCACAAATGGTTCTGGTCAGTTTATCTAATGCTAGTCTATGTCCCAATTGTGGTTACTTCCCGGGCAGCCATCTCTTTCCTACTAGTGCTTTTGGTTCTATTTGCCTTTTGCTATAGTTTTTTTTTTTTTCTTAAGTGGGCTCATGTTCTTTTTTTTTTTTTTTTTTTAATTAAAAAATAGAGGTTTTGGGGCATCTAGGGTGGCTCAGTGGGTTAATAAGCCTCTGCCTTTGGCTCAGGTTGTGATCTCAGGGTCCTGGGATCCAGCCCACATCAGGCTCTCTGCTCAGTGGGGAGTCTGCTTCCCCCTCTCTCTCTGCCTGCCTCTCTGCCTACTTGTGATCTCTGTTTGTCAAATAAATAAATAAAATCTTAAAAGAAAACAGAGGTTTTAAATTTTGATTGAGACATCAGCATTATCTTCTGATATTCATGAGCCGGGTGACTTAGGTGTTATACTTGAAAACAAGCCCATTTTTCTTAAGACCTTTCCTTTAAAACTTCAGAAGACCCCTTTAAGAGGCTGCTTACTATTCCTTGTGTCAAAGAAACCCATTCCATTGATCAGTGTAATGCTTGAACTCGTATTATTTCCCCTTGCCTGTAACCTTTAACAAATCACTTTGCCTCTTTTGGCCTTGGCTTTTTTGATAGGGATGAAAGTTGTATTTGAGACTTCTTGGGGAAAAAAAAAAAGTATCACAGACCTGCTTTTGTTAGGGAATATATGATTTCCAGCATTACATCACTGAATATATTTGGATTATTCAAAGACTTGCATTGTTCACAAGGTCAAAACATATCAGAGGACATTCTTGATTTTAAAAATTGCTGTAATGTCTTCTTGATTTTTAAAAATTGTGTCTGTACATTGAAGACCCAAATTCAAGGGCAGTTTTGCCTGTGGCTCGTGATGAGGCTTTGAGCATGTTATCTCCTGCTCTGTGCTTTACCTCTTGTGGTTTTCAAGTAAAGGGGTTAGAATAGGTCACCTCTACTGTCCTTTCTAAGAATAGAGATGAAAGTGATGTTGCAGAGAAAACTTGATCACTGGGAACCTTAGGGAAAAGTCATTAAAACTGAGTGAGCATTAAGGAGGGTACGTGATGTGATGAGCACTGGGTGTTATACACAACTGATGAATTATTGAACACTACATCTGAAACTAATGATGTACTGTATGTTGGCTAATTGAATTTAAATAAAAAACTGAGTAAGATAATATTTCGGAGGTCTGATGCTTCCATTCATGTTGCAAAGCTAAGGTTGATATCCTTCTTGGGTAAAATACTGCTTAGTCTCAAATGTACCTTGATTAAGAGACACACAGCAGAAGTAAATTATTCTGGAGATCTTCAAGGCAGATTGCAGTTCTTGTTATTGGTCAGCTGAGACCAAAGCTTGTACCATTTGGAAATCTCTTCAGGTTCTCCTCTTCACTTGTTCATGGAAACCTCCCACACAGTGTCCCACCTACCCAATGGGCTCCTTTTTTCTAGTGGGAAAAAAAAACAGTGAAAACAAAGAACTTGGAAAGAACAAGATAATAATCAAAGTAAAAACAGTGTAGTGATGGTACGAGCAAAGCAGTCAATGGGTGTCATCACTCACCATAACTCTATAGAAGTACTGATGAATGCAAAAAATTGACAATCACTTGTCTGCAAGGACAGCACTGATAATTCCTAATAGCACAGTTCCATAGACCAGTGTATTCATGCAGTTGGGAAGCTCATGTGCTTCAGATTGTCCAACCCATGTCTTCCAGTCTCATGCTACTTAAACTTAAATAGGGGATCATCCGGGGATCTTGTAGAAAAGCAGATTCTGCATCAGTGGGTCTTGGGGGTTTATGGGACTGAGATATTGCTTACTTAACAAGCTCCCTGGGGTTGCTGCTGCTGGTCTGTGGTCTAGAGGTTGTCCTCTCAGGATGACATATAGCTCTTAGAACCCTGCTTGCACTTAGTGAGGTCTGTTAAGTGTTGGTGATGAAGGCAGTGATTTTCATAACCCTTAAAAATTTATTCTGTCACTGTCTCATTTGATTACAAATGAGTAGGCCTTCGTAGAAAGAAAGTCTATAATATGCACATGCCTTGCTGGTATGAACAGCAGAGCAGGCTGTGTTCAGACAGGATCCATCCATCAGCAAGACTGTCACATATTCCTAGGTTGCTGGGGACCACAGTTTTGGAATTACTTGTTCAGAGGCTCAGCCAACTGAGGACCACATGCCCAGCGTGCCCTGAACAGTCCTGATGTTGCAGTATAATCAATGGCACTCCCCCTTCAAAGTGTCCTGTCTCCGGGAAGATGTGGTAGAGTGGTTCTCATTATAGTGGACACTGATGACAAGTTACTGGCTTCATCCAGCGTACATGCTTCTCCACAAACTTCCTGTCACAGGGAGAGAAAGGAGTTTTTAAGCAAATCATTCTTCTTGGCTGACGATGATTTTGGCCCTAAATCAGGCTTATGTCCAGCAGTCCTGAACTTCTGTGTGTAAAACACTCACACACACCCATATAAATGTGGGTATTGTGGGAAAAAAAAAACATACTTTCATTACTATGATCCTATCTGCAGCTACTTCTAGTCTGAAATGTCGATGTGAAGCTCCCTTCCTTTGGACAGGAGAAGCATCTTTTCAGGTTGCAACCATTTCTCCTGGGAAGACACCAGAATTCTTCACACCGCTGCTGCCCCGTGAGATGTGCATGAGCAAATCTGACTGAAGACAAAAGATGCATCCATCTCACTGGGTGACCGAAGGGATAAAGCCATGTCAACTCAGCTTCTCTCTGCCCTCAGTGGGGTAGCCTAGAGGTTAAGACTAGAACTCCAGCTACTGGACTATCTGAGATGAAGTGTGCCTTCTGTCCCTGACTGGCTGACCACATAAGGGAAAGGCTGAGACTCTTTCAATCCATTTCTTCATCTACCTCATGAGCTTTATTATCAGATTAAAAGGTATTGTCATCTGTAAGGGGCTTAGAGAGAGGAGCTGGCTGTTTCATAAATGTCCAGTGAAAATTTAATCACTGTGCAAAATTGCAATCCCAAATCCTACTCATTGTTAGCTAGAGCTGCAGACTTGGTGGGTGTTGTTTTTAGTAAATCCCTTTAGCCATGCTAGGTGTTGACTGTCGTGTTTCAATCTGGAAAGCTCTCATTCAGGTAACTTGTCTCCCGAATTTATAACTGATTGAAACAATCATTTTAGTTTCAAATCTCAAGGAATTTGAACATAAGCCATTTAATTTTATATAAGGCTTTATCATTAACAAGTCTTCTTTTTATGCCATTACATAAAGAAGAAAAAACAGAAGCTAAATAAACAAGAAAAAGCATAATTAAGAGGTGGAAAAAGAACAGTGATGAGGATCATTAGGAGCATAACAAACTACATTTTCTTTCTAGATTTAAAGATTGAGTCATAAAAAGTTGCTCATATCTGCTTCTCAAAAGAATGCAAATGCCATTTCAATTTCACGGGAAAAATAAGTTAAGGATACCATGTTGCCTTTGAAAAGCTTACTTTGATCGTATGCCAAATGGTAAAATGAATGAATTAAATTTTAAATTGCCTATCTTCAGAAGGATGCGATACGGAACATATTTAGGATTTAGCCCTTTAATTTAACATTAAACATCCTAAAAATGTCCTTATCAATTATTGACCGCCTGATATTGAAACAGAGGTTTCAGTTCAATCTGGGGAAGACAGAACACTACTTGTTTTTAGAAGTACATTTCCTACCTCTTTCAATTACAACACAGTGTGGCATTCAGGAAAGGGGTCATTTCCAAAATTGGTCTCTGAGCTGGGGAGCACTTTGTCCCCTGAGCAGCAGCCCACCCACGACCCACAGTTTAGAATTCAAATAAAAGGTAGTCAGTGGAGCATATCACCAGGAAAATAAATGCAGTAAGAAACATTTAAGAGCTTAAAATAATAGAATCTCAAGTCTCATTTGGGTTGCATTTTCTGCAATTCCATACATATTTAATAACAGTTACGAGTGTGCCACAAGACCAGACCTAGGGAAATATGGCTTAGGATCACCTATTCTTTTTGTCCTTTTATCTCAGTCCCCCAAGATGGCCTGCCTTAGCAGTGATATCAGATTCCTGGGAATATATCAATGCTTTGATCATGACTGCTCCCCTGCCTAGAACTTCTTCAAAAGTCCCCCCACACGCACACCACTCGTTTCCACACATCAATATTCCGTTCATCTGTCACATAACCATTTCTTCCCTGAGGTCTTTCTCGATTGTGCGCGCACACACATTGATGAGTCATTGTTCTGAAAGGAGATTCAGCGTGTGTGAAATAATCAAAGGAGGTGGAGGCCAAGCCCAAAGGGAGGGAAGGTATGTGAGGGGAAGGGTCAAGAAAGACTTCTAGGAAGAAGGGTGGACCACTTGACGTTGGCTTCCCTATTATAGAAGTTCTTCACCTGTGTGTTTAGTACACAATTACTGATTTTATTTAAGGGTGGCTTTGAAGAAAAGAGAAAATTCACCAAAAGCATGGGGGAGGAGAGGAGGCCTGTTATCTCCACAGCGCCTTGTTCATTTCATTATCAAGGGAGTCCTTCCCATAGTGCAGGGATCTTGCATAGTATACAGCTGGCACTCAATAATGTATGCATGTGAAAAGGGCACAAAAGTAAAAATGACACCATTTCTGCCCTTAAAGTTACATAGTCTAGTTAGTGAGGGAACAGTTACCCTCACTAAGTAGATCCCTGTGTTGTTAGGAGCACAGGGGAAGAATGTCTTAACCAACCCAGGATTCAGGAGAGATTTCTCAGATACAACACCTAAGCTAGAGCTCGAGAGACCATCAGAAGTCACCTGATGGAATGTAATATACAGCTTGATGACGGTCGTTAACAACACTGTATACTGTATATTTGAAAGTCGCTAAGGGGGTAGGTCTTAAAAATTCCCCTTGCAAGAAAAGAAACTGGTAACCAGTTGAGGTGATCTATTTTAACTAAATGTATCATGGTGATCTTTTCCCAGTCTATCCATGTGTCACATCACTACGTTGGACACCTTGAAGTTGTGCCATGTTAAATGGGTCAATGATAGCTCACTAAAACTGGACAAAAGTAGTATGGGGGTAAAATCACCTGATGGCAAAGGGTGTCACTGGCAGAAAAAGGAGCAAGTGAGAGAAGGCCTGGAAATACAGCATCGCCTGCATGGGAGGCTGTGAGTGGAAGTTTGGCTGGTGTACAGGAGATGGGTCAGGGAAGGGGTCGAATATGGATTAATGGGGTGAGTGATGGCTGTTTTATAAAGGGCCTTCAATGCGAAGCCAGGCCATGTTCTAAAAGCCATATGAAGTGACTGAAGGATTTTATAGCGGAATCGTAGAATCAGAATGTCGTCTTTTTTTTTTTTTTAATTTTTATTTTATTTACTTGACAGAGATCACAAGTAGGCAGAAAGGCAGGCAGAGAGAGAGGACGGGAAGCAGGCTCCCTGCTGAGCAGAGAGCCCGATGCAAGTCTTGATCCCAGGACCCTGGGATCATGAACTGAGCAGGAGGCAGAGGCTTTAACCCACTGAGCCACCCAGACGCCCCCAGAATGTTGTCTTTTAGAAAGACTTTCTTGCGGCGCACTTTCAAAGTTGATTCCAGAACGGAGTCTAGAGAGACCTAGTGCTGTAACAGGGAGAGCTGTGGCAAGCCAGGACTTGGTGGAGGGGTGAAGGGTTGGAAGAACACAGGGCTTGTTGAGTGGTGGAACGTGGGAGGGATGTGGGCAGATGTCAGAGGGAGGGAGAGGGAAAAGATCAGGTGACCCGCAGCTTCCAGACTTGAGCAGCTGGGTAGGTGGAGGCCATTCATGGAGAGGGAGGGGTCGCAGACTTAGAGGCCCCAACAGAGAATTTGGCTTTGGAGCTATGTTGGGTTTAAGGAACCTATCTATTGGATATCTCTAAGGAAATATTCAAGAAACAGCTGAAGATGGGGAATAGAGTTCTGGAGATGGGCTTGTCTGAAAGATATCTGAAGAGGGTTAGATGGGCGAAAGGAGCCAGGTGCAAGGGGCTTAATGAATCTCTTGTGTATCTGAACTTCAAACACTTCTGGTAGTGGCTGGCACCTTTGTCATGTGCTTACTATCTCTCTCTCTGAGGCCCGGCTGCTGCGGATGATAAGGGATCTCCAAGGGGAACAAGTGACAGCAATTACCCTTTCCATACCTCCTTAGAATTATTTACTTTACCAAGAAAACTTTTAAAGCTTAGCAGGCAAGAAAGAAATCATGATGCCTAATTTGGACTCAATGTCTTAAGTAGATAATAACATCAATAAAATCATATTAGTATAATTAGTCTTAATTTTATATGAAATATTACTCTGGGCATTCCTACAATTGCTCTTTACAGTCTGTAAGGATTAGATACAGGTAGTAAGTAAAGATCCTGATCTGGATAGAGGGAGATATGCACAACTAGGGTTAGCAGGCCAAATATAGACATGTAAATGAAACATTGTTTCTCTTCCAATCTGGTATTCCTAACAGTAATAACTTTCACATACCCAAGCTCAGTACTTTCTAACTGATTTAAATAGACTAATTCACTTGATGTTCAGGAAAACCCTATAAAATAGAGACTGTTATTATTCTATGCCCATTTTACAGATACAGAAAATGAGGTGTCCGATAGATCAGTCCTTTGCTCAAGGTTGCACAAATCCTGGGTTCAGGATTTTAACTAGGGATTGTGACTCTAGAGTCTGTGTTAGTAACATAGCTTTATGCTTTATCTAATAGGTAAGACAATATTTAAATGAATTTAAAATGCAGTTCCTAGTCTTACAAGCTATAAAGGATACTGTGCATTTTGTCAATTACACATGCACAATTAGAGCATGTATCTCGGCAGGGCTGGGGATAGCCATAGGCGCTCTTGCAGATTAATGATCAAAGAAGAGGAGTTGATGGCCCAGAGAAGGATGAAACTGTCATTCACCCTCAGGATATGCCCTGAATCAAGGCAGCCATTGATACTGTGCACTGAAATGTGGCAGCCATAGAAGGGTCATTAGATCCTTCCTTTGTATTTAAAAGCATGCAGATATGTCCAGTTTGTGGCATGTAACAGAATCTGTGCTCATAATGACTCTCTCAGAGGTCTGGAGTTTACCTGGTTTACCTCCTCCCCACTCCTAATACACATGGGGCTGCTCCTTTCTTCTCTTCCCTAGTAATTCAGAGACCCCTTGGGATGCTTACAGGCATCCTGCGGCAGGCACGGAGCAGGTAGGCATCCACACAAATGGTATCTTGAGTGGTACAGACAGGATCCACACCCTCCTGGGCCCTCTTGTTGGGGGCAGCGTGACCCACCAGGACCAGCCCTGGGTTCAGGTGCGCCAAGGGTCTCACTTGCCCAAAGGGTGGGCCTTTGCTGCACAGAGTTAGACCCAGCAAAGGTCTTGAGCACATACACAGTGCCTCCGGGAGGTTTCTCTCTGAGTCCACTCATCAATCAGTCATCATCCTTTATTGAACAGTTGCTGGGACAGGTTCCAAGCACCCAGCTTACCAGTATCTCCTCTAGCCTCCACCTTGGGTATTTACCAAATGGGTTCTGGCGCGTGTGGTAGGGATAGCCTCAGCCATCCCTATGACCCACATACTGAAACTCTCCAGAAAATCTCTCACATTTCTTGGCTTTCGTTCCGGAGATTCAAACATTGAGGGAAAGGGTCCCCATCAGCTGAGAGTGTTACCAGCAGCATATTGTTTTAGCCAGCCTACGCACCTGGACTCCAGACTCCCTTGTGAATGTACAGTATCCTTGTCATTCTCTTGGGCGTATTTCCTGGAAATTGAGTGAAGTTTCAGCTCTGAGGTCCTCTTTGTATGGGCCTGTACCCAGGCCCTGGCAAGGCTCTGACAATGTGTTTCACAGTCAGATTTTTTTTTTTTTGGTAAAATTTATAAAACTTATTTCTATGAATTTTTTGTCCTCATTAAAAAATATTCCATTTTGGCGCTTCTTTTGTATAATTTTGCCTACAAAGGATGTTCCAAGTTATCAAAGCTGTAAGCTCCACAGAGCTGAGGTTGACCGCCGTACAAGGATCATTCCAGTTTGTAGCCCCTGTGCATTTTATTAGCTTAAAGGAGTTTTGGGGGGTGCGTTGTCTTTCCAGTTCTAAATGTGTGGATGGCAGCACAGTGAAATCAGAGAAATGGAGACTTCCTTCCCTAGAATGGAGTGAACATGAGCTCTTGGATTAGAGAAGTTACCCGGCCACCGTGGGCTTTAAGGGTGGGAACGAAAGAACAGACTAGAACACAGGCCATGGTAACCATTCTGCTGAGAGAAGCAGGTGATGAGGTTTTAGGGCCAAGTGGGTCCTTTTAGAGTTTGGAGCTGAGTTTTACATCTTTGTCTCTCACAAGGACTCCAGTGAGAAGGGAGAAAGGCTTTTGTGCCTTTACCGGCGAATTCTCTTCTCCCAAAGCAGTCACGTGACCTGAGGTCGGTCCACTTCTCTTATCAGTAAAGAAGGGGTGAGCCTCCTTTTCATCATGATTTTCTGTTTATGTCACATCAGAACCACAAAAGAATCAAAGCATGATTTCATACAGTTCTGCCTGGCCTTAGAAATCCTGACAGGTTAAAAATCCCAAAGTAAAAATGCCCCCCTGCACACCTGCTATCGCTTATTAACAGCAGCGCTCCTTCCGACAGGAAGCTCTCCTGAGCAGCCTGTAAAATCCAGTATGATCCCTAAACATGGGATTTGCCCAGGACTTGTCAGTGGAACCCATTGAGAGGTGATAAACCGAAATGAATTGTCTCATTCCTCAGCAGGTTCTGGGAGGTATTATCTGCCCGATGAGAGCCCTGTGATTTCGAGAGAAGCTGAATTTCTTATTAAGATAATTTATACCCAAAGGGATCGTAAGTGAGAAAATTGAAGCATACATAAAGGCATAGAGCCTCGTTTGGAATGTGGATGAAGGCAGCATCGGGCCCCCTAGCAGTGGGATCTTTAAGCACTCTTCCTTCAGCTTGACAGCGCTGGCTTGCTTACCCTCATTCTTCAGACCTCTCACTTGTCTGCGTGTTCTCAGTGACCCTGGGTCGTCTGAACGACTTGAACTTCCTAGTTCTGGTTTTGCTAACTAGGCGGTCTGGTGGCTTTGTGGAGATCACTGACTGCCAGCTGCTTCATGTGTTATTCAAAGACAGGAACAATCTCAACTTACCCTCAGACGGTCCATCCAGGAAAGCGAGGGTTCAGTGACTTCACAAAATTGTGTATGTGGGGGCGCCTGGGTGCCTCAGTGGGTTAAAGCCTCTGCCTTCAGCTCAGGTCATGATCCCAGGGTCCTGGGATCGAGCCCCACATCGGGCTCTCTGCTCATCAGGGAGCCTGCTTGCTCCTCTCTCTGCCTGCCTCTCTGCCTACTTGTGATCTCTGTCTGTCAAATAAACAAACAAAATCTTTTAAAAAAAATTGTGTATGTGCAGCCTGTCTGGCTAGGAGTGAAACGAAGGGAATACTGTAGTGTTCTAATATTCTTTCTACAAAACACCTCGGGGTTTTGTATCAAACAATTGAGCAGAATACATTGAGCACTTCCTAAGTCTTCCTGAGTTTACAAAACAACAGTCGCTCCCTTTTTTTTTTTTTTAAGATTTTATTTATTCAGTTGTCAGTGAGGGAGAGAGAGAAAGAGCACAAACTGGGGGAGCAGCAGGGAGAGGGAGAAGCAGGCTGCCTGCTGAGCAGGGAGCCAGAATCGGGGCTCCATCCCAGGACCCGGGGATCATGACCTGAGCCGAAGGCAGAGGCTTAACGGCTCAGCCACCCAGGCATCCCAGTGGCTCCCACTGTGTCTGGAAACTATAACGGTTCACCTGCCACTTGGTTTTGTTCCATAATTTCTGAGGACAGTCTTCTTCACATCACTGGAGCTTCTTGGTAAGGACTCTGGACAGATCCCTCTGTCTGGTGTTGAGGCCAGGCTCATATTCACCCTCAGGACCCTGAGAGGACTGTATCACCAGAGAGGAATGCCGTCTCGTGTTCGCTTGGAGAAAGATTACATGTTCAAGACCGCACGAGACGTTTTTCTAGTTTTCAGGAGGGCATCCTGTCAGAAAAGCTGCTCTTGTAAATCTTTCATAACGCAGACTCCTTGCGTGAAATGAATAACTAGAATCTCTATGGCCCCCATTTATGTCTCTACCCTTGTTTTCCTCTTTTTTTTTCTATACTCAAGTTTCTATTTTATTTGAGATTTATTATATTTATTTATTTATTTATTTATTTAGTGGCATCTTGTATGTCTTTATAATCCATGTTCAAATCTTTTTAAAATCATGGAGCACAAATAATGCACAAAGGAACAAATAATTGTAACAGAGATGGAGTCAAGAAGATTTCAGGAAAACCTCAGTGAACTTCTGCAAGTGCACAGTCCCGTTCGTCATGGTCCATCCGTACAGGTCCCTGCGATTTCCAGACTGCTCAAGAAAAGCAAATACATTTAAAGGTAGAAGTTGTAAAATCCCGAAGTGTTCATTCTTGAGAGCAAATTACCCCCTTCCTTCTTGTTGCACTCCTCCCACATACACAGGTTGTGTATACATGCCTGTCTTGCCCACGCTACCCTGGAATGACCCCGCTATCCACTTACCACTCACCTAAAAAAAAAAAAAAAAAAAAAAAAGGCAGAACTGTATCGGCCGGCTCTCTTAAAAACCATCTGATCCCTAGTTTTATGTGGTCCCTTAGTGCTGCATAATCACCTGCATTAGTGTCCTAGGGCTGCTGTCACAAAATACCACAAACCGATTGCCTTAAAGTCACAGCAATTTATTACCTCACAGTTCTGGAGATTAGAAAGCCAAAATCAAGGTATTAGCAGGACTGTGCTACCTCTGAAACCAGTAGGGAAATCCTTCTTCATCTCTTCTATAGCTTCTGGTAGTTGCAATCTGCCGGCAATTTTTGGCCTTCCTTGGCTTGTAGAAGCATCATTCCAATCCTCCGTCTTCACATGGCACTTTATGTCTCTCTGTCTTCCCATGGCTGTCTTCTTATGAGGACAACAGGCATCCTGGATTAGGGACTCCATTCCAGTATGACCCCCTCTTAACAAGTTACATCTTCAGTGACCCTGTTTCCTGATAAGGTCGGATTCTGAGGTACTGGGGACTTCAGCATCGCCTTTGAGTGGGGGGACATAATTCAATCCATTACACTGTCCTTTGACTCGTCCGCATTTACTCTCCTTGCTCTAGCTCCTCAAGACCTCAGTCTCCCTTCACCTTCCACTGCCCTGAGATGAGAAAGCCATTCTGTTTTGCTTGTGCCATTTCCAGACTCTTCCATTGTGACTTATCAGCTCTTCTCTCACAGGAAGAAATCCCTACAAGTCTTTCTGAAACCCCTCTTCTTGTCTCCACCATCCACTACCCCCTCTCTCTCCTGTCTCCTCTCTTTCCTTCATCATAGTTTCATTTGGTCAACCAGTAAGCATCTCTCCACACTACTAAAAATCTTCTTTTGATCTGACTTCCCATACAATTATCACCCCAGCTCCCTCTTTCTTGTTGCTAAGTTATCTTTCTCCATCTTTCCCCCTCCATTCACCCCTCAATCCATAATAATCCATATTTCACCATATCTGTTCAGATAGCTCTCAGGAGGATTGCCAGTGGTCTCCCACTGGCCATGATCATCTTCATCTTCTTCACCATCCCTGCAGTGTTCAGGTATGATCACCACTCTTTCTTGAGTGATGTCTCTTCTTCGATTTCCATTATATTGTATCCTAAAGATTCTCACTAGACCTCTTGTCTTCAACCCAAGCCAAATAAATCCTTACTTTCTTGGAGATGTTGTGGTACCACAGTTCTTCAAGGATGGTCTGCAGACTCCTACAGGTTCCCATGAGGTCAAAACCATTTCCATAAGACTAAAACACTCTTTTCCTTTTCAGCTGTGTTGACATTTCGCATGGTGCAGAAACAATGGTGGTTAAAACTGCTGGTACTTGTGTACAAATCAGTGCAGAGGCTGCAAACTATACCAGTTTTACTGGTATTCCTCACAGCCACAAGCTCACAGTTAAAAAAAAAAAAAAAAGAGAGAGAGAGAGAGAAAGAAAGAAAAATACTGATTTTACCTAAAAATGGCCTGAGGAATCCATAAAATTTATTAATTTTATTAACTTTATATCCTTGAACATATGCCTTTTTAATAATCCAAATAATGAAATGGGAAGAACACATAAAGTACACTTCTGCAGCACCCCAAAATACAATATTTGACTTGAGGAAACATTGGAGGCTATTCTAAGATGAACTAGACATTTACTTTTCTCACGGAACACAATTTTTACTTGAAAGAACAACCAACAATCAAACTGTAGTTAAGCAGACTTAGATATTTGGCAGACATTATCCCAAAAATGAATGAATGAGCATGTTACGCCAAGGAAAATAACTGGCATTGTTTGTCACCAATGATTAGGAAAGAGGAACGCCTGGGTGGCTCAGTCAGTTTGGTCCTGGGTTGGAGTCCTGCATCTAGCTCCTTGATCGGCAGGGAGTCTGCTTCTCCCTCTCCCTCTGCCACTCCCCCTGCTTGTGCTTGTGCTCTCGCTCTCTCTCTCTCTGACAAATAAGTAAATAAAATCTTTAAAAAAGAGGAAGAAGAAGAAAAGAACTTTCAAGCTAAAAGTAGAATTTTGAAAAACCCATATTTACCAACGCGAAGCTGACAACTTTCCAATTTCTGAAGACTTTTTATTAATATAGGTGGTAATATATCGTGCCAAATAAATAAAGGTGCAAAATAGATACATAGATCTTAATATAATCAAATGATAATGTTACTTGATTATAATCAAGATTACACATTTATAATCAAGATTATACATTAAATCAGATTTAACATTGTAGTATACTTTAAGACACTGCCACTTGTCGGGTTTTGATGAAGTATCAAGAAAGGCTATTCACAAGGAATTTCAAAGAATATTTGAAACGCTATTAAGTTACTCCTCCCTTTTCCAACCATGTGTTTGGGTGAGGTCAGCTTTGGGTCACACCCCTCAGACAAAACAGCATAGTGTAACAGATTAAACATAGAGAAAAATGGGAGATTTCAGGTCTCTTCTATTAAATCTGAAATTAAAGAGATTTGCAGAAATGTTAAAAAAAAAAAGCGCCGATCTCACTAAATTCTCTTGTTTTGGAAAATAGTTATTTTTCCTAAAAATGTTATTTTAACATAGAATGGGCTTATTATTGTTACTTTTAAATATATTTGTAAATGCATATTTTTAAAAGTCTCTGGTACAGTGAACACTGGTAGGTGAAACCCACATTAACAAAAGTTCTTTAGGATTCCGCATAATTTGTAAGTGTATAGTGAGGTCCAGAGACCAGAATTTGAGATCACTGCTGTGGAACTTTATTCAAACCAATGGTTACAGAGGGAACTACCGTTGAGGACATGAGGAATTTATTGGGTTTGTGGAGTACCAGACTGGAGGAAAGTGGCAGCCAGGGGACAACAAAGTACCACTGTGTGTCTCGGCAGGGGACCGAGGTGGGGGGTGGCGACCTGAGCATGAAAAGCATAGATTGGCTCTCCTGCCAGTTGAGAGACAGACACCTGTCTCTGGCTCTGTTCAGGACACCATGTTGCCTAAGGGTAGTTTGTGATGTTGCACCTGCCTGTAACGAATTTTGTCTCGTACTCTGTTGCCTCTGCCAATGAAATGTTTATCATGTCACTAATGGAAGAAAATAGAGTTGGCTGGTGAATCCCCACTTCTTGGCCAGCTGTCACCCCCTGCCAATACCAGTTCTCAAAAGAATTCTGCAGGGACACCTGGGTGGCTCAGTGGGTTAAAGCTTCTGCCTTCGGCTCAGGTCATGATCTCAGGGTCCTGGGATGGAGCCCTGCATTGGACTCTCTGCTCAGCAGGGAACCTGCTTGCTCCTCTCTCTCTGCCTGCTTCTCTGCCTACTTGTGATCTCCGTCTGTCAAATAAATAAATAAAATCTTAAAAAAAAAAAAAAAGAATTCTGCAGGAAGGACAAGCCAAGTAAATGTTAGTTGGTGGGGACAAAGATGACCATCACCATAGAGCTTGTGAAAACCCTGGCCCCTGAGCTCTGGGCCACACCCCAGGTTTGGTGAAAGACCTATTTTGATTATCAACCTAAGCCCAAAACAAGGGGTATCAAAGAGGTTCCTGTCACTTGCCAACTCTAGCTTGAGGCAGTAGCTGCCTGGGGCCCTCTTCTGAGGATCAGTGGAGAAAACAGTCGCACTCGGTAATTGACATCTGCCAAAGCCTCCCACATTGTCAGCCCTCCCCTACGCCCAAAGCCAGGACTCCTTGATTTTTTTCCCCCCTAATCCAAGCTCTTGAGGCCAAACAGCTCTGAATAGCTGAGATGTGAGGCATAAAGAAGAAATACAAAATGCAAACAAGGGATTAGAGGCAGAGGAAAAGAACACTTCCCCTCCAAGGCTGGCCTCCGCGCACACACTCAGGCCCCGGGGAAGGGATGGGGACGTGAAACCGGCAGTAGAGTAATATAGAGCTTCGAAGACCCAAGAATTTTGTCCTAGGAAATATGACTATTTCTCTATAGAAATAAGAGCTTTTAATCTCTTAATGCTCTTCATTCCTGAAAACTCCCCGGATTAATTAAACCATCAACTGTGGTATGACCAGCTGAGGGTACGGTCAATGTGAGGAACCAGAAAACATTGTATTCACCAGGACTCCTATTCAGGAAAACACAGTATTGTTGGGACATCATTCCTTAGTGAGCTCTTTTGGAGTGGTGGTGGAGTTGGCTGATCCAGGCCCACGAGCTGGCTGATCCCACGGCTTGAGAGATGAAGGAAAAACTGTAGAAGGAATAGACAAGGAAAGATTCTTGTTTTGTTCTTTTTTTTTTTTTAAGATTTTATTTATTTACTCGACAGAGATCACAAGTAGGCAGAGAAGCACCAGAGAGAGAGAGAGGAGGAAGCAGGCTCCCTGCCGAGCAGAGAGCCCGATGCGGGGCTCGATCCCAAGACCCTGGGATCATGACCTGAGCCGAAGACAGAGGCTGTAACCCACTGAGCCACCCAGGCGCCCTCTTGTTTTGTTCTTGAGAGGGAAAGGGGAATAAGAATAAGAAAAGGGGAGAAAGAACCCCTCACATCTCCATGAATGTCATAAACCTTAAAAAATAAATAAATAAAAAATAAAACTTGCTCTGAATGTATCATTGGTGGTTCTGGACTGGATAGATAGTTTATAAAGAGAAAGAAACAGAAGTCAAAACTGGGAAGAACTCAGGCATGGCCTGAGGAAATCTCAAAAATGGGCCAAGAATTTAGAAGGGTCACAGGTTGTGGACTTTAAGGTCTAAGACATGTTCATATGTGTGCCCAGCAGACCAGGAGGTCTTCTCTAACATCTGGGTTCTTCCTCCTCTGCAACCCCAGAGGTCAGTGATGTCACAGCCCCCCATCGCATTGCTGATTCTGCTGGATGTGGTCACACATGAGCCTTGGGTCAGTTTCTTGGTGCCCGTCTCTGACTCCTACTACAGCACCTCCCTCTTTGTCTCAGTCTGGCAGTGTAATTCTGTATACAGTGGAAAGTATCTCTGTGTTCAGGGTCACAAGGACTTTGGCCTGGTGGAGGCTCTGCCACTAACTGCCTGTGTGACCATGGTGGGTCCTTTTCTCCTCAGACTTCAGGATCCTGATTGGTAAAACGATAGAGGTGAGGAAGGAAAGGGTTAACTATCGCTTAGGTCCCTTACAAATCAAAATTCAGTAAATCTTGCCACTCCTTGGTACATTGTTGTTCCCACTTATACTCACACTTAAAACATACCTTTTGTTCGTTCATTGTAGAAATAAAAGAATCAGGGTTTGTTGGTTTGTTAGTTTAAATAAAAGTTATTTACTTAGTAGCAGTTTCTCCACTGAGAACATATAGTAATTTAACATGCACTGGTTTTGTTACTTAGAACAAGAACTTTTTTAAAGCTAAGAAGAACCAGACAGATGGTATTTATATGTATACAAATATGTGTGCGTGTGTGTGTGTGTGTGTGTATTTCTCTACTTTTCCTTCCCCAGCCTTATGGGCATTCTCTTATTTGTGACTGTGTCTGCCTCTCCCAATAAGATGTTAGACCGTTGAGGGTTGCAACATAATGATACTCATCTCTGTGTCCTCCTAAAGCCTACAGACCATGCCTTATATAAAGTGAGCATTTAACAGAGATTTGTTTAGCTGCACTGAAATTGTACCAAGTCAAAATTTTTAAATGATTGCTTTGTACTGTGATAGGTTTGGTTATGCTGTGGGAATAACATAATCTCCAAATCGCAGGGGTTCAATGCAATAGAGGTTTGTTGGTTGGTGGGTTGGTTTTCGGGTTTTGGTTTGTTGTTGTTGTTGTTGTTATTGTTTTTCCTTGCCAAGGCAAACTCAACCATAGGATGGGTGGGAGGAGGGAGAAAAATATTTCTGTTCCACACAGCCACTCAGGGACCCAGGCTGTGGAGAATCCTGCTTCCAAATGGTATGCCATCTGGAATACATGGCATCTTCAGAGAAAGAGATAAAAAAAAATTTTTAGGGGCTTTTTCTTGCCTTCTGCACACATTTCATGAACCAGGACTAATCACATGGCACCAGCTAACTGGTGACACCAAGACTGATAATCGCTAATAACATCTATCACATACTTTACTTGATAGCTCTAGTATTTTGGCAATATGGACTTCTTTGAGAATCTTATACCAACAATGATCCCTCTCCCCAGAAAAAAAGATACATATACACGGAAACTTACTCAACACTTTGCATGATTTTCAGGTTTTTTATGCATTTCAAGCCCCATTGACTGCTCCTGTGCGGATCTCAGGACCCAGATTATAAATCCTTCCACTGAATCCACAAGCACATTAACACCTGGTAACAGATCAACAGATGAAAGAAAAAAAAAAAAAGACATTACTAAGATGAAATCAGAGAGGGAGACAAATCATAAGAGACTCTTAACTCTAGGAAACACACTGAGTGCAGCTGGAGGGGAGGTGGGGTGGGAGGATGGGGTAATCGGGTGAGGGGCATTAAGGAGGGCATGTGGTGTAATGAGCCCTCGGTGTTACATGTAACTGATGAATCACTGAACTCTACATCCGAAACTAATAATACACTAATTAAAAAAATACATTACTAGTGTTCTGTTTTATTTGACAAAAGCCTATTTATTTACTTAATTATTTGTGTTGGATCAGGCATCATGCAAGATACATGGCTGATGGATTTTCCTCTGTTTGTTTTGTTTTTACCAGGAAAAATTTGAGGGCCTGTTTCGGACTTACGATGAATGCGTGACGTTCCAGCTGTTTAAGAGTTTCAGACGTGTCCGAATAAACTTCAGCAATCCCAAATCTGCAGCCCGAGCCAGGATAGAGCTTCATGAAACCCAGTTCAGAGGGAAAAAATTAAAACTCTACTTTGCACAGGTAAGGTCATTCTTGCTCTACGTTATCTTCTGCTTTTTAAAAATGTAAATGGAGCCCTTTCTACTTTCAGGCTGGTTTATAGTCTGTAATTAGCTCATGGAGAAATAAACCTGCACCGTGGATCCCCAGGCGGGTACATCACAGAGGTTCAGAAAGCAGGCTGGAAGGGCTGACAGCCTGGGCTCTCACTGGGCAAGACACATAGTCTCAGTGGGCCTCAGTTTCCTCACCTGGGAAAGGAGGGGGGTGATACACACCTCTGACTGTTGCTGGGAGGATTAAATAAACTACTGTGTGTTCAAATATCTGGCATCTGGTAAATATACAGTAAACACCAGCTGGTGGTCATAGTAAGAACGGCCTATTCACAACTACTCCGAAACTTCCTAGCAGGGTTATGGTTAAAATTTCAGTTATATCCTAGTTTTAGTGACTCCTGTTCGTGAGAAAACATGACAAACATGGAAATCAATTTTGTGTTTATTTCATCCAGAAATAAATATTGGCTATTCCCAAAGGGCATGGGCAATTCTTGGCAATTCTCACAAAGTCCACAGCAATAGAAAATCAATGCCCTAGGGGAACCTGGGGGGCTCAGTTGGTTAAGCATCTGCCTTCCGCTCAGGTCATGATCCCGGGGTTCTGGGATCGAGTCCCACATCAGGCTCCCTGCTTGTTTTTGTGCTCTCTCTCTCTCTCTCTGACAAATAAATAAATAAATAAAATATTTTAAAAAAGAAAAGAAAGAAAAGAAAAAAGTTCCATCAGTGTCTTCCCTTCGTCAGATATCTTGATCCGTCCCTTATTGGTCAATAAACATTGTTCCCATCTTCGAACTCTACAAAAATGACACAATGAAAAAACATTGACTTTGCTTCTTTTTAAGGCCAAATAGTATTCCATTGTATGTAGATGCAACGTTTTCTTCACCCATTCATCTGTCGATGGACATTTATGTCATTGCCACATCTTGGCTATTATGAATAGTGCTGTAATGACCATGAGAGTTAATATTTCTTCAGGAGCCTGATTTCAATTCTTTGGGGTACATATCCAGAGGTGGAATTGCTCAGATGGTGGTTCTATCTTTTAGTTTTTGGAGGAACCTCCATATTGTTTTCTATAGTGGCTGCATCATTTGCATTCCCCCCAACAGTATGCAAGGGTTTCAGTTTTTCCACATCCTTGCCAACACTTGTTGTCTTTTATCTATTTATTGGATTTTGATAGTACCCATCCTGACGGGTGTGAGGTTATATCTCACTGTGGTTTTGACTTGCATTTCCCTGATGCTTAGTGACCTAAATATTTTTTTATATGCCTGTTGGCCCTTTATGTATCTTCTTTGAAGAAATGTTTGAGACCTTAGATCACATTTTAACTGAGTTGTTAGGTTTAATTTGGGGTTTTTTGTTGTTGTTTTGAGGGATTTTTTTTTCTTGCTTTTGAATCATAGAAGTTCCTTAACTCTTTATCCTGTATATGGATAAGGAGATTAACCTCTCCTCCATATGGTTTGTAAATATTTTCTCTCATTCGTGGATTGCCTTTTCACCTTGTTGATATTTCTTTGGCTGTGCAGAAGACTTAGTTTGACATAGTCTCGCTTGTTTCGTTTTCTTTGTGTTGCCTGTGCTTGTGGTGTCGTATCTATGAAAACATTGTCAAGGCCAATGTCTTGAAGCTCTCCACTCTATTTTCTTCTAGGATTTTTGCAGTTTCGGGTCTTATGTTTTGAGTCTTTAGTCCATTTTGAGTTAATTTTTGTATATGGGATAAGATAAGGTTTCCATTTCATTCTTTTATATGTGCATATCGTTTTCCCAACACCATTTGTTGAAGAGACTGTCCTTTCCTCATTGTGTACTGTTAGCACCCTTGTTGAAGGTCAGTTGACCCTATATTTTGGATTCATTTCTGAACTCTCTGTTCTACACGTCCATTGGTCTGTATGTGTGTCTTAATGCCAATACCATACTATTTTGCTTACTGTAGCTTTATAATATATTTTAAAATCAGGAGGTGTGATCTTGCTCTTTCTCAAGATTCATTTGGCTATTTGTGGTCTTTTGTGGTTCTATATGAATTTTAGAATTTTTTTTTTTACTATTTCTTTAAAAAAAAAAGCCATTGGGATTTTGGTAAGAGTTGCTTTAAATCTGAAGATTGCTTTGGACAGTATGGACATTCTGCAACATGGATGAACCTCGAGGACATGATGCTAAGTGAAATAAGCCAGTCACACAAAGACGTATATTGCATGATTCCACTTATATAAGGGATCTAAAATCATACAATTCACTAGAACCAATGAGTAGAATGGTGGTTGCCAGGGACTAGGAAGAGGGGGGAAAGGATGAGTTACTAATTAACAGATATAAAATTTCAGATAAAGAAGATGAATATGCTTTAGAGATCTACTGTACAAAACTGTACCTAGAGTCAACAATAATATACTGTAGATTTAATTTGTCAGGAGAGTAGATCTCCCGGAGTCCCTGGGTGGCTCACTCAGTTAATCATCTGCCTTCGGCTTCGGTCTGCTCCTGGGGTCCTGGGATCGAGCCCCCTTCTCAGGGTGGAACCTGCTTCTCTCTGCCCCTCCTCCTGCTTGTGCTCTTTCTCAAATAAATAAATAAAATCTTCTTTTAAAAAAAGAGGGTGGATTTCCCGTTTAATGTTCTTATCACAATAAAGTAAAATAAAATGTAAAAAAGAACATAGACTTTGGCCTCAGACCCATGTTTGAATCCCATACTGCCAGAAACTGTGTTACTTGTAGAAACCTCAGTTTTTATCTACTGAATCCCCACTTGTTTCCTTAAAAAGTTAAAGAGAGAGTTACCATCTGACCCAGCAAGTACCCCCTCCGAGGTATACATCTAGAAGACTTGAAAACAGATCTCAAACAAATACCCGTACTCATATGTTCATGGTGGTACTATGCACACCAGCAGAAAGTTGGAAACAATTGGAATGTGTGTCAGTGGGCGGAGAGATAAACAGATGGTGGTCCGTCACTCACTGGGATGTTATGCAACCATCAGGAGGGATGCAGTACCGGGGTGTGCGAGGACGTGGATGAACCTGTAAATATGCAAAGGGAAACAAGCTAAACACAAAAAGGTCACATCATCTCATTCTGTTTCTGGGAAATGTGCAGAACAGGCAAATCCACAGAGACGGGAAATGGACTGGTGGTTGCCAGGGTCTGACTCGAGGCCAGAATGGTAGGACCTGTTTCACGGGCACAGGGTTTGCTTCAGGGCGATACAGATGCTTTGTCTCTAGGCCAAAGTGGGGATGGCACCCCGTGCCACTGATTGTTCACGTTAGAGTGCTTCATGTCTCATGACGGGAAGATCGCCTCCAAAGAATTAGAGAGAGAGAGAGGAAAGAAAGGGAGCAGGGAGTTTGGGGACCAGCGGCCTCAGCCTCAGGTGGGAACTTGTGTGCAATGCAGATTCCCGGGCCCTGCCCCAGCTCGGTCGAATCAGGCACTCCAGCCTTTCGGAAGTTGTCCAGGTAATCGCGATGTCCGCTAGGAGTCGAGATTCGCTGTTCTAAGGATCAGATGACCGAGCAAGTGGTGGATGGTAAGCAGAGATTGTTAGGGTAGCCTGATTCACTGGTTCCTTTGTCACGGGCTGAAAATGAGACTCTGCAGCTTCGGGTCCCTGCACGGAGCATCTGAGGCCCTGATGAATACTCTGTCTTCGTCTCTCCTCTGTTTGAAAGGTTCAGACTCCAGAGACAGACGGTGACAAGCTGCATTTGGCACCACCGCAACCCGCCAAGCAATTCCTCATCTCACCCCCAGCGTCTCCTCCTGTGGGCTGGCAGCCCATCAGTGATGCCACGCCAGTGCTCAACTACGACCTCCTCTACGCCGTGGCCAAACTAGGACCAGGTATGCTCTGGGGCCCCTTTGGAAAAAAGTATCGGCAACCTAGAAAACCCAGATGGGATTAACAACCGTGAGATCCGGGACTCATGGGAACAGGTGCATTTCTAATGGGATTATGGCGATGTGTGGACGGCCAAGAGGGCCGACCGGTCAGAGAGGAAGAACCAGCATTGGACTTTGTCCCTGTTTAACAGCAATTTGGGAACGTGGGCCGCAAGGTCTGTCTGTGCTATTTCCGCACTGCGATGCAGATACTTTAAGCTTGGAAAGAGCTACCTAATTCTTACGGGATTCCTCTCTATACCATAAGGAATTTTGGTACATTTGGTATAATCCAGTATATTCTGGTTTTCTCCGAATAGGCAAAATACGCTCTACCAGCTGGCACTAGGCTTCTGTGCTGTGCAACCTTCTTTTATTGCTGCCATAGGAAAGCCCAGGAACCTTCTGAAACAAGACAGTCTTCCTGCCAAGGTGAAGGTGCTTGGTCTCCAAGAAGCTGGTCACAGTAGCCTTTAACTTAAAAAAAAAAAAATCTTATGATCATTTCCTTCCAATGTTCGTATACATGGCTCAGATTCTCTCGTTTTCAAGGCTGAATAGTATTCCACTGGGCAAATATACCATCACACTTGATTCGTCCGCTTTCCCGAGTCGGACATTTAGACTGTTTCCAGTTTCTCACCATTCCAGTCAGAGCTACAGTTAACATCCTTGTACATATCTCCTAAGCACCGATCCAGAATTTCTTTACATGGGTTCCTAGAAGTGATACCGTCTTCACTTTCAGCAGACAGACACTGCCACCTCGCTTGGAAAATAATCCCAAGGATCATGATAGGTGAAATGAAATGGGGTCTCTTAGGTCAAGGGGTTTTTAAAAGGAGCTGGAAGACCCACTAAAGAGATGGGACTTAGGTACATCCTTACCCCATAGGACCATGAACTTTTTGAACTGGGCCCAACCACATATGATATTCCAAGAATTCAACGTGCAACTTTTTATACTAAGAGATTTTGCTTAGTGACAGCCTTAGCAAGCAGTCACATTCAGCCAAGATAGTCTGCCACCAACGCCCATCAAAATTCTTCGTAAACAACACATACAAGCATCGCCTTTTGTCTTTAAAAATGCTTGATTTTTGTTCCCTGGGGCGAGGGCACGCTTTGGTTGGCTGCCCCCATCTGTGTTCCCCAAACTGCAATTCTGAGACCCTAAAGAAATGCTCTTGGTTTTTATTGGCTCAGCCTCTTTTTTCGGTTGATGGTATATTTCCTGTATTACAGCAGAAGGGGAAATGGTGGGAAGTGCAACTGAGGGTTTAGGCACTGTGGGTCCGAGGGTAAATAACGCCCACCGTGTCTGCTACTAGCTGTTCTCCTGGCAGGAGAGGGGGCTTTAAAAATACAATCCCAATGTCCTGACCGCACCCTAAGAGATTCTGATTTAATTGATTTGGGTCAAGTTCAGGCATTAGTACTTTTTAAAAGTTCCCCTAAAACTCTCAAGAGCCACTGATAGCCAAGGGACAAAGAGCAGATAGACTTAGAATGAATTATTACCGGTATTTCTTAGTGTGCTCAGAAGATACATGGACCAGAATCGCCCACCAAGAAGCCTGCAGTTTTCATCATCACACGTGATGATTCTTGTACCCACAGAAATTTGAGGACCCTGCTGACTAGGGCGATCACGCCTGGGGTGACCACTTGTAGGATGACCAGTCCTGGGTGAACCACTGTTCTGGCTCACCCAGGACTGAAGGCTTCCTGGGAACGTTCAGTGCCAAACACAGGAAATTCCCAGGCAGACCAGGAAAGAAAGACACCCTATTGGGTCCTCAGATTAGGATGTGGCTGGTTTGAGTAATAAGCTCTCCCTGCAGAGACTAACTGGCTGTCCCATGTGGCCCAGAACTTAAATTCTAGTACTCCTGAGAGCAAGCAGCCTGGGGCTTCTTTATAACTGGCATCAAGGCACTCAGTGTCTCGGGGGCCTTTACACTGGCCGTGGGTTCCCCCCTCGGAGAGCTCTTGTGAGAAGCAGTAGGTCCCTGACTAAAAAGAGCTGAGGGGAGAGCAATGTGATAAGAAGAGAGGTATTCGCGACACGGGATTTCTCTGAGAGCCTTGTCCACGTACGGGAACCCAGAGCCAATGTACTCCCCGTGCAAAGAGCCGTGTCGGTGATAGGAGTAAACGTGACCTGTATAAAATAAGTTGGGTCTGTCCAAGTCAAGCCTTGTGAAAGCATTTCCCACAGTAACTCCGGACACTCCCAGAACTAGGAACGCGCAGCCCTAGATGGACCGGCTGGAGCCGAGGGACTCGGAGCTGCCAGCTTGCCTCTCATGCACAGATGCTGCTGAGAACACGTTTGAACGCCTCGTGCAGTTGTGCGAATGTCAGGAAGGGGAGCTTCAGGGGATCACTGAGGTCTTGGCTGGAGGACGCAGGAGTCACTGGCCAGCCTGCGTTTGACAGGAGGAGGACCCGAGAGGCCCAGACAGGGGAGGAGTCGCTGGCCAGTGACAGAGCCCGGGCGTCCAAGGCCATGCTCTTCCTCCTGCACTGTATATAAGGGAGGACCAGGCCAAGTCAGACTTCCTGACCGCCAGATCCCAGCTGGCCTCCGGTGCGCTCACTTGGAGCCGGGAATCCAGTAAATGCAAATCATTTGCTCCAAAATGGGGAAGAGAATTCATGGGTATTAATGTTCACAGAGCTTGATGCAAAGACAAAATGAGGGAGAGTCTCGGAGACCCTCACTGGCTAAGGGAGCGGAGTCCCAGGTCTGGAAGACACGGCCAGCGGTGGGTGCGACCTGCTGCTGATGGATGCAGAAGGAACGGATGGAGTAGGAGTCAGGCCTAGACGGGAGGCTTCCGGAGCCTGGCACGGGGAGGGAGGAAGGAGGAACGAAATGGTCTTCAAGAGGCAGAGAAAGCCAGGGGGTTCTTTTGAGAGCTGTGAATAACACTGACAGGATAAAAAAATGCATGCCCTTTTCCTTAGTGGTGCTGCTAACCTCTGAGTCTGGCTTTCCCTTACCCTGTGCAGTGAGCACCAGGAGAGCAATTATTAATATTCCCATTTTACAAATCAGAGAATGCTAAGCCGTAGAGACGTGAGCCACTTTGCCCAAAGGGAAACAGCTGGTTGGGGACAGAGACAAGTGTCAAACCTGGCTCTGCTGACTCCCCCACATGGCCAGGTGCCCTGGCCTTTGACTGAGGACGCTGGTGGCCTCGGTGGACGTGAGACCCCTGTTGCTGTGACGCTGGCAAAACATTCCTCCTAACCCTGAGTGGACAGCTATCCCTAACGCCACTGTGACTCTCAGAAAGCCAAACCCGGGGTGGCAGGTGTGCAAATGGAGGCCTGGGCACTGTGTGTGTATGGGTCTTCTGCTTTTGAAGGATGACTGATGCTGTGTCCGGGTGTGTTTTCTGGGATAGCGTTCCCTCCATTCTCTGCCAGCAACTCGAGGCTGCTCCTCTTTATTTAGTTCTCCATTTGTCCTCTTCCTGTGTCCTTGAAGTTTCTTTACCCCACACAGATGGACGATTTGCAGCCAACACTTGAGTTGAAAATATCACAGAGGCTATATTAGAAGCCTGGGTGTCTGTGGCTATTCCAGCAGCAACCGTGAAGGAACACAGCCACGCCCCGTGTCCTTCCCACCGCAGCTGGGCCCCCCCTGCCCACGCCGTACCAAGGCAGGCACGTGCTTCTTCAACCTCCTCGTGCCACTTTGCACAGATTCTCCCGCATTCCTCCTACAGTAATTCTCTATCGTTCAACTCACTGTCTTCTCCACTTCTTCTGTTCCCGGCACCTGGGAGCACCTTGCACAATAGGTGCTCAGCAAATATTGAATGAATGAACGAGTGACTAGATCAGAGCCCTCAGCCTGCCCAGGAATAATTTCTTCACCCGCAAATGGTTGCTTTCTTATGACTTTGTCCAGACTGAGTCAGGCAACACTAAATTAATGTTTTCTTCAAGGAGAGGTCTTTGAGCATTTCCATTTAGAAAAAAAAAAAAAAGATTTTGTGAGATTCATTTTTAATCTTTTGGCAGAAGCATTTCAGTAAGAAATTATAACTCATTCCGTGTTAAGGGATGGCTGCCTCAGTTCCGGGAACGTAGAAACACAGTAACATCAGAGCAGAGAAAGCAACTCAGAGGCATAGGGTTTGCTTCCGAGGAATGACTAACACTGCTAAATTGGGAGAGCTGAGTGACTGAGAAGAGATGTTGGAATCCAAAGATGCTGAGCTAAAGTAGGTCTGAAGAAAGAGCATCACAGAGCAGGGATCCAGGGCAAGATGGCGCTCGGGCTGCGTGAGGATCACCTCAGCAAACCAGCAGGCTCACGGGATCGTGAATGTGCCCAGCAGCCCTGAAAGGCAAGGGCGTGCCTAAGACCCTTTCATGGAGGACACTTTCATGGAGGCTCTGACGAGCAGGAGCAAAACAGGATTCCCCTTCTTTGGGAGAGGAACGGTGCTGACCCTCTTCCAGACAGGAACAGCTCATGCTCATGGAACATGTGGAGAGGCTTTTGAAATAAGCATGGAGAGTGCAATTACAGTGGAACCATGATCAAACCCAAGCCTGTGGGATTCCTTTGAAATCCTTCATAGGCTGTTATAACACCTCTTATGATACAAGGGCCCCATAACCCTGGAGAAGTGAGTCTGGTTCTATTTATTGCAGTGAGAGCAAGTGTATACTCGGGAAAATGTGAGAGGCATCCTTTCACTCATTCTTCATTGTATCCCCATGACTGTATGTTCTGTTTTTGATCCAAAGTAAGTAAAATAGACAAATTAGGGAAATATTTTAAATAGAGACAGCAGTTAAAACATATATAGGGCTGCTTGTGCTCTAGGCAGTATCCAACAGTTTGGACACCTTACTATATTATCTCCATTTATACTTGGAGCAACTCTATGAGACAGGAATTGCTGTTCTCCTCATAGATACGGCTGGGGCGTGTGAGGCACAGAGTGGTTAAGTAACTTGCCCAAGACTGCACAGCTGGTAAGTTAAAATAGGTTTCTCTGCCACCAGCAAGAAGCAGAAAGAATTGACGGAGCTAGCACCTTCGCCCTGGGGAGTGAAAAGTTTGAGAAACCAGAGAGGTCTCTTGAATCGTAAAACTAATTTGTCTAGAAGAAATTAAAAACTGTTGCAAAAGGAAATTTTTAAAATGCAAAACAATTTACACAATGTGTTCCTCCACCTTTCATTTCTGTGCCCATCACCACCCCAGCCCACCCCATAAAAAACAGCCATTGGGTCAGGCTTTAGGCTCGTTCAGTGCTTCTCTCTGCCGCCCTGTGGGACACAGGGATCAGAATTTGCCTTCTGCTCTGCTTAAAGGACCAATACCAGCTCTATAAAACAAAGGCTTCCTACATTGCCATCAGTCCTCTTGGTAAATTTAGAGAAGCCCATCATCTAACAATCATCAAGACAAAAGAAGATGGGCTTTGACCAAGTGGAGGACGAATCGAATATTTATTTTGGTTTATTCTACAGCTGCTACTCCTGAATCCAGAAAAAGTACCGGTGCTATCGTCTTTTCAGATATAAAGCAAAACGGGAAAAACAAAAACCCAGCCCAGCAAGACAGCTTATCTCTACCAATCAGCCAAAATGGAAACACAAAGATGTTACAATGTACTAAATGCGTGGTAAATCAGAGGTGGGATGTGAAATGCCAGCCTTTATTCTCTAGGCTCTCTAGGCTGGCTCTGGAAGGTCATGTTCATTGTCACTGAAAATGCCTGCAGGGAATGATATGAAAAGTCACCATCTATTCCTTTTTTTTCCCTCCTGCTATTTTTAGCTCTTGTTAGGGAGATCAATTTTAGTTAACTGCGGAGGAGGGCTTAAAATGGTGCCCAAGTTTCAAGTTGCGTACATCTGCTATATTTAGCCTTTTTTTTTTTTTTTTCAAATTCTCCTCCATCAAAACATGCCATAGTAAAGCAGTTTTGCTAGTTTGTTACCTAGCGCACAGCATTTCCTCTACATGGAAAATATATTTCATTAATTCATGTAACTTACAGAGAAGAAACAGTTTCTATTCCAGGCTTATTGAATCAAAGGTAGAGAAAATTCCATTTTTTAAATATAGATGAATATATTTGGGGCGCATGTGGTATGACTATTATATAAGCTTCAGTCCTTGTTCAACAACTGCTATTTTCTGATCACGGATATGAAAAGCAAACCAAACAGTCAGGCTCCAGCGCTCCCACTCACGCGGTCTCTTCCGTCCTTCCCCACCCGAAGCACGCAGATTTGTGATTCTGGACCACGTGCTCAGAATTTTCCATCTCCTTTCGAAGGATTTTCCCTGGAGGGGGCCTGGGCCTGGGTGGCTCAGTTGGTTAAATGTCCGACTCCTGATCTCAGCTTAGGTCTTAATCTCAGGGTCATGAGTTCAAGCCCCAGGTTGGGCTCGACCCTGGGCATGGTGCGTACCTAAAAACAAAAAGAAACAAAAACCTATGATTTAAGAATTTTCCCTGAGAAAAAAATGTCTGAAAAGCTTTTCTTCTCAGCATGCACTCCACAATTATTTTTAATCAGTGTTGAGTAGCAATATGGAAGACTTCTTTCTCTTCTTTCACATGGTATGTGTGTGGTAGAATAATAGGAAAGACACATGGCCAGGCCCCTAATATCAGAAAAGCTCAGACAGGATGGTCATTTCCAGAGAGGAGAACCTCACACCTCTCTGACCAAGCAGCTCTGTCTCTCCTTATGTTGCTGCTTTTCTGTCACCTGTGTGGATGAGCCCCATGTCACAGGCTTCAGAGAACCCATTTTCTCAGTCTCTGTTTATCTTCCCACCCCTCCTTCCTGCATGGCTTTCCCAAGTCTCCTTGGTCCATACCTTCCTTGGAGGGTTCCACTTCCTTGTCTCAGCTGTGAATTCGGGTCGTCCGTCAGTCGGTTGTCCCCATGAAGTACTTTAGGTCCTGAATGACTCAGGAGGGAATGAAGACCTATGGCCCCCCTCAGGCCATCTTACAGGGGGAACCCCCCAAAATAAACAAACTTTCCTTTATTAAAATAGAACACCTCTTCTAACAAAATGATAGAAGTATTCTCTTTTCCTTCACGCATCTCTCCCTCTCCTCCCCCCACACCAGTTTACCAAGGACCCTTTCTGTCTTCCTACTTTGATGTGGGTCGGGACCGAGGATGGGCGGTAAGAAGGAAGAACCCCCATCGCGTATGTGGAGAATAGTTTCCTGACATGAGCTCATGCCAGACCTGCTGAGGCAGAGAAGCCTGTGTGCCGCCCTAATGTCTTGCCTGCCCCATACCCTAATCTGCCATAATCCTAAATGGCAGAGGCAATATGGCGGTCACACTTTGGCCTCACCATACCTCAACCGGAGTCCTAGCTTCACTTGTCTGAGGTGACCACAGACCATTTTTTTTTAATGGTGATTTTTGACAATTCGCAAGGTCATCATGAAGATGGAATAATTAATATACGAGGTACCCAGCCCAGTGCCTGGCTCGTAGAAACTACCAAATCCACGGTGGGAGCAATGATCGTTCTGCTCTGAGCAGTATCGTTTGGCAGGACACCCGCTGAGAGATGTTTCCCATGCCAGTATATGAATTAAGGTATGGAAAGCCCTTGGAGTAGTGTCTACCAGCCGGCGAGAACGATATGCCTGTCCTTTGTGGTGGAGGCGCTGGTGATTTAACTGGACTTATTCTCTGAACGTTACATGGGCTTGGGGTGGTCTGTGCTTTGCTTTATAGTCCTTGCCTCCCAAGCTGAGAGGGCGTTCTTTGACAGAAGCAGCGGCTGCACCAAGGACAAGGGACAGAGTTGCATTCAGTGATTGGACCCCACCCTCAAAACCACCTACAGCACTTTTCTCTGAGGTCAATCAAAATGAGACGTGAGCTCATGGAACCACAAAGGTATGGGAGAGAAGAAATGTGCAAAGGACTTCTTTCTCTCTGGAATGTTTCTTCCTCCCTGGAATACCGGTTTTAATGGAGAATCCACTTTCCACTCTTATTTAGAAAGTTAGTTCTTTCTCGACTCCCAGGTTGAGCTTATGAATAGGCACTTGTGACTGTACATGCCACCAGTTTAAGCCCCTCTGCCCTGGGGTCTCTCCTCTTCTCTTTTGTAGCTGTCTATGAAGTTCCAACATGAAGAAATACTTCTCTTGCTTTACGGTGATGGCTAAAACTTGGGATGTGAGTTTGAATCCAGGCACCACCTTTTATTAGCTGTGTGACCTGGAGATGCTCTCTGAATCCCTCTGTGCCTCCTCAACAGTATAATCAGATTGTTGCCCTTAACAGACGAGATAACCCATATGAATCTATGTCCAACGCAGGACATGGCGAATGCTCAGTCTGCTACCTATTTTTGGTCACTTGATTTTTAAGCCATATCTTAGTCTTTGGTTAAAGTGTAAATGTGCCTATGTTAAGCTCTTAGCTCAGGGTTTCTCAGGGCAAAAGCTGTGATATTTTGGAACTGACAGTCCTACACACTGCAGTCCATTTAGCATCTTTGGGCATCACCTGCCAAATGCCAGTATCCACACGCAACCCAGTCCCTGTGAAAACCAAAAAATGAAAATTTAAAAAAAAAATCCTTATTGCATTTCCAGACACCACTGGGAGCTAAGCACCCTTGTTTGAGAACCACACTAATTGCGCTTCTGCGCCATTTATCAGGTGGATCTCGAATGGGAGAAAGACATAAAGGCAAAGAGTGCCTGGGAAGAGGTCAGAGGTGCCAGTGTCGGGTGGAGAAAAGAGAGGTGAGAGAGGGGAGCAGTCCAGAGAAGTATCACCACCACCACCCCTACTCCTTCCCCATACACACACACTTTCTTTCCTCCCTTTGAAATAATAGGGGAATAGAGCTTGCTGGTAGATAACTTAAAAATACTGTTAAATCATGTATGGGGGTGGTCGTACAGCTTTTGGAAACTTCCAGATGTTTTTCACCATAACGCCTCCTTTTCTTGGGAAGCACTTTAGGCCCCAAAGCAAACCAGCATCAGCCCTTCTAGACTGAGAGAGGCTTAAAAGACATGGTGACTTCAGACACCCTCCAGGGTCTGGGAGGAAGAAAGGAAGTGTAAGTCACCTCACTGCACCACTGCTTCCTGCCATCAGCTGTCCTACCGCCCCCCACCCCCAACTCCCTCCCAGCTCCACTGACCCCACCCCTGTCCCAGTCCTCTGAGAGTCCCCTCAGATCCAGGCACCTCTGTCTCTGCTGTTGACATGGGAGTGGTAGAGCGGGGCTGGCAGCCTTGCTCGCCCTCCCGACCCTGCCAAATTCAAGTCCTAAACCTAATACATGAAAGGAAAGGAAATCTAAGTGTGAATGCCTTTCAAGCACATTTCAGATTACATACACTCTTCCCTCAGCCCCTGTTTGCAATCCCATGAACAGGCAGCATGCTCAATAAAACTAACTCCTAGAAATTCTGCGGTTTTGTTCCGTAGATCAGGACGGATGCTCCCTCGTTCCTCTTGAAAATAGCACATTCACAATAAAGTACGGAGGAAAGGGATTTGTAGTGCCTTCTAACTGTGAGAAGCCAGAAATCACTTTAATATTGGAATTTCCCTTCCTCATCTTACTCGAATATAAAGGGCTCTTAATTTAAATCAAGTTCAGTGTGTGGCACACAGCCCAGCATGGTTCTGTGTTCAACGGTGCTGTTGGAAATGTGCTTCACTTGCGTCGATAAGCCATCATCCACTCTTAAAATTCAGTGCAGATTAATAACAGAGGCCTTCTTTTTCCCTACTGGGTTCAGAACTCACTGAGGGTTGGATAAGACGAAGACAGAGGAGATGAATCATGCCAGCTCTGTATCTGAGGCCGCGCCGAAGCCCAGAATGTGGCTGAGCCGAGCACCAGCAAGCGCTTCCCAAGGCTGAAATCCAGAGCCGAGCAGTGGGACTCCCCCTGCCTGCCTGCAGACTGCCCCCCAGGAACGGGGTCTCCTGCGCTGGCCTCAGCACATGGCGGAGAGCAGAACAGGCCCTTTGCAGGCAGGGATGGTCCAGAGAGCAAAGTGGATTGGGTGAGCTGAGCACCTCCGTTCTTTTCCCCTAAGCTGTCACTCTGCTTCCGCTGGAGAGGAGTAAGAAAGCGGCCACAGAGAGAGGTCCCAAGTGGTTTGCTCATGGAGCTTCATCCCTAAGGAAGGAAGGATGGAGACTGGTGTGGTATCCAGTCTACTATAGCAGGCGAGCAGAAAAAAGAGGATAAAGCACAAGCAATTCATTTCGACTCAACTGTAGTGGCTTAGCTTGCTTCTGAACAAAGAAAACTTGTGTGACCCGGGACTTATCAATTGCCACATAACAGACTATCCTGAATTGAAGGCCTTGGAACATCAACAATCTTTTTGTTTTGGTTTGGGTTTTTTTTGCTCACAAATCTATTTAGGGCTCAGGGGGACAGTTCATCTCTGCTCCATGCAGCATGGCTCGGGACTTTCAGGATGGTTTCCTCACATGGTTGGCACGTCAGTGTGCTGCTGGCTGAAAGCTCAGACAGGTTATAGGTGAAGGACTCTGGTTCCTCCTCGTGTGAGCCTCTTCGTGGGCTGCTTGCGCTTCCTTACAACATGGACGCAGGGTTCTAGGAATGCGCCTCCTGACAGAGCAAGGTAGAAGTGCGTGTGTTTTTGTGACTTAGCTCAGAATCCACACTGGTTACTTCTGCCACAGCGTGTTAGTCGAGGCAGTCGGAAAGGCCTGTCCAGATTTGAGGGGAGGGAACACAGTGGGAACAGTCCTCCATGAAGAACCGGCAGAGTTACCGAGGAGTGATGTTATGACCATCGCTGTGAAACACAGTCCGCTAAGACCCAGACTTGCCTATTGAGAATTCACCTTCAGTATGAGAGATAATAAAATTAGAGTCAGAAGGAAACATAGAAAATTTTCTTCCAGAGTCCCAAGCTATAGTAATAGATGTAAGTCAAATCATTTTATAATATATACCCCTTTCTTTTCATAATGGATTAGTGTTATCTTTTGAGAAGAGTCACTGTCAAGGAGACCATGCCTCGAATAACTACCAATTGGCCGAAAGAAAGAGATACAAGATGTTCCTCTTCAGCTGGAGAACAAATGTTCACTAAAATATAAGTTTTGTGCCTTATGGATGTATTAAAAGTATAAGTTAGGGGCGCCTGGGTGGCTCAGTGGGTTAAAGCCTCTGCCTTCAGCTCAGGTCATGATCTCAGGGTCCTGGGATCAAGCCCCTCATCGGGCTCTCTGCTCTGTGGGGAGCCTGCTTCACTTCCTCTCTCTCTGCCTGCCTCTCTGCCTACTTGTCATCTCTGTCTGTCAAATAAATAAATAAAATCTTTGAAAAAAAAAAGTATAAGTTAAACCCAGCTCCCTTTTGGGAGTGTCTCTTGTCAAAGATGACCCCGTGGGAGTCAGGACAGGCAGCACCCGAGAGTGATTATGAGCACATCCATTGAGGACTGACGGGCCCGAGATTGAATCCTCGCTCTGCCATTTACTTCCTCTGTGATTCAGTTTCCTCTTGCATCAACTGGAAAGGATGCCACCCACAGTCCAGAGCTGTTATCATCATTAAATATCCAATTGACGGGAAGTACTTTGAGCTGTGTCTGGCGTTTAGTAAGAGTGGGGGAAATAGTCGTTGTGAAGTGTAAAGCAGATGGCAAGTTTCCACGACACCTCCTGTGTCCTCACACTGCCAGCACACTGACAGTAGGGTAAATATGTGTCCTTTCTTGGTTTTCAGCCTCGCTGAAAATCCAAAACTTACACATGTTGAACACCAGGAGAAAAATTCACGTGTGAGTACGTACTGGACGTTGGACAAGTAAAACAAGTAAACAGCCAAGGTTGGTGCCTTTCAGAAATCAGTAGTATATTTATTGAGCATTTACTTGTGCGTCAAAGTGCAGCCATCACCAAAACCACCATTTCAGCAGCTTGGAATATAAAACATCACTAGATGAAATAACCAATGTGTAATATAAAAGGTGATATAATTAGGCAATATAACAAGTGATTCAGAAAAAGAAAGAGATCTCGTTTAAAATCAACTTAAGATTTGGTCCCTTCTCATGGGAATACAAACGTGGAAAACGTGAGGAGAGAGGAAAAAGGAGAGGAACTTACCAATGGTGGGGGGGTGGGCAGTAGCGAAGAGAGCGAGGGTCCTTCCATCGTGAGGGTTGGAGTTTATGACACTCCCCTGTTCATTGGAACTGGAGGCCTCGGCATGTCACCATCCACCCCTTCTTGCTGTTTACAGCAGCAACTCGACTGAGTAGAAGCTCTGTGGCATTATTCCCCTGCTTAATTCTTTAACTGCTCTTTGGTGTGACTAGATGAGTTCATCGTATTGAAAACAGGAAATTATTTTGGGCAACTGTAGCACTGACCACCACATCGCCTTAAATAATCATGATGTGCATCTCAGGATGGCTTTCTTAAGAATCTGACAAATATTTCTTTATTTCGTAGCATCCATGTGGTTGTTATTCCCATTTTTCTGATGAGGAAAACTGAGTCCTAGAATGTTATATGTCTCTCAACATCACATCGCTAGTACATGATAAGGTGATGTTCCCAAATATTGTTTGAGGAAGCTTATTCTGACAGGGAAGCTTAGTTCCTGTGGTGGGAACACTAGCTGAGATTCCCCGGAGTGAGAGAGAATGGGGGCGTTACAAGCAGGTGGTAGTGAGGGAGTCTATGGAGGAATATTTCACAGTGGTACTGAATAATGCTCAAGGACAGTTTGACTACCATGGATGAAAGGCAGAGAAGCTTCTAGGATGACCGAGTCTGTGGATGGCACCTAGAGGATGAAACTTCCCAGAGAAATGTGATAGCTGGAAAGGAAACATAGATGGACAAGGAACATAACTAATTCTACTTTGGCTGTGTGAGTTTGGAGAAGAGTGAGAGATGTTCGGAAAGATGTCCATAGAAGGCCAAATGCAGGTGTGAGTTCAGGCTGAGGACACAGCATCTCATAGAGACAGACATTGAGAACTCATGATGCTCCGGAGAGACACTCTGCAGTGAAGAATGGCAGCCAGGGGAGGCCTAAGGCAAACCCTCGCCTCATGCCTGCTCAACTCTTCAGTCTTTTGAAAGCCTCTGGGATGGGGGTTCCATCTCCTGGAGCTGCAGCTCACATGAGGACCTGCCCAAGGAGGCACTCCAGGGACAGAAGGGTTTCCCTTGCCTTCCATCTCAAGAGTTCTCTGATCAAGAATCTGAACCATCTCAGCTCTGCTGTCGTGTTCATAGATAGAGCTTTGTAACACCTCCCTGCCCTTACCTCATCTCATTATGTTGATTTTTTAGAGACACTGTGCATAATCACGCTGATTATTTCGAGAGAACTCAAGAAGGGGCCAACTTCTGCCCCACAAGCCAAAGGTGGCAGCGTGATGAGGAACCTCTGGGGGTACTCAGACCAGCAGTCACCCACACACGTCGCCTTGCCCCCCGGCCCCCTGCTCAGAACAGGGATGTGCCCTTCTCCCTCCTGAGAGCAGGAGGCAGCCCGTGGACACCTCCACTTCCTCCAGACTTGCAGGAATCAGGACGTGGAGGAGGGTTTGAATATAGACGCGAGGATTGGGAGTGTGATGGGTGACCCTCTGCTTGTCCTTCCAAAGCAATGCTCCACTGGCCATGCTTTGTGTGGTGTGGCAGCCCCGGCCCACCCAGAGTGGACAGGGCCCCGGGGGCTCCTTGTCCCCTGCCAAGCCCAATTGGTCACCCTGCCGGGAGACAGCATTGACGTCAGCCCTCGTGGTAGAGGAATTAGCTGAAGCCCAAAGGGAAAGAGAGGCCAAAAAAAGAAAAATTCAATCCAGCCACACCAAAGTGATTTCTTTTTAGTCTGTGGGGCTCTTAGCAGCTGTTAAGCTTTGCTGGATTTTGATAGTAAGAAAGTTTCCAAAAATAGAACAGTGAAATGTCAGAGTTAATGGGATCACAGCAATAAAGCATCTGTACTACCAAGCAGCCTGACTTTGTTAGCTCGACAGACTCGACGACATGAGGGTTGCCCAGCACGGAGCAGCGCCCTGGGCTTTCCTGTCCCATCCTGAGTGCCCCACCAACACCAACACCGGCACACCTGCCTGAGAGGAGAGAGCTCGGGCTTGAATTGGTAAACACTTTGCAACTCGAGGTATCTTTAAGGCAGTGTTCTTTATCAAAGCCAGGGCAAACAAATGGCTTAACTAAAAGGCTAGCTTCATTATGTATATTTTACTGTAATAGAAACATAAATATAAATATATATACACACATACATTTGTGTGTGTGTATATATATACATATATATACACACACGCACACACACACACACACATATATATATATATACGCACATACATATATCAAGGTAGCAGCTAGCTGCTTGCAGACAGATGAGGAAAGAGGCAGGTGTTGGGTCAGCCCCCTGGTGGGGTCCCTGCCACCCGCCCCCCAGCCCCACTGTCTGTTCACTCGATGGATGATGGCAGATTTTCTGCTGTGGACCGGAGACTGGCGCTGCCTCACCCTGCATGGCGACCGGGCACAGGACTCCCCCAGCCACTCCGGTTTCCTCAAGGGGTGCTTCCTCTCTAAACCCGGAGACCTTCCAAGAAATCCTGTAGGCAACAAGAAGAACGACCTCACCGTGTGTTGACTCTTCTCTTTCTCTATCTCTTGTGGGAGGACGTCCCTCCTTCAGCATTGCAAAGCATTCCCGAAGGAAAGAGAGCGTTTTGGAAACCGTGGGTAGGAGGAACTCATCAGCGTTTGCTGTGGCACTTCGAGGGGCTTGTTCCCATCCCAGAAACAGATGAGAAAGGAGACCACCGATGAAATCCTGCGAGGAGCCCTGGCTCCTTTCCCCCTTGGCATCCTCAGCGTCCCTACCTCCTGCCCTTGACCTGCCCCGTTGGCCGTTTCTCATGAAAAATTGACAATGCAGAATGGTGGAAGCAGGGAGGCACGTTAGGTGCAGGCCAGCGCCCTGGGGGACTGCAGCCTCCTAAGGGCCACATGGACCCCTGTAACACCAGCTGTGCTGAAGCACAGGGAAGTGCGCGTTGGGGCGGGGGAGGGGTGCTGGGTACCAAAGGTGATGTCACCCAGTCAGAATTCCCTGGGTTGCATCCTCATACCAGTACACTCTTTTTTTTTAATTAATTGATTGATTGATTGGGAGGAGGGGCAGCGGGAGAGGGGGAGAGAGAGTAGTAAGGAGGCTCCCTGCCCAGCACGGAGCCCAATACCGGGCTCAATCTCTCCACCCTGACATCATGACCTGAGCCAAAATCCAGAATAGGACCTTCCACCAGCTGAGACACGCAGGCGCACCCCCAGGAAATTCTGATTTCAACAAGCAGGGCCACTAAGGGTCAGGAGTTTGAGAAGCAAGGCTCAACAATGCCGCCCACCAGGTCTCTGCCCATGCCGGGGCCCAGTGCCTTTTGTGCAAGAGCTCATTTCCCTGTAGATTCCGCTCCTGAGCCATAGCTGAAGCCGCGCTTTTCCCGCGAGATTTTGGTAAACATGACAACTGCTTTAAAGGAGAACGGAAGGCAGTTGAATGAGCTGTCTGCCCACCAGAGCTGTGAGCACCGCCCTTAGAAAGGACTTCAGAGGGGACCCGGGCAGTGAGGTGAGCGCCGTCTGTGTCTGCTCTCTGGCGGGGAAGCAGAGCGGAGCGCAAATGACTCAGGCAGGTGTCAGTTCTGTCCAGGTTCTGCTCCATGTCCCCTGCTTTTGTCACTGTCCGCTCCTGAACCCAGACTGGTCCACGTTTGCCAGAGGTTTCATCCTTGCTGCCACGATTCTCTCTACCTACAAGTTCACCAAATCTAGACTTTAAATTGCAGGGTCCTTTTGAGCCATATTGCTATGGCTCTGACGAGTTCTGTCCCTCTTGGCTACTGCCCATAAGCAGTGAAATCCCAGAGCTGAAACACTCCATTTTTGTGAACTATCCCTTGCCCTCACCCAGGAAAGCATTTGCTCTATACAACAGATGTCAAAGGTGGTCCAACAAATGCTTCTCTGACTTTTAACAGAAGGACACAGTCTTAGTGGCCCATGGCTAGATTAGTTTGCTAGGCCTGCCACAAAACCAAGTACCACAAACTGAGGGGATTAAAGAACAAAAATTAAAAAAAATTTTTTTTAGGGATGCCTACGTGGCTCGATCAGTTAAGCCTTTGGCTCAGGTCATGATCTCAAGGTCCTGGGATCCAGTCCCACATCTGGCTCTCTGCTCAGCGGGGAATCAGCTTCTCCCTCTGCCTCTACTGCTACCCCTGCTTGTGTGCTCGCTCGCTATCTCTCTCTCTGTCAAATAAATAAATAAAATCTTTAAAAAAAATTTACAAAGCATCATAGCAAAGGACATCATTCCAGATACTCACAGACTTTATCTTTAGCGTTTAGTATGTGCAAGGCCATCTGATTTTAATCTTATGGAGATCAGGGAGGTGTTTTTTGTTTTTCTTATGTTTATGTTTGGAAGGTTCCTTTTTTGTTTTGTTTGTTTGTTTGTTTGTTTTTTAACAAAGCAGACTTACAATGCATGCTCAGGGTGGAAATACAGCCCATGCTTTGAGGTTGTGCCAGATCATTTTGGCCTTGGCAAATGTTAAAGGATAGCTTCCCTGGGAGACCAGGAGCAGGTCCGCAAACATTAAAGTTGAAAATGTTCTTTATCAGTAGGTACGAGGATGTGGCTGTCGTGACTGGTGAGAGATTGTGCAGGGTCTTCTGTCCTGGTCTAAGAAACGAGGACTTGATCTAGTGAGGTCTGGAAAGCCACTGACCAGGAGGATGTCCGGGAGACGCTGCTTTTAGATTTTCCGTATTCGTGAAAGATGGGGAATGAAAGGTGCATGTCAGGAGAAGGTTAAGATAGGTATGTCAGCAGTTAAGTCGAGAGGTTAATAGCATGCAGATGGGGACCCCTGGGTGGCTCAGCCGGTTAAGCGCCTGCCTTCGGCTCAGGTCATGATCCCAGGATCCTGGAACTGAGTCCTCATGGGGCTCCCAGCTCAGCGGGGCGTCCGCTTCTCCCTCTCCCTCTGCCTGCAGCTCTACCTGCTTGTGCTCTCTCTCTGTCAAATAAGTAAATAAAATCTTTAAAAGCATGCAGATGGAGAATGCCCCCTCCTCCTGCCCACTACCTGGAGGTCTTCTACTTTTCTTTTAGACCTAAGCCAGTTGTGAACTCCACTGGGAAGCCTTTCAGTGTTACCTTCTCCTTAAAATTTGGTGCCACAGTCCTTGACATATATAGCCATGCTAGCACTTACCGTGGTATTTTGTGATACTTCTTGTTTCCGCACTTCGCCACGGGGCTGTGCTCTTGCGATAGACACAAGGATCTTCTATTGCACCCATAGCCTTTTCCGGCAATAGGCCACCATGGGGAATGCTCAGTAAATACCTCCTAAGGGGGAACAAAGGCAGGAAGCCAGCCAGCTAACACCCATTTGGCCATAAGATGAGCCAGTCAAGAAGGACAGACTTTTGGAACTTGAAGGGACCTTGACAGTCCTCTAACCCCGTCACGCAGCAGCCACCGCAAATCCCAGACAAGTGATGATCCTGCCTTAGCCCATCCTGGGGCAGCTCTTGCTATAAAAGTGTGGCTGGAGGAGACTTCAGAGACTGCCCTGTCGACAAGGTGAAAAAGTGAAGCTGTTGGCCCAAGGTCACTCAGCAATTAGCAATGACGATGGGAAACAGAAGAGAAACGGAGGACGAGCTGTCAGAACCACCCCGTCATCACCAGGATCCTGAGGACTGTAGTCATGACCCTGTGGAAGTTTACGGTCGGGAATGCTGACTGAGGCTGCAAGAGGGTGAGTGGCCCGTGCAGGCCTGTCAGGCTGGTAGATGGTACAGTGTGGCGTAGACAGATGATAGTGTAGTGTCGTATAGGTAGATACAGTGACCGAGCAATCTCACTCCATTTTGCGATGCCCTGTGCCGTTCCTGGACCAGATCCGGGCTTCCCGAAACACTGTGAAATGCCCTTCCTTCCAGAACAAACATTGCCAGAGAATCTGCTCTGAGCTCCCTTCCCCTTTATCACCCCCCCTTTCTCTTGCCTTTCAGGAGAGAAGTATGAGCTCCATGCAGGAACTGAGTCCACCCCAAGTGTCGTCGTGCACGTGTGCGACAGTGACATAGAAGAAGAAGAGGATCCAAAGACTTCCCCAAAGCCAAAAATCATCCAGACCCGGCGTCCTGGCCTGCCGCCCTCCGTGTCCAACTGAGCTCACCGCTCCGCCTCAACGATAATATCTGTCTCCTCTTTATCATGCTTTTTTTTTTTTCCTCTGTTGTTTGTTTGTCGAAAAAAAAAATTGCCTTTCAATCCCTGGGTGTTTGGTTGTTTGAGATTCCTTCCTTGTAATCAAGCCTCTCGGACAAAAGGGCTAGGAAAAGGTGATATGTTTCCTGATCATATCATATCCATTGAGTAATAATCCATTATTTAGAAGGTTCTAGAAAAAAAAAAGGTAGTATTTTCTTATTAAAATATCAGCACCGCCTATATCTTCATCCTCTCATGTTGATCCAAGCCAGAGACATCAGTGACAAATAGCACCTGTGTTGTTTGTGATCCGTTTCAGTCCCAGTCCTGACGTGTGTGCGTTGTTTCTTCCTGGCCACTTAAGTAGGACCATAAGTAAACTTGACTTTGACTGCATGAGATATCCCTATCTGGTCTCACTCAGTCCTCTGCATCCCGACATTCCCAGGACATGCATGATCACCAGCATTTATTTTCATGATTCGAGGATATACTATAACTCTCAGACTGTCAGCATCCAGCCATGTCCTATCTAGACTAGAAAAATTATCAGCATCATCCAGCTCAACAAGTCTGGGTATAGCCACTATTTTGAGTCAATCCTTCATAGCTCTGTTAAAATTCCTGGAGGCGACACTGAGCTTGGCCCCAAAGATATTCCTCCATAGATTTTGAACACCACTTCCGTAGAGTACTTTCCCAGACTCGCGGGGGAGGCTTGTCCAGGGTGACAGAGACCGATTTCAGACAAACCTATTTATTACAAAAGTTTCACGGTGTCTGAATGATTGTTTTTTCTCTTTGTATATTTGTACAAATGTTTCAGCTGTGCTTTTAAACTCTGGATGTTTTTTATTTAGTGATTGTTCAGCCATTAGCTGCTTAAAGACATAACTATGTGCATTGCTTATGAATGCATTCATATACTAATACAGATAATCTGATAATATTACACTCTACTATGGATAATGCTGAATTTTGGAACGGCACAAAACTTCTCATGCCAATATATAAATGACTAGCCAACGTCTTTGCTATCAAGAACACTCGTTTTTATATAAAGGGAAGAGGCATGTGTCCGTCGTAGACAATTTGGGTAAAGCCAGATCTCCAGAACTGAATATTTGAAACAGGAAGGGAGGGTAGATCAACAAACATATACCAATCCTACTCATGCTATGGCCATGTTGCTCAAAAACATTTGTTTTCGTCACATGTGATATTTCTATTTCTGTAGCCCGAAGTGCATTACCGAAGATACACCTCTAAAACCATTACCTTCTGCTCTTTGTACAAGGCCTCACACCCATCCCTGTACATTAATGAATTACTTTAGATGCAAATACCAGTTACAAGGGAGTGGGGAAATACTTTCATTACCCAAGCCTCAGAAAAACACGCGAGAACAATAACACAGCCATCTTATGGAAGGATTGTTGTGGTTTTTGACTAAGGTGTACAGTTAGTTTCGGTAGAAACTTTAAACAGACTGATCACTCAGAAATTCAAGTCCGTTCTACTGTGAATATAGCAATATCATACTGGACACAGTACAGGTGAAACTGAGGACAGCATTGCTTGTAAAACCCTGAGTTTCCATAAGAAAAAAAAATGCGGGCTCCTTTTAAAAATAAAATCTGAGGAGTGTATAGTAAGCAAATGCTTTGTCCTTTGCGGTGGAGGTTTTTGGTGTTTTATTAACAAGCGAAAGATTAGACTTCAAAGTGGAGGAATGCTGCCCTCTAGTGGAAGAAATATTTTTCTGAGCTTTTGAGACCGGGCGGAGAACCGCCACCGTCAGCCATTTTGTGCTGAGCCTCCTCACAGTCTTTCGTGGGGTCGTTTGACTTCCTAAGCTACTCAGAGTTTTCAGAACGCAGGTTCTAAGGAAATCTGGATGAGAAAAAAATATACATATATATACATTTGGAAATTATTTTTTAAGTGTTTTAGAGCAGATACCATCAGTCATTTCCAGCCAAATTCAGCAAAGGTTAAAATGACCATCCTGTGTAGTCACAAAACAAAAACAGTGAAGTGGACGACCTAAGGGGTTAGTCTTGGGGACGTTTATTGCGAAGTTTCCATGTGAATCTGTCTCAGGTCAAGTAATTCTTTCATTAGGTTGGGTTTGGGAAGAGGGAAAGAGGAACTTTTCCCAGGAGAGCTGTAAGAAACCGGAAGGAGTCCTTGAAGGGTTTCAGGGGAGCCTCCTGCACTGTGAAAGTCAAAATTGCCTCAGCATTTCCATGACGCACCTTATGCAAACCTCTTTAGCACTATTTTCAGTTTGAAAAGTCTGACTATGGAGGGGGAGGGGGAGATTTCCACCAACCAAATCATTTGTGCACGTGTATAGCTCAAAGAGCTTAGACTTCAAATATACCTGGTGAATGACTCTTTGTCCATGTAGTATAATTTCTGTGTTGTCTGTCTGAGCTGACTCCTTTTTGAGTGGTAATTGTGGAAGAATGCAATTCAGCCTATCGTCTTTGTAAAAAGTTACCAACACATGGGATTAATTTAGCTAAGCGCTTACTGAAAGGAGCAGAGTGGGAAGCTGGTTGGCAGTCACACTGAAGGAACGGGAATTTGAGCAAGGCCTGGAGGGATGGGTTGGGCTCTCATAAGGGGAACTATTTTATTGTCATGCGTCAACCATCTTGGTCCAAGAGGCCATTTCAAAATAAAGATTTTATTTATTTATTTGACCAGAGATCACAAGGAAGCAGAGAGGCAGGCAGAGAGAGAGAGCGAGAGAGAGAAGCAGGCTTCCTGCTGAGCAGAGAGGCCAATGATGCAGGGCTCGATCCCAGGACCCTGAGATCATGACCTGAGCCAAAGGCAGAGGCTTAACTCACTGAGCCACCCAGGTGCCTCTCAGATGTACAGATGACCCTCTTTAAACATCGCTCCCACACGACTCTTCAGTTTAAAACACCATAAGAAACCCAAAGTAGGAAAAATTTTATTACGGAGAACACAAAAAGCGCTATCATAAAATAAAAGATGGACACATTGTATTTCACAAAGAGCATCTGTTCATCCAATTATACCATTAGGAGAGTGAAAGGGAAAGTCTCAGACTGGGGAAGATATTTGCAATACATACAGTTCTTAAATAACTCCCGTCCAAAACACAATACGAACTCCTACAGATCAGTAAGAAAAAGACAGACAATCCATCTTTTAAAACTGGCCAAAATGCTTAAATAGGGACTCCACACACACAGGCAATTCACACATACACACACCCGTGCCTGAAATACCCATGTGGCCCATAAACATTTAAAGAAAGTATTCAGCATCATGTTGCATCAGAGAAGTACAAATCAGGACCTCAACAAGGTATACCACAGCCCTATAGGAATGAGCAACACTGAGTGTGGGGGAGTACTGAAGTGCCGGTGACAATAGGGACCAAGACAGAATAAACTTACGAAGGTCAAACACATGCCTATCTGGAGACAGTTCCTCTCCAGGACACAACCAGCAGATAGGAGCTCTCATGACCACCAAAATACCTGTACCGCCATGTCCCCAAGAGCACTGCTTAGAACAGCCATTAACCGGATACAACCCGAGGGTCCTCCCATTCTACAATGAGTAAATAAACCAGTACATTCACACCAAGGAATATCACAAAGCCATTCCCAGGATACATCACAACATGGGCGGATCTCAAAATCATACTTTTTGAACAAAGAAAGACAGACGTGAAAGAATACGTGCGGTATAACCCCACTTATGATGTTAAGACACAGTCCAAAGTGACCCATATTGATAGAAATTATAATAGTGTTTACCTTTTGGAGGACATTGACTGAGAAGGGACACCTGCCAGCCTCCCCACGAGGGAAGCTATAAACAAACATCCCACTGAGATTCCCGTGGGTGGATACATATGTAAAAGTCCGTTAAAATGTGCACAATATAGTGCATGTAAATTATCCCTCAAGTGAAGCAAAAAACACCAAAAAAGTGAAGAGAACAGGAGGAAGGAGCCATTAGTGGCAAAAAGGGTTTGGAATGTCCCCAGCCTAAAAACACATCTCAGCCGTCCTATGTCTCTGAGATACTTCCGCATATACAGAGCCTTCCCTTGAAATAATCTGTAAGTATTTTGTAAAATAGGAAGCATAGGACTTAAGGCTGGGGGAGGGGACAAATATTTCCCGAAGAACTACTGTGCACCTGACACTGGGCACAGTGGTGAGCGCATCCCTGCCGTTTCAGAAGGGAACGTCTAGTGTGGGAAAGAGATAAGAAACAAATAAGCAAGTAACTCATAAGTTCTGGGAGGCATGCGCAGTCAGGAAAAGCAAGAGCACACTGTGAGGACTGAGAACATAGGTGGAAGATGGTGGTCCGGGACGGCCTTTGACCTGGAAGCTAAACTATGGCCACAATGTGCCACTGAAGGGCTAGAAGAACATTCTAGGTAGCAGGGATGGGCCACAGATTTGGAAAGTCCTCCTCGTGTTGGAGGGACCTGAGGGGGGTCATCAGCATGGTGGACTACAGAGAACGGGCTTGAGCAGGTCCCAAATGAGGTGGGGAAAGGGGGCAGGGCCTGGGCTCTCTGGAACTTGGCAGGCCTAGCCAGTGGGCTTGGGATTCATTTAAAGCACAAGAGAAGGGTTTTCAGTTGGGAAACATGTGACTCAATCCAGCTTGTGGGTCATTCTGCTTTGAGAGACTCTTCCTAACACAAAGCAACAGCCCTAAAAGTCCAGATACTCTAGTGTGAGGACTGGACCCCCAGTGTCCACTTCAGGCTGCAAAAAGTGGTTTTGAAGAGCTGTGTTCATCATCCCCTGCGGTCTGAATGGCCAAGGGAATTCTCAGCAACCAACCTCAATACGCAGTATCTTCTACGGTTCTAGAAAAGTTTGGGGGTTTTTTGTTTTTGTTTTTCCTACCTCTGCCCAGATCATTTAGACGGCCGTGGCGCAGGAAAGAGGGGACAGAGCAAGTGATAAAGAATGATAAGTCAGTGTTTCAGGAAAACATTCATTTCGCTGCTGGTACAGAGTGTCCCTGCCAGGAGCCACCATGCCGAGCATCACTGAAGACTTGGCAGGTTTCCCCCTCAAATTTATGTAATCTGAGAAAGGGGAACATTTCAAGCAAAAGTTTCCTGTCAAACTCATTCATCTGCTCCTTTCAAAGACAGTCTAGGGAGATGTTATTGGAGTTGATTCAAGAGCTTTTTAGGTTTCTAAAAAGAAGTTATAGCCAAGGTTAACTGTGTGTGTGTGTGTGCGTGTGTGCGCCCGTGTACGTGTGTGTCTGTGTGTGTGTGTGTGTGCCTGTGTGTACCCAAGCGCATTTGATGTAAGTTGGAAAGAGAAAACCCAGAATGGGCTGAATGGCTGAAACAGTCTGTGCTGACAATTTGCATGACAATTATTTCCTCCTCTCACCCCCATAGCTGAGCTTGAAGACTCCTAGGGCTGGGCAGGAGTGCGGGGCCTCCTTCCTGAGTTGTGATCATTAGTGAAATCATTATCATTTCCCAAATAGACTTTGCATTTGCCTCCGGGGTCATTTTTTCTTGAAGCAAGGTTATAGCTGTTTGTATGAAGCTGCCAAACTCAGCACGGGACAGTCCACGTGATGGGCCGCGGCGAGGGGGTGCTGTGGTGTGAGTCCCAGCTCTGCCTGCAGAGTGGAGTCACTCGGGCCCCTGGATGCTGGGGTGTTGGTGGCTCACAGCCCTCCCCTGCCCCAGGGACAACCTGCATGCAGTGACAGTCCTGTGGGAGAGGGAAAACCCCATCCTATGGCTCCAGACGCCACCCCAGCTCCAGATACACCTGTGGACTCCCCAGAAGTCTGTGCATCACAGTTCAGCTCTTCCCTCTGCCTAAACGCACGTGTTCTCTTCACCGCTGATGTGGCCACTGTGGCTTTCCAGCAAACATCCTGCGCGGCCTTCCCCTCTCAGAATCCATGTCCCAGAGAAACAAGTCTAACCCAACCTCGGTAGCCTTCTCTCCCTCGCATCGAGCTCTCTAGAATTGTACCACCGTTCTCCAGCTGTGCCATTGCCCGCACATGCCTAACAAGGATCAGTCATAAGTCATACCAGGGTTGGTCACTTTCCAAAAACTGCCCAGGAGAATTTCCCTCCCTGCTGTCTTTCTGTCCTTCCGCTGAGTTCAGGCAGCAGGGACTAGAAGCACGAGTCCCAGGGTCAGAAAGGAGGGCTTCTCCCACTCACCCCCACTGTGTCAGGACAGCAAATGCTCTCCAGCTGTTGTCAGAGGCCCTTATGAAAAATACAGGGGTCTGTGGCAAGGAGAGGAGGACCTGATTCTGACCCGAGTGCCTCCTACGTGAGAAGGGGATAGAGATGTGTCTATGACATTCGGTAAGTTTACTAAAGTCACTAAAGCTGTTTTCTCTCCCATAAAATGAGTATAAAACCCCACCTTGGTCATGAGGATTTAAAAAGACAACACTAATTACAGTAACAATGACAAGTGGTGACTAAATTCACAGATGTTAGTGCCACAGGATCTGGGTGTAAACCCCTGCTCTGTCTCGTAGCAAACTTGTGGTCTTCTGCAGGTTCGTAAGCTAACTCTTGGTTTGCCCAGTGTGAAGAGGGCAGGATATCAGTACCCACCTCACAGAGTGAGTGGAATTAAACAAGAAAACACACCAAGGTTGGGCACATAGGAAGTCCACAGCCAGTGCTTTCTATGCATCAATCCTCCCATGGAGCACTTGACCTTCATAGTCTCACCTGATCTTCCAGGTGGGGCTTTCATTGCTCCCATTTTTCATAAAAAATCATCAGTTTATCTAGGGCTTACTCTTCAGCAGGGCTCTTCTAAGTTTTTGCATTCTTGTGTAATTCTGTTGACGATCCTAGGAGGAAGGTCCTGATGTCCCACTTTACATGTGAGACAAGCACAACCCAGAGGTGTTCTGTCCTCCATACTCAAAGGCTGTTCCCTGCATCAGCATCAGCTCCCCTGGAAGCCGGGGAGAGATGCAGAGTCTCAGCCCCGCCAGAATTTACGGAACCAGAATCTGGATTTTAACAAGACCCTCCCTCCCATGATTCCCATTCACTTTACAGTTAAAACAGCACCCAGGTCAAGGACCAAATCAAATCCACAGCCAATCTAGGACGGTAGAGCAGTCAATAAACGGCTTCAACGTCTAGAGTGCTCACCGAAGAAAGTGCTCCAGGAGTATAAATCCCTTTGCCTCAGTAATTACTCATGCGACCAACCCGCCTTCTCTGGACCTAGCCACACTTCAACCTTTCCAGGAGTCAGTGCCATGCTCAGATCAAGCTTTGCCAATGACCATTCCAATGATTTCCAGTAAGTGTGCTTGTGAGTAAGCTACAGTGTGATTTTCAGAGAAGAAGTTATACCCCAGGGGCACACCAGAGTTCTGGGAAACAGCTGCTCCTGGTGCTGCTGGGAATAAGGGGATGGTCTCAGGCAAGCAGCCGGTGCTGCCCACGTGGGGCTAGCCCAAAACTAAAGTCAGCTCCACCAACCAGGGTATGTGCACCACTTAGAAAACCACTGTCTATATTCTTATTCTCAAATACCATGCGAGAAATATGGGAAGAAGTATGAACTGAGACCAAGATTGATACATTACCATTAACTAAAGTTCATAGGGAATCGGTGTTTCCAGTTTATCCAGAGAACCTCCTGCCTGGAGGGCTTGGTCTGGCAACCTGTATTCTAGGAGCCAACAGAGAGGCCTTCCAGCCTGTGGGCTGTTTTCAGAGGAGAGGCTCATCACCATCCCTGCCCCTTGCCCCCCGCCCAGCTGTACCCACCATCCCTGATACCCAGGCGTTTCTAGTAGACTCTCCCCAGGGAATCTGGCCTCCAGGAGTCTAAAAAAAAGGAGAGGCCACAACAGAGAACATCAAATTGTATCACCAGAGGAAGTAGGAATCTTTACAATAGAGCCAAAAATGACCAGAGTCTATCAAATGAAATCCTATGCCTGAAACCCTGGGTAGGGAGGCTCAGTGAGGCTTCTAACTGTTGGTTATTTATTACACATTTCAAGTAATCTTCCCTTTTTCTAACCCACCTGCACCCTGACTTTTAGAGGGACCTCATGCTTCCTGTGCCTGAGGACCTGCCCCACGCGCTAGCCCCAGCCTGTCTCCTGAACCTGCTGGAAGTTTAGCTCTCTCTAGTCTGGGAAGTCAGCAGCCACGCTTTCTTCAGCTGTCCAGCTCCCAAAATGTTGTTGCTCTTCTCCTTTGCTATCCCCCTCGTTCTCGTGGGCTTCTATCTTTCTTTTTTTTTTTCCATGAAGATTTTAAGAAAGTAAAAATGAACTCACAAGTTCAGTTCACCACGTGTAGCCAGAAACCGGAGTGACTGTCTTCCATAGGCATCTTTCTGACCAGAAGATTTGGTGATCCCTTATACTGCCAAGGGCACAGGGGCATGGAATCCTCTCGATTCACGTTCTATGGTATCCTTCCATATGGTAGTCTTCCATACCCTCTCACCTCTGTGGGATTATAGAATGTCTGAAAAGGGACAGGAGGCTCTTTTATCTATTGGATACGTCACAATGAGAAATGTATCACCAAGTAACCTACGTGAAGCCAGAGAAGAAAGAAGCAAATG